>NC_081163.1:10833160-12242326 GCF_012432095.1 Onychostoma macrolepis
ATGTTTAAAATACAAGCAAGAATGTAATTTTTCCTGAATATCCAAAAAATTGGAAATGTTACATTGATTTTATACAACAGTTCAACAAAAAAAATGTAATATTAAATTAACATTTTAAATGTAGCCTACATTTTAAACACAATATTGTCAACATTTTAGTTATATTTTGCAACAAAGTAATAATATTTCCTATGAAATCTGCAATAGAGCTGGTGTGTGTCTCCAAGCAACATAGCCTACAGCAGTGTTCCATTAGTTTAAAAAAAAAAAAAAAACTTTTACATTTTTAAGAATATGAAATATTGAATTCCAAATTATACTAGATCTTTTCCGTCTCTGCTGTTATTTTTTTTTATTTGTCCTAGCTGTACTGTAGTTCATCACATTAAATATGGATGTGTTCTAGCAAAGGTGCAGTCACATTAGATAAGCATGTGAAATTACTTCAGATTCAGGATATGATACAACAGGAAGGTGTAAGTCAGTAATTCTTAATCTTCTGGGCTCCCCACTGTCCAACACAATATTTGAAGGCCCCCAAATAAAAGCTTTTTTTCGGTATTTCTGTCATAATTATTTTGAATTTTAATTTTGAGTTATTATTATATAGAATTATTTTGTTATTTTATATACATTATTAATAATTTATTCATTTAAATACTTTTAAGCCACCCTGCGACCCCCTTGGAAGTTTATTGATGCCCCCTAGTGGGCCCCGGACCCCTGGTTGAGAACCACTTCTCTTAGTTCTTCCATAAAACCCATTTTGCTTGAAAAGTGTGCTTGTGCTTTCTTTTACCTAAAATTACAACTTTGTATGAATGTTATTGTATATGACAGAACATCAGTTTCATGTGTTTCTGTATTAAATACAAATCACTCACATGAAAGAGCACTTACCCCTCTTTCCCCGTTGTATTTCTCACTGAACTTCCCATAGTTGTAATAGTTGAATGTTGGGTAGCCCTCAACTCCCTCCTGTTTACACACCTCATGGTTTTGTCCCTTTGTGCAGTCCACTGCAGCATATGCAATCTGAAAGGAATTAAAGCATAATTATTTTGCAGTTCTGTCATAGATTAAATACCCTTACTTCCCCCAAGAATGCTGTATCAAATAGTATTACAACAGTAATGTGATATATACAGAGCTGTGGTTGCATCTATCAGGACTTTTTGGAAACAAAAGCACACTTCTTTTTCAACAGTAAAAAAGGTTTGTGAGTTGTGCAGGATGTAGTGTGTGGTGAGGAATTATGCTGTCTGATCATGGTTTCATTGTTTACGCTCCTGAGCCCCTTGGAGACCCATTGTGCCGAGTTCCTGGGAGGATTTACTTTCCCTAGAGAAAGCTGTATATTTGAAACACATTTTCAATCAAACAGCCTAACTGCACTGATACGTATTGCATAGTGTGTGGACTGAAATGAACACTGCTTTGAGTTTCTATTGGGCTAATTTACAGAGATGTAAAACACTACTCAATAATCCATAAGACTGCATGGCAGCACATTTGAATCTTCTTGATGACCATTGGCTTGTATATAAACCTAAATCTTCTGATATGGCAAAAAAACAATTAAGAAGGAATGACAGCAACGTATAAAAACTCTGAAGCTGACAGTCAATAGCACCTAAAATCAAACTTCTATGCCCTTTGGAGTAGATATTTTAATGTGTGAAAACGTAACTGTGAAATCTAACAGCACAGCTGCTTTGGCACTGACTGAACCGTTTCGCTCGCTGCACCCCTACGTCCTGAATTTAGCCTGCCGTTTTTCTCTAGGGTAATGAAAAATGAGTAATACATTCCTGTCAAGAAAGGCCATTCAAAGCAGCGTAAGATAAAATAATATAGCAAACACCCCAACATTAAAACAAGAGCAAAGATTTATGCTCAGGATATCTGAGGACGGCAGTTAGCGAAACAAACAAATGAACCATAAATGTCTCTCGACTAAAAAAAAGAGATGCTGTCAAGGCATATTTTAGCCCTGTCAAATGGTATTCAGTGCATTTTATCACTCAAAAGGTGAAAACAAAAAGCCTTCTTTGCATAACTCAATATTTATCTTCATGGCAACCACGTTTGCCGCTATACGAATTAATTCATCTAGTGTAATTGGCATGTAGTATTCTCACTCTAAAGACAAAAACAACTCACATGAAAAGTAATGTTAGGAATCTTGGTGCACCAATCAAACATGATCCTCCAAGATTACAGGGTTTCATTGGAGCTTGACATAAATGTGTCTGTGATTATTCTGTCTTTATATCGACAGGAGAAAATGGAGAGGAAAGGGATTGTTCATTTGGTTGCCGGCCAATTCTAATATCGATCCCCGTGTTGGTGGAATACCCTCTTGGCACTTGACTGATCTTTCTATAACCTCACCAATAAGCAGATGTAAGCAACATAGGACTCATGGAAACTCTGGATTTCGTGCTTACAGAGGGTGGTTTATGAGATGGATGAGGTTAAAAAAAAAAAGTCATTCACAAAGGCACAGAGATCCATCTCAGACAGTAATTATCAACCTCACAGAGAAAGAGCCCAGGTCATTGCGCACAGGAAATGAAACGGCCAGCGAGCTCATGAATATTACAGAACAGAAGTTATTTCCATTTGGTGGTATTAAGTTAAAACAGGTCAACAAAAGAACATCTGAACCAAGACTAGGCTTTAAGCCATTAGCCTCTTTCCACAATTGAAGTATTTTGTATTTAATTGGACTGCATATGTTAGCTTTCACAACAAAACAAAAAAAACAAAAAACTGTTTAATAGTCAAGCAGAAACAACAGAGTGCAAAGAGGCTTTATATTAAGAATTGAAGGAATGAGGTTCTAAGCCCTTTTTCTGCTAGAAGGCCTTTCAAAATGTTTACTAATGCACTGTACATAAAGGAAATGAACACTAATGAGAACAGAGGATGAACAGTGGAACAAGGAGATAATTGGACTCTAAGTGGAACCAGAAACACAAACCCTTGATACCATTAAACAAACCTCCTTGTTTGAGTGTCAGGGTCATATTTATTTGCAAAGTCAACTGACCTTTTTCTGAACTGCACTAGAATTACTTTGATGCATCAATGAATAAAAATTGATGGGCATGTTGGGTAGTCCCAAAAATGCAAAATCTGATTGTTTAGCATATTCAACTCTTTGCAGTCTGAAAAGTGAACTCAATCCAAATTACATCCATATGTGGTTTGAATGAAATTTTTGAGCTACCCTAATCCATATGCCCTGCCATTTTTTTTACTACTACTGCACTGATTTTATATTGGAATTAAGGAAAGGCGACTAATTTTATTCCATTGGAAAAGCCCTCATCCACATTATTTACTAAAATATGGCTTGCATGTCAAAACCCTATCACCCTTTCAATTTCTATTTCTGTGTATTCTTTATCTTTGTATACATTCTAAAAAGTTCATAAATAAATCATAAATAAAAAAATTGGAAATGCATTTCAGTATGAGAGGTGAGACTGGAAGTGTTCTTGGAAGTCCTTGATATCATATGTAACTCATTTTCCCCTCAGCCTTTCTCTATATAGTGAAGTATGGTATTTGCTATGTAGTGAATAATGGATGAGTGAATGAGTGAGAAGTTTCATATACAGGATATGAACTAAGGAATAATTGACAATGGCCTGTTGAATTATTGAAAAATAATGCACACCCGAGGTTGTAATGGAGCCATGCATTATTTTTCAATAATTGAATGGCCCAGAGTCAATCAGTTTCACTTATACCACAGTTACCACACCCCAAGACATCGTTCAGCTTTAAAACGCTTGTGTGGTAAACTAATTTCTTATTCATCTCATCCCAAGCCTATGTTGCGAATTTCAAGATGTCATTTTAGAGCTTGCAAATGTGTGTGAGAGTGTGTGTTTGTACAGTAGCTATGCTTACATAACCCTGTTTTTATGCGCATTTTGAAGTATTGCATCAGAAATGAGTGATGGAAAAGGCTAAATTTGGGAAAAATTTTTTTACACTCGCTCGAGGTGGTTTTTGACTTGTGCAAAAAAAGAGTTAATGTGAATAATGGGAGAAGGAAAAACATTTACCGAATAAATTCCTACACATACAACAATAAAGTCATGTGACTCTGTGTGATGGGAAGGCATAACCTGACTAAGCAGCAGACCAATCTCACTGCACAGCATCTGTTATGGTCATTCTGAGCAAAAATATATGTCGTCAAAATATTTCTGTATAATTGCCTTCTTACAAGACTGCATTTTCATACAGCATGCATCCACCTCCTAAAGCAATGACCATATTTATTGTTTCATCTGCTTGCTCCGAGGCGCAAGTAATTTATTATATATGAAAATTACTGTATTCAGTGGCTCCTCTTACTTTAGTGCCAGTGAAATTTAGAGCCAGTGACGAGTTTGTTCTCTTTGACTCGTTGGACGGAAACTGTGCTTTATTTGCACATTTTTTATGCAATATTCCAATAAGTTAAATTCACAACTTTGGATGGAAACAAAGCAAGTATGTGTGTGCATGCAGAGACAGAAAGAGAGAGAAGAAAAAGAAAAAAAGTGTGCTTTCCATAGATAAACAGGTAATTTTTTTGGGGGAAAAACATGGAAAACCTGTCATTTTTATCCTCTTGTTTGTCATAATTGTTTTCATAATTGTCAGTCTTTGTGGGTTTTGGTTAATTTGCTGGTCGCCAGACCAGGAACCATTTCATAGCTGTACGTTTGCTGGAAAATAATTGCACGCCTTAGAATGTTTGTCAACCAATCTGAATCAAGCATTCAACAGCCCCATGATATAATGATATAATGTGTAAATAATAAAAAGCTTCTGATGCTCATGTGGTCTTATATGCTTCATGAATTCAGTTCCACTGAGAGATGCAATGACTGACAGACAGGAGCAGAGGTTTATGCATGTGGGAAAAATAACTCGCTGTGTATTAAAGGATGCTGTGAAGTGGCTCACTGTTTGGAAAAACCAGCAGATGGAGCTTCATGAACAGAGCTTTTAGTCTTCAGACAAACGGTATCTGTTTTTAATAATATCTTTAAGGGCGTTAGCACAAAATCTAAGACAAAAAAACAAAACTGGCTCCATTTGAATCTTGGCAAAGTGAATTTCCAAATGCCGTCCATCTGAATAACGATTATGCGCAAGTCTAAACTCAAGAGCAATAGGGAAATTGAAGAGGACTGACGTTGTGCCTGATGAATTATAGACATTTGCAAATAACAATTCAACATCACTGTCTTATGGCCGGTGATACATGTCTGCTGTTAAAGAAACCAAAGGAAATGTTTTTACAGGCCTCTGAAGATCCAAAAGAGAGACAGCTACTTTCAAAAGAAGTTTCGGGAGAAAGAGCAAAGATTTAGAGAATGAGGAAATGTTAGTGTGTAGAAGCCTGAGATGGAGTGTTACTCAGAAAGACGAGTCTGAAGTGTGAAAAAAGTGAAAACATCGGCACTCGTCAAAATGAAAGCAATGTTTGAATTTAAAAGTTAAGTCAAGCACACTACAAGATTTAAGCTTATCGGCCTTCGTGTGTTAGGTCTTCACCTAGTCTGCAACAAACTGCCACAGATCACAGCAAACTCGAAACGTGCAGTGAATGTTAGAGGGGAATAACAGACAATAATAATAGACAGAAATAATTATAGACAAAATAATTAATAGACAGAATAACTGACGTCATGAGACATGCAAGAACCAATGACCTCCAAACTTGTGCCATCTGAGAGCTGCATAATGATTTGACCTACCCTTGATGATCTGATGTTGTATGGAATTATCATTTTTCAAAATGCTCTTTTTGTTATAAAATAAGCATAAATAAATAAATGTGACCCTGGACCACAAAACCAGTCTCAAGTCGCTGGGGTATATTTGTAGCAATAGCCAAAAATACACTGTATGGGTCAAAATTATAGATTTTTCTTTTATGCCAAAAATCATTAGAATATTAGGTAAAGATCATATTCCATGAAGATATTTTGTAAATTTACTACTGTAAATATATCAAAACGTCATTTTGATTAGTAATATGCATTGCTAAGAATTTGGAAAACTTTAAAGGTGATTTTCTCAATATTTAGATTTTTTTGCACCCTCAGATTCCAGATTTTCAAATAGTTGTATCTCGGCCAAATATGGTCCGATCCTAACAAACCATACATCAATGGAAAGCTTATTTATTTAGCTTTCAGATGATGTATCAAGACTGATCTTAAGACTGGTTTTGTGGTCCAGGGTCACAAATAAGGGTTAGGAGCGACAATAATAGCTCACACTTTACAATACAGCTTGATTGGTTACCATTTAATTCATATCTATTGCATTAACTACACTGTAAAAAATTACCGTGATTTTAACGGTAAAAAACTACAGTAAAAACCTGTTAAATGGTTAACGGTAAGTTCCTGTAAAATATACAGGGAAAAACCGTAAATTGACATTCCCAGAATTCCTTGCGTTGCATTTCAAATTTTGTTTGAATTTGGTGTTTTTTCTTTAAAATAACTATTTTTCTTATCAGTTATGCTTATTAGGGTTGTATGTTACATCTAATGTTGTTAAATTAATGTATAAGGCATATTTCAGTCTAATGAGTCTCACCATGATGATGTTTAGTGCTTGTGTGAATGACACTGTGCACCTTCTATATATGTTATTATTTAAAAGCTGCTTGTGATGGGCTTTGGTTAATCATGTGACTCTCTCATCACCACCTGCATTTGGTGGTTATCAGTGTATTTCAAAAGGTACAAAACAGATTTCAGTACCTTAATAGGTTGGTATATCAGTTAATGAAATTAAGTTAAAACTGTAAAACCTAAAATGTTGTGACCGTATTTTTTACGGTAGAATTCCGACAACCACAGCTGCCGTTTTTTTTTTTACAGTGTAGTACATAAATGCATATACTGTTAACTAATATACTAATTCTATACACATTTTGAAGGATCATGTGACACTAAAGACTGAAAGTAATGGTTGCTAAAAATTCAGCTTTGCCATCACAGAAATAAATTATATTTTAAAATATATAAAAAGAAATCTCCTTAATGGTGTTGAGCCTCACCTTGCGGTCTTCTTTGAACAGCTCAGCTGCTGTGGTGAAATGGGGTACGGCGTTCTTGCAGTGCGGACACCCTGGGGAAAACAGTAAGATATAAGTATTCATCGAGCTGTCTCACCTTATAATGCCGAGAACAAACAGCAAGAGTTGATATATCCCAGAATACACAAACAGACGAATACAGAGATGAATACTAAAGCAAAAGTACAGAACACAATGATTGAATTCTTTACAAATAAAAAGACAGTACTTCCATGACAATAACTTAAGACAACCAAATACACACGTAATCCATCACTGCTTGCATATAGCAGGTTAAACTGACAGAATTCAACTTTATAGCTCGTCAAAAGTCACTTTATTATTCTCATAGACGGCCCAGCAGGGGCTTTCCTGAGGCAATGTGTGTCTATCAAATTTACTAAAGAACAGGCAAGAGTTTCTACCCTCCTTAGTCATAACTCCTAAACTTTAATTTCCATCATGTTCTTATGAGATGGTTTTGATGCTAAGGGTGTTAGTCTTATAAATTATGCATGGCATTTGGAGTTAAATGTTTCAAATAAACAACTTCCATTGAATAAACAGCTGCCTAAAGCTAAAAACTTGCCAAATGGCATGGCTACACAGCTATGGTACAACCGTCTCATTACTGTGCTGGTTTAGGTTGTCACGCAATCTTGTTTGCACACACTTATGTTACTTTACGTTTTTAAAAACGAAAGTTATTCAAGTGAGTGAGTTCACTTTGGAAACTGGTGACTTTTAAATGGCAGTTAATGACACGGTCATAATTTGCAGGGCAGCAAACAAAGGCCTGTTTGTGTGAGGAACAAGGGGTCTAATTTAAGACGCACGAGGGTCATTATAAATAATGGAGCATAAAGTTGTGTACCTTCCCTTTTGGCTCATGTTGCCATTATATGAGGAAAAGTAAGGCTGGGCAAGCCTCCAAACCCATGCGAGGTCAATGTGAGTCTGTCTCAGTGCCCAGCTAGATATGCTAATCAAGAAGTCAAAGCGTGGGCAGAAGCTGTACTTAAAATAACAGCACATAATCATTTTTCATCATATGCAAGAAGAAATTTGGGGTGCATTTCAATCGTCTTTCTAGTTCAGTTGTTGTTGCCCTGGGAACAATTTCTAGGGCGGTCCAAGTGTCAAAATCATTCCAGTGCACTGAAACGTTTGCTCCCTAGACATTCCCAGAATGCACTGAAGGTGTACTCACTTGACATTGACATCTGACATAAGGGATGTGGCTTGTGTGAACTAAAGCCCTCGAGTCTCCTTGATAACCTCTGATAAGAACATCTTGTTTCAACTATCATGCTCACTCCAGAGAGTTACCACTATTATCAGGGTAGCTAGGTGATATTTAAACCTTCAGTTCTGTACAAATGTGAAGACCTGCCCTATCATTAAGAAGCAAGTTGCTTCACAGCGATGAAAGCTGCCCACTATCACGTTCATCGAATGGTGCCGTTCACCAGAACAAAGCAACACTGATGTAATCATTCAATTCAAAGCTCTGTATAGCTTTGTTTTAAATGGGCACTATTCACACCATCATTTGTGCCCCTAATGAACTGTTTTGATTAACAGTCTTTAATACCCAATACAAAAGCTACGTTTGTCATTTCCGTTTGTATTACACCTAAAAAGAAGCTGTAATTAAAGGATCCAGTGAGAGGTCAGTAGATGGAGTATGACACAATACAGTCTAATGCCAAATAATTACAGCATTGTTCATTGAGTTCATTGAGTACATGCTGCAATTATGTTACAAGCCTCAGTTATGATAACAAAAAAGGGCATATTAATACGAAATTATGTTCTCAAATGTGTGCACAACCAAGTGGTGCTGCACAGACCGAAAAAATCCAATGAGCGATACAAATTTTAGCACAAGTCAAGTCAGCTATTATTTATAGGGGGAAAAACATATCCAGATAAATTTTTATGCCAAAATTCAAAAATACATAAACTGAAAAATACATAATTAAATGGATTACATACTTAATTCGTATATACTAAAATAAATAACACACAGAAAATGGGACCATTATATGTATATATTTTTTTACATTGTAACATTATTTTTATGAGAAATTAAGTACATTTTCCCATCAGTTTTCATTACTGCAATGCATCTGGATATATTTTAACAAGTATAGGAGTTAGTACGGCCAAGTACACTCCAAAATATTGTTTTATGTCATTTTAGTGCAAACTTTACTCAACGAGCAGCAGAGAACGTGCATCAAATTACAAGATCAGTCTCCCTGTCTATTCCTATGATCCTGAGATTTGTTTACACACAAACGCAAGCACATAGCAACACTATAATTCTTGACAACATGTCAACAAACAACATGAAGGAAGAAAAAGGAGAAAATGAGCCGAATGCCAATAAGATGAGACCGTGTTGGGGGAGACGTGGGCAGCAGTTTGATGTTTTGTTTTTGGCTCCTGCTTCCCACTGTCTAGCCCTCATCTTGCAGTTTCATTGGCTGTTGCTCATCGCTGCTCTCTTGCTAGTGACAATGCGCAGACCTGACGACTGGTTGGCCAGATTTCAAAACAGTTTGAAATATATTGTAGCATCTGTGCAAATTGGAAGAGTATCACAACGAGTTGGCTACTATCTGGGGCTGTTTGTCGCAGATGTACAATATACAAGAGAAACAAGCTTCAGTCTTGTCATATGAACTTAAAAAAATAATCTATCTATCTATCTATCTATCTATCTATCTATCTATCTATACCATACATATAAAAATATCGACACCCTTGCAATTCTGTCAAAAAATGCAACACTTCTCAGGAAATTGTTCCAATTGCAAATGTTTTGGTATTCACGTGCTTATTGTTTTTGTTTGCACTGCAACAACACAAATAAACAGAGAATAAAAGTCAAACTTAATAAAATTTCACACAGAACTCAAAAATGGACTGGACAAAATTATTGGCACCTTGTCAAAATTGTAGGAAATAATTGCTTTTCAAGCATGTGATGCTACTGTAATTTGTATTTAGACACCTGTGGCAAGTAACAGGTGTGGGCAATATGGTAATCACACTTGCAACCAGTTAAAATGGAGAAACGTTGACTCAACCTTTGTGCTGTGTGTCACACTGAGCATGGAGAAAAGAAGTGTAAAGAGTTGTCTGTCCATGTTTTTCCACAATTTTTTCTCTCAAATACACAATCTCAAGGCTACAAGTCCATCTCCAGAGATCTTAATATTCCTGTGTCCACTGTGCGCAATATCATCAAGAGGTTTACAGCCCATGGCACTGTAGCTAACCTCCCTGGACGTGGACGGAAGAGCAAAATTAATGAAAAATTACAACGAAGGATTGTTCGAATAGTGGATAAAGAACCCTGATTAACTTCCAAACAAATTCAACCTGATCTGCAGACACAGGGTACAACAGTGTCAGCTCACACTATCCGTCACCGTCTGAATGAAAAGGGACGCCATGGTAGGAGACACAGGAGGACACCACTGCTGACACAAAGGCATAAAAATGCAAGACTGGAGTTTGCCAAAACGTATGTGACAAAACCACAATCCCTCTGGGAGAACGTACTGTGGACAGATGAGACAAAAGTAGAGCTTTTTGGTAAAGGACATCATGGCACTGTTTACTGAAAAATAAATGAGGCCTTCAAAGAAAAGAACACAGTCCCTACAGTCAAACATGGTGGAGGTTCAAAGATGTTTTGGGGTTGCTTTGCTGCTTCTGGCACTGGATGCCTTGACTGTGTGAACGGTATCATGAAATCTGATGATTACCAAAGAATTTTGGGGGCACAACGTAGTGGCCAATGTCAGAAAGCTGCGTCTCCACCAGAGGTCATGGGTCTTCCAGCAGGACAATGACCCGAAACACACTTCAAAAAGCACTCAGAAATGGTTACAAACAAAGCGCTGGAGAGTTCTGAAATGGCCAGCAATGAGTCCAGATCTGAATCCCATAGAACACCTGTGGAGAGATCTCAAAACAGCAGTTGGGTGAAGGCATCCTTCAAATCCGAATGACCTGGAGCAGTTTTCAAAAGAGGAGTGGTCCAAAATTCCAGTAGAGAGGTGTAAGAAACTCATTCATGATTACAGGAAGCGATTGATTTCAGTTATTTTATCCAAAGGGGGTGCTACCAAATATTAAGTTAAGGGTGCCAATCATTTTGTCCAGTGCATTTTTTGAGTTCTGTGTGGAATTATATCAGATTTGACTTTTCTTCTCTGTTTTTTTGTGTTGTTCCAATGCAAACAAAAGAAAAAAAAACATGCGAGTACCAAAACATTTGCAACTGCAACAATTTTCTGAGAGAAGGGTTGCATTTTCTGACAGAATTGCAAGGGTGCTGATATTTTTGGCCATGACTGTATATGTACAGTGAGGAAAATAAGTATTTGAACACCCTGCTATTTTGCAAGTTCTCCCACTTAGAAATCATGGAGGGGTCTGAAATTGTCATCGTAGGTGCATGTCCACTGTGAGAGACATAATCTAAAAAAAAAATCCAGAAATCACAATGTATGATTTTTTAACTATTTATTTGTATGATACAGCTGCAAATAAGTATTTGAACACCTGTCTATCAGCTAGAATTCTGACCCTCAAAGACCTGTTAGTCTGCCTTTAAAATGTCCACCTCCACTCCATTTATTATCCTAAATTAGATGCACTTGTTTGAGGTCGTTAGCTGCATAAAGACACCTGTCCACCCCATACAATCAGTAAGAATCCAACTACTAACATGGCCAAGACCAAAGAGCTGTCCAAAGACACTAGAGACAAAATTGTACACCTCCACAAGGCTGGAAAGGGCTACGGGGAAATTGCCAAGCAGCTTGGTGAAAAAAGGTCCACTGTTGGAGCAATCATTAGAAAATGGAAGAAGCTAAACATGACTGTCAATCTCCCTCGGACTGGGGCTCCATGCAAGATCTCACCTCGTGGGGTGATCCTAAGAAAGGTGAGAAATCAGCCCAGAACTACAGGAGGAGCTGGTCAATGACCTGAAAAGAGCTGGGACCACCGTTTCCAAGGTTACTGTTGGTAATACACTAAGGCGTCATGGTTTGAAATCATGCATGGCACGGAAGGTTCCCCTGCTTAAACCAGCACATGTCCAGGCCCGACTTAAGTTTGCCAATGACCATTTGGATGATCCAGAGGAGTCATGGGAGAAAGTCATGTGGTCAGATGAGACCAAAATAGAACTTTTGGTCATAATTCCACTAAACGTGTTTGGAGGAAGAAGAACCATCCCAAGAACACCATCCCTACTGTGAAGCATGGGGTGGTAGCATCATCTTTGGGGTGTTTTTCTGCACATGGGACAGGGCGACTGCACTGTATTAAGGAGAGGATGACCGGGGCCATGTATTGCGAGATTTTGGGGAACAACCTCCTTCCCTCAGTTAGAGCATTGAAGATGGGTCGAGGCTGGGTCTTCCAACATGACAATGACCCGAAGCACACAGCCAGGATAACCAAGGAGTGGCTCTGTAAGAAGCATATCAAGGTTCTGGCGTGGCCTAGCCAGTCTCAGACCTAAACCCAATAGAGAATCTTTGGAGGAGCTCAAACTCCGTGTTTCTCAGCGACAGGCCAGAAACCTGACTGATCTAGAGAAGATCTGTGTGGAGGTGGGCCAAAATCCCTCCTGCAGTGTGTGCAAACCTGGTGAAAAACTACAGGAAACGTTTGACCGCTGTAATTGCAAACAAAGGCTACTGTACCAAATATTTACATTGATTTTCTCAGGTGTTCAAATACTTATTTGCAGCTGTATCATACAAATAAATAGTTAAAAAATCATACATTGCGATTTCTGGATTTTTTTTTTTTAGATTATGTCTCTCACAGTGGACATGCACCTACGATGACAATTTCAGACTCCTCCATGATTTCTAAGTGGGAGAACTTGCAAAATTGCAGGGTGTTCAAATACTTATTTTCCTCACTGTATGTCAAGGCAGTGCAAAATTCTTAACCATCTTGGTTGTTTGTCGTTCTTTTTCTTGCCATTGTCACTTTTGTCTTGCTTATTGATGGGTTTGTGTAAGACACTATTTTTTGTAAAACAAATTCTTTATGGAAGAATATGTAATATGTAAAAAGGACTATACAACTCAGATGAATTATAATGAATTGCATTAAACGGTGTTTGTCTTCACAAATAATAACAGAGGAAGAAGAGATACACAAGTAATTAATCTCCCTTTGCTTCCTCGAGCCTAAACATTTAAAATGGTTTTTACCATATCAGAAACATACATCATATTTAACCGTTATGACCTATTGTAAATATTTTAAATATGGTAATAGCTATATGCAGGAAGCTATGGTGCCATTTGGCAGATGTTACGCCACCTGCACATTTCAGTGCTCCATATAATTGCAATCACACATCATGCTTTAGGAGAATGCAACAGAATTCTGATTCATTTTCCTGTAACGCTAAAAGGTTTATGAAAAGCCTGGATATGTGCTTTGAGACCGAAGCTACAGCTGCATTATTTCTGAAAGAACAGAAGGCTTACATGGAGCATAGAACATGACCAAGGCGTGTTTCTTCTTTTTCAGAAATTCCCTGAAATCTTCGGCTCCCAGGTGGCTCACGCTGGACGGCATCTCATCCCACGACTTCTCTGGAGGAGGTGGGGCCTGGGGGCTGAGAGAAGCAGAGAGAAAGAGCCTGTGATTAAATAGGTAAGCTGTTAGGCTGACATCTCAGAAACTGTAACACTCACAGCCAAGTTAGGTCACTGTGTAATAACTGTGAAAATTTTTATAATCACTTTAATATACTGAATAAAATACCGATGTAATTAGTATGCATAATATGTAATTTTTTTTTTTTTTATTAGTTATTAATTAGACTTACACCCATGAGTTCAGAGAAATTAACGGCTGCCAAAATAGCCAGAATTTCATTTAATCATTTATCAATTTCTTTGTGTTCAGCCTCGGTTCAGCCTTTTTTTTCTTTTTTTTTTAACTAAATCATACTGACCCCAAACATCTCAATGATAGTGTATAAATATGGTTTGACATTTTGTTACTGCAATGCTAATGCTTTTTGAGGCCACTATATATGCATATCACACAATAAACAATTTCAAACATGACTGCACCTCAGGACTAAACAAAACCCAAACTTGGGCTCTCGTGACTTCCCATGTCCCAAGGTATTATCATATTGCATGACTACAAGTCTGCAGTATTTGCCATGAGTCTGACAACACGCTTGGTTTTGCTGTTCTGGGACCTGTGAGATGGCACTTAAACTCATAGCTGATGCACGCACAGAAGGACTGATCCAGGATCAAAGCAAGGGCAAGCGCTTCCACTGAGAGGTCAGTTTAGCAGTGATTGATTGTAGTCAAGCTCTGTTGAACACAACCCAAAGAGTCAAGGGAGACAGCAGTGTAAAAGTAAATTCTCAAGCTCCCAGCCCACACGCAGGTCGCTCTTTAGAATCAGTCAGTGTGTGTTTTTCGAGAGCATGTTCCTATTGACTGAACCCCTGTCATTTATGTGGCCCTCTTAGTGTGAAGTTCGGTAATGCGTGAAAAAACATCTCCAGGTCAAATGTATGTGGCCCTTTCAAACAATTCTGCAGTCTCGCTTCTTTTTCCAGAAGTCTAACACTACTTCTAACTAGGTGACATTCAGTTACCACTTTAACATAAAAACAAAACCACAAAGTGGGCACTTGGACACATTTTTAGTATTTATAATGGACCTTCCTGACTATTTATAGCGTTAAGAGACTGCAAAGGGGAAGAGCAGCACAACAAAAAGCAATTTCTGCCTCACCTGTACCTGACCTTAGCTGAGCACTGCATCCACTTCCATCAGAAATAAATATTACAAAGTGTGAAGAAATAAATTAAAGCAAAAACAAGTATTTGCCCATGTAGACCTCCATCCACCTACATAAACAACTACATCCAGTCAAAAACAGCAATTGTGTTTTATCTGTTTTGTACATTAATGTCTCTGCAGAGATGCATTGCAGAAACAGCATATTTTCAAGGCCTTTTTTTTACACTTCTATAGGGACAGTAGAGAAAGAGGGCAGAATACAATAATAATAAATTAATATTATAATAAAAATAAAAGTATTATAATGAAATATTAACAATAAATTATTACTATTACTACTACTACTATTAGTACTATTATAAATTGATCAAACTATTCATATGCCTGGCATAACCATAATTTAAATGCAAAATACTGATATAATACTAAAACAATAAAAAATATTTAAAAAAACCTACTAATAACAGCATCTCTCTTGTTGCAACAACTTACTGAATTAATATAGATATAATTTAATTTCTCATGCTGGTGGTCAGTAAATCACAGAACAGCAGAGTTAAACTCACTTCTGCAGCCACTCGATGATCTTGTCTTTGCTCCGTAGTTGAGGAAGTGTGTACTTCTCCTCCCCCTTTTCAAAGTACTTCACTGTTGGGAAGCCTGAGATTTTGAACCTCTCTCCGATGGACTTGTGAATGGTGGCATCCACGGCTGCCAATACACCTGGGCTCTGAAACAAGACAGAAAAGCACTTTCAGCTTAAAAACGCACCATACTGTATGTTATCTGACAGTTAATAGGTCAGATTCACCTAGAATGTGCAAACAGATCCTAAATGTTGGGCACTGTTAGTCTATTTGTTAAACTCTGTGCAAACTGCTCTTTTTCAAAAGGATCAATGTGATTGAGGTGCCAAGCTAATTGGAGGCGCTCATTTTTAACCCAAATCACTCTTTAAAAACTTTCCAGCAATTATGGAACTCATTAGGTTTCAAATGTCTATTCATGACTTAATTAAAATCATGAGGCAATTTGAGAACAGAGCAAGTTGCCTTTTTAATATTGATTGTGTTCTGTGGTTGAAGGGACCTCCTGTAGGTGGAGTAGATGAGATGCATATTTATTCAACGATTTCTGAATCTCAGGAAAGGAGATTGAGGATATAGGAATCAGTTCCTTTAAATTCATGTTCAAACCTTAGATTTTAAAACAGAATATGTCTATCTCTTTATCTAACTGGTTTAAATTAGGAATGTTAAAGTTAACCTGTTAATTAATGTGATTTTAAAAACAAAACCAAAAAACTATTTACATTGTGCATTTAGATTGTTTGAGAAATATATCTTTATACACAAAGAGCACTGTTGCAAAGAAACAAACACTTTGAGTGTCATCCACACAAATTATATTTAGACAAAGGCCTATTATTTAGACAGATTTATGACATCCCTGTTTCAAATGCAATCAATTTGTTGTTGAAGTTCTGGAGACAACAGGCAAGCTTTTTTGATGAAATGACAGCACAATTTGGCACAGCTTTGTTTCCACCATTATAAAGCTGCGAAATAGACTGTCATTATGAATGTTTCCTCAGCTTAAACTCAATTAACTCCCTCTATTTGCACACAACTGTCAGTGGGATACCTTATATTTATGATGAGAGTCTCGGTCATTATCACAAACAAAGGATTTGTGTTCGAGTTTAGGCACCAACCCTGCAGGGGCCAAATAATCTATGGACAGCTATCAGAGCTGTGAGCCAATTAGAAGTGTATGCAAACCAAACCACTTGACAACAAATACACAAACACATCTCATTAAAGTAACGGCACCGCATTTCAACAACACACTTGAGAGATAAGCATGGCCGCTTGAACTTCTCCGCCATCCACTTACAAAATGTCATATTCGTAACTCCCGTCTTATATTCACATTTAAACATCCTTATTCCAAAGTCTCCATGAGATGCAAATTGAAAATGCTTTTAAAAAATCTCAACACGTGGACTCTCTTTTTAAACCGTGTGTAGGGCCGTGAGCGCAAGGAATGAGAAAAATAAATGACTTCAGCTCTCTCGGGGGAGAAGATGTGAGGACTAGAGCATGCATTAGATAATGCATAACGTGTCATTATTGAATTCTGGGAAGAGCATCACTCCGAGTAGCTCCAAGCTGACGGCTAGAGGGACGGCACAGAGGAAAAGGAAAATGGGATAAATACTCCAACTATAAGGCTCTCGTGACTGCAATTGGCCTGCAACTATGGACGAGAGAACAGAGCCAGCACTGCGGACACACCCGGAAAATGAGAAACACACCACTCGCACAACATGGCCAGAGATGTTTGTGAACTGTATGCGTCTCATGTAATAAGTTTAAAGCCTAAAAAAATTACCATGTCATGCAAGGATGGAAATGTTGAATCGGAGGTTGAAAGAGTCAAACATTTTCGGATTTGCCGCAGGGTGATATCAAATTGTCTAGGATGATGGAAAATTACAGTTGGCTTATTTTAATCAAGTCAATTGGACACAGACTTTTTACGAGGAATGCCTCAAAGCGACAATTACACAACTAGAACCATTTCATTAAGTACACAGGTGTTCTGTTGCCTCCATGTTGTCTTTTGCAAAGTCCGTTTCAATTTTATGACAAGCAAATATATGAGCATTATCCATTCCCTATATGTCAAAGAATTAGAATGAAGGAACTCACATCTGGCTCTTTATTGAGGATTTCAGCAGCTTCATCATACTCTGGCTTCATCTTCTTACAGTGGCCACACCCTAAAAACCATCACAATGAAGAAAATTAGAATGTGATTCATTTTACCATCATAAATCTGAAAAAATAATTGGGGGAAAAAGAAAAGAGAAAAAGTGTGAAAATGTTTTGACAAAATGTTTACAGTAGTGCTTTGAAGTTGATGTGAACTTAAGATAATGAAATCTGATTAACTCTCATTAATAATATAAATAATATTTAAAATAAAAAATAAT
The DNA here is from genome assembly GCF_012432095.1 of Onychostoma macrolepis. Lineage (NCBI taxonomy): Eukaryota > Metazoa > Chordata > Actinopteri > Cypriniformes > Cyprinidae > Onychostoma > Onychostoma macrolepis. The sequence continues at coordinate 10,851,097 of NC_081163.1, forward strand.
GTAATAATATTTCCCAATTATTTCCCCATTAATGTAATAATATTTCCCAATTATGTTTATATTTTTAATAATATACATGCAGCTGTGGTGAACACACAATTTTTTTTTTTTTTTAATCTTTCCAAACCCAAACTTTTGAATGGTAGTTAGCCAAAGGTGGTTAAAATGGCTGGCCTGGTTTGAGAATTTTAAAAGGGGTTTTGGGTACTTGAACTGCTAAACACTAACTTGACCAGGTTGAGAGGTCAGCAAGACTAGCCAAACCAGCATAAAACAGCAAACCCTCTTAGGCCAGTTTAAGTTTTTTCTCAACAGGGTTGTCAAGCATAATTGACATAGCACAAAAACAACAACTAGATATCCATAAAAGACTACAACGTGTCAATCATAATCACAAACAGCACTCATCTGGAAAGAAATTATACTTCCACTAAAGAGATCCCTTTCCAATTCCCCACCTGTTACATAATCATAAAAGCCTTTTCAGTAATCATAAGCCAGAACTCACTTAGTCAAGCCTGGATTTAATATGCATTTATTTACACTATGGGAATATGAACAAATCACGTCACTGGTTCATAAATTGTTTGCATTTTTGCTAAGAACCATGCACAAGAGTTTATTACTGTATTATTATTAAGGGTGATTCAAAATCAGGTCACATGAAATTGCACACTGAGGGGGCGAGCATCAGCATGCATTTTGTCTAGTTAATCTGATGCAGGTAAAGCATCATTTTTTTTCTTGACAAACTCAAGAGTGTGCATTGAGAGGCCTAGCTGATGTTGTCATTGGCATTATGATAGCTGAGTGCATGTGAAGCGATGTTTGTGTGTAAACAAGGATATTGCATTTGACCTTGTTGATGAGAATGTAAACAAGCCACCGGTACCTTGACAGTGTATTAATGTGGAGAGAGAGCATGTGCACATATGCTCAGTGGTGGGTTGGTAGGAGACACCCTGTGCCGTACAGGAAATGAATATGTTCTATCAGAGGTGTTTGATCAAAAATGTATGAAAGCTGAGAGCCATCTTCCTTCAATCACTAAAAAAGCAACCTCCCAAGAAATTGAAATACTACCAACCATACTCGTATCAGCAAATCGGTGTCATGCAGAAACATTTGAGAATACAATTGATAGACAAAAACATCAACAGCACACAAGTGCAATTCAACCAAAATAAAGAGAAGCTTTTTTTGTCTCTCTCTCTGACCTCTTCAGTGGTTCAAATTAGACTTCACTCGACAAGGTAATTGTAGTACCATATATAAACCATTGTACAGTACATTGCATATTTGACAGTAGGCTATATGGATCATTGAGGACCATGGTAGACTGTATATGAATGTCTTCAGTATACTCCAATGTACTTCAAGGAGTACTACTAGTTCTGCCTTTGTACGCGTGCAAAGAATAATAATGTCATCATAATAACATGCCCAAAACATTGAAATATAGCAGGGGTTCCAAAACACGTTCCTGGAGCCTCCCCAACACTGCACATTTTGCATGTCTCCTTTATCAATCACACCTGATTCAACTCATCAGCTCATTAGTAGAAACTCAAAGACCTGAAATGGGTGTGCCAGACAAAGGAGACATGCAAAATGTGCAGTGTTGCGGAGGCTCCAGGAACGCGTTTGGGAACCCCTGAAATATAGTGATTTTGACAACTAACTTGTCAAGCAAACATAATCCTAAGAATTAAAGGGATAGATCACCCGAAAATGAAAATTATGTCATCATTTACTCACCCTCATGCCATTCCAAACCTGTAGAACGTTCTCTCTTCTGTAGAACTCAAATGAAGGTAACAGTTTCAACTGTTTCTGTCCATATAAAGAAAGTCAATGGAGTCCAAATCTACAGTGGATGTTATTGACTTTAATCGTATGGACACAAAACTTTTTGCATCCCACAGAATAAATAAAAGTCATATGGATTTGGAACGACATAAGGGTAACAGTATTTTCTAACCCTTTGACTACCTTTAAATTTAAAAGCCATTCAAGCCCTAAGTCCTGCAAGAGCAGTGTTGTTGATACTCACAGGGAGCGTAGAACATGACCAGGGCTGAAGGATGCTCCTCCAGGAATGTGTCAAAAGACTCATCGGTCAGATGGAAGACCGCCGAGCCAGACTCAGACCAGGGCACCTCTGGAGTTTTAGGCTGTGGTGGCTGGGGGCTGTGCAACATATTAAACAAGTAGTTAAAAACATTTCCATTAGTCAGAATGTTTTTGTCATTTCAAAGCCTATGAACTTCATGACTCAAAACCCTCCAAATGACTAATGTGAGACACCTAAGCTTTAAGTTGGACACTGCCAATTCACATCTCACAACTCATTTCAGCTCTACATCTGGTGAGGAACGGTCACACCCACATGACTGAAGAAAGCTAGTCTGAGCTTGCAATTCACATCTGTCTCCTCATGGGCTCTGTGCCCATATAAGTGTGGCCCAAATGATTCCTTCGTAGAGTGGATAGAGCCAAGAGCTTGTCTCCTAGAAATGCGTGAGCTGAACAAAGACCAGCCAGAGGCAAGGGATAAAGACTGGCAAACACAACCATTCAGTGGGTAAAGTGCATCAGTAAATGTTCTCACATTCAAACTCTTACTATCTTCATTCAAAATGAATTCTACAAGACAAACCAGGGATACATCTGCAAGCGCTTTGAGAGCAGTAGGTCACAATTTTAAGTCTCTTTACATGCACTTGTTCTGGACAATCAACTCCAGCTGTCATATAGTTTATGGAATCGCAATAATGATTTTCTGTGTCTCACAAACTATGGACCACCCACAGTCCCTTCATTGACCAACTCATACAAAAATGGTGCTAGCTGATTGATGCAGTTTAGAGTCAGCAAGATTTTTTCATGAAAAAAAAGTCTTTATGCTCACCCAGATTGCATTTATTTGATCAAAAATAGAAGTAAAAACAGTAATATTGTGAAATATTATTAAAATTAAACTGCAAGCAGCAATTAAGGGGCCAAGCACAGCAAACATGATAGGAAGCATCAGACCAGTTGAAAGAATTAGTAATTAAAGACAATTTTTGATGATTTTAAGCAAAATGGTTGAAAATCCAAAAATACAATCACTTGTATTGTGATATAATTGCTTATCACTTTTGACCAATAGGTGGCGCTGCCAGCAAATGACAATGACACACATAGAGCTTGGTGTCAATTTGCCAGAGTTGGAGAAATACAGACTCAGATCCAGATCGGCATCATGCCATCAAATTTGACAATGAGTTACACAAAATTGTCCTCAGATATAAAAACTTTTTGATCCTAAACATTTGAATTGTGGTGCATTTTTCGATACATAGAGTAAACTAAATATGCTTGAACAGAACTGCATGTCCCACTTTGTTGCCTAACCTCAATTTTTAGACAGACAGATCCAGCAATCATTAAATATAATCTATAAATATTTCTACTTTTGTCTTTTTATATTTTATTTTTTTCTCCTTGCTTTCTACTTCTATCTTGTTCGCAAAAAAAACTAAATATTTTTAACAGTGGTTTCATTTCAAACTCCGATTTACATGCCCTTAAACAACATGAAAATACAAACCAAGCTGTGGCTGTGGCTGGTCTTGTGACATATTGATCAAACAGTCTCTTCCAGTTTAAGTGGGAAGTTATTGACCAGAATAAGTGGACCAGACTTTATGCCAATAAAAAGGTTTCTCATACTACTCACAAACTACTAATGTGTCATGCCAAAGCACATAACTTAATAATACAAACACTGCTCAGGACACAGTGCTTGTTAATCAGGTCTAGTTCATCTAGTCTGGTTTCACTGCATCAGCAATGTTACTGAATTTATTTCTCTTAATGTTGCTAGGCAAAATATTGTGCCACTATGACTGGAAGATTCATGCACTCCATAAATTACATGTTGCATTGCATGCACAGCTCTAGTGACGTTAATCTCTGAGATGTGTAGACGTGCTGTAGACAGTAGTACATTTTGTTCACTTTGTCACTTTGATAGTTGGTTAAGACGCTGCAGAGATTTTAAAGCCTCATTACATCTCTGTTAGGAGGCACAGAGGAGTGTTGTTTTACAGTGGGGATCATATCTTTCACACCACAGTTCCTGTAAAACACTCCCTGGGTAATGGTAGAGAGACCGCGGGCAGAAGTCCAAGATGTCACACCTCTTACAAACACAGTGATTCTTTACAGCTTTTAAAATAGTAAAGGGCATAAGAATGAATAAAGAGAGGCTATGTATGTTTGTTTACTCACTTTTTCAACCAATCAGCAATGTCTTTAGAGGTGGCTCCATAATTCTCATAGTGATGCAAGAATTTCCCCTTCCTTTTTGGAAAAAGAACAAAATGATTAATCATAAACTGGCTGATAAAATCCAAAGCAACACAAATAATTTCATAATGAACAAACAAAACATTTTTCACCAATATAAGATGGACACAATTTTAGAAAAAAAAAAAGAAAAAGTAGGTTGGAGCCATGGCCTAGTGATTAGTGCACATGCTTTCGCCACAGAGCAAGAGATGCGGGATCGATTCTGGCCCGCGTTGCTATCACGATCCTATTATTTCCTGTCCTCTCTCTACTCTCTGTACAAAAACATGGCCAAAAGTTTGTAAAACAGAAACAGAAGGTTTGTTTAAAGCTATTAGTATTGATTTTTACAAAAACATACTTCAAATCTTGCCTTCTTTCAGAAAGGACATCCTAAACGGGTGAAGTCAATATATATTAGTGCTTATTTTGTCAACATAAATTGCACTAGACAGCTTAGGATATTTGTACCCACACAACAAAGATCCAAGGCATCCAAGACTGCTGCTTGCTTCTTGCTGTCCAAGATAAACATTTTAAATGAGCGTTTGACTCAAAGCTAATTAAGCCATTTGGCCCAGGGCTCTTAGCATAATCAAAGACTTCAGCTAGCAGCCTTTGTGCCCTCACTAATCCATACAACCACAAGCAGACGAGATCACAAATGTATACAGAAAAGCTTTTGAACACACAGCAGCATGCGGAAGAAGGCTTCATGCATCGGAAACTCAAGTTTTATCTGCCATCATCTGCTCCCGTTCCGTGACTGAAAATAATCTGCAGCAAGTGAGAGCTTAGCCGAGATGCTGGCAATGGACTGTCATTTGTAACTGTCACTAATCAGTTCGAATCCAAAAGCACTGTGGCAACCTAAACAAAGAAATATAATAATAAAGTGGAAAGCCCATGTCCATCAAACAGACTTATCACTTTAGTGTCAGGCAAAATCTAGATTTTTTGGAGTTTTAGTCTCAAGTGCATTTAGTCTCTAATGAATTATGCTCTCTTTGATCAGAAGACAAATAATGCATTAGTGAAATATTAATTTATTCAAAAGAGCAGTGCTGAGGTGGGGAGGTGTGGTGTAGTTGTGTAAAGATCTGGCCTTGGGCGGAGGGCCGTGTTTAATTAACCTTTTAGTAATTAAAACAGTTATGAAATGAAGGAGCACTAAACAGAAGCTAAATTCACACAACTGCTGCCACAAGTCTATATATATACACAGGAAAATGCTCTGGACAAATTGCACCATGCAGAGAATACACATTAAAATTCTCTGATTCATTTAAGATCATAAATCATGCCTTTTGCTGGGGCTATTAGTTCTAGCATGCTACATATAAAAAGCTGCCCCAAAACTGTCTCAGAAATGAATTAATTTTAACCCTTTTTAATATGCAAAGATTATTTTGTGGAAGAAACCAGTACTTTTTCAAATAATGCAAATCAATTCTCTACCTGCAGTGCTACATTGTGCAGTAGTCAAGAACATTATGTGCTCAAAGTTCAAACTATTTCAACAAGTATTTACTAGAATTAACATATTTTATGTATTTAAATCTTTGATTAACAGAATAACTTTAAATAGAATTCTTGGACTTTCATTATTTTTTCTTTATCTGTTATTTAACAGTATTGTTGTCATTAATAAGATTAAATAAGTAAAAACCTCTGATGTAGTACATTTAAAAGTAACACTCCACAAAGGTGCATTTTCTTACGCTGACATTTCATGTACTTGGGCTTTCGAGACAAAAAGGACTGGTGAATGCTTCTAGGAAAAGCGCTGACGTCTCCAAAAAATCTTCAGCTCTTAATTGGACTGTAGAAGAAGTACCATTCTGATCCTTCTTTCCTAGTTTTCTTCAAATTAAACGAATGTACAATGCTATGGCACTAGTGTCATCATAAAACAGAACTTGCTTAAGAAAAAAAGTCAATATATCAAGTACTTAAAAAATACAATGACTTTGCTGGAAACATAATCTTAAGTTAATATTGCGATGACTTTTTTTATTTGGCCATCTAGTTTCCTACAATTAAGTTACATTAAATTTCCTTCCTATTCTTTGGAATAGAATAATTTACTTGGCAACGCTGATATAGATACACACCGTAACATCAAAAGGGCTTTAATATCAATCAGATTTAAAGCTTAGCAATTTAGTCCATTTTATTCGGTTCTTCAAAAGGTGACTTTGTTTGTGCATTCGAGTCAAAAATCAAGACAAACTTACTCAAAGTAGCAGAAGGTTGGGTAGCCCTTGACGCTGAACTCCTGTTTGAGCCCGTCAAACTCTGCCGGGTGCACGTTCATCCCAGCCAGCACCTACACAAAAGCAATGAATTAGACTTGAAACAAACAATCCCTGTCTAGCACCTCAAATACAGGAAAATGAAGATGAATGGCCACATCAGAGAATAAACAGAAAGCTTGTCGATACAGATGGCATGCAGCGAAGTGGCACACGGTAAATATCCATCTCTCTCATGACATTGCAAGGTTTGACCTGACATGCTAATCGCCCCCTGAAAGCAATTTCAACTCACTTTGGTTTTGGAGGAAATCTACTTTTAGTGACTACAGCCTCAGTTTACTTTGTGTTTGGACACATCAAAACATGAGGGAACTTCATCCATTTTTGTAGTGCGTCACATTGCTAAGTTGAAAAAATATAGCTTGTGCCATTAATTCAAACAAACTGCACCGTTAGGACAGTCTATGCTTGATGTATTCCAAAATAAATGTATATTATCCTAGAGTAAGTCACAAATCCTCTCCGGTGGCCCGTACGCATCCGTCAGGCCAATGAAAAATATTCAAACAAACTCTGCTGACCAGCGATTACCTCCCAAATTCATCAATGTTCCTGCAGTGCTATCAGCTTCTCACCACACGTACATGAAAACTCAGAAACACAGGAGGCAGCAAATCTACACGTCTCGTCCGTACCAGCAAGCTACCCATTTGTTATGCAAATCTTCATACAAGCAGCTTATTTACTAGTGCTCACTCATCAGTCTGCTTAAATATCCCTCCATATGAAAAGAACAATAAATGATAGTAAAAACTTTAAAGTAAGGTTCAATTCATTAACATTAGGTAATGCATTAGCTGTCATAAACAAAGAATGAACATTTTTACAGTGTTTATTGATGTTTGTTGTTGTTAAATGTTTGTTCAAAATACTATAATTACAGTATGTACAACTTGAAATGGTAAAAGTTTTAGTATACACTATTGTTCACAATTTTGGGGTTTTTAAGAGATTTTTTTTTAAAGAAATTAATTGTTTTATTTAGCAAGGACGCATTAAATTGATAAAGATCTTTTGTTCTTTTCAACATTCTATTCATCAATAAAAAAATAACCTGTTAAAAAGTCCTGAAGAAAATGTATCAAGCAAGACAACAATAAGAAATATTTCTTAGGCACCAAATCAGCAAGGACTATGTGACACTGAAGACTGAATTAATGAATGCTGAAAATTCAGGTATCACAGGTATAAAATAGATTTTTAAATATAAATTTAAAAAAATTATATTTTATATTATAAAATAATATAATTATATTATACACCCTGTATATATATATATATATATATATATATATATATATATATATATATATATATATATATATATATATATATATATATATATATATATATATATATATATATATATATATATTTTTTTTTTTTTTAGATTCTAATAATATTTCACAATATTAATAGATGCGTAATCATATAGTAAATGCAGACTTTATTAGATTTTTTTTACAAACATTAAAACAATCTTACTGACCCCCAAACACTAGTGCACATATAAATCAACAATAAAGTAGATTAATAAATAATGTAAAAGCATTGGTCATTGTTAGGTTATGATACCTAATTCTTTAACCAATGTTAACACATTTAAACATATTGTAAAGTATTTCCAAAATAGTAATTAAGAAATCTCTCCTGTGGAGTGTTTTTTTGTTCATGCAATGCATTTTTGAGTTTACCAGTAGACAAAAGGAACAAAAGAATCTTTCCATGGTTTCAGCTGCACAATACTAAGCAATGTTCTCTTGACATACACAAGCTTCTATGTAGAAAACACTCCCGCTTTGACATTTACAACGGGGTGGTCTTAAAAAAATGTTCAATTTCGATTTGGACAATTTTAGTTTGAATAAAAGTTCAAGCATCTATGTTTGTGCTTCTGTGAACATTCAAAGATGAGAGACGGAGAAAAAGACGGAGGGAGATTAAAAAAAAAAAAAAAAAGAAGGACTGAGAGAGTAAAATGTGTGGTGAGGTATACTGTGGGTCTCCCAGCAGTGCACATAAAGATATTGAGCTGAGCTGGCATATAATCCATACTTCACCATAGAATTCAACAGCAGGAAGTATATCCTATAGCTATACTATGAAATCAGCAGAAGGGCTTTTAACCAAAATTGCTTCTTCCTCTAATGAGGGGGAACTGAACGTTCTGTCAAAAAGGACATCAATGGTTTCGCAAAAACATCCCACCTGTTAGGTAATTCAACAACTGAATCAGAAAAATGTATTGAGATACAGTCTAGCAGGCAAAAAGGAAATGGAGGGATCAATAGGCCATGATTCTGACATGCTAGTAGTGTACTTACATATTTCCCTTTTGTCTCAGTTGCTGTTTGCTGGAAAATGGGCTGCATCCTTTTACATACGCCACACCCTACATGTAGAAGAGATCTTACAGTTAAAGATACATTAGTGAAAAAAGGTCCAGAGCCTATTGCCACAAATGTAGCAATGTATGAATCACAGCTCACACAGATGTCACTTTCAAAACCAAGCAGCTTTCTGTAGATAAACGTGGTGAAACCAAGTGACCAAAGTGGAGCATTGCAAAATCTGTGTCAGAATCTTTCATCCTTACAAAAAATTTATGGTCGAACACATTCCTATTGAAATGACTAGATTTCACATGCAAAAAAAAAAAGAAAAGAAAAAAAAAGTAAAACAATGATAAATATGATCAGACCATGTTTTTGCACAGAAAGGCTGCATAATATTACTCAATATTACTATTATGATACCATGTTCATAGAGTAAATACACCAAAGTTTAATACTTACATTACTGTTCAAAAGTTTGGGGTTGAAGATATTTTATTGTATCAAAATGACAGTAAAAACTGTAAAATAGTTTTTTTTTTTTTTTTTTAAATGTGATATATTTTAAAATGTAATTTATTCTTGTGATGGCAAAGCTGACTTTTCAGCAGTCTTCAGTGTCACACGATCCTTCAGAAAGGATGTTAAAACAGTGTTGCTGCGTAGTACTTTTGTGAAAACTGAGATACATTTCTTTTCAGGATTCTTTGAAGAATATAGAATCAAAATATAGAATTCAGAATGCATTTAAAATGCAAGTCTTCTGTAGCATTATGCCTTACTATCAATTTTGATCAATTTATTGCATCCTTACTGAATAAAACATACATACATACATATATCTGATACCAAACTTTTAAAAGGTAGTGTAAGTTTAAGTATTTTATCAAATGAGAAAAGGTAATAGTGATAGTCTTACTAACCCTATGGCTACACGTTAAGTTTAGCCTTAAGAAGCACTTTTCAAATGGATAATGTCTGGAGTCTTGACAGAAAAAAAATGAAAGTACTGCCCAGAGGTTCTCCACATTTGTCAATCTAAATATGATTTTGGCTGATTCCTCATCTTCAAGACTTAGTATTGCAGTAATGAGCTTTTGGGTTCCTCTGAGCACTACACAAGGAATTAAGATGAATGAGAAAATCTTTGGAAGTTAAACTCTTGTTTAAGTCACAATGACAAATGCTGGACATCTTAATGACATCTCGACTGCATTCACAACCTACATTGATTCAGAAACACACAATCACACTTCACAGGATTTGTTTTGCTTGAACATGGCACTTCTTGCATGATTGCACACAGTTTACATCATATGAAGTGTCTAGTAGTGGATGATTACAGACAGAGGTGACTCACATGGGGCGTAAAACATCATGAGGATGGGCCGCTCCTCTCTTTTCAGCAGCTTACGGAAGTCCTGCAAAGCAAACAGCATAAATTGAATTTGTCAAACACTCTGGGATGAGTGACTATAAACTTTAGAAGAACTTTAGGTGATCTCAGTAAAACCAACAAACAAGGGCAGAGATTTCCTGGCCACTTTCGTTAACATGATATATTGCTTCATTACTTCATCACAAACCAGCACAGTGCTAGTAATCAACTCTCTAAACCAAAGAAACAAAAAGAAGTGTTCGAAATGAACGAGCTCTTCAAAGATGTTTCAAAGCCTTCGTTATTAAAAGTGTAGCTGTTGACCGTCATCTGCAGCGTGTGCTTTCTGTTTTGAAAAAGAGCCTATTGCTGAACATATTTTGACTCAATTTATTTTAAAGTACATAATTTATTTCAGTGTCAAGTATTTCATTAACATTGAACGTGCAGCCATTCATAGTTTGACTTTCCTGGAAAAAAATGCCGTTTATCACTGCTGTGATACAGATTTTAGGATGAGATATTACAACATCCTGAATTTGTCTTCAGATTTAAGTTTTTTCTTTTTCACATACCCAAATGGTCTAAAAAGGTAACACTAGGACATTTAAGACCACATTTGTTTCTGGACACCCAGGCCAGCTGCCAGATTTAGCCTCTAGAGACAGAAGAATAGACAGGTTCTTCTATTGCAGATTGTTCAGCTACAAGTCTTTTGTTCTGTGTGAAGTTCCCACACCTGATAAATACTCAGCAGAAAACCGATCTTCACTGCAGTGAGCTTTAGAGAGCGATACTTACCTTCTCTGACTCTATGTGAACAACATCTTTAGCCTCAGGGTTCTCCTCCCACAGGGGGGCACCTGCAGGGTCTTTCAGGAATGCCACCATGGACTAAAAGAGGTGAGAGAATAGATAGAAACTTTGAAAAGAGACCATTAGAGAATAATCTTTCACTGTCAAAAAATGGTCAACTCGCTGTATGCATTTCATTTTAATAGAGAATCATTGTGAGATCATTCAAAAGTTTGGGGTCGGTAAATTTTTAATTTTTTAATGAAGTCTCTTATGCAGTACAGTAAATACAGCAAGACATTTATATTATAAGAGATTATTAAAAAAAATAAAAATGCTCCAGTCTTTAGTGTCACATGATCCTTTAGAAATTCTTCTGATATGCTGATTTGGTGCTCAAGAAACATTTATTATTATAATCAATGTTAAAAACAGTTTTGCTGCTTAATATTTTGGTGGAATCTGTGATACATTTTTTCAGCATTCTTTGATGAATGGAAAGTCATTCAAAAGAACAGCATTTATTTGAATACGATTTATAACAGTTTTTACCGTCACTTTTGATCAGTTTAAATAATCCTGAATAAAAGTATTACTTTCTTTCAAATAAATAAATAAACTAAAAAAATCTTACTGACCACAAACTTTCAAAAAGTAGTGCATGCTACTAAAATAATAATAAACAACAATGCAAATATTTCTCCAATACAGTCAAGTTCTGTATCCAAACTTTTATCCAAAAGTGTGATCTAACTTGAATATAAAAAAAGTGCAGAGATTGATCACCAATGAAAACCGTTCCTCTCTTGTGCAATCACTCTAATTTATCTCCTAATCTATGCATGCAAGACATTAGGAAATAAGCACTCCCTTGACATGAAGCGCTCAAAGTACGGCTTTACTGCTATACCAAGGGAAAATGAAGAGCAATATGTGGTACTTAACAGCAGGTGCATTTAATAAGAGCTCTCCATTCTTTCCGCACCAGTGGCGCCAGCGAACATGTCCCATCACTGTCTCATCATCCAGCATAGCTCAGCTCATTCATTTTTAACATATTCACATTACAGCTCTCCTCATTCCAGTCATTCATCACTGCCTTGTCACATTCGGTCATAATTGAGCCGAAAGGCGTGTGGAGAATGAGATAGGTGAGCGAAACCAATGGGGGACAAGTTTGATTCGTCTACTTATGAATCAAGGGCTTCTGGCTCTAGTGCTTGAGGCTGAGTACTGTGAAATAGCAGCAATGGGAAAACTGTGGACATCGAGCGAGTAAATAGCAACAAAGAGTGAATCATCCACTAACAGATGACAGAGTACGCATCTGAAAAGGCACTGACGCTATTTAGCGAAAATGCAGATTGTCAATCCATATGTCTAACAAAGAAATATTGATGAACAGGGTTCTGAAAGAAGCTTCAAAAATGCTGTGATTTGTGTCAGAGATGACTGCATCAAAATGCAATTTTCTGAGAAATTACCTTAAATGTGGCTGGTCTGTTATATTCTGTGTGGAAGGTCCCATCCCTAAAAGCACACAAAACTTAAAAGGTGAATTGCTGTGCTCATGCTTCTCGGTAATAATAAATTATAAGACCTCCAACTACCATTATTACAGTACACGAATCTCAGAAAATGAAGATTATTCTTACTTGTAATGCAAGACCTCGACTCCATTGGTTTTCGAGCTGGGGTCTACCTTGACTTTTTTACAGAGTTTGCGTCCTTCTGAATCCCTGTGGAGGGGAACCGACAGAAAAACGTATGAATATTCAATCACTTAATAGAATCACATTCAGTAAATAATGCATATAAAACAGTTATTTATGAAATCAGACAAGTTCCAGTTGTAATAATACATTTCTGTGATTTTCTTTCATTTTACTTTCTTTAAATTCAAATTACAATATTTAACTTTGTTAGCAAACTCTGAAGGACCTATGAATGGTGCACAACCCTGGTTAAAATGCAAGGAAAACAAAAGTTTAAAGTAGCCATGTTCGGTCAAGTGTCTGCGAGCACAATCAATTAACTTCATACTTTTTGTGCAAACTCAGAGGCGAAAGCGAACATTAAGTCATAGCGAATTATGCTCAACAAATATTATAATCACATTATTCTATTATAACACAAGTCCTCAAAGGACATTTGTCATGCAAATTGATGCAGCCAAAAAGTGAAGTGATACAATTAATGTCCCAAGACATTAAATAAATTGCTGTAGCAGCAATACGAGACCGCTCATGGGAAGCGACAGATGACCACAGCAATAAGCTAATGTAAGGGCCACTTCTAAGTTTTGGCAAACCCTGTTATTCTTCTCTTTTTGAAGGACAAGACATTCAGCTGCTACAGTGTATTATAAATAAACTCTGCTTGCTTTAATTCAGAGCCACAGGTCTCTAGATAAGAAGAGTTAAGTGTTTTTTTCCCATCCCGCTCCGCTTTAGTAATTCCTTGCAGCAGAATAGCATGCTTTAAAACATCCTGCACATTAAATGGATTTTGTACAAGTATGTGGTACTTGTGATAGGCATTGTGTAGATAGGGCACATTCCACAATGCGCTACGCTTTAAATCCCAAGACTCTTTTAAAGTATTCGTTCCATGCGTTGTTTTATTTGATATGTTAATTTTATGTTAAATAATAGTTTATGTAGTGTGAAAAGAAGCTATAACTAAACATCATACACTCTCAGAAATAAAAGGTACAAAAGCTGTCACTGGGGCGGTATCTTTTAGGCACTAATATGGACCCTTAAGGTACAAAGGTGTATCTTTTGAAAAGGTACCACCACCCCAGTGACAGCTTTTGTACCTGTTTTTCTGAGGGTGTACAGTATGTCTTTATCTCAAGAAGTAAAATTATCATCTTTCTACATGATGAGAAGTAAACAATTTCCCAGCAGCAGTCCATTTTTCGCAATTTTTATGCAAACTGCATTGCAGACCGAATTCCTCACGCTCAGCCGTTAAACCCTGTTACTCTTAGAAATTTATGGGAAATAAAAATAACTACAAATAAACATTTTTTGGAAGGTTAAAAAAAACTTTCACTGGCCAACTGCTGAAAAAACAAATAAAACCTTGATTTTTAGGGGATTTCTGGCCCTGTTTTGTATCCTATTTATGGGAAAGTGCCACAGAGGAATTCAAATATCAGTGCTTTGAATTCACTGCTCAAAAAATGAATGCTCCAGTTCCAGACAAATTCATCTTTGTCATACAGCCAATGCAAAAAATAAAACAGCAACAAAGCACTCTATCTTCACACTTGCACCTCAACAGATCCTGAGAACAGAAAGAACCCACAATTACCTGGTCCCACTGTCACCGCATATACGCCCACACCCTCCCAAAGAGATCCAGATCTCTCCATAGTGAAGACTCCCCTTCCCTTGAGCGATAATGAGCATGGAAATGTATTACATAAAGACAAATAGGAGCAGAGAGGACTCAGCAGCGATCTAAAGCCCCATGCTAATGGAAATTCAAAGAGACGGAATTCAATTATGCTTCTGACAGCATCCGCCCCCAACCGGCTCCATTTCTTAAAGGTAGATGAGACGCCATCATTAGCGTTACGCATTTCCCACATAACGCCTTTGTAGGAAGACCGAGAGAGGTGCGATGGAGAACAGAGCTCAGTCTGTCAGGTGGGAAACTCAATTAGACATGCTGTGTGTCGAACGAGCTGACTCAGGATCACAGATGGCAATGAGCACACATGCGTGGATTTGCCCCTTCATACCCTCCCCAGCCCCACGACCCTGTTCGGGACGCCAAAATAATTGGTCGTCCTTTTCAAGCACCATAAGCTGTTCTAAAGCATGAGAGTCATGGGTCAAGTCGATACGTTTTGCTTGCAGGGGGTTTAAAAGGGATTTCTAAGGGTCAAAATTGCTGAAAGTGGTTAGTGTGTGAGATTGCTGGCTTCAAACAAGTCGAGTGGACAAACTGGGAAACCAAGTTGAAAACCAGGAAAAGTTTGAAAACGTAGCTGTTTTATTTGAACAAGCTTTTATTAAAAATCCAGATGGATTGTTCAGATTCCAGAATTATTTCATTCCCATTTTCTTCATACTGATCTTGCTCTGTCCATGACCTACTTCCTTAATGGTATCCCCCAGTGGACTGCAGTTGGCCATCTCTCAGGTCCCTGTCATCTGTAGAAAACATGTGGGCGTATCTCTGCTTTGCTCTACCACACTGCTGCCTGTGTGGAGTTACTTTTTTTAAACCCAGCTTTATATAAGTTCTTCACATAGGGGACCCAATGTACCCAAGCCAGTCTCAAAGAAGGTGCTATAAGGATTGGCTAGGCTTTTTTGTGTTTAGGTGCTAACAAGATACAGTCTTCATTGCCTGCAACATCCTACCAATTACCACCTAGCCATTATGAAATGATTCAGAGCCAAGCTTTGATTGCTAATCATTAGAAACATCAAAACAATTTTGTGCTCTTTCTTTCTCAAAGCAGAGGCAGACAGAAGACGCTGAGCTGTGACGTGCATGAGCTGAAGGAGGATGCAATGGAACAAGATAATCCAAGGTAATCACCACAGACACTGATGCAGATACAACCTGTGTACATGAGCTAATAATTGAGGCTTAGGCGATCATATTACGAAGAATCAAAAGGGTTTTTCACACTGCACTTATCACTGGGTTAAAACCCACTTTCTTTTTGAAATAATAATAAAAAAAATAAAAAATAAAATAAAAAGTTCAAGGTTCTACATAAACATACTGTTCAACCAGAAACACCATCCCAAGTCCAAAAACACCATCTATAACCCTATTACCGCATTTATTGCGTCATACCTGGTAAAGACAGTATTAGAATTAAAGAAACACCAACAAGATGATCAGGACATCAACTGCCTCAACTTTAATGACAAAAAAGTAAACTATAAGAGTTAAATCGATTGGTACTCACCCACAATTTACCCAGGCAATGGTACCCTGACCTTTCACAGCCTGAGCCACATCAGACAGCAGCTTCAGATGAGCATCTCCAGACGAAGCTGAGGACACAAAAAAAACACATTTAGACAACTGTAGAGAAGACATGTTGTAGAAACTGCAACACCTTTAAATATCACAAGCTTGTATCTAGTGTATGCCAGTGGTCTCTAACACTGTGCCCACAACACCTGGTAGCCCGCATGGAGCCGGCAGAGCTCATGCTATAAATAGCCTCAATTAAAATTCTTAATTTCCCATCATTTCCATGAAATTACAGAAACCATTGAAACATTTTACATACCATTAAAATATGATTTTTAATAATTTAGCTAGTACTTCTGATCTGCATTCCCATAAGATATCAAGCGAGCTATTACTAGTTCAAAAGATCTGTGTGTAAGAGAAAATCTGTTTTGACTGGTGTTTACATGAAGGCCTTCATTCTGACTGTGCTATCATTCAGATTAATAAACAGATATTCTGAGCTAAAATATCTTTGCAGGGAAATATATGAATACATACAAAAATAGAAAAAAAAGGCTACAAATGGCATGTTTTTACATAAAAATAATGATTAATTCAAAAGAAATTCAACACTACATTCCATAAGCAGTTCAACATTTCAGGTTAAACAGGAGTACATAGGTGACAGTAAAGATATAATTTTACAAAAGATTTACATTTCAAATAAATGCTGTTATTTTAAACATTAAATGTATCATAGCTTCCACAAGAATATTAAGCAGCACATCCATTTTCAACATTGATAATAAGATTGGTTTATATATATATAAACCAAAGGGGTGTCAACGTTAACGCGTTAACGCATGCGATTAATCAATTTTTTAACGCGTTAATATTTTTTTTAACGCAGATTAATCGTTTGATAAGGTTTGACCCCAACTTCTTCCCGTCATCGCAGCGCGGAAGGTTATCTATCATTGTGTGATGAGGGGACAGGGACCAGTGTTGCCAGGGTAACGGCAGCAGCACAAGTGGTTTAGTTTGAAAATACAGTCGCGGGAAAAATTACAGAGCCGTGGCGGGTTGCGGTTTTTTGGGCTAATTTTATAAATGTACCGCGACCGCCCAAAGTGTATATAGACAAATAAAAATTAAAATAGATCCTTTTACTAATGTGTATTATACTTGAAATGTATCCCTGGCAACTTAAGAACTGAGAGGCGGTTAACATCACACACAACGTGAGTTTCAGCAGAGCAGCAGAAATAAACATGACAACAGCCACTATAGATTATATAAGATAATAAACACACGATTACGATAGGATATGGTCTGTATGTGATTTTCTTGAGAATGTGTACGTCTGAAATGCTAATTTATGCAGCAATATAAAAGGCTATAAATCGCATATTTTAACATCAGTAAATGACCAAATTCCACATGTGATCGAAAAAGGAAGTTATTACAAACACTCGATGGTGGTTTGAAGTGAGTTCTGAGGAAAAGTGTACTATTAATCTCATAAATTGTCTTATGAAGCATGATGCTAATATTAGCTCTAATGCAGCTGCAGAACAGGTCCAATTCTTCTTCATAATGCATTTTGTCATAATACTTCACGTAAGGTCGCAAGAAATGTTTTGTTGTAGTTATTTAGAAATACTTTTGATAATAGTTGGGTAAATGTATACTGGGATTGAAGCAATGTGGCTTGGTAAACGTTTTATCGCCAGTTTAAAGGTTGATTTATGGCTGAATAAAAACAAAAGAATAATGACTGTGATTAACGCGATAATTTTCTAATCGATTGACAGCACTAGTAATATATATATAGAGAGAGAGAGAGAAAGATAGAGATATATATAGATATTCAGCAAGGATGCATTAAATTCAAAACTGACAGTATAGACATTTATACAGTGTTGGGCAAGCTACTTGGAAAATGTAGTGAGCTAAGCTAACAGTTACTCTTCTTTAAATGAAGCTTAACTACACTAAAGCTACAGCCCTGGGAAATGTAGCAAGCTAAGCTACGGCAACATGGCAAAAGTAGTTTACTACATCCAAGCTATTTAAAAAAAAAAAAAAAATTTAATTCTATTGAACCAACATAATACCAAGTCAATGCTCTCTCAGTGATCAATAAAACTGTCAGTCAAGCTGATAGACAGGCATCAGTTTAATTGTTTATTCAACAGTTGTTCCAAACCAATTTGGCAACATAATCAGTATCATGTACAGGGCCGGATTGACCTCAAATTGTGACATAGGCAAAATACATTTTTGCTGTCGGCCGGAAACCTCCTATTGGTAGTTGGTATTGTGGCTTTATTGTATACAGATACATTTATATAAATGGTAACACTTCACAATAAGGTTCAGTAGTTAAGATTAGTTAACTAGTGTTAACATGAACTAAGAATGAACAATACTTCTGCAGCATTTATCTTAATGTTAATTTCAACATTTACTAACGCATTATTGAAATCCAAAGTTGTTTGTTAACATTTTTTAATGCACTGTGAACTAACATGAACTACCAATGAACGACTGTATTTTCATTAACTAACATTAACAAAGATTAATAAATACTGTAACAAATGTATTTTAATGAAATCGTATTGTATAGTGTTACCATATAGATATTTAGGCCTACAGATAGTCTATGTTTATTTGCATCGTTGCATGTGTCATTAGATATTAATATAAACATTTCACCAAAATCAAGTTCAAATACGAAGCTTTTGACCAGCGAATGTTTTTTTTCGTGTCCCGTTTTCCCCAGTTTTCTGTCATTATGTGGGCGTTCAGTTTTTTCTGTTATTTGGCCAAAGTATCATATTATGAAAGATTCAGCGCTTCGCACGAGCTATTTGGCTGTGACTCGACAACAAATGCTAGAGAAACTCTTCTCCGCTCCTCAAAAACAAAAAACAAACAAACAAAAAAAGCATTAGCCTTTATAAATAGTGTTTTTTGAGTAAAGAAACCGCTGTACTTATTCAATCAACAGTTCTTTATTTACCTTCAGACTGCAAACAAGCTGAGATGCTCTAAACTGCGCGCCGCACTTCATTGACGAGAGAGGCGGGAGGAATAACGAGGTTTGACCGACAGTTTGAGGAGCCAATGGCGTTACGAGCTTTAGTGTCAGTGGTGTCACTTACTGATCCAGGATCAGTGATCCGTAGCTGTTATATTTCTGATTTGAGCTTGATTTTCAGAATGCTTTCTTTGGAAAATGTAAAGTTAGCTTTTGTTGACGCTACCGCGCTACTTGATCAAAAAAAGAGCTTAACTACCGAAAAGCTATTTGATTCAGAAAGCAGTGACGCTACCGCCATGCTACTGAGAAATGTAGTTAAACTAGTAGCGTCACTACTTGTAGCGACGCTACTGCCCATCACTGCATTTATAATATTACAAAAGAATATGTTGTAAAAATGTGAAAAACATTTGTCTTTAATAAAATTGTCTATTCATCAAAGAGCCCTGGAAAAAAATTGTATCATGGTTTCCACAATTATACTAAGCAGCATATCTGTTTTCAACATTGATAATAATAATGAGAAATGTTTCTTGAGCGTCAAATCAGCATATTAGAATGGTTTCTGAAAGAGCATTTGACACTGAAGACCGGAGTAATGGCTGCTGAAATTCAGCTTTGATTTCACAGGAATAAATGTAATTTCATATTAAAATATTAAATATATTAAAATGTAAAAAAAAAAAAAAAGTATAAAAACATTTTGCAATATTTTTTTTGTTTTGTTTTACTGTATTTAAATAAATGCAGCATAAGAGACACCTATCAAAAACAAATAAATAAATGAATATATAAAAATATATTTAAAAACATCTTACTGACCCCAAACTGTTTAATGGTAGTGTGCATTGCTAAAAATAAAACGGGGATAATGTTGACTGGACAAGTAAACATAATTACTGGTCCAACTGGGCCAGCAAGAATTTCTTACTGTTGAGCCCTGTGTTAGTTATAAACATGCTGACTTTAACTTGCTCAGCAAGATTCTCTTCAAACTGTCGTTCCACCATGACGGTATTTAACTTGAAAGAGAAAACTTGCCATAGAAGCATATACTTTATGGTTATGCAGTGTGTACATTCATTGTACACATTGCACCCTGACACATTTGCAGAACATGATGCATAAAATCAAGCTTGCGATGCTAGAAGTGTATGTGTTACACTCCCTAAGGGAAAATTCATTGAGAAGGTATGATTCTGCTATATGCTAACAGACCTGTCATACCACAATAGATAGGCCAGCTTTGCTTTCATTGCCAAAAGCATGTTGGCGCTTTTAGATACTTGACCTTTTGTACAGAACACTTGGAGTATTCTGTACTTACCACAATCATTAGATGTGAAAATATAAATCTTGTTACCATAGACAGAGTAGATAAAGAACTTCAATACTCTAAACTCCTAAACACCCTAATGCATAACTCTCTCCCAGCTATTGGAAAAAAATAAAATAAATAAAAACTACCCCTAACACTGCATATTCATTTGCATCACTCCTGGGTGTTATTAGAAGAAACAGCAGGAAATTCACCATATATGGGTACCGTATGGATGAACGGTCCATAAACAATCTCCCACCCACAAAGCATGAGAAAGAGCCTCTAAAGGTCTTGCAGTGCAAGATTTATTTGTTTCATAATTCACGACTCATTTCGAGCACATGAGGTCATTGGATAAGACTGTGTATCGAACAGTGCGTTTGATTGATGGCTGACTAGCACTGCTCATCCTGTGAAGCATTTCCACTAGATGCATCCTGCTAACTGTGATAGTCCCTTTAGATTACAGGAATGCATTCAAGATCAGGTGGTGCATAGGCACTTCTCATTCAAAACAGTACTGGTTTCAACTTCGTTCTTTCGATTTCGAACTGAAAAACAAGGCAGAACCACAAAATCAATGTCCTTTTGACCTTGACCGACGTGATTAATGGGAAGAAAAGCAGATTGTGGGTTCATTGGTGTAGTAGATGATCCCAGACTGTCACAAATGTGTAAATCTGGGGTGTAGTGAAACTGTCACTGTGTTTTCAAACGTAGTACTTTCGCACTGTGTGCTGTTGTTTTATACTGAAGTGTGTTGGCAAATGCTTTCATCATCAACACGAGTACTACTGGTAGAAATGTTTTTTAAAAATAGAGAACAACATCCACTTCACCTTTTTGGATTTTTATCATTTATTCATTTAAATTTGATCAATACTTTTAGCTCTACTACCCATGTTCTTATCACCCCGTAAACATTGTAAAGATTGTGCTTGGTCTGATAACTGCTGCAATCCCTCACCACTGATTTTAAGAAAATTATGGTTGTGCAATTGTACAAACTTGTATATGTAATCAATAGGGTTTCATTTCCAGACCAGACTGATTATTTATGTGACCTCGAGTTTGCACCAATCAAACAGACTAAAGGAACTAGATTTTATGGACATCTGGATTCATGTACTCATCAAATATTGTAGTATGTATTGTATATTAGTATGTAGTATAAAGGGACTTTAGTCTCAGATCAACAGACCCTTTTTTATGTTTTACTGGATTTTTTATGTTTTTGAGAGACGAGGCTGCGTGCATTTCATCTGAAAAACAGAAATATTTTGAAATGAAACATTTCTATTTTAATATATTATGTTTATTATATATATACTAGTGCTGTCAATCGATTAAAACATTTAATCACGTTAATCATAGTCATGGACTGTGATTAATCATGATTAATCGCAAATTTAAAATACTAGGATTTACCTGTAAATAAATGTGTTGAAAAAGAAATGCATGACAAACTAGTTTAAGGAAACAGAACCTTTCACACTTCCGCCAGGTATGAGACATAATCCTTATTATTCTTTTATCATTATTCTTTTGTTTTTATTCAGCCATAAATCAACCTTTAAACTGGCAATAAAACGTTTACCAAGCCACATCGCTTCAATCCCAGTATACATTTACCCAACTATTATCAAAAGTATTTCTAAATAAATACAACAAAACATTTCTTGCGACCTTACGTGAAGTATTATGACAAAATGCATTATGAAGAAGAATTGGACCTGTTCTGCAGCTGCATTAGAGCTAACATTAGTATCATGCTTCATAAGACAATTTATGAGATTAATAGTACACTTTTACTCAGAACTCACTTCAAACCAGCATCGAGTGTTTGTAATAACTTCCTTTTTCGATCACATGTGGAATTTGGTCATTTACTGATGTTAAAATATGCCATTTATATCGCTCCACAAATTAGCATTTCAGACGTACACATTCTCAAGAAAATCACATACAGACCATATCCTATCGTAATCGTGTTTATATTATCTTATATAATCTATAGTGGCTGTTGTCATGTTTATTTCTGCTGCTCTGCTGAAACTCACGTTGTGTGTGATGTTAACCGCCTCTCCGTTCTTAAGTTGCCAGGGATGCATTTCAAGTATAATACACATTAGTAAAAGGATCTATTTAAATTTTTATTTGTCTATATACACTTTGGGCGGTCGCGGTACATTATAAAATTAGCCCAAAAAACCGCAACCCGCCACGGCTCTGTAATTTTTCCCGCGACTTTATTTTCAAACTAAACCACTTGTGCTGCTGCCGTTACCCTGGCAACACTGGTCCCTGTCCCCTCATCACACAATGATAGATAACCTTCCGCGCTGCGATGACGGGAAGAAGTTGGGGTCAAACCTTATCAAACGATTAATCTGCGTAAAAAAAAATATTAACGCGTTAAAAAAAAAATTGATTAATCGCATGTGTTAACATTGACACTCCTAATATATACACATACACACATAGTCAGAATTGCTGGTACCCTTGGTAAATATGATCAAAGAAGGCTGTGAAAATAAATGTGCATTGTTAATCCTTTTGATCTTTTATTTTAAAAAAAAAAAAAACGAATCACAGCTGGAGAATTGCAGAAAAAGGTTGAGTTTCGGGGTCAGAAAACCTTAAAAAAAATTATCAAACAGCACCTACAATCACCACATGTTGTTTGGGAGGGCTTCAAAATGAACTAAAAAAAATGAACCTTTTAGCAGCAAACACTCGAGATGGGTTTAGTGAACACAGGGATAAAAAGTACCCCATGTGTACAATGAAATATACTGCTGTATTTTTGATATTGTGGGCCTATATTTCTGCTGGAGGTCCTGGACATCTTGTTTAGACACTCGGCATCACCGATTCTATCAAATACCAACAGATAAAAAAAATCAATAAGTGACTGACTCGGTTAGAAATCTTACAATGGGCCATGTTTGGATCTTTCAACCAGACAATAATCCAAACACAAACCTCAAAAACAACACAAAAATGGGTTACTGAGCACAAAACCAAGCTTCTGCTATGGCCATTCCAGTCCTCTGACCTGAACCCTGTAGAAAATGAGTGGGGTGAACTGAAGAGAACAAGCACCAACATGGAGCTGGGAATCTAAAGGGTCTGGAGTGATTCTGGATGAAGGAATGGTCTCTGATCTCGTCAGGTGTTCTCTAACCTCGTCAGGCATTATAGGAGAAAACTCCTATACTATTTTGGCAAATGGACGTTTCAAAAAGTATTGAATAAAAGGGTACCGTTAATTGTGTCCATTGTGTATTAGAGAAAAACATTTATTTCATAATGATATTTCCCCCCATTTTAAATTCTTATTCTTCAATGAAAGATTAGATTTTTGTGAATTTTTTTAAATAATAGATCAAAAGGATTAACAATGTGTGTGTGTGTGTGTATATTATATATATATATATATATATATATATATATATATAAATAAATTTGTTCAGAATGTATTAATTTATTTAAAAAAAGTATTAATAACCTAAAAAACTTTTTAAAATGCATGTATTTATTCAAGTGTATTTATATAAAATTACATAAATTTCAAATTTATCCTTCAGAAACTTTTGAAAGGTAGTGTTTTTTTTTTTGTGCTAGTGTATTTTCTATAATATTGCGTATGTTTTCTCTTCTACTTCACAAAATGCTTTAAAGAAAAATTACAGGTCATTTTTTTGCAATTACAGGGCAGTGGACCATCTTTACTGTTGATTCCTGTAGCAACCCGAGTAATAACACATTCACTTAATTAGCACAGACTTTTGTATGTAATGTAAAAACATAACTTTTGACCTTAGGGATTACTAAATCACATTTATTGGCCGTTGCATACTATGACATCTTGGCATTTTTTGGCTGCTGAAGCTGTAATACTTGTAATGCATTTGAAAAACAACAGTGGCCTGGTGACTGACCTGACTTGGTATACAAGAATAGCACATTAGTTC
Source organism: Onychostoma macrolepis (assembly GCF_012432095.1). NCBI lineage: Eukaryota > Metazoa > Chordata > Actinopteri > Cypriniformes > Cyprinidae > Onychostoma > Onychostoma macrolepis. The sequence goes on from NC_081163.1 coordinate 10,875,538, forward strand.
TGGTCCTCAGAAGTTTCTTGAAATCCTTGTGATCACTGACTTTCTCTATGAGCGGAGACACCTTCGCTGCCTGCAGGGCGGATGACACTGCAACCTGAGGAGGTGAGACAGACACAGATCATAATTTTTCACTGTCAACGCCAAACACCACAGGCGATTCAAAACAATATCACCAACTGCACGCCGATATAATTGCAGCATTTGTGCAAAATGACAACAGTGTGTCAAATCATGATGACAGAGGAGAAACGACAACAGGCATTACAAACAAGAGCCAGTATACCATAAAGCAGTTACATCACATCAATATATCCATATATCACTCTTTACTGATTGCAAACAAGTGGAAAAGAGTTTAGTGAATTCAGGGTTGGCCACACAACAGGAACTGCACTACAAAAATTCCAAAACAAGACCTTAAAAAAAATTAAATTAAATAAAATATAGTTTCTCACAAAAGTGCCCTGAAATAGCTTCTGATATTGTGCTCTGATGTGTTGCCCTGTGGTGGGAGAGCATGCTCTCTCTGCCACACTCTTCATCAGTCTTCCCAGCAGAGGCATGCAGCTCTGAGTTCGGATGGAGCTGAGCCGATAAAGCGACAACAGATAAAGGTGTTGTCATCTAAAGAAGAGGAAAATGACAAGATCAGACAGATCATGTCACAAACTGAGACAGCGACCCAGCCCATCAAACGTCCTTATCATCTCCCTATGCCACATCCCTGAAGTGAAAAGATACTACCACAATGAGCAGAAATTAATGCTCAACCGCTAGTGGACAAGATAGATCAAATGTCATTACAAAATGACATGTTGAAAGAAAACTCATTTGGTCTGTCGGGATGTTGCGGATCGAAAGTCTTTGAGAATGTCTGTAGAGTTTCCATTTCAACATACCAGATATTGAAGAGAAACTTTTAAAGATAGCAATACACAAGTTAAATTTTATTATTTTTTAGTGGAACCACTCCTTATGATTGTAAATACAATTTTCCCACATGTGACCTAATCAAGCCCACATCACACTAATGGTGGTGAACTAAAGTGGTTTTATCATGAGGAAACCAAATTTACCTTGACCTTTTGAAATAAGAGCTTGATGAAAACACGATAACTCAAAACTTCCTCCTCATGCCAAAAAGAAACTAAGCTGCAGAGACATCTGAATTTATCATCTGCTTCTATGCATTTCTTCCAAAAGTTTCTTGGCATTAGAAATGAGCAAGTGAATTTCATTTTAAACACATCCGCTGATCATTTCAGTCTGATTTTAACGGTATGTGTGGTGCATAGACTGCTGTGTGATGGTGTATTTTTGTAGGCCAACCCAGGTTCCCCCCAGTAAAAAATTTTGGATTATTGCAGAAAATAAGCTCTGCTACCAATAAAAGCTTGTGTTTCTTACACGTTTTATTCATCATGACAATCTTGACAAATGAACACAACTTTGAAACCTAAATACAATTGGCAGAATTGAAAAGCTAAATGAATGTACACAAACGTCAAAGTTTAAGTAAGAAAGAGTGTGCTTATAAACACAGCGAGGCTGGGAAAGCAGACTAACGAGTTAAACTGTTTGCCATGATGACACTGAATGTCTCTGACAGCCTTTTTTTAAGACGAGTAAAAGCTTTAAAACATTCACAACTGGGGTATTACTGATATTATGTCACAGAATAAAATACTTTGCTTGCACAGCTTGTTTTAACCACAAACCTACAGTAATTTCAGCCACGTTACCAAAAAATAAATGAAAAACACCCAAAACCCTACTGACTTCAGGACGATCAATCCGGAAGTGCCAACTCATTTCCGGGTTTTGGACTACAGAAATGTGTCAACACTGCAGCACTCTATTTTAGCACAGTGCTCATTCAATATGCAAAGGTTGCATTTCTTAAAGGTGCATCAATTAAAACTAGGCAATTTCATTTTAAGAACCAAATAATGACTGGAAAACAGAAACAACCTTTTACTAACAGCATAAGAGGACCTCAGTCTCCCTGCTCTCCCTAAAAAGTGGCAAAAACCTTATAAAACAATAAAAAAACCAGAGTGTAGCTGTACATCTGTTGTGTGTGAGTGCACAAGTCTGTAAAGATTGATCGGCATCATCACTGGAGCGTCACAAGGAAGGGCTGGTGAGAAACACAGGTGCCTTAGCCACTGACAACCTTCATCTTTCTACATGACAAACCAAGGCAAGCATCATACTCTCCCTCATTAAAAATCACACCGCACATTCTCTACAGAGAAACAAGGGCCAGTGGCCTGACTGAATTTATCACTGCACACTCTGTTGAGCAACACCATTACATCTGGACAAATGTTAAATAAACAAAAAGTCTCTGTTAGTCTAGCATTATCATATCCCAGCTGGAAACCTCATGCAGGTAGGGTTCAAAATTAAAGGTAAAGAAGGTCATTTTCTGCACCACTAGTGGCACCAAATGGAATTGTAATATGTTTGAGGAGCCTGATTGTTCCAGACGTAACAACATTAGCTCAATCAATGAGTTTGGCGTGGGACTACCTGTTTGTTTAAACAATGGCAGACGCTTAAAACTCAATTTTGAAAGCATTTCTCACAATTCTGTTTGAAGCCATTAGTGGTGCAGAAATTAAATACTTCACCTTTAACACTTGCTAATTACCAAATGACAGTAAAATAGGCTTTGGCATGTAAATAAATAAATCTGATTTCTGAATTGTAGTATGATACTCGTTGTAAATGACATTGCAAATTGCGCGTTTTGACAAACTTCAATTTCTCCAGAAAGTATTGTAGCAGTACATATGAAATATTACTCCAATTAAGCCATCAAAAAGAAGGCATAGGAAAAGAAATTAATGTGTCTTCATGATTTTGTGAAAGGAGACAGAGATTGCAAAATAAATAAGAATAATAATTCCATTGCCACATAAAAATATTTATATAAATAGGTAAAAATGAATAAGTATATTATAAATAAAACAAATTAATTTAGAATAATTTTGTATGGATAACAATAATGCTAAATACATTTATGGTTATTATTATATTAATTTCTCAATTCAACTGCCACTGGAAAGTAAAAAGTTTATTTTCTGTGGATTAAAGACAAAGGGTGACGGATCAGAGACAACGTTCTCTTCCTCCTCACATTTAATCAACTCTGTATGAGCAAAAGGGGTCCAGCGGAATGGACAACGTGTGCCGCTGGGTGACATCCCAGCGGCCCCAGCGCCTTGGGAGCCAGCGAGTGTGTGAAGATGACAGTCAGGGCTAATTAAAGTACTGCAAAGCTGAGGGACCTGAGAAATCACACCTCCTCTGACTTCAGCCATGCTGACAGGGGGAGCAGACATGGTGATGCATTATGAAGAAATGTCAGAGCAACTTACTGAACTATTTGTATGGACCATCTTTCTTTCATCGAGTTACTCAATTCCAACATTAACTTTGAATGGGTTATATCATAAAAGATGAAATTTTTCAATAAGACTAAGCTCAAAATTGGCTCGTTCTGAATTATTGCACATCCTGATGTCAGGCAGAATACAGTAACACCTAACCGCGTTTAGATGTTAGCAATGCCTATTTAGTTTTCAAAACATTAGCACAGTGAGGCAATAAGAAGAAAGCAGTAAACATTATTATTTCTGAACATAAAAATACAAATCAGTATAAATCAGTAAACTTATAAATCAGTGCCGTTTCTGCCTGGGTGTAGCACCTACAGCTCTGCATTTCCTTACAAAGGATCCCAGAATTAGTCTCTGATTGACACATTTCCAGCCGCACAAATTGGTTTGCGAACATGTCACAGTTTAATTTCTGCTTAGCAAAGAGCCTGTTATTGAAAAATGGAGCAGTGCAAACTATATTAGACCCGACAGCAAGCGCTCTTCTCAAAAATAAATGCACAAAAGTGCAGCAAAAATGGCCTGTTGAATTCTAAGGGTCAGAGAGAGGGTAAAAAAAAAAAGAAAAGTCAATTAAAAACTAAATTATTACTTGCTGTAATAAACCTTGACTAACATTATGGTTCGAACTCATGGAAAAATTAAATGGAAGTATAACAATATTATAATGACCCTTTTAAAACATAACTCAACAGTATTTGTATTGCAAAAGGGATGTTCTACATCTAGTCCCATCAGGTTTCCATCCCTATTTGGTGCACCACCTATTCTTCAAACGCTCTGTCCAAACCTGACAGTCGACCAATAGAGCGGGCCCATTACTGTCTGGCAATCATCATGTCCTGTACCTGTTACAAAGACTTTCATTTGGCCTTTCCTTAGCAGTGGTGTTCGAAGTGGGCATTATCCTAACAACACCAGTCCTTTCACAAGACGGTGATTGTTATTATCATCCACTGAACAGCTTTGAGAGACAGGCCTGATCGCGTCCCGTCGATCAATGCGAAGTGAACAGAACAGGTTGGAAAAAAAAACACATGCTGTGCACCACTATTTCATCTGATGAACAGCTACGGCTCAGGGGAGTGAAGAGAACATGCAGGGAAGGAATGGGGTGATGGAGGATCACATCTTTTTGCATATTCCTAGCTTGAATCTCTTTGTTGCTGCATTTGAAGGAGCTCCTTATGGAATCTTTAACTCAACAGGGATGGTCTGCAAATCATTAACTTGGGAATAAACAATTCTTTAACACACACATATGACACAGATTTCAGCAGCATGCAGAGGAATGAAATTCTGAAAAAGAAACATGAAACATGGTTTTCGGTTTCTTTCCAAATTAATCTCTTAACCCAAAAATTATTCAGAAAATTTACAGAAGAAACTTGAAGAAATTTGATTTTCAAATAAAAATCAGAAACTTCAAAGTCCTAAATAATAAAGTAATAAAAACCGACAAGGCTAACAGCAGGTTAAAGTATATAGTAGTGCATTAAACTCAAAAAACATCTTATGTCCCATGTTTGCATTCGTATCAAGATTTTATGTACTGATTTTGTGGGAAAATGTGAAACATTCTCTGGTATGGAATTATTTACACTACCGTTGATTGAGATTTATGTATTATATTCTCCAAGTTATTTAAAATAACAGTTTTCTATTTTAATAATAATATACAGTGGGTACAGAAAGTATTCAGACCCCCTTAAATTGTTCACTCTTTGTTATATTGCAGCCATTTACTAAAATCATTCAAGTTCTTTTTTTTTCCTTATTAATGTACACACAGCACCCCATATTGACAAAAAAAAACACAGAATTGTTGACATTTTTGCAGATTTATTAAAAAAGAAAAACTGAAATATCACATGGTCCTAAGTATTCAGACCCTTTGCTCAGTATTTAGTAGAAGCACCTGGATTTGGGGATCCTCTGCCATTACTCCTTGCAGATCCTCTCCAGTTCTGTCAGGTTGGATGGTAAACGTTGGCGGACAGCCATTTTTAGGTCTCTCCAGAGATGCTCAATTGGGTTTAAGTCAGGGCTCTGGCTGGGCCATTCAAGAACAGTCACGGAGTTGTTGTGAAGCCACTCCTTCGTTATTTTAGCTGTGTGCTTAGGGTCATTGTCTTGTTGGAAGGTAAACCTTCGGCCCAGTCTGAGGTCCTGAGCACTCTGGAGAAGGTTTTCGTCCAGGATATCCCTGTACTTGGCCGCATTCATCTTTCCCTTGATTGCAACCAGTCGTCCTGTCCCTGCAGCTCTGCCATAAAGCCCCGACTGGTGGAGGGCTGCAGTGATGGTTGACTTTCTACAACTTTCTCCCATCTCCCGACTGCATCTCTGGAGCTCAGCCACAGTGATCTTTGGGTTCTTCTTTACCTCTCTCACCAAGGCTCTTCTCCCCCGATAGCTCAGTTTGGCTGGACGGCCAGCTCTAGGAAGGGTTCTGGTCGTCCCAAACGTCTTCCATTTAAGGATTATGGAGGCCATTGTGCTCTTAGGAACCTTAAGTGCAGCAGAAATTTTTGTAACCTTGGCCAGATCTGTGCCTTGCCACAATTCTGTCTCTGAGCTCTTCAGGCAGTTCCTTTGACCTCATGATTCTCATTTGCTCTGACATGCACTGTGAGCTGTAAGGTCTTATATAGACAGGTGAGTGGCTTTCCTAATCAAGTCCAATCAGTATAATCAAACACAGCTGGACTCAAATGAAGGTGTAGAACCATCTCAAGGATGATCAGAACAAATGGACAGCACCTGAGTTAAATATATGAATGTCACAGCAAAGGGTCTGAATTCTTAGGACCATGCGATATTTCAGTTTTTCTTTTTTAATAAATCTGCAAAAATGTCAACAATTCTGTGTTTTTTTGTCAATATGGGGTGCTGTGTGTACATTGAGGGGAAAAAAAATTAACTTAAATGATTTTAGCAAATGGCTGCAATATAACAAAGAGTGAAACATTTAAGGGGGTCTGAATACTTTCCGTACCCACTGTACATTTAAAAATGTAATTCATTCCTGTGATGGCCAAACTTCATTTTCAGCTGCCATTACTCAAGTGTTCAGTATCACATGTTCATTTAGAAATCATTCTAATATGCTGATTTAGTGATCAAGAAACATATATTATTACCAGTGTTGAAACAGTTTTACTGCTTAATATGATACCGTGAAACATTTTTTCAGGATTCACTGACGAATAGAAAGTTCAAAACAACAGCATTTATTTGAAATATACATTTTTTGTTATGTATCTTGTACTGTATCTCTTGTACTGTCTTTTGTAAAGTTTTTACTGTCACTTATGATCAATTTACAGTGTCCTTTGCATTTGAAAGTATTCTTTTTTTCTCTCTCAAAAAAACAACAACTGCAAACCAACAATAAAATAATCCTTTTGTCTTCTGAAGGCATGCAATAGCTTTTTGTGATGAACAGACCAAAATGTATCTAATTTACAGAGATTCTGTTCACTCTCAAATCTCATGACCAAGTGCAATGCAGAAAATTTGAAAAATATTGATCACACATAGCTTCAGAAAACCAGAAAAAAACACCCAAATTAAATGGACTACTTTATTTACTTTAGTAAATGGATTATTATTTTTTTTTTTTTTCATCATTTACTCATCCTCACGTTGTCAATGGTCCCAATGACTTCAATAGTATGCGGAGAAAACACTATGGAAGTCAATGGGGACCATCAAATGTTTGGTTACCCACATTCTTGAAAATATCTTCTTTTGTGTTCAGCAGAAGAAAGAAATTCATACAGGTTTGGAAGAACTTGGGGATGAGCAAAGAACAATTTTCTGAAAACTTACAAATCACTATCTACTTTACCCGCAGGAAAGAAAGAAACTCAGATATTCTACCTAACAAAAAAAATTTTGGTCAAACTATTCCTTTAACAACCAAAGACCATTACCATCCATTTTCTAATTCTTCCTTTCCAAAAAAAAATAAAAAATTAAGAACACTGCACAAAATGTTTGCAAAGCTCTAGTATAAATTCCTCAGCGATCTAATTATATCCAGTATGTTGTACTTGACTGTAGTTTATGGATACTAGCGCTCCTGCTATTAATCTTCCGCTCAAGGACACCAGCGTTTCAGCAATGGACCTTGCTGACATGTTTTGCACAGCATGGGAAACACTTAAACAAAAATGATCTGTCATACGTCAACGCAAAAACATCTTGCTTAATCAGCAGTGGAAGCTGTCATCAAGCATGCACTGCGCAACCAGCGTCGCAAATCTGCTTAATAAATAAAATCTAATTTTCACTTTTAGGGTCTCACTGATTCAGCATAAACCGTGTCGTTCCTCAAACACACGCCGTCTTCCTGCTGAGCCAAACAACACGGGGGGCTTCAGCTCTGCATAGCTGACTAAGGTAATTCACAAACAGAAGGAAATGACTCCACAACTGAAACGGTTGATCTATGAGTCAAATATTCTCACACACTGAGTCAAAATAGTTTACTGTACAGCTAGCTGTCTCCATACACAGCATCTTGCAGGGCCAAGCAGTGTGGGATGGGGAAGAGAGAGGGCTGTGGGGTGCCTGTAATCAAGATTAAGAGATTTTATAAATTGTTCTGACAAGCGGGAGGGCTGGAGGGAAGCACAGATAGCAGAGAGCGGTTTCTCTTCCCCCACCCAACCACCATAAAGTCCCAACAGTTCAGGAGAGTACCTTTGTTTGCGGTGGCAGGCGCAAAACAGGATGTGAGACAGGAAAGCTCCTGTGTAATGAGAGTTGACTGACGTGGCAGAGCGGCTATTACAGTTCGGTGTTGAGGACACGGCCCACATTGATTCACAAATCAGTTGTGGAACAGGGTTGATGCACTTTAAACTGAAGCAAATGTGGGTTAATTAGCACCAAACATTACAAGCTCATTTCTGTCATGTTCATCAAGAGGAGAACAAGGAAGACAGAGAAGAAAAACAGCCCCGATCAAGGTTAAATTATGTTGCTTGCTACTGTAAATATAAACCACGCCCTAACACAAACTGTAAGATAAAGACAAAATAGAACCATAATAGAGAAGTAGGAATAACGGTTGGTTCCATATGCCTTCATATGTTGTTGATTGTGCATCAATGTGGGAGCCTGTCAAACAGGTCAATATAATGGGTCATATTTTGTAAAAATGCGATTTATAGCACACGTTTGTATTCATGTTGTTTGAAAAATGCTCATATTATTTTAAATGGTACACTTATAGAATCATTAAATAAAAAGTATCAAGTAAAAAAAAATCAAATAAAAAATACACGATTGTACAAATTATTTTCAATAAAGTTTGCAAACATTTGTCGAGGAAAAAGAAACTGATACATGGATATCAACAAGTTTCCTAAGATTTTCTTCATTGGATGTAAACAAAAGGTCAAACATCTGAATTTTTGTTTCTAAAGTTAAAAACGAATCGTCACAGTCATGGAGGGCCTAAAAGGTATTTTGTGTTTTATGATTTTCTTGTCACAGAGAACAAAATGCATGCACTTCCTGCATGTTGGTAGATGGACAAAACTTTCAAATATTAATAGTACAATAATAATAATAATAATATTTTATAACAAAATCACTTCACTACATTGTTTTTCCTTGACAAATACTTATATATATTTTTTTATTATTATTATTTTATTTTTTTTGTAAACGATTTTCAGAAAGTCACACATCACCTAAACCAACAACAACTTTAAGCTCGTCAAAAATATCAAAATGACTTTTAATTAAGAAATTGACTTGTTCATCATAGAACAGGTGCATGGTGTGCACGAATTGAATGCATTTTCATGTATTTTTGAATAACATAATAGATCCGGACAAAATTAATGAGTATCTCATTACATCATTGACCCAAATAAGACCTTTAAAATAATTCAAGAACACCTCTAAAACGATATATTCATATCAAAGCAATACGCATAAGTGAAATGCACATTTCATAGCAGATAGCCAACATATCACCAACATTAGTGAATCCGTTTTGGCATTAGATAGTTGCATGGTGAGCATAAGATGCTCACGCATGTGAAGCACAAAGCTGGATGTGTATAAACACCAAAAACAAGAAAGGAGAACTGATGAATGAGACGGATTGATCTGAGTGTCTCTCTCTCTTCTGCTGTCAACTTTGAGCTACTGCTGCAAGAGGGACAGAAGATCATTCCCTTTTCCTTTCGCTTTCGTCTTACGTCAGACAGAAAACACCTGCATTTAACATTATTGATTATATCGATCCATTAGATTCCTTATAAAGACTCACCAATGACAGGAATAAGAACATTTCGATCAGTCTCCGACGTCTCCCGTATCGGTTCCAAGAAGCCATGATGCCGCTGCCACGTCTGGCTACGCAAGCGCAATCCATGTTCCTCCAAATCCCTGGAGAACGCAGTGCTTCTTAGGAAATGTAGTTTCTTCGGAATTGTAGTTTATTGAGGGAGCAGTAAACGGGTGCTTGTGATTTGTTCAAATGTGAGTGACTTTAGCTCATGTAAATGATTTACCAGCCATGCAGCAACGGCGAAATAACATTCTATCAAACGGTTGTTGAACACAGGCTTCAAAACTGAAAGCAATTAGCCTATTTTGGATTAATGTGAGGTGTTCAATGAATGAATTAATGATGGTTTTAAAATTTATTTCAGCTCAGTCTATTGAATTGAACGAACCACAGTCGAAGTGAAAGTTGTTGTATTTTGATGTGTGTTTATTGTATAAAATATAAAATATTTCTGACTTTGCATGCAAATGGCCTGACCATAAAACAAGAAGAAGAAGAAAGATCTGATCATTTATTTAGTTGCCATATACTGTGAAAGAAAGTAAAGCACAATTATTTAAAAAAATTTCATAAAATTATACAATTATGTTAAAATAAATATATATATATATACACTAGCCTATAAAACTCACTGTAACCCATGTGACCTTGTTGAACCCATAGCAGATTTTATAAATGTTCTTAATGTTAAATGGTGTAGGAAAAACTAGCTAGGGAACTAGGAAGAACAGCTCAATAACATTTAGAATAAACCATTCTTTTGCCAAGTAATATCATTTACCTAAACTGCAGTCAGCGGTTGCCAAGTGAAGCAATTTATCAGCAGCCTAATCAGAACTGACAGTCAGAAGTATCAGTTTTAAACATTTTTATTTAACAATAGTTGACTACTTTATTTTTCAAACAGTTCAAAGGCAGCTTCAGTGTTGCTATTTCATTATGTAGACACTATTAATAAGTATTTTCTTATGTTTTCATGCCTCATTACTTAAGGAAGGCACTTAATAATAGGCCTACAGTAACAATTATTATACCATATTTGCAATGTTCGTGCTTATGCGTCAGACACACTGTAGTGCCACCACCTGGATGTGACAGTGGTACGACACAACTGTCTTGATTGCACTGAGTCCCTTCCCCCAGCTGCTTAATGCATATTGCAACTTGCAGTGTTCGGGCATACTGTAAATCCACAGTGTCACAGTTTTCAATAAGAAAAACAGCTTTCAAGGGTCAAGCCAAAAGTTTGAAGTTTCTATTTATTTATAATAACACATACATTTTAAGTTAATATTGTTGGACAGTTGAAATGTTTATGAATGTTTAGGCCAATTTTTTTATTATTATTAGTTTTATTAAGCTAAATCTATAAATCTTAAATATAGCCTATATATGCTGGCTATAGGTCAAAAATGCTATTTAGAGGAAATAAACATTGAGTAGTCACATTAATAATTAGATATTACTTATTTCATTCTTACACTGTAACTCTTTATCTCGATCTAAATCTGTATCTAAACTGTCTGGAATGCCCTTTAGTATGTTTAAAATGAACATTTATTTTAATTTTTAATTTATACAAGTTTAAGGGCAATATCTGCCATCTAGAAATGATTTTCAGTCATACTTTTTACCTAAATGTGGGTGTATTTTTCCTAAAACACACTGTCTATTTATGTAAAATACATCAATTTGATCAATTATTTGACCCATATTTTAAACATTTGGGGGGTTTCTGTCATTTTCAGTGACATAAATTCTGACGGTGATGGTTTTGAACATCTTTGAAATGCTTTGTAAAAGCCTGTACCATGAAAATACAGTGTGAATATGGTAATCGTTCAGTACCATGACACATATAGTATCATGCATTCCTATATAACATGGTACAATGGTACATCTTGAGTATCATGGCACACCATTGTACAATTGTACAATGGTACATTGTGTGAGTTTATTGATTGCACCACACCAAAACCAAAACATGATTATATGACACACTGCCACTTTTGGCAACATTGTGAGATCCAAACAGTTAATTAATTGCCATGGTACCTCACTGATTCTAGGGACAGACTATCCAGGCATGATACAGGGGTGTTGGTGAATCCCAAAAGACAATGTCTTATTGATCATTTGAAACAGGTTAACAGAAACGTTTCCATTACAGGAATCCATGTAGAATGTAAAAGGAGAGCTTTAAGGGCTAATGCAACCACTGTGCCATACATGTGAGGTGGAGCTTCGTAACAGAGTTTGCACCCCCATTTGTTTGAATTGCAGCTGCCCTTCTGTAGTAGCCTCCTCTTTCCAGCACAGCGCAGTAAAGCAGCTGCAGGTCGATCGGTGGAAGTCATTCACAGAAAAGGGATACTGCACAGGAGACCTACGCAAAGCGGAGATTGCGGTTTATGCGTTGCTTTTTACGTACGGTAGAGTTTACTCCAGAGGAAGAACATCAGAAGGTAAAAACACTCTCTCAGATATCATTACCTCACCTTTAAATGTAGTTATTTATAGAAACAGCCTCTAATGTTCTTGGAGTAGGATGATACTGTGAAGTACTTTCTGAACTTCTGCGGTCCAGAGTTCTGCGGCCAGATTATAGGCTACTGACTATCAACATTTTAGCGAATCTCTGAGATTTTTTATTTATTTATTTATTTTAAAAATCTCCTATATAATTTCATTTGTTTTGTTTTCATTAGAAATACAAAGAATTGTCCGATTTCAAAGTAGCTTATGTTTTAATACATAGGCTATTTGCCAGAGGGTTCGCATGAACCAGTAGCAATTTTAGTAATTTAGTTGCTTTTTATAATTATTAAAGACTTCATGGTTTTCTAATAAAACCTGGTTTATGGGCACATTTTCTCTTTTTATGGTGATAACAAAACCCTTATTGGGAATGTCATGTTTTTAAAACGGTCTTCTTCTCTCAGTTTTATTAAAGACAGGAAAATGTTGTATATAAACAGTATTCAGTACAGTATACCTTTATCCTGACACGGAATTTACTCGCTGCTCACGTTCTGTTCAGGATCCGAGGAATTTTGCTTTGGAATTGAAACGCTCAGGCTCCCAGCAAAACACGCTGTTTTTCACTCTCCTTTATCATCGTTTGGCATTTGAAGGACATATTTTGTACTTTTAATCGAGAATAACATACTTTCACGAATTTGCGAATAAGATTCTCAGAAGAGATGGAGGGAAATATTTAACATCTCTCAGCTACACTTAGCTACAGTAGGGCTATATCGTTGTGTTTTCGCGCAACTTTATAAGCCTTAACAGAAAAGCTATTCGTAGGCTATTTTATGTTGTTTGAAAAGCGTAACCTGTATTTATTAGGCTGTTTATTTATTTAACAATCTTGAGTCGCTATGTTTGTGACTGAATGATAGCTACTGTCAGTCACCTGTCATGTGAATGATGGGCAATGGTGATGTTATTCAGAACAATTTAATACAGCTTATATTTTTTTCATAGGCACATACAGTAAAAACAGCAACAATAAATGTTATTTTAGCCTATATAGCGCCTTTCTATAACTTAAGCTTGCATTACAACACAAAACAAAGGCGCCAATGCCGGAAAACAGGTAGTCTGCAATAAAACGAGGTAAGACCAATAGCCTACGCTATGGTCAGCAAGTGAATATGTAGGTTACATAAACAGTATCACATCTAATGACAGTTTATTGATTTTTAGGACATGTAGGTGGGCGCTGAACTTATTATTGTGGGTCGTATCTGCAAGACACATATTTCTTGGCAGTTTTAACTTCTCCATTTTCAGCCTAGCGCATTTTTATAGTGAGCTCAAATCTGTGCTTCGGCTTTGTTACGCTAAGTGGCTCAAATTAAATTTCTCTAAATGATAAAACCTAGCCGTTTAAAACTTTGACTTAATTTTAACTCCACTTTTCTTTTCACTGTCGTTTGAACTGAAATAATTGCATTTGGTTTTGTAGCCTATATGATGTTCAAGTTATCTTCGCGAGAGCAGGTGTATACAGAAAATAGATTGCAGCGCTGGTCAATAACGGTAGGGGACAGTGTCGAGTCTTGCAGCCAAAGTACAGTCTCTTAAGAGATGGCTGGTAGCACACAAACGCCGACGCTAGAGATGGAAAATCACCTGTTGGCTTGAAACAATCTAAATCACGGGCGCTAAATCTTGGAAACGACCATCCTGCGGAGCTTTAACTCCAATCAAACATACCTGAAGCAACTAATCAAGGTCTTTTGGTTCATCCCAGCGTAATAACAACAACTTTGTTTAAAACGCTGTAATTGAATGAAAAGCAAACGATTGAGCCGGTTTCAGAGCTTTAGATTTCACATTGTTGTAAGTAGGGATAAATGATAGATGCATTTGATGTTCTTTTAAGCTAAAATCAAAGAGCTTTTATATATCGAGATGCGCAAGCTCACATGCTCTCCCAGGACAACATCAAGGTTTGGTGTAAGACTGATCAGCACATTAGTTTGGAAAATGAAGGGGCTTGAAAGGAAAATCATTATGGATCCAGTATTCGCAAAGAAAAAAAACTTTTCCTCACGAGTGCAGCTTGCTTTGAAATCTTTTTTTTTTTCATAGACCCAATTTCATCCTTGATAGTGGTAGAGAGTGAACAAATCCTATGATATTTCCCCATTGTTAAACCTTGAGACCCCAATGTCTTTCATTTAAAGTGAGAATAAATTAGGTCTGGTTTAGTATGTTTAGCTTGACTACCCTCAGGGGGATTTGGAGATATATTTACCCAAGCTTACTCATGTCCACTTATTCTTACCCAAACACCCCTCACACAGCAATATTTATACAGATGTCTCTTGGAAAATGCATCTCAATTGTTTATTAGTGATGCTTGCTGCTTTGGTTGTTGATCAGGATTTCTGTAGGTTTGGACTATGTCAATTTCAAGAGAAAATCTCAAGGGGGTCCTTATAGTATGACTCACTCTCAGAGGTCTGACACTCCACAGTAGATTGTCATTACTCATATGATGAAGGAAGTCTGGCGCTATTGTGTGTGTCTACGTGTGCCTGAGGCAGCTTCTGAACGTCTCTCTTAACCAAAGAGGCTGTTTGTTTACCGGTCCACTAAAGGCTTTTGTGTATGAGTATTAATATTCATATAGCTTCACCCCCCACCACTACCACATTTGTCAGTCGATTCATATGTTTTCGTAGTGCATGAGGCCTCGTCTTTTCATATGTAAAGTAGGTTTTCATGTGTAATGATCTTATGAGATCTCTTGTCAGTTTGTAAGTGATTAAGTAGTAGCCTCATCTGGACGTTGATTAGTGAGTGACATCCATAGAAACGAGGCCTGAAAATGCAAGGAAATCTGATCATTTGCATTTGATATCAGCATAAATAATTTTAGCACTTGGGAAGCAATGACTTAGTAGCCCTTATCAAAGTTTTAGCGATGCATACGTAAGATGTGCCATGTGAATTATTTCTGATGTGGAGCAATCATTTGAGAGGGGACGGTATGGATAAAAGTTTAATGGGAAAGAACTTGATCTGACTGGCAGTAGATATGACTGCATGGAATAGAGAGTCAATGTCAAGTGTACTTCTGTCTTGTTTTGGGGTTAGTGTCCATACTTGAAAATTGTGTCATTTTTTTTTGATCACCCTCATTTCCTTCCAAAATCATAAGATATTCTTTTTACTGTGGAGCATACAAGAAGATGATGTCTTTGTATGTTTTACCATGCAATGAAAGTCAATGGTCAACAAAACTGTTACCAACATTTATCTTGATATCTTTTGTGTTCTGCAGAAGTATTAAAGTCACACAGCTTCTGAACGTAATGAGAGTGAATGATGACAGAACCATAGAGGTGTAAAGTCATAAATTTATAAAGTTCCCACTGAAAAGCTGTCGGCAGATTCTTCATGCTCATAATACAGTTTTAAACATTCATTAATGTCTGAAGAAGCATTTTCTCTATCATAGCACTTCTTCATTTTGAATATTAGATCTCCTCAAGGCTCCCAGAATTCATCTTTCTGAATTATCCTAATGATGTCTTCCATAAGAGCTGGTCTGCTAATATGTTCTAGCTTAAGCGCGTGTGTGCGCTGATTTTCTAAGTAAAAGCAGTTAACGAGCCATTCATTAGTCCACACCATTCAGGTTCTTCTCAAAACCATCTTTATTACCACTTTTTTTTTTTTTTTTTGCTTTTGAGGGAGAAATTTAGTTCTTAAGTGTTAAGGTGAAGCAGCAGTCTAGCAGCTGGAACTTACTTTTTGTATGCAGAGTGCTCTGTTTCAAAGCACTTCAGAGGTGTGTAAGATAACTGCCAGTGTAGGCTGACATTTTCTGACCTGACACATTGCTTGAGTTTTTTTTTTTTTTAACCATATTTAAAGGAAGGTTTCTAGCAGGCTCTTCTAAAAGTTTCTAAGTGATGTTAGCTGTATAATAAGCTTAATAATTTCTGGTACTGGCCTGCTGTAATTTATCTTGAAAATGATTTTTTCATTTGACATTTCCTTTTTTTTGCATTGATAACAAGCCTCCACAAGCTTTCATGTTTTGCAAATGCAGAAAGCTTTTAAAGCTTTTTTTAGCTTTTAAAAGAAGCTTCTTATGGTTTTACCAGTTTTCATTATGATAAATATAAACCTTGTGTAAAAGTTGATGTTGAGCAAAATCATTGTGATTATTATTATTAATAATATTATTTTCCTGACTGTTTTTTAAAACCCTGGACTACAGAGGTACTATGATGCATTCTCACACGACGAACAAGCAAGTGCTTATGAAGATCAATAGGGCGTTAAACTTGAATGATTTGCTTTAAATGCTATGCTCTCAGATCTCTGCTTCCCACATATGTGCAAAATGATTGCACATATGTAATTAAAGAATCTGACTGTGGACCACGTCATATTCTTTCTTACGGTTTACAATGACTTGCACCGCTTTGCCAAAAAAAAAAAAAAAAAGGTTTTTGCAAGTAAAAGCTATGAAATATATAGAGAGAGAAAATGAAAGAGAAAACCAGAGCCATAATTAACTTGACTATTCAAAGAATTATCATAGTTTAGCCCCAGTAGCTTGAACCTGAACCTGTGGTGCCGTTGGTGCTGAAAGAGGAAGCGTAGCTTATGGTGTTCCCAGGCTGTCTTCGAAAGGGAATAAAGGTTTTTGTGTTGTTCTCTATTTTGATGCCCTGATTGGTGTGAATTGTTGCTTTTCATGAGTCGCTTCATTATTATTCTTGCTATCAAGGGGTGGACCAGAAGGAGTTTGGTGGCCTTTGGCTGCTTCTCAAGAATATTGTAGGAACGCCCTGCTATCTTTTGTTTGTCGAGGGGGTGGTGGTGGTGGGGTGTTTTGAATTAAATGTATTCCCCAAACAGTTCAACTGGAGCTCAACTGGAAAAACAAATCGTGCTGATGGAATATCGTCTTGGTCTGTTCATTTACGATAATACGTGGCTGCATGTTGTTTTCAAATGTGCAACTGTCCGTAGCACAACCCTTCTGAATGTCAGAATCCTGGTGTGGATGGATGGCTGGGCGCTACTCAGTCTGTGAAATGTGATCTGTGATACGGCTGAGCTGCTCGCTGTCTGCAGCCCTAATTAATACTTGATGTGATTGAAGGCGCTCAATTTGTCTGGAGTCTTATCTTGTCAACGTGTTTGTTTTTTTGTTTTTTTTGCTGAATGTCTTTCAGACAGACGGCAGCTGAAATACAACAAACAATTAAGCCTTGGAACCGACAATTACGTCCTATGTTGTCATGGAGATGTTTCTACACAAATCAAGCGAGACGCATTGCTCACTCTTGTGGGTTCTAATTAAACGAACGCTATACTTCCTTAATCCCACCTTTTTCGCAATTGAGAAATCGTGTCCCTTAGCAGGCTGAAGTTTTCTCTCAAGATTTGCTGTCAGCTCCCGAAGCCAGTGAGACGAGTGGCGAAATGTCTTTAATAAACAGAAAATATGTCTAGATGCAAATGCTTCCAGTTTGAGAACTCAAGTTATTTGTTTGTCGTTTGTCATCGTGAATGGTGGATTGTCATTTTAATATTTGTAAAGCTGGTTTTCTCCACCCCTCTGTCAAGGGAGGGATGCAGTTGTATGTAAGCGGACGTGAAGGCATGCATCTTTTCTTTGGCATTGTTCGGTCGAAGGAGGCTTCAATGAGGAGACGGGGAAAAGGGTAGAGACCAAAATGCTCCCACAGTTGATTTGCCCATTGTGGGGGAGGAACACTATTCCCATTGATGGTGTTGTTGGTGAAGCCCCCAAAAGCTGGAGAAAGGGGGCCCATTCAGTGCAATGGGTGACCCTGCAGAACTATGGGAGATGGGTGTTAGTGCTTTTGTGGAGCACGGTGGGAACATTGTCCCTATTCTAGTGATTTAATACCCCAGGTTTGAGGCACTTTGCTATCTCCCCTAAAATGTTCATGTTCTGTCCTATATCTTTTTCACAAGGTAAAATGTCTAGTTATAATACCACTCATTTATTTCTGTTGGAGAAAGGTGAATGAGCAATTTGCAGTCAAATGATCTGTGTTACCCCATAGATATTGAAGCCTATTACCAACTCTGAGTGAAAAATAAAGCTGGTAACTGTGAGATAAAGTTTAAAATAAGACATAAAATCACATTGTGAGTTATAAAGTAATGATTTTGAGATGTCAAAAGTCAGCTTAACTTTTTTTCACTCTCAAGCTAAAATTAGCTTCCATATGGAGGATGGTCCAGCATTAGTGTAAATAAAATGCTGTTGTTACTAGCTTAAATACATTTCAAACAGATTCACCGTAGTTCAAGTGTTTTTGAAATAGTGTAGCTTTTCCAGTAACAAGGTGTTTTTTCCAAGTAATGTGAGAAATGCTACATCACTGTTTAAAATCAGGGCACAATAAAATGTTTTCCTAGAATGTATTTGAGGTCCAATTAATTGAGTGGATCTGGTCGTTTGGTTCAAAAATTGAGTCTAGAAATATTGTTACAGGAAAACATTGCTAAATGGTTTTGATTATATAAATTGGGGTGTTTTAAAGTTAAATCACGTGGTAAATTATAATTTCAGTGCTTTCCAGAGCAAGATGCATTTAACTTGTTTAAATTATGAACGCATATATAGAGCCACCACTGTAGACAGAATTTCTCCTCTCTGCCCTCTCATTGTCACTGACAGTCCACTGGGAATCTTTAATCCAGTGTTTGCACACCTGATTTTTATCACAACCTCTAAAAGAAACAGAGAAATCAATTTCATTCAGCTTGGCTGAATAAAAGAACGGTTATTATTTAGTTTGACAATTCTTTCTTTCATCCTCTGGCTGACAGTCATTTTCAGACGTGTATGAACTCTTGATATTGAATTTTGATAGGTAATTCGAAAAGGGCACAAAAGCCCGGCACATTTCTAAAATGTAGATTTGAAAGGAATGCCTTTCAGATCCAGAATGACAGACCATGTAAACTCTGGCTGTAAAATGAGATATTAATTGCCCTTTGCTTGCAGTCACTTTTGAATACAGCAAGACGGATGAACAAAAGGCCTCCGAATAGAAAAAGCCACCAGAGTCGCTTATCAGGTGCATTCAAGATTCATGCCGTGGATCGAGCCTCTTATCTCTCTGACCCGAAGTGATCTTCCTCTTGGGGCCTTGCCTTTCTACCAGACGTTGATCCAATATGTCTTACACCCTATAAAGGTCTATAAATTGCCCCCTTGAGGGGAAAAAAGAAGATCAGACTAGGTTTCTATAGCCGTGGGAAAAGTGAGTCATATTTGACCTTATCTTGAGTCAAGAAGTGTTTAAGCGTATCCACAGATGTAGGCTTCTAACAGAAATAGGCTTATATTAAGTTCATACCTACAAGACTACACTTATATTTTGGTTGTAACATTGGCCTCCAACATTGTCCATTCAGTCTATCATACATTTAGCACCAAGAACTTCTTTTCTAGTCTAGTCGAGCCTATACGTGGTGTGGTTGGTTGCTGTTTCTATAGTGATTGGGGCACGAAGGTCCATCTCAAACACATCGACAAACAGAACCTTGTTCGACAGTGATTAATGTCCAGTCTAGATCAACACAGAACATGACAGAATGTCTCCATGAGTAATGCTAATCCCATCCTGCACTCTTCATCAATAAATAGTCAAGTTTGTTCATACAGATTTATGAGTAATACTGGTGAGTTAACGAATAGGGAATCTGAAGGCTCGGCTTTTGCTGCTGTTTTGGAAATAGCAAAGAGGGTGAACGCATAGCGGTGTAAATTGTTTGTATACTCTTTAAATAACAATTTACTTAAGTGATCAAATCATTTAAGGCAGTGACTTTAATAAGCATATTAGTGAGATTTAGGCGTGATTTATGCTTGTTTTGTGAACTGAATCAATTGATTCATTGAAAAGCTCTAATCCAAAAATAATGATTCAAACTGGATTAGTCTGAATTATGAATGACTTGTTTTGTGAACTGAATTGTTCAGAGGTTTTGTGAACAAGTGATTCATTGAAAAGATCTAATTCAAAATGTATCTCATTCATCTTCTCTCATGACCTGTCATACTATAAAGATTGTGAAATATATTTTTTATACTGTATGTTTTTTATTACCAAGATAGGTGGACATCGCTCACTAGTTAAATATGCAATGTGGTGAGGTTATGTGAAAACAGTGTAGTAATTGTGGTATAATGCATTATATTTCACATGCATTGTATGGCGAGGAGTGGTTACCGCTCAACCAGATCTGCTGGAGATCATTTTTTCTTGTGAAATTACAATTGTGGGCGCACAACTAGGTGACCCTGTCCCCAATTCCAACTTCCAAGTCTGTGTCCTTGCAGGGTAATGAGTAATGTCAGGATCTGAATATTATCCTTGGGCTGGGATGGTTTTCTGCTAAATGGCTTTTCTTCATTCGCTCGAGATAACCTGTAATGGGGATTTCAGTTAAAAATCTATAAACATAGATGGATGACTTTGTCCTTGTTTTGCCATTAGTCAAGAGCAGCTCATAGCGATCCTCAGACATTTGGCTTATTCTCATGTGACCCATATGAAAATTCCTTCAGTTTTCTTGGTACAGCTTGTCCTGCTAGCATGTACTGTGTATGTCAGTCAGTCCACATTTTTCTTTAGTCATGTTGCGTGCTGCATACTGTTGGATATTGTTAGATTTTGCTGTATTTGGTTGAGCAGTAGTTTGGCTCGCCAATGTACTAGATTTCTCTAATACATAAAATAAGTAAGCTTGACCAAAGTTCTTGTGGGGAGAATAATTTATTGAAGGTAGCAGTGTAGCAGTTCTTCAGCAGTGATGTTAGCATGTCATCCTTCAAACAATCTTAACCCAAAGTACTGTCTGTGAGACCAGACCTTTATACCTGGTAACAAATGTGCTACAAACAACACAATAACACCCCATGGAGATCCCATGATCCATTGTCCTGATGGCCATTTGGTTCACACTTTACAACAGTTCATACAGCTGGCTACAGTTGATTCAAATACATTTGACTAAAGTTAATTAAAAACAAATAATCTTTCAATATGCTATATTTGTATATTGGGGTGTGCAGTGAAGATAGATAGATAGATAGATAGATCTAGATAGACTAAATCTGTTGTAATGACAAAATTATCTGTAAGTGCCTCAAAACTAAATGAAAAGCCAGCTTCTAATTTGTTTTTCCTTTTTAGTTTACATATATTGCAAAAATACCTTGTGTAATTTTTTTATGACATTTATGTAAAATAAAGCTGGAAAAAGAAATGTGGGAAAATGTGGCCATCTGATTTGAACTTAAAATCACACCATAAAATTCACACATTAGTCATAATGGATTTACAGAATCACCTCTGCATTAATTTTAGTTATACTCCTTAAAATACTACTTAATTGTTATTATTGTTGTTGTTTCTGTAATTTTTTACTTTATTTTGTTTTGTTTAATTATTTCGGTGGTAAGGGTCATTATGAGGGAAAATTTATAACCTTAATTGTATAAAGTGTTCTGTTAAAGGTTGAAAATAGTTAATATATATATATATATATATATATATATATACTACTTAATCATAGTTTGTTTTATAATCAGTCTAACCATTATATTTTCTAATATTTGGAAGTCATAATTCATAACTTTCCAAATAATGTATTTAGCTTCAGGAACATTCCTAGTATGCAGTATAGTGTATGGATAGTCCAAACATAACCAGTGTCAAAACAACCAGGGATGGATGGATGAAAAGCTAGTGAATACCAACCTTGTCACTGCAGTCATATAAGAGAAGCAAAATATTTTGGGATTTTATTCTTCCTTTACCGTTAATTCTCTCTGACTCACTAAATTGCAACCTAAAGTGCTACTAGCCCTGACACCCTGACTTGCTTCTTGCCTTAAAGGGATACTCCACCCCAAAATTAAAATTTTGTCATTAATCACTTACCCCCATGTCGTTCCAAAAGCTTCGTTCGTCTTCGGAACACAAATTAAGATATTTTAGATGAAAACCGGGAGGCTTGTGACTGTCCCATTGACTGCCAAGTAAATTACACTGTCAAGGTCCAGAAAAGTATGAAAAACATCGTCAGAATACTCCATCTGCCATCAGTGGTTCAACCATAACGTTATGAAGCGACGAGAATACTTTTTGTATGGAAATAAAACAAAAATAACGACTTTATTCAACAAAGCGCCATTTTTGAGAGTAAAATATCTTAATTTGAGTTCTGCAGATGAACGAAGCTTTTACGGGTTTGGAACGACATGGGGGTAAGTGATTGATGACAAAATTTTCATTTTGGTGGATCCCTTTAAGGAAAGGTGGCAAGCACAGGAACACATCCTAGGAAGAAAGTGCCATACTAACAGACTTGTGTAAATCAGGCAGTCAAAATGTTTGATGCTTTAAAGTAAATATGTCTTCTTTCAGACCTCCTCTTCTGACAGTAGAGTGCTAGGGCTTGGACAAGGGCCCCATTGAAAGTTTCCCAAGAGGGGAGTTTTTAAAGTTTTAGAGGGTTTGAGGGGGATACGGACCTGCATGCCAAAGCACTCTGAACTACAAAGGGACACATGGAGGTGGATAGAAGACCCTCTGGAAGAGCAGTGGATAACCAGTTCAGTCGATCAGTGAATCCAGGCAATATGTCCCTAGAGTACAACCAATGCAACCAATTTAAAAAAAAAATCAATGTGGTGAGTGTAAATAATGCATTGTAGGACCTTCGGAGCCATCTTGGTGTTCGGTTTTCTTTACGATTTAAAAGAAATGCAGCAAACGCATATAAAAAGGTTTCCATTCGTTTCACCATCTGTATTTATTTTCTTTTTGAGATCAGACGTACCTCGTCTGTCTGGTACAACTATATTGACCCCATTGATCAATGTGAGTTGAATGTTATTCAGATCACCAATAAAAGTCCATCGAGCTGCTTGCATAATCAGTCCCCCAGCTTTCTCCAGCCTGATATTATGGATAAATGTATATGCCTTTAGATTCATAAACTGAAAATTCTAGAAGTTTACAGAGGGTCTTCTATACTAGTGTGTCTCAACTCAACTTCTCCAGACGACAAATCCAACACTGTACCAAAATTGTTTAGCACACAAAATTGCCTTTTTTACACCCAAAAATGAACGTTCTGTCATCATTTACTTTTTTCTTCTGTAGAACTTGAAAGAAGATATTTAACTGTTCTCTAGTGTTCCACAGAAGAGAAAAAGTCATACAGGTTTACAACAAAATGAGGCTGAGATTTTGGGTGAACTAGACCTTGAATTATGCATTATTATATGACTAGTTGCATTCTATTATTTTATCATATACCTATATTTCCCCCGCTGTCCATGCTTCGATCAGAAAACATCTGCAATCCCTTTTTCAGGTCACGACCCACCGGTTGGGAACATTTATGGAACCAATGTAATTGAAGTCTTCCATTTCTCACGCCTTCATGGGAAAGAAGCTTAAGGGCCACCTCATCAGACTCTCTACCCCCTATGGTACCAGTTTCATTTCATCTGGCCTAGGGTGGTCTGCTCATTCCATAGGCACGCAGAGCTGATATTTGGAGGTTTAGATCCAATGCTGAGCCAACTTCACATGTCCCCCCCACCAAATACCCATCTCCCTCCAACTGTTAACAGTAAACATGTCTTTTTGCGTCTTAGTTGGCGCTGAGCCCGGCAGCCCTCAGCAGTTTACAATGTAGCAGCAGCCCAGGCTTTGACTTTACAAAAGCGTGCTTCTATTTATTAGGGTTTGTAAAATGACAGAACTGCTGCCACTGTGCTGTGAGTGGAATAAACAAGACATAAAATAGAAGCTTGTTAAGCGTAGACGGCCAATTTGTGCTGCCGTTATGCTGCGTTTAGTCTTTTTTTCTTTCTTCTCCTCGCTCTCTTGGAAGGTGGTGTCACTGTCAATAGAAGTGATTTCAGTGCCAATGTCAGATATGTTTTTTATTTTTTAGAGAGATTTACATCGTCACCACGAGAAAAGTAGATGTGGGTTTTTGAATTGGTGAGAAACCATTAACTATCCCTGAAGAGTACCTTTTATTTAATGAATAGGATGGATCAGGCTTTGAGAGACTGATTTAATAACCAGAAATGTGGCTGTAAATGACTTGCATTAAAACATTTGGAGTGCTTTATGGGAACATTATTTTTATTATACTGGAAGTGTTTGTTAACAGTTCCAGTTTTGATGTTGGCAGTGTTGACAGTTAAATAAGTCCTTGTGGAATATCAGATCAGTTGTCAGAATTGTTTCAGCCACAACATCAATTCTTTATTTTGCCTTTTCAAACAATATCTTATTCAAAGGGTGACAGCGGTTCCCTACTGAGAAGACAAGTGTAGACCAGAATGAATTTCAAGGGTGGTCTTTGCTAATGTTAACCAGATAAACTACCCATTTGTTTTTTTTTTTGGAAAAACATCACTTTTGCTCACCACCGCTGCATGAGCACTGCACTCCGTAGATATCCGTCTGAGCCTACATAGAAAAAATGTGTACAGAATGCAGTAACATCTTATGCTGGACTTTTTGTTAGTCATGATGTTATGAAGCAGACAGGTGCTGCTTTGGTGTTGTTATTTGCCATTTGAACTGGAGAAGAAGCAGCGACTGATTGTGTGGCTCGTCTTGCACTGCTTATGTTCAAAAGCGGATTCTACAGCCTTCCAGTCACTATCTCCAAATGTGTTGCTTATCTATTTTGGATCTCCGCCGCTAATGAGTGCTAGACCTCACAGACATTTTATCTGTGTGCGAGTGTACATTTGATCCTACGTCAATTATCTCTCCTCTTTACATCTGCCCTCTGAAGTCTTAATTATGACATTGATAGAGATGCTGCTGATCAGTCCCTCCCTCTGCTGCACAGTTTCCTGCCACAGTGACATTCAGAGCGCACTATACTGCTCCGTCCAGCCCACTGTGATTGGAGAGAAACGGAAAACAATCACGTTGGGTGTAGAAAGCAGCCAGAGGTCATTGTAATATAGTTGTTAGGGAGAGACTGTCTCATCAACATGACAGAGATACAGCTTAATTATATCAGATACACCACCATTCAAAATTTTGAGATTGGTAAGAGTTTTAATGTTTATGAAAGAAGTCTCTTATGCTCACCAAATGCTGCACCAATGCTTGTCATCCTGTGATGGCAAATCTGAATTTTCAGCATCATTACTGCAGTCTTCAGTGTCACGTGTTCCCTCAGAAATCATTCTAATATGCTGATGCTCAGAAAACATTTCTTTTTATTATCAATGTTGTGCTTCCTAATAGTTTTGTGGGAACTTTTATTCTTTTTTTAGGATGCTTTGATGAATAGAAAGTTCAAAAGAGCATTATTTATTTGAAATAGTTATTTTTTAAAAAGGTCTTCACTTTTGATCAATTTAATGCATTCCTTTCTGAATAAAAGTATGAATTTCTTTCAAAAGAAAATCTTACCAACCCTTAATTTTTGAATGTTAGTGTCTGTATGCATATGTATTTGTATGTTTGTGGATTTAATTTTTTTGTTTAAACATTAAGATGATTAACCTCATGGTGAGAGATATGTTGAGATCACATGATCAGATGAATAACAATACTTTGTGCTTCATGAATTCATTTACTTCTTTGTATCTGAGTACATTATATAAATATTTTTGCTTCAGCTGATTAGAATTTTTTCGAGCTTTCAGAAAAGGAACTCACAGCACTCGAGAAAATCAACCCCAGCAGTGTGCAGAATCTATCTAGATGACGTGACACCAGCCATAGTGCACCACAATGCTCACCACACACCAGTCTTTGGTGGAGACAAATGTGATGCAGCCGATTTATAGCTAGGGTTATTAAGAGGCCGTGATGGATGGGGGGCCATGGGGAAATTTGGCCCGGTTTGCACCCACACAGTTCACAGGAAAAGCACTCCCTGCTGGCCTCACTAACACCTCTTCCAGCAACTTTAGTTTACCCAGGAGATCTCCCATCCAAGTACAGGCCAAGCTCAGCTCTGCTTGGCTTCAGTGGGTAACTAGTCTGTTAGAGCTGCAAGATGATGCTCAAATGAATTAAAAAAAAATTTTTTTTTACTTGTTTATTTAAACATAAAGCAATTTAATCATCAGGGCAGATGCCTAAATGAACTAATTAGAGTATTGCATGTGTTAGACTGTATTGAGTAATGTGTTGTTGTATTGAGTGCCTAAATAGAGCTCATTCATTCCAGTCCAGAAGTTTATAATATTTCAAAGAGCACATACAGTCATACTGAGAAATGATAGATGGGTTAACATGTTTGCATCAAGCTAGTAAACTAAGTGTGTGCCCCCGTTGCTTTGAAAAAAGACAGTTAGGTCGCCCATCCAGGGGTTATTTGTTTTCACTAATGATCTCATTAAAGCGAGAGGTTTACTCTGAATCATTAATCACCCTGTTGACCATCAGGAGAGGGAGCACATTCTGTGGCTTTGTGATTCATCTGACTGGCAGTAATTACTCACAGGATTGGCACTTCATCCATTGACTTTAATTCAGTTTCATTATAGGAAAGTTCCAGTGTGTTCATTAGCTTAGAACTCCAACAATGAGATGAAGCAAGTTATTTGGCATAAACTGAGAGAGGTGAACTTTTGATGGCACCAGGCCCTGAGTGCTGTAGAAGCTCTGCTGTGATCTCAGCTTTTGATGTTGCTGATGTTTGATGTAGCGTCACAGACGGGCGCCGGAGACTACAATTGAGACTTTTATTTAGTCATTTAGGTGCTCCGAAAAGCTCAAGCAATTCCAATGCACCTTTATGTGAAATCCTGCTTTTGCATGCTTCGCTTTATGTGGTCTATCATATTCCTGTTCAAAATTCAGCGCAGAATTTATTGCCCGTTCATTGTCAGGAATCTTAAATTCCTCAGTCACACATATATTACTTCAATTTCCTCCTAAGACATGCTCAATTTGAGTTTATGCATTTGTCTTGTGTAATTCAAACATATGGGTATATAATTTTGCTGTCAGTGTAGTTGTGATATGCCATTTCCCTAGGATGTTATTGACTTTGTTGTTCTGTTCATGCCTTGCTTTTGATATTTACCCATATGAAAACCAATATTAATTGCAAAGCAAGTTTTGTGTAGCCACACGTATGACTACCTGTATCTGTTTCACTTCACAGCTTAATAGGGCCAGAAACGGTATCTGACCAACATGTAAAGTGACCAACTATAATTTGGGTGCCATTCATCAATAATCATAAGCAGATGTGGAAAAAATTAATTCAGGTATTGTCACAGTCACTGTAAGCAGTTGTACAGAACCTACTGCAGGTATAGGAAATATCTATAGACTTTATAATCAGAATTTATTTTCATCCAAAAGTAACTTTTTTCCACAGACATAATTCAGAAAGTTTTAATATAATTTGAATATTTTTTGTAGTTTTTATTTTTTATTTTGTTTAACAAATTAATACTTTTATTCAACAAGGATGTATTATTAAAAGCAACAGTAAAGTCATTTATAGTGTTGCAAAAAAACAATCCACATTTAATAAATGCTGTTTTTAAACATTCTATTCATCAAAGTATCTAAAAAATGTATCATGATTTCTTTAAATAAAGCAACACAACAGTTTTCAAAGTTGCTAATAATAAGGAACATCAGCATTTTAGAATGATTAGAATCATTTCTGAAGGATCATGTGACACTGACGACTGAAGTAATGGGAGCTGAAAATCATCACGGGAATAAATTATAAATTTAAAATTTATATTAAAAATGGAAATTACAATTTGAAATTGTAATAATATTTGTTTTATTTTAATAAAATTTTTTGATAAATGCAGCCTTGTTGACCATAAGAAGCTTGTTTCAAAAACATTTAAAAAATGTTACTGACCGTAAACTTTTAACAATATTGTGTGAGACATAATGCATTAAGAATTCTAATATCGTTAAAAGTTTATGGTTTATTTTTAAATAAAAAAACATTAAATTGCAATTTTGAGGACAGACTTAAGATAGCAGTTGAGGAAAGGGTTTTCCTCATGTCGTAGCCTGCATGGTGCATTAATTAAATAAATCAGTCATCATCTTATTCTGTACCCAATGTAGTCAGTTTAATACATCGTAGTACATAATCTATGTTGTTGACAGTAATAAGCATATATAATGTCAAGCACAAACTGTTGACAAGTTGGCGGATGCTACAGTATTTATAGTGCCACTCCAGGCTTGTTGTATTGATTCAGGGCGGGCATTAGATCCACTGTGGGAGGCGTAATTACTGCAGCTGCGGTCCCTCCGATCGCAGTCACACCGGGTCACCGACCCAGGAGGTCCTCTCGCCTTAGACCACATCTCTCAGCCTTTCAATGGTTGCCTTTTGTGTGGGTCTGCCATACCCAGCCTCCTGCTGCCTAAATGCAATTGATATAGACAATGCCTATGTTCAGATTATAGGTCTAAATGCTCAGTTCTGTTTTTTTCTCCTTCAAATTCAGTCTTTTTGCATTGATTGTTCATATTCATGTTTGTAAATTACTCCTATATCTGTCATTGGTATGAATGGACCACTGCCTGACAGCAGCAAAATAGGTACATTTACAAAAACAATAGCAATCTCTTGTGTGTTAACAATCCAAAATAAAAAAACAATATATTGATCCTGCTAACACTGTTGGCTTGTGAGCATTCATTGGTTTTACTTGACTTGATGTCCAAGAGCATGTTCACATACATGGTCTTTGTTTTTTTTGTCTCGCCATCTTTCTACTTGCACTGCCTGCTGTTGCTCATTGCAGATTTAGTTTTATTTATCAATTAAGAAAATGTCCTTTTTGGCTCTTAATGAGGGTGACATTGACTTTAGGCCTTAATACAAACTTAATAAAATGTCCTATACCACTTGCCTGAATTCAGAAAAGTATACTAATCTTACTGCTTTTGCTATATGGCTTGGTATTATTTATGAATTCAGCCATGGTTTCCCTAGGGATAAATAAAGTAATCTTGAATCTTGATCTGTATAAAATATATTTCTTTATTTTAATATTTACTTTATATTTTAAATGTCTTTAGATTATTGTTAAATCAAGTTATTTTTTACTTTTAATTCAAAATGTATTATATAATTATAGGTATTTTACCACATTAAAAAATATGATACATGTAATATTTGTTGTTTGCCTTTTAGAGACATTTGGGAACTGTTGGCTTAGGTTAGCTCTGCTATTTAGTGTTTTCAGGCAAACTGTTGTCAAATCCAGAAAAACAGCAGCCTCTTCTGTTTCTCATTTTGTCATGTATTCCTTAGGAGCTGGAAGGCCAGCAGTAGGTTGCACAAGACATGCAAGGAGCAACTTTTTGTAAAGTAGTGCTGAAGCGACACAATCATTTTGCAACAGTCACAGCTAAATTAAAACTCCGAGATCAAACCATAGCCTGCCTTCCCACCTGCAGCAGCACTCTGAATCCGTAGCTCGCAAGACTCCCTTAATCTCGGGCCCTGGGGATCTTGTTGGAGCCTGTTAGCAAATGTTTATCCCACAGTGAACACCTGGCTGTTTGGAGAGTACGCCCACAGTGCACTGCCATCTCTCACACGAGCAACAACGTGCTTAGTTGTGAGCCGCCACATCGTATTCCTACCACAGCGCGCAGTTCGTCGCATTCAACATGGTGATTAGCATAAGCCTTATTTAGTCATCCTTTAATGAATCATTTTTCCTGGGCTTATTCCCAGCTGTGAAAAAGCATTAAATTGTAAAGCTATGAATTGTAACCTTAAACTTGATATTACCAATGAGACCATTGAACAAAGCTTATCGCATATCATTAACCACGATTACTCATATATCCTGAGGGATTTCGAGTGGTTTGATAGAATAACTCTTTAGTGGTGTTTCAAGGAAATTCTCTTTAAAAATTTGCATAATGCCATGTATTTTATTCCAGACTAACATTCTCATGTAATTCGTAGTCCCTGTTGGCCTTTACAAAGTCTGAAATGACGTTTTATCAAATTTCTGGTGTGTTTACGCTTATAGTTTGATTCTCTTGGTTTTATTTGGTGTGGACCAAAAAAGAAAATGATTTAGTTCTGGTTTGCATAGCATTCACAGTGTGATTTTTAACGACGATCCTAAAGATGCAAAACAAAAGGCATAAGAATACAGTCATAACCTGATTAGATTAGCGTTTGTGATGTATATTTTGGGAACTTTACCGAACATCCAAAATAATGCTGTGTGCTGGGCTGAATGTGTGTACTTATGGTAGTATCTCTCGAAGAGTTTACAAAATGTGCAAGAGTCAAAACTGCACCAGGAATTCCTTCATTGCACACAACTGTAGTGGGCAACATGGTTTATTAAAATGAACTGCACTAACAGACCAATCACACTAGAGTTCATTTTAATCAAACCAAACCTGCCAAGTGTAAACACACCATAAAAAGTTTTAAATATTTTAAATGGTATAATTAGCTCATCTTAATTATCATTTTAAGAAGTCTTAAATTTAAGGATGGGAAAACCGAAATCATGATACACCCTGATGTGATTATCAAACATCAAAAAGCTGTGAATAAATTAATATCAGCGCTGTACGTTCAAAGTCAAATGTTGCATTGTTGCACATTCTACAGGTTCATAGTTTCAAAACAGTCCGCAGTCAATAAATATAATGCATTTATCCCAAGCGAATGCTTATGATTTACTGTTGATGAATTATAAACACTATAAAGTAAACATCGTCATATTTTGTAGAATGCATATTTTAGCTCTCATCTTTTTAAATGAGCATCTGGAAGTAGTAAAGCATAGACATAAATTTTTTCTGGATATTACTTTAAACTGTATTTGGCATTTAATTCAGTGTAAGCACTTTATGGGTACGCGGTATTAATTTTTTGTGCAGGTCTTAAATGTGACTTTCTGTTGGTATCCTGTTAGTTTTCATATTCTTTTTAAAAGGAAATTTGTCCCTAAAATTTAAATGGTCATTTACTCACCCTTGTTCCATCCAAACCTGTATGACTTACTTTCTCCTGCAGAACATAAAATAAGTTTTTTAAAAGAATCACAAGACATTTTTCAAGAAATCTTATGGAAGAAATTGACCGGATTTGGCCAGATTATACTTTATTTATAGCTCTGGAGGTCTAGTGTTCAGTTTGCACTATATTCAGTCTGGTTCAGCTTCCTTTTCCAATCTCGGACAGCATGTCCCGAGGCTTTGAAGGCCCGTGGCAGTCTGAGACTCTAGGGCACTGGCCTCATTGGCCACTTGATCCATAATCCAGCACTGCCAGCTGCAAGCCTGCATGTTTTTTAATAAAGACATAAAAAATTTAATGGAAAGAGATATTTCATTTTAAAAGTCCAGACAGGAAAAAGCAGTGTAATTGCGAATCGTATAAAGAAGAGTTTCCTAAGAAGATAAACCACCTGTGGAATATGGGGATGCTGAGGTTGATCGGCCTGTGGCTAAAACTTCTCGGTTTCCGTGACCTTTTAAGGCAGTAACTCTCAGTGGTTGTTAATTGATTTATCGAACACGGCCTTGGCACGCTGGTCAATCAGATCATAGGAGCAGGGGTTCGTTGAAAGGCTTCATTATTTACTCCTTAATTACTCTAGCCCAGTGTCTCACACCGGCTCTCTGCTTTGCGCTATACAATGCTGAACTAACCTTTACTAGATCCTCAGAGACGAAGAGAGCACAAAGCCCCTGTGCCTGGTCGGCGGAGGCTTATGAAGTGGGGCAGCCTCTCTCTTTGCTCTTCCTAATCTTAATTAAGTCCTGAACAACTGGGCTTTGCTCTTATCAGTGTAGAGACGGTTGTTGTCCAAGCTGTGGGATGCTGTAGTGCACTTTTAATTGCAAAGTTTGATAAGAACGAGTAGCGCTCAAGAAAAAGAAAAAGATGTTGTTTATTGTAACCTTTTACAGAATGAATTCATATAATCTGCAATCATGAAGTCACCTAAGAAATGTTTTGTGTTTTTAAAACTAAGAATTTATAGTGTGTAATGTATGTGACAGGAATCATATTATTATTAGTTGTGTCTACATTTAAAAGCATTTTGCTTTGATTTTTGCTTTCAAAGTGTTCTTACTCTCAACATAAATTTTATGCACCATTAAAAGGGTCATCGGATGCAAAATTCACTTTACAAGTTGTTTAAACATAAATGTGTGCTGGAAGTGTGTGTACACATCCTATAATGATAAAAATCCACCCAGTGTTTTTTTTTTTAAATCCCTATTTCAAAATCCTCTTTCTCAAATCAGGCTGTTCCGAGATTCCTGTCCGAATGACGTAGTTCTGTACAGCCAGCTCCCACGATTGCTGATTGACAAGGTCGTCTTCCTTTAGTGTGCTGAGAGCTGTCCGCCATTGTGTCAACTCTGGTACAGGGGAAGACAAGATGTCTCCGATTAAGCGAATGAGGTGTTTAGTTGTTGGATGTAATAATGAACATAGCAGTCGTCATTTACTCCCGACATCTGAGCCGCTGAAGACGCAGAGGATTAACGTTACTTTCGAATCATTTGTGATCCAGCTTCATGTACAGAAGAAGTGAGTAAAAGGGTTTTTTATGAATCTTTGCAAATCGCCTTTCCTAATAATGTGCTAGTTAGCCAGTTTCGCGGCTGGAGTTTACAGTCTGCTCGTCACTCCACAGAAGAGAGGGGCGGGGTCAGCAGAGCTCATTAGCATTTAAAGCAACATGGTCTAAAAATGGCTTGCTGAAAACAGAGCTGATTTTGACAGGGTAAAAACGTGTCTTTTACACTACCATTGAGAAATTTTAACCAAAGTATGTTATAGACTTTTCATTGAAACCCTAAAGAATCATATCAACTTGTGCAAAATTGGCATTCGATGACCCCTTTAAGTTTGAATGACAATGCACTTCAAGTGTGTATCTAGTCTCTTGCACTTTACTATGTGAGATCATGTATAAGAGTATTCAAATAGCAGCATTTCAACTTTAAATATGAGATTGTCCTGTACTAAACTACCATTCAAACATTTTGGGTCAGTATGTTTTTATTTTATAGTATAGAAATAAGTGTGTTTCTTTTATTTTGCAAGGGTGCATTAAATTGATCAAAAGTGTCAGAAATATGTTGCAACATTAAAATGTCTTTGCTGTTTCAAATAGCCATCTATTTATCAAAGAATCCATAAAAATATCAAGCAGCACAACCTTCAACATAGGGAGCACCAAATTAGCAGATTACAAGATTGTTGTATTTTGAAGTTGTCATCACAGGAATAAATTAGATTTTAAAATATTTTAAAATAGAAAAGAGTTATTTTAAATTGTAGTAAATGTTTTTGTTTTTATTGTACTTTTGAATGTTTGAAAGCCCTCTTTGGGAACAGTCATTTGCGATGCTTGCTAATGCATTACTTAAAATCTCAGGGGGTACTTCAAGTAAATAATGTAGGTCATAGGGGTGCAGCATACAAAAACGTTTGGGAACCCAGTGTAGTAGCTGTGGCTGGTGCTCCTTCTTACGTGCCATATTCACATCTCCTTTTAAACAGAGCTCCAGGGCCTGAGTTTTCTATTCCACTGAGAGGGTTAGTGGATTGTTTATGAGTGTAGTGTAACACGTACCTTCCTTCTCTTGCTTCACTAAATAAAACACTTACGTTCTTCCTCTGATTCTCTCTCCAAAGGTTACAGAAGGATTGCTACCTGTTTCAACAATAGTCCTGCATCCTCAAAGATGACATGCTCGTGATGCCTCTGTAAGTAGGTTTCTCCTTGTTGTAAACACTCTGCAAGATGTAATTACCTGAATGAAACATGAGGAACAAAAGAACCTCAGAAGTACCTCACTTTTGCCGCTTTTCCATCAGCAGGGTGCAGGTGTCCCTGCCTGATCTGGAACTTTTTCTAAGCTATAGTGTCCAGTCAGATGCAACATAGAACAAGACATAATTGGTTTGACTTTATGTAAAATGAGTATTAAATATCATTCAATTGTTGTATTAACATAAATCACTTCTTTAGTTGTTTAATAATGACTTTTTAGTGATTTCTAATTTCTAAAAAGGCTCTGGCACACACAAAATGGCACCATTTTGGTGGACAAGGGACGTGAGATGTTGTACATTCAGAACATTTTGTATTTAGTATGCATTTGATATGTTTTTTTTGTGAATTTGAGGAAGACTCTAGTCAAAGTTCTACTTCTACCATCTGCTTCATACTTGAGTACAGCTTTCTTTAACAGGAACCCGAGTCATAATGGAGATCTCCAGTCTTCCTGGAGAATCTGCGTGAGGTTTTCCGCCTATTCTCTTTCTTACTCTTTTTGTCTTTTGTTTTTGTCACCCCGGCGCTCCTTGTTCTCTATTTCTCTGTCTCTGTGACCGCGGACAAAGTCAGGGAGCCTTTCAAGTCAAATCCCTTTATTCTATGTCAGAAATTGAGTGTTCTGAAAAGGAGCGTTCTGGCAAAGAGAAAGGGCTGAAACTTTCATTGCAGCCATTTGTGGAGCGGCGCAGCCTGAGGCTCTTTTTCCCGTCCTCAAAAGAAAACCGTGAGAGAGGCTGACATATTTAATTGGCTGTTTTTAAGCTAATTAAAGCTTGTATGTTGATGTGTTTGACAAATCACCAGGGTCTTTTTCATGTTTCAGACTTCTTCTGAAAATATATTTTGTATGACTGTGTGAAAGTAACAAGTTCTACGAAGAAGCCTCACTGAAATTGATTTCTGAAAATATGTCTACAGTCGCAGTCATTAGCAAGAACGTAGTTTCTTGACTTCTTGACTTTGCCAAGATAATTGTGATAGCAGAGTAAATCTCATGAAAAAAAGCATGTATTTCCAAATTCCAAGACACATTTCGCCCATAACAGCGAGAAAAATATGTCTAACCTGTAAGAGATAAGAGATATTTTAAAGAAATTCATACTTTTATTTAGCAAGCATCAACATACAAATTAACAAATATTTTTATTTGAAACAAATGCTGTTGAACTTTCTATTTATCAAAGAAAAATGAAAAAGTACTGCTTTGTCATTTAATTCAGCTTTGCCATCACAGGAATAAATTGCATTTTAGAATATATTAAAATATAAATCAGTTATTTTAAATCGTAATATTGCACAATATTACTGTTTTTACTGTATTTTTGATCAAATAAATGCAGCCTTGGTGAACATGAGACCTCTTTAAAAAAAAACAATTAAAAAAACTTACTGACTTTTGGTAGTGTTAGATTTATATTTGCATTTATAAAATTAATAATATTCCATAGCATTTATTATAATGCTTGTAATTTGTTCAGTGTTGCATAAATATTTTTGCATAAAATCATTTTTTTTTTTTTTTATACATTACTTCAAGGAGACTAACTTTTTTTTTCTTTCTTTTTTTTGGCATTGAGATTTTGAGAGTCAAGTAGCCCCCTCACAGTTTCTCATATCCTATTATTTAAATCTGCCTAAAGGCATTATAATAGACCCTAGCATACCATGATGTCTAAATACTTTAAAAGTGTTCTTAAGATTTTTTTTTTCTTTTAACCTTTGGGTTAAATGCGACTTGTTTGGGTTTTTAAATATTCATCCAGCACCTTCTGGAGTTGTCTTTCGTTGCAGAGGAACACGTTGGTTGTCTGGGGACTGAAGATAACGAATTGCCAGACACCTGTATGTCGAGTACTAAGGCTATTTTCCCACTCACCAGGTTCTCTGATGGGCCAGTCAGGGTTCCAACTCTCTCTGTCCCCAAGCACTTTGTAAATATTGCACTTCCTCCTTCCTGTACTGTATGTGTATTTTTACTTTACATTGCACCTCTCCCAAAAGTATAATCCACCAGTGACCTAATCCTGCTAAATGACATCATTTTAGCAGCTGGTCTGAATCATTGTGCCTTTCTTTCTTTTTTTGTTTATGTTTATGGTGTTCTGGGCCTGTTTAGTGAGGCCAGGAGCCGCCGCGTTGTTTTAATTTCGACCCATCGTTGTTTGCCGACATTCGGTTCAGGATGACAATGAGCCGGAAGAAAACAAGCCCTTTTACGATATGAATAGAGTAGGAACTAGAATGGGACTC
Source organism: Onychostoma macrolepis (assembly GCF_012432095.1). Classification (NCBI taxonomy): domain Eukaryota; kingdom Metazoa; phylum Chordata; class Actinopteri; order Cypriniformes; family Cyprinidae; genus Onychostoma; species Onychostoma macrolepis. The sequence continues at coordinate 10,911,878 of NC_081163.1, forward strand.
CTCATCTGTAAGCTCGCTTTTAAGGGTCTGTTTCCCCCTCGGCCGAATTAAAGACGTGCCATTATGCTTGGCAAATTACTACGCGCTCTTTGTGGTCCAGCCATGGTACATTAGTGTGCCTTAAGATGGTCTAGCTGTGCCCATTCACCTAACAAAGAGAGGGTCCCCCTGGCAGATCCTTGGCTGGTCACACAGAGGAGCCATTCACACCAGGCAGAAGGGGCCGTACGGTAGAGAGCTCGGCCACAAGGCAGCCATGACAAAATTCACTAAAGTATTGCTTGCAGAACAACCGTTTCCTCAAATGAAAACCAATTAAGTTCGATCTGACAACACTCCAGGCAAAGAAGCAGAACATCTGTGTAGAGTTGGAATATCTTTACAGAACTAGCCATGCTTGTGATGTTTTGGTCTCTGTGGGAGAGAAGAGGTGGCGTTGCTTGTTTTGGGTTCCGGCTTTGTGGATTTTGGAAGTTAGGGGCGTAATATTGTAGCTGGACCCAATTACAACGGGAAGAATTAGGTGCCTCCCAGTGGATTCTCACCATACGTTGATTTGTTGGAAGATTTTAGGACTATGGCAATTAATCAAACTCATTGTTTCTAATGGCTCTCATTCGCATGGCGTAATCACATGCATCTTAATTCAGTGCTCAAACTAATTTCTTTGTATGACAGGATGCAAGTGTTCACAGCTACATGGAATTTTCCTTCTTGACGGAGTCTCATAAATCAACCAAACTAAACAATGGTGAAGACAAGCTTGTTATTGTATATTAGGACACATAGTCTGAGAGTATAAGGAATCCTGTTGTTATAAAAGCAGTTTTTAGTCATTCTCTAAAACAGTTTTCTCTTATATTGAGTCCAGCTCCCTTTCTCGACATAAATTAGCAGCAGGGAGTGATGATGGGGACCGAGCGCCTATAAATCGTGTGTTGCTCTCAGGGTCATTAAGCCGTGTGGTCTGGGCCCACTGGATCTTTTATCATCCGCCTTGGATCAGCGGCTGTAAAACGGTGGCTAACATTGTGTGTTTATTTCCCCATAACAAAAGATTAGCTGTCTACAGCTCATGAGTTCAGCTAATGCTCCTTGGGACTCGAGCAGCCGTGGAAACATAAATCTACTCCCCAATTTTTGTTCCTCTCTCATTGCGCTCACCTTTCTCTGCCCTTCTCCCACTGTCTCTCTCCCCCTCATGACTTTCAACTGATTTACTCCGTCTCCAGTCTCAACTTCAGACGGCGGGCCCACGGACTGACCAAAGTCCATTTGCTGACCGCCTGATGCATATTGCTCACAAATTTGGCAAGAGCTGCTAGATATCAGATAGCAGTCCAGCTTGTGTTTATGAGGTAGTGGGCTGATATAGTGTATCTGAGGACTAATCACATGATATGATAATATTTTCCATGTTAGTGGCACCAGACTTTTTTATTTAGCAAGGACACATTACATTTAATAAGACATGTATAATGTTACAAAATATTTATATTTCAAATCAAATAAAATGCTGGTCTTTTGAACTTCCTATTCAAAGACTCCTAAAAAATATATTACTGTTCCCGCAAAAATATTAAGCAGCACAACTTTTTCAAAATTGATAAGAGGAAGTTATTACTAGAGCACCAAATCAGTAAAATAGAAGAATTTCTAAAGGATCATGTACCAAAGAAATGCAACCTTGGTGAGCATAAATGTTTTTTTTTTTCAGATTAAAGTAAAGTTAACCTAAAATGAAAGTTCTATCATGATTTACTCACCCTGAATTTGTTCCAAACCTGTATTTCTTTCTTCAACTGAAAGCAAAAGAAGATATTTTGACCAAACAGTTGCTGGTAGCCGTTGACCTCCATATTATGGAAAAATTTAATACTTTGGAAGTCTGAAATTCATACAGGTTTGGAAAAACATCTGAACTGGGTGAACTATCTCTTTAAGTTAGTTTTAATTATATAATCTATTTAAGATGAGTCAAATTTCATGCCTGTTGTCCAGAATATGCTGCAAACTGGACCCATTTTTATGGCGATGCTCAAAAGTCTGGCTGTGCGAGACTATGCATCTGTCTTCATTAAGTTGATTGCTTTCTTTGTTTGAGGTTGACTGTTATAAGAGAGATAAAATTATTCTGCTCTTATTCAGTAGAGCGCATGATTGTGTCTGATAAGCATATTAATCCAGAGAATAGCAAGAGTAGATGTATTCTTAAATGTGACTTTGGAGACATTGATATTTATGAGCATGTTTGTGCACGTGTTTTTACCATGTTCAGTGGAGAAATCACTCAAACATTGCGAAATGTTTTCTAAGATGTATGTGGATGTGTGGTGCTGAGGGAAGGGATTGAGAAAGGCCTCCAGTGGAAGCTTCCTGGAATGATTTGCTGCTGTGGTGGAGGGTTGGAGGGGCGGGGGTGGCTTACTTTCTGGGTCATGATTCAGAAGTTAAACTCAGGAGAGATCTACACTGTGAGGGAAAGAATTCAGGCTTAGAAAATGATCATATTAACAATTCGCATTTTTCTAAAAGATTTTGCAGTTGTTTTAATGCTAAAGAATCTCCACATGTTTTTAGTCTAGGTGGTGTAGAGGTGGACATAGTATGCGACATAATGCGCCCCCTCTAAATGACTTGTGTGAAATTACTCAAGTGTGAGGAGGAAATTAATGGCACTAAAGAAAAATTGTCAAGAGATTTTACTCTAATTAATTTGAATATGTTCCTCCTGGATTAGTTTCATTAATTATCAGTATGACGTGAATAGGCTTACTAGTATGCGATTATAAACAACAGCAAAGAATTAATTTGGCGTGTTACATAGTATGGGATGTGAACATTGTACAGTTGATCATTGTACAGTTTTGAATAGGATTTATGGCTCTAAGGGTAAGGATTAGGACTTTGAGTTTTGCTTTAAAAGAAAAAAAATCTCAACCATTCAGGACATATAAAAATATGAACATTTACACAGATAAAGATTTCCATTTACATAAGGTTAATGTGGGGTACCTTTAAGGTACATATTACTACTCCAAGGTATAATATGCACCTTTTAGAGGTACATAAAGTACCGACTTGCATGAAATCGACCGTCCATGCAATGAAAGTCAGTGGGATCCAATGTTTTTTTTATTTTTTAGAATAAGTAAAATCCTACTGACAAATATATTCTTTTGAGTTTTACAGAACATAGACAATTTATTTTTGGGTGAACTAACTTTTCAACATATTATCTGCTCAACAGCAGTTTGGAGTTACAGTACCGAACACATTTTGATGTTATTGTTTTGTGAAGTATTACCACCCTTGGTGTCTTCGATCTTTTCAGAGGTGACTTGTGGTATAATTTGTCGCACAGCTATTGTCATCTACACTACACATGGTGACTTTCATTCTGAGGCAGTGGGATGCTTTTTTTGGAGTTCAAAAACTGTTAATTTGACATTCCATTGTTGAAATTGTTGGCCAACGTTGTCCACATGACTCCCATTTTGAGGAAAGTTGATTGAAATAAAACACTTTTGAGATGGTCAGCACCATGCATAGGCCCCACTCAAACAATTCATGTTAAGGACTGTTTGATCTATTTGGAGGTCATTGCTGTGTTTTATTTTTTTTCATTAGAGATTTAAGTCTTATTAATTTCTAGTATTGTAGTAGTTCTAGTAGTATAGTATTGTTTTATTGTAGTGTACTAATGTGTGGTCACATTTACCATTGTTCTGCACATTTTTATGGATAAAAACAGGCATTTAAATAGGGAATTACATGATTTTCATTTTAAGTTGATCATGTGAATATGCCATGTTGACTAACAGAAAGTGACTTCTGTGTGAACTGTGCTTCATACATTGCTACACTTTTGACAATTGACAATAGACTTTTTGCCCAAATTTCACTAGTGTGATGGCTTATAAAGCAGCATAGTCTTGGTTGAGCAAAGAAGTCTGAACAAAAGCCATCAAAACTCATTGTATGTGTCTACATCTATGTTGGTCTTTTCGGCAGGATTATTAGCATTGTGTGCAATGCTACTCTCAGGAATCCCAATGCACAGTTCTTAGAAAAATGTGGGAAAAACAGACCGAAACTAGCCATCAATTACTCGCACAATTGTGTTTTTCTCCTTAATGATTCAGGAGGGGGATTAGAGCAACCAGTCGGTCCTTTACCCAATTATAGCCCTGGCCTCTCCTGTACACTGTGATCCTTCCTTTGGAAGGCGTCCAGCGGCTTGCGTTCACTCGCTTTGATAAAGATGAAAAAAGAAGGAAGCAGCAGGAGAGAATGGGCTGTATCCTGTTATTTTAGTATCCTAATGAAAATGCCACTAAAGATCCCTTTTAATGTCAGATAAGAGGAAAAGATTGGAATTTAAATAAGTGAATTATGCTCCTCATTTATAGTCCACTTCATGATTTGTGTCTCTCTAGTACACCTGAAGCACAATGGCTCTGATTAGCACTGCCTCTACATGCATTCAGTCACAGCCCTGTATTCACCGCGGCGGGGGGAAATGGAATATTTTTACCTTGTTCACCTGTAGAGCTCACACTTGGTATGATAGGGGCTCATCGAGGCATTGCTTTCAGAAATTGGAATGATAATGAATAATCCCACCGGCTGTCGTGAAGCCCCATTAGTCGAAACGAAGGCTTCTAATACAGACTGTCTTCCCAAAATCTATTTTTATTAGGAGCTTTTTGAAGTAGTCAGCCTCACACGCTGCAAACAGATAGGACATGTCTATCTCTGTGAAGTGAGTTTGAGCACAAATAGGAGGGGAGTCTTAAAAGATTCACTGAGACGATGCGATCTGAGGGCATTTCTTCCTTTTGTTCTTGAAGTGTGGCATACACAAGCAGATCTTTTATACTCTGAAACAATGAATGCAATGCATCTGACTGCATTCATCTGACTTTTTTTTGGAAACTGAAGAGCTTTAATTTGCGTTGCAGTCATAAAGACGTTTCCTTCTCCATTTTACTAAAATTAAAAACTAACTTCAACCAAAAAAATTGTATGCATTGTAAAACCTAACAGTGAAATTGTTCATTTGAAACAATGAAACGTGTTAATTTCACTTGAATATTACACCAAGTTCATTGCACTTAACAGAAAAAAGTTATGTGGTACTAAGACTAATATATGCTGCACGCTGTTTTATTTGAAAAGCAATAACTTAATATGCCAAAGCAGTGATATAGTTGATAAAGTTTCTAATTTTAGCGGTTTAAATATTTAAATGGTTTTTCTATGTATTATTAAGAAATACTTTTTTAAATGAACTCATATGAAATAAGTACTTTTTTAAACATTAATGGTTCAAGGCCGTCAGTTTTCAAAATGTGAATACTAGTGCTTGGTTGTGCAACTCGCTTGTGATGCTTGTGGTTGATTGCCTGGGCAGTGCTATGTGGTCCTGAGTGTTTTTTTTTATTATTATTACTGTGTTGCTATGCAGTTGCTAGGGTGTTCTGGGTTGTTGCTAGGTGGTTGATTACTGGTCCAAGGCACATTAGCCCACCTGCAAATCTCTATGACGTTTTGCTTGTAAATGTGGCTCATTTCAAGTTTGTGGGATTTTTTTCACCTGTTTTATTGTCTACCAGGAAAATATGAATCTGATCACTTAGAATAATAACACCGCACCTCTGCACTAATTGGGGTATTTTTCACGCCTGTACAACAAATGAGTTAAGTGCAAATGTTTAGAATAAATAAGAATAAAGGTTTATTTATTTAAAGGTTTATTTAGAATTAAGGTTTAGAATAAGCACTAATTATTCTATAAAATAGTACAAATGAAATGTCATCCGCTGTGTCTTGTAACCACATCATTTCCAACTAATTTTTATTTTAGCGATTCTAATTTCTGTGTGGGTTGGAGGTTAAAAGATTGGGTTGGTTTTTAACCAGTTAAAAAGCTATACTAGGCTTGTGCAATGCAGGGCACGGCTTTAACTCCTGTGAGGCTCAACAGACAGAAAAGATGTCTTTAACTTTAGTTTATTTTAAAATGGACAGCTATACAAGATCATAGTCCTCATCTACCAGATCTTTATTTAAATGTCACAGTGGCTCTTTAGCTTTTCATGAATGTCTATAAACCCTAATTAAGACCGTCTTTACAGAATGTTCAACTCCCAAAGTCCAGTCAAAGGTCATGAGGGTTAGTCGTGAACTACCAGGATTTAAAGACTGATTTAAGTTACATTTGTTAAATCAGTTATCCAGTTAGGTAGAATGTTGTTTGACAAACCAAACCAAGTTTCCTTCAGAGTCAGGGGTCTTGTGTGTTGAATTAGAAGTCGATTTTAAATGCTTTTAAACTTTCGTAAGTCGTTTTGCAATGAAAAACAAGATACAGCCAAAACAAAGCAACTCTTTAAAAAACAAAAAATCAATTGAAGATAAACGTAAAAAGAAGTCTACATGATAATACTCATAAAAAAATGCATGCCTGGAAGAGTAGGTCAGAACATTGTAAACAAGAACAACCCTGCATTTTGTTTTTCTATTTTCCACTTGCACTCATTGTTCATCTATAATGTATATCTTAGTTTAGATAAATCCTGCAGTCATTTGTTCAAATCCTGTATCCGTGCTTGTATGTATGAATGTGACTTAGCCAAAATGTTGTTTGACAAAGTGAACTTGTGTTGAATTAGATTTTCAAGTATATACTGATTTTATCTTTACATACTGGAAACACGCTGTGTGTGTGTGTGTGTGTGTGTGTGTGTAGTATACATATTGTATAGGGCTGGAATTGATTTCATTCACCAGAATTAGCAGTATGGTTTATGAACAGTGGGCATCACGTACCATATTGTTTGAGAATTCTGCCAGACCAGGTTTTGCTATAACAATGCCTAACCATTGGCTAACATTATTACTATGCAACAATTTTCCAGAAAGGGAAATTTATTTTGGAGGAAAAGCAACCTACTACATCTTGAGATTTGATTTTTTTATTTATTTAAATTTTTGGAATAATCATGCACCAATGAATCGTTCATTTCAAATTAAAAATGTGAACTTAATATAACAAGCGCAGAGAATAAGATGTTCTGATTCAGTGACTCAAGATAATAATTTGAACATCAGAATACAAAGTAATAATAAAAATCAGAGTTCAGATTTAAAAACAGAAACCTGAAATGAAGTCACCCCAAAATCTACTGCTGCCTGTATTTTTATCTTGCAAAGGGAAAGATTTAATGATAATTCTAACAAGCTTGTCCAATATCAGTTCTGTTATTCTATTTAGAGTCTGGTATGATTATCAACTGCTTTTCATTTCCTGGTACAAAGCCCAGTCATGCTTCGGGACTTTGGTAACAAGAAATCATGTTGTGAGGTTGTACACCAATTAAAAAGGAATTCAGCGGATGAATTTTTTTCCTCCTAATTAAACTGAACTCTTGTAAATTATTGTGATGTACTTTCCATCCAAGTTAAAGTAGCAGCCGCCATTAAGACAGATCGTATTCCTTGTAAAATTAATTTTCCTTTGTTCTCCGCTGTAAAATATGCCATAAATGACAAGCCTTGCATGATATGCAGCCTCCAAAGAATTATTGATTCTCAAAGTGCCGTTCATATTTCTTTTGGCATTGCTGAGTGAAATGACAGATAATTAAGATGCTCCTAACAGACTGACAACTTCACTAATTTGTCATTTTTCCAGCAAAATTACATAAACCCCCCCAAGGACCATACCATAATGACAATTATGCCTTTGATGGACTACAACAGTCGGTTGGGTTGTCAGACGTATATGTAGAGTTTGTAAATGACAGCTGCTAAACACAGATAAAGATTCCTAATGTTCTTCACGGATGAATTAACCACATAGCTGGGTGGTTCTCCACAAATTACTTGCTCGCTATTAAAAAAAACCCTCACTATTAATTATTCCACCCATATGTTTTCATGCCGCCTGTCTCTTTCTTTTGCATTCTTTCAATTGGCTGAGCAGAAGAGACCTGTCCAGACTACATAAATCCTCTGACAATATACCCGTCTAACTGTTTTGATTGAACTGCCACGTAAAATATTACCCTGCCTGGGAGAGCTGTTGTTCACCTAAAGTGTTTTAGCCCCTCTTCACTGAGATTTCGACATTGAGTGGAGCTTTTCAGGTGTCAGTGGTTAGTGGTGAACCTCAAACTGTCTATGAAGAACTATGCCTGTAAGTGCAGGGGAAACAAGAACAAAAGTTCCATTGAAAAGATGAAGTAAAAATGTTTTTATGCTTTGTTAAATGTTTTTTCAACCAGTTGGGATTTTCACAGTGCACTGTTAAACATGTGCTCCTTTCAGTCATTGACTCTTAAAGTGCCCCTATGGGTAATGAAAGGTTCTCTTTTTGGTTTTGGGAGTCCCCAACAACAGGTTGACATGCATGCAAGGTCAAAAAACACTTTCATTTTCTTATAACATGCATTTATTTTTACCTTATTTGCTCAAACGATTCCCAAACGACTCCCAAATGATTTGCTCAAAGATTCGTTTTTCCAAACCCCTCCTTTGTGACGCTAATCTGCGGTGATTCGTCTGATTGGTCGATTTCATTTTAAAGCAGTGTTTGTGAGCAATGCTGTGTTCAGCGTTACTGGGGAAACGGCTATTTTTAACGCCCCAAAAGCATTTCTTTTTGACGTCAACATGAAACCAATTAAGATTCGTTTTAAAAACGACTCGTTTCAATGATTCCGAGTCGACACTTTCTTTTGAGAGACGACAACTTTATACACGGTGCACTTTCAGATTTAAAACTGCAGGTTGTTTTCATTCGCTTAGAGCTGTGTTACACAATATGTCAATATAAAAAAAGAATACTTCACCCAAAAATTACATGTTATTATTATTACATATTCCTTCATGATTTTCTAAACCTGTATGCTATTATATTTGTTTCTGGGTAACAAAAAAGAAGAATTTTTAAAGAATCACATTGTGACGTTCATAATGACCATATCTGTTATTCTCTTAAAAGAAAATGCCAAAAATATAGTCTGTTGTACTCTATATTTAGTGTCTTATAAATTCACACAATAGCTTTTTGTGAGGAATAGACCAAGTAATTTAAGTCATTATTCTGTGAAAATCAATTCAAAAATACTCAGTGACGCCGAACGCCATTGGTTCTAACATCTGCCACAACCGAACATGACAGTTTGAATATGTGGAATAGAGAAACATTATCAGTAAATCATCACCTGTCAGTCTTTTCCTCATGGAAAGCTATCTAGATACTTGAAATGTAGCACACGAATATGAACCACATTTATGGTGCTTTAATAGTGATTTTTGTGCTTTCTGGAGCTCCTTAGGAATGTTCCTTTGTTGAGCACAGAACAAAATAATAGCATACGGGTTTCGTAAATCATGACAGATTTTTTAGGGGTGAACTATTTCTTAAAAGAAATAACAATAAACACAGGTTGACAGAAATTTGGGAATGCAGTTTTCACAGGTCATGTTGGTAAGACTGTTGCCATCATTTTCATTATGTCAAAATGAATTGAAACAAACTCTTCCATCTTCTGAGTATTGCACTTATTTCAGAGTTCTTTTGACGGCTCTGGTTGTTATTTTACCCAGAAGATTGGCAGCATTGCTTGAAAACGAGAAATATCAGGAAATGCAATATTTTTTAGTTTGTCCAATGTCTGTCACACAATGCGGTGTCTCGGAGTAATCCTGTTACAGTTTTCATTTTGAAGATTGCTCTGTGTGCGTGTGAATACAATCACTGGCAAACCACAGGAAGGGTGTGCGTGTGTGTGTGTGCGTCTGTACGTCTGTGCGTCTGTGCGTGTGGATGTATACTTGGCTTAGAGCTGCAGATCAATTCACTGTTCCTCAGCAGGGACCAGGAGGGGACAAGAAGAAAGCCAGAAAGCGAAAGACCAAAAAAAAGACTGTGGGCTTCTGAAGGAAGAAATGAAAGGAGCCAGAGCATTCTTAGAAGGTGGAGGTTCTCAAAGAGCCTTGTGCTCTCAGACAGAGGCTTCTTAGAAATGATGGGAGCAGAGAGGAGGGTCAAAAAAGGAGGCACTGCAGCCATAGCTACTGATCCATATAGAGAAGCCTGCTCACTAAGTTTATCTATCTTTCTGAAATCCACAATGCTTTCAAAAAGCCAGAGTAATTAGCCCTAGCATTAGGCTGAACACCTTTGGAAAGTTCATGGGCCACAAAAATGATCCTTTTAGCCCCAAGGGCCTGATTTTTATAGCAAATGTTTAATATTACAGAGGCAAGAACACTGTGTGTGAAATGAATCTTAAATCACGGTATGAGCAGTTTTATATCACAAGCCATTGGAAAATGTCTTCTAAAAACACATTAGTTTAGTACTATGCTATATTGATGCAGTTGGTAGCACTTTTGGGTCAGTTAGCTTAACTAACAAGACTTTTTTTTGGTCAACCAGCTATTGAACAGCATGGTCCACCTGCTAGAACAGCATCTAAACCAGCATAAATCATCTTTTCAGCAGGACTGGTCAGCATGTTTGCAGATCTTGATTAATTATTTGGACAGTGTTTGTCTTTCATCATATTTTCAGTACTCTGCACATCTTCATACTTTGATGTTTAGAATGAGTAAGTGGTTTTCAGACTTTTGGGAAAGACAGATTAAATGTTTCCACTCGGCAGGAAACATTATAATCCCCTCCAGCATTTCTCATGCTCCCAGCTGATGCAAAATGATGAATATATAACTCTTTCAAAGTGATGGATTGGACGGTGCTTTTGCTTTAGGACCCAGATTTTACATTGGGCATCAAGTGGTGGCTCAACCTAAATAGTTTTTTGTGCCTTTTTTTAAACTGACAAATTATTGTACAAAATATTTTTAAAAATTAAACATCTTATGCAAATTATATTTTACATATACAATACATTACTGTTCAAAAATTTGGGGTCATAATTTATTTATTTATTATTATTATTTTTTTTAAATGTTCTTGAAATAAGTCTCTCTCTTATTTGATCAAAAATACAGAAAAAGTAATATTGTTAAATATTATAACAAATTAAAATAACTGTTTTCTATTTTTTATATATTTATATACTTTATCATTCCAATATGCTGATTTGGTGCTCAAGTAACATTTCTTATTATTATCAGTGCTGAAAACAGAAAATTGCATGAACAGAAATCAATATAAATGAATTTACTGACACTTTTGATCAATTTAATGCATCCTTGCTCAATAAGTGTATTAATTTAAAAATACTGACCTCTAACCTTTGAGCTGTAGTGTATTTTTTTTTAAATAATGTAAAAGATAAGTCTATTGTATTTGCTTTGCTTACTGCACATGTGTACAATTAGTTTAATTTTTTAAATTTTATTTAGCTTGTAGCATTTGTTTCCCCAGATGGCTCATTTTTAGGTCATGATCCACTGTGAACTACTGATTTATGGCATATGGTGAGAAGTGGTAGGCCTTCCTTTTGTGGCAGACTGTACTAAAACCCATTTTATTAACATCACTTTGTCTTCATTTAATTCAGAACTTGCAAGTGATTTCCACAATAGATTTTCACTTTTACCATTCACCAACAAATGAAAAGCTCACTTTGGTGGCACCGCCTTCTCTTCTACCATCTGGAGGGAAATTTTATTAAAGCTGATGGTGATGACTAATGAAAGCTCTTAGACTAAATGAAATAAGCAGGCTTGAGAGGCTGAGGTTTGGAGCCTCTGCCCGCCTACAGCTGCATGCTCATTCCTGATCAGTGTAGCCTGACAAAGAGCCTAGCAAAGACAAGCATTTGTGCTTTATCGTAATGTCAAAATCAAGATATTTTAGATCAGTTTGTAGAGTATGGTGCTAACACTATGTTTGTGGGTTTGATTCCTTATGAAGACTGATCAAATTCACATAAAATGCTGCTGTCGGTGAGGTTTTTGCTTTTGATTCATTGCTTTGAAAAATATTAGAATCTGTCTTCTGTTAGTGTTTCACTTGAAGTTTAAGGAGGTTTGTTTTCCAACTGTGATGTCTCAGTAGTAATGGTATTAGAAGTATCAACAAGCAGCTGTGATAGAGACAGGAACGAGTCTTGTGTGACTATTTGTAGCTTTGCCCATTAGCTCCCCATCAGCTAATTACTGAGCCATGTTTCGATCATTCTTTTCCCGCAGTGAGATCCTGAACTCAATTTCTTGCTGTTTTGTTTGCAATGGATCCAATCTAGATATTTGAACCTCTCCTAGAGAGTCATTGTTTTTATTTTGAGCAACCTCGTCATACTAAAAACATCCTGTCTAGAAGCAGTGAAGTCCACCCAGGCTTTCATAGGGGTTTATCACAGAACTGCATATAAAAATCAGCGTAACCTTGCACCATTTACTTCCCCGCAATTTTTCATCTGCACCGGTGATCCATTACCTCCTCTAGCTCTCTACGGTAAGTGACCATTTATAATTGAATTAACTGGTTCTTCTCAGTTCCATTCCGTTTTCGTATACCATAGAATAATTCAAGCTAATCTAAAATCAATTTGAAGTCATTTACAGTTTTAATATTTTGTTTGACTGCACTTAATGATCATTGTTTAAAAAAAAAAAATCAGGTGTTCACTTTGTCAATTTTAATATGCGCCTTTCAGTAAGGTCCCATTTATACCTAATATTAGCATCGACCGGACTATTTAACGAATGTAAACAAGATTCAAAGATCAGGTATATACAAAAGCCCTAAAGAGGCGATGCATTATGTTTTTTTAATTTCATTTATTTTTTAGTTTTGTTGTCTCATGAGTTATCTAATGATATTAACATACAATAATGTAATTTGTATTCTGCTCACAATTTCTTTGGTAAACTATTTAAACACCATCTGGTAAAATATTCTATAAGCATGTGGACCTCAGCAAACTTTCAACTTAAAATTACTCAAATATTTAATTATTATTAGTAATATTAATATAATTGTTAATAAATTAATGCTAAAAAATGCATAAAATCAAGAAATCATATTTATTTTCTCTCTTTTTTTTACCTCTCAATAACTATTGTTTCTGTTCTGTTTTTTATTAACGATTAAAAACAAGCAGCTTTGTCATAATTATGAAATGATGGAGGAAATATATGTAAATTGTGTTCAAAAGTCTTGTTGACAATTGAGTAAAGAAAAAAAAAGTTAAATCTTGACAACGTGTCAAGTCATGGTCACAATAAAACAAGAAATTAACACATGGTCTCTTGGCGCTTACATACATATGGTTACATTGTGTTTGTTGTGTAAACTCTATTGTGTCCTGATGCATCTCAGACAACAGCAAAGTCATGTAACATGAAACCATTGTTCCAAAACAAAGGTTTTAAGCCTTGCCTTCTAGTTACAGCTTTAAAGGAATATTCCAGGTAAACGGCAATATAAAGTATATAGAATGTTGAGAAAACTGAAGAAAATTTGGACTTGTTCCTTGGTTTTAAATAACAGTAAAAAGACATTGTACAGGCATCAGTGGGTCTTAATACTTGGAATATCCACTGTAAGCCAAACATTGATGGGAAAGTATAAAACATTTTAAATTTTTTTTAGAGACAATTTTCCTTGATGAAATCTGCAAACAAGTGGTCAGTGGTAATTTTGTCGTGACTGACCCCTTGTGATTGGATCACTAAAACTAGACACTAAATCAATCAAACGCTAGAATTTTCTAGAATTAGATTTTAGTCAATAGATGAATGTGGCAGTATGTTTCTTCAGGTTTTCCATTCAAAGTGACAACTCTCGGGAAACCTCCCGGCAATAAAAGCCCGTCCAGCCACTAGAGCCAGAGGTGAGATGCCCATTCGCACACATACAGACTCAAGTACTGCCATATAATGTCTTAGAAGCGTGCACAGGATGTATAAGTACCTGTATTGTTGTGATTGTCAGTGTCCTGTGATAAAACCTCACTCCAAGATTGAAACGCCAGACTAAGACACATCCATTAGCTCCAGACTGAAGCATCACTTCATACTGCTTTGTCACATCTAATAGCCCATAGGTTACTCTCTCTGGAGATGACCTGCATGGAGCATTTATTTATTGGTGCCTCAAGCTATTTATCCCAAAAACATCAATGGTACAACTTCCAGATTCTTGGGAGGATTGATTGCAAGAGCACTGTGGTGGTGTAGGGTCCACATTACAAGATATTTCTTAGCATTGTTTGTTTGCTGCTACCGATTTATTGATAGTGAAAGGTATTTTATGTGCGTGTATGTTTGTTTGTGTTGAAGTGATTTAGACAGGGTTCCTGATTGAATCCAGTCTGGCCCTTCGTATTCTGGTGACCCCAGGCTGACAGAAGGGGTTCTAATTCCCTCACGGACGCGAATGCCCCGGTCCACCTCCAGCTGATGGGATCAGGACTGCGGTGGTGTCTTATTAATAACACACAGAACCTGGACTGTCAGGGTGGTGCTAAATCCGTTATTGCTTCTCACCTTCAGCAACCTCAGATAATTAGCTATAAACAATCAGATAAGTTACGAGACACATGTGCGTGTTACTTGAAGCAGAACATTGACAGAAACAAGGAAGCAATTGCATTCAACAAGGAGTACATGATTGTTTTTTGAAATAGCCATTTAGACAGAATGAGTCTGCTTGCATTTAAATGAAGATCCAGGCTGGTTTAAGCCAGTTTGGTGCTAAACTTTAATGTGACCAGCATTTTTTGGTGAAGCTGGTTGACTAAGCATGTCTTACTGGTTAACCTAGTCAATGATCTTGGTGGGGTGGTTGCATCAGTCTTTTTGGGATCGGGGTGTAAATTAACACTAGAGACTTATAGAGTTTGTAACTAACTTTATTAATTTGGTTGCTTCTTTTGTTAAGGTATAGTCTAAATTTTAATCATTTATTCACCCTTATGTATTTCCAGACCTGTATGCATTTCTTTCATTTGTGGAACACAAAATAAAATATTTTGAAGAATGTTGGTAACTCAACAATTCCGATTTCCAAGTGTATGAGCAAAAATTACAATGAAAGTTAATGGGATCCAAAACTGTTTGATTATCAACTTTCTTCAAAATATGAGTAAATGATGACAGAATTTACATTTTTGCCTTTAAGGCAATGCTTATAATAGGTTGTAAGTAAATAGTCGAAAAGTATGACATTTATTATCATAATTTGAGAGTGGAGTTGATTAATATGACCTTAATGTAATCAATAAGAAGCCTCCAATGTTGCAAACAGCAGTTCATTATATCTTGTGGTTGATGTTTTACAGTTCTTTGGCCTTTCCATTGAATTACGATACATAAATAATCGTGAAATAACATGATTAGTATATTTACATATGTAAACTAATACAACACACTATTAGAATTGGCATTCTAATTTATATTTTTACTTTTTGTGTGTGTGTGTGTGTGTGTGTGTGTGTGTGTGTGTTGAATCCCGACTGTCATAGTGGGTAGTGAGACTAGGTGGTTCACAATATACTCCTATATTTCGATTATAAATGGAGTTATGTTTCAACTGAGTTTAATGGTGCTAAGACATTTAGTAGTGCATAAATTGTAACTTAGTTCCTATTTTTGCCACAACTGAGCTATGATTTTGAGCATTGCTGTTGTGTACAGTATGTTGTTGTATACTTGTGAGGTCTGTTGTGTCCTGCACTTTTAGAAATAAAGGTACAAAAGCTGTCACTGGGGCGGTACCTTTTCAAAAGGTACATGTTTGTACCTAAAGGGTCCATTTTGGTACCTTAAAGGTGCATATTAGTACTTAAAGTGTTCATATTTGAACCTAATAGGTACAAAAGTGTACCTTTTGAAAAGGTACCGCCCCAGTGACAACTATTGTACCTTTATTTCTGAGAGTGTGGTGTGTGACTGTACTCTACTCTAGTGGACATTGTATCAATGCCCTGTTGGCTAGCTCTCTTTTAAAGTCACTTGCAATCAATTTAATTATCAATTAAATTGTCCAGGGTCGCTCTCAGGGTTTGTTTAGTTTCTCACTGTTATTGTGATAGCAGTTAAATCGAGTAAATTGTCAACACTGATGCTGTAGAAATGGGTTCAGTTCCTGCAGAATGCCACTTTATACTAACAGGCTCATGTAGCAATGGGTTTTGCTACTTTAAATGAACTTATTGAACAAGTTACAACAACCAAAGGCATGAAAGGGCCAGAGAGATTGTGTGAAATTTATGGCACTTTCAACAGAGCAGCAGCATAGAATAAACATTCTTCTTTAATCAGGGTTTATAACAGACCACTAAAAGCTTTTTTCTCTTTTATCTTTTAGCTCTGTTTTGTCCTCTAAGCTGTGAAATGGTCTCATCTTACTCTCTGTACCGCAGCCATCAGTTTCTGACCTCTTGACCCAAGTCACTTTGCTAAGGAGTTGCACTTTATTAATAGATACACCGGTGTGGAGCGAAGGATGGCACTTTTGTGCAAGCACATCAGAAGTCCCAGCCCTGGCTTTTATGCTGACGCACATGCCTGTCCATCATTTCATTGTCCCTGGAAAAAGCTGCAGATGTTTCTCTGCCCCTTGAACCCTGACTCTAGAGGTCATCACTACTGCACTATTATCATCTTGTGATTTATAACACCTTTCCAGCATCCAATCCTGCGGTTCACTTCATGCTCTTAAAGGGATAGTTCACCCAAAAATGTAAATTCTGTCATCATTTGCTCATTTGTGTCATGCCTAACCTGACTGACTTTCGTCTGTACGCAAAACTAGAGATTTTGAAAGAATGTAGTATTACAATAAACTTTCATGCTTCAAAAAGAATGCGAAAGCAACATAAAACTAGTTTTGTTTTAGTGACAAATGATACATTTCAGGTTGTTCCTCTTGCAAATTTATTGTATGACTTTAGACTACATTGAAATATAATGCATGATTATTACAGACCACTTTTATGATAATTTTAGAGGTCTTTTTGTCATTCACTTAAGTTAAATCACATTTATTATATTGCTCAGAATATTCTTCAGAAATTCACCTTTTGAAGAAAATAAGTCATTAGTGTGAGTAAATGACTTTTAAATTAATTTTGAATACATTTTCATTTTTGAGTTAACTGTTCCTTTAAAAATAGGTGGAAATTACAGCAATATCCTTTTATATTCCTGCAGGCGTTTAATGCATTATGTAAATGATTTTTTGAAAGACTTCCAGCACACTCAGGGGAATACAGTCACACAATTTTACGGCAAATTTTTGTGGTGGAACGGAAAGGCCGCCCCCTCATCCCACCCAGGGAGTTAATGTCTGTGTGCGTATAAGAAGGAACTATGTTTCCTTGCATCAATGATTCTGTCCTTTTTTCCTCATTATTTTATTTCTTTTATTATAGTTTTAGAAGTCCTAGCTGTCAGAGCTGTAGCCGGGTGGTTAGCGCATGAGCTGGCTCATGCTGTTTCCTGATCCCATTTCCCAAAATCTTGTCATCTGTCCAAAAGAGAGTCCAAAAGGCCAAAAAAAAGGAAATATTATCTACTCCTTATCTCACAAACACGGTTTGTTCAGCTCTAATAGCTTAATAGTGCCAGCAAGACATTGAGACAACATCACAGTCAATTTTTACAGAAAAAAAGAGTTTTCTTTATCAGTGTTTTTGTCAGGTTTTCCATTTTAATTAATTAAACACCGTTAAAGCTCTCTTATGTAAAACCGCATGTATTATTAAGACTCGTTTCAGAAACCATACATTGCACACAATCATTTATGTAACCTCTTATTTGTAAATTTTTATTATTTTTATTCGTATGCATCTATTATTATTATTATTATTTTAATCCCTTTTTATGTAAATTATGTTGAATTACCTTTGTTTATGAAATGTGCTATATAAATAAACTCACCTTGCCTCACCAGGTCTCATTAAATATACAGTAAATATTTAGTAACTGTACTGCAAAAATTGTTTTCAGCATTGATAATATATTTATTCAACACCAAATCAGGATATTAGAATGATTTCTGAAGGACCATGTGACACTGAAGACTGGAGCAATGGCTTCTGAAAATTCAGCTTTTCCATCACAAAATATATTAATTTTCAAAATATATTAAAATAGAAAAAGTTATTTTAAATTGTAAAAATATTGCACAATATTATTTTTGTGTAGATTTGATCACAATAGATTATTGGTTCTCGTGTTTCAGTCTAAAGTTAGTGGGTTTATGTTCAAGAATAAAACAATGGATGTTGTTACTGAAGAACAAGACAAAAATGTTTATTTAAAAAAAAAAATGTACTGTAGTACATGTACAGTATACAGCAGATGTGAGTTGATTTCTGGAGAGAAGGTGACTTGACATCTCACCTATCACATTGCTCAAGCTTTGAAATCGTTGGTTCAGTTCCAGACCTCTTTCAGCCTATTGAATACTGAACCAATGAATCACCATCTAACATAACATACCTTGAACTACAAAGAGTTGACGTGAGCTCCGTATGCAATCTGATCGTGTCAGTGAGCACAGAGAGTTGAGATGATGTGTATCCCCAGGCTATCTGTGATAGACACATACAGTATTACAGGCTGGTGGGCAATTGGAGAAAGGTGCGTTACTGGATACGGTTGGACGTGGCTAGACTGTGCGGACATGATATAGGCTAACACAAGTTCAGATGGAGGATGGCCCTTTTGCCGCCTTCTCAGATTGAGTTTGACCACCCACACGGATCTCCAGCGTGGGTAGCCAGACCGAAAGAAACCAGGATTGATTGTACGAGGGGGTATGTAAAGGTTCTACACCTGGTTTATGTATTTTATTTGTGCACACGTTCAGTTATATTTTACTAACACTCATGTTCCAAACCCTCTATCATTTTACTTTGAATTTTTGGTCCCACTTTATATTAAGTGTCCCTAATACCTGTGTACTTACATAGTAACTAGATGTGTACGTAGTATGTAACCACAGTGTAAGTACACATTGATACATAGTGTCTACAGCTCTAATATTTCTGTAACTACACACATGTAACAACCCTCAAAATGGTATGTGTAAGTACAAATGTGTAACAGGACATTGGTAACAACATTTTTTCCTACCCAACCTTTACTAGCGATGTGCACTAGCAAAGGCATTTTGCTTATTTTTATTTCTGTTGTGTTTTGGTGAGTAGCTCTGCCCACAGTAAAATCTCATTGGCCCAAAACAATGCCATAAAAGATAATAATGTATAATGCATAATGTGTCATGTCATGTCATGTAGCTTTCGTTTTTCAATTGTTGTGTTGTTGCGTAGTACCTGGTTACAAAATAATATCCCTCTGAAGTTCAGACTAGAATATCAACCAATAAACACTGTTTTGGAAGCTTTTTTGGTGAAAAATTGTCCTAATTTGCTTTCCCTGTGAAAGTAAAGATTACTTTTAGCCTGTGGCTCAGTGTGATTATGTGAGTGAACATCCTGCCGTGCAGTGGCTACTTTTGTAAATTGAGGTGAATGCTGTGCATTAGATTGGGTTCTGTGATCTTCTGGCCTGTGCTCCATCTGAAAGCTAAAGAGATTGTCACCACAGACTGTACTAAATCACATTCATAACCTAATGCACGTCAAATGCAGAAGACCTCCTATGAACAGGCTTGATTACACCCTTGAGAGGCGATCGGTACCCCGTAATTGCTTAACTTAATGTAAGGTACTTCTTTTTTTAATAAACATCTTTCCATGACCCTTCCATCAAGCAGCAAACTAACAAAACCTGGCGAATCAAAGTCTATTGTGTCTTTCCTTAATCCGGTCTGTCACAAACAGATACAATAACTTGATAAACACATTTTTGCATTCAGTCATCGCTGGAGTTTGAAATTAAATGCTGGCTCTTGCAATCAAGCTGTGCTTTTAATGGAGTTTTTGGTGCGCTGAGGACTGTTGAGGTTTTGCTCTTTTCAGGCTCTTTTGAAGAGGCACTTCAGGGGTGAAATGGCTGAGCTGATCACGACCAGCGTCGCTTCGCTGCTCTCCTCAGCTTGTGCAGATTACACTCTCACTCTGCTAGACACCACTAGCCCAATTGGCCCTCACCAAATAGAACTGTCTCACAGCTATGACAAATGATGTGTATTGTGTATATGCGCGTGTGTGTATGTGACTTCGTATCTGGAGCCACAACAACGAAAAAGAACCACTCAGCTGAATGGTCAAGACCCTTGTTAGAACTTGGATGGAGCTCTCATGTAAAGTTGCGAACTCCGCATTCTGCCATTGTTGCAACCTAATTTTGTCATGCGCACGTTGACACGCAGCCAACAAGCTTTAGTGCGTTGTTTCTGAAGTACTACTCCTACACATGTAGAAGCTCAGAGATTCGGTCAAAAAAGCTGATATGCTCTCCAAACACCTACCTACGCTCTCGACAGTAGCTCGGCTCTTTGTGCGAGTATCCCAGATAAGTGTGAAATTGCATCGTTACAGATGCCAACCTGCCTCGAAGCCATGAAAACTCTTTCTGATGCGTCCTTTTCCATGAATGGAGCTTTGATACGTTATCAGATACATTCCAGGACACGCCTGAAGTATCGGCCTATCGACCGAGTCTGATTATCCTTTCTGTGCCGTTCGTAATGCTAGTCAGGAGGATGGCCTCCCGGCGATTTACCGGGCACGCTCATGCGTGAGACGAGCGACTTCGCTCTGTGATTGCCGTGACCCGCCCCTCACCCTCGTACCAAAAGGGTCCTTTATGAAGCTCTTTTCCATTTCGCTCTGAATTCAGTCATTCCTCCATTAACCGTGCAGACCTCCATTCCCCTGCCTTCAGGGCCCCCTTTGTCCTTCTAATGGCTCTGGTAGGGCATACTGGAGCAGGAATTAAAGAGATTTGGTGTGACTTAGGCTTTGAAGAATTAGACATGCTCAATATAACCCTGACTGACCTGAGCCTAGATCTGGGGCATGGGGTGAACTGAGCTACAGTTTTTGAAGCTGAGCTGATGGTTAGCCTTTTTAGGCCCTGTTTACATCAGGGGCATTCCCTTCGTTTCACGTGAGAGGAGGCAATGCGTCCATCACAATATGATTGGATATGAGTGATTATGATTGGTTCATGCCATAAATCCCGCCTCCTCATTACAAAACACCACTACACACCACTGGTTTACATCTAGTATTAAGATGTGCTTTTATCGATCACAGATGGACAACAGGAAATACAGGTGTAAATGGGGTCTGAAACGTTTTGAGCTTGTCCACTTTCGACCACTTCCAGACGGAAACGCATTCAAACAGCCACAAAATCCACTTCCTCTCTGCCTACTTACCTAATTCTTGAACGTTAGGGATGTGTTGAAGCACACTACCCAGATGGGATTTAAACTTTGCCATCGGAAATCATAATGTTTGAAACGTCACAAAAAGCACAGTGTTTTCTTACCAGTCCTAATTGTAACACAACCCACAGCGATCTGCATAGTTTTGTGGCTATCAGAGTACAAATGAAAGGTGCTGCTCTCTGTATCATTCTCCATGGTCTCCTTTTGCATTCTCATGTAAACTGTGCAAGCTTATTTTGCAGTATTAGATCAAAAGATCAGAAAAAGGCCATAAATGCACCATAAACCCTGTCCTCAAAGACATCATGAAAGTGTACGAAAGAAACGGATTAAAAACCAAGTGTAAATGGAAATGTATCTCCCTTGTCTACCTGTGATCCAATCATCCAAATGCATACCAGGTGGAACAATGTTTTAGAGATGGCATTATATGTGATTTGACTCCACTGAATCCCCAAAAGATATTTTATTGAACACTTCCACAAACATATTAAGCGTTTAAACTGTGAATGTTTTTTCATTTGTTTTCCATTTTCCTTCAATTGGACCTTAAAAATGATGTAAAGAGAAAATGACAAGTGTGAAACACTTACAATTGCATTTGTCTTCCCAGAAACCCATTTAATTTAGAGACAATGAGCTGACGGTGTTCCATTTACTTTGCAGATCTCCTTTTGTATATTTATTCTAATTGAGAAACAGGTGTTTCTTAACCCTCCGCTGCAAATGAGACCTCCCAGGATCTGAGCTGGTGGGTGCCTAAATAGCTTTATGTGCTCTACTGGCCCTCATCAGCATTCCTGCGGTGTTGGAGCTAATGACAAGGCAACCTCGGCATAATGCGCCACCTAAATGACTGATTTCTCATACATTTAGTATTTATGAGGACTTATGAGTGCACACAAGTTGCTAAACCTGGAGAATATTATAAGAGGTAATCAACTTTGCCTGGGCTAGCAGAAATTACTGGAGGAGACATGAGACATGGCTTCACCTAATTTACTGCTAACATTTTGATTTTTTTTTTTCTCCCCATCTGTTGTAAATATTTACATGAAGTACCTAGCAGGACTGGGACAAGTGTTTAGTTGTTTACGGTTGCTAAACAGTGTTGCTACTTGCTGCATCAGTATAGAATTTGAATGATGTGATTAATATAATTAAATAACTAGTATATAATGAATTTATATAATTGTAATGCATTGTTACATTGAAACAATACAATTAATAAATGCATATATGTTAATGTGATTACACAGTGCATTCAGCTTGTGTATATATTTTACAATGACTTGAATGTGGCCTATCCCATCAAAATATAGAGTCAAAACTATCTATTTTAGCTTTCAGTTTCTAAACAGAAAACAATCAAATGACATGACATGCATTGCATTTTTAAATTATTTATTTTATTTTTCTGGATCAACGAAATATAGGCAGTAGCACATGGTTTTTAAAATGTAAACAATTTTTTTGTTGAATTTCGAGGTAGGAAGTGCAGAAAGTTGTGTGATTAGGCTATGGGAGGCCTCGTGCTGTGAGGAGAGGTTTTAGCACAGGGGTGGTTGAGCGTTTACTGCTGCCAAAGCCGTATGACTTACAGCCAGAGAGATCAACGCAGCTGGCAGCCCAACAGCCCATGCAATGTGGAAGACTCTCCTTTTAAGTTTGACTTTTGGAGAGATCGATATGTACTTATTGGATACATTTTTGGAAGAATATGACCCGGCTAACCAAGCTTATGACCCACTCACAGGCCAAAAGATGGTGCAATAGGAGCTCTGTGCTGACAGGAGGAAGAGTGGAAATAAAAAAAATTTATTTGGGACCAATGGAAGAGAATGCTGGAATGTCCTTTTTATTGCTCTGCTTAAAGACTTGTTGCATCACAGGGATTTTACTTGTTTCCAGGTTCATTTGGCATTCTTTCTGCCATAGACTAATGTCATCCAATTATTTGTCAGTACACATGAAAGATAATGGCATGAATGGTAGGGAATGATTCTTAGGAAGCACAACAATACCAGCAACAGCCATTATATTTAATTCAATGTTTTTTTACATCAAAATCCGCAATAAAAACAAGTAATCCACAAACCGTGCTTTGTGTGATGCAAGTAGCATTAATATTTCAATCTGTAGTCCCCTTAATGAAAAAGAATACAGAGAAATAACCTTTTTTTTATTATTATTATTATTTCAGAACAAATGGGAAATGACAATGAATTTAAACTCTAGCCCCATGCACATACTATCAGCCCAGAAATATTTCCTTCATTAGCAAAAGTTTTCTTTTAATTTTTATATTTATCATGTTTAATATTTTTAAATGAATATATTAATTACATTTAATGTACATACATACACACATACATATACATACATTATTGTTTGGGATCGGTGGCATTTTTTAAATGTTTTCAAAAGAAGCCTAGCTGCATTTATTTGTTCAAAAATGCAGTAAAATCAGTAATATTGTAAAATATTATTACATTTACTGCAGCCATTACTCCAGTCTTTAGTGTCACATGATCCTTCAGAAATCATTCTGATAAGCTGATTTTGTGCTCAAAAATATTTTTTTTGAAAATTGATACAAATTAGTTTTTCAGGATTCTTTAAAGAATAAAAAATTCAAAACGGGATTTATTTTAAATATAGTTTTTTTTTTTTTTACATAAATTACTTTCCTGTCACTTTTGATCAACTTCATGCATGGATTTTTCTTTTTTCTTTTTTTTAATCTTACTGACCCCAAACATTTTAATGGTAATACATTTATAATATTTAAATTGACGATTTAATAATTGATGATGGTTTTTCATAGGTTTGGTCTGGAGCAACAGCTCAGCGTTACTACTCTGCGTGTGCTCAGAGCTGATTATGTTCTGTTGTTCATCTTACTGTCAGATGGGCAGCCCAGGAGGCACATGAGAAACTGCTGTTGACGTCTAATAATCTGCCCCCATCCAGGCACCAGGCTCAGTGCGATTCCCTCTCGCTGACAGATCTTGATGGCCCTGTCTGACATCACTGTCATTTGATGAGGTGTTAAATGAAGAAGCGGTGCTCATTAGGAGAGATCGTGTTTGCTCTTTGGCTATACCTGCTCTCTTGTCTCACAAGGGGCCTGTCTTGCTTGTAAGGCGAACAAACCTGCGCCGTCTTTCGCAATTGTCCGACAGCGTTAACGACATGTTCATTAGTCGGGTCTGTTTCCATGGAAATATGCAGGGTAGCCTGCTAGGCACATGTTATCCTGGCTGATCTGGGTGCTATTGACAGAAGCACTGCATGTGCATTCATTAGTCTAATCAAGGGAAGTTCCTTAAGCCGAGTGCACACGGTCTACAGATAATTGACCATCCACTCAGATTGACCACTACTCCTGTGAAATCTAGCGAAGTGTCCCAGATGGGTATTTTATTTTCCCACGCGCTAAAATAGCTAGACGGCCATAAAGTGCAATGGGCCATTTTGCAAGTATCCCAGAGGGAAGGAGTCTTGAGTGCTTTCTTTGGCTTGATCTTTCTTCTACCACTTTGGTGAGCACACCGCATTCAGAAGCTCTGCCAGCTCGGCCCACTCTCTAAGGCAGTTTAGAAGTGCCACCAGCTGTTTTGAGCCTTAATTTGTTAGCGTAGGTGGCTATTGTGCTTGGGCACGTCTGTGTGTAGATCCTTAACACCTTCGCTATTTGGCATTGGGACTAATTAGCTCACAGCTGTTGACTCACTGTTGGGATACAAGTTGTTAACAACTGCTTTTGAACTTCACATGTGCTTGCTTGCGTGTGTGGATTTGCTTTTTATGTGTTGTTTTTTTCCTTGTCTCTTGGGCTTTTTGCAGCTGGCTCAGACTGACCTCTTTCCCATCACAGCAGCACTTCAGCAACCAGCTGAGTAAAGCACACATCCCCATCCACAAATTTCAGATCCCAAGCCAGAAGTGTGTAGTGTGTACATGACCTCCATGAATAGATGTCTCTTCATAAATTGGTGTTGCTCTAGCATAATGGGAGATGAACATGTTCTTGATTCTGTCAAAATGAAAGGATACACTTTTTCTAGTTCATTATAATGGCATCATAGGAAATGTGTATTTTATAAGTTTTTCCTTCTCCTGGCGTTTAGAAATGATAGTATCCATTCTTCTTTCTTATTACTTTACTGAATAACACAAATAGCCATCACTGTTTTTGAGAATGAATTAAGTGTGATTTTGTAAATTTTGACTAAATATTGTGTAAAAATGCTAATAAATGGTAATTTTTTTGTTATATTAATTCAGTGTATTTATTCTTAATTAAGGAATATTATCTATCTCTCATTATCTCAAAATTATTAACAATTTATCTACCCTACCAACATCAGCATTAAAAAACCTGTATGGTTGAAGTTTTTTCTTTATCAGGGAATATTATTTAGGATATTTCCCCATTACGTTACCTCTTCTGAATGTTAGTGTGTACATGTAATTGGCAAGAGCAATAAATATGTAAATATTTTTGAGATTGAATTCTGTGGGGTTTTTTTTGTTTGTTTGTTTTTTTTAAATTTTGAGTAAATATTGTGTTCAAAATATTACTACCAAAAATTGGTGAATGTAATGTTTTGAAATATTAATTCAGTATATTTTATTCTAATTAAGGAATATTATCTTAGTCCTAGTTAAATTATTTATAATTCATCTGCTCCATAGACATCAACATCTGCCCACATTGGTCGACCACTGATCTACATAATAAATCAAGCTCTTTTATTTTAAAAACATTAAGGAGAATTCATCAAGAGATGATTATGATATTACCCTGTTATCTCTTTCTGAGCATACACATTTGAAATATTAACATAAGGTCAAGTAGTCATTTTCCCATCAAAGGATCTGTCCTGTTTCTCATTTCTCCTGCATACTAACTAGGCTAAAACACTTCTATTACACATGCGCCAATACACCCACCCAGTCATACTTTATTACATAACCCCTAATGAGCAGTCTTGACCCAAGTGCTACAGGATGCAAAAACGGATGTGTGTATTTTCTGTAACGTTTGCATTCTAGATAGTTGCCTTTGCACTTGCACATGCTCTGCTAAGATTTTGACCAACTTGACAAGAATTTAGTTCACTCTGTTGTGATCTTTTTCAGTCTAGAGATGGTATGTGTTGTGAATAGTCCTGTCTCATGCAGATGGTTGACTGTATAGCAAGCCAGTTGCCACTTTCATTTGCCTAATTAGTTACCCGCTGTTGCGAGAGGGATAATTGAGAAGGCATCATGGTAATTTGCAACATAACCAAGCTAATAATTTATTATTGATTGCCTCATCCAATGGTGAAACTGTAAATTAGCCCCTGGTGCATCTCAGTGGATTGCATGAATTGACTCTTGTTTTTTTAAACACTCAAATAATATTATGTGCCACAAGATTAACTTTGGCCCTGCATGAAAGATGGTGATGTGCTGCCGGTTTCTCTCTGGCTATGAACTCCATATATCAGGTCTACAGTGAAATAACATTAATGTTGGTGGTGTACAACTTTTAACCACATTTGTCCACAGCATGCTGGTGTGCTGATGTCCCTGAAAGGGCTTCTTAACTAGTTTACCACAGAGTTTAGTAGGTCAAACCAAGGGGTCAAAGGTTTGCTGGTTAGTCCAGTTAGCCCCTGCTGGTAGATGCTGTAACTACAAGATGCTGGTTTTGCAAAGCATCTTTTAGCCATTCAATAGTTGCTGTGAGGTTAAGGATGACTTTTTTTTTTCTTTTCTTTTTTTTTTTTTACAATAAATTGGTATGGTATAATGTAATTTTTACTTTATTTTATTTTGATTTGTTTTGTTTAAAACATCTCATATACACTATGTTCGCTTATTTGTTTTTTGTTTTGGTTTGTTCTGTTCGGTGTGTATACAGTATGCAGATGATTTACTGTGGCGACCCTTAACGGGAGCAGCCAAAACTGATAATAGGCTTATATTATATTATATTGCATTAGGTGTGATATAGATATAGTTTAAATGAACCTTTCCTTCTGAATTTGTTACCATAAGGAAAATTGGGCTTATTTTTGCTAACGGGTTCCTTAAGGATACTAGATTCCAGCTTAGGGCACTGTGGGTGTTCAATTAAACCTTGGTCTCCTAGGTCCATAAGCTTGCTCGCTGAAGTGTGACACATTATGACTTGAAGTTAGCATATGACGCGGTGTGTGAGGAGATTGACGGGCAGCTGAATGCGGTGATTGAGGTAACTGCTGTGTGTTGTAATATGACTGCACTGGAGCTGCTCTGAATAGAGATAGAGATGTCATGCCTCACCTCTAATAAGATCAGCTATGATATTAAAACTCCTCCGCATATGAAGGAGACGGAAGTGCCTGGGCGCTTAAGGGGTTTTATGCTGATCAAGCTGGGCCACCACTTACTGCCAGAAACTTTTAACAACACCACCCACCGCTTCTGCTTCCTACCCCAGTTCCCTTGCACCAGCCATCACCTTTATTGCATGTGAATTTTGGATATTACCTCCATATTATATTATATTAATGTAATTGTTGTTATCCAGAAGCTGAAAGTTCTAGCTTGCTGCTTTTGAAGTGTTACATGTTTTTGTTAGGGTTTTCTGTGGGGTCCAATGTAGTTGCCTCAATCATTCTATCTCTTTGCAATGCCTGCATTGCATTGTGACCAAATCACAAAACATTCATGGCTGAACTGTGCTGCACAAACTGTTCAGTCTGGACTGAAAAGATCAGGGACCTTGTTAAAAACACGCTTCAGCCACTCTTTACAAAATGTTAGGATGCTTGAGAAGGATTTTGCAATGCCGCAGGTGCAAATACACAGCCAGGAACATCACAACTTCTAAATTACTCATATTATTAGTTAGCAACTGGAATATTAGTAGCTTTTTGTGGTGTAATTCTGCTGGGGTGTTAGAATATGCACATGTTAGTAATCAGCCAGGCCATTTTCAGAAAATTTGTGATGATTTTTTCTTTTTTTTTCTGTTACCTGTATTCTGTTTTTTCGGAAATGCTTGTTTTATATTTACATTGTATTTTATGTATTTGGCAGACACAAACTGAACCCATGACCTTTTGTTTGAACTACAGAAATGCCTACAGTAATTTATCAGCATTATTTCGATAATCAGCCCCCCTACTTTTTAGATATCAGTAATTCAAAACAAATAGAAAGCTAGTTTTTAATTTTCATGGAGTGACTCTTTTGCCACTTTCTGTTCATAGTTCATACACAATTAAACTGTTGTCATAAGGACAAATCTCTCAAGTCAGCAAATCTTTTACGTAATCATAAAGATGTACAATATTCTCAAACTCCTATGACAGTAAAGATGTGTGTGAGCTGCAAAAAATGTAAACCTTAAAGAAATAGCAGAAAAATAAACATAAAAGTATGTTTACCATGAATCTTTTTCTCCCCTCTCAACAGGTGCATTCAAGAGGCCCACCTTGGCAGCTAGAGGAGAGGAGAGGTCGGCCTCCGTCACCATGACAGTGTTGCCACGGGCCGTGGCTTCCCTGGCTGTGCCTGGCCTTATCCTCTGTTTCATCACTCTTCCATTTCCTGCTATACTATCCCAGAGGCCCCCTCTCCCCACAGAGCCCTCCCCGACCCCAGCACCCCACACAAGGCCGGAGTGTACCCGCCTAGAGCACCCCGTCATCTCTATTCAAGGTGAGCACTATACATGCTCTCACTCCTGGGATATTACAGCAATGTTTCTCTTCTCTCTAGGAATCTCTTGCAGTACATGCGGTGGGGAAGCTACTTTGAAATTCTAGCTTGCCAAATAAAAGATAATTTTGTAATTTTGAAGTTGTTGAAGGTGTCAGTCTTAGAATATTTTTTCCTATCCCACTTTAATATTCAGAGAGAGCTGTAAGTATAAAAAACATAAAAAAAAATAAAAGAAAAATATCTCAATGGCAATATTAAAACACTAATTGGTTTGGCCATCCCAACCTGTCAAATGTAGCAACACTGGCTCAACCAATGGTGTGATATTTTTTATTTTTTTTGCTGGAATATTTGATATTCTGACCAATCATGGTGAATGTTTTAGAAACCTGTTTACAATTGGTAATGCTAAGATACACTTCAGTCAAAGTACTTTTTTAAAAAGCGGTGTGCTAGACTACAAGCTACTACCAAAATGTAGAAAACTGCCTTGTTATAAAAGATCAATTTATGCTAAGTAAAATTACAAAAACCTTTATGTAATTGCACATAATACAGCATTTAACTAAATATTTGGATGGAAAAAAAGAATACTGCACTCAAATCATTTTGTGAATTGTTTGACCAGTGAGTCATTTACTAAAAAGAATCAGTTCACAAACATGTTTACTAAGTTTTAAATTGATTCACTAAATTGAATCATATCAGTGTCATGAGTCTTATTTAACCAACTCTATGTATATATGAAAGAATTTCCAATAACTGGAAAAACGCTTGGTGAAGCTGTACTATTTTGAAAATAGCTGCTGCTATCATACTACAGAAAATAGCTAGTTGCATGACTAAACATTGGCAATATTTTGGTTGGCTAAGCTGGAAAACTGACAAAGCATGCTTTATAGGCATAGGATGTAGCTGCATATATTTTTAGGGCATGTTCATACCTCAGTCAGCTTTAATTGCTGATAAAAACAGCAATTCTTAGTCTTTTGTTGAAAGATGTGGCCAGGCATGTTCTCCTCCATTATACACATTTTTCTGACAAAGTCCACTGCTGGAATTCAAAGTGTTTTCGAATGTAGTGCCCAGCCTAGTGAGTCTGGCTGTTTTTCCACTGTTTCTGTGTATCACACAGGTTCAGAATGTAGATTTACATTTTTTGTTTTGTTTATCTTATTCATTGGGTTATCCACACATTTCAGACAGTGATAGAGCATGCTGAAGATAGCAAGAGATAAACGTCTTTCATTTCGTCAAGATTCCTATCCTCCTGTGTCCTAGCACACAAAGAAAACAGAATGTGCAGCCATACCTTGATATCGCTCAGAAAATCTTCTCCATACCCATGGAATAAAGGTATTTTCTATACCAAGAACATATTTATTTAGACAACAGAGTGTGTTTGTAGTGACTATGATCTGTCGACGATTGCCTTGCCCGTGGAGTATGAGCAGCGTGTTGTTTTGATTCTCTGAGGGACATGACAAAAATGGCAGAATAATGCCTCATGGGAAACAAAAAAGAATTGATGTCTGGGGGGGCTCTATATAATATATGAAACCTACTTGGACGTTAGGGCAGCCATGGTTCATATAGACATTGCCTGCAGCCAGTTCCGTTTATTGCTTCCGAAAAAACTCAAGTTGCATTTTGATTTGTCATTTTATGCTTTGCCATCAAAGCAACAAGAATTTTTTTTCTTTTCATAGTCTTGAAATAGAGTGCAATTACAAACGGCCTAGTTCATTGAGTTACTACAATTTGCAAACAAGCAGTAAATCATAAAGCCGGATAACCAAGGTCCTGTCTTTGTTTTTCTCATTTTTTTGTTTGTGTTGTTATGGTATTCTATTCCCTTTCGTCATTTTAGCTCATTGAAGCAAAGGCACTGTGGCATAGCATTCACGATAAGAGCTGCTGAACAATTAGCTTTGCGCTGTAAGCAATAGCACACCTCGAAATCCCTCTTTATGTGTTCTCAATGGTATGGAAGTCCCACAGCACACCTTAATGCCTTCTTTTATGTTGAAGCAGTGGTATGGAATCCCTGCTACAATGGAAGTGCTGGCCGAACTTGAGATTAGGTTCTTTGATGGATGAACGTTTTTTAATTGACGCCTTCTGGCGGCTGCTCAGTGGAGTCACCTGAGGCGTATTGGGGCCCTCTATCTCTGATCTCTGACAAGGTCTGTAGATTCACACATGCCTTTGAACTATTCTAAACCATGGAAATGATACTCTTAAGATGATTTAGCATGGTAGAGCATGACCACCAGGGTTCTTCCTGAATGGGACTTACAACCTCTAGTTTTTAATTAGTTTTTTGACATTAAAAATGAAGTCAAACAATGTAAAAAGTTGCATTTACTTATGCAACATTACATTAAGACTTATTTTCAGACAATGTATCTTTTTTTAACCTATTTTAAATATGAATAAATTAAACAAGTGGCAGTGCAGTAACAAAATATACTTCAAAATAATACACTAATTCAAGATAGTCTTAATGTCTTATCCAGTGTTGTGTAAGTAAATATATATTTGTTATTATTATTATTTTGATATTTGAATTGGAAAATTAGTCAAATACTTAAAAGCATTATTTGTTTTAAAATTGCACATAATATAGAAACTAGGAGAATGTTGTGCTGCATATCTAAGAATTTTATTGGGGTTTTATCAAACATTATTTTTGTCATTTCCAAAGTCATAATTTATTTTTACGTGACTATTTATACCCTTTATATCAAAGTAATGTCCATATAGCATAAATACGCTGCTCTACGATAATATAAATAATGCAGTTAGCTAATGACGTGTATTCAAGCAGAAACAATGAACACAATTAAGGCAATCATGTTGTAATCATTATAAGGAAAATTTGGCAGTTTTGTACAGTATATTTTAGAAGTTGGCATCATCTGAGGTCCTCACAGGTGTTGGCATCATCTTTGCTGCTGTAGCTTTAAATTCTGTGCAAACACCCTCTTTGCATGTGAAATGAGAGACAGCCTTCACAGTTTGTGGCAGGTTTACTGTTTGGTCCAATATAGTTGTTGCTGCCCAGACCTTCAATAGCAACCTCTTTGCAAAGGCTGGATTAGATTGTGGCAGGTTCATAAAACAATTCTCACTGAAATGTGACTCACAGACAGTTTAGGTCAGGCTGAAATAATCAGACACCTCCATATTTTTTTGTTATATGCCAACTGGAATAATAACAGTTTCTTTTCTACCTCCTCCATATTACTTCACCACGACTGGCCAGTCCAAGTTGCCGACCACCGATTAGGCATCATTGATGTGCAAATGCAGGCGGTCAAGTGTCAATGTATTCATCTGACTTCAGAAAGTTGAGGAAGTACGGAAAGAGAAGTTTTTGCAGCTTCCTTTCAATAGGTGGTCTGTTTGGCTTGGAAAAGTTTGCAGTTTTACATTGAACCCTTTTATTTCAAGAGATCAAAGACTTTTTTTTCATGATATGACCACCACTTTAAGAAACCCAAAGCTGTTGCTGTGTCGTTATATAATACCATATTGAGAGCAACCTGATATTTATTTCCTTCAAAGAAAAAAAAAATTTTTTTTTTCCTTGCATCTTATACGTGACAATCCCCTCTAAAATCATTGCCAGCATATCTATGAACCAGCAATAGCATGCTGGTACTACAAGGAGTCTCAGATAAGTTTAGATATCTGGGAATGTAATTTGGATGGATTTTTTTGTGGGGGTGTAGGTATTTGTTCAGTTTTTATTTTTTTCTTAGCTAAGCTTGCGCAATCACACCTGCATGCCTAGTCTATCTACAAGGATATCAACGTATCACTGCAAACACATGTATGCTGAGCTGAAAATTACTAGGTTTCTGGAGACGTATTCGCCAAAAACATTCAGTATTTCAGCAAAAACCTGTTCTGTATTCAGTCTAATGAAACAAGCTGCAAAATGTTTAGAAATTGTACTGCGCTGTGATTTTTTAAATTAATTAGCATTATTATCGGCTCTATTTGTATTTACTATTATTTATAAATGATGTATAAAATAAACATTAAAAATTAAATACAATAATCTTATATTGTAAAACTAAATGCAGGCATCACATTCAAAGCAGCTTTACAGGAGATGCATGTTTCTGCATTACAAATTAAGAGTAATTTGTTGGTGATATCAAAGTAATGTTCATATAGCAGAAATATACAGTTCTACGGTAATATAAATGATGCAGTTAGCTAATGACGTGTATTCAAGCAGAAACAATGAACACAATTAAGGCAATCATGGAAATTTTGGCAGTTTTGTATATTTATTCAAAGTTGGCATCATCTGAGGAGGTCCTCACAGGTGTTGGGTCATCTGAGGTGTTGGTACATAATTTTTTTCAGGGGCTATTAACACTAACATACTGCTGATATATTGTTGCTCTATGTGCAGATGGGCTAGAATGATGTCTGACTGTTGCACTTGCGTACTTTTGCAGCATCTTTTGAATAACATGCTGTCCTTAAAACATGGCTTTTAGGTTCAACTTTAAAAAATTTTTTAAAAAACACTCACTGCCCTGCATCTCATGTTTTTAAAGCAAAAACTCGTTCTGTGTGAATGGCCCCTTAGTAAATTCCACCTATTGTTGTATAAAACCAGCATCTATAGTTACCAGATTTGGATCTTGGACTTTTATAGGCCACGTCGACATTGAAAACAGCACGATTTAAGAGCTAATGTCAGGTATGGTGTGTCCCTGTATGTCCAATGCTGAGAACCTAATGTAAAGTCCTAACCTGTTAGGCTGGAATTACAGTAATCTGTCCCGAGAGGAGTGGTGCCACAGAGCCATTGTCTACCTTCCACTCACCCAGCCATTGTAATTGTCTTGAGATTGTTTGTCTCGTCTGTAGAACATGTTCAGAAACCAATCTCTAGTGGGTAATAGTGCTGTTGTTTAACCACCGGTCCCATTTAAGGAGACCTTGAGAAGAAAAAATAGAAAAACAGTGTTGTTCTTTAACTTCAGGCCCTTACCGATGTGTCTCCCTCCACCTAATTGGTCTGTGATTTCAGAGACACTGATGCCTGAACCGTTCTGTCATGTTGTTGGACCCTCTGTCACCACAGCCATAGAAAGTAGAGGTTGTTGGAGGTGTTTGCAACCTTGGAGTGCAAGGTTTACGTTTGCTAACTTTGAATGGAATGGAACTTGGTAAGTGGTTTGAACTGATAGCAGCAGCCCTTATGCTTCTGCTTGGCCTTTTCTGTCTATTGTAAATGCTGACGTGTTACGCTTCAATGACCATTTGAAATTGCCAACACAGGTTTCTCTCATTGGCTTTGTGAAAGGTGCTCTTTCAGATCTTTGCCTGACTTGAACCGGCCCTTGATTTACGGCCTCATCCCCAGAGTGCCCTTACCCCGCCTGTCCTCTCCTCTGTTGTGCCGTGGCATTTCTTGGGGCGCTCATTGTCTTCCTATTTCTATAATCAGAGTGCAGTCTGCGTAAGAGGATTTAGATTTCTGTGGCTCTCTCCAGTCATGCAGTGACAACAGGGGATGCAACAGCAGGGAAATCACACGGCAGGCGTGGGGAAGGAGACCAGAAGACAAAACAAAAGCAAATTCGGACTGTGCACAGATAAGCTCCGGCCTGCATCTTCTGATAAGATTCTCTGAGCTCAGATGAGAGATGTGCCAGTCTTTGGAGCGGAGAGATGCAAAATACAGACGAGATGACTGTGTCTCTCGCAGGACAGGGCTAGTGCTTACATGATGTGATTTGGGAACCCATATGCTTTATTTATAGTCAAAGGTAACAACACTACAGAAGCATGAGGCTGCTGGGCCTACAGCGGTCAATGGTGATCCATATTCACTCTCTCATATTGATCCCAGAGAGGACTGCTGCTCTTGTGCAATTGGATTAGTTTCACCTTGATTCTTTTCAAAACTTTTTCTCATTGATACATGTTTCTGCCTCACACTGCATAAAATATTCCCTAATCTACTCCCTAACCACATTTAGGATTATTATTGTTTAATTATATCTGTATTTAGTGATAAGCTTAAAGCAATGAAACCAATAAACATAGAGGGAAATTATGCTTTATTTTTTTTACTTAATAATTAAAAAGAAATATTAGGGCAATGTTAAAACCCATGATCTTGCTGTTTGTGGATTAGGGTTAATAGCTTTTCATTTGCATAGTGTTGTAGTTTTGTGATCCTTGTTTGAATAATTTTAATTATCTACATTTTTTTATGTGCAGAGATGCGTGCCACTAATGATTATTGAACTAATTTTTTTACTTGGAGGTGTTTTTACATTTTATGGCATCAATAAAACATTTGGCCACTTTAGTTTGGGGACCAATTCTGACTTTTAACTATGACTTTTGCCTCAGTAAACTAATTTGCTGAGTTAGCAAGGTAGTTTAGATTAAGGGATGTAGAATATGGTCAGAATAAGGCATTATTATGTGGTTTATAAGTACTAATAAACAGCCAATATGCTAGTAATATGAATATTCATGGTTCTCATTTACAGTCAATTTTACACATTGACATGTACAACAGTGATAACTATCCAAATCTGCTTATTTTCAAAACCTGATAATTAAAGAAAACATGTTGACATGAGATGTGATTTTTATTTTATTTTTCATATTAAAATGTGAACAAACATTCATGCATTGAAAAAATGGCAGAGTGCTTCTAAAGGAGTTTATATGCAAAGAGAACTTGGAGAACTGGGCAGAAATCCAGGTGTACAATCCTTAAACAGATTCTGACCTTCACCTAAACAAAACAACACTGTATAATGTGTTTCTATGACCTTACACATTGTCAGATTATTAATCATAATTGGTGTAAGATTGTGCATGTGAACTGTGAACTCTCAGACTGTAGAAAATTTGGCAGATTTCTGCTAAATCTGAACTCACATTATTCTCAAATCTACACATCCTCCCTTGCGTCCTCATTAATTAAATATTTTGGCAAATTTGATTATGCTTTCAGCTGCCGGTAAGAGTGTAGTACCCTCAGCCCTGTTTAAATCCATATTTAAATCCATTTACCACATTTTCCCCCTGGTATAAGCGAAGAAAGTCTCCAGGTTCAATCCGAGCCTGGTTACTTTGTGTGATTTGTGGCTTAACAATGGCAGTCTTGCAATCAATACCTGCAGCAAAACCAGCATAGCCAAAACCACCCCTTCTGTCTTCCTCTCTGCGTGTAGCATTAAGAACCAGTCAGCTGTAAATCTTTGAGAACAAAAAAACATAATGATTATGATTTATGTCCTCAGGAGCATCTTGGATGCAGACTGTTGAATCTGTTCTTGTCCCTCGGATCTGCTGGCTAAAGCATTAATCACTTCCGCTGCGTGTTTGGTGAGGAAAATGCAATAACCGTCCATCAACCCTTTTCTGGCCCGGCCCTCATATTTATCCCTTTTTATTGCATATGGATTGCTGGACGCCAGGCAGGCTTGATGATGTGTGGGAGCTGTCCTTGCATATAAAACCACCGTTTATATAAAACTCACCGAGGCTTAGAAGTCCGTCAGAAAGGGCACTTTATGATCAACCCCTGTAAACAAACATTCAGATAACCTCAACGCTTACTGCACTGATGCAAACACATTTTGTTGTTTATCTTAAAATTACTATAAAGGGGAATTGGAGTGGTTTATGTTATGAGAGTTTAGTAGGTGAAGGATCTGAGCCCTGCAGGACTTACAGCTGAACAGCTGAGTCTGTTTGTCTCTGCAAAGATCAGCTTTTTCATGCTGTGCCTGACATTTAACTCCGGTGTGGTTTGGGTAACTCTGAGGTTATCATCACAGTCCCTCAACCTGCACAAGCTAAGCGATTTGTCAGTGCATGTGTTTTATGCTTCATGAAGCATTTGGGACCAGACTAAAAGGCACGCATACAGTAAACAAGCATAGATTTTCATTGCGGTCCAAGCAAATCCAATGCAGGTCATTGCTGGTTTGGTACTGGTCTAACTGCCAAAATTCAGGTCAAATAATTTGGCTTTTCTGATGAAACTGATTGACCAAGGTTTATCTGGTTAAGCTAATTAAGAAGCCTGGTTCTGTGGATCCAAAGTACAACATATACTGTATGAGCCGGTGACCAGTACCTGTCTTATTTGAGGAACAGCATTCATGCTAACTAGAGTAGTTTGCATCAGTTATATTTATAATATCTGGGTGTCCCAATACTGATTTGACTAGCCAAACAATTCAATGAAGTGATATTTATTTTACCATATTTATTTTTCAACTTTTTTACATCAAAGATAAATTTTACCAACCTTTTTTGTTTTTCCAAGTAAATAATTTGGGTCATAGTGGTTTGCTGACATAAGAGGTTGGAAACCTCTGCATTATATTATAGACTGTGAGCTGTCTCACTTTTGACCTACAGTAACGGATCAATAAACTCCATAAGCTTCAAGCTTGCGCTACAGTTTTTAAAAAATATATACAGTGGGGCAAAAAAGTATTTAGTCAGCCACCAATTGTGCAAGTTCTCCCACTTAAAAAGATGAGAGAGGCCTGTAATTTTCATCATAGGTATACCTCAACTATGAGAGACAAAATGAGAAAAAAAAAAAATCCAGAAAACGTCCCAGGTTACGTATGTAACCATGGTTCCCCGAGGGAACGAGACGCTGCGTCGATAACGCTTTGGGAACGCCCCTGTGTTCCCACTCTCTGAAACACGTGTGTAATCCGTCCGAGGGAATCCCGGCTGACGTCACCGGCGGAGATGACGTAGCGACCAGGAAGTTATAAAAGCACCTGCGGTGGAGACAGCGGCAGCTTCAAAGTGAAGGAAGCGCTCGCAGGGGTGCAGGAAGTATGGCATGCGACGCAGCGTCTCGTTCCCTCGGGGAACCATGGTTACATACGTAACCTGGGACGTTCCCCTTCGGGAACTCGAGCTGCGTCGATAACGCTTTGGGAACAACAATGCCCACGCCACCATACTGACAAATCCCTGCCTAGTGTGGAACGGCACAGCTTAGGCCGAGAGGACTGAGGAGCCAGGAGTGGCATCAAGGTCAAGGCTGTAGAACCTGACAAAGGTCAGTGGGGTGGACCATCCCGCAGCATTACAGATATCGTGCATTGAAACACCAGATGAGAAGGCCTTAGAGGCTGCCATACATCTAGTAGAATGAGCCCTGATCCCGAGAGGTGAGGGGAGATCAGAAGACTCATATGCAGTGGTAATAGCATCCACTATCCATCTGCTGAGGGTCTGCTTGTTAGCAGGAAGACCCATCTTATAAGGACCGTAGCACACAAACAGTTGGTCCGACTTTCTCCACAGGGCAGCTCTGTGGACGTATGTGTCCAGTGCTCGCACTGGACACACACAATTAAGCTTTTCCTGGTCAGAATCCCGAAAGGGAGGTGGACAGAATGCCTGAAGAATAACTGTCCGTGGAACCACTGAGGGCACCTTCGGGACATACCCCGGCCTGGGGTATAGAAATGCTCTCGCCATACCAGGCGCAAACTTGAGACATGATGGAGCCACTGACAGGGCCTGCAAATCACCAACTCTCTTCAAGGAAGAGATGGCTAAAAGAAATACAGTCTTGACTGTAAGAAATCTCAAAGGAACCTCTCCCAGGGGTTCGAAGGGAGCTTTAGAAAGGGCCTCTAGAACCACAGCCAAATCCCAAGTCGGCATCCTTGGGCGAACCGGAGGCCTCAGCCTCCTGGTACCCCGGAGAAATCGTGTTACTAACGGGTTCCTCCCTAGAGACTGCTCACCCACAGGGGCGTGGTGAGCAGCAATAGCGGCCGTGTAGACACTCAACGTGGAGGAGGATAACCCTGAGGCAAATCTGTCTTGCAGAAATTCCAACACTGACCCGATAGGGCAAACTACTGGGTCCAGCTGACGGCTGTGACACCAGGAAGTGAACAGTTGCCATTTAGCAGTGTACGATTTCCTCGTAGAGGGAGCTCTGGACTGGAGGATGGTCTCCACAACCTCGTTTGAGAGACCGGATGCTATGAGTTGTGCCCCCTCAGGGGCCACACCCACAGTTTCCACAACTCTGGGCGAGGGTGAAAAATAGTGCCCCCTGCCTGTGAGAGGAGATCCCGCCGGACGGGAATCTCCCATGGAGAGTCTTCTAGAAGGGCTACCAGGTCCGCAAACCATGGACGGCCCGGCCAGTACGGGGCTACTAACAAGAGACGAACCCCGTCCCGGCGAACTCTCGCCAGAACTCCCTGGAGCAGAGCAATCGGGGGGAAAGCGTACAGACGAAGCCTCGGCCACGTCTGTACCATGGCATCTAGCCCCAGTGGAGCTGGACGAGTCAGAGAGAACCAGAGGGGACATTGTGAGGTCTCTCGAGACGCAAACAAGTCCACCTGGGCTCGACCGAACTTCTTCCAAATCTGCTCCATCACCTCGGTGTGGAGCATCCATTCCCCGGGCCTCAGCCCCTGTCTCGACAGGATGTCTGCCCCCTGATTGAGGTACCCAGGGATGTACACTGCTCTCAAGGAGAGCAGTTTCCCCTGGGCCCACAGAAGGATCTGGCGCGCCAGCCTGTACAGGGGGCGCGAGCGCAGACCCCCCTGGCGGTTGATGTAAGAGACCACCGACGTATTGTCTGTGCGAACTAGCACATGATGGCCTCTCAGGTCTGGGAGAAATTGCTTCAATGCTAGAAATACTGCCAGCATCTCCAGGCAGTTGATGTGCCAGCTGAGATGGGGACCCTCCCACAGACCTTGGGTGGAGCGGCCACTCATGACCGCTTCCCAGCCCGTGAGGGAGGCGTCCGTCGTTAGCGTTTCGCGTCGACATGGAGCCCCCAACATGGGGCCTTGTGACAGGAACCACGGTTTCTTCCACATGTCTAAGGCACGTAAGCATCGCCGCGTGACCTTGATCATGCGAAACGGGTTGCCCCTCGGGGAAAACCCTGTGGTCCTGAGCCACCACTGCAAGGGTCTCATGTACAGCAGGCCAAAAGGTATCACGTTGGACGCAGCTGCCATCAGACCCAACAGTCTCTGAAACTGCTTCACAGTGAGTGACTGGCCTTCTCTCACTCTCTTCACTGTCGTGAGGATCGACTCGATACGAGCAGGGGACAGACGTGCCTGCATCGTGGTCGAATCCCACACCACGCCCAGATAAGTGGTCCTCTGTGCTGGAGGAAGCACACTTTTCTTTGCGTTTAGTCTTAAACCCAAGTCTTTCATGTGAGCGAGAACGACATCTCGATGCCGAACTGCTACCTGCTCTGATTGAGCTAGAATCAACCAATCGTCGATGTAATTCAGTATGCGGATGCCCTGGAGTCGCAAGGGAGCCAGAGCAGCATCCACACACTTCGTGAAAGTGCGGGGTGAGAGTGCTAGACCGAATGGAAGAACCCGATATTGGTACGCTTTGCCCCCGAAAGCAAACCTCAGGAACTTCCTGTGTTGAAGAAGGATGGATATATGGAAGTAGGCGTCTTTCAGATCTATAGTCACAAACCAGTCCTCGGACCTGATTTGGGACACAACTTGCTTGATAGTAAGCATCTTGAACTTGAGTCTCATAACTGAGCGGTTCAACAATCGCAGATCTAAAATTGGACGCAACCCCCCATCCTTCTTCGGAACGATGAAGTAACGGCTGTAGAACCCGGACTCTCTGTCGAGAGGAGGGACCACCTCGATGGCCTCCTTCCTCAAGAGAGTAGCTACTTCTTGTTCCATTACCAGAGCCTGCTCGGGCCCACCAGAGTGGGACACACCCGTTGAATAGAGGCGGACGCGACCGAACTGAATCTTGTATCCTCTTTCTACCGTGTGCAGGACCCATCGAGATACATCTGGCAGAAGCTTCCACGCTGCCATATAATGTACTAAGGGAACCAGTCTCTCGAGACTGGCCTCTGGTGTACTTTGAACTGCTAGGTCGGTGCCCTGAAGCGGAGGACCGGCAGGGGACGGCCGATCTAGCTGTTCTAGAGACTTTATTGGGGGTAGCGAGCCCCTCAGGACCGCTACGTTTCCGGGCGGAGGCTGGGGGATATACTCGCCGGAGACCGCTGCGCCCTGAAGCACCGTGGGTGGCAGGGTTGGCAGACCGATCTCCCGAGGGCACTGAGGAGAGACGGGCACCGTGTAATGAGGTGTGTACCGCTCTTCCCCAGAGGGGCCTGCCCTCAGACGTCCTGGACTGAAAGCATCAGGACCTTTTGGCCGAAGCCTTCTTATTGAAAATGACGGTCCTCAGATCCGTCATTTCCCTTGCAGACTTCGACCTGGAGCGCCGCCCCCCCTCCTTACTTTCTCTTTGAGGAAGTTTACGAGTGGCGACACTCTGTTTTTGGACATCTCGATATGAGAAGCCATAGTGTGCAAGCAAGCTCCAGCCTGACCCGCTGCCATGTACGCTTTGCCCACCAAAGCCGAAGAAGTCCGAAGCGGCTTGGTGGGCAACACGGGGCCTTAAGGAAGACACACCACCAGGCGAAGATAGCCCGCAAGCGTATCCTCGACCTGGGGAATCTTCCCATAACCGCACTCATTCAGCCCTACTACGTTAGAATAATGCGAGACATATGGACTGAAGAGGCGGGCCGAGTATGGTTTATCCCACGATCTAGATACCTCAGTATGCAGATCGGGAAAAAACGAGCTGCGTGGAGGCAGTGACTTAGGCGCAGGAAGCGTTCATCTAGCTTGCTTTTAGAACGCTCCTGCCGATCTCTCTCTGCTGGCCAATTGATGTTTAACTTGGCCACAGCTCTAGTCACCACCTCCAACAGCTCCTCAAACAAGACAGACTGTGGTGGCAAGTCCACAGACTGTCTTGATCGGCGCCGTATCATCTCCCTCCTCAGAGGAAGACAATACAACGCCGAGCCTCTCTCGGGCGGAGGAAACCGTTTCAGAACGTGCCTCCGTCCCCAAAGAGTGAGAGCTAGATCTGGCAGGGGAAGAAGGAGAAAAGGACGTGCCGTCTCCTTTCTTCGTGCCAGAGCCATCTGCGATCCCCACGATTTAGGCGCCGCTCTGCCTCGGCAGGCGGGACCCGAACTGGGAACGCTGGCGAGATCACCCTCCTCAAAGAGCGATCTCCGAGGCGGCGTCCGCATTGAAAGACGCACACAATGCGGACAGTCAGCTCCTCGAGAGCTGATTGGCGTGCCGCTCCCAGACAAGCAACGCACAAACTGTGTGTATCCCGCCCGTAATGAAGCGAAGGCAGGAGGAACACACAGCCTGAAACGCTGCTTGTCAGACTCATATTTCTTGCCAGAAGCCATATCAATAAAAATAATAATAAGGGACCAACAACAGTAAATAGGACGTGACACACATAGAGCGCTTACTGAACAACAGAAGCTGCCGCTGTCTCCACCGCAGGTGCTTTTATAACTTCCTGGTCGCTACGTCATCTCCGCCGGTGACGTCAGCCGGGATTCCCTCGGACGGATTACACACGTGTTTCAGAGCGTGGGAACACAGGGGCGTTCCCAAAGCGTTATCGACGCAGCTCGAGTTCCCGAAGGGGAATCACATTGTAGGATTTTTAAAGAATTTATTTGCAAATTATGGTGGAAAATAAGTATTTGGTCAATAACTAAATTTCATCTCAATACTTTGTTATATACCCTTTGTTGGCAATGACAGTTTTCTGTAAGTCTTCACAAGGTTTTCACACACTGTTGCTGGTATTTTGGCCCATTCCTCCATGCAGATCTCCTCTAGAGCAGTAATGTTTTGGGGCTGTCGCTGGGCAACACGGACTCCAAAGATTTTCGATGGGGTTGAGATCTGGAGACTGGCTAGGCCACTCCAGGACCTGGAAATGCTTCTTACGAAGCCACTCCTTCGTTGCCCAGGCGGTGTGTTTGGGATCATTGTCATGCTGAAAGACCCAGCCACGTTTCATCTTCAATGCCCTTGCTGATGGAAGGAGGTTTTCACTCAAAATCTCACGATACATGGCCCCATTCATTCTTTCGTTTACACGGATCAGTCGTCCTGGTCCCTTTGCACAAAAACAGCCCCAAAGCATGATGTTTCCACCCCCATGCTTCACAGTAGCATACATCTTTGGATGCAACTCAGCATTCTTTCTCCTCCAAACACGACAAGTTGAGTTTTTACCAAAAAGTTATATTTTGGTTTCATCTGACCATATGACATTCTCCCAATCCTCTTCTGGATCATCCAAATGCTCTCTAGTAAACTTCAGACGGGCCCGGACATGTACTGGCTTAAGCAGGGGGACACGTCTGGCACTGCAGGATTTGAGGCCTTTGTTACTTTGGTCCCAGCTCTCTGCAGGTCATTCACTAGGTCCCCCCGTGTGGTTCTGGGATTTTTGCTCACAGTTCTTGTGATCATTTTGACCCCACGGGGTGATATCTTCGTGGAGCCCCAGATCGAGGAGATTATCAGTGGTCTTGTATGTCTTCCATTTTCTAATAATTGCTCCCACAGTTGATTTCTTCACACCAAGCTGCTTACCTATTGCAGATTCAGTCTTCCCAGCCTGGTGCAGGTCTACAATTTTGTTTCTGGTGTCCTTTGACAGCTCTTTGGTCTTGGCCATGGTGGAGTTTGGAGTTGGACTGTTTGAGGTTGTGGACAGGTGTCTTTTATACTGATAACGAGTTCAAACAGATGCCATTAATACAGGTAACGAGTGGAGGACAGAGGAGCCTCTTAAAGAAGAAGTTACAGGTCTGTGAGAGCCAGAAATCTTGCTTGTTTGTAGGTGACCAAATACTTATTTTACCGAGGAATTTACCAATTAATTCTTTAAAAATCATAGTTGAGGTATACCTATGATGAAAATTACAGGCCTCTCTCATCTTTTTAAGTGGGAGAACTTGCACAATTGGTGGCTGACTAAATACTTTTTTGCCCCACTGTATTTAAAGAAAAAGACTCAGTCTTATCCTTCTCAGTCATTAATCACTGTCTGTAAGACAGCAGTTCTTGATG
This sequence comes from Onychostoma macrolepis, assembly GCF_012432095.1. NCBI lineage: Eukaryota > Metazoa > Chordata > Actinopteri > Cypriniformes > Cyprinidae > Onychostoma > Onychostoma macrolepis. The sequence goes on from NC_081163.1 coordinate 10,955,882, forward strand.
TATGATATCCAATAAGATTTTCTATGATTCTCTCTGAACACATTTTATCAAAGTCATCAAAGGCCATAACCACATTTTAACACGGGTGAGATGAATGCTTGTGGAAGAGGTAGGCTTCTAGTACAGATTGTGTTTGTTTCCCTGTCATTATTTTTCCATAAATAATGCCTGAATGATGCAGCCATACGGTCCCAATCATTCAGTTTGTTAATATATTAATTCAGCAGCATTGCAGAAGCTTTTCTCCCATTTTTTCCCCCTGTAAATTCTATGGAAACACATCCCCACATTTATTCAATTCGTGTTCCCATGTGAATGACAGATTGTTTTGAATGACCCCAGCATCTGGATGACTCCATCTGCCAGGACTGATTCAGACTGTATGAAGTGGTATTTATGGATGTCTTGTTAATAGAAACCAGTTTCACCGCTACTTTGACCTGTGGTGCGAGAAAGCTGCAGCTGTGTTTGTGACTATATTCACATAGCATTTCTCTGTAGTCAAATTATTATTATTTTTTTAATATTGTGCCTAAAAGAGAAATTACAGTATGTAATATGATATATGATTTATTTATTTTTTATATGAATAATACAAATAATATTAAATACACAATTATTTTATTATATAAAATATTTGTCTTTTTTTTTGGGTAAAAATATTTCAAGCAACCTGAAATGCAATATGCAGATGCAACCTGCTATACAATTACAATTTTACTTTTTTTTAAAAATTCAAAGTGACTTATATTTGCAATCAGCGTATATACATTTTTTGTTAGTTCTTGTGTTCTCATGCATTCCATGATTTTTTTATTTAGTTTAATTTTGTGAAGTAGGCCTACATTGGATTTTGAGTTGATTTTGTAACTGAAAACTATCCATTTATCATAAACGCTTTTTCGCTTCTTAGGAAAGTGAAACTGGAGCCTGACATTTAATAGGAACTCGTAACACAAACAACATTTGAAAACTAAATTATGTAATATTAGGCAAGGATTTCTGTATTTTAGCTATACATGTCCAGAATACTGCTGAGAGATCCTATTCTGCATGGAAGGATAACAAATCTTTTTATTGGTTCATTTTACAGTGAAATCCCATTTACTAAGCCACATTAAGGTCAACAATAGATCAAGTGGTTTTTGTATTTACATAATGCCCTTGCTGTCTCGTGTAATTCCCACTTCAACAGGGCCAGTCTCTGCTGTAAGTGTGTGCCAGGGCAAATTGTTTTGATTTGTGAAACTTTGTATCAAACAGCGCTTTTATGTTCTGAGATTCCTTGGGTAAGCAAAGTTTTGACTAAGTGTCATGTTGAATTAGGATCAGTATCCTTGAAGAGGCCCAGTTACCTCTGAGCATAGCTCTCTGCTCCTCCTAACATGTTCTTGGGGACTCATGGGAAGAAACTACATTCATTTTCCTGGATTAGTGACCTCTATTGCGGAGCTCGTTTTTTGTAATGCTTAATCCATATGTTACCCTAAACCAGGAGTTCTTTAATGGATTTTAATGTGAACGCTTTGAACTTTCAAGGTTTGTCAAACGCAGCCACTTCCCTTCTGTATCACTAATATACCCACTTTTTGTTTTTGGTCTTTCAGCTCTAAGTCCTTTGATCTCCAGTTTCTCCCATCCTGGTGTAAGGGACTACTCTCAGCTGACCCTTGACCTCACCAGGAATGAACTTATAGTGGGAGCAAGGTAAAAAAGTATATAATATCTGGCCAAAGTTTGGATTGATGCATGAATAAGATCAATACAAACACACAGTTTATATATTTCTATATTAAATATGTTTATGTTATAATTAATCATTTTTATTGGAATGTCATTGTATAATAATATGTGTATTATTAATATTATATAAAAATACATGTCTTTATCATTTAAATTCTTTTTTCTTTCTTTTTTTTGGTCAATGCTTATATCCATACTACTGTTTGTGTTTAGAATTGATTTAAAGTCATTTTATTCAGCGATAAAAATGTAAAACAGAACCATTTTCACCAGAGGTCTCAGACTTTTGGACCCCACTTTATTTTTCATTTCCCTTGGCATATTAAGGGTACATTTTCATTGCATCTCCAGTAGATGAATCATATAAATGTAACATTTTCAATCTCTCTCTTATTTTATCTGCAGAAACTACCTCTTCAGACTGAATCTAAACAACATTTCGTTAATTCAGGTGAGAGACAGACCTACAATGCTTATTAATGGTCAGCATTCTCTACTAGATGAGGATTCCTGTTTGATGTGGCCTTTGTGACTTTATCTAGGGCTGTCTGTTAGGTCTTTGGGTGTTAGAGAGGGTTGGCTTATGGTTATTGATATTGAAATGAATGGGTCAGTTCCCAAAATTGCCTGGACAGACTTCAAAGAAAGCAGCATTGCCGGCACAGAGAGCGAGGGGCGTCCTTAGCGAAAGTACCAAGTTTCTAGTTTGGCTTGGAGCTAAAACCTCTCAGAAGGTCAGCCAGGACTGACTGAGGTCTAAATAAAGCAGTGAAATGAGACTGTGGTGGCTTTCCCACCTGTTGCTGCGGTTGCATATATCTCTTTTATTCCCCCAGTAATCTATGTGCCGTGTCTGGTAGATATACCAGACATTTATTGAATGCTCTCACTCGCAGACCACTCATAATGTTTCATGCATGAAGCAGCTTTTGGTTGAAGACTGAATAAAATTTGAGTATCAGTCGGTTTCATTCTCTCTCACCTTATACCCAGCACACATCTGAATGCACAACAAATAGGAGCTAAATAAGCCACTCCATTCACATATTCCCATGTCTGCGTCTAGTGTTTTGTTTCAATGACGTTACTAAATTTGCAGCACTTTTCTCCGTTGTCCCAGTGGAGAGGATTAGGTGCAATTTCATTTTCCTCCATCTCACCTTCGCCTGTGTATCTCTCCTGGGCGATTCCAAACTGTGAATAAACAAGGCCGATCTTTCTTCATTTCGACTAACTGGAGCATCACAAGTGGAGGCAGGGTCCAAATCGATGAGCAGCATTTTGCCAGCTTTTGAGAGTATTTTTGCCTAAACTGCACACAGAGGGAGAAAATTCAAATGGGCAGATGTTAAAGGATGAAGAATGAGACATTGGTGACAGAATTGACCTGACAACACTAAGTATGGCTTCCTGAATTGTAACCAATTCACAAAGCACCATAATTAACACATTTAGTGTTGCTACAAAAAAATTACGGAGGTTGCCCTTTCATAGCTCCTGAGGATAAAATTGAGTTCTTGGTCTTAGAAGCACAGATGAAAAACTTTTGAGTTTACACTACCGTTAAAAAAAGTTTAGGGTCAATAAGATATCTTTGAAAAAAAGGAATACTTTTATTCAGCAAGGACACTTTAAATTGATCAAAACTGACAGAGAAGACTTTTACATTGTGCTGGTCTATTGAACTTTCTATTAATCGAAGAATCTTGCAAAAAACTAGAGTAATAGCTGCTGTTAACAAAATTCACAGGAATAAACTACATTTGAAAATAAATTCAAATAGAAAACAGTTGTTTAAAATTGTAATAATAGTACTGTTTTTGATGTATTCTCTGATCAAATAAATGCAAACTTTATGAGCTTAAGAGATGTCTTTCAAAAACATAAAAAAATCTTTACAACCTCGAAACTTTTGAATGGTGATATAATAGAAATATTAAAGTGTTAATTTAATTTTTATTGTTATTATCTAATGAGAAAATGATTGGTTCCACTACAGATTTCTCTTGAGCTTTTATATACTTCATTGAAATTTTGTATGATTATAATTTAGTAACAAAAACTGCAGTAACCAACTAGTATTTTGGCAGGCGCATCTATATATGAACATTTTTGTATCACTCTGTATCACATCTTGTAGCTAGAGATTCTATTATATGCTTTCATTTTATTCTTAGAATAAGCCATTGTTACTGAGCACACTGATGTCTGTATAGTATCCTCTCTTATTCATTCATTCCTATCATGTTCACACATTCTTCATCTTTTCATCCTGCTCGCTGTACTTTTGTCCACACTTCCACCTGCGTGCCACCTCTCTCAGTCTCCTTTTGTCCTTCTCCCCACACCATTAGAGCTATCCTGCATCTTTCTGCCAGGAGTGTAATGGGGCTGACAGAAAGCCAGCTCATCTCAGAAATGTATGTCTTGGTGCCAAACATGCAGCCGTTGGCAGAGGAGAGCAACAGCTCAGGCGAGCCTTTTCAACTTTACCCAGGCTGGGATGGGGTGAAAAAAAGCTGATTCTTACGCTTTGAATTATTCACTGCGCTGACCCATGGGTACGCACCTGCTGTCCTCATTTCCGTGATGAGGGACATTTGCCATGGCCTGGTGTAACGTACGCTACTGGTCAAAAATTGGACACTTGATTAAAGTTTTGTTTCCTATGTGATTTTTAAATGCTTGAAAAGAAATTACTGTAGTTGTTGGAATTATGCATGCATATAAAATATATATAAAATATAAATAAATGTATACACATACATATGTTAAAAGACAAAAACACCATGTATACATATGTACATAAATACTACCTGTCAAAAATGTGTAATATTTTTTATTTTTTTTATTTTCTGAAATATCTTATGCTCACCAGGGATTTATTTATGTATTTATTTGATCAAAAATACAGTAAAAACACTATTCTGATATGTTATTAAAATTTTAAATAACTGTTTTCAATTTTGATATATTTTAAAAATATTATTTATTCCTGTGATGACAAAGCTAATTTTTCAGCAGTCATTACACAGTATCACATGATCCTTCAGAAATCATTGTAATATTCTAATTTGGTGCTTAAGAAACATTTATTATTATTAATGTTGAAACAGGTATTATAATAAAATTTCACAATAGTACTGTTTATTTACAGTATTTTTGATCAAATAAATGCAGCCTTGGTGAGCATAAGATACTTCTTTCAAAAACATTAAAAAAAATTTAGTATGTATGTATGTACATATAAAATATATAAATAAAATATGACAAATATTAATATATTATTGTGCATTTTATTTATTATTTTTATTATTATTATTTAAAAAATGGTTTAATTAGGTTTATTTATTTAGATTTTATTAAATTTTATATATAGATATTTTTGGACCATATACTGTAGTTAAATTGGAAAAATATTTCTTTACCTCTCATACTATACTTCCATTTTAGTTCTGAAATTTAAATTCTGAAACCATTTGACTGGTATTGTAACTAGGCACTTTGAACACCAGCAATTCCATTTTCATCAACTGCTTTATGAATCAACCCAGGGTGCACAGTAATGATTTATAAATGAAGATCATTTATCTACACCATGTTTTTGTAACTACCACCATTGTCAAAGCATTAGACTTTTCCCAAGATCCCAAACCTGTCTATCCTGAGACAGTGTGTTTTTTTTTGTTTTTTTCGGTGAGATCAGTGCATGCTGTCTGTGCACACTTTGTTGCTGCTGCTGTTTCCCAAGATCTAAACGGATACATGAGGCAGCAGGATTCCACTGCTTCCGCCTCATGGGGGACCAGCCGTCTCATGGGATCAGGAACATCTGATGATGTTGGCGTCACTGTGTTGGCACAATGGGGGAGCTCAAGGTACTGAGATTGAGACCCACCCACATACTGCGCTCCTTCCGTGCCTCCCTGAGACTCCTTCACGCTGTAAGTAGGTTCTATTACATGAGCGATAGAGAGGAAACTCAGAGCATAGCTTCTGTCAGCTTCTCTTTCCTACTCTGCTCTTGATCCCGTCCCTTTGGTACGCATTTGCGCAAATGGACCAGTTTTGCTCAGATCAGTTTACAATGTGGGATGAACTTCCACTCTCACAATTGAGGCTACAGAATATAGCCAGTCACAGCCTCCATAGACATTATTGAATCTGTCGTATCTGACTAATGCAATTGCTCAGGAGAAATAAGATAATGACAGTTCATTTTCAGAGCCTGCATTATTCTATTTATGTGCTCATGGCTATTAATTTACATTATGGCTGTATCTAATGTGAAAATAGATGTTCGTGCACCATGCTGTTCCGAAAAACAAAAAGTTCAGCCATCATCTAAATGCTTTTTGCAAAATGAGGTGGAATAATTTCTCCATTCGCAAAGATGTAGATGTAGTTCAACAGATATATTAGAACATGATTTTCCCAGGGTTTATGCTACCAGACAGAAGTTTGTACACACTTGAATGAGTTTATAATGATCTTTGCTTACATTCTTGATACGTTTTGTAGACAAATATAAATTGGATTTATGTACATTGTATTTTTTGTAGAAAGGCACAATTTTATTTTATTTTATTTTTTCATGCGTTTAGCACACATGCACCAGGATGCACCCTTATAAAGTTGGTTGAGGGAACGGCCAGAGTATATTAAGCTACTTTAACCAAACTAAAACATAATAAGTTTTAATTTATGCATAATTTTGAGCAATTCCTATACTTGCATTTGTGTAATTTTATAGTCTTGATGCTTTTACTGTTCCTTTAACGTGTGGGAAATAGTAAAAATAAAGGACAAATTGGTGTGTCCAAACATCCTGACTGGTATACTGAAGGGTCTCAGAATGTAGAGAAGCTAAGATCTGACACATCAGAGGCTCAGAACCTCTGGAGATGGAACCAGACCAGAAGTTTGACCTCAGGGTCACTGAAGAGTGATATGATGTTATGTATGAGGATGAAGAGCTATGGGAGAGGAGCGTTCTCTTTACTAAGGAGTCAGGAATGAGATAAAGCCCACGGTTTGACAGGACTGGAATGTAAACAGATGGGTCATGCATGAATAAATAAGTTAGTTTGTGGAATCTTTCTCAGTCTATCTCAAGTCTCCATCATCCCTCTTCTTTATCCAATGGAATCGCTTACGTGCGACCACATATTCATAGCGGCATCCTCCCGCCATCTCTCAGTGGAATCTCTGTCACAACTCCCCCTTCCGTCTTTGTTGATTTTTGTTTTTATGTCATGCAAGTACATAAAGTACACTAAAGGATAAGAATTTAATGCCACTGAGGATTCCAGTCACTGCTCAGTCTGATTCGGTTCATAGTTTTGAGGTCCAAGTTCATGTATGGACCCAAGTGAATTGTGTGGATGTACTTTATGTATTGCCCTTTTTTTTGTATTAGGATGACTAGCAGCTAGTTTTTCTTAGTTGTCATTTGTCTTGTGTTAGAAGCTAGTTACAGTGCTGTCCAAAAGTTTGGGCTCAGTGAAGGTTTTTTTTTTTTTTTTTTTACGAAATTAATACTTTTATTCAGCAGGGATGCATTAAATCGACAAAAAGTGACATTAAAGACATATAGATAGATAGATAGATAGATAGATAGATAGATAGATAGATAGATATAAATCCTGGAGATTAATTTTTTTAGTTTCCACATACTTTACTGTATATTTGATCAGATAAAGGCAGCCTTTCGAGAAAATTTAACAATCTTACAGACTCCAAACTTTTGAACGGCAGTATGCATGCTGCCTTATTAGTCAAACTTAAAAAGGCAAGCTTGATTATTACTATTTGTGAAGATTTAAAGTTTTTTTTTTTTATAGATTCTTGGTGTAGAACTTTGCTTTAGCGTTTCTTTTCTAAAATTGTCTATAATGCCATGGCAGACAGTTTTAGCAGATTGTCTGCATGCAATTGGACATCTTTCATTTAGCCTCTGAAAATGTATGAGGGATTTGGGGTAATAAATCAGTGCTCAGCGTAGAATAAATAAATGAAAAGCATTACAGGTAAACATAAACTGAGAGATTAGTACGGCTGTCACAGCTTTCCTTCTGGTGTAATTTCAGAGCATTTGGCATGGCCAAGATAAGAGCATTTAAGATTAACCTTTCATTGTGCGGCTCTACAGTGTGCCACCTTAAGAATTTCCTCAAAATAGTCATGCCTGATTTTTTCTTTTTTTTTCTATTGCTATTTCACAATGTTTCCATGTGGCTATCAAGACCTGTAAAGGCTGTGTAAAGAATGAGGAATCTTTTGAAGGTCCTGACCCATTTCAGAGCACAAAGCACCATGAAGAACCCAATCAGATGCTTATCTCCAAATGATGAAGCCAACTGACATCAGTGCATTTATTTTTCTTTCTATACAATGACCAAAACAGCATTGTACTCCATTGGACAAGACATAAGAAAGTATGGCTGATCATAAATTCTCCCCATCTTTCCCATCCTCTCTGTGTTTGTACAATAGCCTGAAACAGAGGTCAATAATACTTCACTCTGCTCACAGAATTCCCACATATTTGCTCTGAAATGTACACTGGTCAGTCTATATCCAAAATTCAAACATCCAAGATGTCAGTCTCTGCATTGACAAGACAGAGGTCTCTGCTCTCTGTCAATAGACAATGGCGTGAGAGCGCTGTGTGCCGAATGTATTCAGTAGACATTGTTACAGCTGCTTTGGACGGCGACCCCTGTGGTCAAGAGGTGACTGCCCCCTTCAGCTGTAACCAATAAAACAGGAAGTACCCGACGTGAGCAAATAGCAGCTGGGAACAAGAGCTGTTTAGATTCTGCTCTGGTGTTGTTTTGGTTAGAGAAATATGTTCAGTGTTCACAAATACTCTGCGGTGATTATGAAACAGCATCCGGCTCAACAGATGGAAATGCATGAGCACAATGGTGGCTGCTGCTCTCATTTATTCTAATGATCTGACAGAGGCTCGCAGGATCACGGCGGCAGCTATGCGGCGTGCTACATTTTTCATATTCCGGCTCTCGTGGGATGGCTGAGGCCTTAGGAAAAGGATGCTCCAGACTGGAGATCAAAATGAGGGAAAGCAACGCTAAGCGTCTTCTTTTTGATATGATCACTCAGTGGTCGCCCAAGGTGCAAATTTCAACTCTCTGACCTCAGAGTTTGATGAATCTGGGCTGATTTCATCCTACTCACTCGTGATTAATTTCCCTCTGCAATTTGCCCAGATTGAATTATTGATGTAGTCTTTGCCACTGGTGGGCTAATTTGTGACACATAGACAATGGAAGGAGACAATGAAACCCAGTGGGAAATGCCTTTTTAAAGAAAAAATGATTTCACTTGACTTGCAGCAGGCATTTGTACCCACTGCTAGTCTTGTTAACAAAATTACTGGCAAAAATGTTTGATCACAAAAGATTTTTCAATTTGTCATTTGTCAGTTTGCCTTTGGATAAAAAGAAGTAGAAAATTACGTTGTTATTAACTCCTTAACGTGTTATTATTGTTACGTTTTAAAGATATTTTTGTCAAATGTCCAATACTACAAAAATGAATAAAATAATATAAAAAAAAATAAAATAAAAAAATAATAATCCAATTTTTTTTTAAATAATCAGTATTTTTGATTTGGTAAAATGTCTAAACATCTTAAAAATAAAAGTACAGATATAACTTTTAAAAATATATATATATTATAAGACTTGTTATTCTCTGGGAATGTTTTTTATATTTAGTTAAAAAAAAGAAAAGAATATATGACAGTTGGATAAGAAAATAAACTTTAAAGATATTTACTGAAAATAAGTCTTAATATCTTATTCAAGTACATTTCTAAAGTAAATGTATGGTATTTTTTACATTTAAAGACAAAACGCAATGATTATAAAATAATAAAAAAAAGCTTTTAATTTTTATTATACTCATCCCTCTTTTTATGTTTAGCAGATAGAAGAAGATGCTGTAGCTTCAAATATATGGCTATTATTGGACAATAGATGGCAAGTATTTAAACATCTTAATAAGATTCTTTTGTTTTGCTTTCCAGTAAAATGAAACATTTAAATATTTAAAAATTTAGATAATATGACTTTTTTAGAGAGCTGTATGTATAATTAATATTTTTTTCTTTCCCTTATGACAAACAAAAGATTTTTCTTCTTTTAAGAATAAACCGAACCAAATTTATTGTGATTTACACTTAAAAGGGTGCTCAAACCTGGATGAGAAAAGTACTGCGGCGTCGTGGTGCCTCAGTCTCACATCATTGCTCTTTTGCTTGGGAGTTTTGTAACTTGCTGAGGCAGTTGGGTTCAATCAGAATGGCCTTCTTAAATTAAAGCCATCACTCACGTCCACACATACGCCTTTACTTTACGTGCGATGATGCTTTTATCTCATTGTTGTAGCGCAACCGTATTGTTAGAGCTGTGCATTAGACACTGACCTGTTGCTTCATTTCTCATCCTGTTTTTCCAGCCCCAAGTAAATGCGTTCAGACGGCACAGCTGTGAACCTTCAAAGGGCTCACTATTTGCATGTCCTGGGCACACACACGTCTCTAGACAAAACCAGGCAGTACCCTTATTCAGGCCTACAGAGCGGAGTGTCCGCCCCCATGCTACACTGCCTCTATTTTTCTGATGGTGAATATGGTGCTGGAATGTGAAGTGAGAGAGAGACGGCTCAGGGAATGTCGTGGGGGAAGGAGGAGATGCTAGAGAGCATATCTGCGCCCTCTTGTGTAAGGTTCAGCATTCTTAGACAATGAGGCGAAGGTATTGAGAGTCATGTCACATCTTTGAGGGCGGCGGTAAATGGGGATGGGGCCGCTTGAATAGGGCACTCTGTTAAAGGACAAAACAGGGCGGTGCCTCGGCTTGCCTATTGAAGCACACGGACCTTGAAGATCCGCCAGTGAGACGGATAGCCTCACTGCTCCAGCCGGCTGGATGGGGGCGGAGCCATCACACTTTAATCAGGGGCCTCCTTAATGAGTATGCAAATGACGTTTTCATCCCAAACCAGTCAAGTTTTGGAGGGAAGGGAGTGTTCATGCAAACTCAAGTCCTTCACTTCAAGTATTAGTCATTGGTATTTTTGAATTGTTTTCTGGTAAAATATCTAAACATTTAAAAAAAATTAATTTACAAGAGAAGTGAAACTGTCTAAGAAGAGGATAAAAATTTATTTATTTATATATTTAAGATTATTATTAGATATTAAGATTTAAAAAAATAAATACATTTAAATTTAAATTAAAAAAAAAAAAAAAAATTAAATGTGTCGTACAGATTCTATATCTATATGTAATTAAAAACAATAATGATTAAGACTTTTTAGCAGTTTAAAATTTTGTACAGTCTATATATCCTAAGAAATTATGTGCAAAAGTATTTTTTACAAAGCAACTCACTGGCTTTGTTCTTTTCTTTTTTTTTCTTTATTCTATTTTGCTGATGCTTTAGATCAGGGTTCCTCAATAGGCGACCTGCGAGAGAAAAATGTTTGGCCCACGCTAATTTCAAATAATGTTGCATGAAAATTCAAATGCAGCATCAGAAAGCGACATTAACTTACATTGTGTCTACACCGGACTCGAGCGGCGCGACGCGACACAACAAAATACAATAGAACTTATTATAATCTGTAATGCTGTCTACACTGGATGCGGACAGTAAACTGCTGACTCGTTCTATTTATGACATTACTCACACAACGTTCAAATGATTTGCAATGCATTGTCGCGTCCAGTGTAGATACTATGTGACAGCAAAAACACGGCAAGTGTGAAGTAAAGAAAACTGGACACGGAAAATAGATGATTCAGATGTGAATGGACTGAACAGTTTTGAGTGAGTGAGTGAGGAGTGATACCATCTTTGTTATGGATGTTGGTTCACTGTGAGTTCACAGTTTTAACGTAAATTTGCTTTCATTTATTTTCAAGATCTGAGGTAAAATATCTATTGTTGCTATGGCTATAAACCTCACGCAAAATAATATTCAAACTCACATTAGATACTTTTAACATTGAATAAAGCACATAATCATTACCTGAGATTATCACTGTCATATTTTGTATGTTGTTCCTGCCACGACGTGTATATATATATACAGGTACATCTCAATAAATTAGAATGTCGTGGAAAAGTTCATTTATTTCAGTAATTCAACTCAAATTGTGAAACTCGTGTATTAAATAAATTCAATGCACACAGACTGAAGTAGTTTAAGTCTTTGGTTCTTTTAATTGTGATGATTTTGGCTCACATTTAACAAAAACCTACCAATTCACTAGCTCAACAAATTAGAATATGGTGACATGCCAATCAGCTAATCAACTCAAAACACCTGCAAAGGTTTCCTGAGCCTTCAAAATGGTCTCTCAGTTTGGTTCACTAGGCTACACAATCATGGGGAAGACTGCTGATCTGACAGTTGTCCAGAAGACAATCATTGACACCCTTCACAAGGAGGGTAAGCCACAAACATTCATTGCCAAAGAAGCTGGCTGTTCACAGAGTGCTGTATCCAAGCATGTTAACAGAAAGTTGAGTGGAAGGAAAAAGTGTGGAAGAAAAAGATGCACAACCAACAGAGAGAACCACAGCCTTATGAGGATTGTCAAGCAAAATCGATTCAAGAATTTGGGTGAACTTCACAAGGAATGGACTGAGGCTGGGGTCAAGGCATCAAGAGCCACCTGTATTCCTCTTGTTAAGCCACTCCTGAACCACAGACAACGTCAGAGGCGTCTTACCTGGGCTAAGGAGAAGAAGAACTGAACTGTTGCCCAGTGGTCCAAAGTCCTCTTTTCAGATGAGAGCAAGTTTTGTATTTCATTTGGAATCCAAGGTCATAGAGTCTGGAGGAAGCTCATAGCCCAAGTTGCTTGAAGTCCAGTGTTAAGTTTCCAGTCAGTGATGATTTGGGGTGCAATGTCCTCTGCTGGTGTTGGTCCATTGTGTTTTTTGAAAACCAAAGTCACTGCACCCGTTTACCAAGAAATTTTGGAGCACTTCATGCTTCCTTCTGCTGACCAGCTTTTTAAAGATGCTGATTTCATTTTCCAGCAGGATTTGGCACCTGCCCACACTGCCAAAAGCACCAAAAGTTTGTTAAATGACCATGGTGTTAGTGTGCTTGACTGGCCAGCAAACTCACCAGACCTGAACCCCATAGAGAATCTATGGGGTATTGTCAAGAGGAAAATGAGAAACAAGAGACCAAAAAATGTAGATGAGCTGAAGGCCACTGTCAAAGAAACCTGGGCTTCCATACCACCTCAGCAGTGCCACAAACTGATCACCTCCATGCCACGCCGAATTGAGGCAGTAATTAAAGAAAAAGGAGCCCCTACCAAGTATTGGTACATATACAGTAAATGAACATACTTTCCAGAAGTCCAACAATTCACTAAAAATGTTTTTTTTTTATTGGTCTTATGAAGTATTCTAATTTGTTGAGAATTAAATTTTTCACTCTTTGTTATATTGCAGCCATTTGCTAAAATCATTTAAGATCATTTTTTTTCCTCATTAATGTACACACAGCACCCCATATTGACAGAAAACACAGAATTGTTGACATTTTGCAGATTTATTAAAAAGAAAAACTGAAATATCACATGGTCCTAAGTATTCAGACCCTTTGCTCAGTATTTAGTAGAAGCACCCTTTTGATCTAATACAGCCATGAGTCTTTTTGGGAAAGATGCAACAAGTTTTTTACACCTGGATTTGGGGATCCTCTGCCATTCCTCCTTGCAGATCCTCTCCAGTTCTGTCAGGTTGGATGGTAAACGTTGGCGGACAGCCATTTTAGGTCTCTCCAGAGATGCTCAATTGGGTTTAAGTCAGGGCTCTGGCTGGGCCATTCAAGAACAGTCACGGAGTTGTTGTGAAGCCACTCCTTCGTTATTTTAGCTGTGTGCTTAGGGTCATTGTCTTGTTGGAAGGTAAACCTTCGCCCAGTCTGAGGTCCTGAGCACTCTGGAGAAGGTTTTCGTCCAGGATATCCCTGTACTTGGCCGCATTCATCTTTCCCTCGATTGCAACCAGTCGTCCTGTCCCTGCAGCTGAAAAACACCCCACAGCATGATGCTGCCACCACCATGCTTCACTGTTGGGACTGTATTGGACAGGTGATGAGCAGTGCCTGGTTTTCCACACATACCGCTTAGAATTAAGGCCAAAGTTCTATCTTGGTCTCATCAGACCAGAGAATCTTATTCAGGTGTTTTTTTAGCAAACTCCATGCGGGCTTTCATGTGTCTTGCACTGAGGAGAGGCTTCCGTCGGGCCACTTTGCCATAAAGCCCCGACTGGTGGAGGGCTGCAGTGATGGTTGACTTTCTACAACTTTCTCCCATCTCCCGACTGCATCTCTGGAGCTCAGCCACAGTGATCTTTGGGTTCTTCTTTACCTCTCTCACTAAGGCTCTTCTCCCCCGATAGCTCAGTTTGGCCGGACGGCCAGCTCTAGGAAGGGTTCTGGTCGTCCCAAACGTCTTCCATTTAAGGATTATGGAGGCCACTGTGCTCTTAGGAACCTTAAGTGCAGCAGACATTTTTTTGTATCCTTGGCCAGATCTGTGCCTTGCCACAATTCTGTCTCTGAGCTCTTCAGGCAGTTCCTTTGACCTCATGATTCTCATTTGCTCTGACATGCACTGTGAGCTGTAAGGTCTTATATAGACAGGTGTGTGGCTTTCCTAATCAAGTCCAATCAGTATAATCAAACACAGCTGGACTCAAATGAAGGTGTAGAACCATCTCAAGGATGATCAGAAGAAATGGACAGCACCTGAGTTAAATATATGAGTGTCACAGCAAAGGGTCTGAATACTTAGGACCATGTGATATTTCAGTTTTTCTTTTTTAATAAATCTGCAAAAATGTCAACAATTCTGTGTTTTTCTGTCAATATGGGGTGCTGTGTGTACATTAATGAGGAAAAAAAATGAACTTAAATGATTTTAGCAAATGGCTGCAATATAACAAAGAGTGAAAAATTTAAGGGAGTCTGAATACTTTCCATACCCACTGTATATAGGTCAGTGGCCCTTGGCTTGGTATTGTTGGCAGAATTCGGCCCTCGGTGAAAACTAATTGAGGAACCCTGCTTTAGATAGTGCTTTAGCTAACTATATGAGACTGTTGTTGGAAAACAGAAGGCGAGGATTATATAAAACACTATCTACAAGAAAATTCAAATACAAAGTTTACATGACATTTTAAAAAGTGCTATCAGTGTCCAGAGGCCTGTACTTTAGCCAGGAAAGTTTAGCTTGAGCCAAACCTGTATTTGATTTTGTTTCTTTGCTTTAATACGTGCTATAGCTTGTTTATAATGATCCCTTGTGCCGTGTATGTTTAAATGATTCATTTGATATAATTCATTAACAAAAAAAGGTTATATTATGCATGCAGTTTTATGACCATGTATGATTGAGATATATTTTAATCTAAAAATTAATTTGTCAACATGTTGCGGGAAGACTGATTTAAAATGTTGTCTTCTTAATGACGAGTAACAAGTGCTTGAAGTTGGCCTGAGGACGGGTGCAGTGTCCCATGATATGCTTTTCAGTTATAACACTTGTAATGTGCCAGCGAGACAATAGCCTTATCAACGGAAGCACACAGCTTGCAAACTGGGTAATTCTCCTCCATCCTGCCCTATCTTGTGCTCGTATTAGCATTTTCTCAATACTTGATGTGAATGGAATGCATTTTCTAGCCCGGCGTTGTTTCTGTGCCTCACTAATTTATGTATAAATAAATCCCAACTATTTTATCCCTCCATGAAAAATTCATGATACTATTTCATGAGGATGCCAGGGGCAGGGCGCTTGGTGCTGCCACCGTTATTAGAACAGATGAATTTTGAGTAATTATGCCACAAATAGTGGTGCCGAGTGTGATTTCTGAGCTAGTGCACATACACGGTGCGGTGGCCTCATTAGACCAGCAAGATCCAATTGCAGAGCCACATTAGACTGCACAGTCTCAGCACACATGCCTCACTGTGATTTTCCCTTTGACAGCTTTGTAGGCGAAACGGATACTCATCTGTGATTTCAACGTCTTTTATCCCCTTTAGGGAGTTTAACAGCTATTCCCAGTGAAAAAAAAATTGCATTTTGGACTACTTTATGCTGCATCGTTTGTTATTCAAGCATTGTTGGGATGTGAAACTGTCGTTTATCTTTCTTAGCATATGTCTCTATTTTTTTCTCAAACCGCTCCAGTTTAAGAGGAAGCTACTGAGAGTCTATTTTTCACAAACAGTATTGACTGTTTTTATTTAAAAGTGAATTATTGTAGCTATTTTTAATTATTTTATTTATTATTTGTTTTTGAAATCATTCTAATAATAAGAATAATAGTAATAATTAATAATAATAATAATAACCATTATTTTATTTATTTAATAATAATAACATTATTTTATTTTAATAATAAATTAATGTAAAGAAATTAATATAGTGACAGCCAAGACTTTTTAAATTATTTGCAAAAAAAATTTTTTTCCTCCTATTCAACAAGGAATATTTTGTTATTTTGTTTTGTTATGTTATATGTTATGTTATGTTATGTTATATGTTATGTTATGTTATGTTATGTTATGTTATGTTATGTTATGTTATGTTATGTTATGTTATGTTATGTTATGTTTTTTTTGTTTTATTTTATTTTATTTTATTTTGTTTTGTTGTGTTCTTTTGTTTTGTTTTATTATTTTATATTAAGTTTATTTTATTATTTGATTTTATTGATAATGCAAAAAGAATAGCTGACTAGTATAGTAGTAGTATACAATTAATAATGAAAAAGTATTATTATTATTATTATTATTATTAACCTTCATTTTATTTTATTTTATGTTACTAATCATGCTACATTAAATCCAATATAAGAAAGATTTTAGAAAAAGATTCAAATTATTATTAGTTGTAGTAATAGTAGTGCTCGTAGTAGTATTAAAAAACAACAAAAATAATAATAACCATTTTAATAAAAACATATTTTATTTTATTTTATTTTATTTTTAAAGCTAAATGAAATCCAGTGTAAGACCACATTTCTTGCTGGTGTTTATGACAGGGTACTTGAACCGTACTGATGGGGTTATGGGGATATAAGACAAAAAAGGTTGAAAAACCCGGGCTTAATGAACAAACAGTTACGTTACTCTGCATGCTTTTAATCTATATATTACCTCATCCTCTTTGGCATAACGCTTGTCAAAAGTAATTTATCATTCAAAGGTTCAAACATCCCACCAGTGAAAAGCTCTCCCATCACCATCCACCCCAGCCTGGTGGATTCTGGCCCCCCATCGGTGGCAGGGTTTCCAACTTCACATTCAAACCTTCGCCAAACATGGCATACAGTGTGCTTTTCACAGCCTGCCTTTTCAGAATGCTCTTTGGGAATAGCATTGGAGGGCTGGCATTGTTCCAGTGTGGTGTGAAGAGAGGGACTGCCGTGGCTAAGGTCAGGGTTAAGCTGACGGATTCTTCCAGAAAACAGGGGCTCACAGACAAGATGTTAATGACCTGAACGATGACTCACCGCTTAGGCATCCATCACAAACATGTCTCAGTCCTGAAACACACATGAATGCAAACACAAACAAAAGAGCACCAGATCTGGGTGGCATTGTTGTACCTGACAACTTTGGTGTTGTTAACTGCTTTGACTGGCAAGAAGGAGGCAGCTAAATCTATACATGCAACCATTAAAAATCCAGGCAGTTTCTCAGTATTAATTGGTCAGTTCACCCAAAGTTTTACCATTATTTACTCATCCTCATGTAGTTTCCAACCCTTATGACTTTCTTCAAGTTTGAAAAGTTTTGATTCAAGAACTCTTTTCCACCAAGTGATTGCTGGTGAGCTCCTAATATGATGAAAAAATATTGGCCTCTGCAATAGTTCTCAAATCTTATTCACATGTTGCGTCAAGACATGTCAATGTCAATGATGACAAAATGCTCTTGCGTTCATCATATTTAGAAATACAAATGACATTTGAGAGCTGTGGTGTAGGACAAAGTCTTTTTGAATTTTTGTCTTGTTGATTGATGTATTTTTCTTTGTCCAGTTACATCAACTCACCGACCAATAAGATATAATATGAAAGGTGCATTGCGCCACCTATCGAAATGTCCTTTCGTTCAGTGTGATGAAAGTTATTTCACTTTGGACTTAATGGTTAATCGGTTTTTGATTTCGCTCTTAACTCTGTCTTGACTTTACCGTCATTCTTGGTCTCACTTATCCAATCTGCATGAAAACGCTCAACTTAATCAAATCCAAATACAACATTGTGGGCTATATTTGCTGTATTTAATTGGCATGTGGGAAAAATGAACTGAGAATATCTCGAATCTCTCGAATCTCTCTTAAGCACACCAACTTCGTTTCTGGAGCTTGTTCATGAATTTATGCAATGAAGTTGTCTATTTCTCTTCCTGCTTGCTTTGCCATCTAAAATTTCTCCAGGTTCAAATGTTCACAATAGTTATGATTCAGTCCCATCAGTAAGAGCTCACTTGAGCCACAGCAATTGCGCTATTAATACACTAAACCAATTACCATCAGCTTTATCTGCTTTTCCACATTGAACGGTTTCTTATGTTCCTAATATTTCCTTTGAACCTTAGTGGGCCATACAAACAAATGGACTATATTTAGAGCTTCAGTCAAGATCTGAAACCAATGGGACCTCAAGCTGAGAGACAAAGGTGGTAGCTTTGTGCTTCTATCTGAATAATTTGTGAAAGTGTGCGTGTGATTGTGCACATGCCCACCTTAAGACAGCAGGACTGCAGTTTTTAAGTGCTGCCTCTATTATTGTTGGCTGGACACGCAGCTCTAAGGGGGCATAATTGGGCAGAGGAAAATGGAGTAGCTTGCACTGGTGAAAAAAAAAAGAGAGAGAAGACGATGAGGTCTCTGTGCTTGAATGAGACTAGGGGATGGTATTTACATGCAAATTGCATCTGGTCTTCCAACTGTCTAGTTACCTCACCCTTTTAAGCTGCTGGCCCACTTATCATGCTGTTTACACAATAAACACCACAATAAGGTTAATGTCTTTTGATGCATCTGGCTAAATGCAATATTATCATCAACAGTTGCGTAACCTGGCTCCTGCTTTATTGTAAACAGCTGCCGGGCAACTGAGAATCAAGGCAAGTCACTTTTTCGGGGTTTATTTTGGTTTCCTAGGCAACGGAATGGGGCCCAGACGAAGACACCAGGAGGTCCTGTCAAAGCAAAGGGAAGACGGAGGTAACTTTAAACCCCCAGGTTCTCTGTTGAATAGGCACATTTCTTTTAAAACGCTGACAGCCCATTGGCCAGAGGGGTCGGGTATTGTTGAGGTTTGTGGGAGGGCAATATGTTGAGCTTACTTATTCAGTATTTTAAAGCCCAGAGGTCAGTATTTTCTTTCTTGAGCGTATCATTCACTGAATGTGAAAGGCAAAATGAAAAATCCACTAGCAGATTAAAGCATTGCCAGAAAAAGCTTAGCTTTTTAGAAGGGATCTAAAGACGGGTTCTTTTAACCAACACTAAAACTTAGTTTGACTTTTTTTACCCATGTATCTTATTATTGTCATTAACAAAAGCATTATTCCTTTATTTCCCAGAATGATGCACATCTTCTGCTTTGACTGATCTGCTGCTCACTTGTTCAGTAAATGATGAACTTTAAACCAACATGGTGGCAGTCTTGAATAGACAGTACAAATCACAGTCGGTTCCCTTAGCTGTTAATTTAAGGCACATGGCTTTATCCCTCAGTGGTGTTAGGGTGCTTATCACATCCCTTCCTGTTTGAAATGCTGTCACTTTTACAGTCGGCTGCACAAAAAGGTTGATGCTGTGACTCGCTGATCCAGTGTTAGACGGGATTATTTTTGGTTTGTAGTAGTACAAATGAAAGCTGAGGTAATCTCACTCTTTGGTGAAGCGTAAGTGCTCTCACAGGAAACTGTGTATACAGTATGTTCAGAATTAATGTTAATAATTTGTATAATAATTTTGAAACAGTCCCAAAAGGATTGGGCAAGAATCATACAACAATTCCCTCTGGGTGAACGGAATTTCTTTTTGAAATTTACAATACTGTTCAAATGTTTGGGGTCAGTAATATATTTTGAAAGAAAGTAGAAAGTTTTTTTGCATTTTTTTTCTTTTTTCTTTCTACACATTAAATTGATAAAATTTGACAGTAAAGACACTGTCTATTTTAAATCAATTCTGTTATTATGAACTTTCATCTTCATCAAAGAATAATGAAAATGGTTTCATGGTCTCTACAAAAATATTTAGTAGCACACATTTTTTCAACACTGATAGAAATGTTTCTTGAGCAACAAATAAGCATATTACAATGATTTCTGTAGGCTGAAAATTCAGCTTTGTAAATGTATATTTATAAATAAAATATAAAACTGCTAAACTACAATAATATTTTGTATTACTGTATTTTCTTGATATTTCATAATCCTATTGTAATTTTTGGTTAAAAAAAATGCAGCCTGGGTGAGCATAAGATAATTTTTTCAAAACTTTAGTTTTTTAGTTTTTGAATGTGTATATATATATATATATATATATATATATAAGCAAATATAAGCAAATTATTATTAGTTCCAATTGGAATTGGTTCCAAAAAGACATACCATTAGCATTTCTTTAAGATTTTTGATGCAGATTTCCTTTTCTGTAGTATGGATGACCGGATGATTTGCCAGATTTGATTTATTGAATCGCACAATGCAGTGTGCTTAAGTTTAAGTTTCTATTTCCACTATGATGCATGAAGCAATGTCTGCTGAAACTTTCTTTTTCTTGAAATCTTTCTCACCTTATTATTTGATGGGGCTATAAAAAGTTCATTTCACAGAAGACATATTCACAAAATTAAACATGAATTAAACATGGAACGCAGTGAATTTCTGTCACAGCAATGTAGCATACTGCTATTTGCATACACTTTTAATTACATATTTTAAATTGTATGCAGTACCATAGTATTTTGAACATGCCACTGCTAATGTCATACTGTCAAGTGCATCTGCTCCTGCAGGTGGAGTGTCAAAACTACATCCGGGTGTTGCTTGTCAACAAGACAGAGGTGATCACCTGTGGTACCAATGCCTTTCAGCCCCTTTGCATCACCAGAGAGGTAAGCATTTATCAGTTAAATGAGCTGCCTAAACTGGAGCTTTTATCAAAGTGTGTGTGTGTAATCCATACCGTATCCTCCTCTCAGGCAGGGAACATGAGCAGAGTGTTGGAGAGGGTGAACGGAGTGGCCCGCTGCCCCTATGACCCCCGTCATAATTCGACAGCTGTGGTGACCGAAAGCGGAGAGCTGTATGCCGCCACGGTCATCGATTTCTCCGGCCGGGACCCTGTCATCTACCGCAGCCTAGGAGGAATGCCGCCTCTGCGGACCGCCCAGTACAACTCCAAATGGCTTAATGGTACATTAATCTCATCATCTCATGTCTGATAGTCTCATATTCCAGGGATCGTCTGAAAAATTTTGACATTTCTCTTGATGCCCTTCCTTTTTTCTGTCCTGCTATGCAGCCAAATTGCTGAATGTTGTTCTTCAAAAGAAAATTGTTGATGAGACTATATTTAATTTTGTGTATCCTAATAGCACTCCCCATAGGAAAGAAAAGTTGTTTGCCCTAGACAACAAAATTAAATGGAAATCAAACTGTGTTATTTTGCTTAAGTCTCATGCTTCACAAATGTTTTTTTTAATAAAACCTCTCATAATAATCTCATCGTTTCAGTATAGATCTCAAAAATTTCAGTCTCTGATCAAAAAAATTCAATTTGATTTCAAACATGTCTCATCAAACATTTCTCATTAGATAAACTCAGCTCTGCTATCTGTATATTTTTTAATCTATATAATTTCTGTGTATACTCTTACTGTATTGTCTCATTTGTGTCTTTTACACAGATTTTAGGAGAAAGATCTGAGCAGGGTTATTATCAACTAAAACTTAAATTATAAAATTAAAACCATAGAAAAGTCTTACTTGAAATAAAATAAACATTAACTGAAATAAAAAAAGAAAAAAAGAAAAATAAGCTTATAATTTAGCCACTTGCCAAGGCATCATTTCTCATTTTCTTTTAGTTTAACTTGAAGTACCAAAACAAAAATAAATAAATAAAATGAGTAAGAACTGTATAGACCTATAAAACTATAAAATTACAAAAACACAGCAAAATTACTAAAATTTTAACTAAAATTAAGATGAAAACTGAAATAACAAATAAAAACTAATTCAGAATATTAATAAAAACTATAATAGTATATCAAAGATACAAAACAATTTTATTCTGCAGGTGCTGTCCATGTCAGTGTTCTTTTAGTATCAATGATATACTATTACATTTTTTGTTAATATTTTGAGATCTATATTGTTTTTTTCAAATATGTCTAAGATATTTATTTAATTATTTTTATTTATTAGTTTTAGTTATTTTAGTGACCAAGTAAATAACCCTGTACCATGTTTGCTCTGAGCTGCTGTAAATGCATACAGTATGACAAGTTCCAATATGATACCTAGCAAAAAGTGAGAAAAGCAAAGTTGCACTCTCACAACAGTACCTTTTGTGTCGAAGGCAGTTTTTTAGAGCAGCTCTGGCCTGTCAAGGGAGGA
The DNA here is from genome assembly GCF_012432095.1 of Onychostoma macrolepis. NCBI lineage: Eukaryota > Metazoa > Chordata > Actinopteri > Cypriniformes > Cyprinidae > Onychostoma > Onychostoma macrolepis. Next base: position 10,978,349 of record NC_081163.1, read on the forward strand.
ACCAGTCAAAGACAGAGACAAACGAAACTCAGCACACTTCCTGCACAAAGTCAAAAGGTGTCAATAATCTCCCAGCTGCTGACACTGTGCCTTTTCCCATAGAAAATTCATCCAACGCCAGTCAAAATGGAATAAGCAGAAAGTTCTGATGCCAGAGCTGTAAGTCATACAGTGAGGCTCCACCGAGGAGATGTCAGAGGGTAGTTGAGGTGAAAGGAGAAGGACATAGACAAGGGTTGGAGAGTTAGGATTGGGCGGAGGAGATGAACATTCAGGCATCCAGCAGTGTAATTATTCCTCATGACCGAGAGAGGGTGAAATTGCAGCTGCAACGCTTCACGTCACTCAGTTGGCCTGTAGTTCCACTGTAGGTTCACACTTGAGGAGAGAGAAAGACAAAAAGAGGGAAGCAAGATTATTGAAGCTTACGCATTTACCTGCGGTAGCACATATATTGACCATATTTGAATAAAATCAGCACAAGAAAGCATAAAGTTAGTCTCAATTGCTATTTTACTTCCATAATATGACAATTCAAAGTGAAAGAGAACATGAAAAATGACTTAATTGGCTAATGGATAGCAACATTGTTAAGTGGTTTGCTAATAGCTGCACAACTGAATAACATTTCTCTTCAAATATGCCTTATTCAGTTTAGCCATAGTAAAACATGAAAGTAAAACATGAATTGTGAGTTCGCAATAAAAGCTCTATTTGTAGCTAAAGTAGCTATTTGACTAATGGGTAACAACGTCATCAAGTGGTTTACCAATAGTTGCACAACTGAATAACATTTCTCTTCACATATGCCTTTTTACAGTTTAGCCAAAGTAAAACATGAAAGTAAAACAAATTGTGACATAGCTAAAAAAAAGCTCTTGTAGCTAAAGTAGCGTTTTGGCTAATGGATAGCAACATTATTGAGTGGTTTGCTAATAGTTGCACAACTGAATAACATTTCTCTTCACATATGCCTTTTTTCAGTTTAGCCAAACTAAAACATGAAAGTAAAACATAAATTGTGATGTTGCTAAAAAAGCTCTTGTAGCTAAAGTAGCTATTTGGCTAATGGGTATCAACGTTATTGAGTGGTTTGCTAATAGTTGCACAACTGAACAACCGAATGTCTTTAAAAATTGCTTTTTCCAGTGTAGCCAAAGTAAAACCATTAACCTTTTCAATCGTGTGTTAGCGGGATGTGGACTCGATAGAGATGAAGTGTGAATTAAAAACGTATTTCTCAACTGGGGGTCAGTGAAGAACGCCATGAACCTCAAGGGTCTACAATCGAATCCAACCGGACTGTTATTATATTGGTTGTGCCAGGTGCTGACTGAATGGTTTTTTTAACACTGAGCCCATGTGGGGTCGTACCCGAAGTGAGATGTGATATTGTTTTAGCACAGCTCTGATTCAATGAGAAATATCATCATCTCCTGCTGCGTGGTTATTAGCACATGCCTCTCTCCTCTGGTGCTTATTGGGACTCGTAATTCACTTCCCAGCTTAGTGTTTTCCCCTGACTGTGGCTCGCAGATAAACACACACGCATACAGGGATGGAGTGGCGGTGTGGAAATGAGGCAGTATTTACGTTCAGCATGGAAGAAGGAAAATACCGTTTGTCATGTTCAGTCCCTCACAAATCAGCACATTTCAGCTTAGCAAAAAACCTGATGAATTCATGCAGTCACTGGGAAGTAATTGTTCTAGTGTTGAATGGATCTGTATTGGTATTCACTGTGACTCTCTGACCACTTTCTTTACCTTGATCTGTGAGGAAGTGTAGTTATGATGTCTCATTAAAACTGAAAGCAGAAGAATTGTTTGTTCACAACAATCCTCGGTTAATGCATCTAGAGAGAGAATCTTTTTTTAAGGTGCACTGCTTACAAAATGTACCATGGTACAGTGAAGCGTTGGCATATAACTTCTGTACCGTGTTCTATGATAAATATTCATATACTAGTGTATTTTCCTGGTACCAGATACTTAAAATGCTAACCAAATAAGCATAAGACTACTCTAAATGGTCCAAAAAGATAGCATGATTCCATATCCAAAATATAATAATGCCATAATACTTTTTGGTACTTTTTATTAATGAAAATTCATCATCAGTAATCATTTATTCACATTTAAAATACAGAGATGGAATCGGATGTTAATACCATGGCATTATATACAGTATACTGTTCGAAAGTTTGGGGTCAGTAAAAATATAATGTTATACTGTCTAAGGCTGCATTTATTTTATTGATTATACAGTAAAACAGTAATAGTCATTCTAATATGCTCAAGAATTGATTTGGTGCTCAAGAAACATTTCTTCTTATTATCAATGTTTAAAACAGTTGTGCTGCTTAATATTTTGTGGAAACTGATGATAAATTTTTTCAAGATTCGTTAATGAATAGAAAATTCAAAGAAACAGCATTTAATTGAAATAATTAATTAAAAAATTCTTTGCTTTCACTTTAATATGAATTCCTTTATATTAAAATAATAAAATAAAATAAAACTGATTTAACCTTTTTTTGACCCCAAACTTACACGGTAGTGTAAATTGGTACACATTCATATACCACTATATTTACATGGTGCTTCAGTGTACTTTAAATATATACCAAAAAAAAAATGGTACTTTCATTGGTAACCCAAATTAATTTTCTTCATTTACTCACCATGGTACAGTGATTGGATAAAGCATTAATACCATTGTATTTGATATATACCATGGTACATATTTACTGTATATACCAGAGTATTTACATTGCCCACCAAAAAGCATGATATAAGCCTGAAATAAAGTATAATTTAGTGTTGTTGTTTTTTTCAGTGAATAACAAATATTGTTCTGCCTGTTTCTCACACAAAAGCTTTTCTCTGGTTTCAGATGAAAGCGCTGAATATAGCACAGATTCATATGGGCTACGCTGATGTTGTCTTATTGTGATTTTTGGACCAACACATGGTACAGTGCACAAAGTTCCAGTCCAGTTTTGACCATGTAATTCTGTTGCAGTCAGTTTTTGCAGATAGAGCAGTATAGTTTGCAAATCGTTTGCAGTATCGTATGCAAAGACTTCTCTGGGCTGTTTTTGAGTCTGTGTCCACTGAGATTTGGTATTTATTGTGTTTAAAATTGAATCAAAAGCAGTTATGGCTATTGATGCCTCTCCTGGGATTCACAGCGTAACAGTAATCTCATTCTCGTAAACTGCTGCGATGGCCCCAGCAGTGATTATAGTCGTGCCTATTTACAGGTGAATATCTGTGGTATGCATTACTGGATGGGCTGGGGAATAAACAGGCCTTGGGGGTAAGATATTATTCAGAGTGTGCGATATTAACTCTGACTAATGCAATCCAGACCAGTGCCACCTAGACCAACGGGACGGCTTTTCGCATTCAGAATAATTTTTGCATGCCACATGCACACAGTTTTCTGCTCCAGTCGTAGGCAGGCATAAGCGGATATTAAGAAAGAGCGGAACAGGGATTCAGGCCAGTTTGCTATGGAAGTAAAGTCGTTGTTTTGGCGTTTAAACCACTTTATGTTGCATTACTGAGAGTCCTGCTCTAGATGTACCCATTTGAAATGCTTTTTGTGTCTGTAAGGTGTTTAGCCACGCTTTTTTTCCTTCTCCTTCAGAGCCTCACTTCATCTCGGCTTATGACGTGGGTCTTTTCACCTTCTTCTTCTTGAGGGAAAACGCAGTGGAACACGACTGCGGTAAGACGGTGTACTCGCGGGTGGCGCGGGTGTGTAAGAACGACATAGGAGGCCGCTTCTTGCTGGAAGACACGTGGACCACCTTCACAAAGGCCCGACTCAACTGCTCACGGTCGGGAGAAATCCCGTTCTACTACAATGAGCTACAGAGCACCTTCTACCTGCCTGAACAGGATCTCATCTATGGCATCTTCACCACCAACGTGTAAGTCAAGTCATCAATCACAATGTCTGCAATATATATATATATACACATGTTCTATGCACGTTCTGGGACCTATACAGCATCTATGCCCTTTGAGTTCCAGCACCTTCATATTTATAAATCAAGCACTGCTCATACCGGTGTGAAAATTGAAAAACTTATATCCTGATGGATACATTATGTCCATATGTACACACTTGGTAAGTGAATGTGTAGGAAACCCATGCTTTGCAAACCCAAATAGCTGTGAATATCATTTGTCAAGATGAACTATTTGAATTGCACCTTAAGTTAACAGGTTAACTCTGTTTCAGTGTGTTCAAGAAATGTGCATCACATCCACCTCTGTTACAACTTAGAACAAGAAAATAAATTAGCGCTAGATTAACAAGTATATGTTTGCTCTTAATTGCAAGTCACTTTGCTAACAAAGTATTTGCTAAGAATATGAATCTAATAACATTAGGAAGTAATGTCACAGACTTTTCATAATAGATCTTTTTAATCAAATCTCTACTCTTCCTGACCATCACCAAGTGCTTGTTTTGCGTTATATTCATATCTTGCCGTGTTCTTGCTATATATACTACATGCTGTTTACTGCATATTATTTCATGTAGCAGTTGAATCATCATGCAGTATGCAACAAAATCACTTCTACCCAACTTGGTAGTGCAACACCTCTTGGAGATTCCGTCCTATAGGATGAATCACTTAGGCATTACATTCGATTAAATAAATTGGAAAGCAACATTTTTGTTGAGATATTCCAGAAAATATGCAGTAGGTCCACTAGTGGTGGACCAACATTTTTTATCTATCACTTTTTATCACTACTAGACAGTATGCATACTACAAACAACATTTCAAATAGCAAGTAGTATGGCAGTATATATATCTGCATACTCTCCTTCTTTTGCTCTCCTTCCCTATATTTCTCTCTATCTCTCTCTCATTCTCACTCATTTTATCTCTATCTTTTTTGTCTCTTTTCCTGTCCCCTTTCACTCACTGCCCCAGTAGGAACGGAATATGGTAATGCAATCAGAACAACAGGGTCTCCATCTGTCTGTGGTAAATTGAACACCTTAAGCAATGCTCCCTGGGGTTTGGGGCTGCAAAACAGGGAGGGCGGGCATGGGAGGAGCAGAGTGAGAGAATGCAAGAGAGCAGCCAAAAATGCCTGAAAGTGTTGGTAGTAGTTTTTCCCGAGGTATTGGCAGCGTGAGTGTGGACTTTCATTGAGCTGAAGGTGTCAAAGCAGTATATGTCCTCATACTGAGCTTACAGTCAGTAATAGCCATATTAGATGTTGTGAAAAGGTTATATTACATACAGACCTTTTCTTTTCCTTTCTGTGTTGGATACATGGATATACAGTATAAGCTTTTCAGTGTTTGGCGTGGGCTCCTTGGCTGTTTTATGATTATTATTATTCATAAATTTAACTTGAACATTGGAATGTTTCATTAAATTAATGTTTCTGCATTTTATAAAAGCAACAAGTCATGAGAGGTTGCACTCTGCAGAGATTTTACCTCATTTTTGTAAATTGGTTTTCTGCAATGGCTAAAATTAAATTTTTTCTTTCTTTTATTGCTTTTATAGAACTTACTACATGGCTCTCTTGATTCTGATTGGTCAGTCACTGCATTTGGTGGTCAAATCTTTGCTAGTTTCATGTTTCGTGTGTCACTCGGTGGTCTTTTTAATCTCATCTCAAGTAAATGTAGGATTAATTTATTAGCTCTCGATGACCCTTTATAGGTTTATTTTGCAATATAATTGGACATTTCCCCCTTATTCATACATTTTGGTATGATGAAGAAGGAAATGTTTATGGAAACACATTTCAAATTATTTTGAAGTGGTTTCTTTTTTATTTTCTACCTTTTTAATTATCTTTTTGAAGGAACAGCTTTCATCCTCATTTCTGTCAATCATCTGCGGGTTAACTGGGTGGAACAGACCTTTTGGCAGTTAATATGATGACAGACAACCTCTCTGGAAAACAGATCTGCGGGTGTGAATGAATACGTCTATCGTGAATACACACACTTTCATGCCTGAATTACAACAAATACAGAATAACAGCCAAGTGCATCTCTTCACTCGCTGTGATGCAGCATGACAAAATCCACCTTGAAATGAGTTTTTTGTACCCCATAGCAGGAATCTTCACTTCGAGTTTATTCCATGTATATTTCTTTCATGTAGATGTATGGAGGTGATGGTATTAAGGGATTCTGCTCTCTGTTGTTTTTCATCAGTCTGTTATTCTACAGCATTGTAAAATCGGTACACCAAACAGTATACTATAAATTTTGTATAATATACTTACATTGAAATATTTAACGTAATATAAATATTGCATTTAAATGTAAAAGTGCTATAGAATATGCTGAACACTTACTAAATTTGCAATACTGGCAATAAAGTTGCTATGTATTGTTTAAAAATAATAAATTATGTACACGCAGATGAACTATGATATGATTTTGATAATTAGTACTCTTTTTAAACAAATGCTTGAGTGCACGTTTTTCCACAAGGGCAGATATTGTTATGCTGTAAAAATATTTATTAATAATCTTGCCTCAGTCCTGGCTGTGGAAGGTTGCTGAGTTGGCTCTTTGTATTTTTTTTGCTGCGATGCAGGTATTCACTGAAGTTGAAACACTGAAGTAATGTGTTTTCTTTTTTTCTCCCCTTTTTCCCCTTGAGTGCTGTCCTACTTTATGTCTAAATCAACTTTATGGACCTCTCGGATGACCTCAAATGACCCTGTGCTTTTTGACATATTGTCTATTCTGTCATCATAACTCAACATGACTTCATCTAAATAAGCATGTGATCTACTGTACGTGTCGCTTGGAAAGCTCCGAAGTCATCTGCTCTCACAGTGAGAAGACTTCATTCCCATATGTTGCGTGTTATACTGAGCGTGTCATGGGATTTGCTAGAGTAGGTGACTTTCCAAAGGGTTATAGGACCAAACTCTGTACTTTACTTTTTACACACCTCAATAGCCTTTAAAACTGCACCATCATCCGTCTGAAAGTCACATCTGCACAAGCATATATGCAATGCCACCGTGGCTTAGCTGAGGTATGCACCATCTGACCAGACAGTGCATTTATGCATTTTTATGTATGTATGTATACTATAAACCTTGCTCAAACATCTAACTCTTCCATACAGAATCTCTCCAGATCCTTCAAATTCCCAGGTCCATGTTGGTACATTCACCTCTTCAGTTCACACCACTTATTTTCTATAGGGTTCAAGTCAGTAGACTGAGATGGCCATGGGAGAACCTTAAGTTTGTGCTCATTTATCCATTTCTGTGTTGATTTTGATGCTTTTTTTGGATCATTGTCCTGATGGAAGATCCAGTTACTGCACATTACAAGATTTCCAGCAGAGGCAGTCAGGTTTTGATTTTTTTTATCTGTTGGTATTTGATAAAATCCACAATGCCATGTACAAACCCGATTCCAAAAAAGTTGGGACACTGTACAAATTGTGAATAAAAAAGGAATGCAATAATTTACAAATCTCATAAACTTATATTTTATTCACAATAGAATATAGATAACATATCAAATGTTGAAAGTGAGACATTTTGAAATGGCATGCCAAATATTGGCTCATTTTGGATTTCACGAGAGCTACACATTCCAAAAAAGTTGGGACAGGTAGCAATAAGAGGCCAGAAAAGTTAAATGTACATATAAGGAACAGCTGGAGGACCAATTTGCAATTTATTAGTTCAATTGGCAACATGATTGGGTATAAAAATAGCCTCTCAGAGTGGCAGTGTCTCTCAGAAGTCAAGATGGGAAGAGGATCACCAATTCCCCCAATGCTGCGGTGAAAAATAGTGGAGCAATATCAGAAAGGAGTTTCTCAGAGAAAAATTGCAAAGAGTTTGAAGTTATCATCATCTACAGTGCATAATATCAGAATAAAGATTCAGAGAATCTGGAACAATCTCTGTGCATAAGGGTCAAGGCCGGAAAACCATACTGGATGCCCGTGATCTTCGGGCCCTTAGACAGTACTGCATCACATACAGGAATGCTACTGTAATGGAAATCACAACATGGGCTCAGGAATACTTCCAGAAAACCTTGTCGGTGAACACAATCCTCCTCAGTTCGCCGTTCCGGGCTAAAACTCTATAGGTCAAAAAAGAAGCCATATCTAAACATGATCCAGAAGCGCAGGCGTTTTCTCTGGGCCAAGGCTCATTTAAAATGGACTGTGGCAAAGTGGAAAACTGTTCTGTGGTCAGACGAATCAAAATTTGAAGTTCTTTTTGGAAAACTGGGACGCCATGTCATCCGGACTAAAGAGGACAAGGACAACCCAAGTTGTTATCAGCGCTCAGTTCAGAAGCCTGCATCTCTGATGGTATGGGGTTGCATGAGTGCGTGTGGCATGGGCAGCTTACACATGTGGAAAGGCACCATCAATGCTGAAAGGTATATCCAAGTTCTAGAACAACATATGCTCCCATCCAGACGTCGTCTCTTTCAGGGAAGACCTTGCATTTTCCAACATGACAATGCCAGACCACATACTGCATCAATTACAACATCATGGCTGCGTAGAAGAAGGATCCGGGTACTGAAACGGCCAGCCTGCAGTCCAGATCTTTCACCCATAGAAAACATTTGGCGCATCATAAAGAGGAAGATGCGACAAAGACCTAAGACAGTTGAGCAACTAGAAGCCTGTATTAGACAAGAATGGGACAACATTCCTATTTCTAAACTTGAGCAACTTGTCTCCTCAGTCCCCAGACGTTTGCAGACTGTTATAAAAAGAAGAGGGGATGCCACACAGTGGTAAACATGGCCTTGTCCCAACTTTTTTGAGATGTGTTGATGCCATGAAATTTAAAATCAACTTATTTTTCCCTTAAAATGATACATTTTCTCAGTTTAAACATTTGATATGTCATCTATGTTGTATTCTGAATAAAATATTGAAATTTGAAACTTCCACATCATTGCATTCTGTTTTTATTCACAATTTGTACAGTGTCCCAACTTTTTTGGAATCGGGTTTGTATCTGAACAAGATGTCCAGGACCTCCATCAGAATAACAGGCTCACAATATTAAAGATCCAGCAGTATACTTTTTTAGCCCTGTGTTTCCCCTTAAAACTCATCTCGTGTGGCAAAAGGCTCTTTTTTGTTTTATCTGACCATAGAACCCAACCTGGTTCAGTTTGAAGTTCCAATAGTGCTGGCAACTGAATATGTTGGAGTTGTGTTTGAGCAGGGGATTTTTTTTTTCTTGAAATTATTTTATTTTATTTTATCTAACCCAGACTCAACTAATTTCTGCACTATTTTAGATCCAGAAAACTATCCTCCTCAGCTTGTGTTGGATGATATAGGCACACGTCCTCTTCCAGGCAGATTTGATTGCAGATTATTGCCCTTATGATGGAAATGGGAAATTTCAATGCCTTTGCTAATACAACCACATTTTGCTTATTTTTGCTGCACATCAGAACTATATTCTTTGGTTTTACTCATTGTTATGGATGATTAAGGATATTTTGCTTTTGTGTTCCCTCCTATTTATAATCCTACGAAAAGAAATTTATACTCCAGGGAGTCATGGTTGGACAATTTTATGTTCATAGGCACCTTGGTGTGCTAAAAAATGGGAATATGAATGGGAATATTTATTCATAAGAATTTTTCAGGGTTGCTAATAATTGTGGCCAACATGTATTGGAGAAAACCTTTTATCTCATAATGTGACTGTGACTAGTCACAAGTGTTTGCAAAATTCAGAATTGAAGTAGATTTGGCTCACTTACAATTATGAATTTTAGTATGAATTTGAATCGATTGAATTGTAATTTTAATTGAAATAACAGGTGTAGTTGTCTCTATGCTTAAGGAATTAGAGCAATTATTAAAGCGTTATTGTTATTCTTATAGTTATCGTCCTTGGTGTTAACTGGCCTTACAGTGACTGAATAAGAAAGAGTAAGCAACTGGATATTCTGGTTGTAGAATGTGGTGTCACTTTTATATATAATCAAACTATGCATAAATGTAAATGTATTTAGAAGTATAAAAACAAGACTGGCAACTGTATTCTGCTGCTGTGTGAAGAAGGCAGCTGCCTATATAGGCAGTCAGCGGGGAAGCAGCTCACTAGCACTTTCCTATCTCTATAGAGGTAAAATCTCAAAAAAACAAACTCTTGTAGTTTCTCATAACAAAGTTTCAGAGCCTTGCTTTTGAATGCTAGAGTGAAAGAGGAGAAATAGCTTGAGATAATTGGCTGTCCTGTCAGAGCCTGATCTGTCCTCGCATCCTAGGGCTGACCGGTTTATAGCCCATGTTTCATCTGTACACCAGCTTTTTGAGCTGCACTGCCAAGAGCCTCTCATTTTACCACGCTAACTTTCCATGTCAAACCCCTCATATGTAGTCCCCAGGGTCAAGCTGCAGAACCAGGCTTGAATCTTCTTCAAGTCCATGCCTCACCAGGCCACATAACAAGAGCCTGAGCCAGACACCAGCGTCTGGCAGGACAAGTCCCCCTCCTGGAGCTCTGCCCGTGGGCCCATCTGTCTGTTGCTTCGGTGTTACCACCACAGTTATTGCTGTTCATTTATGTGTGGTCTCAACAGCACACAACAATGAATCTGATAACAAGAATAACTTCCCCTTTTCAGTGATACTCTTAGTTGACCTCTAATGATCCCATGCAATTTTATTATTTATTTATTTATTTTTTTTGCATGAGTGTAGCATGTGACTTCTAAATATCTATATAATCTACTGTAACCTTCATAGTCACCTGCTGTGACTATAATAGCTCTGGTCCCTAAGGGCTTCTGGCATCCCTCTAAACTCTGGACATTTCTCAGGGTAACAAGACAAAACTCTGTCCTTTCTTTGTCACTTCAACAGCTTCTGAAACTGCACTATCATTTGTACAAAATTCAGTGTGAATCTGGTAACAAGAATAACCACCCAATCTATTCACTGTGGAGCTCATCTCTGCTCCTGACAGCTTACTTGGGTCTCTGGGCCACCTGTCACTCAAATCGATGGAGTTAATTAAGTCACGATGCATTTGAGAATGTTTCATGCCAGAAGAAGCTGACAAGATCTGCCTGGCTGAACCGATTATGAACTTTTATGTTTGTCTCGAGATTATAGATTTGTATAACTGTCTGTGCAGCCTTGAGGTCATGAAGTGTAAAGGTCTAACAACTGTATGCTGTGTGTGGGAAAATACATGCTATCATATTATTTTAGAGATCAACAATTCTTTTTATGATGGTACTGATACTTTTTTTGTTGTTGTTAACCATTATTCAGAACTGATTTTTAATTGTTTTATTTATTTATTTATTTTTTTTGACAAAATAATTGATAGGTTATAGAACAAAAACTATTTATAAAATATATAAAAACTAGTATTTGTAATTTCTATAAACATTTTATTTTATTGAAGTTTAAAATAAAATATTTTTAAATATATTATATATATTATACAATTTTAAAATAATCTATAATAATGTATTAATATATAGTGTATTCTACTATATATTATATAAAAGTATAATAATATTCTCACTGTAATGGGTTTTAAGGTAAATGGCATTTATCTGCAGACCCAATATTAAAGAACCAATGAACATTGTTATAAAACTAGGCAAAGTCTTATGGATATTACATTGTCATTTTAAAACTACATTTTACTAACTATCTGATGATTTACCAGGGTAGCCAATTTAACCCCTGTGTAAAAATCTTACATCTGTATAAATCATGAAAACAATTGTTTATATTTAAAAAAATTTATATATTTAAAACTTAAGATAAAAACTATGTAAAATGTGAATTTTAATTTCGTCTTTGGTTTTTGGCTAAATTAAAACTTTAGTTTTGGTTTTTCGATATTAAAATGTAACATACCACTATTTAGGACTGCGTGGGGTTTTGCATTAATTTAAGGGTTTATTTTTGTGTTATTTCAAATGAGTATGAAAAACATTAGAGGAGAGATCCAGATCCAGAAAGTAATTTCATCAAGAGCTGCTAATCTTTTCTAACATACACATTCAGCAGCAGGACAGCAGATAGACGGCCGTCTGCGTACCTTTGGGTATGGATACTGGTGTCCGCGAGGGTAAAGCGTCCCTGTGAAACGCGGCAGCTGCATGTTGGGCATTGTGAATATCTATAATATTGTATTATATACCATTTATAATAAGTATACAAAAGACCATACACACACACACACACATATATATATATATATATATATATATATATATATATATATATATATATTTACTTGAAACTAGATCACCAGTATTTATATATCTATTTATATAAACATATTGCATGTTTTCATAGTACTAAATTGTAATCATCTTTCTTTCTTGTGATCCAGGAACAGCATTGCTGCCTCTGCAGTTTGCGCATACAACCTCAGCGCAATCACGCAGGCTTTCAACGGGCCCTTCCGTTCCCAGGAGAACCCACGCTCCACATGGCTGCCCACCCCGAACCCCATCCCTAACTTCCAGGTGCATCAGTCGCCCTGAATGTCTTTTACATTTTGTTCTCTGTGTGTGTGTCTGAAACAAACAGCCAATAGATAAATTCTATCAGCCTGGCACTGTGAGAGTAATTGCTCAATACCAGCTGGGTGTACCTGCATGCATTGTAATTCACAGTTATTGTCTACTTTCCTATAAAATGACATGGTGTGAAGTTTGAAAGGTTTTTGTGAGTTTATATTTGCATTGCCCTGCTTGACCTCTACACTAACTAATGAGTCTAACCCTAATGACACTTACCAGTGTGGGACCATAGAGGAAGAAGGGCCTAATGAAGGACTGACTGAACGCAGTCTGCAGGACGCCCAGCGGCTCTACCTCATGAATGACGTGGTCCAGCCTGTTTCTGTGGACCCGCTGGTTTGGCAGGATGATGTGCGGTTCTCTAAGTTGGTTGTTGACATTGTACAGGGGCAGGATACTTTGCACCACGTTATGTACATAGGCACAGGTAACTAATCAAAGTCAAATTTAGTCACTTCTGTTTTGTCTTTTTCTTTTGCACAAAAACCTTTTAAGTCACATGTCTGCTAAAAATCCTTATATAAATAGTATTAGTTAGAATTAGTTATGCAGCCTTGTGTAATTATGCTTTGCCTTCTGTTCTGACTTATCAGAGTATGGAACTATTCTTAAGGCCCTGGCAACCACTAATAAGAGCCTGCAAGGTTGCTACTTGGAGGAGATGCAACTCTTCCCTCCTGGTCTGCGGGAGCCAATCCTGAGCCTTCAGATTCTCCATGGCGACAGGACTCTTTTTGTGGGCCTGAATGATAAAGTGCTGAAGATCCCTCTGGCGAGGTGCTCCAGCTACAAAACAGAATTGTGAGTGCCATGTTTCATCTGTGTGTTTTGTGCAGCAAACAGCTTTAAACGGGTCATGAACTGCCCTTTTTATTATTTTGTACTGTTCTCTGAGGTCTCCCTATAATGTTATCAAGATTTTTACATAAAAAACATCACAATTTAGAAGTAAATAGGCTATTTTCTGTCCTGTTTTAACCCCCCCTCATCGGAACGCTCCATTTGGCTTCAATATAAGCTGTTCTTAGACTAAGAAAGTTTTGAGTTCTGAAACTTACTGGATGTTTTTATAGTACCATGACCTCTTATATGTCAAAAGATGAAGGGACTTTTCACTTCTAAGTTCATAACCCCTTTAACAATCAAGGACTTCATATATTTCATCATTCATCTGATCGGTTGGGAATTGTGAAACTATTTTCAAAATGGATTGGTTTGCTGATCTAGCCATAAAGATGATTTAAATAATTGTTCTGGTTTTAAGTTTCATCAATGACCTGCTTAGATGAGTTTTTTACGGGGATGCTGACATAAGGTTGAACTTGGGTTCAAAAACAGCTAAAGAGCGACAGAATGGAACAGATTGCAGGGGTTTTGAAGGTTTTGACTATTTTTAACCTGACATGCTGTCTTAAAGACACAACGCTCATGGTGAAACACATTGCCCAAATACATTGGTCTGAATGCATTTAAATGCATGACTTTTACCATGCAGGTATTAAGTATTTAAGTACCATGCAAGTATTTAATAAAGCACTTTAAATCTTTTAAAAATTAGTATATATGTATAATTTGTTTTTTTGGGGATAATTATTAACATAACTACATATTTAATGATATTAATATTTTCAATATATGAATATTACATTAATATGAACATTAAAATGTCTGTGTGTGTGTGTGTACCAAGATAAACCAGTCAACTTCACAAGTCAAACAGTATGACCCATTCCTAGTATTTAGACAACTTGATGCATGCATTTTGGGCCTTTTAGATTTCAGGGACAATACATGCTTTCTCATTAGACTGTAGGTGTTGGGTGACAGCAGACCCAGGTTGATGTACATGAATGGCTCCTTTCACATTGGTAAGAGCTCTTGTTACCCACCTCTGTGGAATTATACCCTTGATCTGTCATTGGAAAAGAAATTCCTCCTCACGGGTGACTGAAGCAGTAAGAGGAGCGCCGTTTGACAGCCCGCGTGTATTCTATCAAAGCTTTCCATCAACTTCCCACTCCAAATGCAGGGTGGGGACAACAGTCAGGCTCAATTTGCCAGAGGAGCACATTGAGCGCTCTGTCCGCTCTCTCTGCGCGCCGTGCACGAAGGTGAAAGATCGAGTGTGGGTTTGGATGAACGAGGGAGAGATAAAGGAAGCTAGGAGGGTTCAAAGGAAAGAGGAAGGGTGCCGTCTCGAGTGAAGGGTTTTCTGTGAGGGCAAACATATTTGACTGCGAGCTGATGATTAGTCAGCACTTTGATTTCACTTCTCAATATGTGTGCACACTCTCTCCCATGCACGGAAACACACACAAGGCTATGTGGTGAAGGCTGAGGGTGTTGAATACTAAGCAAGGTGTAGGTGAGATGTGAGAGATGGAGCGGAAGCGAACTTTGCTAGCTCTATTTAAAACCCAGCAGGGAGGAACAATCACACTGGGTTCCAAGGGCAGGCCAGAGAAGAGAGTCCTTAATCCTTAATCCGTAATTTCCCTTTGATTTCTGCCACATCCTGAGCACATTCACCTTTGAACACAATACAGCAGCGCAGCTTTGACATTTCATTAATGCTGTACTCACATATGAAACGTCATAGAGGTGTGACATGGCTGCATATGAGCTGCGGTCAAGAGGTTTTTATTCATTTCCTGCTGCACCAGTCCTCTCTTTCTCTCCTTGAGCTTTGACTGAAACGAATAATCATGTTATGGAGGATAAGGTGGATAGCTGCTTCTAGAGACTGTATCGATTATATTATGGAGTGTTGAATGTCAAGTCAAGTCATATTTATTTGTATAGCGCTTTCCACAAAACACATTGCTTCAAAGTATCTTTACTAAGGCATACTGGTATTTTTCCAATGCTTTAATACAGAGCAAATTTTTGGGCTGGGTAATATAGTGATTATATATCGATGATATAAATCCTCAGGATTTAGATCTAGCTAAGACATTTAGCAGATTGATCTATCTGTAAAAAATATTTCAAGCGTATTTCAAAAACAACAACACATTTAGCATAGAATAGCC
Organism: Onychostoma macrolepis; assembly: GCF_012432095.1. NCBI lineage: Eukaryota > Metazoa > Chordata > Actinopteri > Cypriniformes > Cyprinidae > Onychostoma > Onychostoma macrolepis. Next base: position 10,993,960 of record NC_081163.1, read on the forward strand.
CATTTTTTATATTTATTTACAATTGTATTAAATATATTAGCATATAACAGCCCAATTTTGCTATACTTTAAACATTTGAAACTATTTTTGCATAGATCACAGTTACCAACATTTACTATTAAACTATTACTATTACTACATAACAGTTACCAGTACTATACCAACATTTTATGCCTTTATTTCCTTTATTTCGACCATTATTTCTTTCATGGAGCACAAAATGACCACACAAGTAAATTGAACCAGGCTAACCAGGTTAGTGTCTTTTTTTGGAATAAGTAACCACCAGTCTTCAAAATTTCCCCTTTTGTCTTCCTCAGAAGAAAGAGATGATTCTTGCTTTTTCAGAGCCTAGAGCTGTCGCAGAAACATGTCACAATGACTCTCTGATATGTCAAGTAGTGCAACAATTTATGTCTAATAATACCTGATATGCTTTTAATGTAAATCTGATGATATTTTTGTTAAATCTGACAAAAAAAATTGAGCTTTTTTCAAGGTTTTATATTGACACCCCATATTGTAGCACCAGACTCGTTGTTTAGCAAATCGTTTTTTGGACCAAAGCAATCTAAAGAAAGTTTCTGTAGGTCAGATGCAAATAAGGCATGTAAGATTGCATCAGTGATGTGAGAGACAAATTCTGTGATGCCCTTGTTGCAAGGAAACAAATCAAATCAATGCAAACAAAACGGACAAAAAAGAATAGCAGGCTTTCAAAATGTAATGGCTTGGTGTATGATTACTTTAAAATCATTCTGCTTCTGTTCACAGTAGCTGCCCTTGTGCTGCTATTTTCCTTTACAGATGAAAAGAGACAAAGAGAACGCTCTCGAAGTCTCGCCGGTCTTGCCTTTGGAGAAGTGTTTATTAATGACTTAATCTACATTGTTGGTGGCTCTGGCTTGAAAGCAGAGCGATAATTAAGTTTGATCCCTCGAAACTCTCTTTTCTGCTCATGTTCATGAACCTTAGCCTCTCGCCTCTGATTTGCAAAACTAATTTACTCTGATCAGCCAGCTGATTGTTTGACGGGATCTAAAGGGACCAACCGGCTGGGCCAGATCGATAATCTTAAAGACAGCGATTACTAATCAAGGACGAAACAAATGTGGAAGCTGATGGGCTGTGTTCTTAGCGAGACTACCAGTGACAGCAAAACGCTGAGTATTGGTGGTGTGGGTGGGATAAAAGTACTTCTGATATTAACCATTTACACATATGTGGCAATGGACCTTATAGTAAACGGGCATATTTTCAAAAACGACTGCTTGATTTATTGGTCTTAGAGAAGTACTGAATAATTAAGCTGTCTTTGAGTTCACTTGTCCCTGATTCAGCCAACAACACACAGTCTTCCAAATGTTTTCCAATGAAAAAAAAATGGGTTGTGAAAATACAACTTGACCTGGGATCATGACAACTCCTTACAGCTTCATTTTCATCAAATTAATCATGGCATCTACCCTGACTTAAGTCTGTTGTTGATGAAGTATTTTACATTCAACAGCCTAATTAGAGACAGCAGCGCAGTTAGTGCTGACAGTTTTGATGATGAGATGATGAAGTCTTGGAGCGCTGTTAGGAATGTGGGTTTGAGGTTACAAACATCTATAGCAAACAGAGCATACAGCAAACAACCCAAATCACAAGCTTTACTTAGAAAACCGCAAATATGTTTTTACAGCTTTCCTTTCCTACTTCTTCTGATGTGGCAAACCCATGTTCCCATGTCAACAGAGATGCTTGGTCACTATTTAGGATGTAATTTTGGATGTTGGCATTCATTTATGGGGGATTTTTTCTGTAGCAGTCACTACATGTTGTAGTTTTTAGACCTCTCTTGCTTAATGGATGGTGGGGTGTAGAGCTGACCTGAATGTTTATTTTTGACTATTTCTAAGCCTTGTGACAATATTTTATGTATCTTTTATTATTTTTGCGTATGCTATGAAGCTACTTAAAAGGGTAATTTTTTATCATCAGAACTGTCGTAGTTAAGTACATTGAAATTGTTTAATGTAAAAACTAAAACAGTAAAAATCCAGTTAAAAATAATGAAGGCATTTTTTTAAATATATGAACACAAGTAAAAATGTTATTCATTTAAGAATATTTACTAGTTTTCATTTACACTACCAATTGAAAGTTTTTTGCTTAATGAACTTTTTCAGCAAGGGCACATAAAATACATTTAGGAATAGGAATTTTTTTAAATTTTTTTTAAGTTGTAATAATATTTCACAATATTAATGTTTTACTGTATTTTTATCAAATTAATGCAACCTTGGTAAACATAAGATTTTTAAAAACTTACCGACCCCAAATTGAATGGTAGTGTATACAGACCAATATAACAAGACATAATAATAAACAGGAATATTTAATGACTCACAATTCAAACAAGCATTGTGAAACTAATCTAATGACAGTCTTAGATCTCACAATTTAAGGAAAATTGTTGGATTGATCTCCGCAGGGATGAAATCGTGATCTGCGACTATTGTGTGCTTAACCTTAGGTTGCACCAGCATAATTGTATCTGCAATAATGCTGCATTCATGTTGTGTTAAAATTAGTGCAATTACGAGCTGACAACCTGAGATTCTACTCTGAGCACATCCTCAAATTATTTGTTTCCACGGCAACCCTCATAATGCCAAAAAGGTTCCATATGTGGTTCTGTTAATGACAGCAAAATATTTAATCACTACTTTAATTCACCTTTATATGCTTTTTAAAATAAGAACTAAGAAAGTGCAGCAGGCTGTAAAAAAGAGAAATATACTGTATATATGATGTAAGTTTTCATGGAGTTTCCAACTGGTAAGCTTTTTGTTTTGTTTTTCCAGTCAAAAACTCTTAATTACCGTAATCTGAACAGCACAAATTTACTGTGCCTTGCTATGGTAACATCATCAAATTCCATGGTCATGTGGTGATAAATATATTTCCTGAAGGCACTTCGTCCTTTACCTGTGGCTAAGCCTTATAGCCAGCCTGTAAGAAATTCTCATTTTAGAGGCCCCCGTCTGACCCAAACAATTTACAGCCACCAGCTTGTCAACAGGGTGCTAAAAAACACCGGGTTTGAGAGCTCGCAGCTTGTTTGAGCACGCTGCCCAGCACTTGAGCAACTGGAGGATGTGCAGAGAGAGGAAAGGCAGGGAAAGAAAGTAATCAGAAGGTGAGAGCATTTATTACCACTGGCTTTTAACTGACTCTCCACTGGCAGAGTCCCAAAATTGAAGCCATTTTTCTCATGTGCTTTCTCCCATTCTTGATTAAGACAGGCAATATGTTTCAAACCCCACTGTCCTGAACTTCTGACAAATAGCATCTTTTCTTCTTCTCCTGAGATGAAGCCATTAAAGCATCTGACCATCTTATCTCTGTCTGCGATAAGCTGTCAGCGATTGGTGTGTGTGAAAATCTCTCAAGCTGAAATTTATGGGACCTATTTGGCTCTGGCAGTTTCCTAAAAAAACAAAATATTAAAGAGGGGTCATATGGAGAAAATCTATTTTCTTTTTCTAATTTGAGAGAATTTTTCTGTACTATTTCACTGGAATACATAAATAGTACTGTATCTAACATGCAGAGAATTTAATTGATAAACATAGTTTTTTATATACAGAAATGTGTGTGACAAAACGTGGTTAGCTAGAAAACCTGAAGCTGGTTTTATTGATTCTTAGCATAGTGCATCCATAAAAAATAAAACCTTGGCCCTTGTTTACAACGAAAAGGTCATGAATTGCTATTAAAAGGATGGCAATAACTATTTGCCTTTGTTCATCTTTTTTAAAGGCCTATAAAATAGACAGTATTTTTTATAGCCCTCCCAATGACTTTAAAACGTCTATTAAACCAACAAGGAGAAAGAAAGATTGATCGTCTTTTGTCCACTGTCTTGCCACATCGTTTTATGTGTTACTTTATTTTTTGCACTATTTAAAATTTTACAAGCAATGTTTTCTGGCTTTGCTGCTGAAGCGGTGCACTGTAAGGAAACCATGTTAAATTATACAGCAGTGTGATTCATGTCGGTTCGTGTTGCTTTTGTTTTAGCACTTCTTCCATGCACAGGAACCTTGAATTAAGGTGCAATTCTTTGAATTGGCCCTCAAGTGCACTAACTTATTTTTTTCCAGCAGTCTATTTTTATAAAAGGTGAGCTATGTGACTGGTTGTAAGGCCAGACGGCAGTTTTTCTGCTGTACTTGTTCTTTTCCTTCGGTGACGGTGGTCAGCCTGTGAAAATCTCTCTTTGCGGAATGTAAGTTGCAGAGCTCGGGAGAAAAAAAACCACCTTCAGGAGGCCATTAACTGAGGTTTTTTCCTCACTAGGTCAGCTGGCACAGTCCTGAGAGCAGCCGAGTCCTGGCAGTGCCCCAGGGCCGTGTTCATGTCTCCTGAGCTCATCAGTAAAACAGGCTACTGCTGTATGCCAACCGGAATGTCAAATCAGCATTCCTTCCACGCCGGCACATTTTCATAGTCTTAAGAGATTACATGGAAGGCTGGCTTTCACTTTGGTTCGCGGGAGTGGATCTTTCCAATGTAATTAATGAAATCACTGCGAAAGTTTTTGTTTAAATGGGTAGTTCTCGCAGGTCAGCGCCCTGAGGGCTTGTGTTTCTGCCCTCTGTAATGGGGGGTAATTGGGCCTTAGATGTGCGCGAGGAAGATATCGTTATTCTCTCCATCCTCACATCCTTTTAATTGGCCGGAGTCATTTATGTCTTCAATTGTGCACTAACTGTATAACTCTATGGGTGCTTCAACTAATTTACTGTTGTTTATTCCTGTTTCATTATAGCTGCTGTTGTATTCAGAAACTAACAAGAAGATGATAATCAGGCCTGTTTCATGCACCTCAAGTCTGATGCAATTGGTGCATATTTGTATACTCATATTGAACAGGATGCAGAATTCACACTGCATGCACCCATTTCTGAAAAAGTCTTGGTGGTACTTCAACCTTAAATTGCTGTTATGATAGGAAAAATGATGTACTTGTATAATATATTGTAATTATATAGTATATACACAGTAAATTTCCCGGTGTTAAATCAGCACCGCTTGGTGTACATATGGGACCCAGTTAGAAATACTTAACATGTATGCTCTGCTGAAACTCACATTGTTTGTGATGTTACAACCGCCTCTCCGTTCTTAAGTTGCCAGGGATACATTCCAAGTATAATACACATTAGTAAAAGGATCTATTTTAATTTTTATTTGTCTATACACACCTTGAGTGGCCGTGGTACATTATAAAAGTAGCCCAAAAAAAACGCAACCCACAGCTCTGTAATTTTTCCCGCGACTGTATTTTCAAAATAGCCCACTTGTGCCGTTACCCTGGCAACACTGGATCGCTGTACCCTCATCACACAATGATAGATGACCTTCCACGCTGCGATGACGGGAAGAAGTTCAAGAAGGTCAAACCTTATCAAACGATTAATTTACGTTGAAAAAATATTAACGCATTAAAAATTTTAGATTAATCGCATGCGTTAACGCGTTAACGTTGACACCCCTACTCGTAACATAAGCAAAGTTATACAAAGAGTAACCTACCATTGCTCTTGAGTTCCTATACTAGTACTCTGATTTCACTTTTTAAATAATTAAATAACTTTTTAAATAACCCTAGTTCCACTGAAAAAGAGAAATCCTATAGATTTTAAACAATACTGCACGCATGACGACAAAACATTCACTTTTTGGCATTTAAAAAGAGGGTCGTCCAGAATCTATGTAAATTAAATTGTTGAAGGATGATATTTTGCCTGACAGAGTTGAAGCGTTGGAGTGGTTTAGCACTCAACCCAGTTCAAGCTCCCTTCTCGGCAAGATCCAGTCTTGGCACTCCGCACTGTATCAACACTCTGTGTGTTTCTTCAACCTTGAGGCTGGAACGCCAGAGGGCCAGCGCAAACAAACTGATACACTTGTGCCAAAAACAAGCCTTTCAAGCTAAAGGGAAGGTTGTGAGGCTGCTGGTGCTTTACTAACACACCGCCCCAAATTCCTGAGCCCTTGAAACGGCACTCATGGCTTAACTTCATTAGTGGGTTTAGATTTAATTACACCTCATTAGGCCTCTTTTTTTTAGCAGCTTACAAATATTTAATCAATTTCGAGGTGTTGCGTAGCAAGAGTTTTGTAGAAAGGATGGGAAATTCTCTCAGGCATGTTTTAGATTTGTATCAGGGAACTGTAGCGCCTAGAGCTGCTGTCAGTTAATGTGCAAGCTTTTTAATCTACGATGTTGGGCAAGTGAAGCAGATGTTGGATGTCTCTTCAGGTTAAAAGTCAATGTTAATTGCCGTTTGCAACCCATTTTTCTTTCACTACCTTTATATGAATGCAGCAGGATGTTCAACTTGACTTTATCCAGTTAATGTTAGAGAATTTATTGGATCATGAAAAGGGTGTTGCCCAAATTAAATTTTGCTAAAACAATACATAGCTATTTGACATTATCAAATAGCCTTCATGGACTGAGTGATGTCAGCAGAAAGGTTTTGATTCATATGTATATATTCATATATTTAATTATATATAATAGTTATTTATATAATAATAATATAATAAATAAATACTGTCATTTATAATTTATATAATTTTGATTAATTTATATGACGTGTGTTTTCTATTTTAATAGATTTTAAAATGTAATTTATTCCTGTCATGGCAAAGATGAATTTTCATTATTCCGGTCTTCAGTTTATGCTGATTTGGAAATAATAATATCAAGAAATATTTCTTATTATTACCAATTTTGAAAACAGTTGTGCTGCTTAATAATTTTTGTGAAAACTATGATTCATTTTCGTCAAGATTCTTTGATAAATAGACAGTTAAAAAACAGCATTCATTTGAAATAGAAATCTTTTTAACATTATAAATGTCTTTACTGTCACTTTTGATTAAAAACATCTTTTCAGAATAAAAGTATTAATTTGTTTATAAACAAAAGAGAGTTACAGTATGATTAAAGATTGCAAAAATAATTTTACGTATTTGGAATTAATCACATAATAAGACTAGGAACATGCATTTTTAAATAAATGAGGTCAGTTCGAATTTAAAATTGACTCTAATGTACCAATACTAGTCATGCACTAAGCCCATATGTATTTCTTCTCTCTTTCTCCCTTTCTCTTTTTCCGGACTCTTTTTTTTATTTCTATTTTAGGATGTGTTTGGATGCAAGAGACCCTTACTGTGGTTGGGACCGAAAGCAGCGCCGTTGTACCACCATAGAGGATAGCTCTAACATGAGCCAGTGGTTCCAGAACATCACTGCCTGTCCGGTAAGGACCAGCCGTTTAAAGAGTCCACCTCACTCACTGCCTCATGCATGACTGATGTTTCGACACATGTCCACCGTCTCCATAGCGCTCAGACAGTCTCCCTCTGCAGCTTTGAAATCTGTGTTGCGTGAAAGGTGCTATGCCGCATGATTGATAACATCACTTGAGGCAGCTGCTTTGTGGTCATTATTTTTTAGGACTGAGATTCTGCACGCACCCAACCTTCAAATTCACACGTTTTTTTCTCATTTATTCCAGCTGAGGAACCAAACCACAGATGGCGCATACGGGCCCTGGGCTCCATGGCAACCCTGTAGCCATGATGACGGCGAAGGCACCAGCACGTGTCTTTGCCGATCACGGGCTTGCGATAGTCCGCCCCCTCGCTGTGGAGGTAAAAACTGCGAGGGGCCCACCATTGAGGTGTCCAACTGCTCAAGGCAAGTAAAAAGTTTTTCCTTAAAGCAATGGTTCAGACAAAGAATTAAAATTCAGTTAAAGCGTTTCTACAGTCTGTTTTTTTTTTTTACGTTTGCTGCCATCCTGCATCTAAGGTGCTGAAACTGAATTGTGTTTTTACCAGAAGTGGCAGTTCTCTCATCACACGAGATGCGCTGCAGGAACCAAGCACTTTAGCAAATTGAGAATGTTTCCCGATCAAAATTCCTTACCGAACCTGTCCTCTTTCTCTTCCATCACGTCACATTAGCCTTATCAAATGCTGCAGTGCTGCTGAAAAAAAAAAAAGTATTTCTATATCCCAAATGAGAAAATGGGCTTGTACCCATCACGTCTTGCCAAGGTTCACTGATGCTCACAGTTTATTCTTTCTTTGCTTTTTCTGCAGGAATGGAGGTTGGACACCCTGGTCATCCTGGGGCCAGTGCAGCACAAGCTGTGAGATTGGGTTTGAAGTCCGCCAGCGATCCTGTAACAATCCTTCGCCCAGGCATGGCGGCCGAGTGTGTGTGGGGCAAAGCAGAGAACAGAGGTAAGAAGAGAGTTTTTATTTCTTACACATCTAAATGTAAAAATCAAGACCTGAAACATATCATAATTATATTTAGATATTCATCATTTATTTAATAAAGATTAGGTAATGTAATTAAGGAGCCTCAAATTAGATTTGATCCACTTTTATACGAGAAACATTAATCTTCCTTATTCGGTTTCTTTTAAAAGGGGTCTTATCATACATGATTTTTTAAATGGAGTCTTTACACCAAAAATAGTCATTATTTAGTTTTGTATTACCATTTTTACTCAGTGATCCTTATAATTAAATCTGCTTTTATTTGCTCTTGTGCCTTAGAGGAATAGTACACTCCAAAATGAAAAGTCTGACATTATTTTCTCAGTTGCTCCAAACTATATGCTATTACTTTTTCAATAAAAGTTCATAGTGACCACGGGCTGACCAAGGACAAAAACACTATAAAAGTAGTCCATATGAATATATTCCACGTTTTCTGAAGCCATATGATAATTCTGTGCGATGAATAGATTGATTTATGCAAGAAGAATTTAGAATGAATTATTTATAGATTTGTTTATTTACATTTTTGCAAGACAATTTTTTGTGTTTGCTGTGTTTGCGTATAAGTCAGCGTTAGAGTTATAGTTAACTAAAACTAGAATGGAAATCTAAAATGAAAACCTTAATAATAAAATAAACAACGTTTTTGTTACTTAATAAATTAAATGAACATTACTTGAAATTAAATATAAAAAAACTTTGGTAACACTTCACTTAAACTTATTAAAGGTTATTAAAGGGTATAATGCATTATAATTATTCATAATATGCATTGTAATACATTATATCTTGTCATAAATAATTATAACCAAATTTAAATTGCATAGTGCAGCAATAAATTGACAATAAAGTGTTATAATGTATTAACTGTGGTTACAATTATTCATGATATTTTACAATACAATATAAGGTGCATTGCAAGGCATAATAATGCATTATACATAAAGGCTTTAAGTAAATAGTGACCGAAACTTTTTTTTATTTTAGCTAGTTGACAAGGCAATATTTCTCATTTTAATATAGTTTTACTCGACGTAGTAATATAAGTAAAACAAAAACTGAAATAAAAATACAAACTGTGAGTGTGTGTGAAAAATACAAATTTACTGAACAAAATTACTGAAACTTTAAGTAAAATTAAAATGAAAACAGAAAATATAAAAATTAATATTAATCCAAAATGTTATTAAAAACGTCATGATACTACGTGCATTTTAAGTGCAAGTTAAATTTAAAAGCATTATAATCCGATAATCTTCCCCTCTGCCGAAGCTGTCAAATGTGATGCCTGTAGTGCAGGTTGGACGTCAGTAACATCAAATGCCAGGTTTACAAGTATCTCATAACCAAGTGCAATGTTGTCAAACCTGTGGCAGTTTTTCTTATAATATGACCCCTTTAAACATTTCTCGAGTTTTATCAACTCGGAGCAGGCCTGACTTAAAGCCATGATACGAGTAAAACACATTTTTTATGCTCACCAGATTCTGCAATGAGAAGGTGTCGTGCCCTCAGCCCATCTTCTGGTCATCATGGTCGCCCTGGTCCAAGTGCAGCTCAGAGTGTGGAGGAGGGGTGCACTCCCGCTCCAGGAACTGTGAGAATGGAAATAGCTGTCCAGGATGTGCACTGGTATGTACACCTGAAGTACACACACACGCTTTAGCCTTGAAGCCTCCTGCTCGACTGTGATAACCAAGCAGCTCTCCTCCCAGAAAGATATGTGTGATGTACTGTAAAAGTGGAGCTCATTTGTGATTCAGGAGAGACTGAGTGGACTAGACAAATCTAATACGCAACACACTGTTTCATTTTGAAGATTTATGCAGTTCTGAGACTGTCACTTACATTAAGCTGATCGTCCACACAGCCTGCCAATGGCCTTGTAGTTATTTACATTCATCACCTTCAAAATGAAAAAGAAATAAAACATGCCTTTGAAGAGATAGACTTAAAATAAACCTACTCAGAGAAATATTCATTGGAGTAAATGTGTGAATACTTGCCTCGGTTTCTCCTTTTGATATACTGTTTCTATTTGCATGCATTTTTTTTTTTTTAAATTGTGATGTTATCCGTTGTATAAAAGTAATATATTTTAAATATTTGTTTCAAACTAAGTATAGTTCAGTTCTATTAACATATTTACTGACATATCTCTCGAGACTCTATAAAAATGCATATTTCTTAATATTAAGCCTAAAATGTGCTTTAATGTCACTATTGATGAGGATAGCATGATCTTTGAATAATATCGATATTTAAATGCAAGATATTTAAAGTGTTCCTGAAGTATACTTGCAATATTTCCACTTAAGCACAGTCAAATATATTTCAGTATATCTTTACAAATTTAGCAGACTTTAAGTATACCAGTTTAGTACACTAAAAGTACAGTTGCAGGGAATTTTTGTTAAGTACATAAATATGTAAATGTATTTGTAGTATACTTAGCTTTAAATAAATATATTTGTAATACATTTTAATATGTTTACTTTTCACTAGGGTAGCCATATAAAAACTGACATGAATTTACACAGGACAAAAATACATTTTGGGTCCCAAGAGTAAACGGACTAACTAAAGGTTTAAAAGGACAGTAAATTGAACTCCAGGAAGGTTATATGCACTAAATGATTTTATGGTTTATTTTATGTTGTCAACAAATCACATCACAACAAAACATTTTGTGCGGTTATATGCTGAAATGCGTCTTTCTATACAACAAAAGATCAGGACAAATCAAAATAGCATTCAGTTTCCTAAAATGCTCTTTTGCTCCTGCATTTTAAATCGGACAGATTTCTTTGCTCTCCAACTCTCTTAAGAGCTGCAATTAATTCAAATTTAATCGACTTAATTAGGACTCAAATTAACGTTCCTTGCAAAGAACTGTAACACTCCCTCGGGTGTCTAGCAAGGAGCCATTACATTTTATTAACTGTTCACAGTGATGGCACAAGAATGAGCTTCACGTGCATCTTAAGTAATGTCGCCTGTGCATGAGGAATGAGCAACTGGATGATGTCATCTCTTTGTCAATCTTCCTCATTGCAGGAGTACCAGGCATGTAATCTGGAGTCCTGTCCGGAGGTGCGCCGAAACACCCCATGGACCCCTTGGGTCCCAGTGAACATAACCCAGGGAGGAGCACGGCAGGAGCAAAGAGTACGCTACATCTGCCGGGCCCAACTGGCTGACCCTCATGAGCTTCAACTGGGCAAGCGTAAAGTGGAGACACGCTTCTGCCCCAATGACGGGACGGTAACCTGCGAAACAGACTGTGAGTGTATAGATCCTTTTTTCTAATGCACACCCACACCACACCGATACCACTGGCTCGATGACAGTTCAGGGTCACAGTTCTGCTCTTGCCCACTTTGCGCATGTCGGGTGCCACATTGATTAACTGTATCTTGCTGTCTGAACTCGGGGGAGGTCAACCACTTGAGGTGCACATGGAATGCATTAGAGGCAAGGGAGTGTCAGAATTCACCTTGTGCAGGATGCTGTGACCAGAATGTTTTTTGTCAGAGACGCTGTAAAACACAGCATGACATTGGTAGGTTTTTTTTTAGTAACCTTGAATTAAACAGAAAAAGGCCACTCCTTAAAAAAAAACACACACTCAAAGAGTGCTGCAGTGATGACGTATTTATTAGGCCAACCCGGAAGTTAGCATCACCCTGGTTCTCTCAACAAAAACCCAATAGGATTTTTCCATTGGATTTTTGAATTCTTGCAGAAAATAAGCTTTGTGAGCAAACAAAAGTTTATGATTCTTTAATATTTTGTTCATCATGAATTAATACAACAATTCTGAAGCCTGCATGCAATAGCCAGAACTAAAAAGCTAAACATAAGCTATAAACAAACTATAAGCCCATTAAGCTTCCAAAAACTAGCTCTTTCAGTATTGATTTTCAAAGCATTTTCCCTAAACATTTGAGTTAGAATAGTTCATTATAAACTATGCAGTTATAAATACAATGAGGCTGTAAATGCAGACTAGTGAGTCAAGTAATTTCTAGTTCTAGGAATTTAATGTTCCCAACAACTTCTGTAGTCCCATTTAGCCACTTGTTAGCAAACATCTGTTTCGAGACAATTAAAAGCTTTAAAAACATCACAAGAGGTTATAACAGGTGTATCTTGTTGTAGGATAAATTTGAAAATATCTTGACATTGGGTTAACCACAAACCTTATTTCAGGATTTTTAACCCAAAGCCCATTCAAAAAATGTATTGGCTTCTGGACGATAAAACTGGAAGTGCTAAAATGCTCTTCTCCTGGTTTTGACCTAAAAAAATACATCATCCCTGCAGTGCTCTTTAAATAAAACAACTAAATGACTGTTCACACCAAGAACAATAACTGTAAAGATAACTAATCATTTACATAACTATATTAGTCAGGTGGATTCTGTATCATCATAACAGCGTCAGTAGGCTGGGAAAACATTCAACGGGATAGAAAAATACTGAAAAAACTGGCAAAATTGTAACACGCAATATATGTTTTACAGCTCTCGTTGAGGAGCTTCTCAAGACGCCTGGTGTACGACTGACAGGCTCTGGCTGGTCATCTTGGGAGATGTGGTCAGCTTGCACTCAGGAGTGTGCCAAAGGCTACCGTACTCGCAAACGCACCTGCACCAGCGCAGAGGGCAAAAGCGTTCCCACCGCCTGCCGGGGATCTCCAGTAGAATTTCAGGACTGCAATCCTCAGCCCTGTCCAGGTAACACACACAAACAGAAACACGCATGTAAACACAAGCACACTCCAAATGCACATTTACATATGTGCACACAAATACACACATAAATAGACTCCCACATATGCTCATAATCAAGGTAGTTGCTCATTGTGCTGGAAAAGCCTCAGCTACCATTAGAGTGTGTGAAGTGTATTACTGATTTCATTAGCTAATGGAAACCAGAAGCCCTGTAGGGACCTGCTGCAGTCAAATGAAGAGGTTTCACCATAATTCCACACAGACATGAACTCAAGGATAAATCGAATACTCTTTTCTGATTTAAAGACAAGATCAAAAAATGAAATTTCCAGTTAGCACCAGAACTTTAAAGGTGAAGTGTGCAATAAAATGGCATCAAACTGAATTGTTAATAAGTGAATAATAAGTAGAACAGAAGGAGTTGCTCTTTGGTTGCTAAGATGTTTTCAAAGTGTTTTTAGCATATTGCTATAGAATGCGATTGCTAGCATGCTAATGGACAGTTTAAGAATGATAAAAAAACATTTTGATAACATACAGTGCTAACAGTTTAGAAATGCTAATGAAAAGTTAAATGGTGCTAACAGACATTTCAAGGGTGCTAAATTAGCACTGCTAACAGACAATTTGGGCATGCTAATATACGGTTTAATGGTGCCAAAATACATTTTTCTCCACGTTTAACATGTTTTGAAAGTGCTAATACTTCACCTGTGATTATTCACAGTGCAAATTATCTGACCAATCTCATTTAGTATGCGATTCCGAGCATGTTTGGGGATGCTTCTGGACAATTTAAGGATACTGAAAAAAACAGTTTAAGGATGATAACAAATAGTTTAAGGGTGCTAACATGCAGTCCAAGAGTGCACAGTTTAGGAACGCTAATGAAAAGTTAAATGGTGCTAACAACATTTCAAGGCTGCTAACAGACAATTTGGGCATGCTAATAGACAGTTTAAAGGTGCTAAAATCTAAAAATTCTAAAAAATTAAATGCTAAAATTCTCTCCAGGATTAACAGTCCTCTTTGGCTCAAACAAATAGAGCCATGTTTTGAAAGTGCTAATACTTCACCTGTGATCCTTCACAGTGCAAATTATCTGACCAATCACCCTGGAAGTTCCGAACAGTTGGTTTTGTGTGTTTCTTTAGACGTATTGACAGCTACTTGCCAATGCATTGTCCACTCTAAACTCTCTCTGAGTGTGACAAATGAACGGCACCCACAGTATTTGCTATTGCTGTTTTCCACTCAGGCAGAAAGGGAAAATAGGATTGAAATAGCAAAGCGGAAGGGAAGGGGGTAGGGCACATGGATTCAAACCACATTACTGACATCAGCCAACCATTTTAATCATTGTTTTGACCTCAGACGTGCACTCCAATCCAACGCCCGGCTTCTCCCTCAGTGTGTGAGGTTGCTGGACTCACTGTGATTGCAATCGGTCTGCCTTCACACTTCAGTCGTGCCCCAGTACACACATGCTAATCCACTGAAGTTAAACAGTGCTTTCTAGTGCAGAGAGAAGGAGCCACCCCTAACCTTCTCCTCTATCAGTCTGATGAGACGTCAAGAGGATAGTGGCAGGGTCTGTTAAAGTGAGAGGAAACTGCACAACAGCAGTGCTTCCATCCTGGTCAGTGCTGGAAAATCTAGTTTATGGTGGTAGCTGTGATTTGGAACATGATAGCTGGTAGATAATCTACAAACGAGTTGGTTATACCAGCTTTAGTTGGTCAAGCTGGTTTATGGTGACCAGCTTGGACCAGTTAGATATCAGTCACCACCTTAATCTGGATTTTACAACAGGATAAACAATGATATGGAGGTGAACAGCTGCTGTTCATTGTAACAAGTCTCAAGTGTTCGGTGAGGAGCTTTGTGGGTCAAATAAAGCTGTTAGAACCTCCAAGCGCGACATTCTGCCCTGAAATTTGAATGTCTGGATCACCATCACATCCCATAACAGATGTCTGCTTGCCTTGTCCGCCTTGTGGGAATTTCCAATCATGTCCGTTTTTTGGATTGTTTTGTGTTTGCCTGTTTGATTGATGCTTTTTTGTTTGTGTTCGGTACATTGTGTTTGCATCCTCCACTCCGTCTTTCTTGTTTGCGCTGCATTTGCGTCCGCTTATCTGATGCTTGGATGATTGTGTCCCCCTCCTTGCCTGATTGTTTTGTGTTTGTCTTTGTATGTTGTATTTGTTTGTACGTGTTTGGTCTGTGCAGTTAACGGCGCCTGGTCTTGCTGGTCATCATGGTCGCAGTGTTCGGTGCCCTGTGGAGGTGGGCACTATCAACGAACGCGCACATGCACCAGCCCTGCCCCTGCCAATGGAGGGGACATCTGCATCGGCTTGCACACAGAGGAGGCTCTTTGCAACACGCACACCTGTGATGGTAAGATCAGTTCAAATCCAGAACCACAAATGGGATAAAAATAAAGCTTTAAGTGAAATGTGCTACAAAAAATCAAGGCTCTCCAAATTGAGCTCCACCTCTGTCTGTAAGCACAAGATACATTTGGTTTTCAATGTGTCATCTTTCCATCAACACCCATTATTATCACCATTTAAAAACATACAGTTTCTATGGAGGCTTATTGTTTTTTGTATTTTTTGTAACTTAGTCTATGTCTCACAATTCTGACTTTTTCTGAGTTTATATCTTATATCTAAAATATATCACATTTTCTCAGAATTCTTTTTAATTACATTTTCCTGTTTAATTTTTTGTTTGTTTGTTTGTTTGTTTAATTAAAAGGTAACTTTTTTCAGCTTCGATTAGCATGGTTGATCAGCATTGGAATTGTATTCATCAGCAAAACTTAACTGATGAGGATGGTCAACTGAGGAAATTGTGCTGGTTGAGCTATTTAAATGGATAATTCACTCAACATGACAATTCTGGCATCATTTACTCCCTCGTATGGAACTCAAAAAAGAAGAAGATATTTTGAAATGTCTCAGCATTTGTCTCCATACAGTGAAATATTTTCTTTTGTGTTCTGCAGAAAGTCAGTGATAGTGGGTTCATAAAAGATGACCAAATTTAAATTTTTCGGGTGAACTATCCCTTTAAGAAGCTGTGTGAGCACACCAGCATCCACAGCACAACATATGCTGGTCTTTTTAATGGGATTGTTTATGGCCAACTGATTATCATTGCATTGAAGGAATGATTTCAGACCTTTCAATCACCAGTAACAAATTCTTCAGATTCTGAGAGGGGCTTCTGGGGTCCTCCAGGCTACAGATGGTGCCATATGTGAGCTGCATGCATATAGAAGTGTGCTGTGTGCAAGCTGACTGTGGCAGTACAAAGCTCTGTTGTCACATTCTGCTGCCATCACTTTAAAAATGCCCCTTTATTTCAAAATGTCCAGCTGTCCCTTTAAGATAAAACTGAAATATTTATGAAGATTGGATCATGTAAAGCCCTGTAGTTTTAACAAATGCTATACTACCTTTGTATTGCCTTTGACTCTCTGATTAACACCTCAAATCCATGCTGAAAGATGATGAAAAGATCATGTATTTAATTATCAATAAAATATCGGTCACTTATAAGTTTCCATTACAGTTAGGATTCTGCTTTACAAATAATTTATGACATATTGTTTGTTCAAGGAAAATAAATGAAGATTGATGTAGCAGTTATCGGGGCTGCCTTTTATCACTGTTAACTGTGGATCTGTATTTTCTGAAATGGGACTAGTTGCTACTGATCTTAAAGTCTTTTGGATCCTTAATTCAAACATTTGGCCCCTGTTGGCCCCCTTCATGAATGACAAATTTGTTAGGCTCTGGGAGAGTTATAAGACTG
Organism: Onychostoma macrolepis; assembly: GCF_012432095.1. Taxonomy (NCBI): domain Eukaryota; kingdom Metazoa; phylum Chordata; class Actinopteri; order Cypriniformes; family Cyprinidae; genus Onychostoma; species Onychostoma macrolepis. The sequence continues at coordinate 11,010,891 of NC_081163.1, forward strand.
CGTATGGTCTAGACAAGCATCTTAAAAGCTGAAACATGAAAGGAATGTGTCTATTTACAGACTGGATTTTCCCAGCAAACAAATACATTTTAAATCAAAGTTTCGTCTAAGTAAAGTTCTCGGTACACTTGCTGTGAAAGTGTTGCCTCAGACTGTGATTATTTTTGCCTCCTCGTGTGACTCTAGCGGTGTTTGTTTCATGTGTGTGGGTGGGCTGTTGAGTCGGCAGCGCTCTGGTTAGATTGCCTCTGAACTGTGAGCATGGCCAAAATTGGGACGCTCCATTTAAAGGAAGAGTTCACCCGAAAAATGTTCTCATCATTTACTCACTGTTAAGTTGTTCCAAACCTATGATTTTCATTCTTCTTTGCACCAACAAAAGGTGCAATTTTAAATAATTGACTAATTTCTCTTTTCTATGCAATTACTATAATTGGAGACGTAATAGATTTTTAAGTTAATATTTCAGTGATTTAACAATACATTTGCATATTCATGGTTCTCTGATGACGGTTAATGGTCACAAAATGTAAGTAAAGCTAACATTTAAAATCCTTAAGCTTTAATTTGGTGGAATACTGGTGAAGTACTGTACACTTCTGTCCACAAACATGTTGGAAATTATGCAAATGTACATGAAGAGAACCTAGCGCACACTGCGTTCCCATATGCACATTTAACTTGCATCACCTGCAGAGTGATTTACTAATTATATTATTATATCATATTATATAACTATTTAAATTGTAGCCTTTGATTTGATAATTGCTCAAAGCTATATCGCAATTGCGTTTTAATTAACTGTGCAGCCCTATTTATCTATTTTAATTTTGCATTCAATTTTATTTTATAGCTTTTCATTAACTCACAAACCCCCATTTAGGAAATCTTGACTTAGAATATAGTGAATATTGTCATTTGGACCACTTTATTAAACATTTATGCATACAGTGTATATATACATACAATTTTGGTGCTTGACAGAGGAAAGTCACAGGTTTTGGAATGACAGGAGGGTAAATGATGACAGAATGTTCATTTTTAGGTGAACTGTTTCTTTAAATCCTGTGTTTATGCCCGTGTCTTTGTGCAGGTGGGTGGATGGCCTGGTCGGTGTGGTCTGAGTGCGATGACTCGGGCCTGCAGCTGCGCAGTCGAGTGTGCGGGGCTCAATCCACACCATGTGTGGGAAACAGCTCCCAGCACCGAGACTGCAATGAGATCCCAGGTGAGAGAGAGCTATATATAAACACACACACACACATATATATTCACACGGCGTCCAACTATCCCAATATGAAGCAAAGCCTTTCCCAATTGCAGTGTTACTCTTATTAAATAAACATACACTTTTAAACCCTGTCAAACTCGCTGTTGTTTTTAATAGATTAGATGTAATATGTTTACTTGCGCTTATTCATTACTCTGGCTGGTGGAGTGGAAGTGTTCAAAGTGAAGAACTGAACGCACCCAGCCTGCAAGAACACGAGTTATCAGAGCGGAATACCAAGTGAATCAGGCACTCTAATTAATATTAATGTTATGCCACAAGGCAGCCTCACATCCAATTTCTCTCCAATTTTGGGAAACGGGTTCCAAATCCTGAGGTGTCTTAGACGGTGAGGAGATCAAGGAGAATTGTGCATCTCAATCAAAACATCTCCCCCACCCCCATACCCATCTCTGCTCTTTGTGGAGATTTCAGATAGAGCTTGAAAAGCATGACTCAGGGTGGTAATAGAGAACTTCAGACTCTATCGCAGAAGTGAAAAATGCCGTTTCCATCGAAGTGCACCTTATTACTTCAACCAAAATGGAATATTTACTCTAAATGAGCATTTAAAGGTTTATTCAGCAAAATAGCTTGCGACTGTTTTTACTGACATTGGCTGTTCATTATCAAATAAATGCAATATTTGAATAACGTTGTGCGTAAAGGAATCATAATAATTTCATTACTTTCATGCGACCTGACTGACAGGCTTTGATGTGATTTCCTGTACTTTATCACTGCAGACCTGCTCATCCCTCAGGTATAAAACAGGAGACTTCCTCACCACTCAGATCTATAGCTCTTTGAATCGTCCCACTTCCAGGAAGGTTGTTTTTGAAAGGAGAAAGTGGAGTGGGATAAGATGGGGAATGATTGACGTTTTGGCTGTAATTCAGCAAAGGGAGGCAAAACAAGAGAGCATGTAATGACCTGCTCACAGGATTTTTTCTTGCACCAGCCTGCTTCATTTTTAAATTGTTGGTTTATGGTTAGATTGCTGGTCGCAACCCAAAAGTGTTGGTCACAACCCAAAATTGAGCAACAGAACAGACCAAAAAAGTGCACAAAATGCATTAATAAAATAAAATGTGACTAACCATGCATAGTTACAATAGCAAAATAAGCTTATTAGCTTTTAAAAGGATGTTTCATGTCTTTTGATGTTGACATCAAGGCTGCTCATCCATTTGATAAAGATATGAATAATTTTGCATATTGTTGGCTCTATGCATTTCATGGAATATTGACAGTTTTCAATATTAGACCATTTTTCTTTACTTTTATGTTTAAAAATCTGGTATTATTTTTAGTCAGCACTTCATGTCTAAGCATCTGACATTTCAACAGTTTTGACCATTTTATCCAAAGAGACTTGCATTGCATTCTGGGTATACGTTCATGTGGTCCCAGGAAAGCAAACCCATGACACTGGTGTTACTGCCGACATGCTCTACTGGTTGAGCTACACGAATTTAGATTTTGAAGCAAAACTACTTGACAGCTACTGCTCTAGATGGATGTCTGTGACTGTTCGATGCATCTCAAACCACAATCGTTGTGTTTTTAAGATGCCTTGTCAATTTGAAAGATGTTTGATATCAGTTCAAGACGTTCAGAAAGAGCTCAAGACTCTTGCAAGAGCTCATCTTGTGCAAACAGCCACTAACTATACATCTCTTTCTCTACACAGCCATTCTCCCAGCATCTAGCTATGAGAAGGACCAGCAGTGTGGGGGTAAGTGCTTAGACCGATATGCTTGTATGGTGTTCACCGCATGTTAGTATGAGCTTATGCATGCACGCTCTTGTGAATGCTCAAAGACATGTAGCAATGTGCTGCTTGTGTGTCATGTTTCACGTCAGCTCCTTTTCATCCTGAACTCAGGCAGAAATGGAATCGCTAAGCAGGTTTAAGTGAGTGAACTTCATAATTCACACTGCTGATTTTCAGTTTTCCATGTGTCGTGTTCCACGGCTCTTGTGGCTCTCCCATGCAGTGGTGCTGCTTTTCCAGTGCATGCACCAGATGAAAAATACATGAGGGGGCACAGCGGTGCTTTTTAGGTTGCGGATCCAGGCCACATCATGTGGAAAGTTCTGCTGCCCTCAGAGTTGGCACTGCAATGCCAATTTGGTGTTTCTCCAGGTGGCAGCACATATTACCCATCATGCTCCAGCAGTGGTGCTCTCCTGAGTGATCGTTGTCCAATTAGAGCAGTTCATGGTGGGGTATGACGTTCGCTCTCCTCAATCAAATTTCGCACTCATTACGGGTCCGTCACATCGACCGGCTAATCACAGCACTGTCCCTCAGTACTGCATCATTCAGCCAGACGCTTGGAAGCACCTGCCTACCGCTGGTTGATGGCTACGGACATGTAACGTTAATGATGAGGGATGCAATGGTGCCATATCGCTCCGAATCTACTGACAAGGATGACTATATTGTCTCATTATTTGAAAAAGCATATTTAGTCAAAGGTCTGAATGAAAATGCCAACATATTACAGTTATTTGCAGACAAATGGTTACCTTAATATTGCCTTCTCTTGTTTTCCCAGGGTTCACTCTGCTTCACCTGATAGCTACAGGTGTGTCGTGCTTCCTGGGTGCTGGTCTGCTGTCGTTCCTGGTGTATGTGTACTGTCAGCGTTTCCACAAGCCCTCGCAGGAGTCTGCCGTCATCCATCCCACCACTCCCAACCACCTCAACTACAAGGGCAACACCACACCAAAGAATGAGAAATACACACCCATGGAGTTCAAGGTCAGTGTTGACACCATATTAAGAAGAAAATAATTCTCATAATGCTTTAAAAAGGGTTGTAAAAAGGGTTTAGCATGTTGTTGTTGTCTGCTCATGTCAGTTGTATGCATAGTTCTTGGCTCTTCGCAAGTAATGACCTCTGATTCTGTTGACTTGAAGTTATTAAAAAAACGAAGACTCTCTTGAATGAGTCTAAATGGAAGAAATTCAACATTTTTATGTCTACATTGTGTGAAATGTGCATGATAAGGGGGGGGGATTTTTTGATTTGTTTAGTTGATGTTTTCATTTCAGAAATTGTGATGAGGTGCAAAGTCATATAGAAGTTCTAAGTGGCTGTTTGCTAAAATCATGCACACATTTATTTAGGGATGCACAGAAATTAAAATTCTGGGCCGAAATGGAAACCGAAATTTCTGGATGCACTTGACCGAAAATTGAAACTGAAAATGCTTTTTAATAATTGTTCATTAGTTTTATTAAATAATATCAAATAATTTATTAAGACTTTTTAATTCAACTCTTAACTAATAATTTGGTCACACACACTTTATATTAGGTGGCCTTAATTACTATGTACTTACATCAAAAAATAAGTACAATGTACTTATTGTGCTCATATTGTATTGCAAAACACTTCTGCTGCTATTGAGGTGGGATATGGGTAAGGTTAGGGACAGGTTAAGTGGTATGGGTAGGTTTAAGAGTGGGTTAAGGTGTAAGGGATGGGTCAACAGTGTAATTATAAATGTAATTACAGAAATTAATTACAGATGTAATTACATAAAGGTATTATTAACAATATAAGTACAATGTAAGAACATGTATGTACACAATAAGTGCATTGTATCAAATGATTAATTTAGATGTAAGTACATAGTAGTTAAGGCCACCTAATATAAAGTGGGACCAATAATTTTAATGATACTGAATTTAAAAAATACAAGCCAATAAAATAACCACACTTTTTAGTGGATCGTTTGCATGGTGCCGTGAGCAACTCAATGGAACGCATATTCATAGAGCAGAATATTGAGTGGAGCGTCACACCGCACAGTGAACAAACCTGCAAAACCGTTAAACACTGCTGGGCACAGACTTTTCTCTTTCGGCCAAAAACCGAAAATGTCATTTTCGGTGGATAATTTTCAGCGGCTGAAATTTCGGTGCATCCCTACTTCATAGTGTGCAAAATTCAGATATACAATGAATTATAGTAGTTTGCAATGTAGTTGCTAAAATTAAGATGGAGGGATAAAGACTACTACTTGTCAGTATTGGCCTGGCGTCTCCCAAATGCACTTTGCAGCCATTATAATGTCACAAAAGATTTATTTTTCAAATAAATGCTGTTCTCTTAAACTTTTTATTCATCAAAGAATCCTGAAAAAAACATGGTAAAATGTGCTACAATAATACTGCACTCTCATTGATACTGTAGCTGAATGCATACTCAAATTTATATATATATATATATATATATATATATATATATATATATATTTTAATGAGCACTCAAAAGGCAAGGATTTTTAGACCTCTTGGAAATAGCGGTCATTGTAATTCTGCAGAGATTCTGTGTGAGCCTGAAGATAAGTTTCTAATATATGCCGACTTGGAATCTGTGGCCTTAGAATTCCACATAAAGCTCAGTGGAGTTTGGCAGATTGCAGATCCTGTTTGTATTTATGTATTTTGGCAACTTTCAGAATCTTCTCAGCTGCTTAAAAGTGTGTTTAACATCTCCGTTTTACACATTTTACCATATTCAAATTTCTTTCGCAGATGTTAGGCTCATCAGGATGCTCCATCAAACAGATCAATGTTTCTATAGCACCACAGAGACACAGTGTTTACCGTTTTCTTGGGAATATGCCCACAAATGCCTTTTATTTACTCTGCATATTAAGATGTATTTCAACATCAGAAAATGACATTTTACTTTTACATTTCCCCACAGAAAAAAAGTTGCGAGCAGCCAAGAAGCCAAACTCTATCGTAGAGCATGCTCGTTTGTTTTGTACGAAATGAGCATCACTAGATAACTGATAGTTTGGAGATTACCGCTGGTTTCACTCTCCCCACGGCCGCTTGTTTAGCCGCCTCTTCTGGCTGCACGCGGTTCCTGGCACACACTCCGTCTTTATTAATGGGCTCCATTAGGCTGTTTAAGCAGCAGCCGCTCAGTGGACTCCCACAGCTGGTTGTGACTGATCGTTGAGCTCATCCTATTAGTTTGGCTCGGCTCGCTCTCCCTCCACCTCGTGTCCTTGCTGTGACACCTGCGCGAGCCTTTTGCCACTTTTTCCATCGATCTTCTGCATGACCACTACTCACTCGAAACTCATTATGAGACTTGGCCAATACGAGTGGATCGAGAAAGAAGCAGCCATTGCAAAAGGCCGTCACTCGGGCCTCTGTCCACGCATTCCCAGGGCACGTCGGTGTGCAGATGGCTGTGTGATATTAACCGTGTGACACGGAGGCTCTCTGATTGATGGGTGTTTGAATAAGCATCCGTTGAGAGCCATGTTGTAAATCAGGATGAATATTCCGATTTCGCACAGGGAAGGGTTTGTCGAAAGCCTGCTAAAGATACCACAGTCAGAAAGATGTAATTTGGTATCGTAATAGCAGCAAACATTCCTTTCGCTTGTCACTCATTGACTCTTGGATAAAAAAGCAATTTCATCTGTCTTGTTCAGACTGAAAATGGAGATCTCAGCCTTTTTGTACAGCTATTGTTTGCCAGGTATTGAAAACTATAATTGTTGCACAGCAGTTCTCGGCTACGGTGAGTCACTCAAATCAATCTTGTATGTTTCATAGCTTCACTTCCCCAGTAACTGAGCTGCAGCTTTTTTAGAGCTAGACAAAAGATATTTCTCGAGAGCTCTACATTTCATACACACACATTATTTTCATCCATGACCCCCGAGTTCACCACTTTTAAATTATCCATCTTATCAGCAGTGGACTCCATTCACAAGTGCCTTACATATTTAAAGGTGCAGTGTGTCATTTCTGGTCCACTAGTACCACCAAACAGAATCGCAAAAATAACCTGATTTCTTGAGTTCATCCTATTGTAGCGATAGGGTTGCTAGGGTGCACTGAAAGGTGTTTAAAATGTTGCTGTGGAGTTCTAAGTGGTTTTAACATGTTGATATACAGTTTCTAGAGTGTCCTGAGAAAATTTTTGCATTTTGGTAGGGTGTTCTGCGTGTTTTTAATGTGTTGCTGTAAGGTTGCTAGGGTGGTCAGAACAGAATGTTTTTTTTTTTTTATGTTTTTTGTGGTTGCTGTGGTATTCTGACCCTTATTAATTAACCATGGTTTTATTATAGTAAAAGTGTAGTAACCCTGTTTTTTTTGGCTGATCTATTACTATTTGTAACCTACGGAAGAGGATTGGGCCAAGCAATAATAAAAAATAAAACCATCTCGAGATTAAAGTCGTTAAATTTCTAGAAAACAAATCATTAAATTTTGAGAAAAAAATTGATAAATTTCAAGAAACAACTTGTTAAATTTTGAATCTGGAATCTGTAAAAATGCAACTAGCTTTTTCTCAAAATTTAATGAGTTTTTTCCTTGAAATTTAACAACTTTTTTCTCGTAATTTAACAAGTTTTTTTCACAAAATTAAATGACTGTAATCTCAAGATGGTTTTATTTTTTTATTATTGCTTGGCCCAATCCTCTTCCGTAGTAACCACAGCTTTACTATAAGTATCATAGTTAAACTATGGTTAGTGTAGCAAAACCATGGTTAATTTGTAGTTTAACCACAATAACAATAACCATGTTTTTTTTTTTACATGTTGCTATGCAGTTTCTAGAGTGTTCCGAATGTTTTTTTTTAACATAATGTACTGTTGTAAGGTTGCTAGGGTTTAGCAATTAGCATGTTGCTTTGTGATGGCTAGGGTGTTCTGCATGGTTTTTAGAATTGCTATGCAGCTGCTGGTATGTTCTGGGTTGTTTTTAACACACTGCTGTGAAGTTGCTAAGGTGCTCTGGGTAGTTTTTTTTTTTTTAACATGTTGCTATCCAGTTGCTGGGGAGTTCTATGTTGTTTTAACATTTCACCATAAAGTTTCTAGAGTGTTCTGAGTGATAGGATGTTCTTCAGTGGTTTTAGCATGTTGCTATGCAGTGGCTAGGGTGCTCTAAATGGTTTTTAAAATGTTGCTATGTGGTTGCTGTCATTGTTGATGTTCTTTAGCATGTTACCATGCTTGGGTGGTTTGCATAGCTTTTACCACGTTGCAGTTGCTTAGGGTGACCATACGTACCATTTTTCCCAGATGCGTCCTGGCCAGGATTTCTATATTGCTTTGATTCAAAGTACCTCGAGAGCGTTTCGAAAACATAAGGAACCGATGTCATACACCGATCGATCTGCACACGCAAACAAAGCCAAATCCTAGATATTTTAGGCAATATAGAAATCCTGGTCAGGATGCGTCCGGGAAAAATGGCATGTATGGTCACCCTACAGTTGCTGGAAAGTTCTAAGTGGTTTTAACATGTCACTGTGTGGTTTTTACAGAGTTACACCATGCGGTTAGTGTGTTCTTCAGTGATTCTTAGCATCTTTCTATGTGGTTGCTAAAGTGTTCTGGGTGTTTTTTTGTTTTTTTTAATGTCGCTATGAAGTGGTTTTAACATGTTGCTGTGACATTTCTAAAGTATTCTGAGTGATTTTTAGCACATTATGTCATTCTTCAGTTGTTTTAACCAAGTTGTTGTGTGGTTGCTAGAGTATTCTGAGTGATTTTGCAGTCGCTATATTGTTCAAGTCAAAAGACCCCATTCGAAGGTCTATGTTATTCTGGTCCTCAGATGTGGCTCTGGTCTCTCCTTCATTATAAGACTCTGCGATCTACAAACTCATGCCATTGGTCGAGGGTCGAGACAATATTTGCTCAAACATGCTAGTGGTGCAGATATTACACCCAATATTTGCTCAAACATGCTAGTGGTGCAGATATTATACCCTGTACCTTCAAGGAACTAGCTGGATAAGAGTTTACATGTGTTAAGCTGAAGTGTTTCCTGAAGGTGTGAGATCTTGCTGTGTGCTTTCAGCATTCTCATATTCTCATATTCTTTTTAGTTCTGAAGGTCACAAGAGGCTTGCAGACTGTGAGATCAGTGGTGTTTCATCTCAGGATAGATGGATAGTTGTTTGCCTCTCAGCACATCTAACACTCCTTTATTTGTTTTTCTCCACAGACTCTGAATAAGAACAATTTGCTGCCAGATGAGAGGACCAACTACTTCCCATCACCACTTCAGCAGACGAACGTGTACACCACCACATACTACCCCACAGCGCTGGGCAAATATGACTACCGACCAGACTCCTCGCCGTCTCCTTGCAGAACCTATAACCACAGCTGAGACACGTGTCCCATCCGTCGCTGTATCGCCATCTCCTAAAAGCCTCCACTTTCCCCACCCACACACTCTGCACCCGATGAGGTGCTTATTCCAACATTCCAGACGATTTTTCCCCTAAGATCTCTCCCCTGAGGACCACGTCACCTAAGTCATGCCTTACGGTGTCCGACGGGGGAAAAGTCCAGTGATTCAAACAGCACTTTTTAAAGATTGTGTAGCTACACTGACTTTGATAAACTGATGTCTTGATTGATCGCTGCAGAACTCCCGTTACTGGAAAGAGGTTTTGCTGAAGCTCAAGGTGGGAAGACAAAATTGTGCTGGCATCCTGTACAACTCCAACAATATCCATTATGGGAAATGCATTCTGCTGCACCGTGGCAGTTCTTTTTGAAACTACAGAAGAAGAATAGACGGACACCAGACAAAAGAGAGCAATCAATGGTGACATTATTAGGTTTGGTTAGAATGGCGGAATTGTGTTACCTTTGGATGCAAATGTAAGGACGTCACACTGACTTCCGACCTTTGAGGGGCAAATCTCTGACAAAAGAGGATGGGTTGCAGGATCAATGCATCTCCTGGGTGAACTCTTCAGATACGAGTTTGGAGCCAAGCTGCAGAAAAAACTACAGCTTAAAATAGGATGCTATTCAGAACGGACTCTTATCAGAAGCGAAATATAGATTTTCAGCACGTTAAAAGGCCAGAAGAATGCGTCATTATTTCCCTGAAAAGTCGAAACGCCTTTCTTACTTGCGAATGCATGGGAATCAAGGAATATTGCACCAACATGGAATATGCTTAGATCTGAAGCAAACATGTTCTACTCTCTTACTGTAAGTCCCGGTGGTCATATTAAATATGACTGGGTTCAAACTGAGACGGACTATATTTTATTATGAAAAAAATGTAGGAAATACTGATAGCTTGGCACTTGTTTTATACGGTTATTTTAAAGAGGGAATTATTCAGCAGTTGTAGAATAGATGGACAATAGAGTTTATTTAAGATATGAGTTCAAGTATTGATGGAGCTGTACTGAACATTTCATATATTATTTTTTATTATTGTTTCCAGATGGTGTATTCCTAACCATCATCACATTCATCAGAGATACGAGCTAAGGCATACACCGTTATATAAGCATCATATATTCATGAAATTGCCTAGAGAGTCAAGTTACACAGAAATGATCAATGGATCACTATCTTTGTCACATCGAACAACATCTAAAAAAATGAATCTTTGTGCAGCACTATGTGCTCAACTCAGATTTTATTTTGCCCATGTGTTGACATGCTTCCCAGCGGCATCACGCCCACATTCCAGATGAAACTCAACAGTTATCGATAAAAGCGATTCAGGAATGGAAACTCTCATCGAGATATAGTATTTATGGTATTGCTTGGTTTCTAAAGGGCATTGAAAACTAAACTAAGCTATTTTATCATGCTCGTTTAATGAATGCTAAGCCAGCCATGCTTCAGCTAAGCATGAGTACATGGGTTGTAAATAAGTGATGTCCCACTGCGAAAAAAAAAGTAATGCCACGCAAAGGTTAGTATAATGTATATGTATATTGTAAAGCTAACACTCTTTTTAAACGCCTTATAGTTGTAAAATGACAAGTGCAGCAGCTGTGTAAATATACCAACCGTAGGGATTGTGTGGGGATGGAGCCTGTCAGTGTTCAGAGATTGACTGCAAGAGAGAGACCATCTTGTGGACCGACCCTGATCGATAACTTCAACGATTATTCATTAGAGTCCCTACAAAACTATTAGAGAGCGTTTGCACTTTTATTCAACTGTTCATAATTCATATGAAGGTTCACAAAATTAAAGTCCGTGTAAAGTGATATAAAAATATGTGTTCTGAGTTTGTCACACAACAGAAAAATGTGTTATTAACCACCCAGCCAAATTTGAATGATAAAAAAAACCGCCAAGTAACTAAAATAAGTTATCAAAATCTTTGAAAATAAGCAGGACTCTCTGCTCTCAAACGCTGGGGGCGTGTCCGCTGGAGGCGCTGAAACCACGCCCACTGGCGGGAAAGCGGCAGTCTCTCAACTGATGCTACAGCCATACATGTTTGAGCGTGCAAGTTCGTTGTTTAACCCATGTAATCCCAAATTTTTCCCTGACATATCCAAATGATGTGTCATTAGTAACCCTTTGAAATAATCAATAATAATTTTTTTTAGAAAAGTGTGTGAAAAATTATGTTTTATGCTCGGCCACAATAGTGACCGGTGGGATATGGTGAGTAATGAAATCACATATTTCTGCAGTCATAAAAATTGTTATATATCTTAGCTCAGCTATTTTAAACTGTTTGATCACATTCTAGGGTTACTATTATGCATAAAAAAACCTTATGCAACATTGATAGGAACACAGATAAAAAAAAATTCAAAATTGTTACTTTTTTCTAAAAGATCAAATGTTTATATCAATGCTACGAGTATTACATCATTATTGTAATTTTTTTCTAACATTTGAATTTTTAATTTAGTGCAATATTTTGTCATTGCAACATTTTATTGTCATTTTCACTAGCAACTGCCATTGGATTATATTGTAAAATAAAGTTCACCGTTATCCCACCGGTCACCTTGTGACCATCAACATGTTTACTCACTCTATGACCACACTCAACAAAACTGAATATATGCCACTGCAGATATTAATACTAGACACCCTAAAGATAATGTGTACCAAAAATCTTTGTCATACCTTTATGAACATATCTTTACTAGCCTTTCATTTTGGAGCTTTGATGCATCTATCATCATCTCAAGGTGCAAACAGGAAATAAACTGCTCTGGTCATGTGACAATTTGCACTAAATATGTGAAACTGCACATATTTAATTGAGACCATTTATTTTTCCCATATTTGCAGGAAGTGCACTAAAACATCAGTCGGTACGGTTTTTAGAGCTTTATAAATGAAAAACTTCTTTACGGTCACTATCATGACCGGTGGGATTAAATGGGTTAATTGTAGACACGCGGCAAGCGCGCTCAACGCGCGTCAGCGCTGCAGTGAGGTTGAACAAGCGAGCGCGGCTCATGGTTGCTTAGCAACGGCAAACACCACGAGAGCGCAAGCTCCGGTGCGCTTTGAAAGAAGAGAAAGCGGCACAGCTCGCGTTTCCATGCGTTTTTAGATGCGAATTGTGAACGCTCCGTGTTTTTAAATTGTATGTATTCTGCCACATATTGATGTCTCTGGGCTAAGACCCAGGTATCCATTCACCCTAGAACCGTCCCTGCCTAGAATCTGTATATCTAACATCACAGACATTCAAAAAAAGACAAACTAAGAACTTGACCTCTCAACATAGTTATTATAGTGTTAAAAAATACTGAACACAGAAAAAAACTGTTTAACGGTTTAACTCCACAATTCAGTACTACATAGTTCAGAGTCTTTGTAATGTGTTTCAGCAATACATTTCTAACATTTGTAATGTGTTTAGAAACAATTCTCAGAATTCTCTTTACACGGACTTTAACATGAACTTCAATATCATATTCAAATACAGTCTTTAATTGTTTTGATGCTGTTGGATCCTGTTCAAACTATTTAATGGGGATTTTTTTTATCTTCAAAATGCTTTCATACTGAGCCTTTTCATTGAAGGAGTCCAAGAATTTGAGAGCATTACTGAAAATGTTCCTATTTTGCATTTTTATTCATTACATTTTTATTGTTATATTAAAGATATGCTCACATACAAAGCCCTTTTCACTGAAAAAAAAAAAAAAAAAATCTAAAGTCCAGAAAATTTTATTAATCTCTTTTTAAATTGCAGATTATATTATCAGCATATTTTGAGTGAAAAGTTTAATTGATTTTTTTTCATTTTTTGAAAATGATCTTTACTTTTTTTTTTTTTAAATCAGAAAACATTATTTCCAATTTTACCTGAAGTAAATCCCAGATTTTAAATGTTTTTCAAAGGCTTTTGGACTCAACTGTACGCATGAAAAGAAATCCAAGAATAGGCAAAAACTCTAAGCTCATATTCAAAGTTAAAGGTCAAACTAAAATCCCCACATTCGCTCCTGTGCGCCTGCCCAGATAATACATGTTGGTCAAGTGCAGCTGCTCTGTGTAAGTCGGGTTTTGAAAGGAGTATCTCTGCTATTGAACACGCATAAAGCCGGACGACGCAATGAGGCGCTCCATCCCTGCAAGGCTTGGTGCCCTTCTATGCAACTGACCTGGTGGTTAGATATGCGATGTAGACTGTAATCACTGCCTTTTAGACACTGTGAATTTTTGGTACTCTATATTTTTGTATATTGTACATTGTAAAAGATAATAAACCTTGATGCCAACCCGGTCTAACTTGAGCTGTTTCGTCCTTTCCCAATTACTCCCACACTACATCAATCTAGGTCATCCTGCTGACGTCTCCCGCAGAGCGAAAGGTAAGCGTTTTCAAATTGTCATGTTTTTCAGTCCAATGTCAGGTTGGCTATCATACTCTCCCATTTGTATGTGGAGGGATTTGTTTGGCAGGCTGAAGGAAATTGGACCTAAATGCTGACAACACGCACTCACCATTTTCCCTTCACACAATCCCTCCTCAGAGAGAAAAATGGATGTTGGTCTTTGACATGATACACTGTTTGCCCTTTTCACTCAAGACCTGATGGCATAAATATTGAAGTTGGCATCGCTATACAAGATTTACCCAGTGAGCGTGGGGAGTTTATTCACTGCAAGTCTCGGACTGCAAGTCTCTCTCATTTTTAAAGACAGTCTAGAGTTTTAAAAGAGTGAGAGGCAATAGGAACTTTTTATTAATGGGTGTTTTGATGATCAATAATTTTGTTGCTCCATTCAGTCAAAGGAATAGTTCATTATCTATTCACCCTCATGTCGTTCACCCTTTCTTCTCTGGAACACAAAAGGAGAAAAAGTATTTTAATTACATTATAGGCCGCTCTTGTCCATGCAGTTAGACAAACTAGAGCTTCGTCAAGAGGTGATTGTGCAGTGAATTTCAGAGTTACTGATTTTGGTCGTTCAGCTTTCTCTGTAAGGGCTGTTAATAACTGGAATAATTAACAATTAATATAAGACAGTGTTCCACCTTAGCACAGTTTAAGCTACATTTGAAAATATGGTTAAAGACGAGTCAGGTGTGTGACCATTGAGTATTTCTGTATTCTGAATGAAATTTGGTGATTTGTAAACATTTTTATAATTGTTTGTAGGATGATGCTTTGTAGTATTTATAGGGGATATTTTGTAGAAATTTGGATTGTAATTTCTATGTGGAGAATTATATATTTATCTGTTAAATTTTGGGGGGATTTTACTGTACATGGTATTATACTGATGTTTTTGTTACACAATTTGTTTTATATTTTCCTGCCCAGGGACAGCAGATGAAATTTAGCTTTGCAGCTAATTCTGGGGCAGTTTTCTGACTGTCTACTGTCTGTGTCAAATAATGAATACATAAAAAATTACAATGAATGGGAACCGAAGCTTTCAAGTTTCAAATATTGCACAAATTCATAAGAAACGAGTCTTTAAACGCAGTCCATTCAACTCATGTGCTATATTCCTTGTCTTTTTGCAAGAAAGAATAAACTTTAAACTGTAATTCAGTGAAAACACTGTCAAAATCATTGAGTTGAAGTTTTGAGAATTGGATCAAACTATTCATTGAACAGATCTGACTCAAAAGACTGTTTCATTCACTAATTAAACATTGATTTTTTTTTAGTGCCCAGGAATGTCTAGATTTTCAGTTGACTTTTGGTCAATACTTTTGCATCCCCATTTGGTCGAATGACCAATTCAAGTCCATTTCTAAGAACTATCTATTAAAAAGTTTTGCATGTGTGTTTGGAATGACATTAGGGTGAGTAAATGATGACTGTTCATTTTTGGGTGAATTATGTGTGTTCTGAGATGTTTTTCCAAGCTCCGAGTGAATGATGTCATCTTCCCGTTGTAAACAATACATAAATCTACTGTTCCTCAGCATAAGAGCCAAACTTATCTCAATCTGCCCCTCTGAGTCCAACAGGGCAATGCTTTGAGATGGAGGGTGAAGGCCAGACCCCGCTGCGCTTCAGCGGGAGGGCCTGGTCTCTGCACAGCACTGCAATCATTTCAAAGTGGGTTTTATTGACGAGCACAAGGCTCCATCCATCACCCGCTATCTGCTGACAGACTGGCACTGACAGATGACCACCGCTGTCCTCCCCTGAGTGGCCAGCTGGCGTCATGCCAGAAGAGCACCGTATGCTGAAGGTATGGGCCGAATCTGCGGCCCATCAGGGAAGAGCGGTGGCGAGGAGCTAGACAGATGCTTTTGAGGCTGGTTCTGCAAACCTCGTGGAATCAATTTGTGCTGCTGTCAGCACAGAGGCTGGGACTGCAGAGTAATGTGTCTTCACCAGGCCTTAACACACCTGGTATGAAGGGTAATCTTCTCCTAGTCTCGCATGGAGTCTGAACGGTGACGAAAAAGGTAATTAAAGATCCATCGTCTTGGAAATGTAAGCTTTGGAGTCATGTTTGTTTAATACGTTACTTGGGAAGAAAATAATAGTCAAACATTTTAAAACAAGTAAATGTCAAATGTTAAGTAAACAGTTTTGGTGTGATGGTCTACTGGGTATTCTCTGTGATCATTTCCTTTGGTAACACTTTATTTTAGGGTCTCTTAACTAGTTGCTTATTAGCATGCATATTACTAGAATATTAGCCATTTATTAGTAGTAATTAAGCACATATTAACGCCTTATTCTACATGACCTTATTCTACATCCCTAATCCTACCCAATACCTAAACTTAACAACTACCTTACTAACTACTAATAATCAGCAAATTAGGAATTTATTGAGGGAAAAGTTGTAGTTAATAGTAAACAAGTGTTCCCTATTCTAAAGTGTTACCTTTCCTTTTTTTTTTTTTACATTTTAAAAACATTTAAAAAATATTAATAGTTTAAAACACAACTACTGTATATAATAAGGTTATATATATTTTTTTATTTTTTTAAATAAATTAGACGATACATACAGCCTAACTGACACCCCGGCAGAATGAAGTTCAACAGATTAATTGGGTCTATTTCATAATGCATTTATTGGACTAGAAAAAGTTAATCAGTCAGGTGAAATCAGTAATCAGATTAGGCCACTTAATCCAGAAATTGGTTTGCATCTGGACTCAATGCATCCATGCCCTGCTGTTATTATCACTATATAACCAATGATCTCTATGAAGAACACAGTGGGGCACATCAGATCCTTTCATCATGTTTGTGAACAAAGCTGAAATTGTTTTGGTGTTTGGGCTCCACAGGGAGACTGAGAGAGACTGTTTGCATGCTTACAAGATCAACAAACCAGACAGTTTGAGAAGGTCTCAGAACCAAAAGCAGCTCCTTTACGCACAGAATATCGCCTTTATTCTCTGAGGAAAAGAGTCGCTCTGCGCTGTGAAATAACAGATGCTTTGAAATGATTGATATCATCTGCAACCAGATGTCATTGATCGGATCTCTTCCGTATACAAGGAACCTACACTAGAATGATTTCACAAAACCTGTCATATTTCACACTGACGTCAAAGGAATAAAAGAAAAAAATTATTTTGCTTAAAAAACAATTTAGGACCTTATTTTAGTTTAGATTTTACTTTTATTTTATTTTAAAAACATGATTTTGAAATTTTATTTAAAAAAAAAAAAAAAAAAAGTGAATTAATGTGAATGTTGGGTTTAAGAAAATACACAACCTCTGAGCTCACAACAGGTCAATTTTCCTAAAATAAATAGTGTTTTTATTTCTGAAACCCCACTCTTGTGCTCTAGGAATCTGCGTGAAGCCTTCTTTAGGAGGCGTTTACACGACACCATTTTCAAGTTAAAACAGAAAAGCTTTTATGCGTTCTGGGCGTTTATTTTTTGGGGGCCATTTTTGAAAAAGTTTATCTCCGTATACTTAAAAAAACATGAATTTGTGAAAACAGTGACGTCATGTGCAAGTGTATTACATATTTGCATAGAATTTTCTTCATTCTATTTCTTTGTGCTTTATTACTCTGGACACTGGAATTAACAGATTCCCCGTTATAGCGAACAAAGATGAGTCATGCATAACGAAGAAAATGTGCTAAACTCTCTGCCTAAGTCAAACACAAGGATCACATCCAGTGTTCACAGCTTTCTGCTCATACTGACTTCTCTCAAAGTCATTTATGACCGAGCAGTGTTTACCTTTTTTTGGATGTGACATTAAAGAATGGGTGGGTGGCCATAATTGGTCAGTGATAAAGGGTCCTTTTGCCTCCAGAGTATTCACATTAATGAAAGCAGGAGCAGGCCAAATGATGTTAAATTACCTCACTAAGCCAATACGGTTTGGAGCTAAATGGAGCTTCTAATATATATTCTGCACAGAGAAAATGAATAGAACAAAAATCGGACAGAGATTTCCAAAAAATAAAAAATCCTTCATTTGACCGTCCTCAGGTTAGTGTGGCATTTATTTAACAAAACTTAACTGTTTTATTCAATCTACTGCCTGATTTCATAAAAGCTAAAACATGCGCCGAACCAAACAAAGGAAAACTACAACAATGTCCTTGACTGGAATATATCTCTGGCACAAATTTTGCAAAAAAAAGTTTTCCACAGAAAGTTCCTTCTAACATGACAGGAAAGTCAAACAATGTCGTTTTAAAGCAAAACTTAATTCAGCGGTTTGTTAATAATATTGTTTGAGAAAGTTATTTTTACACACACTAACACTGCGGTGCAAAAGAGGAACAAGTAACAGAACTGAATTTTTTATAGCGCTACAACTTTCTTTTTGCCCCATGAAACAGAAATTGCTCAGAACCTTTTGTAAGACTCAGAACAAGCAACTCAGAAACTTTAAAACAAAGGGGAAAAGAAGAACAAGTTTTAAAGAGATAACACTGCTAGTCAATTTTTAAAGTATCTTCACTAAATGAAGCGATGTCTTTGTCCATGTACCTTCAGAAAATGTGCCGCCACTTTCACACGTATGAGATGCTGTGCTATAATTCAGTCAAGTCTGAAGGTGTTACACATAACCATATCATTTAAACAGTGATTTAAAGTAACAATATAAAACATCATGTATAATAAAAAATAAACTTTCTTAGTTACATCCATGACACTAAAACCACCCATTCTTTCTCACTTTCTGTTAAAGCAGTGTGGTGATCTGGCCTAGTAACTGAAATCTTGCAGGGTTGCGATTCATGTACAGTAAGTCATTTTGAATAATGAGCTACATGATTAATTATTAATTAGCAGCTCAGAGGTGCTTCAACCTGACAGGTGAGCACCTGCAGCAGCTGTTGTGGCAGCACCGCTATGCAATTCAGCCCCAACTTGCTGCAAGGACAGGTTAATAGAGCTACTGACCTCTGACACCGGACATTTCCATTCAGCACTCTTATGATTGAACAGATCAAAGTCATAACTCCTGAACTGTCTGGCTTCATCGAACCCATGTTAACAGCACATGTTGCCTTTCTGCTAGCTGCTCTCTCATGTTTATGAGGGAACAAAACAATAATCCAGATGTCACCCTTGCCTTGACATATACAGACATAGAAGATTAGTACATTTCATCAGCATGTGCTTAATGGGAATTGAACCTCTTTGCTTTGTGCTACCAGTTGAACTGGAACATAATATACAGGGGTTATACAACAAAATAATGCGGACATGGGGCTAATATCATTTTTGTAGGCTACAGTGAAAAAAACTGCTGCGTTATCTTTTATTTATCTTTTTCTTGTCTATATTTGCTGGTGTGTATATTAGTGCAGTATAAATTGTATTCAGCAGTGTTTAGTACAAGTGGTCTGTGAAATGGGTGACTTGTCAGACGTCCAAAAAAGACAAATCATGGAAGCCCATTTAGCAGAGGCGTCTGTAATCTTAACAGCCCAATTGTTTGGTGTTATAAGAACAACAGTCTTTACGATTATGACTGTGTACACAAAGCATGGCAAGACTTCATCAGAGAAGAAGAATAGTGGGAAAAAAACAGAAAGTGATTGAAAGGAACCATCAAACACAGAAAGATTTGGTCAGAACAACCGCAGTAAAGTGACAGGAAACCTCAATATTCACCCTGTTTCCTCAAAAACCAAACACATGGAACTTTACAAAACCAACTTCTTATGGAAAGACCCGTCCCCTTCATTACTGCTACTTCGTCCGCTCTCACGCCACACATCATGTTCTCACGCAGTGAAATATACAGTACATCGCGAAGCAAAGAGGAAACTGACAACTCAGCTTTCAAATTTTGTAATTTTGAAAGTAATTCAAAAAGTAAATACAGTTTTGTGGTTCTTTAACATGTCGTGACAGATCACTGTTGCGCCTCGAAATACCACGAAATAAACATGAATGAACATCAGAAGGTGTCTTGTTTCAAACGTGGAAAGATGTCACCACTTTTCACCACCACTACACACCATTTTTCAAGTTTAAGTCCATTGACATTAATCTATTCTTCTGTCTGGTTTGTTTGTCAGACAAAGTGGCAGATTCGGCGTTGTGATCGGTCAGATCGCCTGTCAATCAAACTCCCTGCAAAGGGTCAATTGCAATTGCTGAAACTTTAATCACAGAAATGCAAGAAACATGGAGTCACGATCATAAAACCTGGCGAGCTGGAGCATCAAGATGAACTTCAACAGTTGCCATGGCCAGACAAATCTGACTTGAATCTCTGATAGCACACGTACACCACGGAGACGTCTATTTGACGTATTTTTAAGAGTGTTTGCTGTATCTGCAATACATAGGACGTTTCCTCTCAGATGTCAAATAGATTTTTATTAGATGTCTTTAAGATGTTTAAGATTTAGAATGTATGTAAAATTGACTTCTTACAGACATCTGTCAGATGTTTGTACACAGCAGATGCTTTCTAGATCAAGCAATCTTTAACAGACATCTTGCAGACGTATGTGTGCTATCGGCGATATTATCAAACCACTGTGGCCGGTTTTGGAAAGAAGAGTGAGAAACCCTCCTCCAACATTTCTGAAGCAAATGGCAGATTTTCTGATAGATGACATTCTACTGGAGACTTTTCACAAGTTGTATGTATCTATTCTAAGAAGGTAGGAAGCTGTATTAAATAATAAATGGTGGTGAAATATCTTAATAAAGAAATATTGGTGTTCACATTATTTTGTCCAACCCCTACGGTATTAAAACAATACATATTTAGTTTGGTTTATGCCATTGTAGCCAGCTTCCTTCATTAGCAGAGCATGGCTGTGGGAGCAGAGGTGTTGTGGGATTAAAATGAGATGAGTGCCTGATCAAAGTGTCCGTCACTCTCCTGACCGCTGTGTTTCCACTTGCCTGGATCTCTTAATTGCTTGAAGTCTCGAGACATGCTGCTTTGGTTTAGCCACGTCTCCGCACATTAGAGCCGCACAACTGAACCCAAACATGCCGTCTGCTCGTTCCATCTTCCGTCTGTTCTTGGAACGAAAGTGACTCACCTTGATGAGACTCAGCCAAGTAGAGTCCTCATCCAAACATGCTCCCCGATTATCATCAAGCTCCATTATGTTTTGTTGGACTGTGCTATTGATTTGCTCAAAGTGTGGGTTCCATGCCTACCTTCTTATTCAGCAGGCTATCACAGTCAGGGCTGGAGCAAGATGCCTGCTAATGCCTCTGTGACCATGTTGCGCACATCCCTGCCAGCCATCTGGTGCTTACTGCAATCATGTATCCTTAAAGAAACTGCAATGCACAGAGAAATCTCTACAGCTTATCAAAAATAGGCACTTGTAAACTTGCATAAGATAATTACATTTTTGGTTAAGAGCACTGTAAAAATGGACACAAAAAAAAAAAGGCCAAGATATTTATTTGATAAGTAAATTTACTCAGCATGAACGTGAATTTTACCTTTATATTATTATAAATTGTTAAATCAAACAAACAAATTTTTTTTTTTTACAGTAATATTAAAACCAATGTACCCCTCAGGTTATTTTCACTACAAACAAAAACTAAAACCATTAAAATAATTTTTATTAATTAAAGTAAAGCAATAAAAAATAATTGCAAATATTTGATAAAAAACAATTCAATATTTTACATTTTAAGTTATAATAAAAAAATGTTAAAACGAAATAAATGAAACGTGAATAAATTACAAAATTACGATTACCAAAAACTAAACTTAACACAGAAAATATAACAAAAGCCAATTCAAATTAATTCTCTTATAGTATATAAAAATACTAAAATAACTGCTTAAGATGGCACCAGTTGCATTTCTTATGAAACAGTAGTACCATTACTGTGAACAATTTAGGCCCACACAAATGGGTCCGCAGTAGGGGATATTGTATTTTATATACAATATAATAATTATAATATATTAAATAGATACGTTTTTTTATTTCACATTTTATTATTGGCATGTTGTTAACAAAATGATATTAGATTTAATAAGCTAGCAAGCTAACAGGCAAGTGGTATGCTAAGAGAGTATGCTGAGCAATTAACGAATGAGAAATAATGAAGAAATATTGAGATAAAATATTGAGAAATATAAAGGAACCAGTTCATCTGATTTGGTTTTTATACAGCGTTGCAATGCAAAAACAGCATCAACATTTCTTTTGGAAGGAAATAAAATATTAGTAGGTGCCACTTGTCTTTTGAATTTGTGTAAATTCATTATTTTATGCTAAACATACTAAATATAAGAATCTTACAGTTTCTGCAAGGGGTGTGTAAATGTAAGAGCACACAACTGTAACTGGTGAAACCATCCTATATATAAATATATCTATCTTTTTTCTCTATGTATTTGTATTTTTTATAAGACTGGTTCTGTTCATCTGTCACAGAAGTCATCCGCTGGGAAACGTCTTGCCGGAAACATGAAAGGGCATGCAGAGCATGTGAGGACTGAAAGCTGCAACAGAAAACAAATCAATGGCTATAAAAGTGTCACCTAGATTGACAGTGAGCTCTGTTTACTACAGAGCGTGCGTCATGTGCTCAAGAACAGGAACCATGGCAGAACAGAGCCCATGGATGGGGAACAAAGCCAAAATGTATTTTATGAAATTGCTTGTCTCTGAATGAAAACACCTGTTTAAGCCAATCTTCTCCCAGGATGCCTGTTGCTGCTGTTGTCGACACTGAAAAGTAACACTTGAAATCTGAGGCTTTTTTATGTGCTGAAAAGTTGATGCGACAAGTTTAAATGCTCCTTTTTGTTATTCAGCTATGGTGGGATGAAGAAAGGGATCAATCTTCTTTCAATGCTCTGACAGCAGTACTGTGAAACAAAAAAAACAACAAAAAAAGAACTTAAGAAACTTCAATACTTCATTCTTTATTCTTTGAAAGGGGAAAAAGTGAAAAAGTAAGACTTTTTTAAAAAAAGTAAAGGGAACAAAAAACCTTGAAAACATGTTATGGTTTCTGTGTCCCTGAGGATCGCTAATCCACTTAAAAACCA
This sequence comes from Onychostoma macrolepis, assembly GCF_012432095.1. Classification (NCBI taxonomy): domain Eukaryota; kingdom Metazoa; phylum Chordata; class Actinopteri; order Cypriniformes; family Cyprinidae; genus Onychostoma; species Onychostoma macrolepis. The sequence goes on from NC_081163.1 coordinate 11,033,884, forward strand.
TTAGACTGATTTTTAATGCAAAGTAATTCTATTTAACATTCACAAAACTGCAAATTGATGTTAGTTTTAATAAAACCTAATAATACAGTGACAGATAAGGACATGAATGGCAGAATAAAGAATATATACACAGAAACTTCACTAAGTGAAGTCTGATATTCAATAAATGTATTATATGAATTACACTTATATTACCCTATATTATATTATTCACAACAGTCAATGGAAAATATACCAAGAATGAAATGAAAAATAATAATAATAATAATATATACACAATACAAATAAAATATTGAATATCTCTCTTTTATATTATTATGTTGTCATTTTTTATTTTGGTTTTGTAATATATTTAAAATATTATTACTGTTAAGCCTAAAAAGAACTCATATGGAACTATTCAAAGTAAACATGAATAAATAACATCTCAAGCTAAAAGTGACATGAACAGCAAGCAGTTAAATTCTCACAATCACTGTCATTAACAACACAAACATAGGCAAAATTCACAGAGAAAAGAGGAAATCTATGAGAACCGTAATCTATAGGCTTGCATGTAAACCGCAGGTTTTTTGGCTGGTGTACCACACAATATGTTAACAACTCCTGAGTACACATACTGTCGGAGGACGCCCACTCTCAATCCTGATGTCATCTATGATCTCATGCTTTGAAGGGTGTGGGGCATCATGGAGTGTGAAAAACATGAGCTCATCTTATAGACACCCATGATAACACATTTACTGGAAAATAGGGATGCACCGATACCACTTTTTCCAGTACTCGCCCGATACGATACTTTAATTTGTGGTACTTGCCGATACCGAGTACCGATATCGATATTTTCATTGTATTTGTACATTTTTTAAATATTGGGTACAGAAACCAAAAGGGTATGATGTTAGTTGGTTAACTTCATTTATCAAATGTAAAATTTAAAGTCAAACCAAAATTTATTCAGACACCTTCAACATTTCTCACATTATCAGTTTATTTGCTATAGTTTAGAAAATGGTAATAAAATATGACAAGAAACAAGAACAAGAAAGGTATGTAATGGATTACAATCAACCAAAAATGACAATATTTGCACAACTATCAATACTTTGTCAGGCCACCAGCGAACCTGAAATTAAATTTTTTCCCAGACTCAGTCTGAATAATTTTTGGTCCCACATTTGTATCAGTTTTACTGGTAGTCCACTGTATGAAGAATTTTTGGGTATAATGTCGTCACAGTTTACTTTATTATTTTTTGATTTTGCTATCCTCACTTACATAAATGAACTATAGTGTCCTGCACCCACTAGCAAAAAAAAAAAAAATCAAACATTATATCTGGTCTCTGTATACTGACTGTATATCCTTCGGTTATCTTAACACTTAATTATGCCCATTAAAATGTATTTTACAAGTTTTTGTTACTTTCACCGTTCCATTTTTTTTTGCTCTATGGTACATCATCCTCCATTGCAGCGGCTAATATCATCTAACCGTGATATTTTCAGAAATATAAGTCGTGTTATTAAAAAAAATCTGAAACGTGCTGCGATTTATATTTCAAAGCCACTCATATAATGCAGAAACAGTCATGAAGCAAGCAAAACGCGCACGTATTTGTACCGGTGCAGAGTGAGAGGGACAAGTACAGTAAAGCCTAGCGCATTTCACACAGGCTGATAGTTTCACTTTCACCAGAAAGTCGTGTATGCTTAAGGTTGAAAATAAATTATGTTTATAGTGAATGCCCCTATAAGTTGTCTTATATTTTCTCTATAAGTTCTCTTCCTACCGTTAAGTAACTTGTGCATTGTTTTACTTACTTGTTTTTGACATATCCGACCGAAGTACAAACTTTCCAGTGATGTCTGTGAGAAAGGGATATTCACTTGACAAGCCACTCGGCGTGCTTTGCTTATCAGCTTGTGCACATCAGTTAATACTGAATGTTCTACATTATATTCATTGCATACATATACTTCGTAGACATCCTTAATCTCTAATAACTCCATTCTGCTGTCTGTTGTGTTTCTTTGTCTGAATATGGCACTTATCACATATTCAGTGGCTGTGTGGTATCGGTGCATTTTAACGAGTACGAGTACAGGAGCTCAGTATCGGGCCCGATACCGCTGGAAACTAAACGTTGTTTCCTCGAAGGTCAGGCACATGTTCTCTAAAGGCTGTTTCACACTAGTTCAATATATCAATCAATGTAACAATTTAAGATGGCTTTGTACATAGCATATCCAATCATATTTCAGAGTCAGAACTATCTGCTATTTTCATGGTTTCTCATTACACACATCAAGCTGGATTAACAGTTTAATGACAGAGAGGAGAATTAAACATGATTCCTTTTTAAAAACATCTTTTTAATAAGGTGCTAAAAATCTTTGACATGTATCATGTCTGCACATGGACAGGGGATCGTACGCCTCTCCAGTGCCTCTTACAATTAACATTACAGTGACAGAACAGAGCACAAGCACTGACTGCAGCACGGCACGCACATCACAGTGGAAAAGAGGACAGAACAAAGGTCACTGTTAATTAAGGCAAAGTTAATGACAGGTAAAATAGAGAACCGTTCCGTACAAAGACACGAAAAGTGATTCACATGCAGGCTTTTCCCAGAGAAAAACAGAACCGTGTGTGTGTCCAAAGTTCTCAGTTGGAAATCTGTGGAAATGTGGGATTCGGCGTGTCCATAAAATACTTTTCCTTCCCCATCAATCAGTTCCACTGAAGTCAACACTAAATCCAACAGCAGACAGAGATGTGTTTAAATCTCAAGCTGCCAAAATTCACGGCAAAGTGAAAGTGGCAAACCAGACCAGATTCAAACGGGCTCCATTTTTATGGTGTTGCTCAAAAATGCAGGAGAGAACAGCTCAGTGTGTGCATGGGTCATTCGATAGGCTATATTTTAAACTTAAGAGGGAGTATTGCACTCGATTTTGCATTAGGTTATGCCACAAATCACAAAAGGCTACCAAACATGGCTATTATTGCTGGTGAATAGTGTTGTACTGTTCCAGCACTCCATAATGCCATGTTTAAACGCTCTTCTGTAACAGTACTCAGGCATAAAAACCATTAACAATCCCTTATTGTCAATATTAGTGTATTAATCCCTAAAACGAGTTAATAAATTACAGTTAAATGCATGATCAATTGCATAAAATTCTAAAAGGCTTGTGCAACTGACACCCACTGTGCGCATGCTACAGCTATAAACCAAGCCATCACATGAGAATGGGACGAACACAAACGGCTACCTAAACATGAATACTATAGATCCCTCATTACATAAACTATGACCTCAGACACCTTGAGGTAACATGACCCAGAATCGGACTAATGGCTGCAAGGTGATTAGCAAAACCCCACAGCGGAGGGAATTATCCTTTGCATAATATGGGTTGATAAGGAAAAAAAGAAGACCACAGCGAATGCCACTTATTGACAGTCCTATCACAGGTCAATTAAAGCTCAGATCCCACAGGCTATTCATAAGTGACACTACAGCTCTAAGAGGTCCCCGGTCCACAGACGGCCGCAGCTCTCGCCAGGCGGCTAATTGAGCTTGTCTATAATTATCCATTACACTCCCGTTAGATGTGGTGAGAGCACTAGAGGAGTCATCACCATGGGGCACTGCCAAATCCGTAAGTAGATCCGCTTGTGACTCTCTATGCAATAAAAGTCTCTTATATTGTGCCAGTATGTAAACACATAATTTCCATTAATCGTATTTATAAAAAAAAAAAACAAAAAAAAACAAAAAGTAAAATAAAATATACAAAAGGGATGCATCCAGGAGGCAAAATATCAAGTAGAAAGGTCAATATCTACACTTCTTTCCTCCTTAGTCTGGTTTCAGTTCCCGCTGTTAGTTATGATGCTAACACAATGCACTGCCAACACTGCTGGTCATATATTTCACAATTACAACATTTTTCAAAAAAAAAAAGACAGATCCATAAAAGTGAGCAACATGCTGTTTGCCCTTTCTCTGCACTCTGCTGGAATATAGTGCCCATAAAAAGACAAGCCTTCAGTCTCCAGCTGAAAAAAGCTCACGTGGTGTACTCAGACAGAGACAAAGACGTCCAAATAGAGGCGGTCGTACGATTCCCTGAAGAAGAGGAGGAGCAGGAGACTGAAGATGCAGGAGCCTGTCAGACACCAGTTTAACCAGGACAGCTCTGAAAAACAAGAGTGAGGTTGACTGAGGTTAGCAATGACAGCTTTTAGAGTACCAGAGTACCATTGTACTTCAATGCATGATAGAACAGACATGTGCTTATCATATTCTTATAAATAACTCCAAGTAGAGGTCTGCATTCCCGCAGCTGTTCCGCGGGACCCGATCAGATTTCTTGCGATGCGGGATTAAATTCCCGAATAAAACGCGGTTGCGGTCGGTAACTCTGGTGCAGTTTGAACGGGAGCGGGCGGTCTAACAATATCCCGTTCCCGACGTCTTTTCAGAACAGCATATCTGCGCTTTATTCAAGCCTGCACTGGACTTTTATGCACGCGCTGCAAGCATGAAACAGTGCTTCGTTTTATTTGCGAGTGTCTGTGCGCAGCATACGCATAAGGATGGTCAGAGCAGGCTAGCCTACCAGTGAATATAGCCTACGGCCCGCAGACAGAACAGGCAGGTTGTCCATGAGTGACAGAGCAGAATAAAGATGGAGCAAAGTGTGGATGCGCTGTCCTTGAAGAACGCTCAACTCGTTTATATTTTGCTTAGCCTATAATTTTAAATGACAGATGTCGAATTTATTTATTTTTCTTCCGCGACACTTTTCCTAGGCTACTGTGTTTACAGCAAGATATTAAAGAATTTAGTATTTTGACAAGACGAATAAAATGATAATAGGCCATTTTTGTACAACCTACATCTTTTTTTTTTCTCTGCGACACTTGTTCCTATATTGTGTTGTAAAGGTTAAACGAATTGTATCCTGACAAGACGAATAAAAATAAGGAATACAATTTTTGTACATTTTTATTTTCTCTGTGACACTTTTTTTTCCTACTGTGTTGGCAGCAAAATGAATTTCGTGTCTTAAGACACAAAATTCGTTTAACATTTTGCTGTCAATAAAAGACTCTTGACAAGACGAATAAAATAACAAATACAATTTTGTGCAGACTACACTTTTATTTGTTAGCCTATCTGTCTTTCTTTCAGTAGAGGAAATTTAAATGTGTGATTCTGGAAATGAGATCTAAATTTAGCAGGAACGGTCGGGTCGGGAAGAAAATTATTCAAAGCGGACAGCGGGTGAACAAAGAGTAAATATATCGCGGGAGCGGGTGGGTGCGGGATATAACCTCGCGGGAGCGGGACTTAAAAACAGTCCCGCGCAGACCTCTAACTCCAAGCATACAGAAAATAACAAATGTATGGACTAAAGGTTCTTGCATTTTATTTTGTTAATCAATACAACAAATATAACACTGTAGGCATGTTTTCCCCTTGTTTGCAAGCATAGTGCCTTATGAAATTCGTTTAGTTTTTTCCCAAATTCCGCTTTAATTTTTCTGGACTTTAGATTTAATGGTTAAGCAAAATTTTATTAAATCAAAAAAGCATGTCTAATTAATTTTAATCGTGAAACTTACACAATTGAACAACAATTTATTAAAAGTTTAACAAAAATTATATTTTTAGGGCCCTTTGAAATACATTTTTGTTCCCTCAAATTCTGTTTTTATTTTTTTTAACCAAATTCTGTTTTCCATTTTAATTTTCAGAATTCCATTTTAATGGTTTAATTAAATTTTAATAATCAAAATCTTCTGTAATTAATTGATTTTATAAAAACAAAAACAACTTAATTTATTATTTTATTTATTAATATTATACATACTGTGTGTATTATAAATGGTAAATAAATGAAGGCATAAATCAATAATTTATCTTGATTTTAAAAATACTTAAAATCCTTCCATTTTTTGGCAAACAAAGTGCAGCAACAACAGAGGTTTATGGTTAAAATTAAAATCATGGAAGAAATATTGTGTGATTATTCCTTAAAAAATAATGTTTTAATAATTTTATTAGAAGTACTGTTATTGCATTAAGTCATATTTCTGTCACAGTTTCTTCAAGTTAAACAAACTTTTATTTTGATGGGTTGTAGTGAAGACATTTCTGTTTGTATATGATAAGACAATAGTTTTTTCAAATGAAACAGTAAAATGCTCATGAAGTGACTCTCAGAGCAGCTCTGGAGATTATATTCGTGTGTCCATTTACTCATACATCATGGCGGCAGAGGCTGAAAACACACACTTCAGTATGTGTGTAGTAAACAAAACCGTGAATCTGCACCATTCATTCACACGAAGACACGCAGAACATGCAGGATTCAAAGTAAAATAGATGTTTTACAGCTTAATATAAATAATTGTTCTTTTTTTAAATAGCAAGTAGACTGGCAAGACAAAACCCACAAAACAAAATGAATAAATTAATGAATAAATAGTTTTCTATTGTTCTGTTTTAGCAGTTGATTTGGCCATGTAAAAAATTTTCACAATCCAATCAATTCATGATGGAAAAAAGTCTTTTATATAATAATAGAAATAACAGCCCACATACTGTATTTTTTCATTTCACTACATTACAAAGGTGACTACAAACAGCAATTTGCATTGACTAAATGCAGCTTGGCACTTCTGACCATATACACGTTCATTCTCCAATAACCAAAGGCAAACAGACTAGAGAAACAATATAACTGTCTGAAATACTTTCAGACAGTATGCGAAAAAAAAAAGACACCGTTTCCCACAGCCGCTGTATTCCTTTCATTGTGCAGTTAAAGATACGAGAAGTTTTACATTAAGGTTGAAGGTTAAACCAGCAATAGAATCATTTCACACACTCTGCACATGAACACTAAGATTCCCTTTAAAAGACGACACTAAAACAGCATGCGAGAGCTGTGCAAGCACATTCAGAGTTGACATATACAGCAGTGATTCAATGGATGAAAGCCTCACACCAGCTGCTGTGGCTCCGATAGAGCGCCGGGTTGAATATAACATAAACCAGGTCAAACACACAGACCCTCGAGGACAAAGGAAAGAGCGCAACTTAATTTAATAGAGAAGTGGATTTCAATTTCGAGGCGTCCCGTATCCAGATAACAGGTTGATCAATTGCCCCTGAAGTGAGAGCTGCAATCGATGGCAGAAGGTGAAAAGCATGCTGGGTCAGCTGCTGAGCCCATTTGGGCTAAATGATATGATTTAGCCATGCAGCACAGTCAACACGCAGGTACGGCGGAGGATAGAGCCGTGTCGACTTGAAGAAAAGGGAAGCGGGGATTCTTTCCAAAAGCTCCCTCATTAATCAGGCCTTACTATCCCTTCAGCAGCGCCTGGTATAGCTGCAGGTTAATGGAGTTGTGTTTATCTGGCTATTATGTCTCTGCCGCATGCCCGCCCCAGCCTCATCAATTTAAAAGAGAGAGGTAGCATCACCAGGCGGGACCGTCTGCGCCGAATGTTAATGAAGAGACTCAGGTAATCCAATCAGACACCCCCCAAAAATCTGAGAGTCGTCAACAGTCACCTTTCCAGCGCTAATGGAAGACAGAACTACGGACACAGCACCCATCCACAGCGCTGCTATGGAGAATACAAAAGAAGCTGGGTTAAAGGATTCGATTTCTCCCATCTTCTCTCGCAATAATGGGAGCACAGCAATTATATCCTGTCTGTCAGTTTACGCAGCAGTCAAACTGTTATGTCGTGTTTCCTTCCTCTTAATACCTGACGGCAGAATGCAGAGATGTTGTTATTAAGGGTGCAATTTAGCCTGTCTCTTTTCTGCCATCGTCTCAGGAGCTGTAATGCGCTGAAAAGGCCACGGCGGAATGACAGCGTAAACAGGCCACTCACCGTGACACTCGCAATCTCTTACGTGAGGAGCGCTGGGACAAAAGCAAGGACAAGGGAGGAGGGATGCGAGGAAACATCCAACAGCCCCTGTCTCACGTCGTGACCAAGAGGCCCAATGTCTTCGCAGTCACCCACAGGGCTCCTCACTTCCTGTCACACGAGCTAAGGCGTTGGAGATGGCCCTCTTATTGCTGTAATTATTCTTAATCGGTACCCATTCAGCTGGCAGGCTGATGGCATATTTCAGCTCGGTTTAATGTCTCGCTCTGGCCCCAAGCAGCATCGAGAGAGGCTGACTGACAGTTTGTAGGCTCCGTTTTCTCCTTATGAGATTAAATCACACCTATATTTTGCACCTTTGTTTGATTTGTTTATCTGGTTTGACTTGACAAAAAAAATTTTAAAGAAGGGGGAAAAAATTTCAGCAATTTATTAAAATATATTCTGAATTATAATTTATAAGTAACATTTTTATTACATTTAATTTTGTTTTTTAAAGCTACATTTGATATAGTATATAAAAATTATGGTCGATACAATAGTCTCTTATTTTCATGTTATGGGTAATAAGAAATAAATGGCTGATAATAATTAAAAAAAGCTATTTTGACTAAAAAAAAAGTAAATAAATACAAAAAAAAAACCCAATAACATCTAAAATTATTATTTAAATATTACATGCAAATTTATGCATCCAAATATTAAAATGTACAGCTGAAAATTGAATATTCATTTAAAAATGTAAAGATTACAATTAAAAATGACACCAAGGTCTAAATTAGTGCTGTCAAACAATTAATCACAATTAATCATCCAAAATAAACGATTTTGTTTACATAATAAATATGCACAGTACATACACACATATTATGTACATACAAATACACATGCATGTATACATTTAAGAAACATGTGTTTATATATTAAATATATTTATATACAATATAAATTATATGAATATAAATATAAATATATACACATGTAAATATTTTCAAAATATATTCTGTATGTGTGTGTGTGTTTACACACATACATTATGTAAACTAAAACCTTTATTTCGGATGCGATTAATCGCGATTAATCATTTGACATCTCTAGTCTAAATCTAAAATAGAGGAAATGGGCATGTACAATTAATACATATATAAAAATATCCAATAATAAACCATATGGTACCAATATATTTCATCCCTATTATAAAGTACTTCATCGAAAAAATGACACACGTCGGCTTTAACTCGGGGTTAAGCATGGTGTGAAAAGCTAGGAAACTTGATTTTGCTGAAGGTTTACCTTCACAGGCAATTGAACATTTGCTAAATCGAATGCTGCAAAAAGCGTTTAGAACAGGAAGTGCACATTCTGGGTCTCTACAAAAGGTTACTGGACCCTTAATTTTATTATTGGCATTTGACATAAGGGCCACCCCTCAGACACGAGGTGACATGGCTTTTACTAAGCCACACAATCAAAAAGGCTGAACGTTCAATCTTTACCAGCTATTCACATGCTTTCAGATTAAGGGTGAATGAACCAACCTTGCCAATTTAAATGGCCAGCTGGGAAGGACAGCAACAGTAACTCAGTGAAGCACATCCCTTTCACTTCATTTTAAAGTGACTACAAAGAAAGTGTAAGACATTTGTGAATGTATCATTGGTCACAGGCAGGAACGATTCCTGAAAGCACATCAATTCAACCTTGGGTGGCTGAAAAAAACGAGCATCTGGAAAATAAAAGAACATCTCTGAGGCAGGCTGAATATAGGAGGAAACAGGCGATTTTCAATGCACGCTGAAAACCCAATCTACACCATAGTTCAGATCTATATTAGCAACCGAATGGAAAGAAACAGGGTAATTACAAGAGGGTAAACAACAGAACTCTGTCTCAATAAGGATTCAAGGGTCTTCTAACAAAGAGAGAGAAGGACACCGTAATGCAATATGAACCACTCAAAAGTTCATGGTCTGTAGGATTTTTTAAATGATTTTGAAAGAAGTCTCTTATGCTCACCAAGGCTGCATTTATTTGATCAAAAATACAGCAAAACAGTGACATTATAAAATACTACTACAACTTAAAATAGCTTTTTAAAATTTATTTTAATATATTTTTACATGTGATTTATTTCTGTGATGGCTGAAAGCTGAATTTTCAGCAGCCATTACTCCAGTCCTTCAGAAATCATTCTAATATACTGATATGCAGCTCAAGAAACATTTCAACCAATGATAAAAAGTCTTGTGCTGCTTAATATGTTTTGGGGAAACCAGGAGATGTTTATTTTCAGGATTCTTTGATGGAAAAAAAAGTTCAAAAGAACAGCAATTATTGTTTTTTTGTAAAATTATAAATTACTATATTGTCACTTTAGTGCATCTTTGTGGAATAAAAGCATTACTTTCTTTCAAGAAATCTTACTGACCCAAACTCTCAAATGTCCATATAACTTAGGATAGGAAATATGTTTTTGTCTTCATGATTAGAACGATGAGTCAGAGCTTTCCCTAATGTGTAAGTGCCCTTGAGAAAAAAATATGCTTCAGGTTTACCTCTTGCGCATTTGCGTCATCTGTGCCTTTGCCTAGAATTGACTGCACTAACTTTTGGGTCCACTAGATAGAAACTCACAGTTAGGTTGTTCCTTCCAAGAACTAGCCAATGAACATGGAAAATGTCAATGAAAACAGCAGAATAGGATAGAAAAAATAACATCAGTGGCTGTGCAAAGGGTTATAGTACTTATATTATGTGAGAGAACAGTATATATCTACATAAAATGTTATTTGTTTCCCTAGGTGTCGAATTTTAAGTGGAACTACACCTTTAAGAGGTGGATTTTGTGCAGTTTAGTTAACAGAGAGCTTATTATGTCGAGAAGGGCTTTCTGCCAGTGGAAACAGCAAGAGGTTGCAGGATGGTTCTGATGAAACAAACAGAAATCCATCCATCATCTCTTCAGCGCCTACTCACCGGTTGGCCTAAACCGAAACAAAGTGTTCAAAACTCAATAGCAATGCCAACGCAATAACCTTCTATATATAGAGACCTCATTGTTTCAACGTTATTTTCAGCTGTGGCATGGTGTTGGCGGGCCACTGCTGCTCTGACAGCCACACAAAGGCAGAACGAATCTCATGGCTTCATTTGGGACCGATAACCCAATCAGATTTGAAAGGATGAGCCAGTTAAGCTCACTCATCTCAATTTAATCTTCTCCAGGGATCAGCAGGAAGACTGAGGAGTTTTCACAGCCTGGGAGCCATCCAGCAACCTGCCTGCTCATAAAATAGACACCCGTCAGCCGGTCAGTCAAGGCCAATGACAGAATGGGGATATGAGTGTATCACAGCGGGGATCTGGACTTGACAGCGGTCAGCGTGAACAGAGGTTGACAGCTCCATAATTTATAACATATGCTAATTTTTGAAGAAAATGTGAATGGTGCTTGCCTGCACCCACAAGTGTTGTGGGTGGTTTGCCAGGCATAGCTATGAAGTTTTAGAGATGCTCTAGGCTGTTTCTATGATGTTCTTAGTATTGGTTAGATGGTTGCTAAAAGTTTAAAAGTAAAAAAAAATAAAAATTTAATTTGCATTGCATTCTGGTTCCTATATTTGGCTCGGGTTTAATGCACGTCTATAAAGCATAAAGCAAAGAAAGTCTGCTATTAGGACTCTTAATATTATGATGTTATTAAACCCCCAATTCTCATTAATATAATGCATAAAAACAGAGTTTAAAAAGATGTTTTTATATTACTTTATTTATTTTAAATAATACTTTTTACTACCTTTAATTTACAAATTAATTTTAAATTAATTTAAATTTTTTAACAATAATTTAAAATAATAAGATTTTTACAGTAAAACTATATTGTGTTACAGTAATAAGAATCATAAAAAAACAAAAAAAACAATACCAGGCCTATTATGAAGAACTGTAGGATAAATGTGCTTAATTATCCAACTTAAATAGATTACATTTTTTTAAGCATTTATTTTTTTTCCTTTTGGAGTGAAATGTGATTTTTACTGGACAGGTTTTGGGAGATTTCACCCATTCGCAACATAGAACATTATTAATAATTATTAAAATCATGTGTGTTATTTGTGTGTATATATTATGTATGTGTATACATCAAAACACAAGGCCTTGTGATATGCTGTTTTTGAAAGGAAAAGGTGTTGTCCACCAACAGCAAGAGCTAGAATTAAAACCATCACGGACTACCTGTCAATCCAGTGACACCTGTCAGAAGTGACTCATGAATATTCAGCTTGAAGCTACTATTTACACTGCAAGACAGGGCAGACGAGTCAATCACCCTGCACATTTTTTTCATGCGAACATCCCTACACTGAAAGTTAATCATCATTCAGGAGAAGGACAATGACATTGGGACAATGACATTGACTAAGTGTAAGTCTATATCTGTTCCTGTGTTCCTGTTTGTTTAGGCTGAGGGAAAGCTTAGTTTTCTTTGCTGTAAATCCTGCCATGCCTGTCAAGAGTTAAAATATCAAGGTACCTGTAAAGTAAAAGGTGAGGCAAAACAGCAAAAGTCCAGTGAAGAGGTTGCTGAGGAAGGTGACCACTCCGCAGGTGATGCCCTCAGGAACAGGGTAAACAGTCTCAATGAACAGCTCCAAGAAGATGGGCACACTGCTGTTGATGAAGATGCCCACCAGGATGCAGGAGGTGTAGAGAGTGGCTAAAGGAGCAGAGAGAGAGAGAGGGCTGTATCTCAAATACATTTCTAGAATACCTCCTTTACACAGAAAAGAAAAGACAACCTTGCAAATGAGTATTTGAGGGGGAAAGGCTTTCTAACTCAATTTTCCTGTGCTGGCAAACCCTATTTCAGCGGATATTACTCTAATCGACTAAGAAAACACTGTTACACCTCATTCTTAAGTAATGATTATTATGTGCCAAGTTGGTACTACAAAAACCTTTCTTTTTATCTTAGCACAGCTCAGAGTTTAATGAAGTGTGGAAATTGCATTTTTAATTTTTTTGCAAATGTTGGAAAGACAATGTTTTTTTTTTTCAGTATTAAATACACATTTATTTCCAAAATTCAATTTTATTTAAAAAATTGCCAAAAAGAAACACCCTACTTTAGAAACTCATGAGTCTATTGACATTTTAAATCATGAGAAGCTGTTCCACGTGTGAATGTGCAGTTCAGTTTTAAAAGAACATCGCAAACTGGTTCTAACCAGGGCAGAGAGATAAATGGACAGCCCAATGCACAACAAGAAGAGGACAAGCACAGAGTCTCCAGTTTGAGAAACAGATCCCTCAGCTGTGTCATTGAAAGTATTGGGCAAACAGTAGTTTCAAAAATGGGCACAAAAAAAAAAGAAAAAAAAAAAAAAAAAAGACTGTACAGTAAATAAGAAAACTGGGTCCCACTTTATATTAGGTGGCCTTAACTACTGTGTACTTACATTTCAATTAATCATTTGGTACAATGCACTTACTGTGTACATACATGTTTTTACATTGTACTTATATTTTGAAAAATACCTATATGTAGTTACATCTGTAATTAATTTCTGTAATTACATTTATAATTACACTGTTGACCCATCCCTTACACCTTAACCCACTCTTAAACCTACCCATACCACCAATCCTGTCCCTAACCTTACCCATATCCCACCTCAGTAGCAGCAAAAGTGTTTTGCAATACAATATGACCACAATAAGTACATTGTAATTATTTTTTGATGCAAGTACATAGTAGTTAAGGCCACCTAATATAAAGTGTGACCGAAAACTGTTTTATAGATGAATTACTCAACACTTGAGGTGTTGGGTTCCTATGTGAATAAGACTTATGGGAACCTATGGGAAATGTTGCATTAAAACGTCACCTTAAATATTGCAATTATTTAAAAATAGTCATTTGAAACATTAAAAATTGCTTTAAAGCACACTATGTTCAGTAAGATTTTTTTATTTTTTGAAAGATGTCTCTTATGCTCACCAAGGCTGCATTTATTTGATCAAAAATACTATTAAGAATTAGTTCCCCTACTTAAAAATGTGTGTAATTTTTTACCAATTTAATGCAACCATGGTGAATAAAAGCATCAAACGCTTTCAAAAACATAAAAAGTTCATAACGATGCCCAACTTTTAAATGTAATTTAGTTCTAAACACAAATCCAGAAAAATGTCTTACATATATGTGGTAATCATGGTATAAGTGAAAGAACTAACAAAGGCACCACACAGTCAAGGTAGTAATGTGGCCACAATGTAAGTCACTGTCAATTATTCCTTACGTACTGTTATATAATGAATATTATTATTTGAATAATATTTACAACATTCAGATACAAGACAAATCTTTTTCAAACTGCTCTGCAACCTACTGAAATGAAGCAATAAAGCATGAAGACTCTTTACGTGTGTTCTAGGAACACTTGCACTGTGGTTACATTTACAATCAAATGGGTTTATTCAAGCATGCATTGTTGCTTCTAAGCAACGGCATGTCTTGCTGAAATTCATTCAGAAAAATCTTACAGGTCGCAGTGACGGGAAGAAAAGCAAAATTACCTCATCACTATGGAAAAAATACCCACATTTGGCTCGTGACAGGAGTTAATTTGATACACCGGATGTAAGGAAGCACTGGTATCCATGTGGTAACTATAGTATAAGTGAAGGAAATGACAACGGCACTGTTAAATTACATGGACATGGTAGACAAAGGTCCATAGTCAATTATTCCTTGCATAACGATTCCAGCTAGAATAGATTCTGATGAATTGATGTTGCCACAACATAGCCTTGTGTTCATTAGCATGAAAGATGAATTGCAAGAGGCATGGAAAGCCACGGATGGCAATGTGCGCGATAAAATCTTGCCAGATGGAGTGATGGCCCATGAGCCTATGAGCTCGGTCTGCCAGGAATTCTGGGAGACAGCAGATAAAAAAAGTCAGGTGCCAACCATAAAATGATAATTGATGGTAATATTTGAGCTGGCTGATCTATAGGGCATATGTTTGTTTCAGGCTGGCTTCTCTAGAGCCCCGCTACCTTTTCCCTTCACTGATCTGGACTTAATGAGTTCCTCTGGCTCCCTCTCACCGATACAATTGCAGCTTGCCTATGCCAGTGTTCGCCTACCAGACTCCCTGCGGGGCGACAGTTTTGTAGATGTGCACAAGGCAGAACATACTGCCCTTTTCAGCACAGTATACCTTTAGTGGAGGGCAGGTGAGTAAGCCTGGTCAGGCAGGTGAGAGTGAACCAGGTGGCCGCCAAGGATGCTCCGGCAAACATCAGCACCAAAATTAGTTTCAGCATTCCTCGAATATAGTCAGCAAACCTGAGGGCAAAAACAGAAAACAAAAGATAGGAGGAGGAGGAGAGAGAAACTTGAATCTCGAGTTATAGCTCAAAGGTGGCAGAACAAGACAAAAAAAAAAAAAAAAAAAAAAAGTACAGAGGAAGCAAATTACAGGCAGGCGCAGGTGAAACTTTTTCACAGATGTTATTTTTGGCACCCACGTCAGAGACGCATGCGGAAAACCTTGTCCCTCAAAGACTTGCCTACTGGAGATGACTCAAAACAAATCCTCACATAGTCTTGTATATTTGATCCACACTAACTTTATCATTTCTGACAAAGTTCTCCACACCGTTTCCTCTCATCAGACACATTTTAGCACCTCTAACATGATGGAGATACATAGCAATATCTCTGGGGCATGTTCTTCATCACCTTTCTTTACAAAAGAGATGAAAGCCATCATAAAAACACTTTATGGAGGAGTTAGCTGTTATTTGATGTGCCGAGGTTGCAAGACTCATCATTAATGATGGCTTATGGGCTTTTAATGCAATATAAAGTAATTATTCACCTCAAAATGAAAGTTCTGTCATCATTTACTCGCCCCCATGTTTGTGAGTTTCTATATTTGGTGAACACTAATGGAGAAAGTTATCAGGTTATGAACAATGCTGGGTAGTAACTGATTACATGTAATTGTAATTAGATTATATTACATTTTAAAATACTTGTTGATTTTTTTATTGATTACATACTATTCACATGGTCACATGACATGCAGGTTAACAGGTATAATATTTCATATTTTTATTCTTTTTTTAATTTTGACTTGTCATTTAAAAATATTTATTTTTAATTTTACTTTTTTTTTGTGCTGTCAAACGATTAATCACATATGTATGTGTGTATGCATGTATGTATGTATGTATGTATGTATGTATGTGTAATATATATATATTAAATAATATATAAAATAAATATACACACACATAAATATACACAGCACAAACACACACACACGTGGTCAGAATTGTTGGTATCCTTGGTAAATATGATCAAAGGCGGCTGTGAAAATAAATGTGCATTGTTAATCCTTTTGATCTTTTATAAAAAAAAATAATAAAAAAATCTAAGCTTTCATTGGAGAATAAGAATTTCAAATGGGGGGAAATATCATCATGAAATAAATGTTTTTTTTCTCAAATACATGTTGGACACAATTACTGGTACCCCTAGAAATTATTATCTGAAATATATTCCCATTCATATTCACAAATTTGAGCACATCAGCTTGATTATGAACATGACATTATCCAGCCATGGCTTCCTGTTTCACAGAAACATAAATAGGAGGGAAAACAAAGGCCAAATTCCCTTAATCATCAATCACAATGACAAAAACCAAAGAATATATTTCTGATGTGCAGCAAAAGATAATTGAGCTTCACAAATTAGTGAAGTGGCTTTAAGAAAAGAGCTAGAGCAGTGAAAATTCCCATTTCCACCATCAGAGCAATAATTAAGAATTTCCAATCAACCGAAAATGCTATGAATCTGCCTGGAAGAGGACATGTGTCTATATTGTCCTAAGGCACGCTGAGAAGGAGAGTTTGAGTGGCCAAAGACTCTTCAAGGAACAGCTGGAGAATTGCAGAAAGAGGTTGATTTCAGGGTCAGAAAACCTTTAAAGTAAAAGTTAGCAAACAGCACCTACATCACCACATGTTGTTTGGGAGGGCTTCAAGAAAAAATAAATAAAAATGCTTTTACCAAAAAACAATCTCCAGCATATTCAGTTGTCAGACACGACTGGAACTTCAAATGGGACTGGCTTCTATGGTCAGATGAAACTTTTTTAGCAGCAAACACTCATGATGGGTTTGTTGAACACAGGGATAAAAAGTACCCCATGTGTACAATGAAATATACTGCTGTATTTTTTATGTTGTGGGCCTATATTTCTGCTGGAGGTCCTGGACATCTTGTTTAGACACATGGTATCACTGATTCCATCAAATTACCAACAGATAAAAAAAAAAAAAAAAAAAAAATCGATAAGTGACTGCCTCTGTTAGAAATCTTATAATGGGCCATGTTTGGATCTTTCAACCAGACAATAATCCAAAAACAAAACTTAAAACAACACAAAAATGGGTCACTGGGCACAAAACCAAGCTTCTGCTATGGCCATTCCTGTCCTCTGACCTGAACCTTATAGATAATGAGTGGGGTGAACTGAAGAGAAGCACCACCAACATGTAGCTGGGAATCTAAAGGGTCTGGAGTGATTCTGGATGAAGGAATGGTCTCTGATCTCGTCAGGTGTTCTCTAACCTCGTCAGGCATTATAGGAGAAAACTCCTATACTATTTTGGCAAATGGAGGTTTCAAAAAGTATTGAATAAAAGGGTACCGTTAATTGTGTCCAATGTGTATTAGAGAAAAACATTTATTTCATAATGATATTTCCGCCCATTTTAAATTCTTATTCTCCAATGAAAGATTAGACTTTTGTGAATTATTTAAATAATAGATCAAAAGGATTAACAATGCAGATTTACACAGCCTTCTTGGATCATATTTACCAAGGGTACCAACAATTCTGACCACGCGTGTATTGCATAAACACAAACTTTTATTTTTAATGCGATTAACTGTGATTAATCGTTAGACAGCACTACATTTTTAAAATTTAATTAATTATTAGCTTTTCATTAACAAACCCCAGTTTGGGAAACTTTGACATAATATAATGCTTAATGCTCTTCATGTTTTAATAACAAATGCAATATATTTTCTTTTTCTTTGTATTTTTATATCAATAAGATTATCCTATTTAAATCAATGTGATAAACAAGTTAGGTCAAAAGTAATCAAAAAAAAAAAAGTCTGATTATATTACCTGAAAAGTGCAATGTAATGGATTACATTACTAATTACAATTTTTGTCATGCAATTAGGAATTGGTAATAGACTACAATTCGCAAATAATGTAATAATGTATAGCACTCGTCGTGAACATTCACCAGACTAAATCAGGCTTCAAAAATGCCAAAAAGCACCATAGAAGTATAATAAAAATGACCCATATGACTTAAAGGTTACATTTCAAGTGTTCTAAAGCCATTCATTTGTTTTGTGCGCATAAAAGACAAATGTATATAAATATTTACAGATCTACAGATACAGATTTTTGGAGTTTGACAGCACAGACTCCCATTCACATTTATTATACAGAAAACAGCAGTTAGGACATTCTTCAAAATTTCCCCTTTTGTGTTCCATGAAAGTAGTCACATGGTTTGAAATACATGTCAAATGTTGCAACAACATAAATAATGAACAGAATTTTCATTTTTGGGTGAACTATCCCTTTAAATTTCAAGCATTCACTTTAATCGGCTGTCAATCACACTTTCATGACCCCACAATGCCAGTGCCTTCTGCATTCAAAAAGCAATGTCACCCCTACCTCCCGACTGCTGTCTGACAATTAAAGTCTGGTGGTTTGTCAGGCATCCCAGTGTTTGCCCAACTGCTCAGCATACCTCACACCACAAACCATTAATTGACCTGCAGAGACAGCCTCTTATGATTCACCCGTCTTGTATAACTCCATCGTAATGGTGAACGAGGACGAATCTTTGACGAGGACTTGCGGCTATTATATCCGCCTCTGGAATCGCATCAATTAGAATGTGCAGCCATCACCCCTGCAGCTCAATTTTAATGCATCCATTTTTCTAAAGCATGGACTTGACCCAAAGGGCTGTGCTCTGCGGCGGAGAGCTGGTGGCATATAATAACTCATGTTAACGCATTTGCTGCACGATTCGTGGCACAGGGAGGGCGCTGGACCCCGTAACTCACAGGGGCCCATTAATGAAAGATCACTCGCCAAACGACCACTAATAGGACCAGGCTGCCGTGGAGACTTAGTGGGGCATCTGTTGCTTCTCTCTGCAACCTGTCCCAAATGAACAGCCGAAGTGAGAAAAAAGCAAATACGTAAAAAGTGCCAAAGCAACCGGCGGGGTGTGCATTCTTTAATCAGCTTTATGAATCCCCATTCGGCTTGTAGCTCACAACTCATTTGAATAACACACACAACTAAGGCAGATCACAGGTTTTCATTGATGTTTTAACCCTCTTTGTACCTCCCTATCTTAACGGCATTGCTAGTACCAACCCAAAATCCAATGCAGCAATGTGACAATTGATTGAATGCAGAGTTTGCCTAATTAAAAGGTTTTCAAAATGCAGAACCTGTCTGGATGTGCTGATTGGGGCCCTTCTGCAAACATTTAGTCATCAGGGGCAGACAAATCTCTTGTTTTTTGCAGACAACAGTTTGCTCTTTCTCTCTTCTCTACGCCAGTGTCTTAATCAGTCTGAGCGACGTGACCATTTCATTAGCATTTTCACCCACTGTTCATAACAAAAGCTGATTTTAATAAATTAGCAGGAAGAGAATAAATTAGCTTTGGGATCTGGGAGGATCCAAAACAGCCTGGGAAAAAAAGCCTAACAGAGACAAAAATGTCTTTCCAGCAGGAGCATGAGCAACCTGAAAAGTATGACACAAGTTTGACACTGGTTTATATGCCTAGCTGCCACGGATACACTCATATGAGACCATTTAAAAACTAAATAAAAAACACCTTAGAAAGTTTCTAGTACCGTCAGCATTCCAGCATTTTTGTCATGAAACTTTAATAATTAGGCCTAAAACACTGTTGTGACAAGTATAAATATATAAAAATGCATATTTTCTTCTGTAGTTCGTATCTTCTCTCCTCAGGAAGTTTTTCTTTCTGTCAGTGGCTCGGCACAAAAACTGTGCCTGGCATGGGTTATATCATGAATATGCATTATTTTATGTGATGTTTGCCCTAATTGATTTACTGTAAAGTGGAAGTTGGTAGCCACTGTAGGATGACCACCTGCCATTCAGCCCACTCCTATAGAGTTCCAGTGCTGGTCTCAAAAAAGTAATAACTTTACCAGCTCCTTCGCGCGACTGTCAAACAAAACCAAAAAATATAATGATTATCTTCCAAAAAAGTGTGGGAGACTAATTTTATTATTTATAACAGCAGAGCGACAGTTCAGGCATGTTCAAAACTACATATTTTTTAAAAATTGAGTAGTGTGCTGCCTGAATGACTAGTTAGTCTTTAGTTAGCCTTGCATCATTGCACTGGATTGGGGTTGTGTCTTCCAGACACCGATCAGACACTTTTATGGCTTTTTTTTTTTTTTGACCTTATTAGTATAGGACAATGTAGAGGAGACAGGAAGTGAAGTGGGAAAGAGAAGGGGGCGCGATCGGGAAAGGTCCTCGAGCTGGGATTTGAACTTGGGACGCCCGTAGCGCATCATGAGAGTGACCACTCTGATTGGCTGTTCAGCTTAGTGAACGAGTGCACAACTGGAAAAATAGAAGTGACGAAAGCAAGCAAACATTTGATCGGCAAAAAGTCAAGAGGGCACACAGAGGGCACACGCATTATCTGCATCTCATCTGGGATGATTTTGGAGTAATGGAGAGTTAATTCTTCTCACGTATGCGCAGAATGTACGTGCTCATTGGTTGTTGGTTGTAGTCAGATGCAGGTAATGTGAGGCGACACCACAGTCTGCTTTCGTTGCCGTTAATTCTTTGACGGCGTTCAGACCCGTAAAGGTGCGCTCATGCAGAATTTCTGCTTGTGTTGTAAAACGGAACGCAGAACAGAACACAGTGATCTTGAGATGCTTTTTTAAAAAGTTAAAAACTATTTTTAACACCTATTGAACCCACTGAGACAACGCAATGGCTATAGATGCCAGCGTGAATGCAGATCAACAATTAAAATATAGAGTTCAACGATATTTGTTTAGAAATGTTTTGTTGAAGGTAGTCAATTTGTTACAAAAGCGATGCTTTGATGGCTGTAACTGCGGTGCTTTAAAGAGGATGAATTTAGAGGGAGATTTAGGATGCTGACAGTCCCAAGACGCTGTCAGCATGCTAAACTGCTCCCAAAGAAGTTAAAAAAATAAAAATAAAAAATCTCTAAATTCAGCCCCTTTAAAGCACCACTGCTAAAAAACCCTCACGATTCGACCTTACTAAACTAAGCCAATAAAACTGAGCCCTGGTTTCTTTGAGAAGGAAGGCATGCTGATGTGTGGGTCTGCTGCTTTTGGTTTTCATGCCACTGGACAATACGTGTAAAGTAAATGATAACAAATGCTAATGTATGACAACACCACCATCATTTCTCATGCATTGGGCCATTACTCACCTTGCCATGGCCACACCAAACACACAGCCTCCAACTAGGGACCAGAACCCGATCCAGCCCGCGTCCACCTGTGAGAGCAGAGAAAGGTTCGATCAGCTGAGATTATTCGCTGCTTGTAATGCTGGACATCACTTGTGGAGCAGCTAGATGGATAGTGAGCCAGGGGCGTCTGCAGGTGTCGATCAGAGAGAAGAATAAACTGCCAGACATCATGCTGTCCACGAACATGTCTTTGATGAACAGTCTGGTTCAACAGCAGACTTCATAAAACAGATGGTCTATATCAGGCATGGCTGAGGTCAACCACAGTATTGATAAAAGCAGGAAGAACAAAACAAGTTTCTCTATGAGGACTAAATGAAATTTTGTTTAAACTTAGTATTTGTTTTTTTAACACACTACTGTTCAAAAGTTTTGGATTGGTATTTTTTTTAATGTTTATGAAAGAAGTCTCTTATGCTAACAAAGGCTGCAATTATTTGATTAAAAATACAGTTAGAAAATAATATTGAAAATAGAAAATATTATATGAAATATTATTACAAGTTAAAACCAGATAAAAAAAAAAGTTTGTCGAGACCAACTTTGAAGTTGGCTTGAGAAAGCCCGGCCAGAATTTTTAAAAGTCTACAAAAGTTTTAAAAGTTTGTCGGTTTTCAGTTTGAAACAGTTTTCAGTTTAAAATAGTTTAGATTAAAAGATTAAAGTCAGAATGTTTTAAAGACAATACAGTCTATTAGAAAAACAGCGAAGATGGTGAGATCGGGAAAGGTCCGCGAGTTAGGACTCGAACTCGGGACACCCGAAGCACAACAGCACATATTGGCGCACTGCCCACAAGGTCATCGGCGCCAACCTATTTTTATATATTTTTAAAAGTAATTTATTTCTGTTTAAAAGGTGCGTTCACGCAATATCATAATTACCTTAATTACGAGATATCAACTTGTAAAAAGCGTTCACGTACTCGTAGAACTCGTCATTTCAACTTGTGAACTGGGAGCTTTCTGCTTGTACCCTGCTTGTACAACGTGACCGCTAATAGATGCATATATAGATACTATAATGTACTATAATAAAAAAACATTATGTACGTGTTCATACTGTTAATATTTTGTTGTTGTTCTCAACATTCTATCACGTGGGTTCATTTTATTGACTGTCGCTATAGAAACAGATAATCCCCAGTCCGAGGATGTGAACAGCACCGAGCATCATGTGTTGTCATCTCGGAATTACGGTAATTACGATATGGCATGAACGCAGCATAATTCTCAGTCTTCAGCATCACATGATTTAGAAATCATTCTAATTTGTTGACTTGGTTATCAAGAAACATTTCTTCATCTATCATCTATCATATTATCAGTGTTGAAAACAGTTGTAAAGCTATATATTTTTACAGAAACTGTGATACTTTTGTTCAAAATTCTTTGATAGAATAGAAAGTTAAAAAAGAACATTTATTCAAAATATAAATCTTTTGTAACATTATAAACTATTTTGTACTGTCACTTTTGATCAATTTAATGCATCCTTGCTGAAAAATAAATAAGTCTTATACTGACTTACTGATTTTACAGACAGACAGATAGATAAGATGCAATGTTAAAAGTATTTAGAAAAACAACTTAACTGTGAGTGAGATAATGGCTTTATAACTCATTTTTTTATGTCTTCTCAGCCAGCAAAAAACGTTCTAAAACACATTGGAAAAGCAAACACACATCCCTCTTGTCCACTCAGATTAGAGAAATTGAATAAACTGCTCTATAACATACCACAGAAGTAGAATAATAATTCTGGTTGGAAAAAGTAACAGCATCAGTCTTTGTTTTGGCTGATTTGATAGCTAGCGAGGCTAACAGAGCGATTAGAAAAGCTGGCTCTGTCTGGGCATCAGCCTCTATTCCCTGGGGGTGGGGATGGAGAGAAGAATGCTGGCTAAGCTCTCCAGCACCAGAAACATCTCTCACCCACTGCACAGGACTGTCACTGCACAGGAAAGCACCTTCAGCAAAACACTGATCCCACAAAAGAACATTTCCTTAAGGTCCTTCCAACCTGCGGCTATCAGGATGTACAACTGTACCCTGAACTGAATCTCATTATGTCTTTGGGTGGATTGTAATGTCACTATTTAGAGAACCTTGAGCTCATGAATATTACTTTACTCATTGTTAGGTAATCTTCCTAGGCCAGAGTGTCACAGTACTTCATTAATATTCATGAATCATGCAAATTAATATACAAATTCCATGTTGTTTTGGGATGTGTAGTAGAGCTTACCTCTGAGATTAAATGAAATATTAATTTAAAATCAAGGCATGATCAAAAATCATTTTCAATTAATTCCATCAATTTAGTCAATAACACACTGTATGTTCAGTCTTGTAAAGTGTGATTTGTGTGCTGCTCAATTTGTGCAAAATAGAACATGTGACATTTATTTGACCGCTTCATTCTACTATAATACACAAACTTCAATGTAATGTTTATTTTACTTTGTGTGGAGATTCAGTACTGCACATTTTCAGATTTCACCATCTACTTAACACTGCCAATGTTTCTCTCTGAGCAAGCACATTCTCAATAACCAGCAGTAAGGCACCGCTGCTCTAAGAATTTATACGGTCTGAGGATACATGTGCTGCAGGGGTAAAAGACATCTTTATCTATTTGAAATAAACATCAAGTGCTAAACATACAGTAAATCATAGCACATAATCAGAATGTAATATATCATGTGCTTTTAATGCGAGCCAACAGAGGTAGACTACATAATTTAATATCAGCCGATGGAGATGTGTGCTAAAAGTTTGGGAGAGTGGGGGGTGGCAGAGATGTTTGGCCCCCTGGTTCCGGTGCCCCTGGATGTATTAATTACTATTTCCATTCTGTGATTTATGTCTACTGCTGTAACATTGCTATTTCCCCCAGGAAATGAAAGAGGTATCATACACTATGCTATTTCCTTTGGCAAAAGTGTAACTTATGCGTGTCCAAACCATTATTTCAAATTCAAATTTCTCTGTCATGCAGCATAGTGCACTGGAATTGTTAGAACTCAGGACAAGGAGGAGAATGATACGGTGGATACCCCTATTAAAATGATGTTACATGTGGTCTATACAGTTTAGGAAATGCTTTAGTCATCACTTGAGATCCAGTAGACTAATAACAACACTGAATCTGATAACACTGAACTAAATTATAAAACAGATTCAATAGAAAATGTAGGGCTGGCAAGGCCCAACTAGGCACCAATGCTAAATCCATCCCAAACAAACAAAAACATCATACATTATCTGGTGTCAGTATAAACTAATATCACACAAACCACATTCTTCTGGGAATGCTAACACTTTTTCCAGGTATTCTAGGCCTCCTTGCTTACTAACATGTGTACACTGGAAACCTCACGGGCAAAAAACATGGCATCACTCACTGAAATGGGTTTTAAATCAGAAAACCACACTGCTACACCTATAGTTTTAATCAGGGCCAAAGAGTTCTGCACACACACCACAAAATCAAGCCCTAGTTGAGGCAGCTCTGATAAAACAGTCATTTTTAATGTTTCTCAAACCCAGCAATGCATATTCTGTTTAATGATGACTTTCCAAGGGCAAAAGGTGTCGGTCTAATCAGTGCACAGCCATTGTGCGCAGGCTTAATGGCCATTCACCATTAATGAGGCAATTAGACAAGGCTGATTAATGTAGCAGAGGACCATGCACTTAAATGATGCTAATTATTGTTGTACAACTCTACATGCTTACTGCCTCAGGGTTCTACCGTTCCATTTGCAAATTTCCATGTGCGAATGTGGAAACGTATTTTGTATTGTTGTTGACTTCTGACACTGATCAAAACATAACTTAAATAAAAGCCTCAGAATATAAACTTTCTAAGGCTTCTAACCTCATTTGCAAATTACATTTCATACACAACTGGATGCTTTTCATTGCTTTCCATCAAAGACAACAGAGAAATCATTCAGAGTAAAGTAAATTGCTAACACTTTAAAAAAAAAAAGTCCCAATGGATTAGGTATTAAGAAAAGCAATGAACGTTAGTTAGAATGAATGTTATACAGAATACATAAATTAACAAAGTTAACTTGTGTGACAAAGTTTCTGCAGTAATTATAAAATTAGTTTTTCAATGCCAGGTTTCCGAAGTGGTCCAGGCTGAATTAATTGTTGAGAGTTTGGGGTTTGGAACAAATCCCCAACCAGAATGTCTGAGGAATATCAATACACTGCTGTCTTGTGAGCAATTTTTTTTTTTACACAATGGGCTCCTAGAAATCTATATATAATTTCAGTTTGTCTGATAACACTTATTTCTCTTCAACCAAATTTAAATGACTAGGAAAAAAGTGTCTCAACAATAGTGAAATATTAAAATGGGAGAAGGAAATGCTTGCGGCGTACGCTTTCAATTGTTGTTAAAAAAAGAACTGAGACTTGAATGAGAAGACGGAAAATTCAAATTAGTCTCACGATGGCTGTGGCAGCAGATACATATTGGGGAAAAAGGCCTTCTATCTTCAACTTGCATGGTTTTCTTTCCAAAACCAGTTAAAAAGACCACCTAGTTCACCTGAAAAAGAAACTACAAGACATCATCTTTGTCTCTGCAAACCCGTAATTCAACTGGGCCTAGAATGTTACATGATTGCTTTGGCCCATAACTCTCACATTTCAGATGCAAATGTGAGGAGGCTGGGGAGAATCAGAAACTCTGAGGTGGAGAGCTCATCTCATTAAGCTGTGGTTGGCCCATCAAAGATGGAGTACTTTTGTGAGTATGCAAATAAAAGCGTCTTGAGCATGTATGTTTGATTAGATTCTGATGAGCTCTGTCTGGAGAGGGAAAGAGTGGAGAGGGCTATCTTCATATGGATGGCTCTGGATTTTCAAAACTATAATTAGATGTTTTTAACAGCTTGTTTTGAAGTTCAAAGTCCACCCATTCAGGCCTGCCAGCTTTTTAATGAGAAAGTATAGAAAGGCAAACAGTTTTTCATTCAGAGTTTCCAGTCAATACAGTGTGTGTGTTTGTACTCCCAGGGTTAATTATGAGTCAATAACCATTTAATCCAGGGAAATTACATTTCATTTTAATCATAATTAAACTCATAGAAGGTGCAAGTGATTTGCACATCTGATAAATGCAACTTACTTCAGAATCAAAGCATACTGAAACACACGGGTGAAAGTAATCAGGTCTTTCAATATTTGGATTAATTCATAACATCCAATTGTTTTATTAAACATTTAACCATCGAAGCATAAACTAGACATCATTCTTTTCCTGAAAACCTTATAATTACCTATAATGTATCATCTAAATGGGCCCAGCATGGAACATGGAATGTGTCTTACCTGGCTGACTTTAGCAGGTGTTAAAATCATGTCCAACACTCCGGCCCAGCCGGCAACAACCCCTGTGGGCACGGAGTAGGCGAGTGCTATCATCAGGAAACGCATGTTGCTGAAAAAGCAAAAGCAAAGATGAGGAGTGATGAAAACTTTTCGCAATAGAACAGTATGAAAGCACTTTAAGGCACTAGGCTGCATTTTGACTGTATGACGCCCATTTCTGAAAGAGTAACAGATCTTTCAGAGCTGTCATGAAGCTGAACATCAAAGCTCGTGCATCTCACAAAGAGTCAAAGATTGTGGAGTTTCTTTCCTATACCTTACAGCCTGTCACCAAACATTTATCCTACCTTGCAGCCCAGTGACAGACAGATAAAAGTCTCCTGAATACAAAAAAATACATAAATCTTATAGCAAAAGCAGATATCAGGGAAGCATAATGCTAGATTAAAAACATGCCCAGAAGCGGAGCTTTGTCTTACATGGATTTAGCTTCCTCAACAAAATATAGAACACTGCACATTATCAAGCAAAGGGTCAATGTAATATTACAACTTTATTAATATTACAACAAAATGACGCAAATGCACCAGTGAACAAGAAATTTACATTCTAATTCATTTGCCATTTTAGTAAGAGTCAAACTGACTACATTAGTCAATATTTTATCATGTCATATTCATTAAATTAAAAAATAAAGCTATGATGAAAAGAATGATTAGGGGTTATTTTTAATTATTGAGGTCCTGCAGCAAATGAAAAATTGCCTTTGAGAATATGCAAAGCTAACAGACAGCTTTCTTCAGGTAATATAGACCTTGATATCAAGAGTTTAACCAAGCAGGAATTGTTTTGAACATCTAATTAAATCTAACTGACCCACTGGGCAAAGCTATGCATAATATCAGTATCTGCATGTTTTTAAATTAATCATATATCTGTAGGGCACAGCCAAAATACTTTTACTCTATAATAACATTATCCACGAGACTCTCTAACAAGCATTATTTGCCAACAAATCCTTCTTGAAGCTAAGCAACAACAAAGTTGCTGTGTAGATACAACCATTAATACAAGCACAGTGCATGGTTTAGTGTACTGTCAATTTTGTGGTAATCCTGCCCTGATACAAAAATCCCTTGCAATGAGGGATGTTTTTTCTTCATGCATTAGCATTTTTATGAGCATCTATCCAGACGCAGGATTGCTGTAGTCAAGACTGAAACAGGTCGAGAATCCCTTC
Source organism: Onychostoma macrolepis (assembly GCF_012432095.1). NCBI lineage: Eukaryota > Metazoa > Chordata > Actinopteri > Cypriniformes > Cyprinidae > Onychostoma > Onychostoma macrolepis. The sequence continues at coordinate 11,062,060 of NC_081163.1, forward strand.
GTGGAATCAGTCTTTATGTGTGGCTTCTGGCAGGCCTCCAATCAATCCCAACCCAATTACAATCACCCACCCTTCTCACTCACGTCTCTACCTATTTTCCCTCAAGTGTCCCAAACAGTGTCTCCCCAACTTACCCAAGAGGAAACGTTTTCCCATAAAACAACAAAGCATCTGAAACCAATCACGAGGGCTCTCCAAAGACGCTTTGTTTATCTTTTGAAGCGGTGTGTTGTATGGAATTTACTTGTTGCAGTTTGGTTCTTGGTATTTGAGTCTCTCACACTTGATTCGATTGAAAGGAAGAAGTTGTTTGATTGTACCACCCTCCTCCAGCCCCAGATTTTTTTGAAGCCATCGTGCCAGAAGTATCATCAGCTAAGTGCCATTTTTCCTTTGCCAGGCGGTGATGGAATCTAATGAAGATTTTGCAAGATACGGCAATTTTTAGCACCAAGTCCATCAATACTAATACTATTCTATCATCACTTTTACTGCCCCGTAAAGGCATGATGATGCAACTGCACGTATTAGACTTTTCCAGGTTTCCACAAAATTGAGATTTAAGGAATCGGTTCCTTTTAAATCAATGAAATTTATATTGAATTTGCAACACCCAACAGGAGGCTGAACTGGAACTTGAATTGGAACTGCAGAAAGTAGAACGTACATTTTGTGGAGTTCAATTCGGTTTAAATTGTACTTCCTTTCAAAATTGCAAATGTAAATTGCAATTCTGGATCTTTTTTGTGATTTCATTTCAAATTGAGGAATTGCTTCAATGTTTTAATGTTTTGGATGCTTTGGATTTGGAAACTTCACACGAAAACAGTCTTTGCACTGTCGATTGAGATTCTAAGAACACAAGCTGCTTTAAAAAGAAAAGCAATTATAATAATGTGACCAGGCAAAGATGCTAATTATAAGTTCACAAATGAATCGGATATCAAATTAATGCACCCATAGTTACTTGTAGAAAATTTGACTTTTCATGTCACACTACCCATAATTACCTCCAGGTATGAAGCACTGGGTGAGAAGGAACTTCTACCATCTACATCCAGTCTATTAACAGGAAAGTGTGAAAGCCAAGCATGGTTTCAGTGAATTTTACTGTGGTCTTGAAGAGGGTAATCACAAAAAAAGGTGTTGACGGAGGACCCTTTCTCCCAACTGTACCCGTTTCATTAACCTCACAGCTGGGGGAGATCGATATCTATGCACTTTTTTCCCCCACCAAGAGCTTAATTAGATTATGGGATATGAGAAAGCCTTTTTTCCCTTTCTTTTGACAAATTTTGGGGCAGCCATCAAGCCAGAAGGATCATCAGCTAAGTGCCATTTGTCCTTGGCAGGCCATGTTGGGATCTAATACCTCAAGATGAAGATTTTGCAAGCCATGGCCATTTTTAACACAGAGTCCATCAATACTAATACTATTCTATCATCACTGTTAGTGCAGTAATCAAACGCTGGATAATGGTTCCCATAAAGGAACAATGAAATAATGATGCTCTCTGCAGCAAACAAGCCAGGCTCAAAAAAAACTTTCACCAAGTCAGGTGAGCCAAGGACTTGGGAGTTCAGAGACTGGAGGTGAAATGCAATCATGATCGCACGACCCCTGTCCGTATCCAATTAACTGTCCCTGTAGACTAGCTGTTTTACAAAGCTCTACCAATCCACTCCTCCATTCAGATACAAATGTGAGACGGCTACTGGAACTCTGCCTATCTGTGGGACTCCAGACAGCATTACAGTCTCAATGGGGTGACTTCGTCCATTCATGTTTGTTCTTCTTTTTGCTTTCAGCTCTTCTGTGAGTGGGAAAGTTCTGGCGTTCCTCGGAGGGGGTCGAACTGCAGACTCTCTACAACAGTGGAAGCTCAACAGTCTTTTCCAGTTCACAGATTTCAGCCAACTCCTCTAGTGTTGATGTGAGAATGCATTCAAAGCAGGGCTGGCTTCCTCTGATCTGTGAACATCACCACTACCCCAAGCGTTGCGGGTGCGACTACATCAAGAGAATTCTGAGTAGCTGTAAAAATGTGCCACTGTGGTCACACTGACCTTAGTGGACTTCAGTGGGTTACTAAATGTACAGATCAAGATGTTCTATTTATTAAGGAAGGTCAGCATGTGCCATCATAAGGCTTGGTAATTAATCTGCAGGGAGAGGATCTTGTCTTTGATGTGTATTAAATGACAACTGCAGCATATGGTGAGTGGCGGAATGACAAGACCCTGTTCATTAAGATTCTCTTTTGTAAAAGCAACGATAAAACTTAAGAGACCGTGCTGAGATCAGGGAGACAGAATGTGGAATTTACAGATACAATAACAGATGTCCATTGTTGCGTCCGTGTGCACATGTACCCAATGCAAAATGTCTTGTGAATGCCAATGAAGTAGAATAAGTATTGTGCTAAGGTTTTTTCAAGGTTTGAAATCCTTGCACATGGATTTTACAGGGACAGGAGATTTTTGTTATCATCTATTCGCTCTAGGGCTGTGCAATTCATCGAAATTCAGTTTCGATTTTGGCCCCCAACGATTATGAAAATACAATAATCGAGATAAAAACGATTATTGCGCCCCGCTCCGCTCCCTTTCCAGCAGTGCACTTTCACTCCTTCATAAAAGCCCAATTTCATGTGCAAATCAGTAAAATCATGTAATGAGACTTTTGCAAAATGGGACGTGCTTGAGTTAAAGTATATTAGATTTATTCATGTTTTTAAAAGCGTGAAAGAGAACTTGCGCCTATGAACTATGTGCTCAGAATTGGAACAGAACACGGACATGCAGTCAACTTTTAGTGCCTAAACAGTCAAATACACGCAAAAATTCGTAAAAATGCGGTGCATAGTGATTATTCATGTAAACCCTTGCCGGTTATGTAATAAATTAACGCAAAGAGTTGAGAATGACAATACATGTGTAACGGTAAATTGGATCCATGCGGCTCTTAAAGTGACAGCGGGCTAATATTCATCAACTGGGGTTATATGGATTTCGTTTGTGTTTGTTTTGTATAGTTTTTGAAGTGTCAACTTTGAGGGACCCATCCACTCATATTAGAAGACTGATTATTTTCCTAAAAATCGGTTTGTCTTCTACAGATAATAAGAAAGTCATATACATCTGGGATGACATGAAGGCCAGTAAATGATTAGAGAATATTCTTTTTGGGTGGAGTTTCCCTTACACAGAAAAACAGAACTTAAGCCATATGAACAACTTTTATGGTTCTTCCATCCTTTTTGTGGCTTGACAACTGCAATCACCATCCACTTTTGTTGTATGGAAAATAAATGTTAGATATCTCTCTTTTTCTTTCATTTACATTAAAGAGAACTTTTATTTTCAATTGAACTATTCCTACTTCCTAACCTCCGTTGTTTCATTTTCTGTTCAAAACAGTTAGAGCAGTCTGGTAAGGGAGGACTGTCGTTATACCTCAGCAGTCTGCAGATGCTGCTCCTATAGCTGAGACGTTGGCTAGCCGCTGCCACGCTGGGAGGGATGGGCGGCCTGGAGGGGAAGTAGAACAGCACAGCCACGAAAAGTGCTGCAATCATCCCAACCTCTGCAAGTTCACAAAAATACACAACATTTATCATGCAGCCTTGGTGTCAACATCAAATCTCACAAAGATTTTACGGATTCAGACTTAATCTATCTCTGTTAATTAGAAAAAGAGCTTAACGCGTCTGGCATTTCACTGCAATTTTCAGATACTAAATTCAAATTAATGAGAGAGAGCGAGAGAGAGTGGTATCCAAACCAACATCATTAACGGTCATTAGATGGCTCACATTAATCTAGAGTTAACCATGAATCTAGCAGATTTATTACAATCCTGTAGAGGGAGGAAATGCACAATGAAACAACTGATCAGCTCATTAACCCTAGTCCACAAAAAGCTCCTGCTTTCAAATGTGCTCATCCAGTGCTGGAATTTGTGACGGTGCTACCAAGTACATAATTGAGCATTGCTGTAGCCAAACACACACACAAAAAAAACCTGTTGGCACACAGTATCTCAAAACTGGATGCACTGACACTGCCAGCACAGTCTTCAGGTTGAGTTCCTAAATTTTGCGTCCCTCCTGGGTGCTGTCCACATGATAAAATAAGTGCAGTTTCCTTGGACAGATCCCATTTTTATTCAGCTAGTTAACTTTTACAATATCGTTTCTATAAATCTGCCTTTTCTGTCATAAAATACAGTCTTATAAAGCAGGCTTTTGTACGGGTGGGCGATATGATAAAAATTCTATATCACAAATGAATAATTTTATATCGCAATAAATAGTAAATATCAAGATACACATTACTGCTCAAAGGTTTGGGGTCAGTAACATTTAATGAAAAAATTTATACTTTCAGCAAGGACACATTAATTCGATCAAAAGTGACATTTTGAGTCATTTATAATGTTACAAAGGATTTCTACTACAAATAAATGCTTTAACTTTATTTTCACTAAAGAATCCACTAAATTAAGATATGTTTGATGAAATCTGAGAGCTCTCTGACCCTCCATAAGACAGCAAGGATATTACCACAATCAACGCACAGAAACGTAGCAAGGACATTGGTAAAATAGTCAATGTGACATCAGGGGTTCAACCGTAATTTTATGAAGCTACGAGAATACTTTTTGTAAGCAAAGAAAACAAAAATATCGACTTTATTCAACAATTCGTCTCCTCCACATTACCCTAGACCTAGAGCATCAGCTGTGCTGTTTTCGTTCAGATCAAAGCGTAAACGACGTAAACAGCATATCCGCATAGAGCATACGCTGTTTACGTTCAGTGGATACTCTCCAAAATGGCACTAGGGTGACACGGAAGAGATGAATTGTTAAATAAAGTCGTTATTTTCGTTTTCTTTGCATACAAAAAGTATTCTCGTAGCTTCGTAAAATTACGGTTGAACCCCTGATGTCACATGGATTATTTTACCGATCTCCTTGCTACGTTTGTGGATGTTGATCGTGTTAATTACATTGCTGTCTATGGGAGGGTCAGAGAGCTCTCAGAATGCATAAAAAATATCTTAATTAGTGTTCCGAAGATCGTACGGGTTTAGAACGACATGAGGTTGAATAATTAATGACAGAATTTTCATTTTTGAGTGAACTATCCCTTTATGATTTGAAAATGAAAATGATTTTTATATGAATTAATCATGTGGCATGCTTATTTTTGGAAATAAAAAAATAAATAGGTCTCAGTGCAGTGGCATCAGTAGGAACTACTTCAGTATGGTTTAAAATCTGGTTCAGCAAATGGTACAGTGACATATCTGCCAGCTGACAAATTTTACTGTCACACAGCATATAGCCCTACTGTTACACCACCCATCTCTAAAGACCTGGCCCTTCTCTAAGGTTTTATTAGACTGGACAGATCACTGTTTCTCTTCAACTTTATCGTCTTAAAGGAGCGTGTCAAAATCCAGTGCATGTGGCTGCATCTTGATGCCCAATGTCGCAGTAAGTGTCGCAATGACCTCTAAACTACTAGCAAATTGATGCCTTTCCTGTGTACGAAAGTAACAGCAACATCTTTCAACTTAAACCGAGGCAGAGTATCAATCTATTATTGGCAAGATTTCTCTCTCTCTGTCAAAATGTTTTAATTTTCTGAATCAGTTAAGCAGAACAATGTGAGGCAATCTTTATAGTGAGGTAAACGCAAACTACGTTAAGACGTTTGATTGTGGTATTTGGAGAGCCACCATGGATGGCTTTCTTGTGATTGCTTTTCTGTATGGCAAATGCTTAAAATAATTTAATATTGATTCAGAATGAATGCTGTTGCTGGATTGTCAGCAGACAATATCGTACCTGCGTAAAGAACAAACTGTATCCTGTCTCCAATGTGGTTTTGGTTCCAGTAAACGGTGCTTCCCACAGTGCCATTGGGTGCAGGGACAGCCAACGGACCAATCAGAAAGGCACAGGCTGACCCCAAGTAGCCGATAAGTGATGCAATAGCGGTGGCTGTAGCTCTCTGATCAGGAGCAAACCAAGTAGTAGAGAGTAGAGGACCGGCACTCATAATGGTAGGACCAGCTAAACCATTCAGAAGTTGACCTCCATGAATCATCCTGTGGATTTGAAAAAGGGGAAAAACTATAATGAAAGACAAACTATATATATATATATATATATATATATATATATATATATATATATATATATATATATATATATATTTAACATTTTAAAAAGTAAATAAAACACGAGTGAGCCTTTTCCTGTAAAACCACCATCCCAATGCTATGTTGCACAATGTTGCTGGCTTTCCAGGGCATTGTTATATGGCTGTTAAAGTGATGTGAATCTTTTCAGAGGTTCTTTGCAGTTGCTAGGGTGTTTTGGGTGGTCAAAAAAGGCTGCTCAAGTATCTATGATAATTTTATTCCTATATACATGCAGACAAGTCAGACAAGACAAACATGCAATAATTAACTATTCATATAAAAACTGGTCTAAATGCAATCACCTTTTTGTTGGTTTCTAAACACCAATTGATGCTCTCCTTCATATCTGTCAGAGGTGACGTTTGATAGGAGGGGAAACAAAAGGGCTTTATCTGTGAGACAGGATGACTGAGTCCCAGCAGGGAGACTTGTGATAGCCTAACTGCCTAAATAAACGCTGCAGTGCTTGTCCCCAGAATAGATCTTCAGCATTGGTGAAGATAGAGAGTGACTGAAACACTTTTCCATTTTCTACAGTCCAGACGCACACCGAACCAGACCGAAATTGTCTTTTTTCCTTCATGGTAATCACTGTCATAAAGATCAAGAGGCTTTTTGTGTCAAGCTTTTTCTAGTTTCTTCCTAGCAATTGTCTCAAACTGAACAAAATGTTTTAAGGTCTATTCCTGCGTTCATGAAGATGTGAAGTTCTTTACTGTGGCTTGTCAAAAAGTGTCTGAGGTACGGCAAAAAAACCCTTTGAAGATGTACTAAGTGGAGGATTGGTAGTATACTTACCCTGGATTTAAAACCAGCTCACAAGTGCATTTGGTTTGGTCAGTACACAACATTCAAACAGCCCTTTATAGGTTCTTGAACCTTACAGTCTACAAAAGACTTTGGGAATTGAGGAGAGCATTGCATGATCGATGACTGAACCAATCTAATATAGTGTGAAAGCTCTCTCGACTATTCCTTTCTCTTTTGTTCCAGCATGTTGACATCTGATTCTGCTGAAAGGTGCTTATGCATTCCTACTGCATGTTTCACGACTGGACATCAGCCCCCGTGACACTATATTCATGCTAAAGCCTGTGAGATTTTACTTCTAATGAAATGGGCTCGAATGCACTGTGGGATTTTTTTCTCTAAATAAGAAGCAGCAGCCTGCATTTACATTGATTGCAATCATTGTGATACCCCTCACGTAGCTCATAATTGGATCGTAGATGATTCTAAATCCTACACCTTGAGCTGATCATTATGACTTCACGTTTGTCAATTATGGTTGGAAACAATGCAAAATTGGCAATTCTGGTACAAAGAATGACTACAGATATTGCCTACTATATCAAGGCCAATGAATTCCAGTCTGAATTGATTCCGTTAGCCTATTTTAATTAAGCAATAAAGTGTAAGAGGCTGTACTATATTGTGATTATAATCAAATACAGGTCAGTGTTATGCACAATGCTCAGCAGAGTGTCTTTAACCCTTTCAGCCATGACTATATGGAAAATAAAGCACAGCCTTGAGAGAGTCATAGATTATTTCAAACAGCTACTACATAAAAATGCACAAATGTTTTATTAGGCAAATTCATTAATTTGTTAATTTGATTCAGACCTTGACATGTAAACAAAGGTTAATATTTGGCCTTTATGAGTCCTGCAAAATAATAAAAATCAAGCAATTGGGCGTTTTGCATTATAACTATTAATATAACTATTATATATTTTGGGTACGGCTATAACACTGTATAGACCAATCACCATCCAGGACTTAAACTATCTGTTTTACAATATTAAGTTGGTGTAAAAACTTGCAAATGTTGTTGGACTTTCTTTGTCAATGACTGTTAACTGGTAGGTTTAACCTGAAATTTATGCTAAATGTAATAATAAAATAATGTCACATTTTATTTTAAGGTCCAATTCTTGCTATTAACAAAGCATTAACTATGACTTTTGCCTCAATAAACTCCTAATTTGCTGCTTATTAATAGTTAGTAAGGTAGTTGTAAAGTTTAGGTATCGGGTAGGATTAGGGATGTAGAATATGGTCCTGCAGAATATGTTCTTTATAAGTACCAATAAACAGCCAATATGTTAATAACAGGTATGTTAATAAGCAACTAGTTAATAGTGAGAACTGCTCCCTATACAAAAGTGTTACAATATATTGCAACTAATCATGCATAGTCAGGATAGAAACATAACTAAGCTTTAGCCTGTAGAGGAGAAATAAATTTCACACATTTTTTATTTTCACATTTACATTATTTTGGTACAAACAAATCTGTCATTTGGTAGAAGCTACCGTTTAACCGTTAACCGACCGATAAGAATTTTGACCGATTAATACAATCAGTTAAACGGTTTAAAGTCACTTATTTATTTATTTTATTTTTTCAGTAATTTATCAAGATATTTTAAAAGGTTTAATGCATGGTTAAAATAAGCTACGCGTATAAAAAAACAACAACAACAAAAAAAAAAAAAAAACGTTTTTTAGAGAGAGAGAAAAAAAAGCATAAGTCGCCTATAAGTCGCATTTTATTATTTCATTCAGAAATAGGCCGACGCGAATTACAAATATTATAATAAACACTGTAAACATAGCTATGCTATTTTAGTTCCCCTCACTCCACAACAAATCCTTTCAATTAACAGTAGGCTATTTAGAAAAGAACAAGAATTAAAAATGTAAGAAGCTATAGCGACAAACCAAAACGAATTAAGGCTAAAACGAAACTGAAACCAATGTTGGGTCTCTCCTTCGACATAAAATCAAATGTTTCCGTATTCGCGATGTATTTGAATGCCAAAATATTATTTACCTTTTAGCCTAGGCCTACTTCACTCGCGTTCCAATATCCACGTAAAACAAAATGTTTTGCATAACTTCACGGCGGTACGGTGATAACGCTTAACGGCACAGATTTTACTACATATTTAAACTGAGCAGTGTTTTTTGTTTTCCCATATGTTTGACTGATTGTTTTTTATAATGATAATGAACAGGCTGCATTGTCAATTAGAATGCTAAACTGTGTGCGGCGCTGGAAAATCACTTGATTTTAATTTTTTCCCCCCTTCTAACAGTGGAAGCAGCAACTAGCATACTTCTTTTAGTCATGAAGATAATCGGAATTGTAAAAGGTTAGGGTTGTTTGCTGCTTTTTGCGCATGTAAAATTAATCCCCGGAAAACAAATGTTAGTATTTTTAACGGGTCACAGACACTTATTCTTTCTAATTTAATTTAGTTCTAATTTAAAATAATCTTGTCGGTTAACGGTTAATAATCGGTTAACGAGCGTCGGTTGTCGGTTAGGAAAAATAACCGAAATGAACATCCCTAGTAGAAGCTACTCAAATTATTCAGATGCCAGCAAAACAAAATGACCAAAACTATCAACCAAAACATTGTTTGTACCAAACACATTTTTTTCTGCTGTGAATTACTGGCTGCAATGAGCATGAAAATAATCATAAAAAAAAATAAATAAATAATAATAAAAACATAATATTTTATATTATAGATAGACAGATAGATAGATGTACTACTAGGAACCAAAATTGTCAGCTTTCATACTCCATCCATGTTGAGGTAATAGTATTCAGTCAAAAGACTGCCTGACTTCTGTTTAGTTTGGCTTTCAAGGAACACTGTGTCACTCCTCACCACCAAGACAACAATCAAAAAACAAAAAAAGGATGACAAAGGCACAATGGTACACTCTGCTGTGACTAGGGCTGCACGATATTGGAAAAAAAAACTCACATTGCGATATTTTGTTTTTCTGCGATATATATTATGATATGAAAAAAATAAAATAAAATAAAATTCACCAGATGACTTGAATAGCTCTATTCATTGAAGAAGAAAAAAAAACAAAACACCAATGATCGGGGAGATTTTGGAGGTGAGTAAATCAGCATAGAAAATAAATTACAAACATAGTTAAATATAATAGAACAAAGATACAAATGAAATAAACAGTGCTTTATATTTTTCAGCTAAGTCTAACAGTATTCAGGTACAGAAAATGAATAATTAAATGCAATATAACACTGCATAGTCTTCACTGTATAAATTAAATCTAATAAATCTGTGTTAAAGCTACAAAAGTGATTTTTCTGTGTTTTGTTGTTTGATTAGCATTCATGACACAGAAAGCCTCAGGAACATTACAATTGTTGTGAACCAATAGAGGCTACTATCCCTTTTCTTTCTTAATTGTTTACCTTCAGGCCATAAGCAACCTCTGCAATATTTGCAGAGACATGCATTTTGACAATAGTTTCGCACGTATGTCTCATTTCAGGCACAAAGAGACGAGGAGTTGAACGGAATTCAGTGTTCACGTGCATCTGCGTGGCTCTTACCGTGTCTACACCGGGCGTGGGGCAACGCGACAAAATACAATAGAACCCATTATAATCAGTGATGCTGTCTACAGTGGATGCGGCGTGGCACGGAACGACAGATCTCCGAGAGGAAATCCCTAGTTCTTTTCATGACGTAAAATTGATTTGCAATGACCGCTTTGTCTCTTCCAGTGTAGACAGCCTCTAGCTGTTGCGGCGCGGGGCACAGTTTAAATAATGATCAGTACACTAAACATATCCTGCGATGTGACTATCGTGGATGCGAACATCGCGATATCGATGCTGAAACGATATATCGTGCAGCCCTAGCTGTGACCACAATTGATGTTGATTTGAGAACAACCATGGGCATTTATAACCAAACAGCTTTGCAAAAAATGGATTTCATTGCTACTACTATCTGACATGATTGAATGCGAGTCATTGTGACACCACACCAAGCTTCTAAGTAAAGATTTACATTAATAAAAGAAAAAAAAATCCATGGATAGGGCTGCTAACAGTTCACCCAAAAATTTTTTACTTACACTATTATTTACTATTCATGTTAGTATTATGTTGGATCACTACTTAATGTTCTGAAGTAAAATTGGTTGAGAATCACTGTCGTATGATTTTCTTCAGGTGGCAATCCACTAAACCTTGAATTTGAAGCAAAGTAAGAGATGAAAAGGGAGAAATGAGTCTCACGCATGGAGAAATGTAAGGGCAGAGGAGAAGTGGTAATTTAGCCTTAGATGATTCTGATCTGGCACGAACAATGTCAGGAAGGATTCTCTGCTTTCTAATGAAACTGCTGGGCTAACAGGATTTGAATGCAAATTTTATAACCCGAGTAACATATTTTATAAATGGACTGCTTTATACTGACCAAAACAATAATGGTACTGCAAAATATTCAAACTAAACGTCAAAGCCAGCATAAAACAGAGACCTGGGAGAATCTAAAACACAGTGCCAGCCTTAAAATCACAGCCAATGAAGACATGATATATTTGTGTCCTTATGTTAAGCTACAGATGAAAAAAGTAATAGTACTCTATCAAAAGAATGCCTGAAACTTCTGTTCAGTTTGGCTTGCAAGGAACACTGTGGTTTTAACCAAGTGACTCCTCATCGCCAACTAAACAATCAAAAATTGACAAACGCACAACGGCACAATCTGCTGCGACCACAATCACTGTTGATTTGAGACTGAACATTGGCATTTGTAATCAAAAGGCATTGTAAAAATCTTCTAAATAAAGATTAAAAAAAGCTTCTAAATAAAGATTTAGGTTAATAAAGATCTAAAGAAAAAAAAAAAATCTACAAGAAAAAAAGAATAGGGATGAATACAGAAACAGTTCACCCAAAAATGGAAATTGTGTCATTATTTACCATTCTTTACATTGTTCCCGAACACATATGCTGATTTTTTCCCCCACAGTACACTGCTCTTTTTCATACAACCACCATTCATATAGTGATTACATCAAAGTCTGCCCCCCCCTCAAAAAAAAACATTAAAAAAAAACTAGTCTATTGGACATTATATTTATATTCTAAGTCTTCTGAAGCAATAAGATAACTTTGTGTGAAATCAAACCAAACTTGCTCATTATGAACTACTGTATAGAAAATTACTAATCAAAATTTCTGTTACACAGAATAAAATAAAAAAAATTAAAACACCATATAATAATTAAATATAAAATTTATTTTAAAATAAAAATGCAATATAATAAATAATATCATTTTATAAAAACATGATTTTATTATAAAATAATAAACATTAAAATAATACTTTAAAATATTAAACAATTACATCATTTTTAGTTACCACAATCAAATGCTTCCAGGATAAGCCATCTAAACTGAGCTAACTGATGTCTGATGTTGTCCAATTTAGCTTTACACTGTGAACTCAAACAAAACGGCATATTCAGATCAGAGTGACTCTTTCTAGTGTGGCATATCAACATTACCATCAGTCACATGCTGGATTACTTGATATGCAAGTCGGTCATCACCTTTTCAATGAACAGCTTTTTACACTTTATTAATGCATGTGCTGACACCTAGTGGTAGCTCAATTCACAGCTGAAGTCACCAGGTCATGATGCATGATGGGCATGGCTCCTACTTCCTCTGTGATCTAAGCTTAAGGCTTTCAGTAGCTCTCCATAAACCGGAGTTTTATAGTTGCAACACATGTATCTCATGACATAGGCAGTGTTAAATTCTGTGTGAGTCATGGGGTCTGTGAATAAGTCCTAAGCAATCCACCAGTAACTAATGTACTTTCTAGCCCCTGCTAATTTCAATAAAGCTGAGAGATCTATACATAGAGAGAAGACAGTCCATTGAATAATGTCCGCTGCTGGTGTAAATGTACTTAAAACAATACATCATAAGCTGTACCGGGCTTCTAAAATATAAAACACACAACATAGAGTTGAGTCACTTTATATGAATCAATAGACTCGACACATTAAGTGCCCCTGTGTTGAAATCAGCCATTACATTAACAGTCACTGCAGGCAATAGCTGCTTGCAATGTATCTTTGTGTTTAAATGTGCTTGTGGTGTAATATATAAATATATAAAACAATCAACATAACCTCTGCTGTCTCTCAACAGTCCTAAAAAGCTTTTCCTGTTATATATAAAGCAAATGCACAATTTTAGATTATATAACTAAGAAGGTCAACGTGACACTGTGTGTTCTAGGATTGTGGGAGCTGTGAAACTAAGCTATGTAGCCTTATTTCATTCAAGTAACTAATAAATTAAAAATAAATAAATAAATAAAACAAAGAGGATAAACAGTCAAATGAATACACTGTTCGAAAAATGTTTTACATGTCGAAAAAAAGCTATAAAAATGTGATAATGGTGTCTGGTGGTCATGTACTTGTATGGAACTGGCCTTTCTAACTACACACGTTTATACAATGTTTTAATACAGATGGAAATAACATCATACAGATAAGTATGCCAATCTGCATGAATTTTATGGTACTCTCAGCAGTTCACAACCAGACCCACATTCTCTAAATTCAATGAGCCAACATTTTCTTCATGCCTTAATAATAAAATATGATTTATGCTCACTGATGTCCTATTTTAGTTTTATATTGTCAACTGACTTCACTAACAAAGCTACATGCTTCTAATGTCATAACCTTTTTTAAATGTCCATTGTTGGCGTAGTTAGCTCTTTGTCAAAAAAAGTAATAATAGAAAAGGTTTGTTTCCTTTACTCACAACTGCAATGAGAAATTTGCTTTAGCTATTTCTTTATGTGCTGATGTTAACCATGTGTGAATGAGAAAGCTTAAAGAGATAAGGAGCGAGAAAATGGAAAGAGGACACAAAGCACAGAAGAGGACAGGACAGGACCATTCAATTTTACAGGTAAAAGAATCCTAATCTAAAGCAAACAGAACGCAGTCGTTCTGTTAAAGTGTATTTAAGCAAATGAAAAGATCACATCTTTTGGTTGCACTTTATTTTACAGTACGTGAACTTACATGTACTTACAGTGTACTTATAGTGTACCTACCTAAGAAAGTACTGGTAATATAAGGTAACTACATGGGTAGTGTTGGGTAAGTTACTTTCAAAAAGTAATTAATTACTATTACTAATTACATCATCAATATTGTATTTAAATTACTCTGTCTGAAAAGTAACTTAGTTACTCAATAAGTAACTTAATTATTTAAATTGCTAATTAGGCTACATCTTAAAATCCCTATAAACCTTAAAAGAAATTAAACTCTTTATTCTTTCAATTTGAGTCAAACATAGAATAGTTTAATCTTTTAGCTTTACAACTGTAATACTTAAACATTTTTATAAAAAATGTAACCTTTGGTTAACAAATAGAAATACTCTGAATAACAAAATATCTGGAAAACAAAAAAGCTTAAGAACAGTTAAACAATACATTTCAGTTTGGCAAGATGTTCAGGAAAAGCCCAACAAGTAAAAATCCGTATATTTACGTTTATGTAAAAATAACACGTTATGTAGGTAAGAATAAATGACATAAATGGTCTTTGCTGAATAAAGCAGTGTCAGATCGTGCTGTTCTTCTGAGGTATAAATTCCTCATAGCAGGACTACTTTCAAAAACAATGAAAATTAGACAAATCTTGATTTTTTTTTTTTTTAACAATTTTTTTTATATCTAGACGAAGGTGTTTGCGCGCAGGTGACTGCATATAATGAGCTCAGATACGGGAAAGACTGTACCTCGCTTTAGTTTCATAAGGATTACATAATCAGGAATATTCTTTTTCGATTTGAATTCGTTCATTTAAGAGTAGACACACAAGCTTTCTATAGACATATTTCTCATGTCTCTGTGTCAAATATTCGCTGAAATGGTGACGCGTAGAAAGTTGCTCACGGAGACCTAGACGGCAGAAAGTGCACACTGTTTGTTTTGTTTATTTTGCAAAAGCACAATGTTTTGTTGCTATTGTCAGTGTACACAAATAAAAGCAGACCCTTTTTAGATTCGATTGATTTTAGTCTTATCTGTATCTGAGTATTTAAGGTTTCTCTGTGAATCAGGAAAAACTGAAGGTGAACACGCTGGCACGCAGAGGGTTAAAGACGCTGCATTCAATTGTATCTTTAAATGGTAAATTTAGATATATATTGATTTTAGAACTGTTGAAATTATTTACTGTATGTAACAAGTACTTTATAAGTAACTGTAATTAAATTACCTAAAAATGAACAGTAATCCCTTACTTTACTTTTTCAGTGGATAAGTACTTTAATTACAGTAACGCGTTACACCGTTTTTTTTTTTTTTTAGGTCGGCATAAATATTCTGAAAATAAATGTTCATTATGTTGTATTATGAATATACTGTCCAACCTGCTCTCTAGATAGCAGCCAAAAACTACATATAATCACACAAATAGAACTAGATCACAAAAGCAATAACCAAACAACTAAATATTTGCCATTCAAGTCATCAACAATATTTCTTTGGATGTGCAAATTTAGACCTCAAACAGAATAAAATATTCAAATGACCAAATAAATGTGCCACCAACCTAAAGAACATGTATCAGGAAAAGACTGATGACAACACTGTCTGCACAGCATAAAGTACTAGAGCAGATTTTTTTCTAAAGTACCATTAACGTCACAAAACAACAGAAGTTACTTTTCTGTATTGTGCCTTATATCCTAGGTTCTATCCATCGGTTGTTGATTGGTTGGAAGCAGAAACGACTGGAGAAATCCGGCATGTGTTACTAGAAAGTTTCCCTGGTAGATCAAGTTATTTAATATTTTTAATATACCTATACACTTTTGCTCCAAAGCAACATTTCATACACAGAGTGGCAGCATGTAATAAATGCACTTACAATGTTGGGCAACATGAGAGGTTTGGAGGGCAATCTCTGATCTTCTCATTAATTATCACATTGGGAAATTGAGGAATTGCATAATTATGCAAGTGAAAAGAAACCAGCATTGAAAGCTAGTTTGGCTAAGTGGAGTTTGTTGAATAAATGATGCAACAGAATCTTACCAGCGTCTGTAGTATAGGTCTTTGAGAGGAACACTTCGTAACGCTGCGCCCAGAACCATGAAGAATGCTGACAGCAGCAGAGACGCTCGCAAACCTTTGGCACAAGACAGAGAGGAAGGAAAGAAGATATATCAGAGAGATGTAATTACTTGTAAGCTTTGATTAACTGATGAGATTAGTTGTCGATGTAGATCTATCCCCAAGATACCAGCAAATTATGCACGACTATCAGGAAGATAGGACTAGGAAATCAGATGGGAATGGTTCATTTTTTTAACCATCAAAAAGAATTAAACATGATTTATTTGTGACAAAACAAGAGTTTATGTCCAGAAGCCATAATGAAAAGCTTTACTCCATGAGCATTTTTCTGGATTTATGCAGAGCAGAAACTTGAACTTAAAAAGATTTTTGAGTTTAATATAGAAACTCCGGCCTGTGGTTTTTGGCAGACGTGGTTTTCACAGCCTGTGGCAATCGCTTTCGTGTTGAGAATAAAAGGGAAGGTGAAATGCTCACATTCAAGATAAAGAGCAAAAAACATGGTTGGAAGCTTTTTGCTTAAACGTTTACAAAAGAGCATGGCCTTTCTTAGCAAAGATATAAAATAAAGTGCACTAATGTGATAATAAACAGAACTGTCTGTGTCGACTAGCTGTATAAGCGAATAGAATAAGGAGTAAAAATGTGGAAACTGACGACATTTGTTTGACATTATCAAGTCTTAGAGATAGCCCGAAAGTACCTTTTTTTCAGGCAAGATAACGTGAAAAGTAGTGGAGAAAATGTTAAAAACAAAAGCATTCTGTCCTGTCTGACTAAATGCTCTTTTACAAATACAAACCATGTGAGTGAAAATGTAATTTTCGAGGCTCAAAACAGATTCCTCACAAGATACCCTTACCTACACTGTAAAAAGTGATAAGTTGACTTAACTTAAAAAAAATTGAGGAAACCCGTTGCCTTAAAATGATTAATTCACGAGTTTGTGTGCCCATATAATCTTAGCATTAATGGTAAACACATTTGGCTTGATGTCCGCAATGGAGGGCTCAGAGAGACTATTCTACTCGAGCTCTGATAACCCCCCTATAGACAGAAGGATAAATGAAATAAATATACATAAAGGAGGAGATGGGGAGGAGGAGAGATGCCGAAAGAGCTAACGACGGAAGTGGTAAGAGGCTGTCTTTTATACTTGGATATTGATTGGAAGATTAGAAGGGGCGTACTCCTCCCGAAATTACGTTAATAACTTCACGTAAATAACTAAAAAAAAAAAGTTAAGTGAACTTGACAATTCACTTAACTTATTTTTTAAAATTATTATTTACTTAATTTTAAGGCAACGGGTTTCCTCACACTGTAAAAAGTGATAAGTTGACTTAACTTAAAAAAAAATTGAGGAAACCCGTTGCCTTAAAATGATTAAGAAAATAATTTAAGGCAAAGGGTTTCCTCAATTTTTTTAAGTTTAGTCAACTTATCACTTTTTACAGTGTGGGGACAGTTAACTTAATCACTATTCTCTCTCACCCTCATGTCCTCCTAAACTGAAATGCTGTTATTTTACCATATTAGAACAATTCATATTGACCATGTAATAAACACTAAAAAAGTTGTCTATATATAATCTGAAGACATACGATAGCTTTGTGTTAGGAAAAGACTGAAATCAAAGTCATTAATAGCCAAAAACATTGACCGAACGGTTAGTGCTTCTCCAGTGAAGCATTTCGGCTGTGTCAGCGTCGACTCTGTGCACACAGCGTGATAAGTTAAAACAACATGTCATCAGCATGGACTAACCCCACTGTAAGGATGGAAGAGTAGCAATGTATAAAATTTGTTTTGCTGAATATCGAGAGATGGCATTACTTTACTGCAGCGTGAACACGACACCTTCCTGAACAACATACCAAGTTCAATTACCCAACTTTATTTTTGGTTGATGAAAATGTTCAGTTTCAGTTAAATATTCATGCATCACTAGAACCTATAATTTTGGGTGAGCTCCAGCAATGCATTTATTACACATATACTTTGTGGTTCTTTAGATGGTTCCAGACCAACACAAGCATTGGCATAGAATCCATAATTTAAATACAAATAATAGAAATGTAGGTAAAATATTTCTCTTATATCACTACTGGCAAACAGTGCAGCCAAATTCTCATATGTGAACTTCATGAAATAGTAGAAAAAGGAATTGAAATTCTAAAAATAAACAATATAACATATATGAAGTATTGAAATCAGCTAAGTGACAGTATATGTAGCACAAACTGAAAGCTCTTTCTCTCTGTCCATGGGATAATAAAATTACAATTAATTTCTATTTTACCATTAGATATTTTTATGTCCATTTTACATTACATTCAAGGTCTCCAAAACTCATTAAATTGTCAAGACAAGTATGAATACAAAAATGGCATCCTCTGACGTCAGGCTTACATAAATACGTGTGTCATATGATGTTAGGGAATTGGTTTTGTGGCTTGACATGTGATGAGCTACCTTTTTATTATTACTTTTTTATTTCACCTGACATAAGGAATCCTTCTGAGAAGTTTGTGGTTCATCTAACCAACATAAAGCATTGTATCAAACATAATTATTCCCAAATATTTTAGTTTTTTCCAAAATGATGTAATTTGAGAAAGTCACACATCTGGCCACACAAATGTAATCTGTAAGTGGATATTCAGATATTCAAAAAGGTACTTGGTACATGAACACTTTTGTCAGAAATATAACCCATGTTTTTATAAAAAACACAATGATATTTAAATAGGACTGTTGTTCAGAATTATGCTTAAGGGTCAATGGTAAATACAAATGATAGTTTGGAACTGGATGTGTCCTTAAAAATGGTTTGAAAGCCCTCTGTTGTAGTGTACAACATGTATAAAAGAGACATGATCACATAACTAATGATACAGAGCTCAATTTTGTTAATAAAATGAATTTGTACACACGTTACACATTGAAATGATCAAACTAGCCCTAGCAATTATGTGTAACTAGTGATATCACACAATCATCAAATCTGTATGAATATTGGCAAATGTATCGATTATCATTGGTTTGTATTTACAGATATGGTTGCTATGACAAAAATAAAACCAAAACAACTCACCTTTCTTGTCCATCAACCAAATAAACAACAGCCAGGGCAGGTAACCCACTGGACCCCACATAACCAGCACAGCGATATCTGTCGAGGAGAACTCGAACACATGTTTGGCGGAGTTCTGGATCGGGCCCCATGTGTTCCACACAAGTCCTTGCATAAAACCCAACAATGAAAACATGGTGAGAACAAACCATCTTCTTCCGTACACCCTGCTCAACACGGGCTGTGTGTTTGTCGCCGGTTGGGATGGAACCAGCAAAGGCTCCCTTTCTCCTTCGGTGCTTTCCACGGCACCCATTGAACAGATGTGGGATCACGTTTTAAAATGCCTTTATGCTATCTGGCAACGTCTATAACATGCCACATTAAAAACTAGGGCAGTCGTTCAATTGTCAGCTGCCCATCGAAACAAAAACAATCGAAGACACTCTCAGCTATGCTCCAAACTTTAATGCGCATGCGCTGCGTCGAGACGGAATTGACGTAACGTGTGAAACTGTAAGTCTTTGTTCTCCATGTTGGATCAACTATGTCATTAACTTAAAGGAGACTTCAACTCATTTGTTGAGCCAACATGGTCGTTGTTTCGTTTCCCGTGTGTTGAGAGAGAAAAAACAGCGGCAAGTCTCACGTGAGTTTTGTTTACTAGCTGGAAAATGGATTTTAGGTGTGTTTACATGTGTGTAGATTCAAAAATGTAAATATTTGCAGTAAAATAGAATAGTATGTTAATGTAGACGCTGCACATGCACAAACTATGTGTGTTTACATTTTAATATGAAGTTGTCAGTTCTATTGATAGTTGTCACTTACTAGCTGATTTGACCTAGATATGGTTTTGACTTTGTGATTCACTTGGGTGATTGTGATGTGTTTATCTGAGTGCTTTAAAGTGAAGCGTCTACAGTTTACCTGAAAGATAAGATGTGTTGTACAAGACCAAATCCACTCATCTTAATCATCCTTATCTCATTATTTTTTTATGTAGAATGGCTTCAAAACCCTTCACCCCAGAAGAGGTGAGGAGGATTGTCCAGTTTCTACAGAAACCTGCTGTGTTCCTGAACATGACCACAGACTGGCCAGCATTACACTGGACTGTGGAGCATCTGTCAACTTGCCTTACAAAGAGGCTTCGATTCCGTATTGGGAAAAGGACTGAAGATATGGGTAAGCCACAAACATCACACAGCCTCTCACAGGTATTAACAAGATCATCAAAGTAGAAGAACTCCATTTGCCCAGGACACAATTTTTTTAAACATAATCAGGACATTCATTTTTATATTGAATTGATAGGTAGTTATGGGTGTGAATACTTTCTCAATGTGGTGTACTGAATGGCGGAAGATTTTCTTAGAATGCTTTGAGTAACTTTTCCCCTACAGTGTCAACAGAAAACACAGTTATTTCTGTTATTAGATGTCCTCTATCACAATGTGTAATTTTATTTTATTTTGAAGTTAATTTGTGATACATTTGCAGCAAATGAAGCAGTCTGACACAAATAATTGCCACAAGGGTGAAGCCTTGCAGAAACCTTTGCTACCAGTGGAGGCTTTGCCACTTCAGATTCTTTGGCACTTCAGGCAAATAGTTATGGCAAACCACTGGAAACATCTAACAGTCCATCACAACTGTTAGACATTTTTACCGAAGTGAAATGTAAATATGAGAAGTGAACATGAAATGTCAAGCGGTGACAGAACTGTGACAAAACTGTACTTCTAAATTTTAAACAACAATTTTCAGTAATAATTAAAAACCCTAGTTTTTATGACTTCAAATCAAGCCAACTGATATGGTGATTTAGTGTATATGAAAAATAAGCCATTTCAATATTTAAGTAGCATCTTAAAAAATAAAGTTAATTTGCCGAAAATCATTTTAAATTATCCAAGGATTTTTTCCAGTGTGTCCATTTTGAATAAACCCTCTTGGAATAATCTATTCATTAATTACTTTTCGCTTTTGTTTCCCTTTGTTTGCACCAGCTCCTCTTTTTGAAACAGAGTGTTTCTACATTGAAGCAACCATTAAAGAGTTTGTGTCCTGGACTGCCAATGAAGATGAGTCACTTGTTGGGCCATTTTCTGACTATCACTGCAAAGAATTCTGGGCTTATGCTGATTACAAGTACATTGCCCAGCTTTTTCAGGATAAACCTGCTATGTTTCAGGTAAACCAAATATTTATTATTATTAAGCAATATGTTTTGTTTAAATATATGTTCCTATATTTTCTGAAATTCTATATTTTGCTATTGCACATTCTAGAGTATTTATGACTGCTAAAATAAAAATAAATGGATAAGACACTACTCTTTTCATTTTCTCCCACCATCAATCATACTCTCAAACCTCATCAAGCACCACATTAACCCATTTGCCTTTTTCCGCATGCCAGTTATGCTTGAGAGCGACCAATTTTTCATGAAGTGGCGCTCTACAGCACACGGGGCACGTCAATGACATCAGCTTTGATCAATAAACACAGTCGAATATTCATTAGTATGTATTGCCTTGTCTCCCGAGGATGCTTACCTTTATTTTATGAGCGCTCTGAAACTGTTTATTAGCCTACAGTTGTTACAACATCTCATGAAAATTTATCACAGAACTAGAAATAACAGATATGAAGAGCAATTAATCAATTCTTGCTGTTTTATTATTTCAGTAAAACATATCCTATGGCACATCATTGTCATTCTGTGGACATTTAATGATATTTTGTGCCAATTTATTTTGTTTTGTTTTTCCCAGGCCAAGGGAACAATAACCTAATGTTCATTTCTAGCTTTCAGTTTTTGTGAATCATAATAAATGCTTATGAGGTGCCAATATTCTCCCTGCCAGCCAGGGCATCGAGAGCAGACAAGGGCCTCTCTTAAATGATGAATAGGGTAGTTTGAACAGTGCTGAGGGCTTGATTACATACCATCTCATTTACAGTCCCCTGGACATGGTAATGCTTTCATTATCTACCTTCAAGGGCAGCATCTCTGAGTGGTTCTTGTTTGTTGTATTGAAAAGAATTGACATCAGTAGGTGATCAAATAGTTTTCTGTTCTTTGTAACCACAAACATTATAACTGCAGGATGTGGTGTGGTCTGACTTTGGCTTTTCCGGCCGGGATGGACGAGACAGCACACTTTGGATCGGAACACAGGGTGCCAACACTCCTTGTCACCTTGACTCTTATGGTTGCAATCTTGTCTTCCAGATCCAAGGCAGGTAAGAACCAGGTTTATACAAGGTTTACACAAGTTTTGGGGCAAAAACTCCACCAAAAGTGACAAACGGGCCAGAGGTATTCATTTAGTCAGTTTGCTAACATTATTCCATTTCAGTGTTACTTTAGTACCATTTATGTATTTTTATTGTATTTATTAATATTTTGAATTAGCTTTTATTTTTAGATATGTTTTCAGTTTAATTTTAGGTTTTAGTAGTTTATGTGCTTTTGCCATGTTTATTAAGTTTTTTGATATTTCTATTTAGCTTTCATTTATTTTTTCATTAATAATTTTATTAGTAATTTACTTAAATGACTTCAACATTAACAGGCAAGACTTTAAAAGTTTTCAAGTAAAATTTATATTTTGTTATTGCATTTATCCGTACTTTCTGTTGGTTTTCATTTTATTTTTAGTTAAAGCTTTTATGTGCCTTTGTCATTTTGTTCATTTTTTATATTTCTATTTAGCTTTCATTTATTTTTATTTCCTTTTTAGTTTTAGCAATTTTATAACTTTAACTTACCAACAGGTAACATTTCTAAGGTTTTCATGTAAAACATTTTAATTTATTTACATAACGTTTTATTTTACTGCAGCTTTTTTAATTAACAAAAGCAGTTTTAATGGTTTTAGTTTATTTTAGTTAAGACATCTCACCAATCCATGTTGTGTAAAAGACAGCGAGAGAATGTTAGATTTAGCCTTTTTTTTCAATTTACAGATCCTAGACCCGTCACAGAGACAGTTGTGATTTCTCAGGACACCTGTTTCAGTGAAATCTGTCATGTAGTAGGTAGTAGATTCAATTGAAGTATTTGACATATGTTAGAAACAATATGCCCTCATAAATGCCCCTGAAAACCAATTTTAGGGGGTGAATGTCACCATTGAATAAACGAGAACCCATAACACTGCTATTTTATTGTATTTCAGTGCACCAATATGAACTCTTGACTAGATGAAACTAGTTTTCAATGACCGATTGTCAATAGACTCCTGAACAAGATAAGCCCCAGGCAAAACTGCCAATTTGGCTTATTCTATGAACATGGTTTAGAGCAACACCATGTGATTCCTTCAAATATTGACAAGAGCTCTATCTCGTCTTATGTTAGGGTTCCTGATCCAATCCTGAGCTGTTGAAAGAAAGCTATTTTTCCTCTGCATTCAAAAGAGCGAATGAGAAGCGGAAAGTGCAGTGATGTGAACAGCTATTGAGATATGTTATTTGCTCCATTGAGGGAAGCAGAACCTGACAATGAGGAACCTTCTCCTCCATCTTATCTCTCACTGGAGCTTGTCTTGTCTCTGTAATTGCTTATTGGGACTCCTCGTGTCAAGATAGCCTGCCACAGAAATCATGTTATTGTATAATATCTCCTGCGAGAAGGTCCATGATACTTTGAGAAATCTATAAGCATTCCCATTCATCTCAATGGCAGTTGCTTGGTTGGCACCTTAAGTAAATACATAACCTGCATGCTAAAAATGTTTCACGCTACATTTTTCTTTACTAAATCAATTAAAGCTAATTCGTCTAGAAACTCACGTTCTGGCAGTTGTTTGGCTAGCACAGCAGAAAGGGAGAAATATAAATTTCCACTTCACGCTTTTTACAAGCCATCCATAAACTTTGGCACTGATAAACGTTCCTATAACGTGATGACATGTTTGTGACTGATATATTTATTTGGGCACAAAATCCAATGGTATTTCAATAAAGTCATTCTTTCTCCAGAAAACGATGGCATCTCTTTCCTCCCGATGACACACACTGTCTCTACCCGACACGTATACCATACGAGGAATCCAGCGTGTTCAGCCGGGTCAGCGTCGTCCAGCCAGACCTAGAGAAGTTCCCAGCATTCAGAAGAGCTCGAGTCCACACCGTCACTCTGCAGCCTGGTCAGGTAGGCCAATATGACATTTTCTAATACACTTCCAAAATGATCTAATTTAATTTATCACAATTGTCCACAAAGCTCATTTCAAATGTGTAGTCACAAGTTGTTTGCAAATAAAGAAGGGCTTGTTTGAATCATAACAGATGCAAAATCAGTCAAGATTTGTCCATAAATTACTGTAGAGTGAAGTCAATGATGGTACGTTTCCAAAGCATTCAGTATAGCATATTTCAATATAGGATCACAACAATCGGTCTCCTATGTGTGAATTTTAGCAGCTCGTAGATGAATCAGACAGCAGCAGAATAAAGCTGTGTGTGTTTTGTAGCACATCCCCCTCCTTCAGATTCCAGCAGCGTGTGTGAAACCTCTCTGATCAAGCTCTTTGAGAGGCGAGACGGTGGCAAGGCAATTAGCGGCGGTCCAACACAGCGAGCGTACTCTCCGGGAGCACTCACACTTTTCACAGCATACTAATGAAGACGAGAGACACAAACTTCCATTCTCTGAGAGAGCTAACACTGCTCCACTGCCTCTCACTGCAAATACAGGGGAAAAAATCACCAGAAGAACTTTTGTATTTGCAATGCACCTTGAGTTCTGGAATGTTAGCGGGGGGTTAAAAAAATGCTTTTAACCCTCTGATGCATGTGTGGAAAAACCTGTTTTGAATCATTCAGGATGTGATTTACATTCAGTGCCTCAAGCATATTTACCGTTTTCTAATATTCTGTACTTTCTAAATAATAAACCCTTTCTAATTATCTTCTTTGAATAAAGTAACACATTCACTTGATTGCCCACTTTAAATTATGTTTCCATGTCAATCTGTTCCATGAGCAGTTAACTCTGTCTGCGTTGTCTTTTCCATGGATCTTTTTCTGACATTTGGCTACGTTTGTTCACTCCTTTTGTTGTTATTATAGAGACTTTACTTGGATTAAAAACCACTGTATGTGAAAATCGATTGACCCCATCTAGTCTCATAAATATTGCTAGGATATTGATTTTTTTAATGTCCCAAATGATATGATGTTATACAGAGCAAAGCTGCCACCTGGTGGTACATACTATTACAATATGCACATCTTTGGATCATTCTGGAGAACATGATCATCAAGTTTTACAGTTTTTGTAGTTCATGCAGCTTGAGTGCTGCTGTCAAAACTAAAGAGGAACAAAGTGCTAAGAGCATCTGAAATTCAAGTTAATAATTGAATTTTCACTGATAAACCGAAAATCCATTTTCAAGATCGATCACTACAGTGCACCCCTACGAGTACATTCCTTTAATATAAGTACGTGCAGCAGGTCATTGTTTGACGTGCTGTTAATATCTTCAGAGTTTTGACTGACTGCTGTTGTCTTTCATCAGGTTCTGTTTGTCCCCAGACATTGGTGGCACTATGTGGAGTCAGTGGATCCAGTGACTGTCAGTGTGAACTCCTGGATTGAGATGGTAAGACACTTTATGGCTCTGCTGTATTATTTCTTATGAAATATCATTGCTTTTTTCATCAAAATGAGATGCTGAAATCACCAGGCTGTATTTCTCATTGTGCCGCAGGACATGGATGATGAGGCCAGAGTAGGAGAAGCTCTCACTAAGACTATTGTGTGTGCCCTGAAAAGCGCCCCCAGCTTAGACAACAACGACCACTGGCTCAATCCTACTGAGGTGTTCACTTCAGCATACAGACACAGATACAAAAGATTTCCATTTTAAATAAATGCTATTCATTTTTTTATTCCTGAAGATTTCTGAAAAAAAATCAGTTTCCACAAACATTTTAAGCACTAGGAAATATTTCTTGTGCAGCAAATCAGCATATTAGAATGATTTCTGAAGGATCATGTGACACTGAAGACTTGAGTAATGACTGCTGAAAATCAGCTTTGCCATCACAGGAATAACTTATATTTGAAACTATAATGAAAAATTATAATAATATTTATAATTGTAATAATATTTCACAATATTACTCTATTTTCTTTTCTTTCTTTTTTTAAATAAATAAATGCAGCCTTGAAGAGCATAAGAGACTTTCAAAATAATAATAAAAAACCTAAAAAATCTTACAGACCCCAAATTTTGAACTGGTCACCATTTAATTTAGTGTTTTACACACCAGGTTTTAATAATTTATGTGCAATGACAATTAAATCAGTATTAAAAAGTATACATATTCCATGTAGGTCTGAACTCACAAAGAGTGAATCTATAATGCTGTAAGTATAATATAGAAACATGTTTATAAACCAGTTTTGATGGGAAAAAAAAAAAAAGAGTATGTTAGACACAAAATGTCTGAACTGGCATACTGGGAAAATGACATTATCTTTACTCTAGTTATATACACACATTTTATACTGAAGAATGTTGTGCAGTGTGACTCAGTTCAGTGCCATATTTCCTAATAAAGAATTTGCTTGTTATCTATAATTAGTTTTTTACATGAATAGCATATGGGAATATTTATGTAATGAAGGAAGATGTCATATTTACTTACCACCATGTAATTTTAAACCCATGTGCTGTTTCATGACAAAAAGGAGACATTTTGAAGTATCTGCAAACGGTGATACGATTTGTGCATTTCAGGTTTTCTGAAGCCATGTGACGAGATTATTTGTATGACAAAAGGGTTTGGAATGCCAAAGATGACAGAATATAAATGTTTGTGTGAAACATGCTTAACTGTACAGTACAGTGTGTTATCTTGATTGTTGTTTCTTAGGATGGAGTTTCTTCACATGATGAAAACATGCAGTATTTGAACCTAGCAGTAAAGGCTTGTATGGACAAGAGGAGAGATGATACTGAAGGCACGGCGTCATTTGCAGAGCTGGGAAAACGCGACTCCAGCAGACTGTTAAAGACTCCAACATCTCTCTCCTTCGTGGTTCCCTTCGGGCCTCATCTCATTCCTGTTAATTTGGCTCACAAATCCAAATGCACCTGCCCAAAGGACACATCTTATTATAAGTACAATGAGCCATCACGGTGCCAAAGTACATCCCAAGATGAAGATGAAACAAGAAGTGACAATGAACTTCAAAGATCGGGTCAGCATGCACATCAGCAAGCAGAAAGTCCAGGAACCTCAGGAGGAGGTGCTGGTTTGCACATATCCACCAATGACATGCTCCAGTTCTTGGTACACCCTGATGTCATCACTCTAGTTACAAGGCTAATCATGTGTCGACAAAGAGACCATCACTCTTAATTTGTACTAGATGAACAGTATTTTTATAAATAAAAGATCCCATGCTAATTATTTTTTGAATCCATCACTCCTTTTGTACACATTAGTTGTCAACAATATTTAATATTCATTTGTTTTCCAGACCCAAAATAATTGATGTAAAACAGACTAGATATGGTCACATTTTGCATGCATTACATTTGCATGTATCACCAGAATGGTCATTATAACAAAGGCCCTATTCAGACAGACATAGTTGTTCCCTAATGAGGCTGGGTAAGTTTGTTTCATAAATATGAACTTACTAGTGATTGTAATCCCATTTGAATTGAACAATATGTTTTTTCTCACACAACTTCTGTAAAAAGTACATGGCGAATGAAAATGATTTTTCAGCCAAATCGGGTGTAGAAATCTAATCCTGTTGGAGGGGAATGTCTGTGACTAGTATATAATTTTTACACAACGCATTCATCAAATACTTTAAAGGCAAATTTTATCTTGTTTTCCACCATAATTATTGATTTTTTTGGTCCCAATTTCTTGGTAAATAGCAGTTGGTGGATCAAATCATGCTGAAATCCTGTCTAGTGTAATTGTATGCATAATAATATAATTATCACATGACTCACACACACACACACACAACAACAGAGTTCCCAATCCTGTTCATATTAGTACATGAAATTACAAGGGTCCTGTGTTAACAACTTAGTTAGAAAAGAATTTCATCTGAATAGTGCAAGAATGACAAACATTATGTACAAATGTGAGCTAAAATGTGCAAATGGCATTAGACACTGATATTATTGAAGTTTTTTCACTAACATTTTGGGGTCAGTAAGACTTTTTCAACTTACGACTACACATTTGATTTTTTTATTTTTAAAGAAATTCACACTTATTAAGCAAAGACTGATTCAATTAAATTTTTTTTTCTTTTTTTTTTTACATCATACAAACAATTTCTAATGAGTGCTGTTCTTTTGAACTTTCTATCCATCAAAGAATCCCAAAAAATGTATGTTTCCACAGAAATATTGAGCAATTGTTTTCAGCATTGATAATAAGAAATGTTTCTAGAGCACCAAATTAGCATATTAGAATGATTTTTGAAGGATCATGTGACACTGAAGACTGGAGTAATGACTGCTAAATCTTCAGCTTGGCCATGGCAGGCATAAATTATATTTGAAAATATATTAAAATAGAAAACAGTTATTTATATCGTAATATTTCACAATTTCACTGTTTTTCCTGTATTTTTGATCAAACAAATACAGCCTTAGTTGAGCATCAGAGACTTCAAAAACAAAAATCTTACAGACCTCAAACTTTTGAAAAGTAGTGTTCATCACATTCTTAACGATTACATTTTGTAACTCCAAAAAAAACATTTCTTTTTGTAAGGTACCATGTAAAGTAATAGCATAATAATTCCTTCAGCGTAGTAAATTTATCTTAATTCAGCTGAAATATGATCCCTGAGCAGTAGAGATCAGCATAATGCCACACAAAGGCTCTGGAACAAAATAATCTGTGTTAACACAGCTACAACAGTCTTATGTGAAAGAAGTTAATTAGCTTATTGGCAATTAATGGATTTGAATTGTTCATATCAAAGCCCAGTCATTTTGCTACATATTGGTTTGCTTCGGCATGTCAGTCAAGGAAACGGCCTCATTTTTCTTACTATCAGAACTTTCCATTTTCTCATCGTCTGTGTCCTCTCTGAAAATCTTGTCCAGCTCGTCTGGATCCACATACGTATAGAAATAGGCCATGATGGAGAAGATGATGCTGACAGCCACCAAAAGGCCAGCAAAAAGGAGGAACTCTGTCCACTGTAGATTCAAAATCAGTTTGTCAGTGCAGGATTTATGCATTAAAACCATAAAGGTGTTTAAAAGAAAGCCCACTCCCTACCTGTTCCATCCCGGCCCCCTCTGCCACAATCAGTACAATGACATTTCCAAATGCCACAGTCATAAGCCATCCAGCCTGGAGAACAGACTTCATGCTTGCCGGTGCCTATACACAAAAGCATATCAGAATGAGAAATTTATGGACACAAGCTTAAAGTACAAGACATTTGATGGACTTGCCTGCGAGTAGGAGAACTCCAAGCCAGTGATGGAGAACATGACTTCTCCAGCAGTGATGAAGAAATACTGTGGAACCTGCCAAGCGATGTGAATATTGTTGGCTTGGATATCCTCCATCTTTTTGACTATTAGACCATTACTTTCCTGTGGAAATGAACCATATGCATGTCAAGATATTGATCCATAAAGGCAGTGCATTTTTTTTATTTTAATTGAATGCATGCCTCTGCAGTCTTTTTAAAAATTAAAAATATTTGAATGAAAGAAGGCTTCGCAAGGCTGCATTTATTTGATCAAAAATACAGTTACAACAGTAATATTGTGAAATGTGATTACCATTACTATTGTAATATATTTTCAAATGATTTGATGCTCAAGAAACATTATTAGCACAGGTAAGGTGAAGAACAGTGACACTTTTTTTCAAGATTATCAGGAATAGAATAGATCAAAAGAACAACATGCATTTATTTATTTAGTATAAAGTATTTACTGTCACTTTTGATCAATTTAATGCATCCTTTATGAATAAAAGCATTAAATTAAGATAAAAACTGGTAGTGAACAAGTGAGCAGATGGGGGATCGTTCAGGAAAGGTGCTTAAACAGTCATTATTCTCTATTTGGTGATGCATGTGGCACAAAAACATTTCAATAACTTGAGGCTCCAGAACTGAATGTTGCATGAAGTAAATATTTTGTAGGTGAAAATCTCATAGATCAGCAAAAATAGCCTGTAAAAACTTCAGCCAAGTTTTCATTGACTTCAGCCCTTATAAAGTACACAGTAACCTATACCTTAAACTTTGCAGTAAAGTAAAAGTAACAGAAAAACATTAACTGGAAACAGAACTCTATCACCTACCTTTGAGAGTATGACAGTATAGAAGGCACCAAAATCAAGAAGTCCAAGGTCGATGTGATATTGGACAGAGTTTGTTTCACAAACAACTCCATTGTATCTGAAAAGAGCGTAAATGAACTGTGGTCAGTTGTTGGGGTTACTTGAAACTATATGGATAATAAAATAGATGTAGACTTAAACTACTCACTCTCCCCTAGGTACACTAATATTTTGAGAAATCCCATAATTAGCAGCCGCATAAAATTCATCAGTGCCAACAGTTATGTTGATATTCTCTGTGTGAGTGTTGATAAACCTGCAAAAGTCAAATATTCTAAGACAACAGAGTACTGAAAACGATTTCAGATAATGCCAGCTGTTTTGTCAATGGTTAGCTTGAATTTATTAACACTAAAGTTTAACAAAGCTGTTAAACAGTAACTTGAAACAATATAAAACAATGTTGTACTAGTATTAATTTACCTTAGATACGCAGCCCCGGTTTCAGATTTGGTGATGTGATCTTTCACCTGTATTTAGTTTAATAATGATTCAAATTATTCAAATAATGTATAATAATGTATATGCTGGTACAATCTTTGCTGATGAAATCTGAAATAAAATTTCACAACCAGCTACTCACCAGTTTGCATACAGTGCCACCAGGTTGTGCAGTGTGCAGGAAGAGACTGTAGGCAGTCTGTTCTGTGAATGTGAGTCCGCACTGGTAATCGGTCCCACTGTGAGTGACCGTAACTGTGTAGAGCTGGGATTCACCAGTAAGCGGGAGACTTGTGTATCCCGAAGGATCCTGCATGACAAGAATTTCTTCAATCATGGCTCTGCATCAGAATTTACAGTTGGAACTGTATGACATAAGATCATATTCATATTCTTATGTCAAGTAATATTGATGCATTCTATACACTATTGTTTAAAAGTTT
Source organism: Onychostoma macrolepis (assembly GCF_012432095.1). Classification (NCBI taxonomy): domain Eukaryota; kingdom Metazoa; phylum Chordata; class Actinopteri; order Cypriniformes; family Cyprinidae; genus Onychostoma; species Onychostoma macrolepis. Next base: position 11,093,592 of record NC_081163.1, read on the forward strand.
GTAAGATTTTTAAAGTTTCTGAATAAAGTGTATACTTTATAAAACAGTGATACTTATTTTTTCAGGATTCTTTGATGAATTTGAAAGTCCAGAACTGTTTTTGCTTTTAATGTAAAAATGAGTGCTGTCAAACAATTAATCGTGATTAGTTGCATCCAAAATAAAAGTTTTTGTTTACATAATATATGTATGTCTACTGTGTTTATTTATAATGTATATATAAATACATAAATATTCAGTATATATTTAGAAAATTTTACATGTATATACATTTATATATTTACATTATTATATTATATATAAATATATTTAATATATAAACAAAATATTTTTCTTAAATATACACACTCATATTATGTAAACAAAAACTTTTATTTTGGACATTAATCGTTTTACACTTTTCTGTCACTTTTGATCAATTTAAAGCATCCTTGAATATAAATACTGGTTTAACCAAACTTTGTAAACAGTAGTGTATTATGGTAATATACACAGAAAAGACATCATAAAATGCAATCAGTGTTTGTCTGCAGTGACGTTACCTCATGTGATTTAATTGGATCTGAGAGGACAGTGTGTCCTGGAAACTGCACTGTGACCTCTGAATCCATAAGATTGTAAACCTGAACAAGGCTTTCTTTGGCAGGAGGTGGCTCTACAACAGTTTTCTGGCCAGAGAGATGAAATGTAACTTTCCGTTAATGTTGACAAGTTTTAAATGACTGCTTTTAGTGGTTCCACAGAAGCTCTTTAGATGCAATATAGTCTATTTTTGAAAATGTACATACAATGACGTTGATTTCTACGACAGTTGCAGCACAGAATGCAAGTGCAGCAAGGATCATGCCTGCAGCCATCTTCCTTAGTGGACTGAAAATGAACAAAAAAAATTGGATAGAAGTTAACACAGACAAGGTTAGTAAGTGTCATGTTAACACAAATAATGTTTATATCTGATGGTAGGTTATACTATAACATTTTCCCCTGGTCTAATGATTTCCATCAAAAATGCATTACTGTAAACAACATTTTGTGAATTATTGTTTATTTCTTTTATTATTTATTATTGTGTGTACAATCTTGCAAATGTTGAATCAAGAAATATCCCTTTAAAGAGGTACTTCAGAGTGTGTGTATATATGTAGACTGGTATTGGTAGATAGATAGGTATTGAAATATGTCTTTTTTTATGTTATTGTGCATTTATACAGCACTCACGTGAGTTTGATCCGACACAGCCCTACCAGCGGATATACGCCCATGTCGAAGATCGGAATAAACACCAGAATCAGCAAAGCATTCAGCATCTTAACAACACAGAAACACACACCCACTAAATGACACTATAACCATTACATGCAGAAAAGACATTGATTATAAAGGTGATAAAAATAAAATTTTGTTGCTTAGGTTTTTACAACCCGTCATAAACTGACTGGTCATTTTTGTATGACATTACAACTGAGCAGGAAGCAGTAAATGTCTAGAATTTAGAGCTTCAATAAACCGTTTTTGTCAAATGAACCTGTGTAACATTTCAATTAATATAAATCAATAATAAATGTAATGATTTATTTTTTATATACAAAGCTAAGTGTTCAGTAGGGTCCAAACGTCTGAGACCAAACTGAAAATCTGGGACTTTTTTAAAATAAGAAAATTTTATAAAATATGAAAGTATCAAAATTGTGACAGATGTTAAACTTTGTTTTATGAAAAAATATTAAAAGTTAAGATGAAATTTTTTTTTTTTAATTATAGATAATGTATTGATTTTTTTTATGTATTGTTTGATTTAATTAAAATAAATGTACTTTTTATGCCTGTCTTTGAGCAAAAATAATATAATTAAAAATCCAAATCATGTAATCTAATATGTATGCGTCTATATGGTGATCTTTCTTTCTGTTTGTCTCACCTGCATTTGATCAGGCTTTACCAAGAAGCCTCCACCCTGTAAAATAAATTAGGAACCCATTATTCTGATTTTGAAGAGGAAATCAGGAGTAAATTATATTACGGTCTTCTTCAAAACTGATATGCATGGGCTAAAAGCAAAAATAAAATCTGCATTTGAATTTCTACAACAAGAACTACAATAAAATGTTAGATATTTATAACCTTTGGATTCAATAGTGACTATGTCAAAGCCTATATATTGTTATCAAAAAAAATATCATCAGATCAAGGGCATCTTGTTATCTTACTTGCCATATTGCTCAATTACTTAAACAAAATGATATTATGAAATGGGGAGTGATAATCTGATTCCAATAAAGTATTAATGTCTTTTTATTGAAGGTCATACAAGAAAGGACTTACAAAATCCATGTTCATTCGTGTGGCTTGCAGAGTCCAGCGTGAACCCTGGCATAGAACAAAGTGAAATACGGTAAATACAATTTGAGTGCTAGGAAACTCAAAGGATATCAACTGAATATAACCTTTTACCTGCTGGTCAAAGAGAGCCCAAAACATGGGCAATGGAATATAGAGAACCAGCACCCTGAACATCATTTTAATTTCCTGAATGAGCCGCTTCTGTAAAAACATCAAAATGGTAATGTAATTTGGCAGATGAAGCAACACATGATTTCAACTTGCTAGACTTGGCTTGTAAAGCAACTGGAACATACCGGGTACTTCTCTTCTGCCCAATCCAGCCAGTGACCCCTTTTTGGGTTCTTCTTGGAATTCTTCCATCGATTGCGTATAGCGAACTGGTAAAAAAATAAATAAATAAATAAATTAAAAAATAATAAAAGATGACCATTAGCCTTTTTTGCATGCTCCAGATCCTTCAGTAGCACGTTAAAGAAAGCTGTTGACAAGATTTACTTACCCCAACACATTTGCTGACACGCACCAGGACATTTCCTTCCGGAGGACTTTTCTTATATAGCCCACTTCCAGCGATAAACACCACTACATGAATAGGTGCAAAGTTTATTACATGCCTAATAACTGATGTAGAAATACCATGCTTTTCTCTAGAGTGCAGTAATAATCAAATATTCATTCATACAGGCATATAAGCCGTAATGTGTTGGCAAAAATGATATTTCTCTGTTTTCAAATATATTCTACTGCTAAATGAATAAAGAGATGGTAAATACATTTACATTTATGCATTTAGAAGACACTTTTATCCAAAGCAACTATACAAATAGCAACCAGCACAAAGCAAGAACCAACATACAGAGGCCCCAAAATGTATTTGACACTTCAGCCACACTAAAATACATTTTATATATAAATATCCACTGTATGTTTATATGGTCCATACAGTTTCCAGACAAAGGCTTTATCCCTTCTCTTTCTATACAGGATTCATGGCACAGTGAATGGGGATCACTAATGTACTATCATAACATACTGGGATTTCCGAATAAATGGCCGGAGTTAAATATACATGCCTACTGTGAAGAGTTGGTTTCACAAATACAATCCACTGGGATTACCAATTTTTCCCAAATTCCTTCCATTCTTCCACCCCAAACTCTCTGAAAATTGAGAGGACCCTCACCTAAGGCAATGACCATTAAAACCGCAGGAACGCCAAAGGCCAGGGCGTAGCAATCTCCTCCAAAGCACTTCACATCGCCTGTGGAGTTAGAGTGTAATGATGATCTAAGGTTTCTCTAATTGGCATGATAATCACACTTTATTACTGCCGTATACTTCTTTAAAAGATTAATTGTAGCCTTATCAGTGAAGCTTATCTTATGACTGACCTCTTAGTATTGGTGTGACAATGGTGGACAGGACACTTCCAGCATTGATTGACATGTAAAAGATGGAGAAGAATTTTCTCCTCTCTTCTGTCTGAATACAAAAGAGTTAAAAGACGTTAGATATATTAAAGACACAAGCAAATTAAAAGGTGTGTATTTTAGCCCATGTCAATTAGATTTGAAATAACCAAAATGACTGTATTCCTAAAAAACAAAAATCACACTTTTAGATTTTTAAATATTGTAATTATAATATTAAAAAAACATTAAATATTTTTGAATGTCTAACCAGTGCATTATTTGTTATTTTATATTAGGTTATGTAATTTTTTCCCTGTAATTTTACTGTACAACAATCTCAGATTTTACTGTGCTTTTTACTGTGCAAATTTTTTAATTTATGGAATTTGATAGGTGTAAACGGGGCCACGGTAACTGAAATAATTTTATATTGTGTCTTACATGCTCTTCATCAAACTGGTCACCACCAAATGCTGCAACACATGGTTTGATCCCTCCTGTCCCAAAAGCTATGAGGACCAGACCAAGCACTGACAAAACTCTACAAGGAAAGAACACAATTGAATTTTTCTATCCAACAAAATGGTATTTGTCCTTACTTCCTCTTCCATAAAATAAATATTTGCATCACTTGAAACAGATTTACTGTATGGTCTCACAGTAGCATGCTACACCCTGCATCAAAAGAAACTTACACATGAAGAGTGCTGTCCCCCACATCAGGAATGGCACCGACAGACTTGACCACATGACCAATCACATAGACTATAGACAGATAGATGACGGTTCTGTGAACAGAAAAAAATCTTATAATTCATCTGTTGAGTATTAAGTACAATACTACAGGCTATATTTCAGAAACTTATCCTAATTCTCAAGAAATAGAACTTTTTCAAATCTTATGTAAAATTACAATACAATAAGCATTACTAAGCAGATAGGATAAGACTTTAAGTTAGGATGTTTATTAACACAGCATGACTTACTTGAACTTCCCCAACCATGAGTCGGCTATCACGGCCCCCAGAAGCGGAGTGAAGTAACACAGGCTTGAGAAAGCATGGTACACAGCTGTAGAGAGATTCTTGTCCCAGTGTAGGTAGTGGATGAAATAAAGCGTGAGCACCGCTTTATAAATAAGATGCATAATAATTAATACATCATTAGAAAATAATATATCAGAAAAGTGATATCAGATTACAGTGACTTTCTTTAAATGTGCACAATTTGTCAATTTAATTACCTTTCATTCCATAGTAAGAGAATCTTTCACAGAACTCATTGACCACAATGAAGGCAATGCTAACTGGGTAGTTAGTGCCACATAATTTCTGAGCGCAAAACAAAGAAGTACTTGATTACAAACAAGCTTGTCACATTTACACTGAAAGAAAATAAAAGGTAGTTAACAATATCCTAATCATAAATTCAATCATTTATTTCATTTATCAGAATAAAATGATAGTACATAACCAGGGATCAAGGCAAAAATAACACAGAACGTGACAAAAATGCCCCCATGTTGAATTCCTTTGTTTTGTTTATGAATGCTGGGTACACACCACAAGATAATTGGGCTGATTTTGGGACGATTTCTCCCCTTCCGAAAATCCTAGGTAATGTCGTGATTATCTTGGTGGTTCTAAAGATTATTTTATCAGATTTTCCTGTGGTGTGAGGTGTGTTAAGAGTGACTGAATCTGCTCGGAAGAACATCGGAGGTGCCCCGATCGTGAACATATTGAAGATTTACGACCATAAATCCTGATGTATGGGAGGAACCCCGAGAACCCCACACATTATAGTAAATCTAGGATTGTTTTGTCCTCGTGTCTGTGGTCTGTCACATTTTGTTGTATATCTTATAAGATTTTAAAAATCTTTTAGTGTGTACCCAGCATAAAGTTTGGAATATTTCACAATATTGTACTCTGTCTAGGCATATCTTTTTAGTAGCTTTACAAACTGTGGTGACTTCAGATACAACCAGATTCCTATTTTTCCTGTCTGAGAGGCGAGTTTTGTTGAGTTGTTAACTAAAATTACTAAAAAAGTAAAATAACTCACCGGTGAACGCGGTCCTTTTCCATGATCCTCTGCATCAACATCTTTGTCTAGAGCAGAAAATATAAAACATTTGTAGTATAAGTGTGTAATTTTAAATCTGATATCACTCAATAATGTTTATCAGTTTTTAAAACTTTGCTTCCAGGTTTTACCCTAGCCAATAGAAAAAAAGGCCAGATCCTGCAGTGCACTTTTTATTTGTTTAGGTAGAATGCAATTGATAAAGCCACATAAATCGAGCACATTTCCACTGCTTGCAGGTCTGTACTAGGCTACTAACTCAACATTGTTTTTCCCACAGACGCCACTGTTGCATTCAACATTCCTGTCATCGATTATTTGGCAGTGCATCCTCAAATCCTACGTGATATATGCATGTCGCAAAGTTGGTTTATACGGAAATATTACACTTTACAACTTTTAACTCTAAAAGTTGCAAAAATGTTAAATCCACGCCAATTTGCAAAAAAAAAAAAAAAAAAAGGACGTCTTGCAGAGACGACTCCAAAATTTGTGAAACTGTCACATCGAAGACATTTATTAAAAGCATCTGAAAGAGTTCAAACTTAAAAACAGTCCTCGTTACCCTTCTTTTTTCCCATGTCTTCAATGAATCCAAGTGTGTATTTGGACACTCAACATCTAGTGGATTCCTGAGCACGAGTCCAAGTCCGTCCCTCCACAGAGAGTGAAAACTCATCCGCCTCACGCTGATGTTAAAGCTGTTTAACCTTCTTGGGTTAATGTTCTACTTCATGACAAAGAATCCCTAACTCCGAACCGGGCGGGTCGATGATCCACACGAGACCCAACACATGCATCAGATTATGTGGTTTATGCGGAGCTACACACTCCTAAACGTTAATATATAAACGAACGCTGCAAATTTAACGAACTAACGAAAGCAATTGGCTGAGGTAAAGTATAGTTACAGTACAGTGTCTTCCCTCGAGTTATATTTCAGGCTGTTGCGTTGGTTAGGCTGTGGTACTGTACATGTGCACTAATTAGTAAACTTGTGCCCCCTTCAGTGCAGCTCCTACTTCTTTCTGTAACAGGCGGAGCCATTTCAGCATCTAAAGGACTACTAGCGGTCAGCCAGACTTTTTGAATGGTTCTTTAGTTAAAATGTTCTCCAAACAAACAAGGAATAATTGTTAGTAAGTGAGAGTTATATTAAAGAGATTTTGAGTAAATATAAGTGGAAAAGTAATTTTGAGTAAATATAAGTGGGAAAATTATAAATATTTATCTATATAAAAAATTAGAATATTTTTTTTAATTATTATTCAGCAAGGATGCATTAAACTGATCAAAAGTGACATTAAAGACTTTTACAAACAAAGTAACCATTACATTTGTTACATTATTACAAAAATAAAGTTCTTCTGACTTCTCTATTCAACAATGAATCCAAAAAAGCATCACAGTTTCCACAAAAATATTAAAAACTGTTTTCAATATTGATCAAAAATAAGAAATGTTTTGTGAACATCAAATCAGCATATTAGAATGATTTCTGGAGGATCTTGTGTGACACTAAAGACTGAAAATTCAGCTTTGCCAACACATATATTACTGTTTAAAATTAAAAAGAAAAAAAATGTTTAAAATTGTAATTATATTTCTGTTTTACTGTATTCAACACATAAATGTAAACTTGGGGAAACTTTAAAGTCTGGCTGTAAGAAAAAAAAATTGTCACTGAGCAATATAAATAAATTATGTATTTAAATATATAAATGCTTAAAAATGTAATGCTTTTTTTTTTTTTTTACTACTGTATCATAAAAGCAATCAATGGGGATTTTGAGTAGATCTGATTAAAGCCATATAAAGATAAAAGTAAAGATATTTGAAAAACAGGTTGCTATGAACAAGGTTGTAAAGTTTAAAGGTCCTCTGGTTATATTCTATAGAGATTTAATGTGTCTGAGAGAAAGAGAGAGAGAGAGAGAGAGAGAGAGAGGCAATATGCAAATGGTTTGTAATAAATGCCTTTTTAAGCTAAAAGACCATTTATTCCTATGGATAAATAAATAATAGGCTATATCTTAGAAAAAACTGCAATGACCACATTCAACGATGAAGACCGACGCATGTGCCCTCTGTAAACACACTGTAACTCTTTCTAAAACAAATATGTTTGTGTCTGTTGAGTCTTGTTTCTGCGATTGCTTCAGCAAGCAAGCACCATTAATAAATAAATAAACGATCCATAATAAATTGTAATTCAGAACAGAAAAGTGCCTAAGAGAAAAAAAAAAACGATTAAATGGACATGATCAAAATGACGGTTTTCGCGGTATTTTAAACTAGTCTGATGTCCCATATCTGCCATTATTTACTCTCTATCATTTATTACAAAACCCTTATTCCAAAGAATAATTTAGACTCTATTTCATTTAAAAGTGATTAAGAACTAGCGCTGTCAAGCTCCAAAATAACCAAAAATCACCAAAATACAAAAAGTGGTCCATGCAACTCCTGAAGTCTTCTGAAGCTCTATGATAACTTTGTTTGAGCAACAGAAACAAGTCATTTTTAATCACAAACTCTGTGATCTAGAGAAAGCTGACTAGAGGTCGCTGTCCGTGCGAGAACGCGCCTGACTCTCGCGCATATATCTGTTGAAGTGCTGTCCGTCGTGTGAACGGTGCTGTAAAACAAGTTCATTTAGGCCTACTTCAAGAAACCATCCTTTTACAGAAGCAGCCGAGTGCCTTCTCTATTAATATTGTTGTTGTTTTTCTGTTCGTGTTTAACTTTTGATTGTTATTTATGTATCAGTTGTTGCATTCATAAAAACATCCATCCATCTGAATGCTACTGTATGAAGACTGGCCAGCAGATGGAGACAGAGGCATGTCAAAGATGTCCTGATAATAGAGAATGGAAGAAATGTTGACTCATGGGTTTGACACTACAATGTTAAATAAATGTTCAAATCTTTGATATGTTCTTCTGATGTTTTAAACCAATTGTCTTTTGACCCATGGCTCATAGAATTGGGAATGTTAACAGGTGAACTGACAGGAGAAATGTATCATAGGAGGCGGACAGTAACGAAGTTGTACATTTACTTGAGTGTTGTACTTAAGTACGCTTTTTGAGTATCTGTACTTTACTTATAATTTTTTCTGGAAACTTATGACTTTAACTTCACTACATTTGAAAGACAAATATTGTACTTTTCACTCCACTACATTTCTATCAAGGTCCTCAAAGTAGAAAGTCGTTACTATGTAGCAGCTTTGAAAGTCAGTGGGTGATTTAAATTTTTTTTTTTCCTTCTCTAAAACGTGACTTTGTTTTTTTGTTTTGTTTTTTCAGACAGTTTATCAGTAATCACTCTCGTAGGGCTACATGAAGTGATTTCCCAGCATTTTTTGAACACTGACCAGTTGCAAATGTGATAGCCTATTACAACAATTCAATAATAACAAGTTAATATTGTGTATATATTAGACACAATATTGTCTGATTTTGCTAAATTGTGTAAGTGAAAATATTATCTATAAAGCCACAGAAGAACTGTTGTGCGTCTCCTAATAAAACACAACAGGTGTTGGACTTGAAGCAGCACTGCACAGACCGTTCTGTGTGTGACTTCAAAGTACTGCGAGAGCCAAGACAGCATTTTTTTATTTTTTGTTTTGATGTCAAATAAGTCTTGCTGTTTTGCTTTTTTGTTAAAGCAGTATTGCTGTTGTAAAGTTATACAGCTACAGTTGTGTTGCTGGGTTTTGATTTTTTTTTTTCTTCTTCCTTATCACTCTGTATTTACAGCAATTTCACTGTCCAATCTGTTTAAATGTGGATGAATGGCTACACATAGATGTGTGCACACACTGTCAGAGCTGTGTGAGATCACTACCATCCTGCTTTTGTGGGGTGTTACATATTCTTTGTTTGTTGTATTTTTTCCCCATAGGTTTTTAACATTCTAAAAGCTCTTTATTCCAAAGATACTACAAGCTAGTCAGTGTATTCAGTAGGTGTAATGTATTGTAAGTTGCTTCAGAGGTATTGCAAGTATTACGTACAACAATAATAAAACAGTGCATTGACAAAAAATAAATTTACTTTTGGTACTTAAGTACTTTTAAAAGCAAGTACTTCTGTACTTAAGTAAAAATCTGTCTTTACAAATTTCACTTGTAATGGAGTAATTCATTACAGCTATGAGTTTTAAAAAAGGGGGAAAACTGCTCAAGGAAACAATATACAATATAAAAAGAAATTACTTACCTTTATAAATTACCTATGCAATTATAAATAAATAAACTTATAAATAAATTATACATTTCTTAAAGTTTCTTATACAAAATTAAAATATTCTTATACATTTTCTAACTAATTTCTTATGTATAAATGATACATTTTCTTATAAACTTTCCTACACATTTTGTACATTTTCCTAAAAATGTCTTACAAATATCTTATAAATTACAAATTTCTTACACTGTAAAAAGTGATAAGTTGACTTAACTTTAAAAAATTGAGGAAACCCGTTGCCTTAAAAAAATTAAGTAAATAATAAAAACAAGTTAAGTGAACTTGACAATTCACTTAACTTATTATTTTTAATTATCATTTACTTAAAAATTTTAAGGCAACAGGTTTCCTCAATTTTTTTAAGTTAAGTCAACTTATCACTTTTTACAGTGTAGCAAGGTGCTAAGGCCTAAGTGTGAGGAAGGAAAGGCCACTCATGTCGGCCCAGCAGATGCAAAGCTGACTGAATACAGAAAACAGTGTGTCATGACAGAGAGTTGTTTTTCTCCATGTTTCTTAATGACCATAAGGTCTTACTCCATGACCTGAAACAAAAACGTAAATCAGTGTTGTCTACCTAAACATATTACATTTAGAGCAAATTTGAGTTTTTGCAAAAGTTCAGGATGATTACATGGAAAAAAAAAAAACATTTAGCAAATCTAGACTCTACTCTTAGTACCTTAAACCAGTCATGGAGCAGCATCTCACATTCTCCATGGGGAGATGTTTGGGATGACCAGGCTAAAACGAAGAACATATGATGTTTAAATGGAGGTGGTTTCTCAGATTAACATGAATATAAGATTCAAACTCTACTATATGGCATACAGTATATGGTGTCTCATCTGCAATTTTATCAGCCACCTGATCAGCAAAACAAAGAATTAACAATTAGCATGTGATTGTGCACAGACATCATTCTAGTAATGAATACTGAACAGATATGCAAAGTTTTGTAAGTAAAAAAAGAGTGAAAAAAAAAAAAAAATCAACCCTGCATTCACATAACCAAATCCTCCTTCACCTAGCTTGTGGCTGAATTCATATCGCCATAAAATATGGCCTATTAAAAGATTTTTTTTTTTAAATGCATTTTTCCCATATATTTATTATTCTTACTGTCGTCCAGGGGCCTGTACCATGATGGTAGTTGAACAAATTCAGAGTTACGGGATTAGTTTCGAGTTGACAAAACCAAACGACTCCAATCCGGCTTTGTTGGTACCATGATGCTGATCATCAGCTTTCTTTGTCAACTCAGGCTTTGATCCTGAGTTTGTGGAGCACGTGCACATGAATGTGCGACAGCCAATCACAAGCCTTTGTTAAAAATGAAAGGTTTTGCTAAAAGATAAGAGATTGAAGAACATGATGAATTTAAATGCATTTACAATGAAAAAAAAGTACTTGTTCATGAAAGAGGACAAAAAAGAAATGATCTTGCTCTATCAGTGCAGTCACAAGTGAAACTTGTTAGATTAGTTTATATAGTTGGAAATATACAGTGATAGAGACTCGAACATGTAAGGTCACATGTAGTCATTTTTAAAGCGTTATCTATTGATTCTACAGCTTATTTATATTACATGAGGTCTGTATATATTAACATTCATTTAAAATAAATGATTTTTAATAACTGTTAAACTAAAATTGCTTGTGTGTAATAGATTAATAATAATATAAATCATATAATTATATAAATCATATAAAATAACCCAGACAATTTTTTTCTTGTTTAGTACTAGTTACCTTTAATTTGGAGCAAGAGAAACTGGGGGAGTGACTTATTTGCGTCAGACATGTGTCACTTTGCTCACATCTGATTGGTCCAATTTCAGTTTGAGAGAACATAACCTGCCCCGGAGCAGGTTAGCTGTGCAGTGTAAGTTACTATGGCAATGAAGCTAAAAGCCAAGCCACTTTCATGGTACCTAAAACCCAGGATTGGTTCAAACTAAACTGTAACTTACCTGGCTAACCAGCAAATCTGGCTTCATGGTACAGGCCCCAGCTCTTCTGCATTGTCATCATCAGTGGAACTAACTAGAGTTTGAGGTTGAAGGATGTCCTTCTCCAGTTGTTCCTCAGAGACTGGAGCTTCTTTAGGATCATGGATCTCTACAATGTGCTGTAGAGATGGCTAAATATGAATAATATGAATAAAATACTGCATATAAGAGTAGTGCCTCACATAAGCGCACTGTTGAAAAATAAATAAATAAATGAACATATCCAAAAAATGTAAAAAAAATTTACTAATACCTTTTAAAATATATATTTATCAAGGTATAGACGGAAAGTCTGTCTGTGATGCTCCTCTAATTCACTCTTTTGATGTCTAAATGTCTCCTTTCTGTATTTTAGAAAGCATCTTGGTGTGATTGCTCTGGTATGAACAGCTGAATACAGCAGTGTCAACAAATTCAACAAGGCAACATAACAGGTTACCGAAATTCACAGCGATGTCTAATCTCCTCTATTTCATACTCTACAAGGCATTTTGCACAGATGTAAATTGCTGCAGATATGCAGCTGGGTCACCAAATCCAACAAAAGGCATTATTAAAAGTTAAAATCCGTTACCCCACTCTATTTAACACAGAATGGCTTTAATGTGGCTTTTTAACTCCTTAATGTCCTATAAGCATATTGCTTCAACGAGAACACACACAGATATACAGCAGGGCCACAAAGAAAGAAAGAAAGAAAGAAAGAAAGAAAGAAAGAATATAAAACTGAGTGAGCCTATACTGTAAAATTGTGATTTGAATGCCTGGAGAGTCCGTTATATTTTAAAATGGACATTTTCCAGTAAATCTAATCAGAGGCGGACAGCAGTGAAGTATTTTTGCTCTGCTTTAAAAGTACTTTTCAAGTGTCTGTACTTAATCAGTGTGTTTTTCTTTAGAAAACTTTACTTAACATTTCAAAGCATAATATTTTACTTTTTACTGGATTACATTTCATATTAAATAACTTTTAATAGGACTTAATTACATTAGAAATCTAGTACTTTCTTACTTTTACTCAAGTAAAAGTAATTCAAATATTTACTTGATGAGTACAAGAAAGTACTACATTTATAATGTTCTTAAGTTCTAGTGAAGTAAACGTTTTCCAAAGAAAAACAGTCTGATAAAGTACAGATACTCTTTAAATTTAGGCTACTTGAGTGTTACTGTCCACTTCTGAATCTAATGTTATGGAAATTTAAAAAAAAATTGATTGGAAAAGGCATGGCAATTCATTGAAAAACATTTGAAAAACTTGTGTTCTGCTGTTTTAGCACATTTAAGCTAGGATAGGAGAAGAAAGCATTTTAATGTAAGAAAATGATACACGACAGCTTTAAATAAATGTCTAGTTGTCCATTCCACCACTAGAGGGCATTCTGGGATTTGTATTTGGTTGCTTTATCTGACAAAGCACCAATTTACCGGAATACTAGTAAAAATGTGTCCGGTTTCATTGTTTTGTTTTCCTTTCTTAACCACTATATCCGCCTATGAGTGAACAGCTTTTGTTTATATGTAGTTGAAATGTTTTATTCTGCTCAGAATAGGCCTAAATCAGAAAATAAGGAATGAACATGAGAGTAAAATTACACAGAGTGGCTAGAATGCTTTTAAAAAAAGCATTATTTTAAGTATAAAATATTTAAAAGCAATATTTATTGTCTTGTGAAAGTTTACTCTTTTATATTTACCACACAACAGAAGCAGAAATATGTTTACTTCCTCCACGTGTGTGTTAAGACAGAGGATAAAGGATGTAGTGTATCCTGGTCATAAAACATAAATGAGTGCTCTCTGCCTTCTCTTCCTTTTCCTCAACATGCTCTTGAATTAAACCCTTATAGCTGGAACTGCTGCGGTAGACAATGTGAGTATTTGTTTTAATTCAGATTGAAACAAAAGATGAGTTCTCAGAGCAGAGCAGATTTATTGGACTTGTTCTGGCTGCTTGCCCCTTGCTCACTCTGATCGGTTATTACATCTTCTCAGCCCGTGACCTCCTGGGTCATTAAAGACCTCAAAATGGCCACACTGGCCCGCGGCCCATCTCATGCTGTTTATTTGTCCACGAAATTACTATATTTAACAAAAGAAGAAACTGCCAAATTCAACAAACATATTTCAGAATCTGTCTGAAAGGGCCATTTTCTGATGGTTTTATCTTTCTATGATCATGTGAAATGCTTATTGTTTTAAGGAAAGTGATCAGACTCTGTAAAGTGTTACAAAGAGCTTTGTTAAAGACAACTGTGATCTGAAAGACATTTAACTGGGGATTTCCTCAGTAACACGGATACCTTGGAACAACTGTGGCCAAATAGCCTACTATATAAATAAATTGTTTTTTTTTAAACAGTGGCTTCAAGCCAGTAAAACCTTTGTCAAAGTTGTTGTTTTGGATTTTAACACTAAAATAAATATGGCACCAAGGACAGAAGCATTTGTTTTCTGTGATCTATGCATTCCTCAGATTTTTAAACTTCTTTTGGATCGTGTTTAAATAAAAAGCCTCTTCTTCTGACCCCCTCCCTTGTTTTTCCAAAGATCTTTTCCTCTTTACTGGCTCTACACAAGAGAATCTTTTGCCCCCCTGAGATCCTGTTCAAACACCACACTTAAAAAAAAAAAAAGTAAATGGTTTCCAAGATCTCAGCACACTAATGAACATACTTTCTCTTGTCAGGCTGTGGATTAAGTCCAGGGTGAACCGTGAGGAAAGAGTTGGCTGTGTAATGATGGATATCAGATGGACTAGGTTAATAGCCATCTGGAACTTTGAAAGCGTGATATGATGATCAGAAATTGAAATGATCTCGTTTGATAATTGACAAGAACAATGACATGAATATTAACATCGATAAGTGACCCCTGGATGAGGTAGAGATGTCCACTGCTGGGGGAAATTACTTTTAAAAGTAATGCAATATCATAACTAATTTCTTACTTTTTATGTAATGCATTGAATTACTTTTTCTGTGTTACTTGCAATTGAGATAAATAAATGCATGTTCACATTTAGTCTAGAACTATAGTAATGTTTACATTGCTCACAACACCTCTGCACTTACAGCCTAAATCTAGTGCATTTTTTACGCAGGAATCAAATCTAGCACAATAGACACTGTGTCTAGTGGTGGCCATTGCAGTGTTAGTGAACTAGTGTGTATTTTGGAAAACGGGTTGTTTTGTTCTTTATTCCATTTGCTTTACTTCCTTTTTCTTGTCTCGGGGGAATATATGATACCTGTGAGAATACTTAGGCATATACCTTTTTGAGGCATTTTCATCAATTTTGCATTTTCTTCATTTAATAAATAGTTTTTTTTTTTTTTTGAAAATGAAATACTTTAAATGCAATATCTTATAAAATGAGCTAAAATGTTGCACTAACATTTTGGAATTAGATATTAGATATCTATAAATATTTAATATTGTGATCACACATAGTTCTCATGTCATTTCTTAAAAATAAAGGTTATACACTGTAAAAAGTGAAAGTTGACTTAACTTAAAAAAATCGAGGAAACCCGTTGCCTTAAAACTATTAAGTACATAATAATTAAAAAAAAAAAAAAAAAAAAGTTAAGTGAACTTGACAATTCAGTTAACTTATTTTTTTTACTTATTTAATTTTAAGGCAACGGGTTTCCTCAATTTTTTTAAGTTAAGTCAACTTATCACTTTTTACAGTGTAGAAAGCTATAGAAGAACCACTTTGTTAATCTAAAGAACCTTTTTCAACTTTGAAAACATTTTTGTGCAGCTGATTGTTTCCATGGATGTTAAAAATCATAGAACCACAGATGCCAATAAAGAACTGTTATTTTAGGAGTGTAAAGTAATTTAAGTTTTCCTAATTGTGAAAATAGTCTTTTTGCCTTGTAATTCAGCAGCAGACCCACCATGTATAATTCCCAGTGAGTTTGCAGAGTCAAGGGATCATTTTGTGGTTGAATTTGAGCTGTTTTCTCTAACAGCATGACCACTCAAATCACAGGTTTGCTATTTTGTTTCTGAAACAAACTAAATCTTGACCCAACCTGACTGAATTCTATTGTACAGGTGCAAGTAAATGTGAAACTTACCTACAGAGCCTACTCTCAAAGCTTTACTACATTTGTTTCTCGGTCAGTGGTGGAATGTTGGGAGATTTATCCATATTTCAGGCCCTATTTGGTTCTCCAAGGTAATAAGCTTATCTTTCTATCTTAAAATTTATCTTTATTTCACTGAAGAGATGCCTCACTGACATTGACAAGAGTTGAATACTGAACTAAAAAGTACTTTAACAGAATTTCTTTATTAGCAGGCCTAAAATGGACAACAGATTCACTTGCCTGGTGCAGTGCTCTGTGCTTAAATTCACAGATCAAAGTGAGGGCTCTCATTGTTCAGCTCACACTACAGCCACAATGTCACCATTCATGCATGCATGTCTTTTAAGCCAAAAGCCTCTCATAACCCAAAGCATTGCTGGGTAAGGAGAGGAGGGTGCATTTGCGCCCCAAACCCTGACCCGGTCAGATCTCTTTGATCGCAGAGCCTGTGTTCTTCGCAAGCATCCTTTGATGGAAAGTCTTAACCGACTCAAAGAAAGTACAGAGGAGAGGCTGTAGTAAAGTGATGTAATTTAATGTGATGATCTGCTTCTGAGGGTCAGAGGTCAAATTGAGGCACACTTTTTAATACACTGAAAAACTGGAAGCCTTTGGTGGAAAAGATGATCAAGAGATCTATGCATATACTCTATGATGATACATGATATCATTTGAAATCATAGAAGCTGGTTACAGGTGCTGTATAATGTAAAAGCTAGAGGCTAAGATATTCCTAGAGTAAAAGTTTGGTCGTCCCTTAAATATTTTTGGGGCTTGGCCTAAAAATTAAGCCCCTTGACCGGACAACTGATCTTTTCTCAGCTGTTTGATGTCTTCCTAAGATGGGACTGTTGCACAATGTCCTTGGGACTTCCAAAGATGTCCAGAGTTCACCCTTATTTGGTAACTGCCCTTCTTTTGGAAGAGTGTACCCTTCTATTGCACATTTTAGTGCACAAACATTACCATTCAAAAGTTTGGGGTTTTTTTTCTCCTTTTTTTGTAAGAAATTAATATACTTTTATGCATCAGAGGTTTCTGAAAAAAATCTGTTTCCATAAAAATATTAAGCAGCATAACTGTTTTCAACATTGATAATATTAAGAAATGTTTCTTTAGCACCAAATCAAATGATTTCCGATGCATTATATGACAGAAAATGTCATGGTACTGCTGGACAAACTTATATTCTAGAATCCAATGGTTTAGGATCTAATTCCAAGCAACATTTCTGGAATTGTCAGTGATGCCTTATCAGTTGCTAGTCATCTCCACTTTCATGCTATCCTCCTGTTCTTTGCGCTTCTCAGATTTACCCTGGGGCTATTTTTCCTCCATCATTTCTCTGAGAGAATAAAGAATTACAAGGCAAGAGAAATAATTTGGATGTGGATCAAATAAATCCTCAGCAAAAATTTTTGTAAGTCTGGAATCAAATCATTTGCTCCCTATCCGCATCAGTCAGTCCCCTGATTCGCTCCCATTCAACTACAGTCAAACTAACTATAGGAAGTGCTCAGTATGGAGTTTTCTTTTGTTCAGGCAGTTAAATGAGTGTACTGATCTCTTATAATACACATGACTTGTTTAAATGAATTAACAAGAATCTAGCTATCATGATAAGCTCATGCCGATATTATTTTATACTTTTTGCTACTGCATTTTAATGAATATGCACACTTTTCCCACTCTTATTTCTTAAATTCAACTACAGAGCTTTTGTAATAATATCTAACAGATGAAAAAGAGACAAAACCAACCCAGTGTTAAAACAGAAATGAAGATGCTGTATTGAAAATGTACAAAAGCTATACATATGTTGAGTTCTGCAAATGGCATCACAAAAAACAAAAAAAACAACAACGAAGAACTCTGAGTGTTCAGACCTTCAAAATCGCTCTGTCCTTGGTGGAAATTTCTTGTAACAGTACTAAATCAAAGGCAGAAGTCATTTTAGTATGCGCCTGTGGTTCATCACAAGCTCAAGAGGGTGATGAACCTGTTAATTGGGATGCGATCTCCGCTGAGAGCACACAGAGTACTTGCATATTCCTTTTAAGACATCTCAAAGGACGCACGGGTTGACAGGCCTCCGCAGACTGAAGCTCAGAGACGTAATGCTGTCCTTCACTATCACACAGCCGGATCAGATGCAACTAGAGAGATCTGTAACTCCTGGAGCGTGCTTCAAGGGAATCCGTCAATATAGATGAAATTGACCATCTTTGAGGAATTGAGCAGAAATTCATTTTCCGCCAGTTTTTTATAATACCCACAGAAGTGACAAGGGGGTACATCAGAGCACTGTGCACACTGAACAAGCTTGTGCAGTTAATATGCATTACACATAATTTAAAGCATGAAGGATATGGGATAACTATAAACAAAACAGAGCAAAATGCAATAAAAATATCCATAAATCTATTAGTATAGCTACATACCAGATTACATAGCATTATATGAGTTTAAAAACATACTTATGTTCTTTTAAGTGAGGCACTTAGTGAATTTCAGTGCACTGCTGAGAAAGGGAAAATCAGACTTACACAAGCCCAATAACCATTACCCTGATGTACACTAATATGCATTAACAAACATACTTACATCGAACATATGGCTTGTGAAACATGTAATCTTGAGGTCTTTGCCAGCCTAGTTGCATACAACAGTTGTGTTAGCAAATGTCTGATAATGTAAATGACTGTTCACCTGAAATTCTGTAAGTTTAACTCGTCAGAAATTGCATTTCAGTGCCTTTGCTCATGAAAAAAAAAAATGCATAAACATGTTTTTCCTCCCCTTAGAGCATGAATTAGTGTTCTTAAACAGGTTATTGTATTCTGTTTCATTTAATTGTTCAATGTCTTTACATCAAAAAGCAACCCCTGATTAACTTCTTTAATTCTCAAGCCATCATGTTTAAGAATTTGCTTTCCTCTGCAAGGGCTGTTAACATTGAGCTCATGTCACCAATGGCCATGTTGCCAATACCTGCCGGTATCGAGGCTAGCGTAACAGAGTTACGCGGGGTGGTGAGCCGTGAGGAATTCTGTGAAAGACTCTGCAGAAGGCCCGGGCTTAATGTGCCAGACATTAGGCTCGAATGGTCTCCGTCATCCAAAATGGCATCAAAGTCTATTTGAGTGTGCTCGAGGGTTTGAGTGGAGTCCACTGTGCTGGTGACCTGGTTAACCCCAGGAGACGCCATTGTAGACACTGAAGCAACAGGGGCTTGGTTTGCGCATGGAGACACGGGAGAACCATAATCCACACTATTGTCCAACATATGGATCTCTCCTGAATAGTACATAGTGCCATTCCCATTGCTGTGTTGACCGAAGTCACCTGGTCTCTTTGGGCTAGCTTCTGAGGAGTTGACGTTGGACAGGGAGCAACCATTTTGCTGAATCATTGCTGAACCTGAGTGCTGCCTATTTAAAGTTTTGGGCTCGGACGGAGGTCTGGGCTGTATCAGTCCTCTGCCTGCATTCTGAACGGCTGACTGAGAAAGGGGGACATAATTTTGCTGGTTGATGTTATTCATATGTGAAAAGTTTGATCGGTAATTCTGCATCTCCTGGTTTTGCACCGCTCTCCCATTGGGTGGACCCATGCCGTTGCATGTTAGGCGGTGAGTGGAGTTGTAATTGAGGTCCTGCCGATATCCCGGTTGAGGGTTTACTTGCTCGCCGAGATTCTGACACGGATTGGTAACAGATTGCCGATACTGCTGGACAGAGTTCATTCTTTGGGTGGCCCTCTGTAGATAACCCTGTTGCAGGCTAGCCAGATTCTGGCTCATTGGTACAATCTGCTGATTAGTGCCAAAGCCTTGGTAAGAGGCAAAGTTCTGCTTCTGCTGAACCACTGTCAAGTTCCCTCGGAGTTGCTGCTGCTTTGGAAGCCTCGCAGTTGTATCCACAGAACCAGAACTGACCTCGTTCCATTGCACTGGCATGTTGTTCTTGTTCATGCCTTGCGGATCGGCCATTTGCTCTGGACCTGAGCAAACAGGCTCTACCTGGCTTCCGTTGTTGCTTGCCATGCCCATTCGCCGCTGTCCGTAGAACTGTTGTTGGGAGATCATATTACCATGGAAGTCTAGAGCATGACCACCGTTGACAGAAATCCCTGGGTCCTGATTTGAGCTAACATTCTGGGAGTTGAGGTACTGTACCATGTCATCTGGTAGCACCATATCATCTTCTTGCTGATCACCATCAGTGGCCATATTCTCCATTAAAACGTTCTCTGAAATACTAGGTGGCCTCTGGCTGAAGGGATGACGATGCAAGCTGCCGTCAGACCAGGTGTTGCTCTGCAAGTTGAAAGTACGTCGATCTATTGCAGGCAGACGTGACAGGGTCATGTTGCTGATGCTGTTGAATCGCTGAACCCTCGGCAAGGAGAGTGGGTCAATAGCTGTACGGCGAACAGGATCGCTTGCTCGTCGTGGAAGATTGGCCGGAACTTCGTGAGGCATCATGCCAGGGGCGCCGCAGCCGGTGTCACTACAGCGTCTTGAGTTGACTACACCTTGGGAATGGTGCAAATATGCCGAACTTTCCTGCGAGTCATTGTACAGGGCCATTCTAGTTCGAAGACTCATGCGATCCATGTTGGGCAGAGGTGTTGGTGGCGCACCCCCTGTGGCTGCAGCGTATTTTGCTTTGAGACGGTAGTGTTGAGCCGGCGTGAGATTTAGTAAACTTGTGAGTCCACCTGTGCCACCACTTTGGCTAGCTTCACTGGAACGGCGCGAAAGATCTGTGGAGATGGGGTCATAGGAGTCTGCTGAGCTGACGTTGTTGTTGCGGACGCCAAATTGCGAAGCTTCGCTAGAGCGACGACTGGAGTAGCAGGGTGAAATACCGGAGGACCGACGGCTTAGCGTGTATGCTGAGCTCATTGTGCTGGTGGAGCTGTCTCTGCGCTCTTGCAGCTGATTTAGCATTGTCATCTCATATGAAGACAAGTCTCCTAAACGTTGGGTTGGAGGTCCAAGCATCTGACTGCCCATATTTGAAGTCTCCAGCAGTGAGTCTAAAGAACAGAGTAATGAGAGTAATGCTATTTTCTCAAAATGCACAAAGTGGGAACAAAGTAATAAATAAACCCATTTTTTGGCTGCAGTACTCACCAATAGAGGGTATTGGAGGCAGCTTGGTATTTCGGACTTGATGTGATGCATTCGCCCAGGAGCATGGGTCTCTTACAGTTTTTAGTTTTTCCTTCTTGATGTTCTCAAGATGTAGTAGTCCTCCCCTGTTTTTACGCAGCTGGAGACCCACTCCTGCAGAAGTACCTGGAGAACCGGTAGAATCTACTACAGGCACGTCATCTAAAGCACTCAGGTCCCCCAAACTGCCTCCACTGTGCATGGCCATCTCTACTCCACTATCATTGTTGGTGGCACTGCCAAGTGGCGATGGCTCACTGCTACATGATGACTGACCACCAGGGCTGGACTGATACATCTACAATGAAACAGTAATGAGCAAAGATCAGTTCCACTGATATTTTTGTCACAGAATCTCGGTAAAGTTTGTGGAATTAAGAAAGTTGTTCTAAATTGGAATTGTTCTACTGATAGTCTGCAGTAAACTGAATTTATTTTTTTATTAAAGATTTGGACAGCACAACTATACCACACATAATTGAAGTTGGGTTTTGAAAAAGTATTGATATTGCCATGCATAAAAAGACATTGCTGCAGTGCTCACCTTAGTACAGTCTGTCCATTATTTTCAAAGAGAAGCAAGTTAGTTTAAGAGGAAAGGAAAGGGTTAGTATATTAGATGAGGCAATGGTTAGTACATTAGTTTGATTTCTGCATTAAGAGCATTTCACACAAAATCTGAACATGCTGTATATCTGCATGAAGTGATTACTGTAAATAGTGCATATTTTACATGCAAAACGATAAGTCAACAAAAGTAACTAGTTATGCCATTTATTTCTTCATAAAATAAGTTAGACATAATCTTGAACAGGACCAGGAACAACATTTTTCTCTTCCATGTTGTTTTTTTTGACACCACAGTAACAAAAAAAGAAAAGAAAAGTTTTTCTTGTGCTGCTTCTCTCCCAATGAAAAAAAACCCTGGGAACTTGTGGTTACTGTACACTGTACAACTTTGACAGAACATCTCATCGGTGATGTAATAATTTATTAAGAACAAAACAGACCATTCTTACCACTGTGTTTTCCGTCTTGATAGATTTGACATGCTGGCAATCCTCCACTCCTCGGGTGGTGCTGTTGGCTTCCCCTGACCCGTCTGTTTTTCCCCTTGCATGCTTTGTGTGTGCCTCATTTTCTCCATTCCCTTTAGGAGGGTGAGGTTTAGGTGGTGCATCACCACGCTGCTTCTTAGTGACATGTGCTTCTGGACCATGAACGGTCTTCACATGTTTCCTGAGAGAACTGGGGTCTGTATAGCGTTTTGTGCAACCTGGGATCTTACACACATATGGTTTCTGCAAAGGAGTGACAGATAGCTTTCAGAGTGCAATCAAATCTGACTTAAATCAAATCTCTTGGTCTTAGTCTTGAGATGGGAAACAAAATGCACATAATGAAATGGATGTTGAAAGCGCGTACCTCATTCGAGTGCGTGCGGTTCTGGTGCTTGGCTCGGTCTGAAGCATTGGAAAACGCCTTGTTACAACCCTCATGCTCACATACATAAGGTTTCTCCCCTGTGTGAGACCTCAAGTGAGTTTTGAGGTTTTCCAGTCGAGAGTAAGCCTTCGAGCAACCTTCAAACTTGACAGAGAGAGTGAGAGAAAGAGAAAAGCAAGCCATTACATCAGCCATCATCAATCTGAACCTAAATCTCATAAAATGAGTGAATCTCATAAAACCTGTCAAGAACACTTCTGGGTTATATTTCATCCCTGATTTAAAGGTGAGATACAAAATTATATTTTACCTTAAACACAATGGAGCCTTTTTTGGGACCCTTAAAATATTTGGCAATATTTTCATGACAATAAAGCATATTTTCAACACAATCCTCATTACCATAATGAAAAAATACTTCTGCTTATAGGGAAAAAAATTTCCTGGACATATTTTCCAGAGAAAATACTTTATTTTTTTATTTTTTTATTGTGATGGCTTTGAAATTTTTGCTTGTTCAGACCATGTCATTATAAATTATTATGATCCACCTTCGGTGTTATGGAATCCTTTGCTTTCTTATTCATAAAAGTTAAGTCTCTGCATTAATAATAAGCCACTGGTGTAAAAAGAGATCACATTAGATAAGCAAAAAAGTGCTTATTAAAGTCATAGGTGCCTTTTCTTGTATATATGTATACTGAAGGTGTGTGGAAACTTCACTAAAATTTAATAAAGACCCATGGTGCCTTCCTCTCCTCAGACTTTAATTATGTCTTCATCCTGTCAATCAGCACGCTCAGAAGTTCACTTTTTAATAGGATCTCAAGCAACTAAAATTGACGTTGAGGCTGAAAATGCAAGACAGCAGATCAGTGTGCCTTCATCATTTACTAAGGAGAGTAAAAGTAGCCGAGATGAAAAATGTGACCTGTTTAAAATCAGGTGTTCTGTTGAAATAAGAAACAATAAGCCTATTTCTGTACAGCAATTGCTTGCTCTACTTGTGGGTACAGAAATAGATGCGTTTATTCTTGCAATTAAAGGTACAGTAGGTATAGGTTTTAAATAGGGAGGGGTGAGGTAATACATGCATTTTAGAACGAAATAAAGGCCTGATGAGCAGTGGTGCATCACTTACTGTGCACTTATGGGGCTTCTCCCCAGTGTGTCGGCGCATGTGGACCACTAGCATGTACTGGGCCTTGAAAGGCTTCTGTTCTCGTGAGCACTCCTCCCATCGACACACAAACTCCTTCTTTTCCCCGTGGATGTGATCATTATTGATATGCTGCAGGTAGAGAAAAATGATAATATGAAATAAACAACTGTCATAATTCCTTAATTTTTCACCCATCATGCAATGAAAGTCCAATACCGTTTTTTAATAAAAAGGTTTTGGTAATATTTTTTTTTTTTTTTGAGAGAGAAATGCTCACTAAGGCTGCATTTTTTGAACGGTGTGTGTGTATATATATATATATATATATATATATATATATATACACACATACATACATACATACATACACATATAATATTATAGAAAATAATATAATAAATAACTGTATTCTGTGTACATTGAAAGGTACTTGCTTTGTACTCCTCTAAAGCACCTAAAATAACCCTGAATGAAGTTCTTCAGGGAAGAACTCATGAAATAAAATCAAACACCATGCCATTATTTGGTTCTTGGGGTATATAATTTAGACTGCAAGCAGAGAGCACAGACTATAGCCTGAGGACTAAGAAGGGTGTGTAGGGAGGAAGTCCGGGCCCTCAGTGTTGGTCTGGTCTCTAAACATCCCTTTGTTTCCACTACTTATTCTTCTTTCTTGTCTTCTCTGGCTGTAATTATACCTTACACTCAGTCTCACTTTCCAAAACCATTTTATCAGGTTTCTCAGAAATCTGACTAATGACGGACAGCAATCTTGTAATCCCCAACAACAATTCACTTGCAACTACTTAAGACCATATGTTTGTTTGTGCTTTCAATTTTAGTCTAGTGTGGGTTTTAGAACATAAAACACATGCTAGACTCCGCTAAGACTGGTTTGGGCTTGTTCTGGAATTGGAGAATGGCAGGAGCCCAATTCCACTGATCCATAACCCCAAAGGATTCCCGAGCTCCAGGTCCAGGTCTCATGAGGAGCCAGACTGGCTCGGCGTATTCCTGTCAGGGCAGTGAGTCTGACTCTGGGCCCAAGTGTATCTGTCACATTGCGGCTCGCAGATTGTTAATAACGCCCAGCAGAGCGGCTGAGGTGTCAGAGGTGGAGAGGGCCACTCCAGAGCTGCTGGCATAACGACGGATTTACTGCATGGCCTCAGGGAAGGTAAAAGGTCAGAGGGTGCACAGAGACGGGAGCCATACATATGAGAGTATATGTGCTCAAGTGAATACATTCGGCACCTCTGCGGGTATCAACATGCTCATTAACCCTACACGTGTCAGTGACAGGAAAGGATCAGTTACAAGTCTGGCTAAAGCTGACAATGAGAAACTTGTCCAACATGTGCAGTGTTTCTAATTATTTACAGTTGTTTCTGCTTTAAAAAGGCAGGGAAGCTGTTTGCAATTGGTGTTTATTTCAGTCATTTCAAGACAATAGCTGTTCCAAAACCTAGTGAGCTGCCTAGCTAGATGGCATTAAAGGCTGTCACATGCATACCCCCAACACAAAGGCTCTTTCCAAAGGAAATAATTAATTAAGATGCTTTCTAAGATTATTCTAAAATAGATGCACTATTTAGTCCAAAATTGAAAAAGTACAAAAAAATAAATAAAAATAATCCAAGCTAAAAGACAAGCTGTAAAAATACTAATTTCTAATTTCTGATACTAACATTTTTGTTAAAACAACTAAATCTAATTTATAAAAATACTTAACTACAATATTTGTTTGTGGTATGTATTTTTATGCTTTTTGATTTTAAACTGTTGGTTTAGCAACATGCTAATCCAAAGCTCTGTTGGTTCTATCATTCAAAAGTTTGGTGCAAGTATGATTGTTTTAAAGCAATTAATACTTGAATTAAGCAAGAATGCATTATTAAACTGATAAAAAGTGACAGTGAAAACAGTAAAGGATCATGGGACACTGAAGTTTGGAAAGTTCAGTTTGCCATAACATGAATAAAACTGCTTCACAATGTCACTGTTTTTACTGTATTTCTGATCAAATAAATGCAGCTGTGGTGAGCATGAGAGACTTTCAAAAACAAAAATCTTACTGACACCAAACTTTTGAATGATAGTGCATGTAGAGATATAAATGCTATCTAAATTGTGAGGAGACAGGGTTTTGAAAAAGAGCCCTATTGTCATGGAAGGTATCACTGCTTAAAGTTAGAAGACATTTTATATCAAAGGAGAACCAAATAGTGACTAACATGAACTAGCTGGTCCTGGGTGTCGTACTCTTTGGAACATCCTTCCCAGTGGCAGTTGGTCTCATACACGGCTTCAGGCTCTTGCTTGCATTCATCCTTGTCAAGTTCCTCTCGCAACTCCATGTGATCCTGTAGAGGAAACAGTACTGGTTAACTTTATTTGCACATCTTATATCATACACATCAGTCAAGAAAAATTGTATTGCTCAGTAGTTGCTTTTTAGCTTGCGAGAATGAATGGAGTTAAATATAACCAGTAATGGGAATAACGGCGTTATAAATAAACGGCGTTACTAACGGCGTTATTTTTTTCAGTAACGAGTAATCAAACAAATTACTGTTTCCCCTGTTACAACGCCGTTACCGTTATTGACAATAAAATGCGGCGTTACTATAATTTATTATAATATTATCATTTTATTTTTCAGTTTATCTGAATGGACGCACAGTGTAGCTGTATTTGACATACCGTAAACTCTAGTATGAAGACGCATGGTTCGCCGTGAGAAAGATACAGAGCGAGATAGTCTTTCATAACATGCAGAATTGACGCGCTACATGTAAACGATATTCTTTGTTGTATTTTCCTGTCAAAATAACAGAGTTCCTTTTGGAATTCTTCAGCTTTTATCTAATAATTTTATTCTAATTACTAAAGTTCTATCA
Source organism: Onychostoma macrolepis (assembly GCF_012432095.1). NCBI lineage: Eukaryota > Metazoa > Chordata > Actinopteri > Cypriniformes > Cyprinidae > Onychostoma > Onychostoma macrolepis. Next base: position 11,120,494 of record NC_081163.1, read on the forward strand.
TCATATAATGCTAAATGATCATAATATCAGATTATAATGCTTAACTGACTGATGCTAAGTGTCAGATATTTAAAAAAAAAAAACTGTGCCGTTTTACAAACATAAGCTTTATATATATAATTGGTTGATAATATTTACAATAATATATTGAATTTGATAGGTGTCTCTCACATTGTCCCACAGAAATATTAAAATAGATTAGTGTACAATGTTTTATAATAATAATTTATTCCATTTAGTGTCCATTTTATTCATGTAATATTGGGGCACCCAAGTTATTTGACACATTTGAACTTTTTTTTTTTTTTTTTTTAAGTAACGCAATTGTTACTTTCCCTGGTAATTAGTTACTTTTCTAATGCTGTAACTCAGTTACTATTTGTGACAAGTAACTAGTAACTATAACTAATTACTTTTTTAAAGTAACGTGCCCAACACTGAATATAACTGATATATAGTAAGAGTCATACTGAGATCTCTGACTTCTGATTACAGACTTTGTTATCTAGGCAAGTCTGAGATGTAGTTGTTTGACACTCTAGAAGAGACACTCTAATCTCACTGTGGTTTAGTGAAAAAAATGTAGCTGTTTAAAAAAAAAAAAAAAGATCTCATTAGTGTTTTATATTTCTTATGGGAGCTGATCCTGGTCTTGAGTTATTGAGAATCAGATGGAAACTATTGTTGGCGGTCAGGTCGATTTCCAACACAATATTGCAACCCTCATTTCTCTTAAGGTCTGGGAATGTTAAGAATGCTTTTGAGCTTTAATGAACTTAAAATTTAAACGGTTCGAAACCTCTCTAATGTGGCGAAAGAACGGAATGCTTCAGGGCCACATCTAATGTCACCTCCCACAGGCTAATTTGTGTAATATCCAGTCAAAGTCAAGGGTATGTTTACCAGTGAGCGCTGTGTTGTTAAGAGCACTAAAGCAACAACTGATAATAGTTTCTTTGAAACCATTTGGAGTTTGGTTTCTATCATTCCAAGTGTGGAAAATCAACCTCAAATATGAAGGGTTTTGAAAGAGGTCCATGCTGACTACAGCACGTTTATATCCATCCCACTACTGTGTGCTCATCAATTCACACCTGCCCCAATCACACTCTGCACCTCTCCTCATGTATCTTAACAACACGCTGTCACAGAACTGGAAATAAGAGATGGATATATATGCGTCACTCGCGTCAAAGGCTAAGCATTAATGATAACCTGTACTTACTAATTTTTGTTTTGTTCTCTTACCGTAAATAAGAGAAAAAGTAGTGCGCGTTGGTTTTCTGGTCGTAGTTCTTACCACATTAAGCTACGTTTTAGACTGTGATTTTAGATGATCCAGATAGCAAAGCATAATAAAAATAAACGCTGTAAAGTAATACTTTTGAGATGATTTTTCAGTGATCAAACTGTCATGATAAACACGTGATAATACTATTGATAACAGAATCATGAATATTTTATTGGCCTTTGCGCAGTGCACACAATAAAATTTAGTAGTTATTTATATACTAATTCAGCATTTATTAATATATTAACTTAACTTTTATTATTATTATTATATTACTATTATTATTATTTAATATTTCTATTTAGCGTTCATTTATTTAAAATTAAATTTGAGTAATTTTAGACCTAATTTTAATACTAATTTATCTTGGTTAGTTGCCAATGAACTTTATAATATATTTTATTTATTTTTGAATCTGATAAATTATTTTAGCTTTATTTCAATTAACACATTTTATAATATATTTAACAATAATGCAATGTTATCTCAGTGATTCATAAAAAAAAAAACTGACTCAAATAACAATTTGTTCATGGGACACACATTGCTACTTTTCTCATGAATGTGCCATGGAGATTTTCAGTGAACAACAAATTAAATTTAGGAGTGTTCTCACACATAGCTATCCTATGGCTTCAAATGACTTGAGGTACAGAGTACAAATCGTATAGACCATTTCTACGACACTTTAATGGTGCTTTTGAGTCCATTTTGTAGCTTAAATGTGACCTAAAGTGACAGTAGATAAAATTCCACAAACCTGAGAACCAGGTGAGATGGGGTGGGGTCCATCTGCTTCAGTCTTCACCTTTGACCTCTTGAAGATCATAGGGTTGACCGTGCTGCTGACAGCCGGGTCTCCACCAGCATTCTGCAAGAGAACAAGGGAAGAGACATTGGAGCCACCATGTCGACGGTTTGGCTGCTGGCATGAGTGGTGATTTCACGCCTACAAAGGCACCATGCTCCAGATGCCATATTTCACAAAGCAACTCGCCGCAGAGACTAAACAGTTTAGACTGCACTATGAGCATCTGTCAGATGGAAATATGAAAAGGAAGAAATTATTACGCCCAGAGAGCAGCTACAGACTTTGATCCTCAGATGGATTCATAATTCAACAGACAGTCTCTCTGAACACGCAGGCTCTGCGTTGAAGTGGTGCCTTTCCTCCCAACCACTACAGTATGGCAGAGGCCCATGTTTTCTATAACTCAATAACCCTGACATGGTTTGCTCAAAAGTGTGGGAAATGTGTTTCTCATAACTATAGTGCGTGTATGTGTTTTGGAGATCAGCAATAAAGCCGGAATGAAAACTGATTTGGTGAGAGTCTGGACAGACTGGGAGTAGGTCAGAGGAAGTTTATATTCTGGATGGCCACTCTGTTTACATGGGAGTGACAGCAGCTCTTGGTTGATGAGCATTACACAGACTTCCATAAAAGCGGAGTTGGGGAAAAATGGGGATGAATCAAAAGATCAGTTCAGATTAACATGAATTTTTAGATTTCTTTATGTTAGTTAGTGCTGTTGGACCATTATATCTAATCTATTTATCTTTGCCACCATTTAACACTTATTCTTTAAAAAAAATAATAACAATTCAATCTTTAGAAAATCTCAACATGAATACACTATTTAATTTTTCATTTATTTTGAAAAACTAGTATAATATGTGACCCTGGACCACAAAAGCAGTCTTAAGTCGCTGGGGTATATTTGTAGCAATAGCCAAAAATACATTGTATGGGTCAAAATTATAGATTTTTCTTTTATGCCAAAAATCATTAGAATATTAAATAAAGATCATGTTCCATGAAAATATTTTGTAAATTTCTTACTGTAAATATCTCAAAACTTCATTTTTGATTAGTAATATGCATTGCTAAGAACTTCATTTGGACAACTTTAAAGGTGATTTTCTCAATATTTTGATTTTTTTGCACCCTCAGATTCCAGATTTTCAAATAGTTGTATCTCGGCCAAATATTGTCCGATCCTAACAAACCATACATCAATGGAAAGCTTATTTATTATTGTATAAATCTCAATGTCCACAAACTGACAATTAAGACTGGTTTTGTGGTCCAGGGTCACATATTAGCATTTTGGCAATTATTGGTTATTGGCCATAATGTGAAAATAATCAGTCTATCTGTATCAGAAAGAATTATTATTTATTCATGCACCCTAAACATTATACAATACTGTTCAAATGTATGGGGATGGTATGTTTTTTAAACGTTTCTGAAAGGTGTTTCTTATGCTCACCAAGGTTGCATTTATTTGATCGAAAATACAGTTAAAACAGTAATATTGTGAAATTATTAAAATTTGAAATGACTGTTTTCGATGTTAATATATTTTAAAATATCATTTATTCCTGTGATGGCAAAGTTGAATTTTACTCCAGTTTTAAAGGTCACATAATCCTTCAGAAATCATTCTAATATGCTGATTTGGTGCTCAAGAAACTTATTATTAATAACAATTATCAATGTTGAAAACAGCTGCTTAATATTGTTGCGAAACAATATGCATGTTCAATTTCTTTGCATGATTACTGCCTCTTTTAATCAATTTAATGCATCCTTGCTAAATAAAAATATTAATTTCTTTAAAACAAACAAAAAAACAAACTTGTACTTTAAACTTAAATAATAAACTATTTTATACAATCTCCAGGTTTCTCAATACCTGAGGAACCTTGAGTCTAGATGTAGAAGTATAGAAGCATGTATAGAAACCATAAATCTCAGTAGAATCACCTGGCTGGACTCTGTGTTTGTGTCGGCGCTTTTATTGTTGGTCAGAGCAGCTGCTGCCACCATTGTCTGCCTGGTGCTGAGGGACGGAGAAGGCTGTAGGAGAGGGGGAGTGTGTCCAAATGCATTTAGACCTCTCTGTTGGGACAGCAGCTGGTGGTATGCAACCGGTGTAATAGGATGTGGGAACGTAAAGGAGGGACTGAGATGTGAAGAAGGAAAAAAAGTCACATTTTGTGTTAGTTCAAACAATGGGCAACCTGCAAAAACATTTACAAGAAAAATCAACACAGATGGGAGATTCCTGTACCTGATGGCCCCGACGGAGAGGTGGCCGTAAGAGCTGCTGGCAGCCGAGCTGGAGCGGGAGTTATTGATGTAGGCCACCAGAGAGTTGGGCGAGGTGCGGATCATGGTCTGGAGGTCGATGCTGGCATCCGAGACTGGAGAGATGGACAGCGCTCGCTTCCTGCTCACCCTCGGCGTCAGTCTGGGACTGGGGAAACGGGACACTGCAGAGAAGAGACACTTTTTTTTCACTCTCACCTTAAAAAAAAAAAAAAATCTGTGTCGGACATTCAGTTCTCTTTATCTCCTGCATCACTACTATGCTGGCTTGTATACAACTCGCTATGAATAATTTATCAGTTTATCATACCAATCTCACCCAATGGGTTCAGCAGAATGCCAAACAGATACGGTTTAACAACATTGATCTAAAAGTAAAATAAGGCAAATAAGCAAGCAAATAAAGTGTGGGATGCTGAAAAGTCTATATTTTACTTAGAGGTTTGTTTTTGTTCACCAAGATTGCATTTATTTGATAAAAATACAGGAAAATCAGTAATATATATGTATATGGGTAGTTGACCTGGTAATTTTAGGGTTAAAAAAATTACCTCCACAGAAATACCACATTACAACATTTTGGAGGTAGAAATCTATACTAACCTTTTAAAGGGAAATATTAAACTTCCAAAAAAATGTATAAACTGTAGAACTGAACTTATGAATTTAAATTTCAAGTGAGTGTCTATTCAAAGGCCATGTTTCCATGTACATGTGCCCTGCACTGAAGTAAACAGGTGCTGTGCATTAGTCCTGGTGTAAGAGGACAGAGAACAGCAGTCAGGCAAGGAGGCTTTTTGCCCTCCAGGGGGGCATCAGCGAAGGTGCTACAACAGGAAACATGTAATGGGTCCATTAAACTACACACAAACACAAGCACCTCACAAAAAACCCTCCACTGACATTTCAAACAGACGCCTGTCAAACTCTCACAAATCTACAACCTCCAACCAGTTAATTACTCCCCTGCCATTCCTTAAGCAATCGTTTTGATGTACCCTGCAAACAGCAACTATTATAGGTTGTTACGCAAAATATATAAAAAGTGAGATTTTGACATTTGATTCAAATGCCTGTATGCACATTCAGTGCTTCATTTAAAAATAACTCAACATGTAATAAACAACACGACATGTCAGAATCATTTTCAGAGCATTAAATGTCTGATTTCTGCAACTCTACATCAAAAAAATAATGACTGGCTATGTGCAAAATAGCATGTTCCCATACTACTCTTATTTAAGTATACAGTATATATACTACATACTACTACTTTTTAAGTATATAGCAAATTTCCTGTATGTGTGGGATATTCAAAACACCAACTACATTTGTCAAAATGAGCATGAAAAATATACAGCAGAGCTTTCTTTGTGGAATACTGTATCCCATAATGCAACACCGTTAACTTGAGATGGGATCTCTTACACTTTCCTAAAAAACAGCCTTTGAATACTGTAGCTTGCTTATAGATGTCTCTGCATATTAAACTGGGAGAAGAAAGTATTTTAACAACCCAAAAATTACACACATCAGCTTTGTATTGAAACCAGTTTCTGCCACAGAGTAAAAAAGCAAAAGGTAACGGCAATATTTTCTCTCACAAATATGACTTTTCCCTCACAATTCTGGGTTTAGATCTCACAATTATTTAGTTCTGTGAGATATCAACTCATAATTGGAAAAAATTAACTAGCAATTCTTAGGATAAAAGTCAAAACTGTAAGATATAAACTCTATTTTGAAATTCCGAGTTTAAATCTTGCAATTTTGAGTTTCTCTCTCACAATTCTGTTTTTTTATTTTTGTTTCAGCCACATAATAAAAAATAGTTTCATTTAGTGTTTTTAAGAATAGGAGGTAGGTTTTGGTTGGAGAGGAGCAGCAATAGTTTGCGTGCCTGGGGTCAGACCACAGGATGACAGAAGACAAGTAACTTGAATTTTGGTTTTCATTTAGTATTAAATCACACACACACACACACACACACACACACACACACACACACACAGAATGCATCTCAATAGAGCTATACCTAAAAACCTAAACATATATATCTAAAAACCCTAACAGATTTAATTAAAGAATGTGCAGAGTTTGCTGAGTGTCTGCCACGTTGATGGGACGGCGTGTGGCAGCACTTAGCAGGCCGCTGCCCACAGAGTGAAGAGAACAGCAGGGGGTAGCAGTGACTGGCCTGCCCTCAGCTGCCGAGTCCCACACACTCTGCAATGGTCTGTTTTTATAGGCAGTGCCTCTAATTTAGGGGTGCACAGGTTCCTGGGAGAGCGCTAAACCAGATGTGCAGTGCTGTGAGGTGGTGGTGGCAGAGGCTGGTTCAGGCAGTCCTGTCGACCCTGTGGGATGGGGAATGGTGTGTAGGAGGACGTGCTTCTAATTGAGGATCTGGCCTGATATATGGCTTTATAATTACAGGCATTTACAAAAGGGGCAATTATATTAGGCATCTGCTCTGATGTTTTTATTGGGATGCCAGAAAAATGTATTTGGAAGGTGTTATTCTCTTCTTTAATCAATAAAAAAGTCTATTGTGCAAATAATAAAGTGCAACTAATCATAATAAATAAATGCCTAAATAAAAGTATTGAAAAAATATTATGCAATAAATAAATCAATTATGCAATACAGTTCAGCAGTTTGGGGTTGGTAAGATTTTTTTTTAATGTTTTCGAAAGAAGTCTCTCTTATGCTCACCAGGGTTTAGTGAACTAGTAATATTGTTTTCTATTTAAATATATTTTAAAATGTCATTTATTCCTGCAATGGCAAAGCTAAATTTTCAGCAGCCATTACAGCAGAATCAGTGCCACATGAGCCTTCAGAAATCATTCTAATATGCCGATTTAGTGCTCAAGAAACATTTATTATTATTATTAATGTTGAAAACAGTTGGGGAAAACATGATATACCTTTTTTCAGGATTCTTTGATGCATAGAAAGTTCAAAAGAACAGCAATTATTTGAAATACAATCTGAATAAAAGTATTAATTTCTTAAAAAAACAACTTTTGAATAGTAGTGTGTATAAAAAGAAACCTTTTATAACAAAATAAAAGTCTTTTCTTATTAAAAGTATTAATTTCTTTAAAACACACACAGTGTATAAATAGTATATATGTTATAAATAAATAAATAAAATAAATGATGTGCACTTCAAGCACCAGGGGATCACGATGAGAAACAGCAATACCTGTGTTAGTGTCTGTTGTGTATGTGTGAGAATGTTGGCCTGAGCTGCAGTGGTGACAAGACTCCCTCCCTTTACACCAAAAAAACCTCTGCTCCCAAACAGTCCTGCCTGTAGTCGGACAGCAGACGTTTGCTTTGGCAGCAGCTATTATCACGGGACCATAAACAGTTCCCCGCTGGCTATGCCACACAAATGAGTTCAGCATTTGTTTTCCTCCTCTTTCCATTCATAATCTTAAAGCATTCCTGTGTAAGCAACTCAATTAGAAGCTGCAGACCTCTTCACTTCAACACAGAGAGCAGAAGCAGAGCTGAATTGAAACAGAGGTCTGTTCAACCTATTATCCTGCTGTTTTGGGGATCAGGCAGACTTTGGCTGTGAGCCGGAGGCTGTGGTGATTTATTTATTCACATGTTCATCCATCCAGAGGGCCAGAATTTCCCATCTCACCCATTGAGAAGCATTGAGTGAGACTTCTCATAACATTGCATGCGCAATAGATTCACTTAAAGTACACAAAGAGGGCCTAAGGAACGTGCCCATGGAGTAAAATCCTGTCTGGGTGTGATGGGGAAATGCGGCTGTGTTGTTTTTAGTGGCGACTGCGCTTTCAATCGGCGTGTCGCCCTGTCAGGCGGAGACCATAATTAACATGTTAAGTGCACGGCATTGGCATGCACATGCACTTGGCACAGCAATGGAGCGTTTAAAGCAAGACGTGCACTCATAGCCGACGCCGACTCCTTTCATTGTTTGCTGCTATTTGTTATTTTGGGGCCTGTTCAGGCAAATGCGCTTGGCGTTCACATCGCTGGCAGGAGGAGCAGTGATCTGCAGGAGTGAGCTACATGTATTCAAAGCTTTTGGGGTTTAAATTCAAGACGGGGTGATGATCCATCATTCTTACGTCTTAAGAGTTTACTCTTACCTTTATAGGCATGGATGACTGATGTGGGGTTACATGCTAAGCATATTTAATGACGAGAGATTTGTTTTAATTACTGCTATCAGCACCAAAGTCTGTGCATATGAGCTACTGCATGAGTGAAAAATATCAGCATTCACTTCATATATATATATATATATATATATATATATATATATAGAAAATGGTTTATTAAAACAATCTATGTCTGTCTGTCTATGATTATGTTTAAAATATTATTTTAGAATTATTTTATTATATTTTAACTATATATTAATATAACAATTATAAAAAGAATTGCAAAATAAAAATACAAACAATAAAAACACTTACAGCATAACAAATGCTGAGATTTGATAAATTAAAAAAATTCACTCATGTAGTTACAATTCACATGTGTGTGTTTGCATACACACACACAATATATATATATATATATATATATATATATATATATGAAGAGTTCATTTGCAAAAACAGATAACTCAGTTTTTAACTATTTTCAAAAATCATGTTTTTTCATTGTGCATTCCAAGTAATCGCAATCAAACTGCATTTGGGTAATTTGATTAAGTAAAATAACTAACAAAATACAGCAATCTGTTTTTGTAAAAATATATATATATATATATATATATATATATATATATATATATATATATATATATATATATATATATATATATATATATATATATATATATATATATATATATATATATATATATATATATATATATATATATATACATATATATACATACACATATACATATATACATATATATACATATATATATATATATATATATATACATATATATATATATATATACACACACACACACACACACACACACACACAGTGCCCTCCATTAATATAGGCAAATATTAATATGCAATATGAGCAAAAACCGGCTGTGAAAATAAATCTGCATTGTTTATCCTTTTGATCTTTCACTCAAAAAATCCACAAAATTCTAACCTATCATCGAAGTAAAACAATTGAAAGTGGGGAGAAAAACTCATGATGAAATAATGACTAGGAGCATGAAATTGTCCAGCTATGACTTCCTGTTCCACAGGATTATAAATATGAGGATCACAAAGGCCAAATTCCCTTAATCATCCATCACAAGGGGTAAAACCTAAGAATATAGTTCTGATGTGCAGAACAAGATTGTTGAGCATCACAAAATAGTGGCTGTAAGAAAAGAGTTAAAGCATTGAAAATCCCCATTTCCACCATCAGGGCAATAATTAAGAGGTTCCAATCAACTAAAGATGTTAAAAATCTGCCTGGAAGAGGACGTGTGTCTATATCGTCCTAATGCACGGTGAGGAGGAGAGTTTGAGTGGCCAAAGACTCTCTAAGGATCACAGCTGGAGAATTGTAGAGATTAGTTGAGTCAGAAACCTAAAAAAAATATATATATATATCAAACATCCCCTACATCACCACATGTTGTTCGGGAGGGTTTCAAGGAAAATTCTCCTCACTCATCCAAAAACAAACTCCAGCAAATTCAGTTATCAGACACGACTGGAACTTCAAATGGCACTGGCTTCTATGGTCAGATGAAACTAAAAAAAAAAAAAAAAAAAAAGCTTTTTGGCAGCAAACCCATCAGATGAGTTTAGTACAAACAGGGATAAAAACATACCCCATGTCCACGTTAAATATACTGCTGGATCTTTAATGTTGTGGGCCTGTTTTTCTGCCAGAGGTCCTGAACATCTTGTTCAGATGCATGGCATCACGGATTCTATCAAATACCAACAGATAAAAAATCTAAACCTGACTGCCTCTGTTAGAAATCTTATAATGGGTGGTGTTTGGATCTTCCACCAGGAGAACAATCCAAAACAAACATCAAAATAAACACAAAAATGGGTCACTGAGCACAAAATGAATCTTTTACCATGGCTGTCCCTGTCCTCTGACCTGAACCCTACAGAAAATGAGTGAGGTGAACTGAAGAGAAGAAGTACTAACATGGAGCTGTGAATCTGAAGGATCTGGAGATTCTGTATGAAGAAAATGGCCTCTGATCTCTTATCAGGTGTTCTCCAAACTCTTCAGGCATTATAGGAGAAAACTCAGAGCTGTTACCCTGGGAAAAGGACGTTGCAATAATTGGGTGCCAATAATTGTGGCCAACATGAACTAGAGAAGAATTTTGTGAATTTTTTGAATGAAAGATAAACAGGATAAACAATGCAGATTTACCATATTTACCAAGGGTGCCAATATTAATGGATATATATATATATATATATATATATATAAATAAAATTAGGTCTTATAGGTGGCTTTTGCAAAGTGGAGTTTGTGGTAATAGTGACCTTTACAGCTATATGAAATGTCAGAATGCTTATTTTGTCATACACTGAAGTCTGTAACAACTTATTCAATGTCGCATGACTCCAGTTAAAGTCTCGGTTTGACCCAGTAGTGCGTGTAAAACTGCCGAATGTCCAAATAAATTTACAGTACTGCACATGTTGGCTCTAATGACAAGCCGGACAGATTTTCCATGTGCACATTTCTCATTTTTTTACAACAACGATCACCATTTACAGGAAAACCCGAACCTTCTCTCTCCAAGTCAGCTAATGGGCAAATGGGAATCATGAAGGGAAAAACAAGAGGGCCACTTTGTGCATGCTGAACACTGACTCTTGTGGTGGGTCTGCTGAATTTATTAGAACATAAATTGATTTTTAAATACGCATACGAATTTTATCGCCACACCATTCCAAGACAAACGCTAAGCCCTGCAATGCATATTTATCAGGGCTTTGCTCTACTGAAGGGCTTGCTTTATGCCACCACACCATGAGCTGACACCAGCCATCAATGAAAGCCCTGTGTCTGTGGGTTGCTGTGGAGAGCTGTGAACACCTGAGTGCCCAGAGTGAGACCACATCAAGCTAGGCAGAGGAGAAGGCCAAAGACTCGAGCTGGGAAGGAGAAAGCCCTGCGCTGTTGAGCTAACAAGCCTCACTACACAAACTGTGGGCAGTCAGCTCCACGGCGGCCAGCATTAGCGGTCAGAGATGCAGGAACTCTCATGACTGACTCATTACGGTCATAAAAACGCAGAGATTCGTGTTTGATTAGTGATTGGAAGTAATTGGAACATGCGATTTGAGAAGGTGCGTGGATTTGTGGCACTAAGAGCTACTGTGGGTGGCTGGACTGGATCAAAGCTAGAGTGCGTGCCAGCTTGATTATTTACAATCGCAAGTTTCCTGAGCAGACACCCTACACTGACTTCCCCTTCATACTCTCTCACAGTGTTGCCCATTCACAACACTGTATTTCTCCTCGAAACTCTGGATGAGAGCCGAAAACCTGCTTGGCACCGCAAGACCTGCAACCTGCTCGCCATGGTTTACCCCTATAGATTACGCAACGACATGCAATAGCGACCCTCTGGGCATCTTTTAACAAAGCCACATTATTAAGCCAGGCGTAATCGGGACCTTACAAGATCAAGAGCATACACCCGTCCATTACATGACTAATTGGATCACATTACAAAGAAGCAGGAGGGGGTACATAGCTGCCATAACACATCCTTGAAAACAAAAAGCAGAGATGAAAGACCTGGCATTACAGCCACAGCAAAAAAAATATGTCTCCCTCTAAACATTGTATTTCCCTTTTAAGGCGAGGTTTGAGGGAAGTCGAATGTTACTTATAATAACGCATCACACCTGCAGCCCAATCTGAATTAGAGGCCATAACAGAAATGCCTCATAAATTGTTGAGATGGCTCATGTTTACAGCCGCCTTCCATGTGAGTCATGTTTTATACACAGGTGAAGATCGAAAGACTTGTTCTTTGATGTGAAAAGCTTGTATCTATTGATTTTTAACACAATTTTTTGCTGAGCGCAGCAGATTAGTTAGCTATTTGTACTGCCCAGTTATTTTCGTTAACAAAGTACATTGAAAAAAATTATATTAAAAAAAGTGCTTGTTTTATTTCAGCTAGTTTAATTTACACACAAAAACAATTAGTAAAATTAACTCAAATTAATGTGAAAAATGAAAATATATTGAAAACACAAACTATAATTGTATATCAATTATACACTAAAATAACACAGGTACCGGCTGTGTCTACTCTGGGTCCTTTTAAGTTAGATACTTTTGCTTAAGTTACTCTTTTTTTTTAAGATTAATCTGAAGTTTCAGTGATACTAAACAGAACTCCAAAAATAAAGATTATTTCCAAACAGGTTTTCCATACATTTCCCCTCTGCTTCTGCTCGAAAACAGGTAGCCCTGCTCAGAACACCACTGGATGAGCTAGAAGTTGACATGTTGGCCCACTCAAACCAACAGAGCAATATTTTGAAATCACCACAAAGCCACAGTGTTTACATTCTTGGAGAAGCAGGGGTCCAAATTCAAAAACTGAGCCCTATGGGAGCCACATAGAATTTTTGCTGGCAAATTGAAATGGCAGAATAGTGTTTAATTTTTTTGATATTAGAAAGAATATCATTCAGAGTAAAAAAAACATAGCTTTAATTGCATGCTGCCATATGAAGAAGTCAGTATTACATCTGATTTAAAAGCAGAGAAATACTCAACGCTAATTCAGATTTGTGAGTTGGTGCATTCTGAAATGTCACAAGTATGTCTTTGCTTTCTCATGCGTTGCTATATAACAGATAGTAGCATAAGCCTAGCATAAATTTAGAGTTATATTAGTTTCAACTGATACCTCCCCACCAGATAAAATCTGACTAGGCTACAAACTGACACAAAGTTCTCCCCTCAGTGGCTAATATCGATTATATTTTCCATTATTGTTGCAAATTTATATTGTGTCACATTTGCGACTATTTTAGTTGGGACCCTGGGAACTCGTGGCTTACTTATAGCTGTCTCTTCACATATGTGACCCTGGACCACAAAACCAGTCTTAAGTCGCTGCAGTATATTTGTAGCAATAGCCAAAAATACATTGTATGGGTCAAAATTATCAATTTTTCTTTTATGCCAAAAATCATTAGGATATTAAGTAAAGATCATGTTCCATGAAGATATTTTGTACATTTCTTACCGTAAATATATCAAAACTTAATTTTTGATTAGTAATATGCATTGCTAAGAACTTCATTTGTACAACTTTTTAAAGGTGTTTTTCTCAATATTTAGATTTTTTTGAACCCTCAGATTCCAGATTTTCAAATAGTTGTATCTCGGCCAAATATTGTCCGATCCTAACAAACCATACATCAATGGAAAGCTTATATAATTTTTTCGAATAAATTTCGAAAAAATTTACACTTAAGACTGGTTTTGTTGTCCAGGATCACATATGGATCAGGAGAAAGCATTTCAGCACACAAAAAAAAAAATCTCACACATTTGACCTTTGACAGTATGGATGTAGTATATTGGTCAGTGCAGTACTCAGGGTGTGTAACTCACTGTCCACTGGGCTCATGTAGTCAGGGAGATGAGCAGCTGCGGCCGCTGTCGGCATGAGCAGGTCTCCATAAGGGCTGCGGTGACTGGCGATGAGGTGATAGTACTCTGAAGGGTTGGTCCCTGGCGGAGGATGGGGCAGGCCAAACAAGCTCCGCTCCTTCAGGTGTTCATGGGTCACTGCTCAGACAGAGAAGAAAAAAAGTGTAGTATTTTAGGATTCATACACACAGATGGGTAGCGGAGGGTGAAGTTAGACATACCGTCCCCTGCACAATGTTTTGTCACATGGCCATATACAGTATTAAGACAAGTTATACAGCTGCTTATGGCTGAGAGATGTACAGTACAGTACATGAGAAAATTGATAGACATTTTTTGATTCTGTTTTTAGCATAAAAAAAAAAAAAAAAAGGTAAATACCTTTATGAATAAAACTATTGAAATAGTCTGGCTAATGATTAGCAATGAATTATTAAATGAAGCTTCTTGTGAGTCAAGTTGTGCGAGTTGCTGAACTAATATTGACAGTAAGTGTCACCTTCCAATAGGAAATATTACAATAAATGCTGTGTAATGTTGAAAATTCATGTTTCACAACATTGAAAGAACTAAATATTAAAACTAAAATATTAACATTAATATGACTTCCTTTTAATTTATTTTATAAATCATTCACATAACATAATAAGCAAAGTCTGTACGCATACAGTAAAAGATTAAAAAAATATTATGAAATATTATTACAAATTAAAATAACTATATTCTTTTTGAATATATAATTAAAATGTTATTTATTCCTGTGATGGCAAAGTTGAATTTGCAGCAGCCATGAGCCTTCAGAAATTATTCTAAAATGCTTATCTGGTGCTCAAAAAACATGCTGCTTATATTTTTGTGAAAACTAAGATCTTTTTTTTTTTCAGGATTCTTCAATGAATAGAAAGTTTAAATAAAAGAGCATTTATTTAAAATAGAAATCTTTAGTACCAATTCAAAAATTGTATTAACTTGACCTTGCTGAACAAAAAATAAAAGTCCGTTTAAAAAAAATATATATATATATTATATAGATATATAGTTTATAGCAGACATCTTGAAGTATGTTTACAAGTCAAAAGTGGTGCTCTCTCCTTCCCTAAACTTGGGTAAGTTTGTTAACACCAGCACATAGTAAACCTCAGACTAAAGGTGTCAAAAGCAATACATGCAAAGGATATATTTATTTTTCTTTCAGCCTAGGTCAGATAACCATTAGTGCCTCCTATGTCATTTCCGTAACACTCGCCTACGATGAAGAAATAACAGCAGTTCACGTCCTTGCTGCTTAAGTTATGGGACACTCAGGATGGTGGGGGGGTTCCACCTCATTCTTGCTGCTTGGCCATTCATACCATAACAGCTCTATCAGGAACAATTAGGCCCTAGCGAGGTTAAAAAAGAACAGGCGTGTGTTTGTGCTGGATTCATGGCAGAACAAGGCCGTTTATTTTCTCCACGCTCGCCGGATCGTATAACTGCATCCCTAGAGGGGCTCAGAATCGAAGTGAGGAGGGGTGCGGCAGAGGCCGGAGCTGAAAAAGCCCTGAGGCGGTGGACCAATGAAGGCAGATCAGCAGTCAGAACACTGCTCTGGGGCAGGGGACATCTCCACCGATCTTCATCAGTTTTCTTTATGGACCTTCTGTTAAACATGAGAACATGATTGACTTCTGCACGACTGAAGCACTGTCATGAAATTAGCTGACTGTATAATGCAGGAGGAAAAAAAATCTAATTTTGACTTGGATTAGGGAGGAATTTTACGCAAATCATTGAATTAATCACTTGTACGCCTTTTATGCGAGACCTTTGAAGATGTTGGTCAGCTGCTGGGAACAAGGTGTATATGAAATAGTGGGAAATAGGCTTTTTAGTTGTTATTTAGACTAACTCAAGCTCAACTCCTTCCATTATCTCTAATCAACAACACAATCTATTCCACATTGTTTATTTAAGTGTGAAAGCAGAGCCATTATTGCCAAGACTTTGTGCTTAGTGACTTATCTCTCGTCCCAACCTGTTATAGAAACAAGGCTGAAGGGACCAGGCTTTTGGCAAGGTACATAATGTTCAACAAACTGTTTTCTTTCTGACTATCATCTATTTACATATTCAGGCCTACATAAATAAGAACAGGTCTACAGTAATGTTTTTTTTAGCACACTTAATGTCTAAATCGTTGACACATTAAAGGAGATAAACAATGGTAGAGAGCTTCTGTTGTGTTTCAGTTTGTGGAGGAGTGGAACCATTAGCTTTCTTTCTTCGCTGACCAATGTTTTTATTCCTTCTCCCAGACATACCCCCACATGCATAAAACCCACTTTCATCCGGTATAATGGGTGATTCAAAAGTGCTCTTGGATTTCTACTGGCATCTAAAAGCATGGAGGTAGCATCACAAGAAAGCATGTTTTTAGTAAACCACTGTAGAAATACCTTGGCTGTCCCGGATGTTATAATTCACTCACCCTCATGCCATTCTAAACCTGTGACTTTCTTTTTTCTTTCAAGCATAAAATAAGATGCTAGATAGGATGTTCACTCCATAAAATCAAACCAAATGGTTTCTAGGGGCTGTCAAGAACCCAAAACATCAAAGTATTGTAAAAGTGCTTCATTTCTGTCTTTTCTCACACTTACATTACAGCACATAAGTCAGATAGATTACTTTTATGGTGCTTTTAGTCATTTTTGAAACATTTGCTTTTGTGTTTCACAAAAGAAAATCAAATGGGTTTAGAAAGACATGGAATGTAAATGAAATTTTACATTTTTGGCTGAACATACACTACTGTTCAAATGTTTAAATGGTAAGACGGTAAGATGTTAATGTTTTTGAAATAAGTTATGTGGAACAAAATACAATTTTATACAAAGCTGTATTTCTAACAGCCATTACTCCAGTCTTCATTGTCACATGATCCTTCAGAAATCATTCTGATCTGCTGATTTGGCGCTCAGAAAAACATTTCTTATTATCAATGTTAAAAACTACTAAGCTGCTTAATATTTTTGTGGAAATTGTGATTCATTTCTTCAGGATTCTTTAAAAATAGCAGAGTATTTGAAATCCAAATCTTTTGTAACTGTACGTCTGTACTGTCAGTTTTTACCAATTTAATGTGACTTTGCTGAATAAATATAGTCATCTCTTTAAAAAAAAAATTATTGAAAGCTAGTGCATTTGTCAATGACAAGAGCACTATACGAGACTCACCGTCAGCAGGGCTCAGTCCACGTGCTGCAGAGATCATGGAGAGCGTGGGGCTGCTGTGGACTGATCGCAGGTAGTGCTCCATGTGTGGGTTGACATACGGGTGAGGTGGGTTGAAGGGTGATTCTCCGGTAGTTGCAGCATGAGGCGATAGTCGGATAAAAGAGATATCGGAGATAACCGGACTGCCAGATAATCCATGCGGTCTGGCAAAAGACAAAGAGAAAGAAGACCTGAATTAGTTTCTTACACAAAGACAAGCTGCCACATAGTTTAAGTGCTTAAGTGTAGCGTAATTAGGGACCCTCTGTGTAAATGCATGTCTTGAGGCCACATAAAAATACTTAATGTCTTTCACTGTGTCAACGACAGACATGAATTATTTCACTTAAAACAAGCTCAGAACTTATAGTGATCAGGAAATCAGAAATGACTATTTACTTCCTCAATGCATAGTCCTTATTTTATGGTGCATTGAGTTTCCTTTTTAGATGACGCCACAAATCAAATTTTTCAGCCCATGTCCCCTGCAGTCGTCTGGCTCCCTTCTGGTATGTAATGCCCACTTTCCAAAATTAATTCAATCTGTGATTAATAAAATCAAATTTAACCCTCTATTTTCCCCCCAGTTTATCCAGTTTCATTTAGAAACATGTTGCATATTACAGTAAAAAACGAAATAATAATAATAATATATATATATATATATATATATATATATATATATATATATATATATATATATATATATATATATATATATATATATATATATATAAAATGTATCAAAAACTCCGTAGGTAAATCAGACACTTCAATCCTTAGTATTTTTGTCTTGTTTTCCATACAAAATGTCTAAATCTCAAATCAAAAGTATGTCTGAGAAGCAAATTTATAGATAAATTAAAACAAGAAAATTTGCTAAGTTCTACATTCTTGACAGAACAAGTTGCTGGCAAACAATTTTAGGTTCAGGTCAGGTCCAGTTGTCAGTATCAACTGGGTCAAGGGACTTTACAGACTGGGTTTGGGCTTCAATGTGAACTGTGAAAGTGATCATGTTTTTTTCACGAGTCTCAAATGTAGACAAGCTACTCCTCCCTTTACACCTGAGGTCTTGAACAAGTCGAGACTGAGAATGCTGTAGTACATGGATGTTGTAATGTCTGCGTGGGATGGACACCCCTGAAGACACACAAGCTTGAAGTGTTATGATGAGACTGCTTAATACTTCCCCTCCATTTTTCAGACGGTGTTTGAAGAAACTGATGTGTAAAACAAGATAGTGGGGCAGAAGTTCACAGATAGCCCACAGGTCATGGTGAGGATATAAATGTGTCACGTCTTGGCAGGTATCTACGCCGCCCGCACGCCAGTCCAAAAAAACACCAGCCAGGAGGCAGCTGTAACTCTAACATTTCCTGAAAGTAGAGCACACAGTCTGATCTTCTGAATCAGAGAGATGTTTGAAGAGACATTTGCGTGTGGTTCCCTCAACTATATGTTAATGTATAGTGGTTGAACACCTGGACGAGAGCAAGATCAGAATCTAATGTCCTACTAGTACATGTCCGCATTTGGCTGACGCTTTTATCCAATGTGACTTACATTACATTCAAGCTATACCATTCTTATAATTCATAAACTCCTTGGGAATCAAACCCATGACCTTCATTGTTAGTATACAGTGGTTGAACACCTGAATAAGAGCAAGAACAGAATCTGATGACCCACTTTTACATTCATGCATTTGGCAGATCAGATGCTTTTAACCAAAGCAACTTACATTGCATTCAAGCTGTAATTTTTTTTTCAATTCATGAATTCCTTGGGAATCGAACCCATGACCTACATGTTAGTGTACAGTGGTTAAACACCTGGACGAGAGCAAGATCAGAATCTGATGTTCTTCTTTTACATTTAAGCATTTGGCAGATGTTTTTCGTCAAAGCAACTTGTATTGCATTCAAGCTGTAAAGTTTTTCCAATTCATTCATTCCTTGGGAAATCGAACCCACAACCTTGGCATTGCTATCAACATAATCTCAGAGCTACACAAAGGTCCTGAAAGAAAAAGTAATTATTGTAAAATAAACCCAAAAAATGTGATCTGGACCACGATGTCAAACTGATTCTGATTGGCTAATGCGGTGACTGACCAATCATAACCCAGCATCCCAGAGAGCTCTTTTGTTGCAGTTGAGTCCCTAAATGGAGTGCTCTTGAACACAGGGGATATGTCAGACAGTGTTAAATAAAGCAGACCCGTCTATGTCCCCATACTACTTTACTTTCCACTGGGAGAGGAAATGACCATGCGTATGAATCAGAGCCTGCGCTCCACAAGGGTGTGTTCTGCACACGGGCTGCAAATTGCGGGGGGATGGTCGGTTCTTCTGGGGATTTGATGGCAAGCAGGCTACAACTATAGCTACACATTCATTTTGTTTCAAGGAAAATTAGACCGTACTCTACGGGAAAGGGAAAAAAGCTTTTGCCTCAATGAAAGGGGGATGTCTCTTTTAAGAAAGTGTATGTTATTTAGATTTGTTTGACATGTGAATGAAGAGGATTACAGATTGCCTCCATAAAAATGTATTTAGTTATGTGCCAAATACTTAAGGTAACAGTTCTGTCATCATCCACTCACCGTCATGTTTTTTCCAAACCAAGATGTTTAGCAGAAAGTTGAATCTTGCTGTTTGGCGTGCAATGAAAGTAAATGGTGACCAGCTGCAAAAACTGACTAAAAGCACCATTCAAGTATGATAAAAGTAGTTAGAATGACTATATTCTAAATATTTTTGAGCTGTGCAATAGCTTTGCGTGAGGAACAGAATTTTCAAATATACTAGGTTGACGGTGATGATGCCTAACGTCATTGGTTATTTTGTGGGGTTCTTTTTAGTAAATAACTTTTTATCACTCAAAGCAATTCTGAAGAGAAGTTATTGCCTTGGTGTTTTTTGTCATGTTTGTAGTTTTACAGCCCTGATTACCATTCACTTTCTGCTTAACATCTCCTTTTGCAATTGCACAGAAGAAAGAATACAGGTTTAAAATGATATGAGGCTGAGTAAATGATGACAGAATTTGAAACCATTGCTTTAATACATGCATTTTTCAAAAATGGATAAACAGTTTTTTGTACCTTTAATGAGATGTGAGCAAAGCCTACAGTGACGATCTGAACGGCGGGTATCAGATGCATTATGCTTGGCACAGTCTGGCTTCATCTCAGTCTCTCATTTATACCATCTCTGTTCGGAGGCCAACCTGCACCCAGCCTGAGTCGTGCTCAGTTTCCAGTAAACGCCTGCAGACTACCAGGCTTGTCCTGTTGCCAACTTTCTGCCATCAGCCTCCTTGAAAGGATAGCCATAAAGACGTCTCTGTTCTTGAGGAGCTGAAAGAAAACAGACTCGCCATACACAAACCACCAAATCCTCCCCCCCCCATTTGTGGAAAGGGGGGGCGGGGGCGGCTGGAGCAAGTGCTCAAAATTAATATTCGCCTGCAATAGTGCTATGATTTTGCAAACTGCCAGCAAAGATGTGTTATCTGCGGCCATACAAGCATGTGCTTTTGGTTGCCATCTTGACCACTGACAAGAGTATCACAACAGATGGCATCGCCACAGAAAATGTCAGCACGGTTGTAATTATAGTGACCACTTGTTTCAGTGTCCCAATCTGAAGATCAACAGATGTCAATTAAAAATTGTTAATTAAAAACAAAACATTCATTTATAATGCAATAATATTTACAATGGTTTTGAAGCATTTCCCACCATAATTGTACTACTATTGGAAAGTATGTCAACAACAGCAAGCGACAACTCCTAAGTATACAAAAACATAATTAACCCAGTTTTGGGTACATTCCCACATTTCTCAGTGATTGCCAGACAGTCAAAATTGACAAGACAACATGTCAACGTATAAATAAATCAGGAAAACTGCTCAGGGTGTTTGAACCCTCAATAATAAGCCATTATTTACAACTTTACCTGTCAAGGGATAAGAAAAAGTGGGCCCCTACTGACAAGAATGATAACTGAGGTCTTGTTGTTACGCCCTCTCTCTGACAAGATGGTACTTGAACGGTTAAAGATACCTTAGTCATAGACAGGGTATGTCATGGTGCATTTAGAGAGCTTCTTCTTAATAGCTACCTGTCATTTTAGCAGTCTTCCATCGTTGCACCATGGGTGGTAACTGCCCATAGTAACACAACACAATAACTCCATTTGAAATTGAAACTTTTTAATATGTGCTTTCATTAAGCAGTTTCTGTGGAAACATCCAGAATATGCATATTCCCTGCTGACTCCAGAGAGAATATCAGTATGACACATCTTAACAGTGTTCCTGGTCAGGTGTTTTGATTTAGATGAATCACATCATATCCCACAGAGACTGCAGTTAACTGCCACTGGAAGTCGTGGGAACCTTTTCCGAACTTGAGGCATGCTCTCCAGTTGGTACTGCATGTCCAAACCTTACAAACATGTATTAACTTAAATATGCAAACCTATGAACCAAGCGTGAGTGTAAAATCTCAATTACCAACACATAAACCAAAAGATATGTGCAAAAATTCCCCTCACTCAACAGAAACACCAATTAAGTTGGACAACTTCTGTTAGTACGTTGGTTTGAAAAAAAATGTTGGGTGGTTCTCGATACCACTGCAATCTGAAATTGTTTTCTAAAAAGAAAAATGCTAGTGAGTGAATAAGGGAGGATGTGTTTTTCTCATTCACTCTGCTGTCATTGAGGTTCTGGGAAAGGAAAGCTAAATTCTGGATGCTAATTGCTCTGTTTACATGCTGAAATACTCTACAAACATTTAGACATTCATCTTCAAGATTTGTTAACTCTTTCCTATTTGTGCTTGTGGGGAGAGGTTTGATTGCTATGGAAGGTTCTTTGGAAAATGTGTTTGAGCATATTTGAATATACAGAAACCGCTATTTTAATCTGCAGGTCACAAGTCAAACAATTGCCACTGTTATACGACAATTCAATAAATTATGAAGTTAATTTTAGAAAAAAATCCAGGCATTGTATTTGTGTTCCACCTACGTCTCCAAGCAACACATTGCAATAATCCTGTAACGGTGAATCAGTGTGTTTGAACGTATCAGTTAAGAGAATAATTCAATTAAATCACTCTTCAAGAAAGTCACTTGTTTTTGTTATGAATGAATCAGTGTTTGAACAAATCGGTTAAGAGAATAATTCAATTAATCACTCTTTAAGACAGTAACTTGTTTCTGTCTTCAGTCAATCAGTTTGACTGAACAAACTGGTTAAGAGAATCATTCAATTAATTACTTTTTAAGAGAATGAGTCAGTGTGTTTGAACAAAAGGGTTGAATGAATGACTCGCTTCTAAAGTGAGTCGCTACCTACATACTGAAAGAAACACGGAAAAAACACTACCACCGATGCAGAGGTATTTTTTGCAAATATTTACCTTTGAAAACCTCTTACAACTCATTTTACATGTAGCAAAGATGTCTATCCTAAGTGGTAACATAAAACCTATGTATCATGAATCATTCTATAGGGTCCGATCCTTAAATCAGACCCTTGCCATACACTTCCAAAAAAGATAACACTGTGCTTAATTTGCTGTGCAATATACATGTAATTAGGTGAATTGGACACAGGCAGTGAAAAGGACAGCTAAATCAAGGTCCTGATGAATTAGGGGGCCTCTGTCAAGGCCAAGTCACATTAATCAAAGTAGCCAGAGTACACATAGAGACGGCAGGAATTCTCTTTTTCGGACCATTTCGGCTCTTGTGATAAATTGCTCTTGTGTCGCTGGGCTCACAGTATGTATCGCTATCCAATCCGTGATTTTAAATGCAAATGCACAGTTGTACTGATGTTAGTCTTTGTATATATGAAAATGATCATATTTTCTATTTTATATATAATATTAAAATAAAATTTATATTTTTTTCCTATTACAAACATGATCAACATAAAAACTGACCAGAAATTTCTTATTTTTTGGCTTGTCTCTTTCACTATGTGTAGTTTTCTTTTTTTTTTTTTTTTTTTTTACATCCTAGGACTTTCTTATTATTTCCAGGTTTAAAAGACAAAACCTGCCAAAACCGTTTCAGTAAATGTCAGACTTACAGATGTTGTCCAAAACTATAAAATACTACAAGGATGAGATGCTAACATGCCATCAGCTTTGTACTAAACACAATCATTGGCATTTGTTTCTCACTATTTGGACATTGGCTCTCCATGTGCTGCACATCTACAGCTAAAGCTGAACAAATTTTTCTGTCAGAAGACAAACAGATGTACTGGACGAGACCTGACAACGGCATGCTCTGAATCTGTGTGCTTTATATTGAAGATGACTCAACAGGTTGTTTCTTGATTAATGATGATTCCATCAGTGCAAAGAGAGGAAAATGAATGTTGAAGAGGCTAACAAACTTACCCATGCATGGGGTGCAGAGGATGTGGATCATAATGGTACCTCCCCTCGTGGTGGCGCATGTCGATCGGTATCGGCGTGTGGAAGGTTGAGAATAAGTGAGGAGCTATGGAGTCAAAGACAGAAGAGAAGAAAGACAAACATGTCAACAGAGACTATAATACAACATAAGAACACTGTTTTGTGCAAAGGCGCTATTCCAAAAACAAAAAATATATATATATTTTTTTATATTTGATAGTTTTACTCATTTTGTTTTATTTTGTCATTTTTCAGCTTTTTTTCTGTTAATGTCTATACTGTTTTTTTATTCATTTTATTTCATTTTATTTATTTTATTTTAGTACAAATTAAATTAAATGTGAAATGTTTTTGCCAACTAGCTGAAATAAAATAAATTGTAATTTTTTAAACATCTTATTTCATTTCAGTTAACATATGAAGGTATTTTTTATGGTTTTAATTTTAGTTATAATAACCATGATTCAAGCCACATTACACAATAATACCACAGAAAGAGAAAAAGGAACAAAAAGAAATACATAAAATTAGTGTCCTGGAACAAATTCTTCTTCAAAATGTACTTGTTCACAATTTTGAAGCATATTAGAGTACAGAGTTGTTAGCTTAGCAACAGGCTAATGCCAAACCCTATGTATGACACACAGTAGTAGACAACAAGGCAGATTTATACTAGATTTTATAACTGAGCCACAGTCTGGCCTTCTCATCTCCAAGATAATTGAAAACTTATGAACAGTTCCTCAATATTAATGGTCTTACATGTGCAATGAGTGGATTACAGTTTCTCATGATGAGTTTTTATTTGTCTGGGCTAAAAAAGAGGGCCAAAACATGCTCTTCCTGTTATAAAAAGGCTGATTGCTTTAAGGGGGTCTTGTAAAAAACCAACATGCTTTCATTAATGAGTGGAACTTACTTAAGGTGGTGGTTATAGATCTTTGAGTAAGCACTAAATAGCATATACTGTCTGCGTCTTTAATTTATTAATACTATTTTCTCTTAATGAGCCCCTAAGGCTATTTTTGGAAGGACTCATCATGTCATCTCCTGTGCGTGTCTGTCTGTGCCCATTCCTTGCCTGTATTAAAATTCTTGGGCATCACGTGCACCAGTGAGTCAGGCTTGACCTGAGAACAGAGACTATGGGGGTAAAGTCCTCAGATCATTATCTCTACCTGTGAGGAGATGAGGGTAGATGAGGGTGGGGAAGGGCCACAGGGGCCTCTCAGGGGCCCCATCAGGAGGAGACCTGTATGAATCAGCATTCCAGAGCTGCCACTCTCACTCCAATCATCACAGTGGCTCTCAAGCATGCATTATTCTGATTCAAGACTAAGGAACAGGTCAAACAATATGAGGTGAATTCACTAGGAAGCTGTTGCACTTTTGTGCACAATATTTCAGCACAAAACCTGCACTTCATTCACCTGCAAATAGCAGGTAACGTTGTTTCTATGTAAATTATGCTTATTTATTATGGGCAGATTTTACACCAGGGAACATGGAATGAGTGCAGTAATTGTCAAAAATTTGAACATGCCTACTTTTTTGGACTATAAGAAAGGTTTTTTTGTATGCATGTATGAAAGTTGTTTGTCAAATTAGCAAATTAAGTTTTTATGAAGATAAAACAAAACTGTAAATAAATGACTTTTATAAAACAGAATTAACTTCATATATATATATATATTTTTTTTTTTTTTTTTTTTTTTTAGCTGCAAAAATAAGCACATTTCTGAAACCAAAGCTTTACAAAAAAACAGTGCATGTTATTGTACTTTGTGAGCTTGCATTCAGTTTGAATGTCGGTATTTCCAGTGGAATTTGTCCTGGAGAAATGATCAACTCTTCAACCTTTTCATCACTGTCACTGCGGAAACTACAACTGACAGGTAAGCAGGATATTTCACAACGACAAATGCAGGGAGAGATTGGTTGTGTGATGGCT
Source organism: Onychostoma macrolepis (assembly GCF_012432095.1). Taxonomy (NCBI): domain Eukaryota; kingdom Metazoa; phylum Chordata; class Actinopteri; order Cypriniformes; family Cyprinidae; genus Onychostoma; species Onychostoma macrolepis. The sequence goes on from NC_081163.1 coordinate 11,146,189, forward strand.
TAAAATCCATCTCAACAGCTCAAAGTGACTGCATACTTTCAGGCTGTAGTAGTGCGTTTTTCCTTGCCAATTAGGTGGACTCCCTTTCCTTGGCGAGTTGGATATGGAGAGGCATTTCTCAAATCCGTGTGTAGGGGCCAACGTAATGAGGGTTTGCGTGTAGGAGGATAAGCATGCATATACATAACATATTCATTGATGCTTTGGCCAAGTGCACACTGCACAGCATGTCAGCGCTTGAGTAAGCCTTTGGAAACTCATGGGATTCCTGTGTGTTTAAAAATGATGGGAACTGGTGCTGTAAAGTGTGGAGAATCATATAGGAGCTAAAACATTTAGTAAGAGCAGTTTTTCATTTTTCTCTCTCACTGAGCTAATGCAATGATCCACATTAAACATCATAAAAATATACTGCAAAAGACCAAACGTCATATGGCAGCCTGTCCAAACACAACAAATGAGCAGACATTAATTGAAAGGCTTAATCTGGGATACAGTAACTGACTCGAGGGTGGACAAGGTCTCATGAGGATGTAGAGGTAGGGACGGCCTGAGAGGGGCTTATTCCATCACCCCGACAGCGCCATTGTTCTTGGGCCAAAAGGAGGACGAAGGTCCAGCACTCAGGAGGGTACACACTACACAGGTGTGATTGTATGGTTTGACCCACTCTGCTTCCTATAAAGAACAGCATGATATAGTATGCTCCTACCAGCATCGAGCAAGTGGTCAAAAAGTCAAGGGGCTTGTGCATAAATTTTCATCCCAAAACAGACTGGAGCCACATTCAAGAAAATCTTTACATTTAAGAATGTTTTAATAGAAACTCGTAAAAAATATTTAGATCTCTAAATTTCATTCTTTAAAAAAAATGACAGACTTCAATGTTTTGTCTTGTTTAACACAACAAATTCAATACTTTAACACAAGTAAATCTTGTCAAACCAAACCAAAACAAAAAACAAGTTAAATAAATGGATTAAACCAAATGTAAAACCAGATTATTTTATTTTATAAATATTTTAAAAATCACAACATGTGGGGTCAAAATGGGCCCCATTATGCATTCTACAGTTAATATCATTACATTAAAATGTTCCAAATTACTTGTGAAATTCATAAATGTAGATTTATTTTAAGGTCCAACTCTCACTATAAACAAACCATTAACTATGACTTCTGCCTCAATAAACTCCTAATTTGCTGCTTATTAATAGTTAAGGTAGTTGTTAAGTTTAGGTATTAATTTGTGTAGGATTAGGGATGTAGAATATGGTCATGCAGAATAAGTGCTTTATAAGCACTAATAAACAGCCAATATGATAATAACAGGCTAATAAACAACTAGTTCATAGTGGAATTGGTCCCTATACTAAAGTGTTAACAACTTTTGAGCTGTAAAATAAGTATATTTCTGAAACAAAAAAAGTGTGTATAAAAACAAATGCATAATGCAATAAAAACAAAAATCATTTATTAAACTCTTAAATAAAACTTGTTTAATTAATTGTATTATATAAATACCCTGCTCCCCCTCATAAATAATAAAAATAACATTGCAATACAATAAAAACACAAATCCATCTAGGGTTGGGCGATATGAGCAAAAATTCATATCTCGGTATTTTGTATTTGGATTAAACAAATAGTGAATGTAAGCATGTAGGCATATATTATGTGCAAAAAGGGTTAAAATCACATTACATTCTAACATTGTGACATTGCAATCTTAAAACAAAAATAATGCTTTTAAAGCAGAAGTTAAATTTACTAAACTAAAAATGAAAATAATTAAAAAAAAAGCACAGACTAAGCTAATTGAGTAAAATGGCTATTTTGATTACCCCATTACACTTCACAGTTAGTGCTATCATACAAATACACTTACTTGTAGGTTTAAAATTCTACATACGTCACATTTATTGTCCAACTACAAATATTTCAGCAAAATGTATATTTTAGTCAGAGTTATTGCGCTCTGTCCGTATGGTGCGCATGCGCGCGGCGGCGCTCGTTCTGAATGAAATCTGTGAAGTGTAGCGGAGAATCGTAAAGCAAAAGCTCATGCACAATGGACAGCAAAATGGAAATATTTCCATGGCTTTCTAACATTTACAGATGGAGAATATTCCTGTGAAATGTAAGTTATGCATCAAGGAAAACAGCACATCTCAAACACATTAAACAGCGTCTGTCAGCGGCCCACGCAGCCTTTCTGTCAGAGCCGCTTTAAATTGAAACGATAAACAATAGGCTAGTATATCTTGCCAGTTTTTTTTTTTTTAAAGCTCTTCATATAAAGCTTGTCACATGTTTAGAACAAATTGTAGTATGCACTTTCTCCGCAGCAGTTCAGTCTGTGTCCTCCCTAGATATTTTTTTCAGAAGCGCTCGTATCAAACTACACTGTAAAAAAATGACCGTGATTTTAATGGTAAAAGACTGTGAAAAAGCTACGGTAAAAACCTGTTAAATGGTTAACGGTAAGTTCCCCTAATATATACGGTCAAAAACTGTAATAGACATTTCAGACAATTTTACGGTGAAATACCGCTTTTGGAAGTGAAAAAGAATGTAAAATTTACAGGGAAAAACCGTAAATTGATGTTCCCAGAATTCCCTGCGTTGCATTTCAAATTTTGTTTGAATTTGATGTTTTTTCTTTGAAATAACTAGGTTTCTTCTTAGTTTTTTCTTATCAGTTATGTTTATTAGGGTTGTATGTTACATCTAATGTTGTTAAATTAATGTTTATTGCATATTTCAGTTTAATGAGTCTCACCATGATGGTGTTTAGTGTGTGTTTGAATGACACTGTGCACCTTCTATATATGTTATTATTTAAAAGCTGCTTGTGATGGGCTTTGGTTCATCATGTGACTTTCTCATCACCTTCTGCATTTGGTGGTTATCAGTGTAATACAAAGGTACAAAACAGATTTCAGTACTTCAATAGGTTGGCATATTAACATTATACCAGTTAATGAAATTACGGTATTTAACTGTAAATTTAAGTTAAAACCGTAAAACTTAAAACGTTGCTACCATATATTTTACGGTAGAATTCTGGCAACCTCAGCTGCTGTTTTTTTACCGTAAATTTTACGGATTTTTTTTTACAGTGTACTATATATCGATATTAATGGTATTGCTCTATACCGTATTGCTTATAAAGAATATATCGATATATCGTACAAACTCAATATACCGCCCAGCCCTAAATCCATCTATTAATCCTTTTAACTAGTAAGCACCATGTTTTGGTTACGAAAAGTATTATTGTTTCAGTGCCCCACTATAATTCCTATAATGTACAAAACATCCTGTCAAGATCTGGTGAGAACAAAGCATCCACGTTCTGTTGCAGGTCAGGATTAGCTTGTGGTTTAATGTCCTTATAAAGACAATAGCAGGTGGTAGACATTATCAACGGGTACTCAAAGTAGAGGAAAAACATTCACTTTTCATGTCCGAACGGAGTCAAGAGACAGGCGGCTTTGTACTGAGAGTAGCTCATCTTTAGAGGAAGCACTCAAGAACAATAATAATATCCTGAGAGGCCAGGCAGCAGCAGTGTAATTAAAAAGGCTTTTCTGTCTCGCTCCAGGAACAAGAGGGGAGTGAGCAGGGGGGAGTCGATTCAGACAGGAAATTCCAGCAGAATGGCCTGGCAAGGGGCCTAACTACACAGCACCATGCAAACCGCTCCACACCAAGTCCCTAAGCTGCCTTGAACCCTGGGAAGCCGCAGGCCGAGCGGGAGCCACCAGTGGAGTCAGCCGATCCTGGTAGCATGCAATTTGTTCCCATTTTTGAACAACCTAGTGAGGCCTTTCTTGACTTAATGTCACACATCAGTGTGCAGCAGTACGCAACAGTTAAATGCTCTGGGGGGAAAAAAAGAGAGAGAGAGGCTTGTCTTCTCTATCCATCCCGCACCTGGGAAATGTCACACTGTATAACATCCCTATTTAGTCTGTGTTGATGGTTTTTTCCCAAGGCGTTAGTTGTGGCGGCAGAAGGATTAGGGGTTTAGGGGAGAGCACGAAAACTGCTTCCAGCACTGAAAGGAAGTATTAAGTGAATGACTTTTCTTTTAACACCCCAGGGGCTTTGTAAAATGATACATTTCTTATTAATAGGGGATTTCTGGCAAAGGCCAAGTAGATTAAGTTATGGCATCCATACCACAATCAAAACTGGTACCTCGTTAACTGTAGATCCTGTGCCAATTTAGAATATTTCAGAGTATCAACATGGTTTCTGTTAAACGGAAAAAATTTGTCCAACTGAGTATTTTTTAGTGCTTTGTGGTTGTTTACCAGCCTAAACCAGAAGCGCCCAACCCCAAGTCTTTATGCTATTCTGGTCTTTAGATATGGCTTCAGTGTAAATCAATAGGAATTTATTATCAGTTTGACACATTAAAATATATTAGCGTTACATCAGTAGTTTAGAGTGATAGTTTACATTATGTTTAAATTCTTTTATAGCATTTGCCCATCTTAATGTTAATCCTATACATTTTTAACACTGGAAGTTGTATTCAAACTAACAATAAATACTACTGTATTTACTTATATATATATATAAATAAATAAATAAAAGGACATAACCAATGCTGTAAAAAGTTTTTGTTGACTGTTCATAATATCTAATGCATTGATGTTAACATACAGAATCCTGTGTTAATATTGATACTGATGTTTGCCTTTGTAATCCCCTGTGATACATTGAATTAATAATATTAATAAAACATTTATTTGATCAAAAATACAGTAAAAACAGCAATATTGTGAAATATTATTAAAATAACTCCTGCATTTTCAGTAACCATAACTCCACAAGATCCTTGAAAAATCATTCTAATATGTTGACTAATTTACAGTAATAAACCTTATTAATGGCTTTACAGTCAATTTTGAACAATCGAATATGTCCTTGAATAAAAGTATTAACTTAAAAAAAATATATATATCTTACTGATCCCAAACCTTAAAATGGTAGCATATACCAGTGAATGATCTGTCATGCATTATATAATCTTTTTGACTTATTTATAAAAGGTATTAAAAAATTGTTAGGAAGATACAAGGTAAATTCTTAATGTTTGGGAGTTATCCTAATGTGATTAATGAAATAACCGTTTAGTTCATAGCAGGACCTTTGTTTACAAAACCCTGTCATAAATACAGTAGCCCCAGATCCTCAGCAGACCTTATGTGCCTTTCCTGTTAATGTTTATAAAGCAGGGTCTTGCTGGCTTCTCTCTGGCAGTCTAAGGCCATGTCAAACAACTGGCCAAATCCATCCAATCACTCACATAATTTCCAGCAAGCTGCTGGCCCTTATAAGCCCTGAGAGCTGAATGTGATTTATTAAGCCTCTCCGAGGCACTGGACTAGTTACCTTAATTGTCTCGATACTTCCACTGTGTCTCAGTCCTGGGACAAAACCTATCAGGACAGGGGGCACCAGAAAATAACCCCAATGCATCACAGTACAAGGTACAGAGCTAGACATATGTTTGAGTGTGTGCTTTGCTGCACATTAGCATGCTTTTGGTGTAACAGTGCCAGTTAGATGATGATAAAAATCTCAGTAAGACTAATTACACAAAGCTAATCACTAACCTGATTTATCACGAGAGTCACTAATCTTGTCAACAAAATGACTGATGAAACAACTCAAGTGAAAAATTAAATTTATTTCATGCCAAGTATACAACAAATACATTTACATATGTATGCACTGCAAAATTCCCTGCAGTTGTAGTACTTTTACTATACTAATCTGGTATACTTAAAAGTCTGCTAAATTGGAACAACTAATTTTGTGCTTAATGCACTTTAATTGTGCAGAAGTAGTGCTGAAGTCCAACTAAAGATATACTGAAGTATATTTGATTGTGCTAAAGTGGATCTATTGCAAGTATCCTTCAGGTACACTTTAAATATCTTGCATTTAAAGACTGATATTATTCAAAGATCATACAGTCCTCATCAATAGTGACATTAAAACACATTTTACGCTTCATATTACGAAATGTGCATTGTGCACAAGTAGTACTCCATTTTTATCAATATTGAAAACAGTTGTGCTGCTTAATATTTTTGAGGAAACCATGAAACTTTTTTTCAGGATTGTTTGATGAATAGAAAACTTAAAAAGCATTTATTTTAAATAGAAATCTTTTGTAACATTATAAATGTTTACTGTTTTTTTTTTCTCAATTAAATGCATGCTTGCTTAAAAGGAACACTCAACTTTTTTGAAAATAGGCTCATTTTCCAACTCCCCAAGAGTTAAACAGTTGAGTTTTACCGTTTCGAATCCATTCAGCCGATCTCCGGGTCTGGCGGTAGCACTTTTAGCATAGCTTAGCATAGATCATTGAATCTGATTAGACCTTTAGCATCTTGCTCAAAAAAGACCAAAGAGTTTCAATATTTCTCCTATTTAAAACTTGACTCGGAAAATGAAAAGTTGTGATTTTCTAGGCCGATATGGCTAGGAACTACCGGTATACTCTCATTCCGGCGTAATAATCAAGGAACTTTGCTGCCGTACCATGAGTGCAGCAGGCACAATGATATTACGCAGCGCCTGAAAGTAGTCCCCAGCTATAGCGAGATGCTAACGGTTTAATCAGTTTCAATGATCTATGATTTATTTTTCAAAGTGCAATAATATTATGAAATGGCAAAATATTGAGTACATTTAAAGGATATTTGCATCATAAGAAAAAAAAAAAAAGCTTACACATTTGTCTTGTCAAGATTAAGTAAATACTTTTGGTCTATTATCTGCAGTGCTGTATACATTATGAGGTTGCAGAGTGCCAAAGCCCTCAAAACCAAAGTTAGTCATTTAAAATGGGTGGATTAAAACAATCATACTGAACATATGACATCCATATAGCATGCCTCAAGATCCCATTGGATGAGGGGTTGCTGGGTCACAGCACTGATATTTGTGGTTTTCAAAATGGCACTTAGACATCCTCTTAAGAGCTACTTTGTGCCTTTGGTGCTTGCTGGAATTAGTGATTTACTGCTCCTTAGAGTACACACTATCGTTCCTTACCCATGGAAACCCAGAAAACATCAGCTTAGTGTGATTGAGGGTTTCCAATACAGGCTCATGGTTATGCACTCCCTTAAGCTCTACAAATCTAAAAACGGAAAAGGGAGTTCATTTGAACATCTTCTCTTGGGAACGTTGGTCTCTGTGGTGTTTCAGGAGGCCCTTTGGCCTCTGAACCGTGGGTGATACAAAGGATGTCCATTAACACAATGGGTATGCTAACAGTGGTCAGTGCTTCTTCAGCACTACTGGTCCACCAAAAGGTCTTTTACAACAGGAACGATGGCTGTGGAGGAAGTATTCTCACATCCAGACAAAGCAGGGGCTCAAGAGCCACAGTGATTCATAAGAGTGAATCCCTGCTTGGGTTCACATCGAGGTGAGACCTTGTTATCTGAGATGTTTGGGGGCAACAGTGGAGAAGAAAAAGTCAACACTTAAAATTGAGATGATGATGTTTTCCCCAGTGTTGCATGAAGCAGCGGTTTCTAAACAAGACCTGCCGTGACCCATTTCAAAACCCACTAAAACTTTTGACACTACCAGGAAAAACCAGAGTTGACCATAATCTGGTAAATTTGGAGATTTTCTTTCCATAACATTTCTTCTTCCAGTCTAGTGGAAAGAAAATATCAAAAACACACATATAAGTGTTTATTACACTTATTACTCTTTTAATAATTACAAATTTGCTTCAGGAGACTTCAAATTACAATACATATTCTTAAAGGCTTTGCTCTCAAAATAAGTTTTTTTTTCTTTCTCTGCCTGAAATCTCCACTTCAATACTTCCATTCATTAATTTTTCTAGCTTTGTTTATATCCATATTCTTAAAGTTTTTACAAAGTTTGTTCATGTATAATTTGCCTGATTATATAATATCCTAAAAAAAAATTTATGGAGTGATAGAAAGAGATATCCAAAATATGAGAAAAAAATCCTTTATGACTTTCTTTCTGTGAAACGTATTTTGAAAAATGTTTCAAGGTTTTATTTTGTCCATATAATGACAGTCATTGGGATCCAGTGTTGTTTTGGATTCCATTGACTTTCATTGTATAAACAAAAGCCAAAAATATCTTCTTTTTTGTGTTGTGTAGAAAAAAGAAAGTCATACAGGTTTGGAACAAGTAAATCATTTTTACTTCAACAAGACTTTTAAGCTCTGAGAGAGGTTTCCATGTGTGATAAGACCCAGTTAAGGTAATAGCCCATTTACACAAAACAGAGCCCTGACTCTCTAGCCAAACCCCGGCTCTGACTTCAACATGCTCTGGGGGAATTATGTGAAAGAATTTGTTGTAAACCCTTAAACTGAAAACATCTGTGAAGGCACACTGTTATTGGTCTTGCGGATGCCTCAGTTGGGGGTCAGACAGGCTGGTTGCGGTACCTCTCCTTTGCCCTCTCTAGGGGGCCCTCCATTTTCTGCTTGTACGCCTCGGGCCACAAACGCTAAGCAATTTTGTCCTTTTCATAAACCAAAGAAGCTTTGGTCCATTCTCCATTTCAGTCTTTTTGTTATTCTTCTACACCCAGGCAGTGGTCTTCCTGGCAGGCTAGAATGAAGTAAGCAATCGTAGCAAAACACTCATTCCTGTTACTCAGCATTTAACATCCTTTTTGTGCAGTTCCAGGTCACAATTGCTTTGCCTCAATGCCACTGACAATAAGACCCCTCATTAAAATTCTTTTCCATTGTGAATGCATCACTTCCCGTGGATGAAACTTCCCCTCTTGCTGCCATATCCCCGTGGCTCATGGCTTTCAGTGCTGTCCATTGCTTTTTACTCAGCCGTTTGGACCCTACATGCTTCAAAGAGGCCCGTCATTACCACCAGCGCCGAAATTGGCAGCGTTCTTTACTTTAACCAGAAGCGTCTTGGCTCGCGATAACCGTCTCATGCCGTCACGCTGCGCAAGTGAGATGATTTATGGACGGCTGCGATTTTTTACAACATTTACGACCAGGAGCGGCACTGCCAGCATCAGCGCCATTGGACACATAGATAATGAACTGCAAGGAAACGTTTCCCGTCAGCCCTCCTCTTTTCTGCGGATGAGAGGATTAGGCTCTTAATTAGTGCCTCCAAAGGGAAAGCTCAATTTACGGGATAGCAACAGAGTGCTGGGGGGAGGAGGGTGCAGGAAAATGTCTAACAGGCTGGAATGGGGGCCTCCCATTAGAGAAGGGAAAGGGGGATGGGAGGATGAGAGCTTCTTTCGCCCAGACAAAAGAGGTGCATTCCTCCTGTACCATGATTCACAAAGTTTTTCAAAGAAGGAGGGGGTACAACAGCCCCAAATTCTGGACGATCCTTGAATATAAGGGGTCATTGGAGGTAATGAGCAAATTATCATAATACACCATATCACAGTACAAGATTAAGATATTAAGGTTAAACCATCCACAAGACCAAAATCTAATATCATGGTATGAGTAAGTTTGTATATCATGGTAAAAGAATATATCCATATTATCATTCAATCTAAAAAAAACAAAAAAACATCAATAATAATAAATATAAATTATATATACAAATTATACACACACATATATATATATATATATATATATATATATATATATATATATATATATATATATATATATATATATATATATATATATATATATATATATATATATATATATATATATGTGTGTGTTGTCAAACGATTAATCGCGATTAATCACATCCAAAATAAAAGTGTTTGTTTATGTAATATATGTGTGTGTACTGTCTATATTTATTATGTATACATAAATACACACACATATAGGACATATTTTGAAAATATTTACATTTATATTTGTATAATTTATATTATATATAAAAATATTTAATATAGAACATTTTTCTTAAATATATACATGCATGTGTGTGTATTTACTGTATAAACAGTCATCCCTGTTGCTTGTGCACCTTTTCCTACCCAAATTCTTCCTTCCAGTCAACTTTGCATTTAATATGCTTCGATACAGCACTCTGTAAACAACCACACCTTTCAGTAATGACCCTCTGTGACTTACCCTCTTTGTGGAGGGCGTCAATGTTCGTCTTCTGGATCATTGCCAAGTCAGCAGTCTTCTCCATTATTGTGGTTTCAAAGAACAAGGGATACCCGGAATTTATACTGTATGGATGGTCATTTATTCAAACTCAAATGTAAATATTCTAATATTTTGAGATGCAAATTTTGACTTTCATGAGCTGTAAGCTCTAATCATCAAAATTAAAAGAAATAAACATTTGAAATATATCAGTCTGTGTGTAATGAATGAATATAATATACAAGTTTCACTTTTTGAATGGAATTAGTGAAATAAATCAACTTTTTGATGATATTCTAATTATATACATACATACACACACACACACACACACACACACACACACTTAAATTTAAATAAATTATAAAATTAAGTTAGATTTTCAAAACTTGTTTCAATAATTGTTTTAAATACTTTCAATATTTTAACAAATAAATACTAATTACTTAAAATATTATTATAAAATTTAAAATAAAAAAAAAGTCAAGTCATTTAATTTTTTTAATTTATTGATTTATTTATTTACTTACTTATTTTTGGAACTTGATAAATGTACACCAAAAATATTATTCATAAAGAATAAGTCAGTCATCTATACAAAAGAGTCACATTAGGTATACTTGATTTAACAATATTTAAAAATAATTTTAAATCTTAAAATGAGACTCAATACTAAATAAATAAACAAACATTACATTTAATCCATAAAACAACCTAGTTATACTGTGTGGTTTTTAAAAATATCCAACATTAAGCACAATTTCGACTGTTTGATACATTTTTACCATCAGCATATATATGACAACATCATACTGCCCAGCAGTACTGCACAAAAATGTTGGCTCTATTAAGGATGAGACCTGTTGCCGTAAAAACAGGGCTGAAGGGGGAAGCAGAGTGGAGCAGACCTGTTGTTTTTAGGTTCTTTCCAGTGATGAGTAAGACTTAAGGAACTTACGTGTTTCTTTGTGCCATGCCGCCTGGTGCCCATAAATCATTGCGCTAGTCCTGTGCTATCCAGTGAGTGCCCTTTCTTGTGGGAAACCTTTCAGTCAAGTCATGCTTTTCCCACCATTGTTCCCAATTTGGGGGCCCACCTGTTTACTACTTTTAGTGTTCTAAATGTTTACACAGGACCTTATCCTGCAAGCGTATTTTTTCAGTTGACTTCTCCTAACCTGACCAAGATATTTTGGATGCTGAACATGTAATTTAAGTGGTTGGTATGAGCTTTGCATTAATACCCATGTACAGAATGAATACGGTTCCAGACGAAATTTTAATTAATGTTTAAATGTGTCAGCTTTAAATCCTGTTCGTTTTCAGTCAAAAATCTCACTGTAAATAAACTAATCCTATGTTTTGGTGGTTGCTGAGGTGAACCCAGGTAAAGAGGCACTAGAGAGCAGCTCTAATGTAAGGGTCTCATGAATGCAGCACACAGAGTAATCTGCTAGCCTCCCCCATACCTCTGAAACCACAGTTTGCTAAAGTGACTTTCTAACAGACTGCAACTGAAATGTTTACTTGGCGGCAATGAAAGCATAAAACTAAATAAACAAGAACCCATGAGTAACACATGTAGCTTTTTTCCTACCCACACTGGTAGGGAGGTCAGAGAAGGGAGACGTAGGGAAATGTTAGTCTATATGTCTCTTCTCATTCAAGTCTAAATGAAAGAACACAAACAAGACTAATTAATGAGAGTGCCTCATCATTGTGAATGACTAATAATATTTGGCTGGACAGACTGAAGCTTGCTACTGTGTGGGGCACTGTTTCTTTAAAGCATTCTCAATAGATAAAATAAAATATAAAATAATTTGTAACATGTTTTACATACCTAAAAAGTGTGTTAAAATTGCAATTAATTCATTTACATCACTATATCACAGGGTATGTTCCAAACCATAGTGAACTACCTACATAGGCAACCTAATAAGTGACTGAATCAAAACTCTCTATAGCAAGCACACTAATAAAAACACTAAGCAAATATTTTATAAAATTGTCACTGTTCAATTATATTATTTTTATCAAAAGTTTGTGATATAAAATGAACAAACTATTTTTAATTTATGTAATTCTATAATTTATAATGAATTATAATTTACATAAAGAACATTATGCATTATAAATAAATAAATAAATTTGACTTCAGAATGCTCAAATGCAGAAAATAAATTTAATTAATTAATTTAATTAATTTATAAATTACCTACATTTTGGAACGGCTTTCTTATCTGGAGTGTGCCTATTATGCCTTAGTTAAAATGCTATCTGCATTAGCAGTGCACTGTATTTCGAAAGCAAACTTGGCCTAATTTTTTGCACACACCCCTGGAGACATTTTTAGTGGTGTCTTGTATCAAAGCTAAAAGTTCAAAACATCCTCGTGTTTAACGTCGGGACAAAAGTCAACTGTGAGTCTACTACGTTTTGTTCACACACTCGTTTAACTCCTCTTAGAGCTCTTGTAAATATTGTCAGACGAGCAGAAGCTTGCCTCTGTCTGCCTCTCTACACAGGGCAATATTTATCTTAGTGCGGGCCGCAGGGAGGGCTAAAGCACAAGAAAGGGGTCTAGGTAAACACTTCAGAGGGGTCTGAGTCGACCCTCCAACACTTTACTGAAAAGTGCCAGTGACTGACCTCACAGCTCAATGGCACAGTGCTAACTAGGACAGAGACAAAGCGGGCAAACAGCCAATTGTTTGAAGATAGAGCCTGCAGTGCTAAATAGGGGACGGGAGGATGGGGGCAGGGGAAATGCCAAAACTCTACTGAAGCTGTAATTTACAGCATTAGAGCATAGCATTAAGACAACTTGTGCTTCTCCTAATGTAGTGGTTACAGTCTTAACTTGTCCAGGTCATTTTTCACCCCACAAAACTACTACATGGATCTCTGAAATACTTTATTCTGATTGGTCAATTGTGGCATTCTGTGACTGTAAAAACCAATAATTTATCCAGCACCTTCTCATATAAACATAAACTTTTTGTAGCCATATACAGTGGGGCAAAAAAGTATTTAGTCAGCCACCAATTGTGCAAGTTCTCCCACTTAAAAAGATGAGAGAGGCCTGTAATTTTCATCATAGGTATACCTCAACTATGAGAGACAAAATGAGAAAAAATCCAGAAAATCACATTGTAGGATTTTTAAAGAATTAATTGGTAAATTCCTCGGTAAAATAAGTATTTGGTCACCTACAAACAAGCAAGATTTCTGGCTCTCACAGACCTGTAACTTCTTGTTTAAGAGGCTCCTCTGTCCTCCACTCGTTACCTGTATTAATGGCATCTGTTTGAACTTGTTATCAGTATAAAAGACACCTGTCCACAACCTCAAACAGTCCAACTCCAAACTCCACCATGGCCAAGACCAAAGAGCTGTCAAAGGACACCAGAAACAAAATTGTAGACCTGCACCAGGCTGGGAAGACTGAATCTGCAATAGGTAAGCAGCTTGGTGTGAAGAAATCAACTGTGGGAGCAATTATTAGAAAATGGAAGACATACAAGACCACTGATAATCTCCTCGATCTGGGGCTCCACGCAAGATCTCACCCGTGGCGTCAAAATGATCACAAGAACTGTGAGCAAAAATCCCAGAACCACACGGGGACCTAGTGAATGACCTGCAGAGAGCTGGGACCAAAGTAACAAAGGCTACCATCAGTAACACACTGCGCCGCCAGGGACTCAAATCCTGCAGTGCCAGACGTGTCCCCTGCTTAAGCCAGTACATGTCCGCCCGCCTGAAGTTTGCTAGAGAGCATTTGGATGATCCAGAAGAGGATTGGGAGAATGTCATATGGTCAGATGAAACCAAAATATAACTTTTGGTAAAACTCAACTTGTCGTGTTTGGAGGAGAAAGAATGCTGGGTTGCATCCAAAGAACACCATACCTACTGTGAAGCATGGGGGTGGAAACTTCATGCTTTGGGGCTGTTTTTCTGCAAAGGGACCAGGACGACTGATCCGTGTAAACGAAAGAATGAATGGGGCCATGTATCGTGAGATTTTGAGTGAAAACCTCCTTCCATCAGCAAGGGCATTGAAGATGAAACGTGGCTGGGTCTTTCAGCATGACAATGATCCCAAACACACCGCCCGGCAACGAAGGAGTGGCTTTGTAAGAAGCATTTCCAGGTCCTAGAGTGGCCTAGCCAGTCTCCAGATCTCAACCCCATCGAAAATCTTTAGAGGGAGTTGAAAGTCCGTGTTGCCCAGCGACAGCCCCAAAACATTACTGCTCTAGAGGAGATCTGCATGGAGGAATGGGCCAAAATACCAGCAACAGTGTTTGAAGACTTACAGAAAACGTTTGACCTCTGTCATTGCCAACAAAGGGTATATAACAAAGTATTGAGATGTAATTTTGTTATTGACCAAATACTTATTTTCCACCATAATTTGCAAATAAATTCTTTAAAAATCCTACAATGTGATTTTCTGGATTTTTTTCTCATTTTGTCTCTCATAGTTGAGGTATACCTATGATGAAAATTACAGGCCTCTCTCATCTTTTTAAGTGGGAGAACTTGCACAATTGGTGGCTGACTAAATACTTTTTTGCCCCACTGTAAGTGGGTTAATGATTACACTATATCAACTAACCGCATCATCTGCCCAATTTTCATGATCACAATGCTAAAAATTCACATAAATACTACAAAAACTACAAAACCCAATTACATCATATTTTAAACAACAAAACATTTATATGTACTAGTAGCAGTAAAACTATAAAGAAAAAATTTGTTAATTAAAATAAAGCTAAAATATAATAAAATATACATATTAGATGAAAAACTTAAAATGAAACAATTAGACAAAAAATTTGAAATCTTGCTTTTGCGAGTTGCAACTAATTGAAACAAGTGTTTAAGTACTAAATCTAAAATCAATTTAAATGGAAGCCTAAAAGAATAACAACAACAAATAATTACCGGCTTTCGTTGTTGTATTTTAAGAACAAGTGAAATACCTGTATACATTACGGTAATGAGAACGAATTGTGTTTAATAGTCAAGAAAATATAAAAAATTCAACAGCCCTAAAAATTTGGATTCATGCACAAAATTCATGTAAAAAAAAAAATATTTTGTGGTAAATTTCGTAATGATTTGTTGCAGGTCTGCATGAGGTTCACCTGTAGAAGCCTATAAGAGAGCTTTAATCTGTATGTTTATGGTCAAACCTTACACCTACAGATAAAACTGACAATCACAACTATCAGAACATCTTTCAGAACAAGATTCATTTAATTGTTAAAGTCTGCACCCACTCAAGAGCACCGACCTGCCTGAATTACTCAGTTCTCATTACCTGTGGTCATAGAAACGATGGAGTAAAATGAGGATTGATAATTGTCAGCAATTAGCTCAAGGAAAAGAAAGAGAAGACAAGATTCAAGATATGTGTTGTGAATACTTAAAACAAGTGGAGACTAAAAGCCACTGGTCACAGCCTGACAGCCAGGAAGAGCAATACAATACACTCTGTCTGAGCTAAGAGGCAGGTCATTAACACATAATAGAGAGGGGTGTCACTTTAGACACCTTAATTTGATAATTAGTGACAGGTAAAATTACACTATTGAGGGATGACAGAATAAGGGATGGAAAAGTTTGCTGTGCCCTCAGCCAGTAAGTCACAATGAAACGGTTCGGCCTGCCTGTTATATAGCATCTAAAGTAACAAAATTCAACACCAGGTTATTTAACAGAATAAAATTAATCATATGGAGACTGGCTCCCGACTAAGGATTTTTCCTGCAGGGCAGCACATGAGCCTCATTTTTTTTTAATGCATCTTAAAACATGGAACCCAAATTTTGCATTCATCGCTCATGATGTCTTTGATGAACCTTTTGTTCTGCATCAGCTTTTGTCAGCAGGCCAAAAATCTAAATGACTACCAGAAGTTTTCTCTTACAAAGATATTTAGACAGTAATCAAAGTGCCTCAAAATGTTCCTGTTTTCCATTTAGAGTTTGCTAAGGAGGGTGTGTCAACTTTTGCCTTAATTTCTTTTGTGTTTTAACAGTAGAGTTCATCCAAAAATCATCATTTACTCACAGTCATGTCGTTCCAAACCTATATGACTGTTTTTGTCGAACATACAATGAAAGTCAGTGAGGTACAATAGGTTTGGATCCCACTGATTTTCACGGTTTGAACAAAAACATACCTCAACATATCTTTTTTCATGTCCCACAGAAGAATGTGTTTACAAATGTAAACAGAGATGGCAATTAGAGTAGCACATCCACACACACAATATAAACATCTGGCTTTCTAACTTCTGTTGTGATAGAAACGGTGGCGTAAAACAGAACCATGCTTTACTGAGAAATTTGATTAAAAAGCTGTTCTCCTCTCTCACAAAGTAATCTCAAAGGGCATTGAAGTTTAACAGTTGCCGCCGCCTTGATGAAGATACACATGTGCCACAGATGTATTCACATCCACGAGCTGATCCTTCAATGATTATCAGATGGTGCTCCTGCATCAGTGTTTGTTTCTGGACTGTTAAAGTCTCAGTTACAGTGAGCGGACATGACATGGGTACACGGTACAGGGGATGAAGTTTAGAGAAAGAACGACAGAATGAACGATAGACGGATAAATCGAATGAGAAATGACAGAATGCAATGAATGACAGATGAATGCGATGGATGGAACGATGGATGGACTGTTGGAGCAATAGATGGAGAAAACGAAATGATAGACAGAACGATAGATAGAACAATAGAGCAACAGATAGACAGACAGACAGATAGATAGATAGAACAATATACAGACAGCTAGACAGATGGACAGAAAAACAGATAGATGGAGGAATGTGAAGGACATATAGAATGGACAATGAATGGAAAGTAGAAGCATTAATTAGATAGAATTAAGATAGATGGACAGAATGAATGATGATGGATGGATAGATAGAACGTTGGATGAATGGCCAGATGGATAAACAGGTAGAACAACAGATGAATAGAATGAATGAACATCCTGTGGGATGTCGCTAATTCATTTCATGATGATAGATAGAACGATAGAAAGATAGATAGAATGATACACAGAACAATACATAGAAAACAGACAGAACGAAAGATAGAATGATAGAACAGAACGAAAGATAGAACTATAGAACGATATACAGAATGATAGATAGATAGAATGATAGATGGATAGATAGACAGATAGAACGTTAGATAAATGATAGAAGGTCAGAATGACAGAACGATAGAATGATAGACAGAACGATACGATAGATAGAATGATAGATAGAACGATAGATAGATAGACAGATAGAGTGGACTGAAAATGGGAATGTGTCACACTGAATATTCTTCTGTCTGAGCACATTATCATTAGCAGTTATAGCCAATTACAGCGTCTCAGAATTTGACAACCTGCCAGCTATAAGCCTCTTGAGGTGTCAGAACTGGGCTACACAAACAGACGAGAACACAAGGTCTATTTAGGGGGGATATGCAGGCTCCATTTCAACAGTTAGCATGACCACACCTGCAATAACATATTTCAGACATGCCTTATTCCGATTCATTTTCCATGCATTACCAAATATAGCCTCTGATAACAGTACACTCAAATTGTACTGCTTTAAATTGAACCCTTTCAGGCCAGACAAATATAAAGGTTGAATAGGTATCTGTTGTTCGATATAAAAAATGAATTGCTCATAGTCAGAAAAATCTTATAAAATACTGAATAAATAAATATAAATGGCCATTATTAAAATTCTATATTTTATATTGATGAAACAAAACTACAACCTGCAATTGTAAATGCTACAAATTAATTTAGCCACTACACCATCATAATGTTTTTTTTTTTTTAAAGAAAAAATATCCAATATCAACTGATAGCAAGCCAGCAAGCAATAAATAAATAAATAAACAAATAAATATATGCAGATATGATAACATTCCTTTGGAGTTTGAAGTTCAAATGAAGTCTCAGGAACTTGCTTTGCTTTGTTAAATAATTTCCCATAGAAATCCATCATCAGCCTTGAAGGCAAATCAAAACACTTCTGGATTATATCCGTGCGATGACACAATGGAGGCCTGGTCTGTATGCCTGCGGTATTCGCTGACTGCTTAAATTAGATAAGAGAGAGCATATTTACACTCTGGTCCAACACTACAATTCAGTCTGTCAGTGACAAGGTCTCAGTCAACACTGCTCTCAATCCATTTAGCTATTTTGTGGCTGCGCAAACAATGGTATTGTAAAGGCAATGATGTTTATGCTGTGAAGTGGTGGGTTGTGTGGATAAAACTATGTTCCTTTTTCGCCTCCTGCTCTTGGCAGAGCCAGCACAGCTCCCTCTGGCTCCAGACGCCTCTATGTCGCTGCCAGCAGGGCGAGACTCGCTTGACAGAAGAAAACGTTACCTGGAGCAGACTGCTAAATGTCCCAAACACCAGCGTAGGGCTAATGAATACACATAACGAATTAACTGAACGTTACAGAAACATAAGGGGGGAACAAAACGGAAAAAACAGTAATATTCTTTGTTCTCTCATCTCCAGTACAGTACAACTGTAGACAACAAAAACATTAGTAAACATTTATTTAAGTGATGAGAATTTACAAAATATACGCTGTGGGATTGCAATAACTAATCAATAAAATTGATCAAAATAAACTATTAAAAAATTAAAGGTTAATGCATTACCATTCAAAAGTAGATATTTGAATGACTCCATTTATTTGATCAAAAAATACAGTAAAAATAGTAATATTTGAAAATATTACAATTTAAAATAAATGTTTTCTATTTTCATATATTTTAAATTGTAACTTATTCCTGTGATGCAAAGCTGAATTTTCCACAGCCATTCAGGATTCTTTGATGAATAAAAAAAAAAAATTATATTTAACTAAATAAATAAATACAAAAAAAATTATAATAATGAAAAAATAAATTCATTCATTCATTAATAAATCGATGAGGAAAAAAAAATATCTGAAAAAGGGCAGTCTAAATACTGTCAAGTTTGATCTCTCCATAAAGATACTTTCTCTTCTACAAACCTTTAAATTCCATAATTCACTGTAATTCCATGCTGAAATGTTTGAGAATTACTCTGCTTCCTGTTACTTTTGGATCTTTCATACTTGTGTTGATACCTACATGGCTCCATGCCACGACATGTCAAGTGCAGGTCTTGTTTATTCCATCATGCCGTCTGAGTCAAAGATAAGATACTATCCTACTGGATCCACGTTAAACCACTCGGCTCCAGGAGGAGGAGGGTTAGAGGGAACACTGGGCCTGGGAACAAGTCCGTATCTGCTGGTGCCTTGGGATGACCTTTTTTCTCTTTGAAGCACAAACCAAGAATGCATAGTTTACATTGTGGGAAATTACCTAAGCCACAACGGAGTTCAAATTCACACCGATTTATACCTCGAGAATAAGATGGACCTTGAACTTGGACTTCGCATGACCAAAAACCTGCTCTCTCAACCATTTGGGTGTGTAGGCGGTGGTTCCAGCCGAATAAGTATTCCGATGGCATGGATTTCATTTGGAAATTGTGTCCATTTTCCACTTTTTTTCCACTTCTTCTCTTAACATCAGCCAGACTTATTTTGGGAAAATTGTTTTAAGAATGATTGAGACTGTGCGCCGCTGCCAGCAGTGTGAGCTGGCTTTTATAAGAAGCAAATGAGTAAGGAAACATTTTGATTCCATTTCCCATGTACAAGCTTTCAAAATTCCAAAAGATTTTGGTCTCTGGCAGCTTTTCCTTGCTGCCCACAGGCCACACAGAAGGAGAGGAGTGAGCGGTATATATGATACTGTACATCCTGTGACTTCCTCCAGAGACCAATGCTTCAGCAAATCTGAGCAAATAGCCATCCATGTATTATTTTCTTAACACTATTTTCCCTGACACTTTGACCAGCAGGTTTATGGGCACTTGTTCTGCAAATCAAACAGATCTGCAAGACGGAAATTCAAAGAGCCAGCTAGCTAACATGGCAAGCCCCACGTAAGGCTTCAAATTTCTTTTTACAAACGAAGAAAAGTGCACAGCAGACATTTCTGATTTGTCTTCTCTTTGAAAAACTTTGGCTTCTTTGGAGTTTTAGTCTAAAAGGAATGGTTCTGTCATCATTTATTCACTCTCGTAGAACACATGATATTTTCTAGTGGTGTCAAAATTAGCGCGTTAACGCAGGCGATGATTTTTTTCAGTTTAACGCGTTAAAAATATTTAACGCAATTAACGCAGGGGCGGGGCTACGGTTGGCCACCCCACTCAAAACTGCTGCTTCTGTCACTTTTTCTCTTGACAAGAAGTGCATTTATTCAGTTACATAACGTCTTTTCGACCGCATCAAACGGGAGACGTTTCAGACGCGCGCTCCACTTCACTTCAGCGCCAGGCGCGAGTCAAACGAAACGGCGCGGAAACGGTACTGGGCTCACGCCTCGTGCTCTTCTGTCGTACGCACAAAGGCGTTGGCCGCAGGCCTGTATTCTTTCATATCAAAGCAGGAAATAAACTACGTGCATGCAATGTCGCGGTCAGTTAAGTCATGAAGTTACCAAAAAGGCGATTAAAGCTGCCTTAAAACTGTGCATGCATGTAATATATTTTATATGAGTCACATTTATGAACATGTCTCTAAAATGGTTTTCAAAAGTGTCCTGGAGCAGCCCAGCACTGTCTCCCTCATCTAATGCACTCGATTCAACTCGTCAGCTCATTAATAGAGACTTTAAGACCTGAAGAGGGTCAGAAAAGGTGAAGAGTTGAGAGAAAATATGATGCGTGTCAGATCCGCGCCATGTTCAGCAACGGCAGCTCTTAAAGAAATAACACAGCCAAAATAACCTAATAACCAGCTGCTGTGATGTCTGTTAGTTACAGGACAAAAGAAAAAAAAGAGGAAATCAATAACTTTTATAGCTTTAAGGATTCATCTGTATTTAACTTAGAATTTAGTGTTTGATAACTTCAATTTAAATTTCTGTATATTTCTGCTGAAGGGCACAGGTAAATATGACATTTATTATAATGGGTTTGTGTGTATATTGTTTTAAGTTCACTTAAATTAGAAGTTATTTTTTTTAAGTCTAATAAATGTTAAAATTGATAGCTCTCAATTATACTCTAATGTTGAATGGCTATACAGTATATTGCTATAGTCTATAGGCTACAGTCCGAAGGGCAGTTTTATAGAGAAATCAGTAGTATTGGTGTCAGTGATACTGTCCTTCAGTCATAAAAAAAGATGCCATTAAACAAACATTAAAAAAAATATACTGTCTTTATGTTGTTTGTACATTAATTTGAAGATTGAATATGAAATTATTGCAATATAAAAGTATATTTAAAATGTTAATGTTAGGTGGGATTAATCGCGATTAGTTAATTTTTTTTAATCGATTGACAGCACTAATATTTTCAAGACTGATCTGGTCACTCTTTTCCATACAGTTATGATGAACCATTCTTCAAAAAGGACACAAAATCACATTAGAAATATCATAAAAGTGGTAAAAACGCTATACTGTGTCTTCTAAAACCAGACTCATTTTTAAGTTTAATTTTGTTATTCACAAATTTCTCTCATCCATCCTAGCTCTCCTTTTGATTCATTCATTGAGAGCTGAAAGTTCAAGAGAGAAATAGCTGTCTGGTTTGTGAACCAACCTTTCTTGTGAGTCATATCTTTTCAGTGAATTCGTTGATCTGGTTAACAAGATTAGTATGAGTGCTTTATTTATGAATCAGACTGATATGGTTCTCAAGGTCAAATCACTGGCTCAATGATGCAAGTGGTTGCAGTGGGGGGAGGGGAAGACTATTACAGAATAAAGAACAAAAATGAAAATTACACAACATCACGTCATTCCAAACGCGTAAGAGCTTTGTTCATCTTTGGAACACAAATGAAGATATTTTTGATGAAATCCGAGAGCTTTCTGACCCTGCATAGACAGCAACTATGAACGTGCATCGAAGACTGACACGGAAGAATAAAGTCATTATTATTGTTTTATAGTTATTTTTGTATATTTAAGGTTGAACCACTGATGTCACATGGAATATTTTAACAATGTCCTTACTACCTTTCTGAGCCTTGTAAGTTGCGTTGCTGTCTATGGAGGGTCAGAAAGTTCTTGGATTTCATCAAAAATCTCTTAATCCGTGTTCCGAAGATGAACGAAGGTCTTACGGGTTTGGAACGACCTGAATTAACAACAGTATTTTCATTTTTGGGTGAACTAACCCTTTCAATTTCAGTCGGTTTCTAAACAAAAGCTAAATTATGATTTCAGAACAACTTTGAATTTACCATATGAGTGTTATGGATCACTTTTTTTTTTGGGATAGTTTTATGGTCCTTTGCATCTTTAAGATTGAAGGCTTCAGTCACCATTTATTGTAATTGCATGGAAAAGAGCAACCAAGATCCAGTTATTATAACATCCTATATTAATAGCCCAGCTCCATCAGTAGGTAACCGTCATCCTTATCAAAGGCACACAGAAGACAGCATAGAACTGTGTTGATACAGTACTGGCTTGAATCAACTATCCAAGTAAGAGTACGACAGGGCTACTGTCCACTGACATTCAGTACTTCATTGAATGGTGAAAGGAGCTGCATCATGCTTCTGTGCGACTGTCTGTCCACCAGCGGTCGGAGGATTCCTCTGTTTGTTATCACTTGACCGACTGCATTTACACAGTCAACCCCCGTTGCTTATTTTGCTGGTCGCACAGTTTACTATAGCGCGTCTAGGCCCTGTCCTTGGAGTGTGTCCAGTAATGACTACTACTGTCGGCCCCCCCTCCGTCTGTCTTCAACGCAGGACAACCTGCTGACACACCAACCGCCAATCTGTGGGAATTTGTTTCCTGGAAAGAAGCATATTACAGAGGCTCTGCAGCTGTGCATTTAACTGTAGTAATAAATATCCTTCTAGATATTATATTTAACATACATTTCTGTGCTGACCTCCTACAACGCTGAGCATTCTGAAAAACTAGTTAAATGCTTCTTGATCTGCTTGATAAAGGCTTGAAGAGTGCTAACTGACACTTTGTTAAGCTCCGCCCCTCTTGGTTACCATAGCTAACACTTCTCACAGTCAACTGAATGGAAAGAAGCCTGGCAGCAACTACAAGTTACAACATTAGTGTAAGAGGAATTATTATTATTATTTTTTTTAAAGAGCATACTCACTATAGTACTGTTCCTGTAGGGAAATGTTTTGTTTTTTTTTGTCAAGGGAAATAACTGGTAAATGCCTGATATTGAAATTCTCTACTTTTTTATATAAATGAAATGAACTAAAATCAATATTAGTAACATTTTAAATGCTACAAGTACATTTATTTATTACAACATTATAACATATCATATAGAAAAAAGTATATTGAATAATTTAACACTATTCAATGATCTTTTTAGGAACTGTATGATCTAATATTGTACATTGTAATGTCGTAAGGTAAAAAAAAGGGCAATAACTGATAAACACCTGATATTAAAATATGCTATTTTATATAAATGAAAAAAAAAAAGAAAAACTAAAAACTAAAATCCACTTTAAAAACAAATTTAAAATACTTCAAATGCATTCAGTCATCACACAATTATGAAAACTAATTTTACAAAGATTACAGTTAACAATGTTATTAAATTATTTGTTGTTAAACAATAACTTTAAAATAGGTAATGTAAAAATAGAGAAAATAGCTATGATCAATTAAATATCAATGAATATGCTGCATAATATTTTATGCATCTCTAAATGCCTGTACTATGAGCTGCATCTAAACCTAAATAAAAAGAATGCATCATTACAAATCCTTAAAAAGGGCTTTTTGTATCATTAAGCAACTAAAAAAACAGCTTGCATATTCTTTTTGTACTGTAAATGATGAAGGAGTGTTATGAAGTGAATATTGCCTTTGTTTATCCTGCGTAGATGTCTGGAAGACTTCAGACATTCTCTTCCTGTCATGCTTCATTGGGCTGCGGGTCTGGCTCAGGATTGTGTGTGGGTAGAGGTTCACACCCTGTTTTCATTAACGACAGTCCAGATGTGTCTGTTCACTGGACACTACATTTCACCGCATGCTGCCTGAGCCCAAGCCAGATACCCTGTATGTATGTGTATGTATGTATGTGTGTGTGTGTGTGTATATATATATATATATATATATATATATATATATATATATATATATATATATATATATATATATATATATATATATATATATATATATATATATATATATATATATATATATATATATATATAGCCTGATCTTTCATTCACAGTAAAGGGGCCACCAAAACACCTGTGTGATAGCGAGTCTCCACAGCCTTTGAATCCACACAAGGAAACATA
Source organism: Onychostoma macrolepis (assembly GCF_012432095.1). NCBI lineage: Eukaryota > Metazoa > Chordata > Actinopteri > Cypriniformes > Cyprinidae > Onychostoma > Onychostoma macrolepis. The sequence continues at coordinate 11,170,761 of NC_081163.1, forward strand.
AAAAGGACGGAATTATTTCAGAGTTTGAAGTTAGGACTAAACGGTGCATGCTGGGAATGGCACGCTGTAAAAAAAAAAAAAAAAAAAAAAAAGGAGAAAAAAGGAGGCAGAGACGAATAGGGAACGAGCAGGGGAGTGGGCTAATCCCCCGAAGCATCCATATATTGCTCCTTACTCGTCTCCCACTGCTTGTAAACGGCCTGGAATGTAACATGTTGTCTTTGGACCCCGTGTGTGTAGATGTCTCCAGTATGGAGAGATTTATGTGCACAGACGTTGCCTAAAGCTCCCTCTTTTTGACTTTTAACAAGGGGCTTTGAAGCAAGGGTAGAGCCTTCCAGCATTAAAGTAATATCAGAGGCACATTCTTTCATTTCTTAGTCAGTTATGCATTGTATCTTTGTCAACGCGTTATGTCTGGCAGATACAACATCTGAGAAATGGGTCAAAATGAGTTTGTCTTTGCCCTTGTAATAGTCAATCTTCTCTCACGCGAAGTTTGCGATGCATAAGAGCGCATTTTAAAAGAAGTAGTACTTTCAGAACACTTTAAATATTCCTCAGAACTCAGATGTTAACAGTACACATATATTATTCTTTATTTTCAAGCACACTAATGTTCGAAATACACCAGACATTTTTAACATCAAACTGTCGAAAAATAAAAAGACTAAAACCCATGTGACCGAATTCAAGCAAACTCAAAAAAGGGAAAAGTGCACTGGACTTCCTCTTTCCAGTCTCGTTCCGTATGTAGGGCACAACTTCTCTGACTTTTACTTTCTTTAATGAGTGAAGAAGGGAACGGAGCTACTTCTTCAACTTCTTGATCGGAATCTCATGTTTTTCAAGTAGACTTTACGCCACAATCAAAAGCCTGTGGACTCTCCAAAAAAACAAAATCAAGACATCCCCCTGCTTTCACTTACCATATCTAATCTTTAAATCCCCCTTTGGGGCTGGTCAGTCCCCCATGTGAAATTTAAGATGGGGAGAGCAGGGGGATCTTGGAAAGCCATTTACTTAACTGTTTATAAAAGCCACATGAAGGAAACTTTGCACAAATCCCCTTAACCGCTGGTGAAAGAGCTTGTTTCCACACGGACCGAACGAGCAGCGAGTACAAGAGCACGACTGGAAGCGAACAAAATGGAAAGAAATATGAAGCAAACTATGCACCGACAGCAATAAAATGATCTCCTTGTTTTTCTTGCCAAAGTAGGATCGAGGCTAGGTGCTTTTACACCGTTTTGGGCACCTTTTGGGAAGCTGAAATGAAAGTATTTCCCACTCTAAAATGATATCAATCTTCTGCAAAGACTGCAGTCAGTTCCAGATAGTGGGCGGTCATACATCTGACAGGAAGAAAAAAATTAGACTGCAGTCAATAGGCCTTCCTGTAAGCTGCCTGCATGACTTCTCGGGTGTCGGGCAATGGTGGGGTCAGTATTGACTGAGGTAGTTTCAAAACCAATACAAAGAGTAACTATTTGTAGGGTTTGCACTGGTTTAGCTCATGGCAGCGTTTTGACATTGTCAATAGTTGTGATGCCAATGGTTTTAGCATATATAAAGACCAAACATCACTGAGTAAAGCCGGCTGCACATTGGACGAAAAGCACCACAACTCTGGACAACTTTGTTCTCAAGTTCAAGGCGGCAATCCAAAAAAGGGAATCTAATCACCATACAGGTCAAAGTTCACTTCAGGAATGAACAAAGTAGCATCGGTGAGAGGCACAGAGTAATGACTTGAATTTCATCACACAAAGTTGTGGTAAATCTAAAAACTATTTTACAATATTTTTAAGTTGTTTTTTCATCATTTTGGAGAATTGTATAGAAAAAAGAACAGTCACAAAACTTACTGTACTTCTAAGACATTACAAATCGGTAAATGTAAGATAAAAAACCTACAACACCAATATAAATGTGGCCTGCTCATGCTATCCTGTCAGAGATCCCCTTTCTCTGGACCAGAAAAGCCACTGCAGCGGAAGGGCCTCATTTAGAGAAACAGAAAGGCAAGGCGGAGAAAAAAAAAAGAAAAAAAGAAAGAATAAATCCCTTTCTCAGGAAGATTAGTGGCTGTCCCTTTAGAGTGGGCTGTGGATGGAGCAGCTTTTTAAGCCACATTTTTCTCTGCCAGTGGCTTGACCCCTGGTGCATTGCCTCTCTCCCCTGGGCTGCCCGCTGTACTGCTCTCTGCTCCTCCCACCCAGCCTCTCTACCCATTCTTCACCGTCTCTACGGAGACCTACTCAGGAGGGATAAAGAAATACCTCTTTTTCTCTGACATGGTGCTGGAGACCAATCTAGAACTGTTCTGTGTGATTTCACTAATGTAAAAAAGGTGATCCTGGGCTGGAAAACTCCGCCTGCTTATATCGAACCAGGAACTAGTAATGTCACAGGGCAGGGGGCGGGATAACATCTTGAAAAAAAAAAATGCATCACTGTTTGCACAAAAATATTAAAGTGTTAATAAAAAGTGTGTTACTTGAGCACCAAATCAGCATATTAAAAATGATTTCTGAAGGATCATGTGACACTTAAGACTGGAGTAACGGCTGCTGACAATTCAGCTTTGCCATCACAGGAATAAATTACATGTTAAAATATATTAAAATACTGTAAATTAAAATAGAAAAACATTATTTTCATTTTTCACAATATTAAAGTTTTAGTTGTATTGTGATCAAATAAATGCAGCCAAGCGAACCGACTTGCGTTGGGATCATGTCAGGACAAATTAAATTTGAGAACTCCGGTTTAAAATTTGGCCTGAACTGGTGGGAAAGAATGTGTTGTGGTTGGAGGAATTTCTTTGCAGATTTTCCTTTGAAACACTGACACCTTTCCTCATTCCTGCTCTGTGTCATGTACCTACACCGAGCACACGTTGTTTAGGTACTGAACAAAAGTTGGACCGTGCAGCTAATAAATCCTGCAGATCCCCTGTAACCACTAAACTGACCTCTATAAAACAAATTCTGCTCCATAAAAGTCTGAACAAAAGCTGTAAATAGACATAAAAGTGAGACGAAACAAAAGGTATTGAATAGCTCAGAAATGCTTTAAATAAGTTGAGCCCTGCTCATGGGGATCTATCACCCTGCAGGGTTCAGATCTTCAAACTCTAGTCAAACTCACTTGAATGAGAGAATCCAAGTCTTCAGATTCATTGGCAATCACAGGCAGGGTTTGAAATAAACCATGCAGCGAGGCAGATCTCCAGAGACAGGACTTTGAGCATGTGGGTAACTGCTCTACTGTTTTTACAGAATAACTAAGCATTTCTTCATATATTGCATTTGTTGAATTAATTAATTGCTTTTCAGAGTTTAAGGGTTAGTTTCCGTCATGTTGTTCCAAACCTGTATGACTGACTTTCTTCTGTTGAACACAAAAGCAGACTTTTTAAGGAATGTACTGCTCATTTTTTTTTTCAGTGCAATTACAATAAAAATGGGGACGGGAGCTTTTAGGATTCAAAAATGACTCAAAAGCAAAATTTAAGCTGCTCGTACAATATTGTGCACTCTATTTCATGCCTTATGCATTCAAAATGAAATTTATGTTCTTAAAAGTGGCCTGTTAAATGCTCATAGATGTACAGGATGTACATGAGTAAGTAAGTTGGAGAAACTCAAGAAAAGGTGAAGTATGTTTTGAATCATTCAGACCAGTTTTGTAGTGGATCAATGATTCATTGAAAAGATCAGACTAATAAGAATCATTTGTTCAAGAATTGGGCATCGATACTTATCGCATGATCAAGTTAACTGGTGACTAAATTATACATTTTTTTGGTGAATCATTCCTTTAATACTTTGTATTTTTTTTAATTAGTATTCCAGTTAATACGATTTTTCATTAAAGATAAAACGGAGAAAAAAAAAACAACAACTACAGAGGTAATAATTATCCAACTGATAGGCGTTATCGGACAATACATACATACATAAAATGAAGTATGCATAATGCACATTTGTTGATTTATTCATGTTATGTGGGTATGACGCAACACAAAATTGCATTGACAACAATAACCAGAATGCATTATGAAAAAGACGATCATAATATCAAAGACGACTCTCAAAAAATTATTATCTTTATTTCTCTGGCAGGCCAACAAACTCTATTGGTGTCACCCAACACTATTAAAGTATGTCATACAATGAAAAACTACATTACCATCTCAGCACAGACCCCGGCGGCCAAAAACCATGATGCTAACAAGCTCGGACAGCCATGATTAGTAATACATAACTTCTGGTCTCCAGTGGTGAGAACAAGGTCCTTCACTATCATTGAGGTTTGTATTCAAAAGCCTTAGCCAAAAACTAATAAACAATAAAACACAAAATAAATTACTATTCCTTGAGTATTTGCTTTCATTATACTTTTCAAGTTTCTAAATATGCAAATGAACTCCTTTAACATTCATTATATCCCACAACAACATACACTGAGACAAAATATAACACCCTTACAAAGACTGGGCACACCGATGCCCTATTTCTCCTTTGTCTTAAACAATTTATGATCATTGCTTTCTTATGGCAGGCCACCAAACCCCTCATTAAACAGTAAGATACCATAATATGAGCAGGTCATTAGCATTTCAAAGGTCTTTCACCATCTTCATGTTTGTCAGATGGACAGCGCAGTCCACTGCTCTCCCTGAAGCTTTAAGAAATTTATAACATTTATACTCTGGAGGTAAGAACAAGGTCTTTCAACCTAGTTAGAGAAGGGTTTTCATCACACATTCACTGACATCTTTTAAACATGTACAGCCTCTCGTCCATTCTCTGCATTCTTTCTTTCGTATCTTTGAGTCAACAAGCGATACATACATGAGCAAACCGGTCCAATACATTTACATATATGCATCTCAGATGTCTTTTATAATACAGCATAATCTAAAAATGAAAATTCTGTCATTAATTACTCACCCTCATGTCATTCCAAACCCGTAAGACCTTCGTTCATCTTCGGAACACAAATTAAGGTATTTTGGATTAAATCCAAGAGCTCTCTGACCCTGCATAGCCGACAAAGGAACGGTCACATTCAAGGCCCAGAAAGGTAGTAAGGACATCATTAAAATAGTCCATGTGACATCAGTGGTTCAACCTTCATTCTATGAATATGAGAACTTTTCAGAACGCCATAACTCATGGTACTCTTGTAAATGCGCGTTGAAGACTGACAAGGAAGAGAAGAAATTGTTGAATAAAGTTGTTATTTTTGTTTTCTTTCCGCACAAAGAGTATTCTCGTAGCTTCATTAAATGAAGGTTGAACCACTGATGTCACATGGACTATTTTAACAATGTCCTAACTACCTTTCTGGGCCTTGAACAGGTCAGTTGCGTTGCTGTCTATGCAAGGTCAGAATGCTTTCGGATTTCATCAAAAATATCTTAATTTGTGTTCCGAAGATGACCAAAGATCTTTATGGGTTTGAAATGACATGAGGGTGAGCAATTAATGACAGAGTTATCATTTTTGGGTGAACTATCCCTTTATTATTGAAAATTAACTTTAATAAATTTATTTTTGCAAAATGTCAAAATTGCTTTTAATTATAATTTTAAATATTTTTAATATCTACAACAATTGAAACTACTAGGCATATCAAATTAAATAATAATAATGGTTTCTAAAACAGTGTAATTATTAATAAAATTATACTAAAATTGTGCTAAATATCAAATATAAATATTAAATAAAAATTACAAAATGTTGTCAAGTTTAGGTTGAAGTAAAATTAAAACAAAATAAAGGCAATCTAAACAGAATAAACTAAAATTAAAATGAAAACAGAAAATATCAAAATAAAAGCTAATTAAAAATATTAATGATATTGTAATAAATAGTACTCTAAACAGGTTCTCAAACAATCCTGGTCAATGGAGTTCACAGCCCTATGCTGTAGTTTCGGCATCTACCACCAGGGGCTAAATGAGTTGTGCCAACAAGCTAAACCTGGCCGGACAACTTAAACAAATAGAAAAAGCCACAAAAACCTCAAGTTAAACTATAAATGGTCCTTATGCAATAAACCCGGGTAGGAAAGAAAGTAATTTAAAGGTGCATTGCCTTGTTTTTTTAACTAACGTAGTGGGCAATTTTCCATTTGAGATTACCGTACCTCGGGATGCTGTGGTCGGTGAGGGCTTTTTAGGAAGATCTGAGAAACTACTGCCATCCAGGCCTGACCCCTTGCATTCCTTCTTTTCTGTTGTGGTGGGACTCGTGGTCTCCATGATGAGCCTGAAAGACAAAAACAGCAACTGATTTTTAGCATTATTTGAGCTTTAATCGTGCCAGTCACACAAACAGATGAAACATGCAGCAATAGGTTGCAGACAAAAAGAGGTGTCACAACTGGACATTGACAATACTATTCCTTCCCTCCAAAGTCCTAAAAATGCATGAAATCTTCCAAATGGCAATCGGACGGTGTGACACAAATGTTTCCATTATATAAACTACAATTCTAAAGAAAAATCCTTCGTTTCCCTCTTCCCTGTCTCATGACTTGTCTGTTTATTTTGAGAGCTTAGAGGAGCCGTTGTAGAAATGCCATGTTACCAGAAGAGACAAAGCAGAGAGCGTGCGGAGAACCTCCTCTATGGCAGCTCTGTCAGAGTGCTCAAGTGCCTGTGCTGAAGGCAGATGACTTGGCAGCACGCCGCTTGTTTAACTTTGTGTAACCTACAAGATTATCCTTGGTTCAGAGCAAACAGCGAGCGGTTTAGGATTGAAAAGAGGTCCAAACTGAGGCCATTCAGTCTCAGATTGTGGCTGCCCATGTTGTTTGTTCTTCAGCAAATGAACAAGTATGTTTAATACACTTTGCAAATTATAATGTACTCAGAATTAGTTTAAATAAATAGGGCAACAATCATTTTCACATCAACACTCATATTATGTAACACAAACTGTAGTTAAACAACTAAATGTTGAATAGATTGAAGAGCTGGGTGATTAATCAAATTTTGTTTTCAATTATGATTTAGACTTACAGTAAGACGATCATGAAAACAAGATTGAGATAAAATTATTGAGCAGCATTCTGTTTTGTGTTGATTCGAACCTCTATAGTTGTTTAATAGTTTTAGTAGCTTGTGGAAGTGCATATTGATATTACATATTTTTTGATATTACATTTTTTACATTATTTATCTGTTATTTTTATCCATTTTTTTTCAAATTTTACATTTATTTTCTTTTTCTTTTTAGATGAATTGTATAAATGTTTTTCCCATAATCAAACAGCTATTTGGAAGCCCATTAAAAATGAAAATTGGAAAATTGTGAGATAAAACTTTAAATAAAAAATACATTTACAACTATGTGATAAAGAACTCACATTTTCATAAACTTTATATTTTCCTTCACAAAAAAAAAAAAAAAAAAATTCATACCATAAGCAGCGATTAGGGAAAATAAGCATATTAGTGTGCTGCAAAAGGAAAATTATGCATGCAAACTAAATGATGCTTTACTTTTGACCTTTTGAATGTTGTTTCTACATGCTAATCCAAAATATAATTTTCTTATGTTCAGCATCCTGTAAGAGTACCTGTGGCCACATTCATCAGCCTTTTCTTGTGCCAGTCAAACATCCCTTTGCCAAGGTAAGCCGATTAGAGGTGGACTGTTGGAGTTGGCCAGCATCTGTCTCAGTGCTTGTTAGCCAAGAGGGTACATTTGCCATCCTGTCTCACTGACACCTCTTCATACTTTCCTTTGGAGATGTAACTAAACATTGTAGATGTCAAAGGATTCATTTATACATTAATAATGAGGCCTCCTAATGTTGCTTGTGAAGTCATCAAATGTACACAGGCCAATTATAACAACTGGGACATTTCTATATGTCTCTTATGGAAACCACCTCCCAGGACTTAAGGTTTTTCTTGTTCCATATCATTAGCACGATTGTTAAAAGAGAATGTTAAATGAACTGAATCACTTTTGATGACATTAATCAAACACAAACATGCTATTACTGGCACTGGTCATCTTCATTTGCCAGGAACACCTATTACTGCAGCCAAATCTGCCTTGGAATCGACGCACAGTAACAATGACTCATAAATACCTGTCAAAGATGAAAATTAATTATTCCAATAACATGCATCGTAAAATTTCTTGTTACCAATATCTAGAGAGCAAAGCCGATATAATACATAAACGATTATATAAATAATCAAGCCAATGTCATTAAAAAATTTGGGGTCTGTACAAATTTTTTTTTTTTTATGTTTTTGAAAGAAGTCTCTTATGCTCGCCAAGGCTGCATTTATTTGAACAAAAAATACAGTAAAACTGAAGTATTTTTACAAATTGCACAAATTACAAACGGTTTTCTATTTTAACATGTATTTCTTATGTAACATTTCTTACTATTATCAATGTTAAAAACAGCTGTGCTGCTTAATTTTCTGTAAATCATAATATTTTTTCAGGATTCTTTGACAAATAGAAAGTTCAAAAGAACAACATTTATTTAAAACGGATATCTTTTGTAACATTATAAATGTCTTTACTGTCACTTTTGATCACTTTAATGAATCCTTGCTGAACAAAAGTATTAATTTCTTTAAAAAATAAATAAAATACCCAAAACTTTTGAATGGTGTGTGTGTGTGTGTATATATATGTATATGTATATATATATATATATATATATATATATATATATATATATATATATATATATATATATATGTATATATGTATATGCAATTTCACTTAAAATAAATAAAATCTATTCAACTTTTAACTAAATTATGAAAATTGTGCACTAATCTATGGCAGGCTGTTGGTGGTTCTAAAGCTAAGGCTAACCATCCCAAAATGGTCAAAATTCTACCAACTGATTTGCATAGCCAAAATATAAGACCCCCACGTTACTCTTTACTTGTCGAGGTCTGTCTAAGCCAAACTCTGACCCTTTGACGAGAAGATCTGACAGTACAGGTGTGCATAACCGAGTGGACAGGTGGCGGCGAGGGTGAAAAACGACAAGAAAGCTACTCTGTTCTTCTGCGTGGCTGCTTTGACAAATGCAGCGTGTGAAAAGGATCAGAATCTCAGGTCCGCATGACAGAGGGGTGTGATACCACGCAGGCTTGTTGGGCTAATCCTCCATAGCCACCCCCTACCGCATTACTCCACCTACTGCTGGGCCAGAAAGTTCAGTCGTGACCGTTCACAAAATCCCCCCTTTGAACACTCCTGCTCACGGATTGACCGCGTAGACCACCTTAACAAATTCTCCGTCACAGATAATGATTAGAACTGAACAATTCCACAAAAGTGTGCTGTAAGGGAAGAGCCGAAGGAGGACATTTGATTCACTTTATACTTGTTGTAAATTCGATTTCCTTCCAGCCGATAGTTTGACAAAGGCGGGTGAAGTCAAGCAATAAAGCTGGACACAATCCACTTTATCTTCATGCAACTTTCCCTCCAATTTGAGGAATGCAATTACACCAACTACTTAACACCAGCAATTATGTGGACTCCCAAAGTGTCAAAAGTGTTTTTCTTCCAGGAAGCTCCATGAACTTTTCTTCATTTTTTCCCCTGAATACATGACAGGCAGCTTTGACTGCTTCTTTCAGTGCCTGTAATCAGTCTGAAAGGAAGCAACAGGTGTGAAAAAAAGACCATCCACCCCACAGGACTGGGAGGGTGAAAAAAAGGACAGGTCGACAAAAACCAGCGATAATGAGAGAGAAAACCCTGTGGCCCTTCTGAACAATCAAATGGAGGCTGAAGAAACACCATGTACCGTCTTATACAGCTGAACATTTTCTATCAATAAGTGATGAGTGCAATTCTAGAAGCACACTCCGATAGCATCATAAGCTCTTAGCAGAAAAACAAACCACAGGATAGATACATAAATAAACAGCTAAATTAACAAATAAACACTTTCTGTATGCTAATGACATGAGCTTGTTTGGTTTGGAGGCTCATTCCTTTTCAACTGTGTTACGGCTTGCCTCACACAACACAATGGAATGCAAACTTCCTCTTATTTGAAGATCTCTCTAGTCATCTTTGGCACCTTATCTTTTGCATTAAACCATAAATCACCTCTGTGCAGTCATAAATGCAAGTGTGAATTGTATTCAAAAGAACTAATTTCTAAGTGATTAGACAAGATTGTTTGTGTGTGTTCAGTGTCTGTTTGCATGTGGAAAGTGTTAACATGGATAACATTACAAACATGAAGTGCATCTAATGTCATGAGGTCAACAGGGTCAGGCAAGCGACTTTAAAATGGTCATCAATAATAAATTACTAATTGCTTTCTCTATATTATAATGGGATCACTCTGCTAATTACTCCCACTGAGCTATAATTACATCACTCATTACATCAGTTTTGAGTGAAGACTTGTAACAAACTACAACACCTTTCTATTACGGTATGTCATCTTTAAATTTATTGATATGCATACATAAGATATGCATACTTTTATTTGGCAATGATGCATTAAATTGATCAAAAGTGACAGTAATGGACATTTATAATGTATAATTATATTCTTTCTAATCAAAGAATCCTGAAAAAAATGGGCCTATATCGTAGTTTCCACAAAACTATTAAGCAGCACAACTGTTTAACATTGATAACAAATGTTTCTTGAGCATTCAGCTCTGCTTTTTTATTACAGAAATAACATTTTGAAAATATATTAAAATACAAAACAGTTATTTTAAATCATAATAATATTTCACAGTATTGCTGTTTTTACTGTACTTTTGATCAAATTAATGCAGTTTTGGTGAGAAAATTCCAAAACATTTTTCTTTTCTTTTCTTTTTAAAAATTCTTACAGACCACAAACTTTTGAATGGTAATATGAAAGTACATTTTATATTAGAACAATAATTGTGCTTTTATGACTGATAAAAATTGCTAAATTATGATGCTTTTAGTAAAACCTTTTTTTTTTTTTTTTTAAATTGTAAAAGGTTATCACATAATGCATGCTACATTTAAAAAATAAAATAAAAAAAAAAATCAGAAGAGAAAAAAAAAATCTTGGGAATACCGATCTCGGTCATTTAAAGCTAAAATGCTTTTTACAAACAATATTTTATGCCATTCTAAAACACCCAATGAAGCCTTATCGTTGAAGCATGACTCAAAATGTACTATTTTCATTATTTTCTAAACTAAATGTGCTTGCATTCTTGCTCTCCACTGTTTGAATGCCAAGCAAACCATTTTCACATTTACCATCTTCATTTTTCTTTGATGTTTACTGTTCATAAGTATGTATGAATGAGCTTGTTTTAACAATCCTGCACAAACTCAATGACACATTCAGAATCTCTCACTATTGATCTTCATAACCACCATGAATATGAATGAGCACAGAGGTCAGATGTTTCAGAGCAAATCAGCAGAACTACAACACCCTCCTCTGAACACTGACAGACCCGAAGAGTTGGCATGCAGATATACCCCGCTGAACAGCAAGGAAAACGTCTGAAAGACCAAAGGATGACCTTACCCATCCCCCCCAACCCCTAAACCCCTGCATATATGCAATATCCTGTGGTTGATCTCTTTGTCCTCCTAAAAATCTGAAACAGATGTTGACTTTACAACCAAGTCTATCGTTTAAGAAAGCGCCTCAGCGAGGGTCAAAGCGAAGCTCTGTTGAGTGTGCTGAGAATGTAGTTGTATATGTTTGTGCACCTAATTAAATCGTTATGAGAGCTGTGTTTATATTACAAGTGTTTATAAATAAGGTGAGGCTTACTGAGAGGATACTTTAACAGAGTGTAGTGCAGCTGTTGCATGTCACATCACAGATCTCAGGAAAGAATTTGCTCTCTCTGCACACCATTTGCTCGGGTCACTAAACCAAATGGGTAGTTAGCGCTTTCTCGCTACAGGCCCAGCTGTCATCCCTCCGTCTGTCCTCCCAGAAAGAAACAGACACAAATGTTAATTACACGCTTGTGAAGGCAATTATAGTTGTGGTGTAATGTAGTTTCAACGTAATTAGCAGCTAACTTACTGAATGGGACGTATTTTATTGTACAGTTTGGCTCGGCAGCTTGAGGGTGTTCTGTATCATTACGGGTAAATATCATTTGGGCTAAAGAAACATTATGAATGCCAACCGCACAACCAGCACATGGCTGTTTTTGTGATTATGCGTGTTTTTAAACAGCCAATGTATTTTAACAATGGTTAAAACCATTCTTTTTTTTTCTTTTTTTTTCAATTAGTCAATAACTGTGGAGGCCTAAACCTGCAGAAATGAAAATAAATAAAGAAATAACTTCATAAAACAAATACAATCCTAAATGAAGTACTAATTTGATTTTTGTATTACTTTCCCTCTATTAATTATTTTCTGTGTTTATTTTAAACTTTATATTCTTCTTAACCTTTATTTTAACTTTTTATTCTTTTATTTATTATATATTTTCTTGTCATATTTAAATAAAATCACTGCGGTGCATGAGCTCAAGCGTGTTTTGCTTTTATAAAATTGCAAAAAAAAAAAAGCAATACGATAAAATAATGTTCAATTTATTATTTATTTATTCATATTATTTGAATTAAATTTGCTGTTTAATTTTAATAAATAATTTGAACAGCCAATTCTTAATTAATAGTGATCAGAATAAAAATGCAAGTAATATAGTTCATTAGCCTAACTGTAGACTGTTTATGGTTGCATTGATCATAGATTTATCAGCATTTCATTTCATTATCAGCAATTAGCACAGCTTGTCTGATCCGAATTTAGAGCTAGAACTATCCAATTTATCATTTCACTGTTTGGTTTATGAGCTACATGCACAGTCCTATCTTGAAAATATCAGTCCATCATTCTTCTATATAAAGTCATCCCTGAACCCTAAGGTCCACGCATCTCCTCAGTTCAAAGTGTGAGGCTTCTCTGTTATCTTGCTCTTTCTGATGATTTCTTCATGGTGTCGGCATGTGTGAGCCTATTTTACAGCTTTTTTTGTTGTTGTTGTCTGTTTTGCAAGTCAGTGGTCTGTCAGCTGTGCAGGGGTCCGGAGGGTGGAGACACACTGGTAACTGTAACGTGTGATGGTGTTTGTGTGGATTCCTAACTTTACCAGCTGCTTTACACCCTGACACTTCGTCCATCTGTGAGTTGGCTGTGATAACCTACTGGCCAATTAGAGACCTTCAATTTATTGTAAGCACTATTATAAATATCAATTTGAAATATCAGGCAAAAATACGGATTCTGTCATCCTTTACTCACCCTTATGTTGTTCTAAACCCTTTTTCTCATAAACTATTATGCTTATAACAACGACAGTTTATAGTGACCAGGAGCTGTCAAGCTCCAAAACTACAAAAAAAAAAGATCATAAAAGAGGTCCAAACAAAGGTTTTCTGAAGCCATACAATAGAGTGCTTGAAGGATGATGAAATTGTGTAGGCCATTCCGTAAGTTTGCATGACTCTGGTTCCCTTCACAAAAAGCCAATAAGACTTTTCTATTGGCTTTTGGATCACTGCAGAAAATAGGCTCTGTGACCAACAAAAGTTTATGATTCTTCCAAAAGTTTTGATCATCAATGTAATCTTCACAAATGAACACAACTTTTATGAATTTTGAAGCCTAAATAAAAATAATCGCCAGATAAAGCGATCCTACAAACAAATTACACCACTGTCGAATGATTTCAATGTTACCACCACTAAGCTTCTGACAAATCTTATGATCCTTATTTAAAATCTAAAACAAGCTGGAAAGTTTGAGTTGGAATAGTTTGAAAGAGCGCAAGTAAAAGCAATATCCCAGACAACCTCTGTAGTCCCATTTAGCCACTTGTTAGCTATGGCCATTTTCAAGACACCAAAAATGCTTAATAAAAATCATGAGCATGGCATTACTGATGTATTTTATATCGCTGTGAAAATATCTAGGGCTTATGTTAACCGCAGACCTTATTTTAGCCATTTAACCAATAACCCATAGTTGTTGCTCACTCGTTTCCAGCTTTTAGGATTGACTGCTTCAGCACTCCGTTGTTTTGAGTATAGAATACACCCAAACAGGACATAATAATGACAGAATTATTCCTTTTCATGAATGTTTCTAATCTTTGAGACGCTCACTGTTCTAAAGATCCCAATGTGGGGAGTCATATATTTAAGCTACATCGGGAATTGCGAGATGATGACAGGGACACACATGATCCTTATCCAGCACAGCGTAGTAAGAGAATTCCACAGCGAGCGCCGCGCAGCCTGGCCGAGGGCCAGCATGGCGTTCAGGGAGAGGCCACGAGCGGGAGTGGACATGTGTGTCGGGGGAACAGAGCGGGCTGATTGCTAAAGATTACCACATGGCTTCTCCTTGCTCAACACATCCAGCTCGTCTTCCAGTCTGTTGGAAAGGAGTCTGTGGCCTGGCAGGAATTCAGCGCTTCTCTTTGGATCTCCCTGCTCATCCTATGGAACGCAATGAGACTGATCTATCTGCCCACTCCATTCCTGGCAAGTCTGGTCAGGAGCTGGGAGGCCGCCTGATAAATCACAACTCCCTTGCATCGACTTCTCCGTTTCCAATAACTCCGGAAACAGAAGACTACCTCGGCGAACCGCCGGTGGCCTCTGTGCAATTCAGACTCGGTTTCTGCATCCGATTAGCTCTGACAACAAACACTTGGAACAGTGCGCACTATTGTTTGAGCCTGTGACAGTGAGAGGGTAAACTGCGACTGTGAAGATGATACAATAACTGTAATAACGATACAGGCAGCCGCTGTGAAGAGGTTCCCATAATGGAGAACTGGATAGCCCGTCAGCAGCCCTTCAGGAATTAATTAACTAGCACATCAAAGCTAACCCTCAGAGGCCACAGTGTCACACGGTACTTTGATTTAGTGCTGGCTGTTGACTTGATAGTAAGCTGCACATAAGGCCTATCCTGACACACACAGGTTTATATTCTGTCCTCCCTTGTTGAGAAGGATATCAAGTAAAACTTCTACAAACTCAGTGGTTCACAAACTTTTCAGGATAAGTGCCACCTTTGATCAAAAAAATAAATAAAAATTCAAGACAGTGATGGGATTTGTAAAGAATTTATCGATTCCTGTTCTGGGTTTTTTATTCATATTAATAGTTCCGGATCCTTAACAGCTTCATCAATGATTCTTTTAGTAGCTTCAAGAAGTATTCAGAAAAAAGAAATGCCATTCCACCGATAAATAGTGAGATGATTTCAGTAATGAATTAAAAAAAAACACTTTAATTGAGTTGTCTCAGAATTCTTCGAGACAGCACAAATATAATTTAATAACTGGCCTGAATATTTAATAACACTAAAATAAAAAAAAGAAGCAAAAACAGATTTAATTTAACTGACAAAATGCTAAATTAGTATCATAAACGACACCTCGTCATTTGAATAACCAGTAAGCAGTGTGTGTTTGACTCACAAAAAAAAAATGGACTCATTAGAGTCATTCATTTCTCGGAATCGGTCTACACTAACTGCTCTTTATGTTTCTGATTCACTAACAAGAACAGACTCATTAGAGTTATTTGATTGGGAATCAATCCACACTGTTTACACAATTTACTAAGAAGAATTGATTCAGAGTCACTTGCTTGAGAATTTGGCTACACTAGTTGCTTGCACTACATGTTTCTGATTCACTAACAAGAACTAAATCATTAGAGCCACTCTTTCGAGAACTGAACTACAATGTTCACAACAAGTATAATGTAAATTTGTATTCTTTGGACTTTTTTAGTGCTAGAGTATCAATGTGGTGCATGGACTTTGATTGCTCCTGTCCTGTATAACATTTCATACAGATCATACATTAGAAAAAACACTGAAAAACTTAAATAAGCCAAAGTGAAAAAGTACTATATTGAGTCCTGGGAAACTCCTATGCAGTTTGAGAACCACTGAACTCATTCTGACCGTTATCTACATATAATTCCCAGTACCACAGCTTGTTTTCATGTTCTATGGATATTCCAACGTACTCAGCTGTCACTACACCTCATCTAAAATTCAAATACAGACTTGTAATTTTGGTTGAGCATGATGTTTATTCATGGTCAGCTAATAAAATAAATTTAGGTCCATCCTCCGCATACTGTGTCTGGAAGTTTGCATGAATCACAGGTGGACGTGCGGTTTGGGAAACGTTAGCCGTTCACTGTGTACAGAATCACAGCTATGGCAAGTCAAATATAACTTAATGTAAACAGTATACATTTCAACTGTTCATTTTCCAGCTGTTCTTTAAACGGTGGCCCGCCAGCCCACAGCACAAAGGAAATGAAAGAGTGCACGTATGAGAGTGAAAAAAAATGCGAAGGAGAATAAAGTAGAAGGTTTACAGCTTAACAGGCCTCAGAGGAAGGTGAACGGCATTCTTGCCCATGTACTTTCTTTACCCGCACACATGAGCATGCATTACACCAACAACTTTTTCCAAATCCATTGGGATCTGGAATTCATATAAAATGCATTGATGCATTATTAAAAATAACACATATGGTGAGTCTCCAGCATATGTAAAAGATCAACTAGTCCCTCAAAATGAAAACTTGCTATTTCTTCTAAGGCACTAGGACTCTTTGTAATGGGCCTTATTTCCTTTAAGCTTGGCAAAAGTTGCCAATGACTAATGAGGTCAATCAATCAAACTCTGGCCTTTCGCTGATTTGCCATATGCTATTTAATGGCTTAGTAAAGTCTTATATATATATATATATATATATGTATACAGGTGCTGGTCATATAATTAGAATATCATCAAAAAGTTGATTTATTTCACTAATTCCATTCAAAAAGTGAAACTTGTATATTATATTCACTCATTACACACAGACTGATATATTTCAAATGTTTATTTCTTTTAATTTTGATGATTAGAGCTTATAGCTCATGAAAGTCAAAAATCAGTATCTCAAAATATTAGAATATTACTTAAGACCAATACAAAGAAAGGATTTTTAGAAATCTTGGCCAACTGAAAAGTATGAAAATGAAAAGTATGAGCATGTACAGCACTCAATACTTAGTTGGGGCTCCTTTTGCCTGAATTACTGCAGCAATGCGGCGTGGCATGGAGTCGGTCAGTCTGTGGCACTGCTCAGGTGTTATGAGAGCCCAGGTTGCTCTGATAGTGGCCTTCAGCTCATCTGCATTGTTGGGTCTGGTGTCTCTCATCTTCCTCTTGACAATACCCCATAGATTCTCTATGGGGTTCAGGTCAGGCGAGTTTGCTGGCCAATCAAGCACAGTAACACTATGGTCATTGAACCAGCTTTTGGCACCTTTGGCAGTGTGGGCAGGTGCCAAGTCCTGCTGGAAAATGAAATCAGCATCTCCATAAAGCTTGTCAACAGAAGGAAGCATGAAGTACTCTAAAATTTCCTGGTAGATGGCTGCGTTGACTGTGGACTTCAGAAAACACAGTGGACCAACACCAGCAGATGACATGGCAGCCCAAATCATCACTGACTGTGGAAACTTCACACTGGACTTCAAGCAACATGGATTCTGTGCCTCTCCACTCTTCCTCCAGACTCTGGGACCTTGATTTCCAAATGAAATGCAAAATTTACTTTCATCTGAAAAGAGGACTTTGGACCACTGAGCAACAGTCCAGTTCTTTTTCTCCACAGCCCAGGTAAGACGCTTCTGACGTTGTCTCTGGTTCAGAAGTGGCTTGGTAGCCCTTTTCCTGAAGACGTCTGAGCGTGGTGACTCTTGATGCACTGACTCCAGCTTCAGTTCACTCCTTGTGAAGCTCTCCCAAGTGTTTGAATCAGCTTTGCTTGACTGTATTCTCAAGCTTGCGGTCATCCCTGTTGCTTGTGCACCTTTTCCTACCCAAATTCTTCCTTCCAGTCAACTTTGCATTTAATATGCTTCGATACAGCACTCTGTAAACAGCCACACCTTTCAGTAATGACCTTCTGTGACTTACCCTCTTTGTGGAGGGCGTCAATGTTCGTCTTCTGGATCATTGCCAAGTCAGCAGTCTTCTCCATTATTGTGGTTTCAAAGAACAAGAGATACCCAGAATTTATACTGTAGGGATGGTCATTTATTCAAACTCAAATGTAAATATTCTAATATTTTGAGATACTGATTTTTGACTTTCAAGAGCTGTAAGCTCTAATCATCAAAATTAAAAGAAATCAACATTTGAAATATATCAGTTTGTGTGTAATGAATGAATATAATATACAAGTTTCACTTTTTGAATGGAATTAGTGAAATAAATCAACTTTTTGATGATATTCTAATTATATGACCAGCACCTGTATATATATTATATATATAAGATTGTGTGTGGTTTCATGGGTATCTTTTATTAAAAACAGTACAGACTTAATGTCCTGATAGTTGCATGAGAGAACAAGGGAGAGAAAAAAAAAAGAAGTGAAGGACCCAATCCACACTCATAAACCGGATGTGATGTGATCCTAATTAACCCCAGACACTTGTGAGA
This sequence comes from Onychostoma macrolepis, assembly GCF_012432095.1. NCBI lineage: Eukaryota > Metazoa > Chordata > Actinopteri > Cypriniformes > Cyprinidae > Onychostoma > Onychostoma macrolepis. Next base: position 11,189,299 of record NC_081163.1, read on the forward strand.
GAATGAGGCGGATGTCTGGAGGGGTGTCTGACACCAGCTACTAAAATGCAGGGATTGTCCCGTGTTCTACGGGCCAAAGCCAAGGAGATGGGTTTCAAAGAACAGCCTTTGAGAGGGCAAATGAATGTAAGCAGCTACCACTTCTCACATCTCTGTTTTCTTACCACACTGCCCTCATCTTCAATTCAGAACGACACTAGAAACATGGCACACAAACTTGAAACACAGCTGTCTTTCACAGCACTTTTAACAGCCATTAAAGTCTCATCAATTCACTTTGAGGCACAAGTGTACTTCAGGCACTCTTGCTTGGCGATAAAGAGATTCAAGGTCTTGCCTGAGACACAGTGTTGACCAAGATATAAAGTCTAGGTCTAGCTCAGCTCCAAAGAGTTACGCCTTTTTCACTTGAGAATGAATTAATTTAGTTTGCTGAGGATGTACAATAAAATAACTGCATTTGTATTCTCAAGAATATGACAATGATTCAAATCTTTACAAAAACGTCCTTGATGTTTTCCATCCTAACAGTGGAAGTATTTCTAAAACTTTTTCTTCAATGTCATCACATTGTCTTGTCTAGTCCTTGGCCGGTGCATGTGCAATGTCATTCAAGGACCCCCTTTATGAGCATTTGTTAAAATCTCCCGCGGAATTCCAAGGCTGAACAGCCCTGATTTAGGCAGCAGGACAAGAGGGAAATGTGTGAAAATGTGCAGAGCTGCAAGGAAGGGAAGATGAAAGTGACACGGTCGACCCATGTTTCAGAAGCTGATGACCGTAGCCCAAACCAGGCTGAATAATCTGAATGCACCATCATTTTTTTTCTCTTTTTGAATCCTTTCACTCGCATTGCCTCTGACTGCTGGCGCTTCTCATTCTACACAATGGGAAATTCACTAAGACCTTTTATTCTTATGCTAATGCTCTCAACTGGGCATCACATTAAATTTAACACATGCACACACTTTTCTGTTTTTCAGGAAAACAAGGCACACACTCTTGCCGCACTTTTTTGCCAATCCTTTAAACACACAAAGTGAAATTTAGATAATACCTAAATTCTTTGCAATACTTTTGGTAGAAAGTTAGTGGCAACTAGTTAGGCTACTTGAGATTGTGTGTCAACAGAAAAACCAAAGAACAATCGTGCTTGGTAAATTATAGACATACATAATATATTTTAAAAAACCTTCTTTGGGAGCTTAGATAGATACTTACACACAGCCTACTGCAGTCTGATTGCCAATGACTCTTTTGAACCGGTTCTTTTGAAGTGAATCAAAATCATAGTCTGATCCTGAACGAATAACTCATGATTTAAAAACAAACAACGCGACAAGTGAGGTTTGATTCCCGAACAAATTACTGTTATGAGCTTGTAAATCAGTCGGTTAGGCTACTTAATCAATCTGATTCACTTTCCAAACCACATTATTGTCGTGTTTGGACTCGAAATAAATCAGCTGTTAGGCTACTGATGTACTGTTAGGCTATGTTGTATTTAAGGCTAAAAAGAAACTTCAATAAGCGCCAACGTGAAGTTATAGACATTGCATTTAGTTGTAGCTATAGGGCTATTCAGATTGCATAAGTCTGTTTGTGTGATGTCTTATATCCATATCTCAAATCATCTAATCATTTGGCGGCAGACTGCTGCGAATGGTAAATGCAGTAAGTTTCCATTTCTTCATTGAAAAACTAAACGAATCTTTAAGAACCGGAACCGTTCAGAAGAATCTGAATCGCGAAATTCTTTACGATTCCCATCCCTACCTGGGACACTTGATAAAAGTTTGCTCAAGTCACTAAATACACTAACGTTAGTTATGAAAATGAAACTGCCAAATCCTTTTCTCGTCAGCATGGCTATATTGTAGCTTATGACACATTCCAATAGCTACAGCATTAAAATAATTGAGAGATAAAACGAAATGTAAACTCTGTTCCCACGAAAGCTGCATGCACACAGTGCTTGCTAATTTACGAGGAAATCATAACGAAATACATATTTACCTGTTTTGATGCTGTAAAGTTCGTCAGTTGCTCAGTTGTCCAGCGTGCATCCGAAAAACAACGTAATTGTAGTTAAAACAAAAATGCTAAAAGTGCCTTGGATTCTGTCACGAAACTCCATCAGCGAATTATTTTGTTTTGCAAAGGCAAACGTTTAAGGGAAAACTACATCATTCGCGGACGACGAAGCGCTACAGTTGCATCTCGCAAACTTTGACGATCCATCACACGCGCGACTTCAGAAGACTGTAGTTACTCGAACATTAAAAAGTAATTTAGCCGTCAACACGGCAGAAATTTACCCCAAGCAAGTTTGTTGAATCGTCAGATGTGATGTGCGGTGGGAGATCTGTTGGCGTGATTTGTTTTCAATCCGATCTGCCCTCCTCTATCTCCACTTCTCCCCCCAGTTCTTTGAGTTTTGGGCCACTCTCTTCACCAGATGGGCCGGGTTACATCAAACCAAAGGTAGTGGAAGCTTAAGAGGAGTTTGCTTTCAAGTTTCACTGGAGATTTGCAAAACCTTTGCATAAGAATATTTTATATGGTTCTGAGTGACTCTTTAAGCAGTTTAAGGTTTGTTAAAATAACACTTTTTTTTTCTTTTCTTTCGTTCTTTTTTTTTTTTCTTCTTTTTTTTCCAAATAGGCAACTTTATAGGCTATTCATATAGCCTACCTAGTGTGATATTAACTCATAATTTACACTGTTAAAATCCCAATATTTTTTCCTGCCTAATTCACTTTTCCACTCTTTTTCCACTCAAAATTTCCTAATCATTTTTTAAAAATTAAAAATAGTCTAAAAGTGCAATGAACTGTACGTTGTGACTGATTTAAATAAATCAAACTTTGAGTTTTGGGCCACTCTCTTCACCAGATCACAAAATGCATATCACACTACCAGTGATTCCAGCTGAAAAACAAAACCAACCTAAGCTGGTCTTAGCTGGTTCAAGATGGTCTCCCAACTAAGCCATGCTGACCTCAGGTGGTTTATCTGGTAGGTCAGCTGGTTTCCAACCACTGTAAAATCCATCAATCTGGTTTAAGATTTTTTTTCAGTAATAATGTATTTTGCCAAACGATTAACACAATACAACGACACCTAGTGGAGAAGTGGAGAAGGTGTGTATGCTGGATTGGTTCAGTTGCTGTTATGGGTTTTTCTTAGCAGGATTACAAAATATTTACAAATGTATAAAATTACTAAAATGAATAAATAGTAAAAAAAAAACTCATTTTTAATCTCTTGCCAATTAGGTTAAACTCTCACTGAGTAGGCCTAAATAACGCTCAAAATACATTGTATAAGTAAAGGTATAAAAAATTAAAAAGTATTATTTTAACTATTAGTTTTACACTTACATATCGTAGGCAAATTATTTAATATGTTTTCATGAAGTACATTACGTAAAAGACATTGAATAAGAAATTTGGTTGGAGGCTATGCTGAGTAGACAGATGGAAGTGCAGCTTATATATTAATATATATATTTAAAAGTTGATTACTTAACTAACGTAAAAAGGAACCCTTTTACATCAAACAGGTTTCTTGAATTATATCTAAAGTTTCCATGACAGGCCTTGTAAAACTTATCAAGACTTATCAAGATGCCTTCTGAAATGCATGCAGGCTGGTTTTTGCAATGTTTCATCTCTAAAGCGAAAGAAGGTTCTTCAGATTATAAAAAAGGTAAGAAAGAGATGGTTCTTTAAAGAACCTTAGACTGAATGGTTTTTTGTGGAACCAAAAATGGTTCTTCTATGGCATCGCTGTGAAGAACCTTTTAAGCACTTTTATTTTTAATAGCCTTCTTAAAATGTCTGTTGACATTAGTTTCCTGACTCACATGGCTTTCTAAACATAACTGTTGTCATTCAGGCATGCATCAAATATTGTATTATAAGCAAAAGGCAAAGACTGCATGTTGTTGTTTGTGCATGTTGTACATTTATTTCTGAAGTTTTGAATGAATGTTAATATAAAATATAAGGTAGAGAGACTCCATCTGGATGCTTACAATTGATTTACATCTGTAGGAGTACATTCACCTTTTCTCAGATAACTACAGTGTATCTAGATCAGATGTGTCTGTGGTAAAAGCAACAAAAGACCAATGGAGATAACGCCATCTAGTGGTACACACTCTGACTCAAATTCAGTCTATTATTCAACTATTATGACCTCTCCTTTTTATTTATTTTTTATTTATTTATGTTTAATTTGTTTATTTGTTAACTGCATATTTAACTCATTGTAATGTTAGTATGGAAGTTCTGTCAACTTTACTATTAGGCTACACGTTTCACAAGATAATTGCATCAGTTCATCTCCTTGCCGCTAGGAGGCGCCAAATATGAACAACAGTATGTCTACTACCTCCAGGTTTACATTCATAACTAAAGTCTTAAAATACTGCAAAACAAATATGTAAATGCCTTAGTTTCTGGCTATTTTAATTGTGGTTTTTTTTAGTTTTATTTAAAGCATGTTGTTGTCAATTCGTTTTTTTTGGAAGATTCAGTTTTTTAAACGCAATATGTGCCACATGAAAAGGTAGGCCTATGTGTGCTACGTTTCACAAAAGTTTCAATTTATATTTGTTTTAAATAAGTGGAAAAAATTGAGTCAAAACGGGATGATTGAAAATATTGAATGTTTTGTGTTCTCATTCCGTCTCATTTTGATTGTTGATGACTGTTTGTGTTTGAAAGCTCTTGGTTAAAACTAACAATTATTATCAAACCAAGAACACTGATCAGAACTCTTGTTTACCATTTTGGTTGGGCCTAACCAGGAACTATTTACTTTCCCTTGTCTTTTCAAAGAGCATCATGTAAATATTTAAAAAACTTAGACTCTGATTCATATAACAACCTCTTTTCGAACTATATACTGTACATTTGCCTTTTATGTATTATTTTTAACTATTTATTTTAGGAGTGCTCTTGTTTGTATCAATTTAAATTTATTTTTAGAAATTGGCATTGTTTTCTTTTTAATGTGAATAAATAAATGGTTGAATGCATGTTGAGGTTGGTCATGCTGGTGGGTTATTGAGATGGAGGTCCATCATGTCTAGACTTTCTTTGAACCCCAAAGTAATACCCATCATTTTACAGCCCTATCGATGTTATCACAAAGCAAGTCTAACATTTTCATGCTAAAGTTTCCATGAAACTAACGGAAAGGCTATTCAGGAGGTGGTGATTGGGCTGGTTTGTCGTGGGAAGGGTGGGGGGGTGTTAAGGTCACTGACTCATGCCCATGTATTTTAGGCAAACACTGCCATATGAATGTAAAAAGATGGTTCAATAGTTATTTTTAAAGGGATAGCTCACCCAAAAATGAAAATTATCTCACCATTCACTCACTCTCATGTCATTACAATTTACAAATACAAAACAAAAACACAAATATTTTAACAAACGTCTCAGTGGTTTGTTTTTTGCCCATACAATGACAGTCCTTTTTGTTGTTATTTAATTTATATATATATATATTTTTTTTTACATCTATGGAGGAATGTTGTTTTATTTAACTATTTACTGTAACAATTTTATATAGCTGAAATGACAATAAAAGCCACTTTGACTTTATTATATAGACAAAGATAGTATAAGAGTGAGCAAATGGTGAAAATTTTCATTTTTGAGTGAACTATCCCTTTATTTGTCGATTTTTATAATGTCTGTTCTGACTTCTTGTATTTTATTTATTAAGTAATTCTTAATTTAATGTGTGTAGAGTTGAAAAATCATTTCACTGCATATTGTAGTATGTATGGTTGTGTGTGACAAACAACATTTAAATTAGAATTTTTATCAATAGTTAAAGTTGCAATGAAACAGAAATAGTGACATATCATTGTATCTGTATTGTGACTTCCATACTATGGAAGTTAATGGCTACCAGCAACTGCTTGGTTACCCTCATTCTTTTGTGTTCAGCAGAAGAAAGAAATTCATACATGTTTGGAACAATGTGAGTTAATGAATACAGAATTTTCATTTTTGGGTTACATACATTTAATAAATAATACATTTTTCATTTTCATTTTTCATTATCCCTTTAATTTCTTCTGTAGTGCACAAAATAAGATATTTTGAAAATTGTCTTGGTGGTTCAAAGAAAGTCAGTGGGGGTTCAATGTTGTTTTGTGGTAATTTTATGTTGCTTCTACAGAGGAACATTGTTTCATTTCATTAAATGGCAAGGCTTGGTTCTATGCATTGATTGTTGATTCCATTTTGATATTTGGGAGGCAAATGAACATGAGCTTGTAGAGATGAAGTTTAAGCAAGACTAAATGATTGGAGAAGTCTGACTTATGTGTCCAGAGAATCTTTCACCGTAAGATCCAGTTGTGATATTTTGATTAGACGAAGTGACAAAATGGAAAAAAAAAAATATATATATATTAACAAACAAACAAACATTATTCATAGATTAAAGGGATAGTTCACCCAAATATGAAAACTGCCATTAATTACTCACCCTCATGTCGTTCCAAACCCCTAAGACTTTTGTTTGTCTTCGGAACACAAATGAAGATATTTTTGATGAAGTCCTTGAGCTTTCTGACCCTCCATAGACAGCAAGGCTCCTACCACGATTAAGGCCCAGAAAGGTACCAAGAACATCGACAAAATAGTCCATGTGTCATCAGTGGTTCAACCGTAATTTTACGAAGCTATGAGAATACTTCTTGTTGCACAAAATTTGGGTGAACTATCCTTTTAATTGATTACAGTTAATATCTTGCTGATTTTAAGCACAATGTCTATACGTTGTTTCTTTGACATGGAACTGATTCTGATCTTGTCTGAGGGCCAAAATGAGTGTGGGGCCATACATGGCTGGTGTCTGACCCTAGATGCTATCTAGTGCTAAATCTGTTTGTGCCAGGCAGGCGACACTCATCTGTGACTCATAAACGACTCTTTCCTCCATGTCGTGCTAGCAGTGCCTGTGCCAGAGCACGCGACCCGACCATAATATCCTCTCTGCTAATGACAAACTTACGCTTCCAGAGAGAAAAAAAAATGTAAGGCCTCTGAAGTGGGATGGTGACCTGGAAAAATGCCTCCGGTTTTCCCGTAATGTGTGGTTCTGTGCGGTTTGGCCTGCTTTTTAGTTTAATGATAGAGATGTTTTATCACTACTTTGAGAACCTGGATGAAGTGAGTGCCACAGTTTGGGAAGCTGAAAATGAAAAGCTTTTGATTCGGCCACTAGAGGACAGCAGTGAGCTTTTGATAGCGGTTTTATTCATGCACTGCTTGCCACATATTTAACTTGTTGTAATTTCTTTAAACTTAACAACTTGCTTTCTGGCCGGTTGTTTTCGTATGTACTTAATGCAATACAAAACTATATTTTTTACATGCTTACTCTATACTAGGTCAGATGAGGTGCTGTTCTGCTATATTAGATTTCTAAATTGTTCCAAATTGCCTATAATCTCTTAATGCATTATATTAAAAGGTTTTGAATCATAATTAAATTCTTCAGGGTGGTGCAATTGTGTCAGTGCTTAGTATTTATATTGTTTTTTGTTTATTTGCGACAGTAAAGGCCAGTAAAGGGAGGACATGGAATATGAAGCAGATTCAAACCCACGTCTCATAATTCTTATGCATCACAAGCATGTGCTCAATTTTATTCTGATTTCTTATGGAAAGATCTAGAAACACCATAAGAGGGCGTTCACATGGAATCATCCTTGAGTTCAAAAGCAGCTTCACAGAATCAAACACTGGAGTCTTAAGATGCATTTTAAAATCATAACTGTGAAGCTTAATTCAGAAAAAAAAAATTTCACATCAATTTTACAGTAATTTTAGATGTTATGTTGTAATGGAAACAGTAAAATTGAAGATAACTTTACTCAAGAAGTGTAAAAATTGTGTCTCATTGCGTGAGATGTTAAAAAACAAGAGAAATATTTCACAGCGGTCAAAAATCTCAAATTCGGTAAATCTGTATCCTGCTGAAAATTGCCATTGAGTGTGTGCTTTGCAAATTATGCCAAGACTGCGATTAGTTTACCGCATGTTATCTTATATATTTCCCAGAAGGCACTTGGATATTTATGGGTGTATGTTTCTGTGTACACGCATTCACACACATTGAACGTAGCGTGTGACCTTGTTTAAGCGCTGACACCGAGAAGAATCACCCGGCAACATCGCCACAGTATTTTTAGAAAAACCAGTGAGCAAACAAATTGCATGGTGACCCTCTTTCACCTCTCCATGTTCAAGCCTGACAGGTGTGTAACTTATAGCGTGGTCTCCTCCACCCTTCTGATTACATGCCCCGGACCCCCTCAACCCCCACCTTCTAGTATGTGAGAACCTCTGTCATGGGAGGAGTTCACCTCTGACCCCCATTTCTCCTTGAACTCCACACTTTTTGTGTTAAATTGTGCCATGTCCCTTATGCTGGTGTATCCTACTCCATTTTACAAGGAGGAGAGGAAGACCAAGCCCTTACTTTTTAGCACAAACAGCTTTTTCCTGTGACATTCCAGTGATACTGTGGTTGTTAACAGGTGGTTTTAGCAGCTGTGTATCCTAAAAGATACCACAGAAATAGCATTTGGTATGATCTATTCAAGGAAATATCCTGTTGTTTTATCACTGAAGTCTGGTTATAATCAAGTTCTTTAAGCAATTTCACTAATTAATAATGAACTCTAGGGGTACCGCTTCTCAAAAACCTTCCAGAACATTTTTACACTTTTGACTTGCCAAAAAAATAGATCTGAAATTTCTACATATACATACTGATTTAAATAATTATGGACAGTTCTGATAAGTTGATCATTTTCACATAATGGCCAATATTAAAATTCTGTATATTTGACAAAATAAACTAAAATGAATGAATGAATAAATAAATATTATTTTTATTCTCATGTTATTAGATTATTTTATGAATGGACATAAACATAAAATTTATTTTTTAAATTATATATTAAAATGTATTATTCAAAGTGATTATCCCCTATTATGATTGGTATAAATCTGATAGTTTCTAAAATAAAGTATTTATTGATATAATGACATTGTTTTTAATTTTGTGACCTCATATATAGTACCTATATAGCACGTATCCCTAATCTGCAAAAAAAATAAAAATAATAATACAGGGTTTTCCAGAGGGTGACCCTCACAATGCATCTATTCTTGAGTTGTAATGCTTGACGTAATGAAGATTTACTGCAGATATTTCTTTCTATGTCTTCAATCATGTCTTTTCTTGGCATCTGATATCTAGCTGTAACTCTACATTGTTTCTGTGTTGCGTTGTCTAAAGTTGGATGAATTGTGATGCTCATGGTTCACTTCTCAGTGTTGGTGGTACTGTCAATACGTGAACTGACAGGAATGTGTCTGATGTGCTGATAAATGCTGAAGTTTCGTGCGTCACTCTCTGGGCATGGTGCTTTGAATACTATCTTCTCCCTTTCAGCCCCAAACAGCAGGGAGAGTTGTAAGGATCCTCGGGCGAGGCTACATCTAGATATGAGTTTGGTTTGAGATATGCATCATGCGCGTATGCAAAAAAGAGGAAACCCTCTTGCTGGCCGGTCACTTAGGTGAGGTTTCTATGCAAACCCTTGATGACATGTTCCTGCTTCTGCATTATGCCACCCAGAAAAGGATACGCCTGATAATGATAGAGAGTGTAGCTGTGTTAAGTCAGTATATTCAGTGCATTTTTGTACAGTTTTAGTAAAAGCTTCTCTGATGTTCAAGATCTTTGTTTTGCATATGATGAATTGAGATCACTTAACCAAGTCCCCCAAGCTAAGGTTAAGCTACAATGGTGTGTGGATCACTTTGGGATCATATAAGCTTCATCAGAGTTACTTGATTCCTCCTGGGAGCGCCGCAGGAAGAGGAGGTCAGAGGTTGTTAGGTTGCCCTGTTGTGCCTTTGTAACCCTTCCATTGCTTCACTGTTAGAGGAATGAATTAACTCTTCACTACTTGCCTTTGCACACATGCTTTGTGGCTTCTTTGATGTCCTTTTGCCGCAGGGTAAGGGCGATTGTTCTTTTGGCAGGTAGGCTTGATGAAATTTCAGAGCTCTTGAAATCAAGACTGATTTTGGGCATTTGGGAATTTAGAATGGAGGAGGAAAATGAATGTAAAATGTTCCTTGATATATTCAACAAATTTTGATGAACTTCTCAAGTTAACTTTGTGGTTTTGTGGGTATTTGATGGACAACGAAGGAAATGCATAAAAAAAGGGTTGCATGCTTACTGGATAAAAAAGGATTATTTACTCGCCAAAGCTTTTGCATCTCTTTTGGAGTCAAGGTGCATGATTTGAAAACAACCAGTTGATAACATCTTGGTTCTGACTGTTTGCTTTTGGCGTTATCTTCGTATTTCCATGCCGATCTGCCCACTCACTGAAATTCGCAGGGATGTAGCTTAGCTGCATTTTCTCACAGTCCAGCAACTCTGTGCACAACATCCTACCTACTCCATTCTCTTTTAAGATCTTTTCTCATCTCATACCGTAATACCATTCTCCATTCTCTTTTAAGATCTTTTCTCATCTCATACCGTAATACCGTGAGAGTTTTCCGTAATCAACGCTCCTTTTCCCGCCATGTCTTCAAAGTAGCTTGGTGTGTGACTGCTCTAACTGAACTGGCATTTCTCTTGTAGATATCACACTCCTTTGCATTTATGTTAATGTGGAGGGAAATGTTCTCTACAGATTTTTAGGAATGATATGGTATTAATATGTTGTGATTTCCTACTGCTTTCACACCAATGAGTTGCAGTACATGGAGAAACTGCCAAATAACCTTTCTTCTCTGCCAGTGGTTAAGTGCTGAATTAGCTTTTTATAAGCCACGAACTTAAGTTCTGTACTACCTGTGGAATGCATCAGGAATGCAGGATCCTTAGCTGCTTGGATCAGACAGAAGAAAGTGTCTCTGGCTTACAATGTTGCTCGTGGTTCAGACTCAGTCTACCAACAAGCCATGATCCTCTGCTATCTGAATAACTTACACTGCACGGTACAGTGCTCACAGGGCTAGATCACTGAGCAACTTGATCTCTGGACGCTTTGTGGTGAACTCAACCTGCATTGCACACTCACCGTAGCTTTTTTGTAGAGGTCAGCTAGTGCGTAAGTGGACATTTCAGAGATTCTCTCTGTTGTGAATTTCCCAAAAAGTGCCATTTTCACTAAGCTGTCAAATTGAAATATTGTGTGTCCATTTGAAATTACAGTTTGTTTTATTTGTTTCATGTGATAGCAGTAGCGATGCTCAATATATTGATAAGATATACAATATATTATAGATAACTTTTTTTCTATATCCCCCTTGTGTCATTCAGGTTATGTTGTATTTTATAATGTTGTGATGCCTAATTTCAGTTATAGCATTTAAAATGATTATTTTATTTGTTTTTTTTCTTTTATTTATGCAGTCCATCCACTGACCAAAAAAGTACATTGTGAAAATGAACCAGCATAGTTCGATTTCAAACTCTGATTCAGATCAATCAAGCAAAGCGTGAATACAACCTAAAACTATACTTTAATGCAGTTTAGAATCTGAATTTACCTTTATAAGAAAATGTCATGCTACTCATAATGATCATATTCATAAGTCTCTGATACAATCTGAACACTGTCTGAAGTCTGTAGGCTTGTTCCTACAATCCACTAGAGGGTAGAGCCAAGAATTTTGGGTATTTCAGCATACCTGTCATAAACATGGGCTGTAAACTGGACAGTCCATCTGAGAATGTCCTGGGGCCTCTTGCTTGTCTTAAAGCCCCCCACCAGCTGCAGTCATTCCTCTCATTGCTGCATGTCACTTAACACCTCAAACCATTGCCGTCCACCTGGGCTTGTAGCAGTGCTTGGCAGAAGCCTTGTGAATTACCTCCTTACTTTCAAATGTGGTGAAAGTTATGATGCCTTCATTTTCAAATGGCAGTGTGCATATTGTGTAGCTTGACCAAACTACATTTTATTTGTCTGCATACTTGTATAACTGTGTTTAAAAAAGCAATTAAAGTTGTTTTGAAAGTACAGTTCTTCAATTTGCTGACTGTATTATGAGCACTACCTTAATCACATAAAATCTCATTAAAACGCTACCAGAGTCTAGACTGTCTCTATGAGCACAGCAGCCTTGGCAACACAAACTAACATCACTGGGACAGGACACTTACTCCATCCGCCCCCGTTTCAGAAGCACAGGCTTAATCCAGGAAACAAAAACCCCCACTGAGGTCGCGTAACATCAGCTAGACAATGACCTGTGATCTGCTAGGGGAAAAAAGTGGAGGCTAGAAACTTTAATCCAGGGAGAAAGCTGTTTTTCCTATTTATGCTTTTGTTCACTTAAGTGTTTTGTGTTTTGCCTTTTTTTTTTTTTTTTTAATTCTATGTTATTTTTCAAAGACATGGGCTTTGGTTGATTGGATAGTAAGTCAGATTTGTTGGGAAGGAAATGTTCCAGATAGTCAAAAGGATTAAATAAAAACACAGTGAACACCATGTTTTCCTGTCTAAACACACAAGCAGATTACATCTATAGAACAATAAGTCAAATGGGCATGGCAGAGTTATCCCTATTATTGGATTTTAGAGCAAGTCTGAATTTCCTTTTTTGTTTAACTGTCGGGTGGCACATTCAATTAAATGTATGTGTATAATATAATCAAAAAGCTTGACCTCTGTTGTATGTACATACAACAGAGATCAAGCTTTTTGATTACTGGTAAAGATTAACCAACAGTCTCTGTTGTGTTTGTTTGTCTGTGTTTGTTTTTTATTCAAAATTTGCTGAAAAGCTGTAGATGATTTTGTTTCTTCATCAGAACAGATTTGGGAAGATTTAGTGAATAGCTGCTATTAGAATGGGTGCCATCTACCATATTTGTTTTCACTTGTGAACAGTGCTTGATCTGTGCATATTTCGCTCCTGATTTAGACGAGACAGCCTTTTCTGTGGATAAAGCAATATTATGGATAGAGGACTCATATTTTTTTGGTTTGAAGTCTTAATAATTAATTTATTTAAAGTTAAATAAAAAAAAGAAGTTCTTAATAAAGAATTATTTATTTATTTGCAGCTTTCATTTCAAAAGACATTAATTGATGGACTGGAGTTGTGTGCATTATTATAATGTTTTTAATCAGCAGTTTGAACAACTGATGCAATGCTAAATTTAGTCAAGTCTGCTCTAATTAAGAAACTGTTTTGGATGGCCTCAAGGTGAGGAAATAGGATTGATTTTGATTCCATATTGACTTAAAGGGGTCATATGATACGATTTCAAGTTTTCCTTTCTCTTTGAAGTGTTACAAGCTGTTTGTGCATAGATAAGATCCCTGAAGATGCAAAGACTAAAGTCTCAAAACCAAAGAGATATTCTTCATAAAAGTTAAGACTTGACCACGCCCACCTAAAATGACTCATTCAAACATGCCCCCACATGTCTACGTCACGGTGTGGGAAGATTTGCAAAACCCCGCCTAAATGTATACGCAAAGAAAGGGGGTGTGATTTTTATTCTCGCTGTAGTATTGTTGCTGCTGCCGGCACCATGTTTTGGAGATGCTGTGTTTCGTTGTGAAAGTGAAACTACTTTGTTTGGGCTTCCAAAAGAGGACACAACTAGAAATCAGTGGTTAAGTTGTATTTACAACACTGTTCCAGAACAGTTCAATCCAAATATTAGAGTGTGTGCAGCACATTTACGGAGGACTATTTCCTGAACCTGGGAGTAGCCTGCCAGCTATGCTCAAAGACTGTTTCTATAAAGTGGGGCAATTCCAACTTTGCAAGGACAGTCTGGCGCTTCTGACTCACAGCCTGTAAGTACATGTTCTTATTTAAAGAATTTGAAACTATTTAACTTATTTAAAGAAAAACTATTCAAATGCAAGTTTTGAGCAGTGTAGAGCAGTGCTTGTTGTTTGTCGTTTCTCCGATCACAAATGCAGACATGATAATGTTTACGCGGCGTGATGCGATGCGTAAAAAGACAGTATAAGTCATTATAATCAGTAATTATGTCCCCACTGGATGCAACAAATGCCTAATTTATAATGGGTTTTATTGTTTTTGTGTCGTTGCGCCAGGACACGGCATCACAATACGGTAAGAGGCGTAACATTTCCGTCACACGCTTGAGGTATTCGGCCAATCACAACGCACTGGATAGCTGGCCAATCAGAGCATGCCTCGCTTCTCAGAATGATGAGCTTTGTAAAAATCGTTGCGTTTCAGAAAAGCGGAGCATAGAGAAGCAACAATAATGTGCAGTATGTGGAAAATAATGTGTTTTTTTAAACTTAAACCACATAAACACATTGCATTACACCAAATAATGTTCTTTTTAGCAACGTCATATGACCCCTTTAAAGATCTACAATACTGGATGAGAGCACATCAGCCGATGGGAAAAAATGGTACTAACTCAACATTGTCTTCAGTAAAATGTCATCGTTAAGTTACATAATTAGTTACTATGTGTTAATGAAACATTCATTTGCAGAGTAATTTTCTATAGCGCTGGTCCATAGCCTTTGGACATTTCAAACTATTGACGCAAGTATTAAACTTTTATTTGTCAAGTGGCGTTTTGGAGATCTGTCAGTGGTTGGTTCTGATTGTGGTGTTGACAGTGTTGTATCTCTTCATCACCTGCTATCTGTTGGCCCTGTTGCTGATAGTGAGAAAAAGCTGTAGAATTTATTCACGTAGTTGCTGCTTTCATTATTTCAGTATATATTTATGTTTTTAAAATATGTTGTCAATTATGTTTCTAGTTCTCTGTGTTGCTAATAATCATAAAGACTTACAGTCATGACCAAAAATATCGGCACCCTTGGTAAATATGATCAAAGAAGGCTGTGAAAATTATGTGATTATTGGGTGATGAAGGAATGGTCTCTGATCTCTTGTCAGGTGTTCTCTAACCTCATCAGGCTTTATAGGAGAAAATTTAGAGCTGTTAAACTGGCAAATGGAGGTTTTAAAAAGTATTGAATAAAAAGGTGTCGTTAATTGTGGCCAATGTGTATTAGAGAAAAACATTTATTTCATAATGATATTTCCCCCCATTTTAAATTGTTATTATCCAATGAAAGGTCAGATTTTTATTTTTAAATAAAAGATCAAAAGGATTAACAATGCAGATTAATTTTCACAGCCTTCTTTGATCATATTTACCAAGGGTGCCGATATTTTTGGCCATGACTATATGTGAACTGTAACCAACTGCATTTTTCATGCTTTTGATGCTTTGTGATTGCTTCAGACAGATTAATGCTATATTAGTGTGCATTAGATCCCTTAAGTATTGCTTGCATATACAAATAGTGAGTCAATAAGGTGTATTATTTTGTCTACATCTCTTGTGTTTATTGACAGAAGGGCTTGGAGGCCTAAGTGACTAGAACATTCTTGAGTTTCTTCAGGATAACATGTTATTGGCTTGTCTTGAAGTAATTTTCCTCCATCTTCTATAAAAGAAAGGTGCACTGGATGTGTGCTTAGCCAACAAACAATAAACATATCTACTCCATCAGATCACCCACCCACGAGGAAGGAGTAATATCCTTGGTACGAATACTTTCAGGATCTTCTTGATTGTATTATAACCTTGCAAATATGAATGATCACTTTTTATTGTTTATCATTTCTTTAACAATCATTTGCTTTATGGCATACACATTGTTAAATCATTTACCTACTGTCTTTTGTTTTCTTCCAAAGCCTCTTCCTCCTTCCCGAGCATCCGCATGGTATTTATTTACCAAGAGTAGCAAGAGATACTGGAAAAGGAGGGGTGGTGCTTATATAGAGTTCTGGGAAGTCTGACACAGGAATGCCTGCAGCAAAAGACTAACAATTTCAAGAATTTTTGTTTTACAATTCAAAAGACAATTAGCCTGAATGTCAGACTACACTGGCAGTGGGCACTGATCCTGCACAAAACAGCTTCATTCAGTTTGCCTGTTTGCCTTAAGTGGATTTTAGGAATCTTTAGGAAATTGTGAATGGATTACTTGTGCCCCACAGTATTATGCTGGCTTTTTTTCTGATTTTGTTAACCAGATATGTGTTATCTTTTATAGCCAACAATTATTTTAAATTTTAAAACATTTAAAAAAAACTTTTCCCCTTAATTGTGCATTGAGAGTTAATTTTTTTTCTTTCTTAAAATAGTATGTTTTTTTTTGTTTAAAAATAAAAATAAATGAAACCAACACTTGTAAATCATTTAGATTCATTTTTTGGCATTTTTGCCTTTATTATGATTGGACAGATCAGAGCTGACAGGAAGCGAAGTGGGAGAGAGAGAGAGAGAGAGAGAGGGGGGCAGGATCAGGAAAGATCCTCGAGCTGGGATTCGAACTCGGGACACCTGTAGCACAATGGCGCTGTATGTCGGCGTGCTGCCCACAAGGCTATCCGTGCCGACAGAGCAAACATTTCTTTAGATTTGTATAGTTTATAGTATATAAATAATATAATATAACACACTCTGTATATGTATATGTATGTGTATATATACAATTTACATAAACAATTCGCCTTTCTTGAGTGCTGTCCTATTTACCACAAAATCGTTCTTTTGCTTGCACTGCAGTTCATAAATCTGATACGTTGCATCTCAACCTAAAAACCAGTCTCTAAGCTGTAATCAGTCAGATACACGCTGATGCCCTTATTTACTGTTTGTCAGGCTTAAATGCTCTTCCTATTGGCAAATACTTTGAGGCTAACTCTTCTCCTTTAAGGAGGTGTCTGGTTACCTCTGGTAAACTATGGCTCAGTCTGCTTTGTTTTGGTTCAGCATGTGGGTGACACACTTACGCGGGTGTCACACCCTGCTTTAGGCTGTGTTAAGTTGAGAAACGTGATTATGCGGTGATGACCTCTGGCAGCAGAGGTGGTGTGAGACAAATATTGTGGCGCATGCTATTTTGGCTGAGCTTTTAGCAGTTGTAAATATTTACTTGCTTAAAAATATTCAATTTTATGTTTCCATTTCATTTTATATGTTTTCCGTAGGGGTGTGAGGGAAGCAGAATCTTGAATGATTTTCTACCATGACATCCAAATACAATGATATAATCAAGTGTTGTGGCCTTACAGTGTCTCTGTACGCTGACCGAAGGATCCAGACCCAAGGATTTGACCTTATGAGCAGACCTGGATGACATCCATGTTATTGTACCAAATGCCATCTGCCCTATTTGTTCTTGGCCCAGACTCCAAAAGTCCTCGGCTCTTGGTACATATCCAGCCCGAACCAGTATGTTATTTGAATCAAATTGCGGTAGAGTCACAGAGAAACAGATCTGTTTCATAAGATATATGTATGTGTGTCTAGCTGTTATTAGGGAATGAAATTCATCATCACGGATGTTGCACTATGGATGAGGTGTTGGAAACGAAACTGCACTTTTTGATTCAACTTAAAATGATACGGTAAGAGACTGTTACGTCTACTATGCTACATTTCTGTGTAATTCTACTGTTTACTATACAGTCATCAGGACTAAAGTATTGTTTTATACAACCGTGGCTGAGCTGTAAATAGGCTCCTCGTAACGTGTGCTGCGTTGAAAGGGTTGCGTTCAGGCACGAGAATGAATACTCGCCTAATGTTCGGCAATCAGAATGTCATGCTCCCAAAATAAAAGAAAACGCTGTGCAAACACGCTGCTTGTCAAGAGCTCATTAAAGCCGAGAGGCGTTTATAATGCAGCAGAGACATAGTAAATCACTCTATCCCCTGAAGCCCTGTTAGAAAGCCAGCCTTTTTTAGCCGTGTTTGCCCTCTTACGAGTTGATGTGCCACACCTCTAACCCACTGCTGTCAGACCTGCTGCCACATTACCTCTGAAAGCAACTATTGGAACAGAAGGACACATTCAGCTCGCTTTCCTTTCTCTCTTACAGACGAACAGTCTGCAAACATGCACACAGATTTATATTGTGGCATGAATTTTGATGGCACTATAACTATGACAAGTTCCTGAACAAACAGTGGAGACCGGTATGATCGGCTCTCCTCAGCTGATCGGAATCAAATAGGATAAACAAGCATGGAGAATGACTGCTTTCTTGTTCAAATTAAATGCTACTCTAGGCGCCCCTCGAGGCCCTGCTGTCTGTTTTTGCGAGAGGTAAATGCCCCCCATTCAGCAGCCCAGTTAATGTTAATAGACGTTATTTAAACAACTGTTAAACAGAGGATTAAATTGGATTTGGCTAAAGCAGGCTTGAGGGAGTGGTGTTTTCCCTCAGTGTATGCTTACACACACACACACACACACACACACACACACACACACATATACATGCAGGGTGACACACTATGCAGGTAGACAAGAGCTTAGAGTGTCAAAAGTCAGGATGTGCTACACTAGGTCACCCAAACACGTATCGATAAAGCCAAGGTTTTAGCTTCCACGTGGAGCTTTGGATCCAGGGAAAGGTGCCACGCGACATGCTTAGAGTGTTCTGCTGCGTCATCCATACCTGCATCCTGTTTATTAAACTGTTTGACTTGAGAGATAAGAGACAGTCAAATGATGAGGATGTTCCCCTCATGAAACCTGTAACAAACGTATATTGTTCTTAGACAGTTTCCTAATTGTTGTAATCCAATTTTTAAGTCAGGTTATAAGAATATAAAAATAATTTTCATCAGAATTCAGAAATATTCCAGAACCTTTCATTTTTCCCTAAAATCAAAAAAGTTCATTAAATAATTGGTATTAGATACAAATATTCAAATGGCATGCAAACAAATTCGAACTTTTCTCAGAAATGACTTCACTTTTCTGAGAGATTTTTTTTTTGCAATTATTTTTTAGGGTATAGATACTGTATTTTAAGCCAGTTTCCCTCAAGTTTACACAAGTGCCTCAGCTAAGTAATCACAGGTGTAGTTCATTCATTAAGTTTGACAACCAGAACATGTCCAAATACTTGTTTAATCTTAATTTTGAACAAAATACCTGGATCCTGTTCTGCCTGGGTCTGTTGTTTGTATTGTGTACACACACATACACACAAATATACATTTATGTATATATACATATCCATATTAGTGTTTAGAAAAACTGTATTAATACACTATTACATAATTTCTTGCTTGTGGTATCTTTATTTTGAAGTTAGCTTGCGTTATCTTTTAAAAAAAATGGCATTCAGTTTAAAGGGATAGTTCACCCAAAAATGAAAATTCTGTCATTAATTACTCACCGTCATATCGTTCCAAACCCGTAAGACCTTCGTTAATTTTTGGAACATAAATTAAGATATTTTTGATGAAATTCGAGAGATTTCTGTCTCTCCATAGACAGCAATGCAACTGACATGTTCGAGGCCCAGAAAGGTAGTAAGGATATCATTAAAATAATCCATGTGACATCATTCAACCTTAATTTTATGAAGCTACGATAATACTTTTTGTGTGCAAAAAACAAACAAACAAAAATAACAACTTTATTCAACAATTTCTTCTCTTTCGTGTCAGTCTTCGACACACGTTCAAGAAAGTACCACGACGCACTGGTAACTCGTGAATGCGTGGTGAAAACTGACACGGAAGAGAAGAGATTTTTGAATTAAGTAGTTTTTAAAAAAAAAAAATTTTTGTCTTCATTTAAAAAGTATATCTATTATTTTATCATATGACAACTAGTAACTTGTTTTTGTGTGTCCAACTAAGTGTACTAAGTGGTCACTGTATATTGGCAGGACTAAAGGAAGAGGATCGGCACACTGACACATTCACTTTATCCCATGTGTCAGTGTGTCGATCTGCATCTAGAAAGCTGTTACAGGTTATGTGCACATTATCTAATTTGTCTGTGCATCATTCACTCTTCCATCCCTCACTGTTGTCTGACCCCATGTGAAAGTTTTTAGGCCAATAGTTTAAAGGTTAATGCTTTCCCTTTGAAGGCAAAAGCAAACTGCAACATAAATTTTCCCTTAATTCTAATCTACTAAAATAATTACACCACTTGCTACCTGTATGTATTTAACCACAGTTTAATTTTAACCGCAGTTAATTTTTGCAAGCTTTGTTATATAGGCTAAGTAATTGCCTCACTTCCACTTGCAGGTAGACAGTGCTC
The DNA here is from genome assembly GCF_012432095.1 of Onychostoma macrolepis. Classification (NCBI taxonomy): domain Eukaryota; kingdom Metazoa; phylum Chordata; class Actinopteri; order Cypriniformes; family Cyprinidae; genus Onychostoma; species Onychostoma macrolepis. The sequence goes on from NC_081163.1 coordinate 11,209,484, forward strand.
TCATTCCCAGTCGGACTGTTGTGGCTGAGAGTGAGATGGCGTAGGCTTATCTCTCTCTCTCTCTCGCCGACTGGAAAGTGATTTAGGTGAGACTTTTTAAAGTTGCCTGTCTGGGCCACCTCGTCACGAGACACTCGGAAATTCAGCCTCTCTTTCTAAGACGACTGCGGCCTCATTCTGAGTTCACCCCCCTCCCCCTTCCTCTCGCGATTTCCTTTCCACCGTGTAATTACAAGGCAGACGCCAGTCAAGGAAATGCTGTGATGTCATCACACTCACTATTGATTATGTGTGCGTGGCATTTATATATTGTGTGGACATTCTGGGTGCTTTTATATGCTGTGTTGACTTTCTGGGTGCTTTAAAACGATCTACATACAGGCAATGCTAAATCTGTGAATTTATATCATTTTATCATTTTTTTTGCTTGCGAAACGCTAGCATTTATTTACTCATTATATAACTGCTGCGATATTTTTGTAACAACAGTTGTGCAAGAATTGTTCCGAAATGGATTCTTGCATAATTATTGTTACATTAGCTTTTAATAGAAGGACGAACGGATGCTTGTTAATTGAATTAAAATACCTGTTGTTTTGGGTTGTGTTTTGAATGAACTGAAACGGGGTGGTAATGAGAAGTGAGTGGGGGTGGTGTGGACAGCTGGCCCGTCTGATCCCCTGAGTCTGCTCCTAAATTGGTTTTAGCAGCACTAATAAAGCTGATTATCTCTCTGCTTCCAAGTCCCACTAACCCTGACACCCGGGCAGCTGGGGCCCTCATACGCCAGCCCGGTCCCAGCTCACTCGCTGCAGTCTCTCCGCTTCCCTCCTTTTCTCTCTCTGCTCTTATCAGTCTTAGCAGCTGCCATTAAGCTTTCATTGATGCTTGCATCGTTTAAGGTGGCACATGAAGCTTTAGTGTATTTTTATTATGACTGTCAATCGATTCAATTTTGATTTAAATGTTATGCTAATGAATCAATTTTCATATATAGAGGTAAATGTATTGTTTGTTTTTATATAATAGGACATAAGCATATCACTGGCCAACAGCAATCCTTTTTGCAATTGAGTTTGTTAGTCTGTCTGATGTAGCAGCATAGTTTATTGCAAATATTTTTGGCTCCTATGACAAATTGCTTGTGTTGTTCCTCGTTTGTAAGTTAAAGGCATCTGCTAAATGAATAAATTTGAATGTAAATGTGGACATGAGGGCCTTTCGCAAAGGCAGCGTTCTTGTATTCATCATTTTTGTTTTGGTCCATGTACAATTGTTATTTTTGCTTGTTACTCATTAACACTCCTGCTGTAGTAGAAATGTATATATATATATATATATATATATATATACAGTATACTTTTATTCTGCTGGGATGCACGACTGGATGCAAAACTGACAGTGACGTTTTTTTGTTACAAAAAATATTTCAAATAAATTCTGTTCTTTTGAACTTTGTATTGATCAAAGAGTCTTGGAAAAACGCATCATAGTTTCTAGCAGAAGCAGCACAACTAAGAAAGTTAATAAGAAATTAATTAATTAATATTACGAATAAATTAATTAATAAGAAAGCTTCTTGAGCACCAAATCAGAATATTAGAATGATTTCTGAGGCATCGTGTGACACTGAAGACTGGACCTTTGAAAATTCATCTTTGTCATCACAGGTATAAATTACATTTTAAAATATATTAAAATATAAGGATTTTTAAATTAATAACATAATAACGTTTCACATTACTAGTTTTACTGTATTTTTTATCAAATAAATGCAGCCTTGGTGAGCACAAGAGACTTCTTTTAACAACATCTTACCAACCCAAAGCATTTCTTTATCAACTTCAATATGCTTTTTTTTTTTTAAAGAAACATTGTATTTATTTATTTATTTATTTATTGTATAATACTTGTACAATACTGCCGTCCAAAGGCAAAGCGCAGTAACTACACATTTGGTCAAAATTTAGGCTTTGTGTCCTAAAATGGGCTTTGTGACATCTGTTCTGTCTTGTGACAAAGTCTCCTGGTTCAGTTTTATCCCATTTCAGAGAAACAAGAGTGTCAAATCCAAGCTAATACCAAGGTAAACTGCGGTAAGTGAAGTTACTGCATTCTGGCTTTGTTTTCCTGTTTGACACGGCAGATACTGCACGGTCTGCCTTGGTATCCCGCGCCCAAATGATGGTTGAACTCGCTTTTGCAATAGTGTTTTAGTTGTGTAAGGTTATCCAAAGGCGGAGTGCAGTATCTGCATTTTGGTTGTCAAAGGTCACTTCAGTGGTCATGGTTTGTATCTATAAAAAATTTTATCATAAGAAGGCTTTAAATGAATGAATTGCCACTAATCTACCCACAACATGTCTGACTGGCTGATGTAAAAACTTTAAAGTCATTTTTCTCAGTTTCAGTGTTTGCGTAGTTACTGCACTTTGGCTTTGTAGGGCAGAGTACTTACTGTACAATACTTTACCTTTAAGAAGGTAAAGGAGAATCAAATGGAAATGAAAAATCCAGAATGGCCTCTGTAGTAGCTGAAACTCACCTTAATTCCTCCCCTTAATTACATACTTTTTGTGGGAATAGTTTCATGTTGTTTCATTGGGTTTCGTGACGCATGCATCCAGAGCATGAGGCCTTTGGTAATGGCCACATCAAGGTCAACAGCCACTCCCATTTTAATAAAATCCACAGAAATCCCAATCCCAGCCGAATCAATACATGAAATCACTGTGTTAATAACAGTAACTCCAACAGCACTTAAAAAAAGTGAAAACTGCACAATAAGTGCTTTACAACAAGTTCATTAGCTACAAGCCACTAGTTGGTTAATTGAAAGGTTATTTATCTGCCCATTAAATGTGCTTTGTTGTTTTAACAGTGAGATTGTAATTGTAATAACGACTGTAGGAACAGTATGTGCTGTTCTGTCCTTCCTCTCTTGTTACACCCTCTGACATTGAACTATACAGTTCAACATGATTACCATGTAATCATGGTCCCTAATACCTCGTTTTACATGAATTCCTTTAATCATCATCATATTCCGGCACATTCTGTCTCTGTATCGCCGAATTTACATTCCCACGTCAGATATTTTTAATAAATGTTTTGATAACTGGTATTCATAAAATAGTTTTCTGCTGATCAAGAAGTCAGAATTTGCTCCGCAGCTGTTCTCAGCCCAAAATCAGCCATCAAAGTTTTATTAAACATGTAAACAAACAGAAAATTACCTCCTAAACATGCCACTTTGCTATGACATCTTAATGAGTATGTGGCTAGACGCAGGTTTCAGATGTTTATAGAATATAGTCGAATATACCAGATGGTTTACTCTCTGCATTCTGCAATTGGGTCAAACATCTTAAAATGCTTTCATGTTGTTTCCTGTAACTGGACTGTGAGGTTGCCGGTGGCTTACAAAAGGCACATTTTTGAAAGCCAATTCCTATAAATATCTGCGATTTTATCAAATTGGTTCAATGGATGGTGGTTTTGCTCTTGGTTGGGGAGATTGTGGAGTACTTTACAGTAAATGGAGGAGGGAAAAATAAGAAATTTGGAAGGAGGAAGGAGAGAAGGGGGAGCAAGAACTTGGACCTGTTGGACTGAAACCCAAATTGCCCTTAAGAACGGGAACTGCCTGAGAGCAGGAAACAACTTCAAAGCCTCGGATACGTCTCAAACATTTGTAGACACCACAATTGCGATGTTCCTTTCTCTGCTGCCTGCTTTTTATGCTGGAATGCTGGGAAGTATACTTGGCTGTTTCACTAGCTCAATTGACAATAAACGTATTGAGTTTTTTCTCTTTTCCCCCCAAAGACTTTCTATACAACCTTTCTTACTCTAACTGGAACATAACCAGAACCAGTGCACAGCAGATGTGGAGTCAACGGCTGAGACTTACACATGAGCTGATATATATCTTCCGAGAGGGTCATTTTACTGTCATGTCAGATTTTGTGATTCTGCTGTTGTCTCTACATGCAAAACTTCCATTACTTTCTCACATTAGGTGGTAATTAAACGGAAATCCGTTAAGAAGCTGTTAATCTTTGACTTTGAACTGTCATTGTAATTTTACTTACTTCATAAATTCGAAAAGTCTGAAACCGTATATCAGGGCGAATAAATAGGATTTTCATTTACCTTAGTTGTGTTTAATCGTTTTTAAATATGAGGGAATGTCATACAACCTGTTTGCATTTCTACCAAGATTATATTAGTTTGGTTGGACTCAGATATTGGAAGATATTAGCATTACCAAAGATATTGGTAGTGTTTTCTCCTCTTATATATATATATATATATATATATATTTATAATATGTGTATATATATAATATAATTTGATTTTGTAATCATTTGTATTATATATATATATATATATATATATATATATATATATATATATATATATATATATATATATATATATATATATATATAATGAATAATTCTATATATTATATAAATACACTGTTAGACATTTCAATGGGTTTTACAGTAAGTTACTGTAATTACAATTTACAGTATCAAACTGTATTTGATTGATCAGTATACTACTGTAATTCATTCATTTTAATATAGATTTCATTGGATTTTATAATTTTTATATAGAATTCATTTTATTTTTACTCTACATGGGTACTACTGGCATTCAATTAAAACAGACACAATAATTACAAAATATCAAATTCTTTATTTAAAACATTGCATGTATAACACATAAAAATACAGTCTTCCAACTCTGGAACAGTGCATCTTCACCATTTCTCCTGTCTTAGGACGGTTTGCAGTGCATTTTGTTGTGATTTATCCTCACAAAGAATCTTTAGGCAACAGAAACATAAAGACAAGCAGCCAAAGAATACATAGCCATCTGCAAAACCCAGGTGCTGCTCCAAAACGTGGCCACCATCTTTGCTCACCATCCACTTTGACAGAAATGTCTTCTCTGAAAAACAAGTAGAAGAAATGGCACACTTTCAAAAGGCAAACCTCATATAGAATACACAAATCTCTCAAAAACATAGTTGTTCTCTTACCATGAATTATCAGCCTCAGGGTGGCTGGTGTGTCCATGTCTTTCTTGATGCTTCATTGCAGTTGCCTTTAAAACACAAATACAAAAAAATGCAGTAAATCTTAAATTCCATTAAAAACTATAACAAACTAATTCTAAAACTAGAAAGGCAGCTAGCCATAAAACTAGTTTAACCTAGCTAACATATGATTTTATTTTCTCAGGCTACTGGCCAACATTAACTACTAACACCTGAACTAAATTTCACATTAGTTAACCTAATGTTAATATAAGATAAGCGTTGCTCGTTAAAAACTATTTTAATTCGGTAACTTAATTCAATAAGATGACAAAAGTCGTTTGAAACGACAGCGCAGTTTACCATGGTAAAGTTCTGTAACCGCCATGTTGACTAGTAACTGTTAAATGTTACTAATGTTAGGTAAACTGATGTGCAAAAATCTGACACAAACACACAGACAAACGTACATATATTTTTACCTTGCTTGCTGGTCTTATTCTCTCGTAAGGTGCATCGACACACAACGCAGATGTTCTCCGGAGCTCTTCCACTCTCGCGGGTTCATCCCCGGGAAAAACCCGCGACGCTGCCCGCTGCTTCCTTGTCTTCCTCGAACGCGAGTGGCGCGGCGAGGCACGACTCGATAAAAAACAACATAGAACCCATTATATATATTATCTACAATGGATGCGGACAGTAATGTGATGCCCCGGTATATTTCTGATGTATAGATGTACTACAAGCGCTCGCGCTGTTTCTGACACAAAGTACAAACGGATTTTCGAAGCGATGTAATGCATCCAGTAGTCAGTCCCAAGCTGTTGCGGTGTTGTAGACACGGTGTAGGGCAAATTGTGTAAGTCCAAATGTAAGAAATTAGGAAAATAAAACGACCTCAGTATAATGGCGCCAAAGAGACCGTTACAGTAGTATACAGCAATTTAAAAAAATACAGTAAGTCTCTGTACGTGGGGTCTGACGTCACAGAAAATTCCCATGATGCAAAGGGAATTACAGTTATTTACTGTAAAGGGAATTTGCAGTATTATACAGTGTATATATAATTTACATTTTTTTTAAATAATTAAAATAATTATAATTGAAAAAAAAAATAATAATAATAATAATTAATTATATTTAAACAGTCCTTTCATGCTTTTTCTAATATGTCATTCGGTTTAATGTCAACATGTTGCTTTAACACATCATTTACAATATTAATGATGTTGGCTTGAAAGGAATTAAATGAAATATGCATTTTTTTGGCGTTATGTACTCATGAAAGATCAAATCAACATCAGTCACAATCAGATCAGTTAAACCTTATCATGGCTCGTTAAGTCAGTATAAGAAGTTTGTAATTTATCTCTGAAGACATTTCAAGTCTGTAGCTTGTGTCTATCAGGGTGAACATGTGGGGTATAGGTTACTAAGCAGAACAAACACTCCAGAACAAGCACGTTTCAACACATCTTGTTGGACCCTTAACAATATGTGGAGTTAAGATAAGATTAATATGCTATTGGCTGGGGGAATTTACCATTTTAATATAACAGTAACTCTGAGCTGTACCTGGTCCCTGTTGAAGGTGATGTTTATCATGGCAAAATAGTTTCTCCTGTCCCAGTTTAGTGTGCAGAAACAATTTTAAGTAAGTCATTTGTTCAGAACACAGGGCTCAAGCCAGTGATTTTTCAAAGCAAGATATTTTGGGATCAGAAGACCTTGCATTTGTAATTAGTCAACATAATCTTCTCATTCTGCACCCTTAATGCTTATTCCCAAAGGGTCGGGGTGGTGAGTGTCGTGTGGCAGCTGAGGTTGTGAGCAGAGCCCTGACTGACTCACACTGGCAGGAGCTCAGAGTGGCGGTTCACCACAGTCAGGACCTATGACACAGTCAAACACCTAGCACAAATGGCCCAAGAACTGTTAAATATTTAATGTCTGACACCCCTCTCACATGTCAAAAAAAAGGTCCTGTTGAGAGCCAAATGCTACCCTGTTAAAAAAAAACACAAACATCCGACCTCTCCTTTACCCCACCAGTGGTATACTTGCATTTATGCAACATAAAACGTGACGATAATCAGAAAATTCCTACTAGTGAATCAGTCTATATTTTGCTTAGCAATGAGACATCCCAGTTGATTTATTAAATGAATTGCATATATCAGCAGTGCTTAGAAAAACACTTAAATGAAGACACTGAAATTGAATAGACGTTAGTCGCGACAGGCGCCTTATTGAATTTTACATGGATGAAAATGAGGTTTTGAGGAATAGACTATGTATAAATTTACTTTACAACTGTATTAAGGTGATACATCACAGAATTTTTTAAATTCACAACTTTCAAAACCATTTTATGGACCGAAAATATAAAAATGGATTCCACAAAAATATTAAACAGCACAACGTTGTTTTAAACATTGATAACAATAAGAAATGTTTCTTAAGAACCCTTAAGAACCAAATCAGCATGTTAGAATTCTGAAGTAATGTCTGGAAAAGCTTCCGGCTTACTTCTGGCTACTGTTCGGACAGTCTTGCTTACTGCTCTGCGCTTTGACTCGTACTTTTCTCAGATTTTTCTAAGATTTTAACTTCAGCAGATCAGCACAGTGCTCAAACAAAACATTTTTGGCAGACACACTAAAACTAAAAACTTTTCGGGACTGGAATAATACTACGAAAAAGAAGAATCTTTGCCTCTCACTGCCAGCAGCTTACATTCTGTAGAAGGGAAAACACAGCTGTCTACGTTCAAATAGATGAGAGAGAAAATGCCTCTTGTGAATGTGGAATCTACTTGCTGGATGAACTGCCACAGACTTCTACAAATGATTGCAGTTTTTGAAACAAAGTTACTTGCTGGAATTCCAAAACAGGCGGTGCACACACCAGATCGTCATCATGGACCCCCTCAGCATACAGCCTGTGAGTCCCGTGAATCTAGTGAATCTCAACAGTTTATACCAAGTGTAGAGGAACAAGCCGAAACTGATTGACAGACTAATCGATGGCACAAACAGGGAGCGAGACCCAAAGGCACTCAAGACATCAGATTGTCACGAGTATCTCGTATTGCATCCTCTACCCCAGATATGGCTGTGACAAGGCTTGCAAACACTGGTATTCTACCACCCCCTATACATCTTGAGAACAGATTTGAAGCATTAATGAATGTGGATGAGGAATCCCCAAATGTGACTAAACATGGATCGTATCAGCCAGCAGCTAACATTGCTACTAACGGGCGCTCAAGGTCGAGCAGACAGCGGCTTTCAGCTCAAAGCGCAGCCGATCCCAGGACTCTGATAGTGGGTGAATCTATTATCAGAAACATCAGTAGCAGGACTACAACTACATGCTGCTTTCCTCCAGCAACCATCTCTAATGTGAACAGGGAACTTCAGAACATTCCAATAAAGCACAAGACTGCAAATCGAATCATAATTCATGTGGGGAAGAATGATATTCGGAAAGAGCAGTCATAACTCCTTAAGAAAGATTTCAGTGAACTCTTTGAAACACTTCAAAGACTTGAAGTTCAGTCGTTCATCAGTGGACCACTCCCAGCAAGGGGAACTAACATGTTTTCACGGTTGCTTGGGCTGAATACATGGCTACAGAGAACCTGCGGTATAAAAGGAGTCAACTTCATCGACAACTTCAATCTTTTCTGGGGCCATAGACAACTGCTTAAACTGGATGGCCTCCACCCAAGCAAACTTGGTTCAAGAGTGCATTCAGTTCGGCGCTCCGCTGCTGCCTTTCAACGGGGTCATTCCCACACTGGTGGGTCCCGAGCAGGCTCTGGTAATGGAACAAGAAGTGAATATTCTCTTGAGGAAGGAGGCCATCGAGGTGGTCCCTCCTCTCGACAGAGAGTCTGGGTTCTACAGCCGTACTTCATAGTTCCCGAGAAGGATGGAGGGTTGCATCCTATTTTAGATCTAAGTCAACTGAACCGCTCAGTCATGCAACTGAAGTTCAGGATGCTCTTCGAGCAGGTCGTGTCTCAGACCAGGTCCGAGGACTGGTTTGTCACGATCGATCTAAAAGATGCATACTTCCTGTGATGGGGAAGGATGGAGATAGGAAGTTCGTGAGGTTTGCTTTGGGGGCGAAGCATACCAATATCGGGTTCTTCCCTTCGGCCTTGCACTCTCACCCCGCACTTTCACGAAGTGTGTGGATGCTGTGCTGGCTCCTCTGTGACTCCAGTGCATCCGCATACACAACCACATTAACATTTGGTTGATTATTAGCTCAATCAGAGCAGATGGCGGTTCGGCATCGAGATGTTGTTCTCACTCACGCGAAAGAGCTGGGGTTAAGACTTAGTGCCAGAAAAGTGTGCTTTCTCCAGTACATATAACCACTTTTCTGGGTGTGGTGTAGGAATCGACAACGATGCAGGCACGTATATCCCCTGCTCGGATCGAGTCGATCCTCACGTCAGTCAAGAGAGTGAGAGAGGGCCGGTCACTCACTGTCAAGCAGTTTCAGAAACTGCTGGGTCTGATGGCAACTGCATCCAGCGTGATACCTATTGACTTGCTGGACATGAGACCCCTACAGTGGTGGCTCAAGACAAAGGGGTTCTCCCCGAGGGGAAACCCGCTCCGCATACAAGGTCACACGGTGATGCCTACGTACCTTAGACATGTGGAGGAAACTTTGGTTCTTGTCTCAGGGCCCGGTGCTTGGAGCTCCTTGTCGCCGTGTAACGCTAGCGACGGACGCGTCCCTCACCGGTTGGGGAGCGGTCATGAGTGGCCACTCTGCCCGTGGTGTGTGGAGCGGTCGCCATCTCACTTGGCACATCAATTGCCTGGAGATGCTGGCCGTGTTTTAGGCTCTGAAACACTTTCTCCCGGACCTGAGAGATTGTCATGTGTTGGTGCACACTGACAACACTGCGGTGGTCTCTTATATCAACCACCAGGGAGGTCTGCGTTCGCGACCCTTGTACAAGCTGGCACACCAGATCCTTGTGTGGTCCCAGGGCAAATTCCTCTCGCTGAGAGCAGTGCACATTCCTGGGCATCTCAATATGGGAGCAGACATCCTGTCGAGGCAGGGGCCGAGGCCCGGGTAATGGAGGCTTCACCCAGAGGTGGTGAAGCAGATATGGAGAGGTTTTGGCCAGGCTCAGGTGGATCTGTTTGTGACTCAGATGACATCGCACTGTCCCCTCTGGTTCTCTCTGACTCATCCAGCTCCACTGGGACTGGATGCTTTGGTACAGACTTGGCAGACTAGTCCGCTTTTAGCTATTATGCCGCCCACAGTTGGAACCATTTTCCAGAAGAGATCAGATGTGCTAAAACATTAGCAACATTTAAATCCAGACTCAAAACTCATCTGTTTAGCTGTGCATTTGTTGAATGAGCACTGCCACGTCCAAACTGATTGCACTGTATTTTATGTATAAGCATTCTCTATTCTTAACTGTTTTAAATTCATTTTAAATACATTTTTCTAATGTTTGTTTTTAAATTCCTTGTTTTTGTTTTGATGATGATGATTATTATTATTACTATTATTTTTTTTTAATTTTTTTTTTGATTCCTTGTTTTTATTGTTGTGATTGTTACTGTTTTACTTCCTTTTATGTAAAGCACTTTGAATTACCACTGTGTATGAAATATATAAATATATATTTAAACTATATAAATAAACTTGACTTACCTTGTCTGTGAAAATACAGCTTTGCAATCACAGGAATAAATTACATATTTAGCCTAAATATATTGTAATCGAAAACAGTTCTTTATGTAATAATATTCCACAATATTTTTGGTTATATAAATGCAGCCCGATGAGCGTAAGGGACTTATTTCAAAAACATGATCAAAATTATAGCACAAAATTATAGTATAAAATTATTATCCATTGAATGCACTGCTATTTATGTAATTTACATTTTGTTATATAAATGTTTGTTTATTCACTTTTTTTTGTAATTGAATTTAACAATTTTAAACTGACAGGTATTTTTGTCTTCTTATAATTAGACATGTTATTGAGATGTTATAATGGGAACCTGTGTTTTGTCAGTTTTATGGTTGGTTTAGTTTAGAAATGAATGAGTTCAGGAACAACAGCCTCAGGATAAAAAGAATGAGAAAAACAACAAGTTGGCTAAACCTGATTTCATACGTAAGCAATAGTGATGAGCTGTTTATACCAATGCCTTTTATTTAAAGTAAGCAAACTAGAACTGATGGCATTATGATTATCCCACACTTGTGCTGTTTGCACTTCAAAGGGATAAGCTGCTTCAGAAAATAATTGCTCAGTTATACATGTAGCCTAAGTGTTCGCTGTACAGCAATAAATGGAATCCAGGGGCCTAAAACATAAAGCTTCTTAAAAAGTGGATTGTTTTTTTATTATTATTTTTTTTTCAGTGCTTACATACTTTTTTTCCCAGATTAATATTGATAACTACAAGTATGCCATTCATAGATTGACTTGTATACTGACTTGTGTCCAATGACATGATTTGGGGGCAGGACCAATGACATGGAGATCTAGAAACAGTAATTATTTTGTCAATTTCATTTGGTGCCTTTGAACACAGCTGCCTTAAGAAGTGCAAATTGTATGGCCACTTAAAATTATATGTATTCACCCAACATAAATTCTTGACCAAATGCATTAAAGGACTTTCCTTATCTATACCAGCATTCCTCTCTTGCTGTGTTTTTGTAACATTTGCTTCACGTGTCTGTTTTGCTTTGTGTTTATGCATGTGCACACATGTAGCGTGTTTTGTTCGGCAGCACTATTGTTGTTTTTAGAGCTGATAACTTTTCTCTTTGATTTTTTTGCTTAAGAGGACTTGGGTGGATATGCTGTCTTTGTGATAGGCAGTAAGTAAAAACAGCATGAACAAAAGCCAAGTGGGTTTGTTCTGATGTGCTTTTACACATGAAAACGTTAGTTGAACCCTTCAAACACGTGTTGACAACTTTGTCTAAGTTCCGATTTACAGCCAGTGCCCCCATCATGCTAACAATCTCTTTAGTGTTCCACTGAAGGAGGAAAAAGTTTTGGAAATAACATGAGGGTGAGTAAATGATGACATAATCTTTGATTTGATTCATGAGTTTTAGATAAATCTTAAACAAAGAACAACCCACCTCGGATGGCTCATTGTTTGCTAATTGTTAAAAAGCAAATGGAAAAACCCAACATTGTGTACCGCTGGGTGAATGAGCCGTTGACAGTAATGCTCAGTGCCCACATTTTGGTCCAGTTGGTCCATATCCAGTTTCATGCCTCTCCTCATATAACTTTGATGAAACCAGCGCAGCTCGAGCAGCAAAGTCCGCTGAAAGGTCACCCACCACATCTCAGTGATGTAATTCAATGCTGACACATCTGGAGCATGTCAAAGCATGCGGGCGTACGTGTGTGCGCATGTAAGTGTGAGCATGTGTTCATGACTTTCATACATGTTTGCGCATGTCTTGAAACAGAAAAGTGTCACTCTTCTGGTAACGTGAGATACTCTGTCATCATGTGTGTTTGGGATGTAGAGAACGCAGGGGCGTAGCAACCATTATAACCACTTTTAGATATTTCTAAGTTCATCCCTCCCACTTTGAAGGGGATAATCATTATATTTTAAGAGTTTCGTTTTGCTTGGCTGCAGGGCAAAGAAAAAAAATTGTAGTTGGGCCTGTAAAATTATAGAAGCCTTACTAGGAGCATTGGCAGTGTACTTTTATGATTACATCTTTTGCATTATTTTGCTAGGTTGGATCCTGCATCTTGATTTATTTATTTTAGATAGGTGTCTTTATTGTTATATTCTTAAACTTGTTATATATTACTATTCATATTTTGGGGTATAGCTAAGATTTTATAATAGTTTTGGGAAAAAAGTGTCTCACCAAGGCTGCATTTATTTGATCAAAAATACAGTAAAAACAGTGATATATTAAGAAATAATTTTACAATTTAAAATAAATGTTTTTAATTTATTATATTTTAAAACGTAATTTATTCCTCTGATTACAAAGCTAAATTTTCAGCAGCCATTACATGATTACACTCACATGATGTTTCAGAAATCATTCTAATATGCTGATTTGTTGCTCAAGAAACTTTATTATTGTATAAATCATGAGGTCCCACATTAAGTGGCCTTAACTACCATCTACTGTATGTACTTACGTTTAAATTAATCATTTGATACAATGCACAAATTGTGCACATAAATGTTTTACATTGTACTTATATTTTTAAAATACCTGCATGTAATTACATTTAGAATTACACTGTTGACCCATCCCTTACACCATACATCAAACCTGTCCCTGACCTTACACATATCCCACCTCAATAGCAGCAAAAGTGTTTTACAATACAATATGAACACAATAAGTACAATGTACTTCTATTTTTGATGCAAGTACATAGAAGTTAAGTATACTTAATATAAGGTGGGACTGATTTTTTTGTAAAATGAAACCAACTGTAAGCATTTTAATCCTTCCTTGTTTAATAAAAGTAGTAATTCCTTTCATATAAAAACTTCTAACCGCGAACTTTTGAACGGTAGTGTACATACACACCTTTTGTAAGACTACGAAGTTTTCTTAACGGCTTGAGCAATAGTTCAGAAAATCCCCCTGACAAAAGAACTATTAATCCAGTGTATGATACTGTCCCGTCTTCAGTTACTTCATGGCAATGATTCAGTCAGTTTCTCAAGCAAGACTGATGGGTCTTTCCCAAACAAAGTGAACATTATCTATTTACCACCGAAAAACAGCTCACACAATTGGAATCGGAGTCAAAGCCAAGTGAGAGCATGCTTGTGTTTGCTTGCCCTGTCCTTTTCCCCTGCATTGCAGTGGCTGGTGCTCTGTTTTTGGGTCTTGGACCAGACACTAGGGAACAGAGTATATTTAGGACATAGATATTTTCTCTCAGAATGTGCTATTTTAGAAAATTCTTAAAATGGATGAAATGAAAACTAGTTAAAACAGGGTCTCAAATCTCTCTAAATTGGCTCCAACCAGCTTCACAAGTGCAATCCGATTGGTTATTTTCTAAACATCTGCAGAATGCTTTGTGTACCTTGTTCACCAGAGAGTCTCTGTACACCTTTAGGGTTTATTTCAAGTCACTGTCAAGTTGAAAAACAATGGATCACATAAGATGTCTTTGAAGTGCGCTACACGGCCAAGAGTATGTGAACACCCCCTTCTAATTAACGGGTTTGTTTCAACCCCTTTATCTTAATGCTACACCATACAGTGACATTCTAGAGATTTGTGTGTTTCTACCCTTATGGCAGCGGTTTGAGGAAGGGGCTTTTTCTGCTCCAGCGTGACAATAGCCATGTGCACAAATTGCTCTATTAATGGCCATGGTTTGGAAAATTACATGTTCAACAAGCACATGTGAGTGTGGTGTCCAGGTGTCCACATACTTTTGGCTATGTAATTTATAACTGTATCAGTTCTTGCCTTGGAAGGCGACTAATTGTGTCACTATCTATGGACTTTGTAGGAACACCTGATTGTGACACTGGCTCTTCAAACACCTGCAGAACACGTGTTCACCATCTCTGCTTCTTACATATACTTGGCTGTGTTTCTATCCCTCAAATATCCAGGTTTATTTGGACTTCTCTACGTTCATCTCTCATTACTTTTACATTGATTTAAAGTTGTATTAATTGAGCTTGCATTTTTATGTGTATGAAAATTTGACATTGTAAAAATTGATTACATTTTATTTAGGTCGGCTTCTGTTGTGCCAAAAATTTGTAATGTGTTGGTGCAGCAGTTGAGGATTATAATCAGTCACAATCATGCTGTTATTTGCAAATCATATGTATTAAAATGTATCAGTAAGGGTGGGCTTTATAACCAAAATGATACACTGCCATTTAAAAGTTTAGGAAATTTGCTGAAAATGTACTCACCCTCATGCCATTCAAGCTGTACTGTAGTTTGTTTCTTCGTTGGAACAGATCACTTGCTCACCAGTAAGTCCTCTGCAGTGAATGGGTGCCGTCAGAAGGAGAGTCCCAATAGCTTATAAAACATCAAAGTAATCCATATACACCTTGGATGGCCTGAGGGTGAGTAAAATTTAAGCAAATTTTCATTTTGGGTGAACTGTTCCTTCCTAAAGATACCAAAAGTGACAGTAAAGACATTTACGATGTTACAATTTCTGCTTAAAATGTACATTAATGCTGTTCTTTTGCACAAACGTTGAACAGCACAACTGTTTTAAACATTAATAACAATAAGAAATGTTTATTAAGCACCAAATCAGCAACTTAGGATACTTTCTAACGTAATGCAACATTCAGGTTTGCCATCACGTGAATATATTACATAATAAAATATATTGCGGTATAAAATAATGTTATTTTTATTTTTTAGTAATTATCCACAATATTATGAATTTATGGTATTTTTAATCAAATAAATGCAGCCTCTGTGAGCATAAAATACTAATTTTCAAAAACTTGTTTGACATGAACAAAAAAAAAAATATTATAGCATCTGGTAGTTTGGAATTACTTTGCTAGATGTCACGTGCTGGCTTGTAGTTTAGTCTACACTGGTTTGCATGGTCCAGTTAGCCTCTACTGGTAAAGGCCGTAACTACATGTTTTTGCTGCCAAAATGCATCTGTCTCCATTGACATCCATTTAAATGTCGCCATGTATTGTAATGAAATCCATTTTTTGCATGCATATTAATTGAAAACATTTCTTAATAGAAGTTATTTTGCCAGTGACTAATTTTGACATCGCATTATTATCAGCATTATTATGATGCAATTTCGTTGTAGCTCAGATTAGTCTGATGTCACTGACTGCTCAGTTGCCATTGACTAAAGATTGCAGCAACGGGTTTCAGGCCTTTGGACACATTCATTGATTAAATTTGATCTGATTACTCCTTAAACTTCCACAAATGCAATCTGAGTGGTTTGTCTATTTGCAGATAAATCTGTAAATGTTTAACCAATCAAAAAAAGTTTTGAAAGGGAAAACAATAATATTAGAATGAATTTCAGTGTTTTAGTACAATGTTTCCTCATCTCATTTTGCTAATGAAAAGCCTAAGTAAGATGGTCCTCATTGGGGGTAAAAAAAATGCTATTTTTGAAAGGATGATCCAGTAAATTGAAAGTAAGCAACTGACTCCTGTGTTTATGGAAAGTGGGTTTAGAAAATTCTGTGTTTGAAAAGAAAAATAGCATCTGTCAAGTTTGGTTATGTAGAGATCTGTGGTTTACTGAAAGGCAGCAGGATATCCGTCAGCTTTAGCGGGGACACAGCTAATCAGGAAAACCGCAGGAGTTTTGGGTTCTGTAAGGCCGCTCCGCATACTCAGACCCTTCACAGCAGATTGGTTCCTATCTGATGGAGGCAAATACTGCTAATTGGGATTTAATCCCCTTTATTGAGCATGAATAAGTTCCGGGACTTCTCTAAATGATTCATTTGAAGATAAGATTTTAATAGCTTAATGTTTTGGCAATTAATCTCATAAGAGCCTTTTTTCCCTCCCCTCCTGTTAAGCATCAAGAGCTGCACCATCAGGAAACCAAGCTGAATTAATCCATTACATTTTGTATGCTTTTTTTTTTTTTTTTTTTTGAGAGAGAGAGAGATTTGCAGTCTGAAGGTTATTTTTTCTCCATTTTATATATTAGTTGGGATTGAACAGTCTTCATTCAATAATTATTATACTGAGCCGAAGGATGATTTTAGATTTAGTTTGTTGTCATCAGAATCTGTTTTGTTATGTTAGTTTTTACTGTTTTGTTTTTTATCTCAAGTGTTGCATAATGTGAAGCAGCTGTTTTTGCACTGATGCCAGACTTTTGTTATGAAAGATTCTCTCTTTTGGTTTGAGTCCATCAAGTTCCAAGAAAAAAAAAAAAGTATTTAATTCACTAGATTATTAGTAAAAAATAGAAATGATCACATGGCTATTTAATTTATTTATTTATTTATAAATTCCTGCTGCTATAATTATATCGTGATATATACCTCTGTCTGAATATGAAATTAATCATTTTGGTCACATAACATTTTGGTCATACCACCCACCCTAGTCAACAGACATGACTCAATCTGTTCTTTAAAGTTTGATGTTCCTGGAAACAAATTGCTAATTATGTCTGGTTGAGAGGGAGGGTCATTAAATGTCAATTTATAGGAAATGGGAGTTTTTCTGATCCAGAATATATTCAGTGTTGTCTCAGCTGTTGTTTGTAATAATCAAACATTGTTATATATCAGTCCCTCATTTACTCGATTAGGCCTGCGGATTCCCACCTGTGGATAAAATAATATCTTAAGTCCATATTAGTGTGCTTTTAAAGGGCTTTTGTCCAACAGATGGTTTTGCAAATCCCCAATCACTTGCTTTAGAGCGTGGACGTTTGTTTATAAGAGCTTTTCGAAAAACATCATATCCTGACGTGACATCCAAAAGATACATTTTGGACTTGAATCCAAACAAATTAACAGATTACAGAGAGTAGCATATTTCAGCCACTCTGCAATGTTCGACAATAAATCGAATCTAAAAAGAGATAAAGATGCAGGGCAAACATTTGGGATATTCAGTAATCCCCAACATACTTGACAGTCTTTTCTTGCTCATGGATAAATAGGTCAGGAAGAGTTATGTAAAAGAAATTCAGCATAGAGTTATAAATATACCAAATCTGCATGTTTTGAACGGAAGTCTGCGCTTCTGGGAAAGCACTTAGTCATGGCAATGACATACTTATTTTCTTTAATCCAAATGCCTAAAACTCCATGTCGCTGTGAATGATACAGTACTACATCCTACTATCTAACCATTTTAATCCTTAAAGATTTCTTTATTTAGTATTTCTTTCATGAATCAGAGATAGCTCAGGCTTGTCCCTGACGTCAAATTCTTTTTCAAATGTTTTTCTTTAATGATGGTCGTTCATTCTCAGGACAGGTTTTGCATGACTGCAACTCAGAAAATGTGAAAGAGTCTGATTTGCCCTTCCGTAGTCAATTATTGCCTCTGTCCCGTTCAGGGAAATAACCCCACAGGACGCTTTTCTGTTGCTTTGAGGTTAAATTCGGGCAGAGGTGGCAAGGAGAAAGGGTACAGCATGGCGGATGGCCTAGAACAACAAATGCATTGTGGTTTGTGCAGGGCTTACAAAGCCAAAGCTTATGCTTAGACCCTTTGTCAGATTTACAACAGATCAGATTCCTCATCCCCTTCACCAAAATGCCACTGTATGTACTATATATCCCAACTTTACTGTTTTAGGTTTGATAAAATCCTCCCAAACCAAATCTTAAAGGGATGGTTCTCCCAAAAATGACAATTCTGTCATCATTTGCTTAACATCACGCAAACAAACCTGAAAAGCAAAAGAAGACAAAGAGGGGTGGTTTTGGAGCCTTTTGACTTTCACTGTATGGGCAAAAATAGTTAAAGCATTCAAAATATTTTTTTTCTGTTCTGCAGAAGAAAGTAAGTCATACAGGTTTGGAGATGAGTAAATGATTTTTGGGTGAACTATGAACATTCTGTCATTTATTCCAATGCAAACAAACCCGAAATGCAAAGGACGACATGTAGAAAAATTGGGGTTTTGAGTTGCTTTGGACCCCTTTGACTTTGGCTGTATGGGGAAATAACAGATTAAACAGTTCTTCAAGAACGTTCTACTGGTTTGAGGGTGAATAAATGATGATTTTGGGGTGAACTATGGGTGAAATGATGTTTTGGGTGTGGGCCATATAGTTCTTCAAAATGTTTTCTTTTGTGTTCTGCAGAAGATAGAAAGTTCTACTGGTTTGTGGGTGAATAAATGATGATTTTTGGGTGAAATTAGGATTTATTTGGGTTTTGGCCAAAATAGTTTATGTTCTGCAGAAGATAGAATGTCCTACTGGTTTGAGGGTGTGCAAATAATGATTTTTGGATGAACTATGTCTAAAATATAGATTTTTGGGGGGGTTGGGCCAAAATAGTTTAAAATTATTTTATTAAAATAT
This sequence comes from Onychostoma macrolepis, assembly GCF_012432095.1. Classification (NCBI taxonomy): domain Eukaryota; kingdom Metazoa; phylum Chordata; class Actinopteri; order Cypriniformes; family Cyprinidae; genus Onychostoma; species Onychostoma macrolepis. The sequence goes on from NC_081163.1 coordinate 11,228,596, forward strand.
CTTATTTTGTGTTCTGCAGAAGATAGAAAGTACTACTAATTTGAGGGTGAGTAAATAATGATTTCTGGGTGAACTATGGGTGAAATTATGATTTTTTTTGGGGCGTGGTCCAAAATAGTTCATCAAAATATCTTCTTTTGTGTTCTGCAGAAGACAGAAAGTCTTACTGATTGGAGGGTGAGTAAATGATGATTTTTGGGTGAACTATGGGTGAAATTGGGTGAAATTATGATTTTTTTGGGTGTGGTCCAAAATAGTTCATCAAAATATCATCTTTTGTGTTCTGCAGAAGACAGAAAGTTCTACTGATTGGAGGGTGAGTAAATAATGATTTGTGGGTGAACTATGGGTGAAATTGGGTGAAATTATGATTTTTTTGGGTGTGGTCCAAAATAGTTCATCAAAATATCATCTTTTGTGTTCTGCAGAAGACAGAAAGTCCTACTGATTGGAGGGTGAGTAAATAATGATTTTTGGGTGAACTATCCCTTTAAGTTTAAGCTCAAGCCTTGTAACTGCTAATTACAGGATATCTAATGATGCTTATGTAACCTTAGTTGTATTATTTGTTAAAACTTGTCTTGAGGAATGCTGCCATGTAGTGTTGATACCATTTCAAACGGTCCTGTTTAGGATTCCTCGTGGAATGCGAGGAATGGTGAAGCAAAGCAAACATCGCTGCCGACTCTGTGCCCTAAAACAACAAAATGATTGATGCCGCAGTTTAATGTTCGGGGCATGTGGCAGAGATTAATTCTCATTTGCCTCTGTGTAAACGCTATCTTGTGCATCTAAGGAGCCTGCTCATTGTCTCGCCGAACAGGCAGGTTTTGAATGATGTGCACTCGCGTCTTTGTCAGCGTATTAGGTGGAATATCTCGGTCCATTCACGGACAATGTGATGAATGAAACAAGACTCCAGGCTCAGAATCTCTCACACCATCATCCATGATATTGGCACGCGATACAATGAGATTTAGCACGTAGGCCCTGCAGGTGCTTTCTGCCCTGTGTTTCCCACACCTGGAAGGGCACCAAAGGGCATGGACACCTTACACGCCTATTCAGCATCGTGTCTCGCAGGCTCCGCCCACTCTATAGGATACACTACTCCGCCAGCGTGCTAACAATGAGCATCGCTATCACTGTCCATCTATTCAACGCTGGGCGGGACGCACTTATCATAAAGGCTCCTGTCATTTTGATGGCCGTTATCATTGAATACGCCTTCTTGAAACCAGACATAAAAAAGACTGCCACCTTGGGAGGCCCTGTTCCGATCCATCTCCAAAGGAAGAGAAAGAGTCGGGGTCAGAACCTCCACTTTTCAGTTGTCATTTATCACATCAATAGAGACTGTACATTACACGGGATTAATCGGGCTGAATTGAGGCACCCAGAGGAAAAGGATATACGGGGACGGCTTGAAGATCAAGAGATAAAAGAAAGTGGTAAAGAAAGAACTATGGGATTTTGAGCCCTTTGAGAGGTGGCCAATCTGGCACGGAGTAGCGGCGCCAGCGCCAGCAATATGTCTTTACTGTATTATGAGCCACGTACTGGAAAGCTCAGTACTGTCATCAAATGTCATCAGAAGGCTGTAATTGGACTGCATCCTCAGGCTTTCGGATCAGAGACTGCAGAAGCTAAGCGCGTTGGATTTGCGTCCTCGGATGGCCCCGTTGTAGAAATGAGCGAGCTGATGGCATGCGGTCATTATTTGCCCGCCACATGCCTGCCAGATTAGTCTTGTGACTACAGCGGGAATCGCAGGCCCCGCTGCGCCCACTGTCCTCTCTCTTCATGTGCACTGGTTTGAACATCTCTTTCCGAGAAGGTCACATGGCGGTTCATTTACTGCCATCTATGACATCATTTCTTTGTTAATCGACTTGCTGAACAGATCTTTTTGCTGAAATGGGAGCGTTTAAATGATTTGGGGTGGTTTGCTGCAGTCTTTATGTTTTTTGGAAAATACCTGTGCTTTTAAAAAGAAAGGAAAACTTCCCGCTGAAAACACAAGATGTGTCTTTATACAGCAGTAATGAGTCGTGTTTAGTTAATAGTGATTGTCTGGGTCTGAAGTGTGAGAGATTTCCTTTTGCATTTTAGTTTGATGATAAAATGTACCAAGTAACAAATGTTCTTTTGATATTTTGCAATAAGTCTGATGTACATCCAGGTAATTGTTCTGGCACTCAGGGGAAGGGGAGTTGGGTAGAAAGAAAGTTATTTTGTTTAAAATCAAAGTTACTTTAGGGAATTCTTTTGGTTCTTTTACTACTGTTGTCTCTTGGTTTTTCCCCTCCTTAAAGAATTCAGAGCTTTAGAATATACTTTTTGGTACTTATCCATCAATACAATAAAACCAAATGCATATAAAATGCATTATAAATAATTATACTGCCCTGTTGGAAAACCATCTAGCATGTGTTAGATTTATAAAAATGAAAAATAACTGTTTTACATCGATACATGTATTTTAATATGTAATTTATTCTTGAATTTTCAGCAGCCAACACTTAAATATTGATTTGATGCTCAAGAAACATTTATTATTATTATCAATGCTGAACGCAGATATGCTGCTTAATATTTTTGTGGACATTGTGATACTTTTTCAGGATTCTTTGATGAATAGAATGTTCAAAAGAACAGCATTCACTTGAAATGGAAATCATTTGTAACATTATAGATGTCTTTACTGTCAGATTTGATCAGTTTAATGCATCCTTGCTAAAAAAAGTATTAGTTTCTTAATACAAAAACAACAACTCTTACTGACAAGATGGGGTTCTTCTACAGTACTTCAGACTTGGATGGCTCCGTTGTTGTGTGTGTGTGTGTGTGTGTGTGCGTGCGTGCATACGTGCACAAAGCTCTTCTTTGTTGACCTTGTTGAGTTATAGTTTCCTTGTGAAATCTTTGAATTAGTCCTCCCTTCCACTGCTTTACACAGTGCAGGCTGTTGTATTCTCAATCAGGAGAGGGTTAAGAAAGTGTCAAATGCATACGTGACGTCAAAACATTTCTGAAAATATGTCAAGAAAAGCCTGAAGTGTACATTTGAAGCACTTGTTATTTTGTCCCATGTGTGCCATAATGAATAGTACATTTCATACAGAATTTATTTATTTATTTAGCTGATGAATTGGGATAGAATTCAGAAGTTCACTTATGGATTACTTTACAACCAAAAATAATTTAGCATTGATTCTGACTGTCTCTTAAATGGACATACAGTAGTTCACAGCATTTTAGCTATGGATTTGGGTGAAAAATGGTCTGAATTACAGTGATTCTAGCCTGTAATATTTATTTATCTTTAACTCTCCCAACCACTCTTTGAATTAAAGCATATTGGATGTTTTTCCTTTTTAAGTAATTTGATTTTGGATTTAAAAGAAAAATACGTTTCCTTTTTCTTGAGCACTTATGTTCTCTTATAATATTTATATTTGGTGCATGCTTTTGTATTATGATAAAAAGTTGATTATATTAAAAATAAAAAACAATTTGTACACAAATATTGTTTTTAAATATAGCCACGGTTTTATTGTGTTTTCACTTGTAAGCACACTCATTTCTCGGACTAGGTTACAATCCAGTGGATTTACAGTGTAAGATCAACAGATATGTCCATATTAAATTTCTTGGCAGCCAAACTGCTCGTGTATAGATCTTAATGCCCTATTTCGGATGAATTTAATGTGCGGCTTTTGTTGCCTGTTGAGACATTAAAGATGATTTAATTTACGTATGCTTTAAATAGGCCACACCAATATTTTATGTTATTTATGCCATCTCTACCCTTGTACACCCTTGCCTGCATGTCAAGCAGTGACTCACTGACTTGTGATTAATATGAAGAAACATTATGCTAATGTTCTTGATAGGTTCCATGTCTTGACAAGACCTTGAGGGGCATTTATCTTGTCATTCTCAGAACTAATACATAGTCTTGCACGTTAAAGCTTTGTAGAGCAGTGAAAACAAATGGATACAAGTCTGAAAACAATCCACAGCTTTGTGTCTGTAGATACAATGTATGTTCTAGTTCACTGGGAATACACAGTTTTGGCTCTGCTCCCTAGGTCCCTGCGTCATTTGAATATTTAGATAAGACAGAAGTGTAATGCCTCTTTCTCTGACAAGAGAATCCAGAATTTTGCAAGTCTTGAATGTGTTCAACACTGCCTTTAATGAAATGCAGAATGTCATGTTGCATTGAGATAATGTGTGGCACACCTGTAGCATTGGTTTGGTCTTAAGCCTTCATAAAAGTCCACCTGGTCCAGCTGGGTAAGTGATGTCAAGGTTTACTCTTTCTGAGCCTCTCGCCCCTCACTTAAACTTCTCTTGAACACTTCTCTGTAATTACTGGCTGTTTTATCTGAGTCAGACACTTGGGTTTAAACTAGGGCTGTGTTTTAATTACATAATGTGCTGATCAATTAATCAAATGTGTTGACGATGAATCACATTTATAAATATTTGCCAAGAAAAGCTGCCAAATGAAGACAAGATTGAAGTCAATATATTGTGTTTTTGTTCTCCATTCATTTAAATGATTTTGAAAGTCTCTTAAGCTCACCAAGGCTGCATTTATTTGATAAAAATATACAGTAAAAACGGTAATGTTGTTAAATATTATTACAATTTTAAATAACTTTTTTTTTTTTCTATTTCAATATATTTAAAAAAAAATGCAATTTATTCCTGTAATGCAAAGCTGAATTTTTAGCAGCCATTACTCAGTGTCACATGATCCTTCAGAAATCATTTTAATATGCTAATATGGTACCCAAGATATATTTCTTACTGTCAATGTTGAGAATAGTTGTGCTTTTGGTGGAAACCGATACATTTTTTTTTAAGTTTAAAAGAACAAGAACAATTTATTAAAATACAAATTGTAAGCTTTCGTAAGATTATAAATGTGTTAACTGTCACTTTTGATCTGCTTGATGGATCCTTGCTGAATAAAAGTATTAATTTCTTTGGGGCAAAAAAAGGCAAAAACAACAAAAACAAAAAAAGCTTTTGACTAGTAGTGTAAGTCTATCACTGTCCCACAGCAATTCATTCTGCAATCTAGTTCTTGTATTTTGTCAACACATTTTGTTAATTGTTGCTCTATGTACTTATGATCAGATCTTTGAATCACATTCATGTGAGCAAAGCATTTTTAAGTTACCTCTTGAAATTAATAAATGTTTTTTTAATGATAATTCAAAAATAAAACGATACTGAATCACAGGTAATTAAAGAAATAGTTCACCCACCAATTCCAAATGCCTTTTTTCTTCTTCTTCTGTCAAACTTGAAAGAAGATATTTTGAGAAATGTCTATTGTTTTTGTCCATATAGTGGAAGGGTAGTAGTTACCTAAACAATTTGATAACCAACATCCTTGAAAATATCATCTTTTCTATTAAGAAAAAAAAATAGTCTTTCTTTTTCTTTTTTTTTAACTATGACACTGAGTAAGTGGTGACAGAATTTTAATTTTTGGGTGGACTGTCCCTACAGCTGCACATCTAATTATCAATGAATTAAGACCTAGTTTAAATTAAGTCTATTTTTACTTATTTTGGCTCTGACAATTTTTTCATCATCATATATAGCACCATCTCCATCAATTTAAATAATCACATACTGAATAATTAGTCATTTAAAAATCCATTCACTCTAAGCATAATTATGACGTTGATATCAGACATTGTTGCATGCATTTGGTGAATCCTCACGTGCAGTTGTCTAAAAAACAGGAAGCCTCGTGTCAGCTCAGCAGTCATTGGTCAAACTGGAGGATTGTTTGCTTGTAATGTTAGGGGCGTCTTGGCCTTGATGACCTCTTTTTTTCCCTTTGCCCCTAATAAGTCTTGATTCTGCAGCAGTAACAGAATGGTCAAACATATGTCAAGGGTAATCAAGGTCCAAATGCACCTAACCTGATATAATCCCCTTTGAAAGGGGCTTCCAACTGTTTACTATTGTTAACAATGAGTACACCACTAAAGGAGCTTCACATTCTGAAAACAGTTTATTGGAGCACTTTACTACCACATAAACTGTCTAATGATCTTCAGAAGATCCAAAAAAAAAAAAAAAAAGGATAGTGCACTCAAAAATGAAACTTCTGTCATCATTTACTCACCCTTATGTTGAAATGTTGAAAGTCAGTGAGGTCTAATATTGTTTTGGACCCTCATTATGTAGACTAAAACAGTTCTTCAAAATATCTTCTTTTGTGTTCCATAGAAGAAAGAAACTCCTTGCAACAACATGAGGGTGAATAAATGATGACAGACGTTAAATTTTTTTCAGGTGAACTACTCCTTTAAATACTAAGAAATGGAGTATAAAAATGATAAATATTTGTGCATTGAATTCTCCTTTAAATACTATGGTAACCCGTTTCTGCCACAGAATTAAAAGGGAAAAAAAAGGTAATTGCGACTTTCTTCCCATTTTTACATTTTTTAAAATCCCATTTCAGTTCTCACAATTTGTACTTTCTCGTTTCTGAGAATAAAAGTCAGAATTGCAAGATATAAACTCCAAATTCTGACCTTTTTTTTCTCGCAATTGTGAGTTTACGTATATCTCAAGATTCAGACTTCTTTTTCAGAAATGCAAGTTTATCTCACAATTCAGATTTTTTTTTCTCTGAATTCTGTGCTTACATCTCGCAATTCTGTTTTTTTTGTTTCTGCCACCGAGTAAAAAAAATACTAAAAAAGTGACACTTTATGAAAAGTCAGAATTGCAAGATACAGTATTAACTTTTTTCTTGCGCTTGCAAGTTTGTATCTCACAATTCAAAAAATTTTTTCTTCTTTTTTTTCTTCTGAGATTATAAAGTCTCAGTTACTGTTTTTAATGATAACGGACTTCCATGAAATACCTCAATGCACTGGAAGTGAATCAGCAAGAAAGGTCCTTGCTTTCACAGGGGGTCAGAAAGCGATACTGAGGCGTGCGAGTTGCTCAAAACGTGCGCCTCCCGAAATGAGCATTATCACAGACTCCCACATCGCTCATCGGACATGCTATATTACTCCTCCACACCAACTTTCATGGTCCCACCCCCACCGCTAGCCAGGTTTTGAGGGGGTTGGGGTGACAGACCGACCTTGCATGTCCACTAACGGTCACTTTAATGCACTGGGGGTCAAGGGATTAGACCGGGAGGGCTCACCTCTCTCACACCGCACTGATAATGTGAATGAGGTCAGTGTCGATGAGGGAACTAGCGGAACCCAAACTCCCTCCCTACATCTCTTGGGGCAGCAGCAGTCATGCAGAACTCACAAGTGAACACACAGAGTGTGAGCTCATAGGATTAGGTCACTGAATAAGGTCAGGACACCTCTGTGACAACGCTTGGAATCCCTTAAACCTGTTCTATTGACCAAAAATGGTTTGCGTCACAACTGCGGTTGTTAGGCAAATGGATTTTACTTGAATTCTGTGGTTTAGCTCTTAGGACTTTTAAGTCATTAGCTAAAGAGAGTGAAAAAAGTCATGTTCAGAACTTGACTGTAATTTAAGCTGAACTACTTTTCCATATCAAAGGTGTAATACTTCACTTGTTATCCCTGGCATACGCCACAACAAATACTTAGCTCATTGTTCATTCAATGTGGTTTACCAGTCATTCAAGACTACACGATCTTGCCCTATAGCTATCAACATATCTGTAATCCCCTTTGAAATACATGATCTGGGCTTCAAACATGCCTGCTGTCAGAGAGGCAAGTCTCTTTTGATAATACAGAACACAAACACAAACAGTCATTTTCAGGGCTGACATAAACAGCGATATCACATCTTGTTTAAACATGCCAGAAAATAACACTGCGAGAACATAGCTCAGCATCGCATAGGACGTGACATAACTGGTAGCCTATTTTATGAAAACTATCAAATGGGTGGGTGTGTGTATATATATATTTGTGTACTAAATCATCATAGAATTATTTCTGAAATAGCATGTGACACTGAAGATTGGAGTAATAACTGCTGAAAATTTGGCATTGAAAACAAGAATAGATTATATTTTAAAATATATTAAAATGGCAAAAGAGTTTTATTGAAGAGTTTAATTTGTTTTAGTTGTAATAATATTTCAAAATATTGTTTTTACTGTATTTTTGATCAAATAAATGTAGCTGTGGTGAGCAAAAAAGAAGTAAAAAGATAAATTCACAGTTTTATTATATAAATATTCACAAGTGTGTTATTCTATTCTATTCTATTCTATTCTATTCTATTCTTATCAGTAAAATGTGTAAAATGTAGACAAGACATTAGATAAACCTGAAACCAGGGGCCTGTACCATGAAGCCGGTTTAGCTGGCTAGCCAGGTAAGTTTTAGTTTAGTTTGCACCAATTCTGGGTTTTAGGTACCATGAAAGTGGCTTGGCTTTTAGCTGCGCTCATTGCCATAGTAACTTACACTGCACAGCTAACCTGCTCCGGGGCAGGTTATGTTCTGAGTTAGAGATCTCAAACTGAAATTGGACCAATCGGATGTGAGCAAAGTGACACATGTCTGACACAAAAAAGTCACTCCCCAGTTTCTCTTGCTCCAAATTAAAGGTCACTAGTACTTTTTTAGTACTAAAAAAAATTGTCTGGCCAAAACCAAAAATGTAGTTATTTTATGATTTATATAATTATATGATTTATATTATTATTAATCCATTACACACAAGCAATTTTAGTTTAACAGTTATTATAAATAATCTATTTTAAATTAATGTTAATATATACAGATCGCATATAATATAAATAAGCTGTAGAATCGATAGATAAAACTTTAAAAATGACTACGTGACCTTACATGTTCGAGTCTCTATCACTGTATATTTCCAACTATATAAACTAACTTAACAAGTTTCACTTGTGACTGCACTGATGAAGCAAGATCATTTCTTTTATTTGTCCCCTTTCATGAACAAGTACTTTTTTCATTGTAAATGCATTTAAATTCATCATATTCTTCAATCTCTTAACCTTTAGCAAAACCTTTAACCTTTAACCAAGGCTCGTGATTGGCTGTTCGCCAGTGATTCATGTGCACGTGCTCCACAAACTCAGGATCAAAGCCTGAGTTGACAAAGAAAGCTGATGATCAGCATCATGGTACCAACAAAGCCGGATAGGAGTCGTTTGGTTTTGTCAACTCGAAAATAAACCTGTAACTCTGAATTTGTTCAACTACCATCATGGTACAAGCCCCTGTTTGAAAACAATCAATATTTTTGCTTTTTTTTGTGTTTCTGCGCTCTAGTGGTGCAGAAATTACTTCAACTTTAATTAGTATGGTTTTCTTTTTTGGAACTTTATTTATCATCATTGAATTAACTATTCACAAGCAAATGTTTTTGACTGTTTTGCATGCTTTATGGAAGGAATAGCCCTGTTTACCCCGGGAACTTCATATGCATCATATGCATTGAAAAGAAGAGATGTTGGCGAGGAGGGGATCAGGGAGAGCGAAGTAGAGAGAAAGGAGAGGAGTGTCTTGAATAGAGTGAGGGGCTGATGGCTTGTCCTTTCAGTCATGTTCTTTGTTCTCTTCAGAGTGGCTTATGTTCTCCGACTCCACTCATGACAATCAACAGGGGACCGACCATGTACAAGAGCGACCTGCTTCTCTCCTGTCCATCTGTTTGACTACTGACTTAAATAACTCCGATCAGAGTTAATACACTGCTCCGTGCTGATTCATTGTATGGGTTGTGCGACAATCAGGTTTTAATGAAAAATTTCCATTTAAAAAAAAAAAAAAAAAAGTATTCCCCAAGGTCGTGATATTCACTAGGTTAAGTAAACAGTGGGGCATTTAAAGGCGTGTTGAGTTTTTACAAGATTCGATAAAACACCTTTGAGTGGCATTTGTGCAAATGCTATGAGCCATTCATTGAGGACTACAGCTTAGGTTTCTTAATACAGAACTGTTTTCAGATAAGTAATCTGCCTTCTACTCTTTGAGTTGAGTTTTGAGAGGGATTTCTAAGAAAGCAATGCAACTGCTAATACTGTAATGAAACCTGAAAATGTACACCTTATAATACATTATAACTGCACCATTTCTTTCATTTATTATTTTGATCTCATTTGAATAATTCATTCAGAAAACAAAAGCGGATGAACATGTAGAGGCCGACCACAAATTAGGGCTGCATTCTTTGGCTGTGATTGAGTCTCTTCTTTGAGCTTGGGAAACATGTGAAACATGTGAACCTGTGGCATTGTGCTTTATCTGATTAAACAGAGCTGCAAACGCTCACTCAGAAGAACACAATTCTAAGCAATTGTTTGTTTTGCTGTGTGCTTGTTGAGCGTAGGGTGGACAGCATGCATGAAACTAAGCAGTTATTGCCATATACACCTTGTTATTATTCTGTCAGATGGTATTTATAGTCATGACTCTTCTTTTTTTTCGTTCTTTATAAAGGAGCAGTTGTGTTGAGCCCTTGCTCTCTTGCTCCTGTGTGTCCCCATGTTTGTTTTACTGCAGTTCACTTTGTTTGGGTTATGGATTGTAATTTTATAATAGTTGTTTGGATAACCTCAGCATCTTACATACAAGTAACTCTCTGGCTTATATAGTTGTTTAATGTACCAGCTTGACAAGTTTACTTGGTCATATTTCTCTACATTAAACTGCCTTAATGGAGTAACAAAAACAACAGCAAAAAATTTGCGAATTATGATTTTTCTTTTCTTTTTTTTCTTTTTTGGTTTAAAAATGTAAGATGGTATTATAGACCTATATATAATACTGTTCAAATGTTTGGCATCAGTAAGACAGTGTATATATATGTGTATATGTGTATGTGTATATATGTATATGTGTATATGTATATACAGTGGGGCAAAAAAGTATTTAGTCAGCCACCAATTGTGCAAGTTCTCCCACTTAAAAAGATGAGAGAGGCCTGTAATTTTCATCATAGGTATACCTCAACTACGAGAGACAAAATGAGAAAAAAAAAAATCCAGAAAATCACATTGTAGGATTTTTAAAGAATTTATTTGCAAATTATGGTGGAAAATAAGTATTTGGTCAATAACAAAATTTCATCTCAATACTTTTATATACCCTTTGTTGGCAATGACAGTTTTCTGTAAGTCTTCACAAGGTTTTCACACACTGTTGCTGGTATTTTGGCCCATTCCTCCATGCAGATCTCCTCTAGAGCAGTAATGTTTTGGGGCTGTCGCTGGGCAACACGGACTCCAAAGATTTTCGATGGGGTTGAGATCTGGAGACTGGCTAGGCCACCCAGGACCTTGAAATGCTTCTTACGAAGCCACTCCTTCGCTGTTCGGGCGGTGTGTTTGGGATCATTGTCATGCTGAAAGACCCAGCCACGTTTCATCTTCAATGCCCTTGCTGATGGAAGGAGGTTTTCACTCAAAATCTCACGATACATGGTCCCATTCATTCTTTCGTTTACGGATCAGTCGTCCTGGTCCCTTTGCAGAAAAACAGCCCCAAAGCATGATGTTTCCACCCCCATGCTTCACAGTAGGTATGGTGTTCTTTGGATGCAACTCAGCATTCTTTGAGTTTTTACCAAAAAGTTCTATTTTGGTTTCATCTGACCATATGACATTCTCCCAATCCTCTTCTGGATCATCCAAATGCTCTCTAGCAAACTTCAGACGGGCCTGGACATGTACTGGCTTAAGCAGGGGGACACGTCTGGCACTGCAGGATTTGAGTCCCTGGTGGCGCAGTGTGTTACTGATGGTAGCCTTTGTTACTTTGGTCCCAGCTCTCTGCAGGTCATTCACTAGGTCCCCCCGTGTGGTTCTGGGATTTTTGCTCACAGTTCTTGTGATCATTTTGACGCCACGGGGTGAGATCTTGCGTGGAGCCCCAGATCGAGGGAGGTTATCAGTGGTCTTGTATGTCTTTCATTTTCTAATAATTGCTCCCACAGTTGATTTCTTCACACCAAGCTGCTTACCTATTGCAGATTCAGTCTTCCCAGCCTGGTGCAGGTCTAATATTTTGTTTCTGGTGTCCTTTGACAGCTCTTTGGTCTTGGCCATGGTGGAGTTTGGAGTTGGACTGTTTGAGGTTGTGGACAGGTGTCTTTTATACTGATAACGAGTTCAAACTGATGCCATTAATACAGGTAACGAGTGGAGGACAGAGGAGCCTCTTAAAGAAGAAGTTACAGGTCTGTGAGAGCCAGAAATCTTGCTTGTTTGTAGGTGACCAAATACTTATTTTACCGAGGAATTTACCAATTAATTCTTTAAAAATCCTACAATGTGATTTTCTGGATTTTTTTTCTCATTTTGTCTCTCGTTGTTGAGGTATACCTATGATGAAAATTATAGGCCTCTCTCATCTTTTTAAGTGGGAGAACTTGCACAATTGGTGGCTGACTAAATACTTTTTTGCCCCACTGTATATGTATATGTGTATGTGTGTATATATGTATATGTTAGGGCTGGGCGATATGGCCTAAAAAAAAAATCCCTGATTTTTTCACAAAAAATCAGATTTACGATTTAAATCGATTTTCTTTTCTCCCCTACTTAAAATCAATCTGCAGATGACAAAGAAATTGTTCAAAACAAGTTTTAACTTTATTTTGTTTTGATTTTCCCTTCTGGGATTTGATCTGGATTTCCCCCTTGGGGTTAAAGTGCAATCAGAAACAACAAGCCAAAGAGACAAGATGGCAGGCCCTACCATTGTAAACAGTGAAAATGTAACATAACATAACATATAACATAAAACGTAACATAAAACACAAAATGATGTGACCCTTTTTGATAAGTTTTCTTTAAACACAAGTTTAACATCTTGCTATTCAGTAGATAGGAGGTAGTTCTGATAAAGGATGGACGATGGCATCGTGGGGGTGAGGGGGTGTGCCCAAAGAGTGAATCCAAATTCAGAAAGGCGCGGAAAACGAATAACGATTGCTAACGGTTGCCTGTTACAGTTACATTACAGTACATAAAATGTCACTTACCACATAAACAGAGTAAGGAGAGAAGAAATATACATTTTCCTCCCTTGTATTTATTCTCCGCAGTGAGTCAATGTCATGGACGTAAGGGTAGAGCAAGTTTAAATATCTTTCTAGTCTATATCCATCTTGTAATCCCGCTGTTTTGGGTATTTAAAAAAAAAATTATTATTTGTAATAGAGCAGACACTGACTGTCGTTCATGTATTTATGACCTCATTTGGCGAGACAGCAGACGCTGAAAACACTGCGCGCTTCAGTATGTGTGTAGCAAACGAAACTGCGCGTCTGTGCATTCATTCATAAGGAGACACGCAGGATTCATATTTAAATGGTATTTTTGAAGGTTAACATTTACAGATACTAGTTCATATCGCAATTTGATTCAAGTGTAATGACCTACTTTTGATTTATTCATCCAAACTTTGACAAATTCAATGACATTCCGCGTTATACAGTACATTCTGTTTTTATAACTAGATTCCGTCCGCGTTTTCCGCATCGCGGAAATCATAAGCCCTGATCGCACCACGACGCTCACGACCGGTGTAGACACGGACACGGTGTGAGTTTTTTTATGGGTTATGTTATAGCCCTGCTTGTTTTTTTTTTAAATGTTTTTATGAAATCTCTGTATTGCTCATATAATCGTATTATTTACTGCCATGCGAGCCACAAATTAAAGCTTGGCGAGCCGCATGACGCCCGTTTGAGTCTCGTGAGCCGCGCAACACTGCTTTAAAGGGATCCGCATTCCGCAGTACACGTCATCTTTCCGAACACCTTGGGATGCGGCGGATTGCGGGGGGATCGGATCACGAAACCCTAACTAAACTCTAATATGGCAAACGCGCGTCGGGAGGGCTGAGCCCTTTCGGGACTACGGGAGCGTCGGCGGATGTTAAAGAGAAAACCGATTTTCATTCAAACAAATCGACGTGAACTACACATTCGAGTTAATCGATAAAATCGATTTATCGCCCAGCCCTAGTATATACACGTATATATGTATAGTATATATGTATATGTGTATGTGTGTATATGTATATGTGTATATGTATGTGTATATATGTATGTGTGTATATGTGTATGTGTATGTGTGTATATGTATGTGTGTGTGTGTGTGTGTGTGTGTATGTGTGTATATGTATGTGTGTGTATATGTGTATGTGTGTGTGTGTGTGTGTGTGTGTGTATGTATATGTGTGTGTGTGTATATGTGTATATATTTGTATATGTGTGTGTATATGTAGATATATATGTGTGTGTGTTGAGCTATATACGTGTCTGTCTATGTATGTGTGTGTATAATATATATATATAACACAATGTACAAAAATAAATTTTATAATGTATGAAAGCACAATTTTACTGTTGTTATTATACAGCATTAAAATTAGAATCAAATAATTCCTTATATAATATATGTATATTTAATATTACCCTAAACTTTAAGTTAAGTTAAGTCGTGACCCATACTCGAAATTGTGCTCTGCATTTAACCCATCCAAGTGCACACACACAGCAGTGAGTAGTGAACAAATGCGCACACACACACACACACACCGAGCAGTGGGCAGCCATTGCTCCAGCGCTCGGGGAGCAATTAGGGGTTCGGTGCCTTGCTCAAGGGCACCTTATGCTGAGTTCACACTGCACGATTTTAGCCCGATTTTTCACTCGCCGACAGGTTTTGATAAATCGCCGACAAATGCCCGACATCGGAGGCAAATCGGAGCTCGTTCACGCGAGTGACAATCGCGCAGTGTGAATTACCAAAGACACGATCTGAGAGAATCGCCGACGCCCGCGAAATATTTGGCATGCTAAATATCTGGAGCTGTCGGCGATTCACAATCACGCTGTGTGCAATGATTTCTGACTGAAAACTACATCACGATGACCTTCAGCCATTGAGAGACAAAGATACAGGGCAGAGGGAAGTTCAGTGAGGAGTTATAGACCATATCAGTATTTTAATATGTACAATTATATCATACAGAAACGAGCACAAACGCTTAACCAGCCGCAACATCAGCATAACAGTTACTGCAAATTATTATTTACCACTCTTTGCAGAACACAATCCCTGCATCTCCCTCCTGCATAATCTGTCTTTCTTTTTGTAGCTGGAAATCAGCGCACAGACCATTTGCGGGCTATATTTTTTTAATACTTCCAGTCTAGCTCGAGAACAATGGTCTGATACATGCAGGTTCTCGCGTTATTTCCTTATCACTTCTCGCGTGTGTTTTGTTGTGAAACATAGTTTGCGGATCAGACAGCGTTGTCGGCGATTCTTCCTATTGTGAAATCGTGCAATGTGAAAGCCCCTGTCGCCGATCCATGGTGCAGTGTGAACACAGCAGCGACTGAATGCTACCCCAGATAGTCACGCAGTGTGAAAACAACAGCGATCCGACGAGTTTGAAAATCGTGCAGTGTGAACTCGGCATTAGTCATGGTATCGAAGGTGGAGAAAGTGCGCTGTTCATTCACAATCCCCACCTTCAATTCCTGCTGGCGTGAGAATCGATCCGGCAACCTTCAGGTTACAAGCCCGACTCCCTAACCATTAGGCCACGACTACCCCAGTATAGTGTATATATACATATAATTACTTATTACTTATTTATCTCCATATATATATACACACACACATATATATACAGGTGCATCTCAATAAATTAGAATGTCGTGGAAAAGTTCAGTGCACACAGACTGAAGTAGTTTGGTTCTTTTAATTGTGATGATTTTGGCTCACATTCAACAAAAACCCACCAATTCACCATCTCAACAAATTAGAATACTTCATAAGACCAATAAAAAAAACATTTTTAGTGAATTGTTGGCCTTCTGGAAAGTATGTTCATTTACTGTATATGTACTCAATACTTGGTAGGGGCTCCTTTTGCTTTAATTACTGCCTCAATTCGGCGTGGCATGGAGGTGATCAGTTTGTGGCACTGCTGAGGTGGTATGGAAGCCCAGGTTTCTTTGACAGTGGCCTTCAGCTCGTCTACATTTTTAGGTCTCTTGTTTCTCATTTTCTTCTTGACAATACCCCATAGATTCTCTATGGGTTTCAGGTCTGGTGAGTTTGCTGGCCATTCAAGCACACCAACACCATGGTCATTTAACCAACTTTTGGTGCTTTTGGCAGTGTGGGCAGGTGCCAAATCCTGCTGGAAAATGAAATCAGCATCTTTAAAAAGCTGGTCAGCAGAAGGAAGCGTGAAGTGCTCCAAAATTTCTTGGTAAACGGGTGCAGTGACTTTGGTTTTCAAAAAACACAATGGACCAACACCAGCAGATGACATTGCACCCCAAATCATCACAGACTGTGGAAACTTAACACTGGACTTCAAGCAACTTTGGCTATGAGCTTCTCCACCCTTCCTCCAGACTCTAGGACCTTGGTTTCCAAATGAAATACAAAACTTGCTCTCATCTGAAAAGAGGACTTTGGACCACTGGGCAACAGTCCAGTTCTTCTTCTCCTTAGCCCAGGTAAGACACCTCTGACGTTGTCTGCGGTTCAGGAGTGGCTTAACAAGAGGAATACGACAACTGTAGCCAAATTCCTTGACACGTCTGTGTGTGGTGGCTCTTGATGCCTTGACCCCAGCCTCAGTCCATTCCTTGTGAAGTTCACACAAATTCTTGAATTGATTTTGCTTGACAATCCTCATAAGGCTGCGGTTCTCTCGGTTGGTTGTGCATCTTTTTCCTTCCACTCAACTTTCTGTTAACATGCTTGGATACAGCACTCTGTGAACAGCCAGCTTCTTTGGCAATGAATGTTTGTGGCTTACCCTCCTTGTGAAGGGTGTCAATGATTGTCTTCTGGACAACTGTCAGATCAGCAGTCTTCCCCATGATTGTGTAGCCTAGTGAACCAAACTGAGAGACCATTTTGAAGGCTCAGGAAACCTTTGCAGGTGTTTTGAGTTGATTAGCTGATTGGCATGTCACCATATTCTAATTTGTTGAGCTAGTGAATTGGTGGGTTGTTGTTGTTAAATGTGAGCCAAAATCATCCCAATTAAAAGAACCAAAGACTTAAACTACTTCAGTCTGTGTGCATTGAATTTATTTAATACACGAGTTTCACAATTTGAGTTGAATTACTGAAATAAATGAACTTTTCCACGACATTCTAATTTATTGAGATGCACCTGTATGTATATGTGTGTGTGTGTGTGTGTGTGTGTGTGTGTAACAGGGCGAATGAGACGTGAGACATGCGGATTCATTTGCAGGCTTTTATTAGACAGAGACATGTCATAACAGGCATAGTTCAAACAGTGGCAAACAGGTATAACACAGGCAAGACCAAGAGTAAATCCTAAGGAAAGCGTGGGTCTACGATTAGTGAACAATATCCAGAGGGCTTGAGAAGAGAGGTAGTCCAATACCATGAGCAATAGTCCAGGCAGGGAACAAACAGAGTCCGAACGGCAAGACAAGGGTTAATCCAAGATCCACAGGCAGGAAACAGAAAACAGGAAACAAGGCAACACGAAAAGACTAGACTAACTAGAACTAGAAACTAGACTCAGTAAATCACTCAGTGAGAGATAAACGCAGAACAATACAAGGGAGCTAACACTAGAAGAGTGCTAAATGCTAGAACAATACTCGGCGACTAGAGCAGGAACTGAGTGCAATTTATATGGTGTGTGTAATAGCTTTCAGGTGAGCATGTGATTGGTACAGCTGTGTGCAATCAGTGCAATGGAACATGGGAAATGTAGTCCAGGGTGATGTGTAACAGATTGTGTGGTGTGAAAGTCAATGTAATCGGAGGGCGACCTCTGGTGGCTAGCGGATGGAAGTCCATGAACCAGATTCATGACAATATAAATAAATAAATATATATATATACATATATATATATTAGGGGTGTCAACATTAATATTTTTTTAACGCAAATGAATCGTTTGATAAGGTTTGACCCCAACTACTTGCCGTCATCGCAGCGTGGAAGGTTATCTCATTGTGTGATGAGGGGACAGCGAACCAGTGTTGCCAGGGTAACTGCACAAGTGGGCTATTTTGAAAATACAGTCGCGGGAAAAATTACAGAGCCGTGGGTTGCGGTTTTTTGGGCTACTTTTATAATGTACCGCGGCAGCCCAAAGTGTATATAGACAAATAAAAATTAAAATAGTTTTTTTTTTTTTTTTTTATATTAATGTGTATTATACTTGGAATGTATACCTGGCAACTTAAGAATGGAGAGGCGGTTGTAACATCAAACAACGTGAGTATCAGCAGAGCATACTTGTTAAGGCTTTTACACAGCAAAAATAAACTTGACAACAGCCACTATAGATTATATAAGATAATAAACACATGATTACGATAGGATATGATTTGTATGTGATTTTATGTGATGAATGTGTACATCTGAATTGCTAATTTGTGCAGGGATATGAAAGGCTATAAATAGCATATTTTAACAACAGTAAACGACCAAATTCCACATGTGATCGTAAAAGGAAGTTATTACAAACACTCGATGCTGGTTTGAAGTGGGTTCTGAGTAAAAGTGTACTATTAATCTTATAAATTGTCTTATGAAGCATGATGCTAATATTAGCTCTAATGCAGCTGCAGAACAGGTCCAATTCTTCATAATGCATTTTGTCATAACACTTCACCTAAGGTCGCAAGAAAATGTTTTGTTGTATTTATTTAGAAATGCTTTTGATAATAGTTGGGTAAATGTATACTGGGATTGAAGCGATGTGGCTTGGTAAACGTTTTATTGCCAGTATAAAGGCTGATAATGGCTGAATAAAAACAAAAGAATAATAAGGATTATGTCTCATACCTGACGGAAGTGTTTATTTGAACACATTTACAGGTAAATCCTAGTATTTTAAATTTATGATTAATCACAGTCACTTAAATTTTTTAATCGATTGACAGCACTAATATATACACATACATAATAGGGTTGTTCCGATTCCGATACTAGTATCGGAAATTCCACCGATACCACAAAAAAATCTGGCATCGGTATGGGTGAGTACTTGAATCCATGTACCGATCCGATACCATTCTTAAACAAGACCTATAGTTATGCGCGCTAACTCTGCTTAACGCTGCAAATCGGAAATCAATTCTTCTTCACTGCTCAGAATGCAAACACAGGAAGTTGTGCACAAGCAACCACTATTTAGAGCAGCAAAGAATAAATACAAACGTGGCAGCACATTGCCAGTAAATCACTCGCATATGCGACTAAATAGTGTATAATATTAGCCACTGGCTAATAAATGCTCAGATTATACTCGCCAGTGTGTGAGTTGGAGGCTATGTATAAGTTTAGCACAGATATATTTTCACTCGCTGAACACTCTGACCAAGCGCTTCAGAGTTTCACTCTCCATCAAGCGATCTGGGCTATTTTTCAGTGCATCTGAATGAATGCGCAGCGTACCGTAAGCTCTAGTGTGAAGTGCGCGACTCTCCGTCGCTTTGCCTTTTTCCCTCACACGCAAAGAGAGAGAGAGAGAGAGAGTCTTACATGTAGCGAGTCAATTCTGCTTGGTATGTAAACGATATTCTTTGTTGTATTTTCCTGTCAGAATAACGGAGTTCCTTTTGGAATTCTTCAACTTTTAAGAACTGCCGGGTTCTCCGGTAGTAGGCGGAGCTAATGCGCAAGCGACAATCTCATTGGCTGGCGCTCACCTATAATCGTCCCTGTTTTGATTTCAGCAAATCAGTTCAAGCGAACGCAGACAACGTGATTAATATTCATGAATCCAGCAGCTCGTTAATCCTTAGTGCGTTTTATATTGTTCTTAGTAGAATTCATAGTATGATTATTATTTTATCAGTATTATTGATAGTCCCCCCCTTTTTAGAGAAACACTGAATGACCAAAAAAGCACCACCACCAGTTCAGTTAAAATGACCGTATTCATGGTTACCAAGTTTTAATTCTAATTGCTAAAGTTATATCATTAAATAATACTCAGTTATCATAGTACATTTATAATGCTTGACTGACTGATGTTAAGAGTGTACTTTTAGATATTTAAATAGATGTGTCATTTTCCAAACATTATATATTATATTTTTTTGTTTACTCGCCAGACTATCTATCTATCTATCTATGGTGAAGCACACCATAAAA
Organism: Onychostoma macrolepis; assembly: GCF_012432095.1. Lineage (NCBI taxonomy): Eukaryota > Metazoa > Chordata > Actinopteri > Cypriniformes > Cyprinidae > Onychostoma > Onychostoma macrolepis. Next base: position 11,248,763 of record NC_081163.1, read on the forward strand.
TAATTGTATCTATTCATACAGGTCTAGTAGTACATACAGCTGTTTAACCAGATATACACCCAGGTATCGGATCAGTACACGGTTTCGGCCGATACCCTGAGCCTAGGTATCGCAATCGGTATCGGGAAGGGAAAAAGGGTATCGGAACATCTCTAATACATACATACATACATACATACATACATACATAAATACATGCATATATACACACACATACACTTAAATATACTTAATATACTAAATATATACTGAATATACTTTATATATATAAATACTGATGGAGCAGCCCGATTTGTATGAAAATAAATGTTAGTACATTTAGACATGCAATGTGATGAGCAGAGGTGGACAGTAGTGAAGTACATTTACTTGAGTATTGTACTTAAGTATGCTTTTTGAGTATCTGTACTGATTATTTTTTCTGGAAACTTATGACTTATCACATTTGAAAGACAAATATTGTACTTTTCACTCCACTACATTTCTATCAAGGTCCTCAAAGTAGAAAGTCATTAGCAGCTTTGAAAGTCAGTGGGTGATTTATTTCTTCTCTAAAACGTGACTTTCTTTTCTTTTCTTTTTTTTCAGACAGTTTATCAGTAATCACTCTTGTAGAGCTACATTTCCCAGCATTTTTTGAACACTGACCAGTTGCAAATGTGATATTTATTTACAACAATTCAATAATAAGAAGTTAATATTGTGTATATATTTGACACAATATTGTCTGATTTTGCTAAATTGTGTACGTGAAAATATTACCTATAAAGCCACAGAAGAACTGTTGTGCGTCTCCTAATAAAACACAATAGATGTTGGACTTGAAGCAGCACTGCAAAGACTGTTCTGTGTGTGACATCAAAGTACTGCGAGAGCGATTACACAGCATTTTTAAAATCTTTTCTTTTGATGTCTACTAAGTCTTGCTGTTTTGCTTTTTTGTTAAAGCAGTGTTGCTGTTGTAAAGTTATACAGCTACAGTTGTGTTGCTGGGCTTTAAAGCAGGTTTGACTTTTTTTTCTTCCTTTATCACTCTGTATTTACAGGATTTCACTGTCCGCTCTGTTCAAATGTGGATGAATGGCTACACATAGATGTGTGCACACACTGTCAGAGCTGTGTGAGATCACTACCATCCTGCTTTTGTGGGGGTGGGTAGGGGTGTTACATATTTTTTTTTTTCTTTGTTTGTTGTATTTTTTCCCCATAGGTTTTTAACATTCTAAAAGCTCTTTATTCTAAAGATACTACAAGCTACTCAGTGTATTCAGTAGGTGTAATGTATTGTAAGTTGCTTCAGAGGTATTGCAAGTATTACATACAACAATAATAAAACATTGACATAAAAAAAAGAAATGTACTTTTGGTACTTAAGTGCTTTCAAAAGCAAGTACATCTGTACTTTTACTTAAGTAAAAATCTGTCTTTACAACTTTCACTTGTAATGGAGTAATATTTGACCAGCAGAATCTGTACTTTCACTCAAGTAATGGAGTTGTGTACTTTGTCTGCCTCTGGTGATGAGCTCATGGATTAAGACAATTTTGCAGCACATAGCGACAAATAGGTGTTATAAAGTGCTATAGTGGATTCTCTTGCTATTTAGTGCTGTGAGAAAAAATGAAATCAACAGACCTTTAACCCAGGGGGCCTTTAGCCCTGTAGTACCCTATACATATATAAAAGAACTTTCTGTGGTTATGATACTGCAGCAAGGTCATACAAAGTGTTTTGCGTGATATCCCTCTCTGTTTCCCTCCTCTCAAACATTCCCCACTTCCCATCCTCTGTGCCACATTCCCTCTAGAGTTGTAATGGAATGAAAATGGCTCTAAACTGTTAGCATTCCTAACTAAGTCTTCTGATTTTCAGAAAATGCTTGTATCTTGTTCTCCAGTTTGCAAGAGGCATGACTTCAGGAATCCAAGGTTTATAAAGAGGTCAAACTATTATGTGTTATTTTATGAATGGCTGTTTCATGGTGTTTGATTAGCACCAGAGAATGGCTTGTTGTTTGGTGATATCATAAATAGAGCTTAACTAAATAAAGTTAATAACTAAATGATCTAACTAAATAAACTGGATAAATGCTTCAGCTGAAAACAGGAAAAAAGAAGAATTGGAAAATATAATGATAGGCAACAACAAAGTGTCCAGACCCTCAATTTAGTGCTAATCCTAAAGTCTGAAAATGCTCATTTACCTTATACGATTAAACCCTGAGAGGATCCAGATGTCAGTGTTTGTGGTGTTTCATCTCTTTTGAACAGACAGTTTACTTTTGTGCTTTATGCTTCTCTGTCTATTCAGCTCATATGAGACAATAGCGGTTTTGTTTGACAAAATCAATGCTGTCTTAGTGAAGAGAGGGAAAGCGGATAAGGTTCCATTTATTGAACAAAAAAACAGCTGTTCAAATTCAATGTAGAGCAACAAAAATATAGAGCAACAGAAAAATAATTCTCAGCAGCAGTGCACATCAAGAAGGGAGAAGATTTCATTATATTAAAAAGTGAAAAGAAAATCAGGTTCAGTTAAAAATGTTTAAAGCTGTTGAGAAATCATGCTTAGCATTGCTGAATTTTTCATTCTGATTGGTTGAAGCCGCATTACAGTTGTCACAATGTATCAAACAAACCAATTTATTTGGAGACTTGAGCAAATAATATTTCCCAGAGGAAAATGTATTGAAAATGTACTCCTTAGATACATAAAAAAATACAGTATGTTAGAGTATTGAGTTGCATGAATGTGGATCTCGCACTAAAGTTAATTAGGTCTTAACTAGGTAAGAATCTGCTGAGAAATGTTTGAGTTCGTCCTGAATTCTCTAATTCTTTTATGAGACATTGTAGAGATCTTAGAAACTGCATAAAATCAGTACAAAGTTCTGTAGACTGTCTAAAATCACAATTTTATCTCCGTTTAGTCATATTACTGTTAATGAGAAACAATTGTGGTAGGAGATTTGTCATTTTTCCCTGCGAGTCTACAGACTTCCATTTTGAAAGATTTTGAGGTCAGAACATTACTTCTTCCAGCAAATCAGTTTGTCATCTTCCCATCATGCCACGTGTAAAATGTTTGTTTTTGTCAAGACCCATCATATCCTTCCTCTGAAGATAAACTCCATTTGCTCGCCTGTCAGGCTTTACAATGAAGAGAGACCAACTATTCATAAACAACTAGGAGATCAGTGGTGTTGGGCAGGTTGTAGAGTTCAAAGCTGGGTCACAGCACACGTATCCATAGAGGAGAGATGAACCAGGTGTTGGCTACCTCAGAAAGCCAGTTGTATGTGGGCCATGAGGGCTATTTTCTGCATCTATTCATTCAGTCCCTCTTAATCACACCTGGGTTTGTTAGCACCCCCAGGATCCACATTATCATGGAAAGATCAAGGGAGAGTTTATGGTCAAAAGTTTGCATGGTCAAGACCACATGTGCCTTAGAAGTATCTGACATACAATCATTCCCCACACACGTCTTTATTGTAAGAGAAGTAAGTTGTTTTAGCAGCCTAAAATGCAGCGTCGTTTTCTCTTTGATCATTAATGAAACATTTCCTCGCTGTCTTTGCTATGAAAGACCATAAAGATGACTTATGGGAGTGTTTTACAGAAGTCCTCCGTGTCATATGTCTCTTTCTGCCAAACCTCACCTAGATTCCTTGTATCTCTCATTTAGATGCTGAAAACCTCAGCAAACACAACACAGAGCTGTAGCGTTTGATTAATGCATCTTTTATTGACATGCTCCCTCACATGTGGTTTGGCTATTGTATCACATGTGGTTAACCATGATACAGTAGGCCTTACATAAAGCAGGATGCAAGGCTCCAGCAGCAGACGGTGGCCTGTTTTAATCCTATTTGTGACATTGTCGTCCTCTAATAAAAGGGCATCATATATGAGTCTGTCATTATTATGTTTTCTGCTCCTTACGTCAGAATAAAAGACCATGAAGCTAAACAGGCCCTTGTGGGGAGCTTTCAGGTCCTATTAAGAAGTGTGTCTTGACAAAACCATGACTAAAGAAGTCTTTGTCAGGAAAGACGGCTCAGTTTTGGCTTTTTAAAATATAGATGGTGATATTTTCCCATGCTTTATTGGATATACTGAGATATATGGATATTCAGTGGATCCATACTCTATCAAACATCGCAACACTGCAACTTAAGATCGGCAAAATGATTATAAAACTTTGAAATTAAGGGGAAAAGAAGTTAATGTATTTTGTTGTAGATGGCCAAGGCATAGTGTCCAGTTTGGTGCAAATTTGTCACCATTGAGGGAAATATGTGTGTATATAAACCAAACTGTTAATTTTTCTTAACAAAATAAATATCTTAATAGAAAAATGATGAGGGAACACAAACCTATTTCTTGACTTGAAACAATATCACTCAATGGAACATGCATAAACTAAGAAATTAATTTTTCTATTAAGATATTTTTGTTTTTTTGTTTTAAATATTGCATTGCATTTTCCCCCAAATATATATTCTGCAAAGTTACTAAAAATAATTATTAGAAGTATTCTAATCAAACTATGCATTTCAGTAGTAAAATTAAGCAATATTAATTTTTGCAAATTATTTTAGCATGCAGATTTTATTTGCCCATGGCATTTCTAGACCTGTCAAACTTTTACGTTCCCACATAGAATTAATTGTTTGGTCATAGAGGTCATATTACTGAATCTGCTGTCTAGTGTTGACCTAAGCACAGACTGTGACACTCAGGCCAGAGTTCATCAAATGAGCGGGAGCTTATGTAGATTATTTGATAACAGCTGAATGTGCTGTTTCATGCAATATTTCAGCTCAGGGATATTATGCTAGAATTCTTGGAAATCCTTTCACTCTGCTGTCACATGAGATATGTGTCAAGAAATATTGTTTTAGCTTAGAGCAAATCTTTTGATAGCGATCTTATCAAGACCTAACTTACAGAGCACAACAATTCAAGGGTATTGCTTTGTTGACCAGGATTATGTTCATTTTTTTTAATAGATTCTCAAAGAGATGAATTAAAATGATCTCCAAACAACATGGATCATGAACCCTGTCAGGAACTCTCAGGACTAACGCTGATAATGCTCACTTATTGACACTCGCTTTGTGCTTGTCATTGACCTGTGTGGACACAAGCATGTCCAGGGATGTGACCCCTGATATGGTCAAGGCTGTGTCAGAGGGCACTTGGAGGAATGTGCCCTGTTGCTGAAGGCCATGTTCCAGATGCATTAACAAAAAACTTTATAATAAAAAGCCTTTGACTGCCGGCCTGCAGCACCAGGGTGATTAATTTGAAGGATTTGCTGTTGTTTCCAGCTGAGGCTTTGCTATTAAGGTAAATGGTGCAAAATGGCATAAAATGAGCTTGTAAAGCTCACCACATTAGAACAGTGGAAAGTGTTGACACAGTCCCTGTTGATCTTTACAGGCGAATGCAGAAATAAGCACACAGAAAATCGTTCGTTTAAAGAGGCTCGTTCTTGAGTTTCTCGGCTACCTGCTGTGTCAATGAAAATGAGCTATGTGTGTGAATTCGCACAGGCCTCACTGGTAAAAAAAAGTACAGAAAATGCAGACACTGAAACAGAATGGTTACTGATAAATTTTTGGAAAAAAAAAAATAGAATCAAAACTTTTAAATTTGTTATTTGTCATGCAAAATGTCTAAGCTGCTCTCTATACAATGAAAGTGAATGGTGACCACAGTTGTGACTAGAAGTTTTTCAGTAAATAGATGTCAGTCATCTTTAAAGCAGTTAACTTTTCAATTATCAAAAAATCAAAAATTCAATTATCAAAAAAATCAAAAAATTTAATGAACAACTGAAATACGTTTGAAGTACTAAAAGTTCTAAAACTAAAACTGCAATAAAAATTAAAGCTAAATAGAAATATTTAAAAACAACAAAAACTACTAAAACGTGTGTAAAAAAAAAAATAATAAAATAAAATATATATATATATATATATATATATATATATATATATATATAATATTAATAAATACTATAATAATATATAAACAATACTAAAATAAGAGTAAAGGTCTTTGCACACTGAGTCCGAAATTATAATCTGAAAGTTCCGCACGTTAAAAAAATAAATACGACCTCATGTTGTGTCAATCACATTTGCACACTGGCTCTGAAACTTTCATCTGTAATAAAAACAAATTCGGACCAGGTTCGATTTTCTGCGTTTTCGCATCCGTAGCAAGCATTTAGATAGAAAAGGATGACGAATACGAAAAAATGAAGAAAAAAAGCCGCATATGAAAATTTCGGACTCAGTGTGCAAGGAGCTTAAGACTGAATATTATTGAACATTATGCTCAAGTTTTATAGACTTGTTTATTTTTGTTTGACAGCCTCTAGTCCCCATCCACTTTCATTGTATGGAAAAGCTTTTGATAAACTTCTTGGTATTAAACAATGAAAAATACAAGTCATACAGGTTTGGCTCAACATAGGTATGAGCAAATGATTACATGATGATAGTTGTGTAAGTCTATAACTGATTCATTTTGATTTGAAGTAATAGTCCTTTGTTTTGTCTGTGCGCTGTATTGATTGATGTCTTGATTACCACGGTCGGGCTGCGTGTAACCAGGTACCTGCTGTGTGCTATGCAGGCCCAGTGTCTTGTGAGGCCCTCGCTCCGTTTTTACCAGCCCTGAGCACTGAGCCGTTGTTTGACTTGGCAGAAATTGGGCCCTCCCAGGAGCCATACCACAAAGGAGGTTCTGTTATTCACAGGAGAGCTTATTGTTGAAAAATTACCCTGAGGGGAGAAAAGAGCATGACAGAATACTGCATGAATTATTTTTAGCCAGTGATATCTCCTTGGCTGGGCCAAACACAGATTGGTCTCTGGTGGGCACTTGGAAATGGAAATGAATCAACTGCCATTGTTGGAGAAAAAGAGTGGACTATTCCTCCTATAATGTTTTAAGTCAAGACATTTGCAAATATGATGAAATGAATATGAGACAAAACTACAGAATGTCACATTTTATTATTAGCCGTTTTTAACACGCATGTTTTAGCAAATAAAAAGAACAGCACTTTTAGAGTTCATCCCACTCATTGATGTGAGCATAAGTATTGGGACAGTTGAACATAAGGCAGATATAAAAGATTAAAAGCTATTATTTAGTTGCAGATCCCTTGCACACAATCACAGCAGTGAGTCTGTGACCCATAGACATCACCAGACTCTTGGTCTCATCCTTTGAAATACTTTTCCCAGCCTTTAATGCAGCCAATTCCAATTGTTGCTTGTTTTGGGAGTTTCTGCCTTTACTCTCCTCTTCAGCTGGTGAAATTCATGTTCAATTGGATTTAAATCTGGAGATTGACTTGGGCAATCTAAGACTTTCCATTTCTTTGCCCTGATAAATTCCTTGACTGAACTGGCAGGGTGTTTTGGGTCATTGTCCTGATGCAATATGAAGCACTTCCCAATGAATCTGGTGGCATTTTCTTGAATATTGGTAGACAAGATGGTTTTGTACGCTTCCAAATTCATTCTGCTACTGTCATCATACATTAAGTCATCAGTAAAGTTGAGAGGGCCTGTTCCAGAGGCAGCCATGCATGCCCATGCCATGACACCACCTCCACCATGCTTTACAGATGAGGCTGTATGCTTGGGATCATTGCAGTTCCCTTTTTTTTTTCTCCACATTTTTGCTTTCCCATCACTTAGATAAAGGTTCATCTTTGTCTCATCGGTCCATAAACAGTTCCAAAACTCTTCTGGCTCACCTTTGTGCTTTTTTGCAAACTCTAATCTTGCCTTTCTATTTTTGGAGCTGGTCAGAGGTTTGTATCTTGCTGTGTAGCCTCTGTTATTCTGTGTCAAAGTCTCCTGAGGACAGTAGATTGTCAGAGCATCACCCCAGCTTTCTGGAAGTTGTTGGTGATTTTACAGACACGTCTTTTAGGGTTCAATTTCACAGCTTTTATGATTTGTCTGTCATCAGCTACTGTTGTTTTCTCAGCCGATCAGGTCGTTGTTGGTTGCTGGTGTCGCTGGTCGTTTCCAAACTCTTGATTTCTTCATGCCCTTTGTTTTTGCTATAGCTCTAATTGACTTCCTTTTTTATTTTAGCATCCAAATTGCTTGCTTTTCTCTCAAAGTCAGCTCCCTCATCTTCATCCTGGTTTGTGTGTGTCATCATCGAATGCAAGATTCAGAATACAGAAGTAATGGATATAACTGATACAACACATTCCCTGCTTTTAATATCTGAAGAATTAGTGCAACAGGACACAGCTGATCACTTAGAAAGACCTGTGAGGCAACTGTTCCGATACTTATGCTCACATCAGACAGGGGGATGAAATTCGAAAAGTGCTGAACTTCTTAGCTGGAAAAACATCTACGTGTTGAATCACCCAATAATAAAATGTGACATTCTGTAGTTTTGTCTCATATTCATCTTTTAATCATATTTGTAAATGTCTTGACTCCACAGCCAACAGAGCAATTTTGTCTTTACTGTTCCAATACTTTTGGAGGGCACTGTAGGTATATTAAACTCAGTTCAATTTCATAAAGATATACAGTATCTTAAATAAAAGGTTTAAAGGGTCTTCATCCATGGAACTTTTGCACAAAGCGTTCTGTATAGTGGAAACGGGTTCTTCAGATTATTAAAATGTCAAAGGTTCTTAGTCTCAGTGAAATATTCTTAAATAAAAAAAGGTTATTTTAAGAATCTCTTATTGAAAGGTTTGTTGGGAAATGGTTATTCTAAGGCATTGCTTTGAAAACTCCCTTTTGGAGCCTTTAGTTTTTTTTATTACTCATTGTTTGGGTTGACGCTGTGTCTGAAGTTTTCCATATAATGTGAGACACTGCCGTTTTATAAGATAAAACAAGGATCAAATGTAATTATGTTTGTTTCTTCAGCACCTAATTATTTTGGCATCCATCATCTAAACCTCATCCAAACAGGAAGGGAAACTTACACGAATAACCCACAGTGATGCACTCAAGTCTTCTCATTCTGGTTTGCTGCCATTCCAGAGAGAGGCCTTATAGTGACTCTTTTGTCAACATTAGAGAGGTTCTGGTTTTTAAAAGTGTCAAGATCAAAAGGTACTTCTAACAATACATGTTTTTCTTATTGCTGAAGAGACCATAAGCTTTTAATGTTGCAAAGCAATTACTGTAATTAAGAACAAGCTTTACAACTCTTGGATCTCTGCAGAGGCTTTGAGGAGAAACCGCAAGCATAAAAAAAAAAGAAAGAAAGAAAAAAAAAAAGACTGATGATAAAGGGGCTTGCATATAAATACGAAGTTCTTTTTGCGGAAGAGTAAATATAAAGCTAGGCTCAAGGGTCTCTCATCCGTTCAAAGAGTTTGGGGCTGAACAAATTAAAGGGAGCGTCGCTCAAGTATGTGTTTACAGTGAGAGAGGAGGAAAAGAGAGAGAGAGCTGAACAGGGTTGGGGGGAAAGAAGGAACATTTCTATTAAGTTGTTACAAACATCCCTTGCAGACAGTGTGCTGTGTAAACTGATCAATTCAAAAGGAGGCATACTGTCACACTATATGGGGGAAGTTGTCACAACAGTACATGCATATTACTATAGCCTTTTCAGCAAACAATTCATAAAACATCAAACAACATGGAAAAAAAGACCATTATTTTGGACAACAAATATTTCTGATGTTTATATTTAAAGAACTATAAAATAAAACTAAAATATGCAATTAAATTGTATCATCATGTCATATATTAACATGGTTTTAAATAAAGTGTTATTACTAGCTATAATCTTGCTTGTATATATTTATAAACACCAATAAAATGTGAGAAAAGAAAATTTATTTGAACTACTAATATACATTTTGCTACACTGAAATATAACACTGTGTCGAAAAATTATGTAATTCTATATATTTCCTTGTAAATAGATATGCAGTAGGGAAATTACAGAAAACGATTAACATTAAAACCGCACAATGGATGACAGCATTCCAGTCACCTTGCAACAATACCTGTGAAAAGATGTCTTTGTTTTTTGTGTTAATGTTTTGGTTTAACTTCCTGGTCCTCTCATGTCTTTTTTTTTAACCATGCATATTTGGTAGTTCATTCACATGTTATCTGACACAATCAGTTCACTTTATTCAGTCGATGGCAGTTAGGTGGAGTGCTTGAAAAAACCTGTTTGGTAACAGTCATTATTGTTTTCAATTCTGCTGGCTGCACACTTGTTTTTTATATACTATATCAAGTATATAATTAGAAAAATATGAGAGCCTATCAGCCTATATTCTTGATGTTGTTTGTGCAGAACAATAAAGTACATCGATTTCGCAACGCAATAGATGACTGAATGTCATTTCTCTTAGAAGTACTGTCGTTTCAGGTCAGAGCTATTATTCAGTCTGCCTTGGCGGTCTCTGTTCCCCTCTACACTAGTGTGGACCACTCTGAAAGCCTGGCTGAGCTGACCCTGACCTGCAGTCATTGTTCACAGAGCTTGGTATTCCCCTCGCAGCACGCTCCAGCCTCTGAAGGATGGCCTTTTAGGACCGGTGTTCAATTCAACTTCTCCCTTTTCCCCCCTCACATTCAATTTACCAAACCCCACAGGCTTTTTCTTAAGTTGCACTTTTCTTTCTACACAAGCTCACATTTAGGTTTGTGTACATGCGGTTTTACCCACGCCATCTTGCGTTGTACCTAAATTGCTCTTTGTTTGGTCCTAACTTGCCCTCCCTTTTAACTCATTTGACAGAAAAGCACTGTTTGACACAGATGGGACACCCTCTTAACCGAGAAAAACAAAATCTATCAATTATGGCTATGTTTTCTGAGTCAGTGAAGTGGAAGGGATTGTAATGGAAGGCTTCTGGGAATCCTGAGCACTGTGTATTGACAGATATTGATTGTCAGTTGCAGTTTGACCTAACGAGACACAGACATTTACTAATGCTTTTACATCTATTTTCAGCAAATATTAGTTAAACAAATATATAAGTTTTATATTTAAAATGATTTGGAATTTGGAGAACCAGTTCATTTCTGGCTGTAAAACTGTAATGTATGAGTGCTGTAGGTTTGCCGTAAGTTAGATATTATCAACAGTCCTATGAACGCAGTTTTGCGTATGGTTTGTTTTAGCAGAATTTGTATGCATAACTGTGGTATAATGTCATGGCAAATCTAACAAAGACTTGCTATCATGTCATTGATTGTTGTTATGGTATTGTTTCATGACTCTTTCATGGTCTTAGTATGCATATCACACTTTGATGTAGATCTGATACTGAGTGTGTCTCATCTTCTAATTGTGTTTTTGGTTTGGCTGAGTTATTGTTTGCTGCTGGGAGACAGTAACAGTTAGTGAGGAGGGATGAAATGGAGAGACATTTACAGAGAGGAAGTACCCTGTCTGACATCAGCTCTGTGTTTGTTTATTTGTCTGAGATATCTAGACCCTGACCCTGGAAGGTGTCAACACATTCAGCCACTGTCGCTGATTCAACTTGAAAGTGATGAATGCAGCCAAATTATGTATTAAGCAACTGTTTTCAGAATTGATAATTATAATAAAAAATTCTTAAGCACCAAATCAGATTATTAAAATGATTTCTGAAGACTGGAGTAATGGCTGATGAAAATGCAGCATTGTTATAAGGAATAAATGTAATTTTAAAATGTGTAAATATAAAAATCTTTTATTATGAACTGTAATAATATTTTACAATATTAATATTTTTACTATATTTTCGATCAAATAAATGCAGCTTTGGTGAGACTTTCAAAAGCAGTGTTTTATTGGTCTGTATCTATCTATCTATAAAATAATTGGTTACTTTTCAAAAAAACATGAAAAATTATGTCATCATCTTGTGTCGATTGTCTCATTGTTGGATTTGAAACTTTTTTGGGATGTCAAAAAAAGTTCTCAAACTGCATGTTTTATAAAACGGGACAATCTAAATCTGGGAAACTATGTTGAGGATCTGAGAGCTGTTGATTCGGTTTACAGAGTTGTACAAAAAAACGTCAAATAGTTCTTGAAGTATCGGTTACTTTGTGGTGCAGTAAAAGCATGCCACAGTAGGTAATATTTACACAGTTCATTGGAAATAAACAAGATTTACAGCTGCTGGTTTAATCTCTTTATTCATGCCACTGTTTAGAGCCAGAAAACGGCATCCTTTCACAGCCAACATTCTCAGCTACGAAATGGACTTACTGAAGAATTTCAAAGCAATGTGACCTCAGAGAAATCAAACAAACGTATTTAAAGTAGCGAGGAAGATCTTCATAGGAAAAGTATTCGGCATTCCCACTACGAGCTTGTTTAAGCCCTTTAATGAAATGCACTGTGCAGTGGGCCCGGACGGCTGCCTTCTTGACTGATGGAATCACTCATACCAAGAGATTAGTCAAATGCACACAGGGGCCTTGACCCCGAGAAGTGCCGTACGCTCTGCCCTTCACCATACCTGAAGTGAACATGCAACAGCAGGCACAGGGTCCTGTCTGAGCCTTTTTTTTTTTTACGGATCAGGGCAGGATGGCTGCACCATTCCGGCATCAGCCCCAGTCAGGAATGCTGAGCTAATCTTCAGGTACTGGAGCAAATTCCAGCCTTCACTTTCTTCTTTACAGGCCCTCACCATATAAGTAAACAAGCTAGAAGTTTTTGTAAGTGCTAGGGGTTTGATGAGCACTGTGTACCAAGATGACTGGAGAAATAATGTGCAGTTGTGCTTGAATATGGCCATCAAAATCAAAAAGTCAACAAGTCAAAAAGATTATGGAACTGTTTTGATGTTAAAATGTAGTTTGAGTGGCCCAATATTGACTGAATGATGGCATGAGTTTAAGGTAGGACAATGTTCTAAAATGATCAACCAGACAGTGGAGTGTTTAGGTATCCTCTTTGAATATATTTATATTGAAATATTGCCAATAACTATTTAAATTTCATCTAAAATCATTTATCCATCTAAAATCATGATTCAATGCCAGTGTTGTTGTTGTTTTTTTTCATGCAACTACGAACATTGTGTTCTTTGATTTGCGAACAAATTATTCTGAAGAATTGGTTCTTTTAATGATTTGGTAGAAAGATTCACAAACAACATTAAACATGCAAAAAACATTAAACATGCAGAGCTGTTATTGAGTTTACTGACTCCCTTATTCACCAGTAATTTTTTTCAGTTATGTCCAATTCAAAATGAACTGTGCTTCAGGTTTGTGATACTTACAATGGTCTATGTACTGAAAGGTTGTTCATACGCTGAAAAAAATGGGTATAGAAACAGTTTTATGTCAGAAATTTGCTAGTAAATTCAGCAAATCATTTCAAAGAAATTATACAGCAAGTAACTCATTGAATTAAATGTGAAAGTAGAAAACAGTACTCCAAAAATATTTGTTTCATTTACAACAGTGTATGGCAGTGTGTACTTAAAAATGCATATTTAAAACAGAAATATTCTTAGAAAACAGTGCTATTTCTGTGGCACAAACACAACCAAGGTTACTAGAGTGACAATTGTATTTTATATATATCAGTGCTGTCAATCGATTAAAAAATCTAATCATGGACTGTGATTAATCATGATTAATCACACATTTAAAATACTAGGATTTACCTGTAAATGTGTTGAAATAAAGAAATGCATGACAAACTAGTTTAAGGAAACAGAACCTTTCACACTTCCGCCAGGTATGAGACATAATCCTTATTATTCTTTTATCATTAATCTTTTGTTTTTATTCAGCCATTATCAGTCTTTATACTGGCAATAAAACGTTTTACCAAACCACATCGCTTCAATCCCAGTATACATTTACCCAACTATTATCAAAAGTATTTCTAAATAAATGCAACAAAACATTTTCTTGCGACCTCACGTGAAGTATTATGACAAAATGCATTATGAAGAAGAATTGGACCTGTTCTGCAGCTGCATTAGAGCTAATATTAGTATCATGCTTCATAAGACAATTTATGAGATTAATAGTACACTTTTACTCAGAACTCACTTCAAACCACCATTGAGTGTTTGTAATAACTTCCTTTTACGATCACATGTGGAATTTGGTCATTTACTGTTGTTAAAATATGCTATTTATAGCCTTTTATATTGCTGCACAAATTAGCATTTCAGATGTACACATTCAAGTCGAGAAAATCACATACAAATATTCTATCGTAATCGTGTGTTTATTATCTTATATAATCTATAGTGGCTGTTGTCATGTTTATTTCTGCTGCTCTGGCTGAAACTCACGTTGTTTGTGATGTTACAACCGCCTCTCCGTTCTTAAGTTTCCAGGGACACATTCCAAGTATAATACACATTAGTAAAAGGATCTATTTTTATTTTTATTTGTCTATATACACCATGGGCGGTCGTGGTACATTATAAAAGTAGCCCAAAAAAAAGCAACCCACGGCTCTGTGATTTTTTTCCGCGACTGTATTTTCAAAATAGCCCACTTGTGTCGCTGCCCTAGCAAAACACTGGTTCGCTGTACCCTCATCACACAATGATAGATGACCTTCTGCGCTGCGATGACGGGAAGAAGTTGGGGTCAAACCTTATCAAACGATTAGTTTGCGTTAAAAAAATATTAACGCGTTAAAACTTTTAATCGCATGGGTTAATGCGTTAATGTTGACACCCCTAATATACAGTGTATATATATATAATATGTAACATTCCTTCATCACCCCTTGAGCGATTTTGTCATTTTTTTTCTACTCAAAAAAATAATACTTTTGCTCCTAAATGTTTTATTTTAGGAGCCAGTGCCTCTTTCGTCATTATTTTTGTCTGGAATCTAGTTTTTTTTGTCTTGTGAGCTTGTCCATATTTTCATAAAGATGTCTGCAAGATTTGTTTCAAAAAATGGTGATTTGTTTACTTGTGTCTTTAGTGTTCCTGTCTTTAAAATGTAATTAGTCATAAGTGTGATTTATCCCTGCTGTAAACCTGACATTCTGTCCTAGAGCAGAGTGTCTGCATTTGTTCTGTACATCTTCCTGTTTGTTTACTGAAAGTAAAAAGAAGCCACAATGTTCCATATTCAGGGATACCATGGTGTAATCCTCCAAGTAAGCAGCAATGAAGGCATACATCCAGTGTGGAAGCCTTGGTCGCTATGGTCAGTTAGTGGTTAGAGTTCTTCACAGGCACTCTCTATGGTCTGCTGGCGCAGGCATGAGTAAATCCTGTTGGTGAGTCATGGGACTTTGCGGAAAGCTCCATTCCTTCCCTTATCTCCGTTGTTGTTGCCAGAGTCTTCATGTTTACAACTGGACAGCTGAACATCTGTTGTGACGAGTCCTCCACCCTTCTTTGTGAGACTGACTCACTCACTCAGAGGTTTCCTATCATGGTCTGAGTGAGTGGCTTTAGAAAGCAAAACAGAGAAGTATAGATGTGTTTTGTATTAGTTACAAACACACTTTTACATGTTTTTTAAATTGATTTTGTTGATGATGTGATGACTTGGCTAGAAGCTAAAGCATAGATTTTGGAGGTTAATATTTGTTTAGAAAATTTCTCTGGATTAGGGTGACCAGATTGTTATAGTCTCACACTGGGACACAGAGGGTGACCATTCACTAAAATAATTATAAGAATAAAAAAATTCTGATTATGCACTTTAATGTCATTTGTAAAGTCAGTCAACATTATTTAGGCCTATGTCATATTATAATACAAAATTCCACTTTGAAGAACTTTTATAATCCATGAGTTTGAATTCTTTCTTTCCATCCATCCATCCATCCATCAATCCATCCATAAGAACAGTAGCTTCAATGCTTTTTAAAATTTTAAAAAAGGCTTTAACAAAGGTGCATCGATGAGTTTGAAGTACGATGTTTGACAAAAAAGAGCAAATGGAAAAAGAGAGCACGACCTATGGCTATTATTAGATACAGACAGAAAGACAAATGTTGTGCGGAAAGATACACAATCTTCCAGCCTAGGATAAAGTCATTATGAACATTAATAATAATTTGGGACAAATATAATGTGGATTTTATGGTAAACTATGTAAGTGGCACTGTGGTGCAGCAATATTTGGAACATGGATCCACCGCGGACAGTCTTTAACTTTAAATTAATGTTCAGCTGAATGTACAAATCAAACTGGTATAGCTGAAATATCCACATAATAAAAAACAACACTGAAATAAGAGCGTGTGGTTTATCTGTCAATCAAATGTGCATGAAAGTTCCTTTACTACAGCAACAGCAGAGTTTTCTTTCAGAATCATCCTGGGTCCAATTCGATTAATATTAAAATAAAGTGATGCGTGATAAAGACACCCAGCACTCTGATGCTGATGTTGTTGGTTCACAAAATCATAATTGTGTAATTGTCTGTTAAACATATTAATAATAATAAAAAAATAAAAAAATTAATTAAAAAAAGCTGTGTATGAATTATAAACTTCAGGTGACATGAAACTGTCGTCAAAGGTCTATCAAAAATGCAAAAATGATTGGGTTGTTGGGTGCGGGGGTTGGGTTTATGTCCCCACCAATGTCAAAAGCAAACCTACGCCCTAGGTCAGGGATCCTCAAATCTGGCCCACAAGATCCACTTTCCTGCAAAGTTTAGCTCTAAGCCTAATCAAACACACCTGAGCATGCTAATCAGCGTCTTCAAGATCATTAGAAAAATCACTGGTAGGTGAGTTTGATCAGGGTTGGAGCTAAACTCTGCAGCAGATTGGCCCTCCAGGGAAAGATTTGAGGAACCCTGCCCTAGGTACTCTGTATCAGAAAATACCTTAAATGTTCATCACTAACTAACATGCAAAAGCATGAGTGTACGGAGTTATTATAGTTGCTATTTTTAAAAGGAGACATGCCTATAACATTCTAGAGGTTTTCCTACCTTCCATCCACATATCCCAAAGGCTCACTCCACCCTTAACATAACATTGCATCAGATAGATACCATGTATGGCTCCTCTCACACTCACACACATTACAGCAGCACAAACTTAGCATTTGGAGGCGTTGTCTGCTCTTTTTGCGAGTGTCTATGTGTCAGCACCGATAGTACAGGAAAAGGCCTGCTGCTCTCGAAGCACACACTGCATATCTTTCTCACTGGCTCTCAGGATGCAAACAGCTGTCCAACTTCCCAATCTAATCTTGACTCTGGCCTGGTACTCGGCCGCCTGACCGCTGGCCCTCACATCAGCTGATAACTGTGGTCAACATGAGGAAGTGGCTGAGATAACTGAGGGATTATTCAGTGCTTAAGTGCATTAGGTAAGATGTGTGGAATCCATGGTCATTACCTCAGTCAGGCGCATTTGAGCAATCCACACCCAATGCCACCTTTTTTGGGCAAATGGATCATGTCATCATTGTGGAATTGGAAAAAAACGCATTTTTGTTGAGCTTTGGTTGCTGTAGAGTGAGAAGAAAACAATCTGAATCACTGTGTTATTATGCCTCACCTTATTAATGAATAAACCGGCACAGGCCACACAACGAACAAGAATGTAACATTCAAAGGTAAACATTTCCTAAATAGAAACTGTTCTCTTGTTTTGTTGCACGTATGCCCTCTTCACAACATTCCTGTTTCTGTTTTCCCCCCATTAAATAGTTACCTGTGGTGTGGTTCTGGCACAGGCCTCTGGAATGTTCAGTATGCACCTGAAAAAGTCATCAATCAAAGTATTTACATTAAATAACACAATGGGATCCATATTAAAACAGAGGCTTTTGTTGGGTTGACTTGCCTGGTGGTAGATTACGGGCAAGCTTCCAATCTCACATAGAGCTGCCTTTGAGAGTGGAAAAAACTTAAGATGGTATCTCGAGCCAAGGCATCATCATCAGAGGCATCAGGGAACCGCACGCTGTGTGTGGTTCTCATTCCCTCTTTGACTCAGCACTCTGTGAAATTTATTTGAATCGGGTGATAACCGTAGCCTTTGACTTATGTTGTACCCCGAGGGAGAGTCCAAAGTCTGACGGATATCTAGTCCCGCAGAGGTCTAGCTCTCCGTTCTTTGATGCTGTGCTGTCCTTGGGTCGCTCGCTCCTGTCCAATAAACATCTTTTTGGTTTCGTTTTGTGTGTTGAATCCGATAATGGCAGAAAATAAACATTCTTTTAACATTGTTCATATCTCCAACTGGCAGTAAATGTTCCTCGTGCTTCTTACGTGTCAACAGTCATGATATGGCTTTGCTGATGTCTAACGATTATTGTTGATTATTTAAAGCAGCAACCAAGGAAAAGCCTGTTATTTCACATCCTGGTTTCATTACATTGCAAATGTAGAGTCTAACAGCTAATACCTTAGCTAAATCAATATCGCAGTCAGAATTATTGCGTACCGAAGATGTGCGTTCGTATTCACCCTCACGCTTGTGCAGTGAAGTTTGTTGGTTTTTGGTTTGTTGGTTGTTGCCTGAACAACAGACGCAAATAGTAAATACACACGTGGATTTCAAACATTTACAGATATAGTCATAGAATATAAGTTGGATGCTGTGGAAAACATGTTTCAAATGCATTAAAACAGCAAATCTGTCAAAGTGCAAGGCAAGTTGTTTTACTACAAGTTTGTTTGACGTGCTTACTACAAAGCATATTTATGTTCGGCTACTTGAGACTTGTACTTTTCTGTTATTTTCAGATGTGTTTTGTTCATCGATATAATTTGCAATGCATCATCTATTAGCAAGGTTTAAAATGCAGGTCTGTTACCATCCTATGTCCTATGAGGTAATGAAATATCAAATGAATTTTACTTTTTACAATGAAAAGCAGCCTGAAAACCTGTTGCAATTTCTCACACTTCAAAGAAAGATATTAAAAAAAAAAATCTAAACTAATTAAATATTTAAATATATATATATATATATATATATATATATATATATATATATATATTAACTGAGTGAAGTGTTGTCGAGACGACAGACATTTAAAAAGTCATGATTGTCTCAGATATGAATGCTCTGCATTCTGTTGTATTTTATTCTGTAATTTTTTAAAAACTATTATCTGTATTTTGATTTTTGTTGCGTTTATTTTGTGACACATACATCAGTTTTAATATTTATTTATTTTTGTCTGTGATATACAGGTGCATCTCAATAAATTAGAATGTCATGGAAAAGTTCATTTATTTCAGTAATTCAACTCAAATTGTGAAACTCGTGTATTAAATAAATTCAATGCACACAGACTGAAGATTGGTGGGTTTTTGTTAAATGTAAGCCAAAATCATCACAATGAAAAGAACCAAAGACTTAAACTACTTCAGTCTGTGTGCATTGAACTTATTTAATACACGAGTTTCACAATTTGAGTTGAATTACTGAAATAAATGAACTTTTCCATGACATTCTAATTTGAGATGCACCTGTAGATGCTGCAGACATGCCCATGTTTAGATGTACATTAGGGTTCCACATCTTCACACATTGTATGCTTATCTTTGGCTTCTTTTTCATATGCATACGAACAAACAATCATTTATATGTTTTTAGCTCTGTCTGAAGTGCAAAAAATAAAAAATAAAATAATTCTCTGCATGTTTTTCTTAATTAATTGACCAGTACATTTTACTTGTAGGAATGAATGTGTAATTGTGGCAACCAAGGTTAATTATCTCCCTTGTTGCTAACTGTATCTATCCACCTTTTTCTTCAAGGCGGAAGTAAGCCTATGGGTGAGACTTCCGGTTCATTACCCGCTATAGGTAAATAAAGAGGAGAATAACAACGTGCAGTAAACGGTAAAACTGTTTGCACTACAAACCAGTGTATTCATAATTAAGATAATACTTTAAAATAATATGATAAGACACAATAATTTTCAATATCAAGCAGCAAAACAAACTGTTTTGTACAGCTAAAATTAGCTGGACGCGGATGAGACCGGAAGTTAGACCCATAGAATTTACAAATGGCCGCGTCCATTTTTACGTCAAGAAAAAGGTGGATAGAATTGTGATTTATAGTGGCGCAGAGACTTGACAAATTAATAATGAAATTCATGCAGTCCTGTGTACAATGTAACATACTGAAGGATAATCTTGGAGGCACTGTAACCTGTCCTATGCGAGAGGTTCAACCAAAGATTCAGGGATTCATTCAGTTTAGGTCAGTCAACGCTTCATTTATAATTCACAGCTCAGGCCTTTATTAATGAGGCTTCATCCATGGGAAAGAAGGTCCGTAGTTGACCTGTCAAATATGCAGGCTTATATATGGCTCAGGACACATTTTGATGATGACATAATGCCTAATATTCCCTTCCATGTGGAACATTTCCTCAGTATGTATCTTGTATATTGACTCGGTCCACAACCATTAGCATAGAAGAGCATGTCAAGCCTGTGTGTGTATCTTTTCATCTGATCAGGTTGCCTCCTCTCTTTGTGTCTTTGTTTCTAGCTTCCTTTTAACCAATAGGTGTGTCACCCAAGAGCGACATTCCGCTACTCTTTCCACTGCCCTTCTCTCTTACACGTCTCTTCCGACATCAGTTTCTCCTCACAAAGGTCTTCTTTCTTCAATACGTGATGGAGACGGCAGCATCTTGAGACGCCCACACTCAGCATCGCTGTTTTGGTCGAATCATAAAATTCCCCCAAAGCCGAACAATGGAAAACAATGAGGCACCTGCTAAATAATGAGCCATCAGTCAGCCGTGATGAGCCACGCAGGCATGATGGCTGGCTTTAAAGTGGCCTGCGATGAATGTACAACCACACCTGAAATCCCCTCCAATGGAATTCCCCCTCTCACAAACACACAGTGTGCTCGGCGATCCAAATATGCCCTTATTTCCCCCCATATTTTCCTTGTGTTGTGAGATCAGAGAGTCGCAGGCCTTTGTCTGTGAACTTGAAGGCAGAGCCGTGCTGCAGTTTCACTTGTGCTCATCATTGTCACTATCACCGTCAGCGGTTTCAGTCCTTGCATGCACCACGTCACATGAATGCGAGGAGAAACTCTGCCTGGCTGAACAAAAGGCCAGCTGTTTGCTCTTGGCTCTGCTTTTAACTGCAGCGTACGCGAGGGGAATTACTCCCTAAGTACAAGTCGTCTTTCTGTCTTTCTTCCGCTCTCCAAAGGTTAAAATAATCCCATCCTTCAGAATGCTGCCTCGTTTAGCTCAGCCAATGGCCAGAGCAAAGCCAACGTCAACATCGTGTTCGACTGTGATGGATATGAATTGAGTTTTGGTTGCCAGACAGAGGGGTAAGGGGTGATTGACTGTGTGCCCTTTTCATGCCTTACACTGTAATATCAGCTCTTTCACAGTGGCGACTCTCTCCTAGGTTCCCTATAGAGGTGACCCTCGTTGATCCCTGATCCCCCAGCCGGTACTAGGTAGAACCATGGCACAAATGGAAGCTTTGTGGGCTTGAATGTACGCTAGTGCTCAAGGAGTCAAGGGGTCAATGTGGAGGGGAGGAGGGAGGTGGAGAGTGACAAACCTTAGGTTGTTTCCCTGTGGAGTAAAATGTGTTTCCTTCGACCGTGACGGTTGGGAATGATCTTTTTGTTTAATTATCCATTTTAGAATCAGGTTTGAGCTTTAAAGGCCAAGTCGAAATCTATTTAGTTTTTTTTTTTTTTTTAAGTCTGTAATAGCATAGGTGTGCAGACGTTGGAGGATTGCCAGATTAATGAACTTTCTGCTCATTGGGCCACTCAAGCATGCTTTCATGTTCTCAAGTCTTTTTACCCGGGCCTGTAATCCCCCTCCGAGAATTCACAGGCCTCGTGCAGGTCAATTCTAGGGTCAAAATTTTATGCAGCATTTAAACTTGATGTAAAAAGGGGGAAGAATAATCAGTTTTAGTTTTGTTTATATTCTCTCAAGCCTGCATACTTTTTGTCTCCCATGCATTCAAAGTCTAAATTCTGCTTCTGCTAAGTGCAGTTTCTGTGATAATAAATTGCATGTTTTTCACATTTTCCGAATAATAAAAAGTATTTAAAAAATATACACTAGCATTTAAATTTTGGGGGGTGATTAGAAGTTGTATTATTTTGATAGAAATCTTTTATGCTTACCAAGGCTGCATTTATTTGATCAAAAATACCATAAAGGCAGCAACATTGTGAAATATTTTTACAATTTAAAATAACAATATTTTATTTTCAGTATTAATATATTTTAAAATGTCATTTCTATTTTTAGGATTATTTGATGTTCAAAAGAAATTTTTGTAACAATGTAAAAAGCCTTTACTCTAATTTGATCATTTTAATGCCTCTTTGCTTAATAAAAGTATTTATTTCTTTAAAAAAATATGGTGTCATACATTTTTATTTAAAAAATCATGCTATATATTAGCGCAGAAACTATGTGTTGTTGTACTTGCTAAGAAACAGCATGTAGGCCTAGATTTCAAGTGCATGTGAACCAAGTAGAACCATATGTGGGCTTATGAAATTATAAGTAATTCTTGCCTATAATAATGGCCATTTTAATGATGAATTATGCCAGGTATGTGTCTATATGTTGTTTTACATTCGATTTAGTCACCATAAATCTTTTGACACCTGTTAACCTCAGATGGTGTGTACAGATTGTATTGTATGTGTTTTGTCATGTGAGATGTTTTCTTAACTTGTGTGTGTGGCTTCACGAGTTTGCCTGCAGCGTAGCTATGGTGTCATTAACATTCCAGCAGTCATGGCGGCACCGTTAACACTCCGCTACATGACGAGACAGCTCTGCCTGTACCTCTCTACCTGTTCCACTTTCTATCCGAACGTCTCTCGTAATATTTTCTCACACCCAAACACCCACCTATACAAACAAATACATATATACACATACCAACCTCAATAACTAAGAAACTAAAACCGGAATATTTATTTTTGTTACATGTGGGGGTGTCACTTCTGACTCATATCATTCTTGTGCTGTCATTTAAAGAAGACTTCTACAAACATGTCATTTTTCACACCACTTTATCTGTCTTTCTTGACAGATGCAAGACAGGAACACTTCAGGTAATTATCTGTTTTATGTGGTATGTTTTGGAAAGCGCTTGTTTTGCAGTGTTGTACTAGGATTCGGCTAAAACGCCCAGACCGTTGGTAGGTGTGCTGGCCTGGCTCTCTCTGTTTGCCTAAGGGATCTTACTGTTTTGCATCTATACCTCTAGGGTTCAGAAAAGGCAGTGCATGTTGATAGTGCTTCTAGGGGACCCACTCTGATGTAATCAGTCTCTGTGCCTACATGTTGTGCAGTGAGAGCCCTCTTGCCTCTTGAGCCAAGAATGTACTAAGAATGACAAATATTGAAACCATGGAGCGCAGTCATTACATTTATGTGCGACGTGTTACCTTGTGTATATATAAATATATTCTCATGCTATTTCGGTTTGTTGATCGATATCTCTGTGTTGCAGGTATTGTCTTAACCAAGCAACTTTTGCAGGCTTTGCAGAACACTGAATAGAACTGCAGCGGTTACAGGACTGCTTGTAATAGTAACTAGTCTTGTAATCATATACAGACTAACTTGGGTAACACTTTAGTATAGGGATCGATTCTCACTATTAACTAGTTGCTTATTAGCATGCCTGTTATTAACATAAGTTATAAAACACATATTCTGCATGACCAGATTCTACATACCTAATCCTACACAATAGTAAAATTTAAGAACTGCATTACTATTAATTAGGATTTATTGAGGTAAAAGTCATAGCTAATAGCGAGAATTGGACTTTGACCATAAATTGTATGTTCTTTTAAATGTATGCAAGAGTGGGACTGTCAGTGAACAGTCTGTGTTATAGTTTTGACACTTTTAAAAGCAACTGGCTCACAAGGATGCAAAGTAAGAATTTATTTTTAAAGTTACAAAATATTTAAGAAAGAATATTTTTATTTTACATAATCTGTACAGAGATGACATCTGTTTAACTAAATGACTTTGAAACAAGCTAAGAAATAACTCTTATTAAATAGAAGACTGGAAAATTAAAGACAGGAAGAGATTGTGTTTCATCGGTTTGCTGTACATAGTATAAAAAAATTAGACAGAGCTACAAATGGAATCCATAATGTTGTACCCTGATTATTAGGCCTCTTGAGAAGTATCAATAATTATTTTACAAATATTGGAATGGCCTTGCCACCTTATTATAATAGCTAAAATATTGGCCTCTTTGGTACAATTAATTAGGTACAATACATTTTTTCACAAAATTCAGTTTTACTACAAAAATAACATTTTCAATGGCAGTTTTTTTTTTTTGTCTTTTTTGTCTTTTAACTAATCCCGCAACTTTTCAGTGCAAACATCGTAACAATCATCCGCTTTGGAAAGCAAGCGAAAGATCACATTTCAAGTATTGATAAAGAGTTAAAGACAAGCAGAAATAAGAATTCAGTTTGTTTGACATAGTTCAGGATTATTATACATTGCATAGTTCGTGCGGCACTTTATATTAAAAGGACTATGGGCAAGGGTAGGTCCACCTCTATGTACCCTTTTGAAGGCTTTGCAATATGCAAGTGCTTTAAATTGTGCATTTCGAGAGTTTTCGCAAGTGCTGTACTCCCTGTAAACCAGCTGGACAGAATAGAAGCGGCTCCGCGGAACGCACACCACTGCGAGCGTTTGTCAGCCATTGAAGTGTGCAGATGAAGGAAGCAGTGAAGTTTACGCTGTACCGGTTAGACCTCAAGATCTAGTTATGCAGTCTGCTGCAGTCAAGACATGCACAAATAAGTAGAACGGCAGAAGTGGTTTTAGTTTCAAGATGTTCTTGTCCAGAGGTGCTTACAGTTCGAGTAGAAGCCTCACAATGGATTTAAAAATGCCGCAGACAACTGGAGTCACTGCTGTGGGAATGCCTCTGGGAACGACTGGGAACATGACACACACTGATTTGGAAATCTCCACATCAGCTGGAATGATTGGTCATATTGTCTTAAACAAGCTGTTGAAGTGCTGGTGTTCTGAAGTAGGAGATATGTCAGTGCTTGTACAACAATCTCTAAGTACTTATGTTAAAGGGTGACACCAGTTTGTCTCCTTTTTGCTGTTGGAGAGGAAAAGTATTGAGCCATTTTTTTTAAGTCTAGAAATGGCAAACTAGAGATAAACCAGTGTTCCCTTTCCCTTATCATCCCAAAGCCTTTTTGTTCATTAGAAGGACCCACCTGTCATACATCTGATGATCTACCGCTTGATGCACACACACACACAAATGTGTGTGTGATTGTACTTTGTGAGTGCACAAATATTAACACAATCTATATGCATGTGGTTCAGAAAGACCATAAATATGACTGTCACTGCTTTTATATTATGTCCTAACGTGGACTTTACTCAGGCACAGCCACACTCCTCCACGATCATGTTAGGCACGTCACGCTTGACGATGTTGTACTCATCATCGAAATAGAGCATGGACATGGTGCTGAGTTTGGTGGGTATGCAGCAGGAGTTGACCGAACCAGGACTCATGCCTCTCATGCGGTACTGGTTAACAACTGCCGTGTGAAATGATGAGGCAGAGCCCGGAACACCTGCCATGTAAGCTGGGCAGCTGCCTTCACAGTAGTTCCCGTAGTACCCTGCTGGCGCGATGATCCAGTCGTTCCAGCCAATGAGCCGGAAGTCAATGTAAAACTGCTGTCGGCAGCACAAACCGCCATTGGTGCCGTCGCACTCCAGGCCTCGCTTTCGGATGCGGTGCTTGCCGTCTGCTTGCTGGGCGCGGACCACCAGGAATGGACGGTGTGAGGGATCGCTTGGGTCCACCAGGATGGGCAGAACGTTGGCGGCCTCGCAGCCCTCGCAGTGGATGTCGAGGTCTTGTCGGCGACCCCCTTTTGCAAGCATTTCCCGCACTGCCTCGGACACGGGGAAGGTGTGCCAGCCACTGCGTTTCAACTCCACACGTTTTTCCATCATGGGCCAGTGCACATTCTGCCCTCCGGGCTCATAGGAGTGCACCCTCACCGTCACCTTCCGCCGCAGTCCTTTCTCCTGAGTACCTGGCAACAGCTTGAAGTACAGCCAAAGGTTTGCCTGCAACACGTAGAGGTTCTGATTTCCCTCATTGGAAATCAGGAAGTAGAGGCTGGACTTTGACGGAGTCACATCGTCTGTAAGAGACCAAACAAGTTTGTTAATTCTCAAGTAGTGACTCTTTCTTACAAAATAAGCTTGTTTATGTCTTTTCTCAGCACAAACAGGTCATGATTCTGCTGACGGCTACCTCTCCTTGGCCACATTCATTGACATAAACAACTTAACTTTTCCAGATAGACTAGATGCCACAGTTCTGGGCCCAAGTCCAGTTGGACTCATGGTTTGGGCTGAAGATGCTGGGCTGGGTGGAAGGGTGGGGGGGTCGGACGTGGGCCTTGCCCCAGGGGGTTCATTGAGTTCACAGGGAGTACTGTGAAAACCCAGAGCTTCTGGAGCCGAAAGACTGACAACACAATGCATTGCAAGAGGTATTAGGAGACTGCTGTGGCACAGCCTAGCATTGAGCGTGTGCCCTTCAAATGAAATGCATGATGAGGCATTTACATCACACTGGCCACTTTCTAAATACAACTGTGTAGCGAATTGTATTTAGAAAGTCCAAGATACAGAGCTTTTTTGCTGTTGTAATTTGATTGTAAAGATTTTTTGACCACCCAGAAAATGAGAGAAATTGACTTGTGATGCTGAAAGTTCACATGAGTCATATTCACCGTCATCCTGATTGGAATGCCAGAGCTGTTTAATATTGGCAGGTTTTGAAATTGTAAAACCATGTTTGCCAACAGATTAGTTTGGTTTAATGTCAACAACTTGGTACAAAGGGTGGCTTCTTCAGTTGACAGCCTGACCTCACATACAGTAGTAGTCACATATGCACTCTCTCTATACTTGAAAGCATGTTCAAAGCTACAAATCAATCAGTAAAAATCTGCATCATACAGTATGCTGTCAACTTTTAAAATGTTGTTATAGTTATTCTAGCTGTATAATATTGTTAGCTAGTGAATCCATCTACATGACTTTTCTGGTGAAGGTGTTTGACAAAAAAATCTGGTTATGCTAGTTAAGATACCTAGTAGAAACCAGCATTCACACACACACATGCTGGTGATAAGCAGTGCTGTTTTTTTTTTGTTTTTTTTAAACAAGGCTGTCAAGACTCGTTTTGCTGGGAACCCAGCCCTTTATATCCCTCAGTGCAGACACACAGTCAAAGTTCATCAGTGACAGAGAATTAAGCCCTGGAGAGGTGTCAGGTGTGAACAAGTATGTCCTATGATGATAGGGAACACGTTCACTGACCTGATTACTCCACCATTTTACCTCGTTACCTGCCTTTATATGCCCCCTGGATACAAATATACTTGTATGGCCATGTGCTCAAGTGTTTCAGAACCTGTCTCAACAGCTCCTGCTTAAAGTGAATCTAGTAAAACAAGGCTTTGTCCACTCTGCATATTCCAAGGCTGTGCGAACAGGTAGAGGAGATGTTGTCAGTGCGGTGGCATACTTTATCCCCATAAATATCAACACTTACCTACATCAGAATTCTTTCAACATATTTGCATAACAATAAATGATTTGTGGAACACTTCAAAATCTTATAAGATTTTATATCTGACTATTTTGAATTTGTTTAGCTTGCTTGCTTCTCCTGCATCCTGTGGTTCCCTGTGCAAAGGTATGCAACCTGACAAATATTCATTTCAGCCATGCATACAGTCAAGGTATTTTTAGTTTGCTGAAATTTTTATTTTGTTATCCTGTCAAACAGAGCATGGGCAAATGCACTTTTGGCAAAATGGGCGTTAGCTTTGTTTCTGTAGATAGCTCTCATGCTTTAAATGCTTAATGTGAACTGCTTGTCGAAGATCAATAAGATCAAGACCATGGCATGCTGCCTGATTAGATTTTGACTGTCTGCCAATCAGTTAGCACTACAGGCTCTAATTTCCTTGCTTGGATCGAATGTCAAAAAACAAAGATTTTCTAAAGAGATCAATTTGGCTCTTTGACCTTATGGACACTGTGCCATGCTGAATAATGTCTAATAATGAAGTCTTAATACCCCGTGCTGAACTGGTCCTGAAGAGTTCAGCGAGTCCGAATGGTTACGCTGACAAATGAGAAGCGAGCATCAACCGCTCCGCTCCTGTGGCTACGGGACACCAAATACTTCTGAAATGGCCCATAGGACAGTGTCAATAGAGACCTGAAATTGGCAGCCGTCCTCTCCTGTACCTTGGCAGCCCTCTTCTCATTGCTCTCCTAAAGCATGGAGCGAGATAGGAGCCACCTTCTGGCTTGTGGTCATACCGCATAACAGCAGGGAAGAGCATGCAACATGTGAGGCAACCCAATTGCCTGCAGCTGCAGTGATTTGCACATTGCATACCTCACAAATTCCTCTTTTTGTACCTCTGAGCAGAATTGATCTAGGGTTGTCCTAATGCTATGCCCTGGCTGGCAGCCTTCACTTGAGGGGTTAGCGCCAGCTGGCCTTGAGGCAGATGGGGGGTTCGGAGAGCCAGTTTCATGATGCATTGCTGCTCACTGGTTCAAAGGTGTCGTGAATAATAGGGGACACTGCAAAGAGGCCTGATCGAGCTTTGATATATGAAATGCATTTTCAGAGCAGGATATAAGGCGGCCATCCCCCCACCCCAGCCACTCTGTCACCCACAACGACTCAAATGTCTCATGCATTATTCTGAGTGATTTCTTTTGTTTTCTATTGTTGTTTTTGTTCCCAATGTTGACATATTGGGTTTAGCAAGAACGCACAGTACTCTCTCAATAATTGCCTTCTTTTGTTGCTCTGTCATGAGTGCGTTCAGATCATTCTTATTGGAGCAAGAAGTTCGGATATTGTCCAAGCTAATTGTGCTGCACAGTGTGCGAGACTAGAAGATAAAGAAGCCAGTTTTACAAGCTTAAATGTGTGTCAAACCGAGATATTGGAAAATTGGAAAATAATTCTAAAAAAAAGCAATTAAAATGTTTGCATATCTACATATCAACTATCCTTCCTGATAATTATGATAGATTATGATTGTCTATATAAAAATCTGGATTAAGGAACACTATGTAACTAGTTGCTTATTAGCACATAGTAATTTCTTATTCTGCATGACCATATTCTAGATATATTTCTTCTATTAATGTCATTTTGCTCATGCAAACTTACATTGATTGCTTAATGACACCATTAAAAACGTGCAGAATGTTATCCATGTTTATTTCCATACGTTCTCCTGCAAATTGAACTGTACCATAGATTTATAATTGATGAACTGGTTAATAAAATCAAACCCAGAGTTTCATCACTTCCCACCCTTTCTGACCAATGAATTTTCATGACTTACTCCAGCGTTCGGGGTTGCTGCATAAGTATTGTAAAAAAAGAAAGAATTTGCATTCATTATATTTCTATTACTTTTTTCAGACATCATATTTCCAGTTTGTTCATGACCATGGGAAACCTGTAGTCACTTCAAAGAAATGTATACTTCAATAAAAGGCATTCATTTTTATTGGTTTTAACAAAAGATTTTATGGCTGTATTGTCTGTTAAAAGGCGTGATAATGTTCTTGCCCTCTTATTAACGAATTATCTGTAATACTTTGATTGCCATGTTTTTGATGCTCTCTTGGCGTTCCCGGGAAAGTTCTGGGATTTTAACTGCCTCAACACCCACCTAGCAAAGGTCATAATTTGACAAATTACTTATTATTTTCTGTCAGCATATCTAATTATATGTTAAGAGAGGGTCATGTGTTCTAATTGCTCCAGTTACATAATACAAATATCAGGTCTCATTAACCCTCAAAGACCCACTGTAGCAAAACTGCAACACTTGTTGGAAACAAATCAGTAATATTCTGTACTGTAACTAACTGTCACATCCGCAGGAAGAACTTTGGCTTTATATACATCAAACCTAAAGATATGCATAAATAGTGCAAAACGTGGAACTGGATAATATGTAAAGCTTTTCAAACCAGTCATTTATGAAGTCCCCTCTCTGTTCGGATGCTGCCTATGAAGGCAGTGGGCAGCAAAGCATCTCAATAGGTTTGAGATGTATGTCACAGCTTACTAAAGTCACACAAGTTAGTGATCGTTTACAAAGTATTTGACCTGTAAATTAAATATTTGACTTGCAATATTTGTACATTCTGTAAATTCCAAACATGGTTTGTGATAAATACACACCCCAAAAATAAGGTACTCCCTAAATTTAAGTTAAAGCCAAGAAATGTAAATCATTTGTACTTGTACACTTAAAACTGTAGTGACATTATGCAGGTTTGAGATGTTCCAAAATATGAAATATGCTTAAATATCATTGTTTTTTTAACTAATAAAATGCATAATGTCAACATTTCTGGGATATTCTAGACCTTGTACACACCTGACTCGGCGAAACTGATTATTTCCGACGTTTCTTCTTGCACCTCGTTGTGGGCAGCATGTCCATCCAAGTTGGGAATTTCAACCCTCCCGTCCTCCCGAACTTTACCCGCGTGAAGTTTGCGCAGCGCCGTTACCATGGCAGCTTTGGGAATGGGATGAGTGATATTTGGTCTCTCTCTCATCTGCAGTCGGTTCAATATGTGCCTTTTAACCGCCTCCAGAAAGTCTGTGTCCATTCGCCCCGAATCATCCGGATGCCCGAGTCCGCAAGAGGCACACTGAGACTCCTGAGACACAGTCTCAGCTCCCAGACTACACTGAACTGAGAGTATGCAAGCCATTAAACAGGTTACAGAGAGGATGGAAAAACTCATTTTCTTAAATAACGTGTCCATACAACAAACAAATCAGTTCATGAATTCCTACCGTAAAACAATTTGACCTATAAACAGGACAGAGTTGTACTTCCAACAACCTCCTTTGATAGATGCCCATTCATCATCATGCTCGCGGTCACTTTTGTGAGACGTTCACAGAAAGTGTGTGTTTTATCGCCCGGTAAACACATTGAGTAATAATGAGGGCTAGTCGCGAAAAGGTCAGTCTTAATTGACGCTAGTTAAAAGCGCGAAAGTGTCTCATCTCCAAGGGAACTGACAAATTGACGCGCGTAAAGAATCAAAACAAACCGGTCACTAATCTTGTATTCCTTTTAAAGGTCAGTGTAGTCAAAAAAAAAATCTTTCTTGTTTGAAGACAAAATTTCACTCTTTGTCTTTCCACCGGATATCAATAGCTCGTGCTCCTCTTCTCTCAGTAACAGTGTTGTGAATTGTGTAAGTTCTTGCGTATTTCTTCAGGCTCGGGAGGGATGTTGTCCTTTAGTCTTTTCTCTCGTGTAATCACGACACTAAAGCACCTCGCGCTGAAACTTTTTTATACTTCAAACCACGTGGGACGCTCGACCAACTGCGAGCGAGAGATTATGCGCTAAAACAGGTTACGCTCACAGAGCCGCATCAGTCCAAAAAGAGCGAGCATGACCGCTGGATCTTTGTGTGACACGTAAGAGCCATTCACCTCAACTTTTCATTGTGAAAATACAAGACTGCAGGGCTTTCATAAAATCTGTTTCTTTCAACAAGCATTATAAAACATTGAAGCATAATATAAATTGCCAGTGCTCGTTTTCACGTCAGTTTATTATTATTATTATTATTCAACTAACAAAGCAAAACCTTTATGGTTTCATGAGAATTAACCATTAGTCACTCATTTCTGATCAGTTTCTGTAATAATTAATTAAATAATGCACGCGCTTTGGCAACGCTTAAGACATGCTTTAAGAAACTCCCTCAAGTGTCGCTTTGTTTGCCAGTTTATTTCAGTCGGCTATTAATCGACTTTTTGTGCTGTATTGCATTGCCAACTTTTTGTGAAGTGATATGGCGCCCTCTATCGCTTCAACAAAATAAATACACATTACATTTTCTGGGCATCTTCTATGAACACATCTATCTTGAGGGGCACACAATTTTGGGATTCTTACTTTCTCATGGAAAATGTTTCATAATTTTGTCTTGTAAAATTTGGAGTATTCATAGATATCATCATGAATATTGAGTCTATATTTAATTATAATATATAGCAATATTTGAATGGCTTTGGTTTCTGTATTCACAGATTAAACTATTTAAAACGTTAATTTAATAATATTATTTATGCCACCTCTCTGCAGCATTAAACAGACTGGGTAAGAAAGCACCTTTTGTGGAGAATACTGTATGTGCCACTTTTCTGAAGATACAACCTGTATACCGGCTTTGCAGTCTAAAGTGAACAAACCGCGGCTTCATACAGATTATCAGTATATATATATATAAACACTTTTTGCTATATATGTGTGGTTTGTCCTAATGTAACAATTAATTAGCTACAGAATGCAATTCAATACAATTTAAAAGGACACTTTGTATTATGACCCCTGTCATGTGTTCAACTCTTCTGTCACTTCTGCAACTTCTATGTCACTTGCCATGGAAAAATCCCTTGGATTTATGTCACATTTTTCATAATGGAACATTTTATTTGGTATATTATCTGTTAATATTGAGGATAAAGGATACTGATGATGGTATGTATCTGTTTAGCCTACAGATGTGAATTGTGTTGTTCTTTTGTTTCAATATAAAAATGTATAAATAAATAATAATGTGTAGAATAACCCAAATGTGTCAAGGAGATTGTTGGTTTATGCTATGTATCTATATGATCTGTGCATTTGTTGAGCGTGACTTGCGAAGTCTGTCGCCCTCCAGTGGTAATAAACACTACGTGCATGTAGAAATGTAAGTACAGGTCAGCGTTTAACAATTAGTGATTGCAAGCACAGTTAATTCCTTTTTTAAAAAATTAGTTGTATGTTGTATTATTGTAGCATTTTCTAGCTATAGTTATATTTAGTACAACGTTTATTTATTCCTTTTTATTTAT
The DNA here is from genome assembly GCF_012432095.1 of Onychostoma macrolepis. Lineage (NCBI taxonomy): Eukaryota > Metazoa > Chordata > Actinopteri > Cypriniformes > Cyprinidae > Onychostoma > Onychostoma macrolepis. The sequence goes on from NC_081163.1 coordinate 11,281,719, forward strand.
TATTAAAAATGACCCTAGCGTTCTCTATTCTTTTGACTTTTCTATTTATTACAAAACATGACCCTCTAGCACTAGCGTTCTATTCTTTTCTATTCTATCTACTTGTTTTCTTTTTATTTATTATAAACTAACTAAGACTTATCACAGCACTTACATATTATTAGGTTGGCTTGTTGGTTTTGATTGCTTTTTTGTCCTATTTCTTAGCTATTTTGGATAAAATTGTCTGCTAATGACTAAATTTAATACAAATATGCTACAAATGTAGTTTTCTAGCAGTATCTGTTTTTTTAATTCTGTTAATTCCTTTTTTTAGCAATCCAAAAATAAATACAGACTAGTGTTGGTTTTAACATTAGCGCTGCAACACATTTTTGATTGTTGCAAATGGTTACACATTATTCATGTAATGCATTACTTATTAAAGCGTTTGAGTGCAGTTATCCTGAAACAGTGTGAAGGCAGGGAAATTAATGTGTTCTGACAGCAATATACGTGGATCTAACAAAACACACACAAAGCAAATTACAAAATGTGACAATGTTTGGATTGATTCCTAGCATGTAATAAAATTCCAATTTTAAAATTTTGACCATTATTTCACATTTAGTGGAGATTCTTTAATACATTTTTTTTTTGATACATAGTAAAATAATATGACATTCTGTGGAAGATAAAAGCCCTAGTTGGTGCTTTTCAGAGTAATCGTGGTTTCTCTGAGGTAATAATTACAGACTCTGTAAAAAGTTTGTACATGACTGAATTCAATTGCTCTCCCAGGATATAGGTATTGTTGCTAAGGCCCATTAATTTCTCACAGAGAAAGTAGAATGCACTAAAAACAACAGATTTATGCCATTGTCATATGCCACACTGAAATCACATGCTGTCCTCGTAGAGGTTTACCACCCAGGACTAACAGCAAGTCAGGCATATGGAGAAACATGGCGTCCTCAGTTTCCTCTGCCAGGTCACCACTATTCCGCTTCTCACTAATAGCCTCCTGGTTCTCAAAGGTGAGACAGCTTCCTTTCAGCTTAGTGTCTTTCACTGCAATACTTAAATCTGGTAAATACTTCTTTTTGTCCATGTGGAAAGTCTGGAGCTCAATACAGGGCTCTTGCAAAGTGGGGCGGGATGGCTGGCACTTGTTCTTAAATGGTCTTAGCTTGTTATTGATGTTGTGAGAGTTGAGTATTTTCCTTAAATAAATGCCGTTTGGTGATGTTGGCTGGAAACTCTGGCCTATGCCAATGCTGCAGTGATGGATCCGGCACAGAGAGGGGCATCCAGGCAACAATGCTAGCTTCTTCCATGTTTTTGTTGTCAGGCTGAACCTCCACAAGCTGCTCTGAGGAGAGCTCTGGGTTTCCCCACCACCAAAGATGAGCATGCTGTCCTTAAACAACACAGCAGAGTGACCAACCAGCCTGGAAGGACCTGAACTGCAGAGTAAGAGATCATAGAAGTGTTAGTTTGTTTGTTTGTTTGTTTATTTATTTATATAGCACAGTTTAATACAACACCAGGTTGTCCAAAGTGCTTCACAATATCACAGCTGATTTACATAAAAACAACCAAAATCACAAATGACAACACACATTACATAACAATATAAACAAAATTTAAAAAACTAAACCTGCTCTACAACAACTCCTCATTGGTCTTTAAAAGATGAACTTTTAACATGGCCTTAAAGACCGATAATGAATCAACAGATCTAATAGTAAGAGGGAGGTTATTCCACAGTTTTGGACCGGCTCGAGAAAAAGCTCTATCTCCCCTGTGTTTAAATTTTGTCCTAGTAACACAAAGGAGGTGTTGATTCTCAGACCTCAAAGATCTCAAAGGAGTGTAGACTGCAACCATACTTGACACATACCCCGGGGCTAAATTGTGAAGGGCCTTAAAAACAAAAATAAGTATCCTATAAATAATTTTAAGCCTTACCGGCAGCCAATTAAGTGACGCAAGTAGTGGAGTAACCGATTCATGTTTTTTTGCAGATTTAATCATTCTAGCCGCTGCGTTCTGAATTCTCTGTAGGCGCCCCACTGCACTACAATCAACTCCAAAATAAAGGGAGTTACAATAATCCATTCGAGTGAAAACGGTAGCCATAATGGCTTTCTCCAAGTCAGTAGTGGATAGGAAAGGTTTCGCTTTCGCTAACAGACGCAAATGAAAAAAACAGGATTTCACAACCGTGTTTATTTGCCTGTCCATCTTTAATTCACTATCCAATACAAAACCCAAGTCCTTCACATGGGTTTTAATCGAGGCAGCCAAATGTGTTGAATTTAAGCACTGAATCACTTCTTGATTTTTGGGGCCAAAAACAATAACCTCAGTTTTATCTTCATTAAGCATCAAAAAATTTTCATTCATCCAGGCCTTTACCTCCTGTAAACAAGCTACCAACACCTTTATAGAATCTGGGTTTGACTGTCTTACGGGTAGATAAATCTGAGTATCATCTGCGTAGCAGTGAAATGATACTTTGTGTTTTCGAAAAATAGCCCCCAAAGGTAGCATATTTAGAGAAAACAACAACGGTGCCAAAATTGACCCCTGTGGAACTCCCCAGGGAAGATGTAGTCTTGAAGAATTACAGTTCCCAATTTTCACTGAAAAAGACCTATCCATAAGATAAGATTCAAACCATTTCAGTACAGTACCTTTTAGGCCACCCCAATGTTCAAGTCGCTCCATTAAAATCCTATGATCTACCATATCGAATGCCGCACTAAGATCAAGCAAAATTAAGATAACACTATCCCCATTATCTATTGATAAATAGATGTCATTTAGCACTTTAACCAACACTGTCTCAGTACTATGGCCAGATTTAAAACCGGACTGAAAAGGCTCACATATTGCATTGAAGGTAATATAATATTGTAATTGTTTAAAGACCAATTTCTCTAGTATCTTGGCTAGAAAAGGTAGATTTGAAATTGGTCTATAATTATTAATGTCCTCCACAGCCAAATTGGGCCTTTTTAAAAGTGGGAGAACTGTGGCATGCTTAAAACCAGCTGGACATATGCCCTGACTGAGACAATTATTAATTAAATTCAGCACAGTAGTCCCAACACACTCAATAACCTGTTTGAAAAAGCAAGGAGACATAGCATCGTCTTTTGATGAAGAAGGTTTAAGATGCTTCACAGTGTCCACCAAAACCGGAAGTGTAATAGGATGGAATTTTGTCCATTCAGTGCAGCAAGCAGAAGCCAGATCACCAGACGGAACTACTAGCGATTTTGGTATCTTGGAATGTAAATCGACAATTTTCCTGTTAAAGAAATTAAGAAATTCTTCACACTTAATAGAGGAAGAATCAAGATACCTAGACTGTACAGGATTTATGGCTGCATTTAAAACTTTAAATAAAATTTTAGGGTTATTAACATTTTGCGATATCACATCAGAGTAATATTTATTTTTAGCCCATCTAGCAGCCTTCTGAAACGTCAGTAAAGACTCACTGCATGTTAGTGCTTAAGTTCATGTCTCAGGCCATCTATAATGCAGATGAGTTTGTTAATCAGAACAGATTTGGAGAAATTTAGCATTACATCACTTGCTCAGTCAATGGGTGCTGTCAGAACGAGCGTTCAGCTGATAAAAACATCACGATAATCCACAAATATTGTATGTAATCCACAAACTGTGTATTTGTTAGAAACAAATCCATCATTTAGATGCTTTTAACTTCAAACCGCTGCTTCTGACAAAATGAAGAGTCCTCTATCCATAATATCTCTCCAGTGAAAAGACATCTTATCTGAATCAGGAGAGGAATATGCACAAATCAAGCACCATTTAGAGTCCAAAACAGTTCTAAACAAATATACTGGTGGATTTTGATATGAGAGGACAACTGGAGGAAGTGCCATTATGGATTATGAACTGGTGTTTTGGCCAGAAGCACATTGAAAGATTTGTTTCTTACAAACATGTAGCGTTTTGCTTCACAAAACATTAAAGGATAGACTGGAGAGGTGTGGATTATTGTGATGTTTTTATCAGCTGTTTGGACTCTCATTCTGATGGCACCCATTCACTGCAGAGGATCCACTGGTGAGCAAGTGATGTAATGCTACATTTCTCAATCTTTTCCAATGAAGAAACAAATTCTGTTAAACCAGAAGACACTGCATAATGCTGTAAAGCGACCAACCACAGTTTGTTTTTTTATGTGCCATTTAGGGATGAGTTAATCAGAAATGTATGATACTACAATAATAGATTGGCACAGGAAACAGCTGCGTGAATATTCTGTTCTGCTTGGGAACATGTAGTTTGCTTCCTACTAATTATGTCAAACAAAACTCTGGATATCTTTCAAAGGTTTGTAGCTATAAACTTTCCAAAGTTTCGCCAAATCTATGGATTACTTATTTGGCAACAGGGGTTTATGGGATGGATAGATAGATATTAATAAAGAAGCTCACTGGAAATTGATGCAGCTCCAGGTTTGGCTGGCAGGACTCCAGCTCCACAGGTCCTTCTGTTCCCTCAGGCCCTGCAGGCCACCGTAAAGGTACATAGAGTCCTGGTATGTCATAGCTGAGTGACCGTGTCTGGGACCAGGCCCACCTTCTACACTGCTTAGGAGCGACCACACCCTGGAATCTAACACAGAGAAAATATCATTATTTGGTAAGGTCATTTAGCAATATGTAAATCATACCTGAGGTGGATGACAGTCACACTATTCAAATAAATATTTAGTCTAATAAACCATAAATCCAATGCTATGTGATAACACTCACCAAAATCAAATTTCCAGAATTCCTTTGTTGATCCTCTTATATCAATGTATCCACCGTAGACATACATAGATGACCCAAAAATGACAGCACTGTGCCCTTTTCTGTTTGCTGGTGTCACTTCCTACAAAAACAGTTCACTATAACAAAAGGATCACATTTCAGCTGTAGTTCTTATAATTTTTTTTAAAAAAGATGTTTACCTGTAAAGTTTCACCCTCTGTTTTCCAGTTAATCCAGCATTCTTTTACTGCAAAGAATATAAAACTGAAGACGTGAACGACTAAGTTGCATATTACCGTGAGGTAAAACAATCTGCGTTCATGCAGCACAAGTGCTAGTGTCATTAAAGCAAGACAAAACAAATAATACAAAAATTCCGAAAGCTATATACATTTTTTTTTAACTTAAATTCCAATAAAAATTAAAGTACTTTTTTTCATACAAAACACACAAACAACAACAACAAAAAACATTTATTTCCTAGTTGACTCAGACATTTTGGAGCCCCACTGATCATGCACTGAATAAAAAATACCTGTGTCAAACACCCAAAGAGGCATTTTTGAGTTAGAATATGATGAATCTTGCATTCCTCCGAAGACATACAGAAATTCCTAAGAAAAAAAACAAAAGGTAAATACATTTACTCTTTTTGGTGCAAATATTTTTACTAAAGTAATATGTGGAAATAATCAAGTATACTGCATGATATGACCATTTTAATGAGTATAATAGGAATTGTAATGCAGAATGCAGTGCATGATTTACATAAATTGATGGTCTACAATGTCATATTGTTTCTATTAACTTGTGAACCCCTTAGGCTCAATTGTGAGTTTTGCATTCATTCAATGAATTTTGAGTTTATTGCAATCACCTGATATGCTACCATTGTGTGCTCCTCCAGTTCTTCAGGTGCTTCTTCACTATCACAGGGAAGCTCAACCCACATGTCACAGACTAAAAATATATACATTTTCCATAAATTATCATCAGTGCAGCAGGAACCATACATTATGCAATAATGAGCACAAGTGTACAAAGAAGCAGGCAGCCACAGATAAATAATAATGACTTACCCACATTATATTTCCAGAAATCTCTCAGTAAGCATCTTTCTCTGCCACCTAGTATGTAAACATGGCCTCTGTGGGCACAAGATGCATGCTTGTAACGATCACATGGTGCGGGGTAGTGCTGAGGCACAGAGGTCCACAAACAAGCTCCGCTCCCTTGGTTCATGCTCAGGCTCTGAGAGTCTCATGGGTTAATCTCTGTGAAGAAAAGCAAGCATGAAATACTAAGGGAAAGCTAATGAAGTCATGTTAACACTACTTCCTAGAATAGTACAGAAACAGCATAAGTATATTGCAGTGAAAGGAATTTTTATTATGGCGTTAAGTAATACATTAGATGAGAGCTGTGCAAATATTTAACTAGAAAGCAAGTATTTCTAATAAACAACACTGCAGATTTTGAACCATATGATTAAAATTGCTTTTATATAGTTCAATACACAAGTTATTACAGAAAATCCTACATTTAGACACAATATTGCTATTTTGTCTATTTCCCCAAAATTCAAAACAAACAAAAACAAATTCAGCAGTTGACCATTCGCAGGGAGCTTGATTGACAGGCGATCTGACCAATCAGAACGTGGATATTATGTACCGCTGTTGAATATAGCAAAAGTGACAGAAATTCAAAAACAATGGCCAACAAGGCCCCTGAATTAATTAGGCCTTCACTTTCAGCTTTCATTTAGTGATGAATCATTTTTTTCTAGAGAAAGCGCAGAAGAAATACCAAACGAGTGTTTCAGAGCTGGCAAAAGCTATAAAAAGAGTGACTGTTTATCTCACAGAGTAAGATGCAGCCTGCAGAAGTGACATGTATGGTTGTTGTCCACACTGGAAATTCACACACAACTGTGTAATGTAATACAAAAACTTGAAACAGAAGATGCTACCCTCTCCTCATTCGTTGAGTTGCTGGGTATTTTTCATAATAATAATAACAGTAATAATAATAATTGGTAACACTTTATTTAGGTAACACTTTATTTTAAGGTGTCATAATACAGAGAAATTACCTAATGAAGTACTTAGTAGTAGCTGTTGTACTAACATGAAACAAAATATACTTACCATGTAACTAAATTATGAAACAGCCTGTAATTACAGTTTGTAATTATGTAGATGTAATAGGCAGCTACTGATACACATATGTAACAGGCCGAGTCTGTTACACAGCTACTTGTACACTTAAGTACAATCTTGATGCACTTTATTTTACATGTATTATGATATTACATGTATTTAAGCTGTGTACCGGTGGGTTAATTCAAACTAAGGTGCAGCTGGAAAAGGTGTACAGTATAGATGCACATGAAGTACACTTAAGTACAATCTTGATACACTAAGTATCTTATGTCTGTGCACTTACATTTATAATTACGTTGTATAAAGTCTGCAACACATATGTAACAATGTAGCAAATTTACATCTACATAATTACAAACTGTAAGTACAGGCTGTTCCATAACTTTGTTACATGGTAAGTAGTAAGTACATTTTGTTTGATGTATGTACAATGGCTACTACTAAGTACTTAACTAGGTAATTACTCTGTATTATGGACACCTTAAAATAAAGTGCTACCTAATAATTCAATATGCATTCTCCCATGGTGAAAATCTTTCAGTAAACACGTGTTTCACCCAATCTTAACACTCTTGAGCACCTGTGGGGGATTCTGTAGACGAGTAGCAATACTCTCCATTAAAGACCAGGGCATTTAAGAAGGTCATCCTTCAGGAGTTAAACAGGACAGATGTGACAGTTTGTCACACTCAGTGCCAAGAAGGGTCAGAGCAGTATACATGTATTTGAAATTATGGAGGATATTATACATTTGTTGAATTAAATTGTGTACTCATTTCTGCAATCCTTCATTCAAACAAAACTGGCTAATTTACTTATACAGATATTAATGGCATATATTTCTCTGTTTTTACTAAGTGTAACATTCACTTTTAACATCTTTCCATGAACTGTATTAGTAATCATTAAGAAAATACATCTTTTGTATTTATTCAGAGGGGGTGTACTCAATTGTGCTGTGCACTGCACACACAGACACACACACAAAGAATAAAAACAAATATGTTTATCAACTGACTGGGACACAAATGTGATTTCCTGTTGTTTACAGACACCAGAAAATTTGTGGTATACCTGAAATACAGCATGTTAGGCTACTGTTGAAATCTGAATGTGGTTGGTTATGGTTCAGCATAATTACACGAAGTATTTTTTTTTTTAATAAATGTGAACTGTTTTGAAAATAAATCCCTTCCAACATGTCACACCTCACATACATACACAACCAAAATGTGACATATTAGGTGACATTTTGACATATAATGAAGGATTCATCGTATGTATAGTCAACATTTAATAATTTAGTAAACGTTATTTTACACAGAGTATACAGTAGGCTAATGCAAGAATACAATACGTTACCGTTGTCGACCAATTTTTTTTTTATGTTTTATGTTGCTCACCACAGTATGATTTTTAACGTAAACGCCCAGCGAGCTGATCTTATCGTAGCCCGTTATGCAGTCATTCGCATGTATAATGGTTATATTAATGTAACTAAGAAACATTGTTATATAACCTCTTTACGGCGGTCGATGAGTAGGCTATTTACTTGCATCATCAAGAAGTTTATATGTGACTTTTCATGTTGAAGAAAGTCCCGAAAGTGTCACATGACCGCGAGGAAGAACTGCTTCAGATCTTGAAAGCAACTAACGTTAGCGGTGGATAGAGGTCCTCAAAACAGAAGCGCAGACGTTTGTGTTATTTTTGCTGACTGTAATGTAACCGTTTAGCTCGCGTTGTTAGTAAATGTAGTGTTGAAACTCCTTACCGCTCAAAATCGTCTTTGAACGTCTGCCCTCCCTCGACCTTCGTTGAAAAGATAAACGATGATGAAAACTGTATAGCTGCCAATGCCAGTACTCGAGAAGGAGGGGCGAAGGAGGATCCTGTGTGGGTTTGCTTCTCTCTCAAGAGGGTCTCTGACTGTAACTGAACACAACACAACGCACTCCTACTTTTAAAACAAAACTCAAATTTCAGTCCGTTACTGATTCTAAATTACATGATAAAAATTGTAGTTAGTGATGTAATCTATTATTACATAACACATTTTATGTAATATAATCAGACTTTCAGATTACTTTTAATCTAACTCATTTATCACATTGATATAAATAGGATAATATTGTATCATATTGATATTAAAATGCAAAGAAGGACCTGCAGGGCGTTTGCGTGTTTAATTAAAAGCTAAAAATCATAATCGTAAAAATGTAAAATTAAAATAAATCTTTTAAAAATATCATTAATCAAAACAATCAAAATAAAACATTAACTAAAAAACGAAATATTTCCATTTTAGAAAGGAAAATTTAAAAGATAAAAAAGAATTAGCATCAATGAATTGTTTATGAATAATTAATTGCTATTGTGTGATTGATATTGTTGCTATATGCATTCAAGAAATCAATTTAAAAAGTAGGCTAACCGTAGTCTGATTTTGAGTATTTTAAAATGTAATTTAATTATCTAAGTACTTGTACTTCTAATTACAAGTACTTAATTTTTGGAATCTGATTACATACTGAGAACTTGTAAAATTGCTGAAAACATTAAAGATATGGTATGTTATCATCAGCACTTGTATACTGGAGGTATTTAATACTGCTAGACTCTGAATGTCCAACTTTAAACAGGATACATTTCTAATGAGAGAATTCACTGATGTTTGTAAGTCATTACATTGCAGTCAGTGAACGTCATTATGTCCATTTTCAGCCTGAGGGATTTTTCAAAATAGTTACTTTAACCCCCAGCATGAAGAAAGTACTACTAAACTTTTATCACGTCTTTGGCCCTACAAGGGGAAACAATGTTTTAGGTTATGTTTATGTTAGATATACAGTGGGTACGGAAAGTATTCAGACCCCCTTAAATTTTTCACTCTTTGTTATATTGCAGTATTTGCTCAGTATTTAGTAGAAGCACCCTTTTGATCTAATACAGCCATGAGTCTTTTTGGGAAAGATGCAACAAGTTTTTCACACCTGGATTTGGGGATCCTCTGCCATTCCTCCTTGCAGATCCTCTCCAGTTCTGTCAGGTTGGATGGTAAACGTTGGTGGACAGCCATTTTTAGGTCTCTCCAGAGATGCTCAATTGGGTTTAAGTCAGGGCTCTGGCTGGGCCATTCAAGAACAGTCACGGAGTTGTTGTGAAGCCACTCCTTCGTTATTTTAGCTGTGTGCTTAGGGTCATTGTCTTGTTGGAAGGTAAACCTTCGGCCCAGTCTGAGGTCCTGAGCACTCTGGAGAAGGTTTTCGTCCAGGATATCCCTGTACTTGGCCGCATTCATCTTTCCCTCGATTGCAACCAGTCGTCCTGTCCCTGCAGCTGAAAAACACCCCCACAGCATGATGCTGCCACCACCATGCTTCACTGTTGGGACTGTATTGGACAGGTGATGAGCAATGCCTGGTTTTCTCCACACATACCGCTTAGAATTAAGGCCAAAAAGTTTGATCTTGGTCTCATCAGACCAGAGAATCTTATTCAGGTGTTTTTTTAGCAAACTCCATGCGGGCTTTCATGTGTCTTGCACTGAGGAGAGGCTTCCGTCGGGCCACTCTGCCATAAAGCCCCGACTGGTGGAGGGCTGCAGTGATGGTTGACTTTCTACAACTTTCTCCCATCTCCCGACTGCATCTCTGGAGCTCAGCCACAGTGATCTTTGGGTTCTTCTTTACCTCTCTCACCAAGGCTCTTCTCCCCCGATAGCTCATTTTGGCCGGACGGCCAGCTCTAGGAAGGGTTCTGGTCGTCCCAAACGTCTTCCATTTAAGGATTATGGAGGCCACTGTGCTCTTAGGAACCTTAAGTGCAGCAGAAATTTTTTTGTAACCTTGGCCAGATCTGTGCCTTGCCACAATTCTGTCTCTGAGCTCTTCAGGCAGTTCCTTTGACCTCATGATTCTCATTTGCTCTGACATGCACTGTGAGCTGTAAGGTCTTACACTGTAAAACCCGACAAGTTAGAGTAACTCAAACTGTTTGAGTAAATCTATTGCCTTAAAAACCCAAGTTAGATTAACTCAAACCGTGTGAGGAAACTGATTACCTTAAACCATTTAAGTTTTTAAAACTAACAATTATGAGTGCTCTGAACTTATTTCAGCTGAGTTCACTAAAATAAGATACTCATTGCAGTTAAGTAATTAAGTGATTAATTAAGTGCTGATTGAGCATTAGTGATGAACACCTGCTGTTAACAAACAGAATCACTGACAGAAAGAGAAACACAAGAACATCTAACTTTAGTCACAGCCTTAGATGAAATCAACTGAAATAAAATACATTAAATCTCAAGATCTGATTAAACAACCCCACAAACAGCATCACCAGCTCCACTTATTAATAACCAGACTGACTTTATTTCTGTCAGACATCTACAGAAGATCTTATTGAGAATTAACTAAGGTTTAGATGTTGATTTATTGTTTCATTTGAAGTTACCATGTTAGAGATCAGTGTCTGCTTTAGTTGAGCTCTTGACCCTTGACTTCTGTGTTTTTTTTTTCTTTCTTTTTCTCTGGCTGATGTAACCATGTGTTCTTCAAACATATTTGTTGCAACTCAAAAGCCCAGAGAAAATGATCAGCAGTTGGTTGTTATATATTTTTGATGACAGTCATCTATTAGTGAACTGATCTCATTGAGAGTGAACATAGACTCATTGTGTCTAATTTCTGTTTAAAGCAATTGTTGGTTTTGTGAAAGTCAGCTAATATAAAGAACTTGCCAAACAGTTTGTCCACAAAAAGTTTAAATCTATGGCTGTAAGTAGATTCACACAGATATCAAGAATCAGCTTGTGAACCTCAACAATGGTGACCATTAAAAAAAAAATAATAATAATAATTCTGCAATGCATGCTGGGTACTAGCATAGTACAAACCTCATCCATGGCTCCCAGCATGCATTGCTGCATGATTTTTTTACATTTCTTTTTTAATGGTCACCAATGTTGAGGTTCACAAGCTGATTCCTGATGTCTGTGTGAGTCTAGCTACTACCATAGAGAAAAAACGTTTGTAGACAAACTGTTTGGAAAGTTCTTTCTATTAACTGTCACAGAACCACTTGCTTTTAGAATCACGGTTACTATAATCAATACAACATCCATTTAACCAGAGATTAGACACACAATGAGTCTATGTTCACACTCAATGAGATCAGTTCACTAATAGATGATTGTCATTATAAATATATAATAACCAACTACTGATCATTTTCTCTGGGCTTTTGAGTTGTAACAAATATGTTTAAGAAACACATGGTTACAACAGCCAGAGAAACATCTAACACAGAAGTCAAGGGTCAAGAGCCCAACTAAAGCAGACACTGATCTCTAACATGGTTACTTCAAATTAAACAATAAATCAACATCTAAACCTTAGTTAATTCTCAATAAGATCTTCTGTAGATGTCTGACAGAAATAAAGTCAATCTGGTTATTAATAAGTGGAGCTGGTGATGCTGTTTGTGGGGTTGTTTAATCAGATTTTGAGAGATTTAATGTATTTTATTTCAGTTGATTTCATCTAAGGCTGTGTCTGAAGTCAGTTGTACTAGTTCTTGTGTTTCTTGTTTCTTCAGTGATTCTGTTTGATAACAGCAGGTGTTCATCACTAATGCTCAATTAACACTTAATTAATCAATTAATTACTTGACTGCAAGTTTTAAAACTTAACATGGTTTAAGCCAAGGGGAATTGGTTTACTCAAACGGTTTGAGTTACTCTAACTTGTCGGGTTACAGTGTATATAGACAGGTGTGTGGCTTTCCTAATCAAGTCCAATCAGTATAATCAAACACAGCTGGACTCAAATGAAGGTGTAGAACCATCTCAAGGATGATCAGAAGAAATGGACAGCACCTGAGTTAAATATATGAGTGTCACAGCAAAGGGTCTGAATACTTAGGACCATGTAATATTTCAGTTTTTCTTTTTTAATAAATCTGCAAAAATGTCAACAATTCTGTGTTTTTCTGTCAATATGGGGTGCTGTGTGTACATTAATGAGAAAAAAAAAAAGAACTTAAATGATTTTAGCAAATGGCTGCAATATAACAAAGAGTGAAAAATTTAAGGGGGTCTGAATACTTTCCGTACCCACTGTATATGTTTTAGGTTATGCCTACTCCAAAGCAGAATACATATAGAGTCTTCCTGAGTTTCTGTTTCCTTGCATAGCAGTTACTCCAGAAATGAGAGAACATGCTGAAAAGGGAACACAAACATGTTGAAACCTGCCATGTGTGAGGACCTAGATGAGTACTGTATGTTTCATCTGCCACATGCTATTTCAGTAAGAAGATGGTGTCGTAACAACACAATTACTCAACAACCAAGAGGCCTTGCCTAAAATTCAGATGTTTTCTTGCTTATGCATGATGCCTACAGAGCCACTCCAATGTGGATGATTAAGAGGGTCATCCACCTGGCCCTCTCACTCTTGCGTAATAAAGACACATGTCATATTGCTGTTCACTGATTTCAGTTCTTCATTGAAACACCATCATACTTCAGACACTCACTAGAAAATACTTGGACTTAATACCACACTTTGTAACTGGATCCATGACTCCCTGACTAACAGATTCCAAGCAGTTAGTCTCCATGAGCAAACCTCATAGCCTCTCACAACAACTCCTCAAAACTGTGTTTTAGCCTTTACATCAACATGCTGCAGAGCCAGTTTCATAATGAAATGATTGTTGACTTTAGGAAGCTGTCTGTAACCCACTCCCTCCGGTTCAGTTTCTCCAGAAGACTTCTCCTGTGAACAGAACACCTTCTTACAAGACAAACAAGTAGGCTACTTCATTTTCGGCGGAGACTGAAAAAGACAGGCATGTGCTGCTTATTTTAAGCTTACTTAAAGTGTCTAAATTTGATATTATTAATTGTCTTTATATGACACTGTAATCAGTTTTGTTTTTCATTTACTCACTCATTTACAATAGGGGGCATCAGCCTACTGATTTAGGATACAACACTTTTCCCCCCTTATATTGGTCTTTGTAAATGACAATATCTGCCTTTTGTTTTTGGAAGGGGGGCCCTCATATCTGGGAGTCTTTGGCGTAATAGCCTATTATTAAATAATAATAATAATAATAATATGAGGCACTTAAGATCTCATTTCAGTAGGCTACATACAGTTTAACAGTTTTTGTTTCTGTTACTTTGTAGTCTAAATGTAAACACTGAGGTAAATCATGCATAAATATTGCAAACGTGTATGATTAGAATTTGCTCTTATATGAAAACACTTTTTTTTCTTTAGAGTCATAATAAACATATTACATCATAAAATATTTATGGCCGGTATCTCCAGCAGCATACCATTCGATCTGTTCATGACATCACATCCGCTCATCCCTCGCCCAGAGGGCGGAGTCTACGGGTGACGACGTCATATCCTGTTCATTTGCATGTCCTGAGGGTGGGGTATATGGCAGCAACGACAGCTTCAGAGAAACTACAGGGTGTATGAGTCGGAACAGGCGATTAATGCGTTCCACAAGATAGCATAAGAGACTGTGGAGGACAAAGTCACCGAGAGGTAAGGTGTCTTTATATATGTCCCTGTTTATTCATTCTTTCGTTTGTTTATGAATTTTAAAAATGATCCCTTCCAGCTCGAGCTTTTGTCACTGGTCGACAGGCAGTTATTACAAGTCGCTGTGGGCGTATTTTACTCTGTGAAAAATGTCAAGTGAATGAGAATTACAACCGTTATAATAATTTCGCTGTATGGGTTAGTTTGACCCAGCGGACGGCTGATCACGAGAGACGGGCGTTTCTGCGGATGTTGCGCGTGCTTGGTTGATGTGGAGGTTTATTTTCAGAGCCCCAACGTGGATGTGCTGCTTATGGCATGTACGTGTATGAAATGAAGAGATATTAGGCACTTTTAATGAAAAGACTAACTTGCAGCATGTTTCCCTTTTTCATCAAATAAGGTGCAATTTAGGTGTTAATACTTAAGGAAATATTGCTCATTAACCTCACTGGGTCAATTAAATATTAGCCTATGTGACCTTATTTTCTGTTCAGTTTCTGTTGAGATCCTGTTACATGCCTAGGTGCCATTTAAACACTAAATACACATAATGAAAACATTATTTATTCTAAAGAAGATTATGATAAACAAAGCTGTTGGATGTGAGACTATAAAATAAAAATAAAATAATAATAATAATAATAGTAATATATATATATATATATATATATATATATATATATATATATATATATATATATATATATATATATATTATTTATTATTATTTTATTTTTTGGATAATATATTATATTTTTTTGGGACACCAAAGTGTACTGTATTCCTGATATGCGTCACTTTCCTTCCATTTGTGTGGGAAGAGTTGTTCATTTTACTTTTATACTCATCCTTCAGGAACTTTTGAGCCTTACTTCCTGTATGCACCTAATAACGTAATCGTAAATTACATATAAAAATAAAAATGGAGCACATTAAGGCACTATGTACACTTCTCCTTTTTTACCATACATCTCAACTGTTTCCCATTATATTTACACAATACAATCCAGCTTTGAAATCTTTTTACTTTTGCAACCCACGTCAGTTTATATTTAGTGATCCATCTTGTTTTTGACCAAGTTTGTAAAGATGTACATTTCTATCTCTTTATTAATTTGAAATATGGATTCAGATGTCCTTGTATCCAGCATACATATTAACCTTGAAAGCAGGCCTGCATGTGGGCTATCTTGAGCAGAATCTGTTATGTCAGTACTTTGGTTTGGTGTTTTTATTTCATATTCTGAGTGGTCACTTTTTCCCCCCTCTTTGTCTCTGGGGTGTTTGGGTGTAACCTCACTGACAGTAGTGGCTGTGCCCTTATCACCTTCAGAAAGGGAGTTGTGAAGTAAAGGCACAGTTATGTCATTTAAAAAAAAAAAAAAATAGTATTGTAGAAATATGCATATTTGATAAACTCCTTATGGTATATATATATATATATATATATATATATATATATATATATATATATATATATATATATATATATATATATATATATATATATATATATATATATATTTGTTGATATCTTCTTTTTTACATTTTAATACCTTGATTAATAGTACTTTGATTTTTAGCTGGAAAGCTACAATGTACAAATTATATTCAGTACCATATTTTCAAAAGATTATGTAAAAATCCTTGTGCAGTGCAATACATTGATATAACAATGTCCCTGTGCAACAGGTTTTTGTTTATCTTTTAGGTGGCTTGCGCTTGAATTGTCTAGTTGATCGTGGAAACAAGCAAGCCTCTGGGTTCAACATACTAATGACCTGTCCGAAGCTTGTACCATTTCATTTGTTTGCTGTACTCCGTTCCAGACAAGTGTGACTTGGACGTTTGAGCTGATGTTGGTTCAAGTTAGCTAGGGTTATGGTTAGGGTTAGGTGAGGCAAAAATGGGAGATTAGAGTTTGAGACTGGCTGTAGAATAAGCATACATGCTGAATATTCATTGGTTTGTCAGTAATCTGCTGGTCAGATGCTTTTTCAGTGTTCTTCAACAAAATATCCAGCTATAACAGTGAAGTCTTGTCTCCAGCCTCTGCTCAGTTTATTATAGGATTAAGTTTTAAACATAATAGGATTAAACCTAATTCTAGAAAATTGAGCGAACATTCCCAATATCTTAGTAATAAAATGCTCCAGATGTAACTATGCTGACCCTGTTGGTGTAGAGTTTCAACAAATTACTGGGAAAATATGGGCAGAAATGTTGAATCATTAATTTTATGCCTGTCTTTTTTTTTTAAATTATTATTATTGTATGAGCCGTACATTGTTTCACCGTCATTCTATTGAAATACCCTGTGTTGCCAGATACCTCACAATAGTATCATATCGTCCACGATAATACTGGTATAAATGTTTACATGATAAAAAAAAAGTGTCATATCGCGATATCAATGATATAGCAATGCAATAACGTATTTACTAGGGATGCACCAAAATAAGCAAAAAGAGCGAATAAATTTCACCGAACAATGACGTGACGCGATCAAATAGAGGCGCGCACTAATGCAGCAAACACGTCAGCAGTGTGGAAGCATTTAAAACTGTCCGAGAAAGACTCAAAAATCATTACAAGTACCGACAGCGAGAGACCGTTTAGTACTGCATCTCATGTCTCCGATGAGAAGAGGAAGGGGTGGTTGTTGCTGGTTTCTGTATGATGATTAAAATCGCAAAATGGCCTTAAATACACTGCAGAACATTTTCTAATACACGCATGAATTGCATTCAAACAGCGCTGTCTCGTTAGCCAGGGTTCAAAGTCCAAACCGCGAGGGAAATCTGCGCTGAAACTGGATTACTCGTCAGTTGCTCAGTAACACTTTTATGAATTTTTACAAGGCGTGTGACAATGTGATACGTGCATCTTCCCAAATTAGTAATGAGAATAATTTATAAATCTGCTGCTGTCAACAAAAAGAGGCACTGAGGACTTCCTGCAGGTTTCCGTCAAAATAAAAGCTCCATCAACATTCATACATGTTAGTATTGTATTATTGCTGTTGTTCTGTTAAATAAAATTAAAAAGTAAGACAATAATAATGATAATAATTACAACAGCTCTATTAATACATTTATTATAACGTTCACACAGTGTTCAAATTGGGATCTGCAATGCTTTAAAAGAATTCCCTTCTGCTCGGCAAGGCTGCATTATTTGCAAGCCGGATTCAAGAAGGGGGTCTCAAAAATGGCCGCAAAATATTATTTTACTAACTTATTAATTTTAAGTTAAATTGTGCTTTGTTTGGTATAATTTCTGCTAGAATGTTAAAAAATGTTCAGTGTTAAATAAGTATTTTTTAAATTGTTTTATATTAGTGTACAATGTTGAAAAATAATAATTTATTCCATGTAGTGTCTATTTCATTCATTTAACATTTAATATTGGAGACATTATTTGACACATTTGAACATTCTTTAAAAAAAAGTAACACAATAGTTACTTTCCCTGGTAATTGGTTACTTTTATAATGATGTAACTCAGTTACTATTTGTGAGAAGTAACTATAACTAATTACATTTTTAAAGTAACTTGCCCAACACTGGTCACTACAATTGCACTATAATGCTGCTTCTGTCACCTCATGACAATAGATTTACAATTCGAATTAAGTAGTCTTGTCATCAATGACAGTAGCTCATTGGAAAAGGATGGAAATTGCCCTTCATTGTGTTTGCACTAATAAATGCTGATGCCTGCCAGCTGCAATCACCAATAAATCATGATATAATACCGTGATATAATTTTGAGGCTATATCGCCCACCCCTCCCTCACAATATGCTATAATGTTCAAGAGTATAGGGCTGGCAAGATTATTTTTGTTTTTATTTTTGAAAATTTATGCTAATCAAGGCTGCATGTATTTAATCAAAAATACAGTAATATTGTGAAATGAGTTTTGAAAACAGTAATGCTGATTAATATATTATTTTTTGGAAACATGGATACTTTTTTTCAGGATTCAAAAGAACAACATTTATTTGAAAAAGAGAAATTTTGTAAAAAAATAAATAAATAAAAAGAAGGGAAAAACAACACTTACTGACTCCAAACTTTTGAATAGTGTATTGGTATAGTTCAGTGTATATTTGTCAGTAGCACTATTCATTTCTGCATGATTCATGTGTAAAGCTCACACTTTAATGTTTTAGAGCTGTGCTTTTCCCCTGAAAAATCTCATTTGTGCTAGTCATTGCACTCTTAGGTGAATAAGGGTACTTTCTGAAGAAATACACACATCAACCTAGCCAAGTTTATGAATGTCATCAGTTTCCCTTAGATTGGTTTCTCTTTTGCCAGGCCTTGTGATCAGACTGAAAAAAACCAACCCTTGAATAAAGGGCAAGTTCTGCTTTTTATTACAGGCCATCTCATACCGTGTCATTAGGTTACGTAAGTTCTACATGCTCCAACACGATAGACAATTCAGATCAGCAAAATGTGCATTTTTTGAGATTCAACAGCTTTTTTTTTTTCTGGCATAATGCTCTGATGTTCTTAATGGTTCTGTCATCATTCACTTTATAATTCATTATTCTTATGTGATCTGGATCACAGAGGGTCATGAACTAGTCGTACCAGTGGGGAATGTGGAGCCAGAAGTTAGTTCAATAATTTGTTTCTTGGTTTTGACTTTGTGCTCCTAAACCCTCCCACATGGGATGTTTCTCTTGCCCTGCATACCCCTTGAGAGTCTGTGTCTCTGGGTATGTGATTAAAAGGGTTTGAGATAAAAAGTGAGGTTAAGTCCATCTTTTATGGGATGTGTGATAGGGGTATAATATTTTGTATATCAGCTCTATATGAAGGTATTTGCCAGTGGTTTCTTTTCAAACTCTTTGCTGCTTTCTTCTTTAAACTTTATGTATCATTGCTTATAAGAGGTCGACCAGTATGTATTTTGCCCATAATTGGAAAAAAAGCTTAATCTCAATTACCAATGAATGCCTTTCAGCATTTGCTCATTAACAATGCCTAGTATAACATTCATTTATCAGTTGTCACTTTTCTAAAAATTCCTTTTCGCAGATTGGTTGCATAAGGTTTTATCTGTAATTTATTTGAATGGAAAATTCTTTATGTCTGCCTAACACAGAGATCATTTTCCCTCCTTGTAAATGAAATGAAGAGATACTTGAGACGATTTATTTCACTTGCTCTGGAGAATGTTTTCGCAGTGCTGTTGAAATCTATTCCACCTTTCCCACAGAGCAGGGTGTAGCAGTATGTTGGAAATGATTTGATATGCGGGAAAATATAAGATATAAAATATTCAAATTTTAGCTACTTTTCAGATGGCAAATATCATGGCCACTTTCACTTGTTTATTCAAAATACTCTTCAGTAGCTGTGTGTAAAGAGATTGTCCACTGGAAGAGCTTAACATCTCTCCATGCCCGGTTTGGATAACAGCATGGCTGTAGGGTCCCAGTTCATCACCACTGCCTTTATATATCTGAATGAAGCTTCTGTGTCCCTGCTCTAGATGGTTAGTATTCAGCAGAGATGCTCACCTTGAGTGTGAGGGAGAAACAAGCTCCTCAGACGACAGATCCTTTACTTTCTCATACAGACTAAGCACGTTTTTGTAGTTTAATCATAACTGATCAAATCTAACATTTCAGATCACCAATCTTGTATGAGAAATTTCTTTGTCTGTACCTCCGAAAAGAAACATTATTTTAGACATGAATGTTTGAGGGAGAGTATAACTGTCCACACAAGCTTTTGGAGCCACTGTTGTTCCTAAAATGCTCTTTTATTCAGCTCATGGCAGGGAATATGGCAATGTTTTTCTATAATTTTGCTCTTAGAATCAAAGAAGAAACCATAAAAGAAGACCCTAAAGTCCAGGTATTGATGGAAGCCGAGACTCGTAAAAATATTCTCTTTTCTGGCTTGCTTTTATCTGTTACTGATTAAAAAAAGAGATCGGGCTTTTCCCTAAATATGCTTACATGTGGTTCTCATTCAGGAGATGTAGGTTTGATTCTGAAACAAAAATTATGAAAGGCAAGAGTGGAAGAGTCACTTTTGTTTTTGTTTTTTCATCCTTAGTGGGCAGGTCTTTTCACATCTGTAATATACAGGCATAGATCTGGGCAGGCATGTTTAGCGCAATGGTGTTATGAAATTAAAACTTTCTATAACACACCACCCATATCTGTCCATATCAACCTGGTATCATTGGAAAAAGCTGTGGCAAAATTTCTTCAAAATGATCGCTTTTTGCACATTTCACAACACTTTCAACTTGAAATGTCCAGTGAGTGGTGCTAAAAGTGCGTCAGTTTTATCTGGGGGTGGGGAAAAAAAGAATGTGAATCTGGCAGCTTTTTATGTTGTTTTTTGTACGTATCGCAGCAGGTCTAAAATGAAATGACCAGTAAGTGGTGCTAAAACAAACTCATAGTTTAAAACAAAACAAGCAGAGCTTAAATAAAAATGCAAAAAATTAAATAATTTAACAACACTGCGTCGTTAGCGTTGGTATTGTATCAGACACTTGCACTTAACATTATATGAAAATCAAGCTCAAATGGAGTTAATAATGTTTTTGACCAGAGAATGACGGAGATGGAGTGTTTTGTCTGTCATTAGAACGGCTGTAACTGTTATCTGAAGCAGCAAGTGCATTATGCTTTCATCAACTTTTACAGGTTATATAACTTTGATTGTAGCTATATGGGCGCTTAGTTTTTTCTTGTTGTTTAATACACTTGGCCAAAATCTCAAATTAAGCGCTTATGCACATAATGCACAGGATATTTAAAACGTATATAGACAGCAAATAACTAATTCTTCTCCACTCTTCAAACACACAAAAACTTTATCCTTTACTGACATAGTGTTTGAGTAAAGAAAACGCTGTACTATTCAAACACCAATTATTTATTCACCCTTGCATTGCGAAAAAGCGGAGATCTGTCTCCAGGCTGTGCGCGGCGAGTCAATCTGAATGGAGGCGGGGTGAAGGTACGAGGTTTCGCTGAGAGCTCGATGATCCAATGGCGTTACGAAGTTTTACTGACACGTTATTTTAATGCTTATCATTGGTTTACTATTTTTAAAACTCAATGATTTAAAATAATAAAAACGAATTATAATCGACTCAAGTTTGGATAATTTTTCACAGCACCCGACTGGGCTAGGGTATGGCAACTGCCATACTCTGCCATACGCAAACGCCGCCCCTGCTCCCACACCTTGGATGACTTGGGTCGCACGGATTTCTCTGCCTCCGCCATGTATCTTTCCTCTACCTCCGCTCGTTTTTTTTTTTTTTTTTTTTTTTTTTTTTTTTATGAGGCGCCAAACTCTGCTAGCATCCGTGCGCGAGAGAGACCGAGTGTGTTCACTCCGTTCCGCGCTCAACTAAAGTTTTTTTTTTTTTTTTAAATAATCAAACGTCTCCGCGTTGCGCGACACAACGAATCGATTATGAAATTCGTTGCCAACGCTTTTAGTAATCGATTTTTATCGATTTAATCGATTCGTTGTTGCAGCCCTAGTTTGTTTAAAAGGCGGCCATATACTTCTGTAAGTGTTGATTAATCAAAGTAATTTTTTATTATTTTTTTTTTCAATCATCATATATTTTAGGACCAGAAGAAGAATCACATTTTCCTTGAGTTTGCCTATAGCCTAATTGCACCCTTCTGTAAGGGCATGTGTGTTCCTCGAAGTTTGGAAAATAGGCCTATGATGCAGTTTGGGAAGAAAGGAGTGGCTCATATCAGTAAACAGTTATGTCAGAGGTGTTTTCTGACTGATTTGTTATTGCTCTGTTACTAGTGTATTCTCTTTTTTTCAAACCTCTTATTGGCAGTTTACTGTTATTGCACTTCCTGAAATGTATCATACCCTTGGTGTAGCTGTTTTATTTTGATGTATGCTTCTACTCGCACTCGCCAGAAGAATCTGAAGAGAGTGCTTTCTGCCTCTCTCATGTGTATATAGAATAAATAAAACGCATTGTTTGTTTACCCATTCTTCACCAGTGCATTCCTGCAGAATCAATGCTTATAACCTACCTGTACTGCCTCATGTTATTTATTTGTACTGTATTTGTTCCCCCGCTGTACATTCCTTTTGCAGTACTCTAGGCTTAGGTCTCTGTTGCAGATGAGAGCTTATCTCTGCTGTCTGTTCCCAGCTGGCACTGGTCTCAAGGGTATGCGAGCGTACATGGAAAGTATGCAGGGAAGTAAGAGTACGATTTGGAAGGGGAGAAGAGGGGATGTTTGGAGCCGTATCAGGCTTTGGCCCAGTTTTTCCCGCTGTTTTTCCCATCAATCTGGCAGGAAGTTCCAAATAAGCCTAGCTTAGCGAAAAGTCATCTGGTTTCCTGTAGGTCAGGTTTTTCCTCTTGCACAGCGTGTCAAACGATGTGTGTGTGTGTTTGTTTGTTTGTTTGTTTGTAGACTCCATTTCAGATTTACAGCTTCATCCAAAACTCATTCATAGCTTATTCTCCAATATTTCTTCTGCAAGACAGTTTGGCTTTAGTACTACAAAACTTACACTGAAGTTTGAGATGAGTTTGTTAGTTTTGAGCATGATAATTTTATTAGAATTAAAACATTGTACACTACCTTTCAAAAACATTTCATTCATCAAGGATGCATTGAATTAAACTTTTACATGGTTACAAACAGGGCCGGCCCAAACCTTTATGGGGCCCTAAGCAGAATTTTATTTGGGGGCCCCTCGGTGCCGCCAATATGACTGGTTATTGTCAAAGCTTGATTATTTGCACATTATAAATCTAACAAACCCATTATCAGTTTTATTTGTTGTAGCTTTGTTGCTTACTTTTGTTTGTTTGTTTGCCTGTCTGATCTGATCAAGGGTGCGTTTCCCAACAACAACTATGGTCACAAGTTCTGTCTTAGCTAACGATAGTTTTGAGAAACGCACCCCTGATTTGTGCCACAAAACCCCCATGTTGAATTTGTCCCCCCTTCACCCCCAAAACGCAATCGATTTTAACCCTTTGACACAAAACGCTTTGGCTGGCGCTGAGCCTGAGAAAGATGAGCTCAGAGGAAAAAAGAAAGACGTGCTCAGTGCTTTTCATATTTCATAACTGTTCAGTGTTTTCAACTGAATAAAGTTTATTTTAGGTCTCAGACATTTAAATTCACTTCAGTCAAGTAAAAAATACATTTAGTTTGTTAAATAGGCTACACTGATTTCTATGGAAAGCGGCAATAATAATCCTTTCAATTAATGGACGACGTGTTTTATTCCTATCAAATGCACATTATGTAGGTTACTATAAAGTTTACTCTGATTTTCTCCCAGCTAACTGGCCACTTACTTTCATGTATTTCGGGAGAAATAGGTCAATTTACGTGATGTTATTCCGACAGATCCACACAGCAGCGTCCAGCGTATATTATCAACATGGCCATTATTGTGCCTGCATGACATGTCGCTATGTAAATAATAAAATTATATGTATAGATTATTTAATATTGCGCCTTCGTATAATTACCACTGTCCATTGACATAATATATCACGAATTAAAATAAAATAAAAAAAACATGTAGGCTACTCTTGGGGGGCCCTCTGGTGGCCACGGGGCCCTAAGCAGCCACTTGGTTCGCTTATGCCTTGGGCCGGCTCTGGTTACAAAAATTGATTTCAAATAAATTGTTGTTTTGAATGTTCTATTCATAAAATAAATAATCCTGAAAAGAAATCTATCACGGTTTCCACAAAACTATTAAGCAGCATAACTGTTTTTAAAATGTATACTTGAGCACCAAACAAACATTTCTAAAGGATCATGTGACAATGAAGATTGGAGTAATGGCTGTTGAAAATTCATCTTTATAACAGGATTCAATTATATTTTACAGTGGTAATAACATAGAAACCGTCATTTTGAATTCTCAATATTTACTGTCTGTTTTACTGTGTTTTTGATCAAATAAATACAGTCACGGTGAGCATAAGAGATTTCTTTTAAAAACATTTAGACATTTCATTTTGGCATAAATTTGTACAGTCCTATTTATACAAACCTCAGGTTCTGGCTCAGTTTTGTAAATGCTTACTTGCAAGCACACAAAGTTTTAATCTAAGTTAAGCCCGTATGAGTTTAATATTTAATGCAACAAAGTTGTGTATTTATCAGTAAGTGTGAGTAAGTAAGTTACGGAACCACTGTTAAAGTGGCAAACACAATTAAGTGGAACAATCTCTTCCGTTTAGAGAAGATTGTACAATCTAAAAAAAAAAGGAACTACACAGAAGGGAATACATGTGAGAGAAAATCATTAGTTTTTCTGTATGCCTATGCGTGAACTATTAGTGCAGTAGGTATTACACACTACTTTTTAGTTTTTATTCTTGTGCAGCTCATACCAGATCATCTTAATGTAGTTAAAGCCCGATAATGGTGATAATTTAGCTTGTACATTCTGTCTTGTAATGTTTATTCTCTGAAAGCTTTATCAGTGGATGAAGTGTGCCATATGAACTAATGCTGGCACTGTCACCTCTGCTTTTCTCTGGCCTCTTCGTTATCAATGCTTGAGCTCCTGAGGTGTGCCATGATTGTCCACAGCAGGCCTGCAGTCAGAGAGGGTGAGGCCGAATAGGTCAGCTCGCCACTCCACTCAAGCAGAGGGCATCACCCTCTCTTGTGCATGAAATCAGCGACCCTCTTCTAAACTGGCATCCATTTAAACAGCTAAAAATAAGAGAATCTGTGCTGCATGGGAATAGATTGATCTCTGCGCTTCTCTCTCAGGTGTAGAGAGGCTCACCTGTGACTACTGAAGAGCGCTCATTGCTTTTAGTGGCACGGCAGCTCCACAGACCCTGCTCACAGGGGTTTGGTGATGAACGAGTGTAGCAGAATGTGGACAGTACTGAGGGAATCCTAACGAATTCCACCAGCTGGGGGAGGGGGAGGGCCGTCATTAATATTTCAGAAGCTGGTCGCCATCCGGTTGTACTTGAGAAGTGTGCATATGTAGGTCAGATCTGCCATCATTTTAGCATGCCCAGCCCCTGTTTAACCCTGTTTAACTGGCATTTTATGCAACGACGATGACATTGTGCATGTGTTGTACTGCCTTGTCATTTGGATTTTACCAGTTAAATCTTTACCGGCTATTTTCCCATATAATCTTTAGAAAGTGCTGGTATCTACAACCATTTGTATCATTTTTTTAATGTTAATTATTTATATTCAAATGTTTGGGGTCAGCAATTTTAATTTATGAAATTCTTTCTTCAAATAAATAAGTAAATATTTTAGCAAGGATGTATTCAGGCGATCAAAAGTGGCAGACTTGCACTGTTACAGAAGATTTATATATCAAATAAATGTTGCTCCTTTAAACTCTCTGGGGAAAAATGGTCTCCACAAAAATATTAATCATCAGAACTGTTTTTACCATTATTAATATTAATAATAAGAGATGTTACTTGAACACTAAATCATCATATTGGAATGATTTCTGAAGGATGATGTGACCCTTAAACTAAAGTAGTGCCTGCTGAAAATTCACCTTTGCTATCAGAGGAATAAATGACATTTTAAAATATATTCAAAACAGTTATTATAAATTGTAATAATATTTGTGATTAAATAAGTTCAGCAGCGGTGAGAAGTTTGAGTGGTTTCTTTCAAAAATAATCATCATGCTATTATCTCTGGTTTTTAGCATGGTATTGTAAAAAATAAAGTTGTACCAGTTAGGCTACTTTATTTTATATATATATATATATATATATATATATATATATATATATATTTATATTTGTCCACCCTTATAGTTAAGAGACACCAAGCATCTTAAATTGACATCTTTAAATAAGCCTTCGTTAGCAGATTCTTACCTCTTCCTGCACAGTGCCCCAGTTTCCTATTTAGGCCCTTTTTTTTTTTTTGAGGGGCCACCAGGAACAATAGCTGGAAGCAGTGGGTCATGTTCTCCTTTCCTCTGCTTAAGAAGGCTAATATGAATGTTCTTCAGTGGTCTTATGAATCATAGCAAGATGCAGAATTAGCCCAGCTGTTTGGATTATCCTCATTAATCAGCTATGGTTCTCCAAAGAGGATGGTACAATCATATTTATTTGAAACATGTAAATTCAGCATAATTAGCAGGCTTCATTAGTACACATTTTGCATCATTTATAAAATGCTATTTTAGTGTACTGATCACTGTTCACATTGGGTGAAACCACACTGTGGCATGATGGGTTTTTTTTTTGTTTTGTTTTAAGGTGCGCTCAACTTTAGATGTTGTAGATGGGGAAAGGACCAGTTCTGCTTATAAAAATAATTGCAGGGCTTTTCACCAACAAGATTTTACTTTCAAAGATAAGTGTTTTCCCAGAAGAGGATGCAAATAATGCAAATTGAAATACGCTTTTAGATGACTTGATGTACATTGTACTCCAATGCATTTCCCAAGTACATCATGATATTGTATTTAAATAATATTTGGGTCTTTGTTTCTTCTTTATAGGTTACTGTGGTATGGATCATCTAGTAAATGGCAAAAAAAAAAAAAAGAAATGTTGTGTATTAATTTTTTTTGGGTGTGTGTGTAAATGTGGTTAATGAATGGCAAGAGGAAGCCTACTAAATAATTAGTTTCCTCTTAGTGCTAAGCAATAAACCATTGTTATCTAACAGGATCTTTGTGTTCTCTTTGTGCATCTATTTATGGTGAATTTATTAAGAAACATGCCATATGGATTTCCATTACAAATGAATGTTTTTGTTCAAATGTATAAATTGTTAATTCTTAAAGTAAAATGTTTGGATCCAACACGATACAATTTATTTTGCTGTATGATTTAAGAACCATGAATGCAAATGAAAGTTCAACTGCACACCTGAGCTTTTGTTGAAGGTTCAGCCTCTCCATAATGGTTTTGTTTCTCCACAGGTGGTGCCAGATTGTCTGTGGGCGTCCTGTGGTGTACCTGAGGAAGGCAATTAAATATGGCAGCCAATAAGAGTAAGGGTCAGAGCTCCCTCGCCCTGCACAAGGTCATTATGGTGGGCAGCGGAGGCGTAGGAAAGTCTGCTCTTACCCTTCAGTTTATGTATGATGAGGTAAGTCAACAGACCATCTGGCAGATACAAAAAGGTTTTTTTTTTTTTTTTTTGTAGAGGCTTCACTTATTCCATAAGTGTCAAAAAAAGTCTTCAAGATGCATTGCCTTGGTTTATTTAACAGTAGTGATTATTGCTATTTTCTGTCCCTCAGTTTGTTGAAGATTATGAGCCCACAAAGGCCGACAGCTACAGGAAGAAAGTGGTGTTGGATGGAGAAGAGGTGCAGATTGACATTTTGGACACAGCTGGGCAGGAAGACTATGCGGCTATCCGAGACAACTATTTCCGTAGCGGAGAGGGTTTCCTGTTGGTGTTCTCCATAACAGAGCACGAGTCTTTCACGGCCACAGCAGAATTCAGGTCAGTGGGATTGCACCATTCTAACTACTTTAAGCATAAGCTAGTACAATTGGAAAATTGGATCTCAGTATAGTTGGAAAACTGACCTAGTATAGTTGGAAAACTGGATCACTCAACATTAAGCGTATCTGTGTGTGTTACAGGGAGCAGATCCTGCGGGTTAAAGCTGAGGAGGATAAGATTCCACTGCTTTTGGTTGGAAATAAGTCGGACCTTGAGGATCGGAGGCAGGTTTCAGTGGACGAGGCCAGAGGAAAAGCAGAAGAGTGTGGTGTGCAGTATGTAGAGACTTCTGCCAAGACACGGGCCAATGTGGACAAGGTAATATTTGTGCCTTTTTTTTTTTTTTTTTTTTTTTTTTTCAATTTAGATTTTAGATAGTTTGTCTATTTGTCTCGGGTTAATTTTTTTTTTTTCTGGTGTATAAAGTTTTTTTAAATCTTTTAAATAACTTCAGTATTACCATTTAGTTTTGTTTCTTGTTTAGTTACCACATAGCAATGGAACAATTTGTGGTACTGTGTATAACCATACACTTGCTTTTATAAAATGCATCTCGTCTTTATTGTGGAATTATGGATGCCTTGACAACAGCATGATGATAGTGGCTACAGTTTATTAAATGTAGCAGAATCCGGTTTTGGAATATTTTCTGTGTAATACAGTTTCTGATGGAAGTATTTTATCAATATGTAGCTACTCTAGTGCCACAAAATTAGTAGAGAGGCTGTTCAGCAAACAATAGAAATTTTCTTTTAATTCTATCTGTTTATCTTTTGTTTTTATATCACAATGGAGTTGCGCTTTCCTGTTTTGTTCAAGTCCTTGCTAGTATTTTTTTTTTTTTGCCTCCTTTCTTTCTTTCTTTCTTTCTTTCTTTCTTTCTTTCTTTCTTTCTTTCTTTCTTTCTTTCTTTCTTTCTTTCTTTCTTTCTTTCTTTCTTTCTTTCTTTCTTTCTTTCTTTCTTTCTTTCTTTCTTTCTTTCTTTCTTTCTTTCTTTCTTTCTTTCTTTCTTTCTTTCTTTCTTTCTTTCTTTCTTTCTTTCTTTCTTTCTTTCCTTTTGATTTAATTTCTTTTCAATCATTCAAAGGGAAATTTGAACTGGGAAGGGAAACAACAGAAATAGTGTTTCTCTTTAATTTTGCTTATTATTATTTATTTATTTTATTTTTAATGCAAATATTTTTTGCACTGCTCATTTGTTTTTATTCATTAATTTTAACAACCTTGTCATACTGCACAATAATGAACCCTTTGTGTTTCCAAAGGTATTTTTTGATCTAATGAGGGAAGTCCGTGCTAAAAAGATGTCAGAAAATAAGGACAAAAACGGGAAGGGAAAAAATAAGAAGAATAAGAAGAGCTTCAAAGAGCGATGCTGTTTACTTTGAACTGCACTTGGACTTTTCCCCACCAAATCTACTTGCAACTCTGTGGGAAACTCCATCAGAGCCCTTTTGCTTTGTTAAAATCAAAACTTGATTAGTAAGGTTTTGTACTGGTCAAGGTAAGCCTTTACCACAATCTTTCATTCCCTTTTCATTTCAGATAACTAGACTAGGCCAAGACTGAATGGTATGCATACTTTTTAACAGAAGATGACCACTGTATGGCTACTGGTTGATGACTGGCACTTTAGGACTTCGTGAAATGTAGTTGGCCAACATGTGCCCAACACTAACTTTATTGCTCTGTAATTTATCTCTTCCTGACAGTTTTAAGTAGAAATCGTCTTTAGTACAGTAGGCAAAGTGATCTCTTAATTTCTTTTATTGCACGCCTTTTGAGTATTTTTGAGTTAGGTTTTTTTAAAATCTAACCATTTTATTTCAAGAACTGTTGACACCATCAATGCATAGAAAGCAAGAAATGTTTTTGCAGATCAAGATGTAATGTGGTAGTACTGTGGTTTTTAGACTATGGATGACGCCATTGAAAAGCACACGTGGTATTGAGGACAGAGTGCCTGCAGAGTGCATGGACTAATAGTGCCCCCTGATGGTTCATAAATATATCTTTTCAGGAAGTCCTCATGCCTAACTGCAAGTTACTAACCTCTGTGAACTGATCTGCCTTTATGCTTTCGTGTTTTATTGAAATATTTTTGTAGCACTTGTTACATTTCCACCACTGTCTTATGAGAAGAATGTATTCTGTGTGAAAATGTGCCAACAAGCACCATGACTAAAAGCGCTTCGCTGCATTTTCAGACTGAACATAAGACACATTTTCTTTAGTGTTTGTTTAGCACTCTGAGCTCGGAGCTGCGGTTTCACCAGTAATTTAAAACTGCTCTTTTATACAAATATCACCTAACCTAGACTACAATTTGTATTGTAGTTTTCCACTGGCTTTTAGAAGAAAACCTGCAAAATATGTTGCCAAATAAACACTTTTTTTTTTCTCCTTTTGTATCACTTGTTTTTCACTTCTGGGATTCATTGAATTTGAACAATTGGTACCTAACATGGAAATCAATTTCTAGAATGCTAACAATTTCTTTAAAATGTTTTTCATAAGACCCTTATGAAGCAAAAAGTAAAGGTTATAACAATTTGCCATACCCTGTATTAGGTTAATAACTATAGTGTTTTCTTAGGGTAATAGACTGTGGTACTGCTATTATAACTTTACAGTTAACTTTAACAATGTTATTGTTGTTGTCATTAATAATAATAATAATAATAATAACAACAACGTATAAATAAATTGTTGTATAAATATATTAAATTGTAATATTTAATAAATTATTTGTTTTTATTATTGTTATCAAGTATTTTTTGTTTAACATTTTCGTCATTGTTGTTTTAATATATAATTAACAATAATAACCATAATATATTTTTGTTTTATAAATAATAATACTTTTAAAAAATATATGTAATTTTCTGTTATCAATATTGTTATTGTTGTATTATTATCATTATTTTTAATAAAAACAGTATATTTTGTTTATTATTTATCGCTTGTAATGATTAACAACAATTGTAATATTTTTTAGTATTAAAAATACTTGTTTTACTATCATCATTATTATTATTAGTCTATAGTTTTATAGTATATTTAAATATACTATAGTATATAGTTTTATTTTTTATTATCATTGTTTTATTTTATTCTTATTAACTATGACATTTATTATTATAACACACTTGGTGTGGGCCATACAGATTTACATTTTAGATGTAAAACTAAAATAATGTTTCATTTTAATAAGTAAATGAACTAGTCTTGATTTGTTTCTATTAGTGTTGGGTCTCAAATTCATCAGTATGTAGTTTCGGTCTTCCTTGCAAATGTATAAAAATCAGAGAGGGAGAGAATATAAACATTTCACCACAAAGTAATCATCAGGTTAGTACCGTTTATTTATTTTTATTTTTATTTTTATTTTGTCTGAATACTTCTGCATCCTGAATATTCTGTTCTGACAGCAGCAGATGAACAAAGACCCCTCTGTTAAATCAGTAGTGCTGGTAAACCTCAGTGTACCACTGGATGGCAGTCATGGTGTTTCCACATACACCGATTCAGATTGTGCTGCTTGCTGCAACATGGAGCTGTTTCTGGATGTATTGATCAGGATCAGTGGTTTCTAATGCATGCCATTTGTGCACGGCATTTAGTAACACTGGCCAATAAGTACCTTAATGGTGACTACAATTAGGCAAGGTTATGCATGATTATACACTATGTTCGAGTTGTCTTCTGTAATTAAGAAACATTAAGTTTTGAGACCAAGTGTTTTGCACTGAAATCAACCTCTTGCCATTAGCATTAAGAAACCTTCCATGCTTTTCCATGTTTAATTTATTTATACATCCTCTCTAAAGCCATTAGAGTGGCATCAGCGACACACTATTTGGTATAAACATTATGCATTAACAAATAATCTTATATTTATTCAAACTATTAAATAACCTTCAATCTTATTATTTCTGTCAAATATTTGTTTCAAAGTGTTTTTTTTTTTCATTTGTTTCTCTCTATATTTAAAAGAATAAAGCTAAAACATTCACAAAGATGTGGCAGAATAAGAAGTTGCAAAATAATAAAGGGTTATGGACTATCATCTGCAAAATTCCCATTGTAAAGGAGAATTTGATTGGTTGTATGTATTTATCTATCAGTGTGATGAAAGATAATTTATTATGCTTTAGACAAGGTCTCTGCTTCCTATTATTTGTGATGTGGACTTAATGAGTGCAAACCCGTACAGAACTACAAAACATGTGAGAAAGTTATAAATAATGGAAGACGTAGTGGGTGAGTTTGAAAATATTTCATATTTCATATTGATTTGTTAAAATGGCTTCTTTCAGATGTCCTTTTGCATTCACCGTTTGCACTATGAATATTGCAGTGGTACATGATTGAGGTCATCAAACTTCCTTAATCAACAGAAGATGGTCTTCATTTTTATAAGAGCTTTCTGGTAAAGCAACCATAACAACAAAAGTAAGATCTGAAAACCGCTCTGATATTAGTTTCATTTTAAGACAATCTTGGGGAACATTTGTGTTTGTGGTTACAGTTCAGAGGCAGAAGAATTTTGTTTTTCAAGACCTCCCATTTCAACCAAATGTCTCAAGAAGTCTCCCTCTGGGCATTTAGTTTTTTATAGTTTTCTGTGAGTTTATGCACTCATATCATTATTATGACTCCCAAAGCCAGTGAACCTTTAAAAATCAGATAATAGAGGATATTTCCTCCTCCTCGTCATATTCCACACAAAAGCATCCTGCTTTTTTCCCCTTGCTTCTGTCTTCTGAAAGTATATTTTTGTGATTGATCATGCCTTTTTCTCTAATGATTTCTGACAAAATTTGAGTTGCAGGAAAGCAAAGAGGTCAGCCGCCGATTCTCATCTATCTGCAGGTAGACACTAATAAGGCACATGACATTTTCCCTGATACGATCACACCATCGCTGTGCGGATCTGTAGCGCTGCTCTTAATATTCACTCACTTGAGTGTTTGTATTAGACTCTTATTAAAAAACTTCAGCTGTTTGTGTTGAGCATTATTGCAGCCATATTTTTGTATAAAAGCAAGCAATATCCTTCTCTAATATCCTAATATCTCTAGACTGAATATTCCATCTCTGGTTTCTTCGCCGAACGACACTTTGAATAAATCTTATAGCCATTATTTCGCAAGCTGCAAATTGCTCATTTTAAAACAGAACTGATAAATGCTATACTCTGAGGTCTAAGGGGGGAAATCACGAAGAATGAATTGCACTCGCTGATTGTCGTTTGTTTGCGCATGTTGTCTGCATTGTTTGAAAGAAATTATGCAAATTATGCAATTATGCAAAGCAGACATTGGCGAAGCACCCTAAAAATATGATGAAATATTCTATCTATTAACTATCTATCTAGTTCTATAATTTTTGTATCTATCTGTCTGTCTTTCTATCGTTCTATCTATACGTTTTTATATCTATCGTTCTATCTATCATTCTATAGATTTGTATCGTTCTATCTGTCGTTCTGTATGTATGTCTGTCTATCGGTCTATCTATTGTTCTGTCTATACGTTTTTATATCTGTCGTTCTATCTATCATTCTATAATTTTTGTATCTATCTGTCTTTCTATCGTTCTATCTATACGTTTTAAATCTATCATTCTATACATTTTGTATCTGTCTGTCATTCTATCTCTCTTATCTATTGTTCTATGGTTGTATAATTGTTGTATCTGTCTATCTATCTATCAGTATCTATGTTTTTATATCTATCGTTCTATCTATCATTCTATAGATTTTCTATCGTTCTATCTATCGTTTTATCTAACTGTCTGTCTCTGTCTATCTATCATTCTATCTATACGTTTTTATATCTGTCGTTCTATCATTCTATACATTTTGTAACTATCTATCTGTCATTCTATCTCTCTTACTGCCACTAAAAAGTAATGCAACTTGCTTAGCTTGTAATTTGCCTAGCATATGCTTTTATCCATTACAATAGTTATATTTATGTTACCTGTGTAAAATGGCATTTCATTATTTAAATGAGTTGGTGCAAAATGCTCCTTTGAGCTCCTCAGACAGGACAGATGAGGCTCTAGGCTGATGATTGAATCTCTGTCCATGGTGCTGAAGATCTCTTTGTAGTCCAGCAGTCCTCCAGATTGATTCTGCAGTTCTCCGCAGGTGCAGAACCACAGTATGAGCCTCATTAACTGATAGCGGCCGAGATGGAAATATCAGCAGGGAAAAAGTGAATCAGCGCTCAGCCTGGAGACTGTCACACAGAGCCTCGAGCCCTGCCGATGTTAGATGTGAAGGCCTGCATGGTCTTGCTGGGACATAGTGTAAGTTGTTACTGCCACTGACCACTTCTTCTTTCCGGAGGATGAAATAGCAAAGTAGGACAGTAAAGCCGATAAGACTTTGACACTTTAAAAGTTTCACAGAAGTACAATGAAACACCTCAGAGTTTCTGATAGATGAGATTTCTGATATTGGGTCAGATGCAGAGCTAACTCAAGGCACTGCATGTTTTTCATTAGTATAGTCTTAAAAAAGTACCTTCTTGAGCTCATTGTTTCTTTTTTTAGCACATCTGTAGTTCAAAGAAAGCAACGGCAACACCAAGGTACAAAGGCTATCAGAATCGTCTGGGTGAATTATCCTTTCATTAAATCATATTTTGGGTTTTGTTGTCAACGATGGTTTTATTTGCAATATGTTAAGATCTAATTACTGGTTGAACTATGAACACAGTAAAGTTTTTAATGGAAAAAAAGGTTAATGTGATGTGTTCTTTATATACTATCAGGGGTCAATTTAGAGTTATTAGTAATTGATCTTCATTCATTGCAGTATTTCCAGACAGAAACTATTGTTTTAATTGTTGTTCTATTGTTCTTTATATACTGCGTATAATATAAATGACTAAATGTATAAATAACTAGTCTGCTATCATTTACATAACTTCTTGTCATTCCAAACCTTTATGACATTTTGTTTTATTGGTGGAACACGAAATAAAATCTTTTGAAGGCTGTTAGAGACAAATATTTAATTGTATGCAATGTACCCCGAGATATTATAATTTTTTTTTAAATAATTTTGTTTTTCACGAAATAGAAAATCATACAGGTTTGGAACAACATGAGGTTGAATAAATGATGACAGACTTGTCATTTTGGGGTAAATTTATTTTTTCAATCAATCAAATTCCTGGTCTTTTTATTAATCAATTCATCGTTAAAAAAAAGCTGTTATAATCTTTCATTGAAATGCAATAAAAGGGTGTTCCTTTTCCACCAGTGTCACATGGGTTACTGGTTAACCAATAGCCAAACAGCTATTTAGGTGTTGTTTTAGCAAACTCATTTGATCAACTCCCACTATGAATATCCTGTTTCACTTTTAAACTTGGTTGCGAATCAGTAATTGGAGTTGACTTTAAACTGCAGATTGGACAAACACTAAATGGATGGCCTTAAACGATGATGCATCAGCAAATATGCCCAGCGCTATTTGGAGTGTCTCTAGATAATTCTGAGCATTATCTCAATATTAAAATGATAAAAAATATTGTCCTTCAGTTCAAATTGACTATTTCATCTATTCATTTAATTGTTGTTCTTAAGACTCAGATCATGCCTCCGCTGACTCCCCCACGATAGGGAGGAGGAAATCTAATCATAGGAGCTCACTGCTTCCGTTTATTAGGCCTGGAGGGGACCCGCTCCTTTGCATATTCATAACACTGTTCACTATTGTTGTGAGGACTTAAGAGATGAGCTACAGCACACAGCACTGGGAGTACAGCCCTGTTCAACAACCCCATAAACAGCGTTCAGAGAAACTGCTAATTACCCACAGAATCAGGTCAAGCACAAGTCGTCCGAGCTGAAAACCTCTTACGATAAGATATAATTAAAGCGTGAACTATTAACATCGAGTAAAGTTTACATTTTCGTAAAAAAAAAAAAAAGCAAATGTGATGCTTTCTTGATTATCTATCAAGGGTCAGTGTAGACTCATTAGTCGATCCTAATGGATCTTTATTCATTTTAGTATTTCAAAACAAACTTTTAAAGGATATCTGACAGCGACTTTCAAAAGAGCCTGGAGACTAATGATGCTTTTTACTTTGTTGGATTCGTCTCTAATCAGCAGAGATGTGCTTGACCATCATGTCAAAGTTTTAGTCATCAGTCTTTGCAATGACTGATCTATATATAAGACAGTGGACTAAATTAATTGGAAGTCTTCCATGAAAGCTTTCAATAGATGTGATGTTTTCTGTTCCGATAAATGAAAACTGCATCTTTTCATGTTTTCCACAAATAAAAAAAATCCAACCATGTTTTCAAGTGTTTATTAAATTTTTTTCCCCCCACTGTCTAAATTTCCATCCATCTTCCGATTTGGAAACACTGCCCTCTTATTCGCGTGCTGAAAGAGAGCTTCTGATGGAGCAAGATTGCATGTAATGACATCTCTTCATCTGAATCCCGTAGACCAATCATAAGGTTTAAAGAAGAGGTGGACTGCACATTATAGGGTATCAGAGCTGTTAGTGTTAACACACAGAATGACAAACTCCTATTAGAGCAAACAGCCAGGCATTACGGACAGATGCCCTGCTCCCAGAGGAGGTCATTACGCGCTGGCTGAGCTAGACTTACCGCGTGGAGGAAGTTGTGTGTAAGGCACTCCACCAAAGGCAGACGAGTGGCTGACGAAAAACTGGAGTGATGTAGATTGAGCACAAAAATAATGGATTACCCTGACGTTAAATTTCCTGGAGGAATGTCGGATGATATATCTAGATGGGTTTGAAATGTGATAAATCCAGCTGACAGAGTAGTCCTGACCTTAAGGCATTCGAATATGACGGCAACTAATGGTGAAATTTGACAGACCACAGTGGAATATTGTGGGACTTGAAACACCTGCAGCATAATTCACCTCTTTCCCAGTCTAAGCACATTGCTTTCCAGAACATGGCTGTTTTCTGTAATAAGCATTTTAGGACTACAGGAGTGCTAATAGTTTAACTTACTAAAGATGAAGACGTCCTCTGTGCAGCTTATGAAAAATGAGGATGAATGTTGTAATATGGCAGTCATCACCATCACTTGCTAACCAATGGATACTCTGCAGTGAATGGGTGCCGTCAGAATGAGAGTCCAAACAGCTGATAAAAGCATCACAATAATCCACATGACTCCAGTCTATCAATTGAAAAAACTTGTTTTTAATAAACAAATTCATCATTAAGATGTTTTAACTTCAAAGCATAATGTCCTGCTAAAATACAAAATCCATATTATTGCTTTTTCCAGTCTTGTTTGAATCATATGAGAAATATGCACAAATTAAGCACAGTTTATACAATGGATGAAGTTAAAATACCTTAATGATAGATTTGTTTCTTACAAACATGCAGTGTTTCACTTCAGAAGTAGTTATTTGATGGAGTTGTGTGGATGATTTATGGATTATTGCAATTTTTTAATCAGCTGTTTGAACTCTCATTCTGATGGCACCCATTCACAGAATCCATTAGATATAATGCTGAAGTTCTTCGAATCTGTAACAAGGAAGAAACAAGCTCTCGATTTTGATAGCCTAATTTATTTGTCATGTATATATTTAATTTAGCAAAGCATTTTAAATCACTTACCCCACCTGTAACTAATCAATGACTTCACATTTTTAGATTCAGATAAACATGGCTTGAAATTAAATCACTGGATCAGCTTGCAGAATTAATCAGTCTAAAATGATATTTAAAGTCAAGTTTAAAAAAAAAAAGAATTCTTTAAACTGCATTTAAATATTCCCTTTTAAGCAATCTTTAGATATGGCCTTAAAGAAAGAGGTAATACGGTGTCTAAACAAGAATCCAAATTTGTCTTTATTCTCCCGTGTCCACTGCGGTAAAGTGGTAGTTTGTGAGTCTGGGAGAGATATCATGTCCCATGGGATACAGAAGTTCACTACAGAGCCAACCAATTATGTTGCTTAAACTTTGGCTGAATACAAATGCAGTCTGTTCTTTGCTGTCACTTCACTGACTGCTGAAGCCCTTTAA
Source organism: Onychostoma macrolepis (assembly GCF_012432095.1). Classification (NCBI taxonomy): domain Eukaryota; kingdom Metazoa; phylum Chordata; class Actinopteri; order Cypriniformes; family Cyprinidae; genus Onychostoma; species Onychostoma macrolepis. The sequence goes on from NC_081163.1 coordinate 11,319,782, forward strand.
CAGTGTGGAAACTGACAGCCTGTCAATTTTTGCTGTATCCTTAAAACATACAGCTACAAATCTCTCCATAGTTGCTTCCATCCTTATCATCTAAATTTGGAGTTGTTAAACATAAATAGATTTGATCATTTACATCACTTTTTTTTTTCTTGCGTCCTAATTTATATTTTACCGGTTGTAAGATAGTTTTGCCAAAAATGCATTTGTGATTACTCATCAAAATCAAACTGACTTCTGACGTCTCATTGTGTGTATAAAAATATAAGTTTATGTGGTGTAGTTTTGAGTGCATGACAGTCAGAGAACCCTGTGGTGGTCTTAATTGCATCTTGCAGTCATACAGTGGTTGTGCATGACAGCGGTGTATTCCTCAGGGAGAGATAATCACCTGACTGATAGAACAGCTCTGCGTGCATCTGTCTTCCCCTTGTTGTAACGTGATGATAAAGAATTAGGCAGCCTTTCATGCAGACTTTGATGTCTCCAGCATCTTAATCTGGCTCTCGCTTTGTGTGCTTGCATCTCAAATATTTATTTTATTTGTAATGCCGGTGTCATACCTTTAGATATGATCACATTCAGATGTCAGTATTTGGGATATTCTAATATTTGATTTGAAGTGAAAATAACTAGTGGATCTAAATTAAATTAAAATTAGGGATGCACTATATTTTGGTGTCATCCTTTACAAAGCGAAAATGTATGGGAATATATTGGAACATATAATGCAATATATATTTATTAAAAAACATTTCGCATATATTTCTTAATATACTGCACTACAATTTTACTTATAGCTATGCTAATAGAAACACTCAACTCATTTATCTTTTATGAGTTAAAACATGGGTTGACAAAGCTGAACGCAAATTCATGAATCTCACTTTATTGTTTGTTATACATTTCGTGTAAGAAATTATGTGTGATGGTATATAATAATAAAGTGTTTACTGAAAACATTAAAATATTTGGATTTTTAGTCTTGTTGAAGTCATGGCAACAGGGAAGTGAGATTTCACATTTGTAACTTATAACTACATTGAGTGTTATTAAGTTACATAAATTACAATAAGTCGATTTCCAATATGTGGAAAGTGCCTATTGCTTATGAATTATCCAATATTTTGTAAATATCAATAATATATTATTTTGTATACTTTAAATATACATTAAGTAATTTAATATATTTTCATTGCGTAATGGATATTGTTTATTGGCTGATATTAGAGATTTTATTTATTTATTAGTATCTGTTGGTATTTATTGGTGTTCTATATTATATTTAATTGTGCATGCTCATTTCCCTTATTTTTTATCTTTAGATTAGCTTTGCTGTCATCTAACATTCACTTAAATTCTTTGTAAAGTCTAATATTACTACTAATAGTTTAATATTTAGCAAATCTCAAAATTAATATCCATTTTTCATACTTTACATTTTAATGTTGTGATGTCCAAAATCAATTGTAGCATTTAGAATGGCTGATTTTTGTTTAAAAATGTTTTTTTAATTTATTCTAATACAATTGCAGTGTTGATGATTTATCAGTTATTGGTCATATAATGATAATTAAATAATAAATAATTATCAGCCCATCAGCATTGACTAGAATGTTAACATTGGTACATCTTTAATTAAAATGAATTTCTGTTGGTCTGAGGGTATTTTATTGGCTTATTGATACAAAATAGTGCATTTATTTCTGATGTTTTTCTTGGTATAATACTAATGCTTTTGAAAATAAACTGAAAAACAAATCTTTTAAAAACAATCACATTGACGGATTGCACTTATGTATGTCATGTTTACCTGGAAAATTCAATAATGCGCCCAAGGTCAACATTGCAATGATTACTTGAAACTCTGTCTATGCAATGACAAATCACATTAATACATGCTTGAAACACTCATTTCTTCTTAAAACGAGAAGAAGTTTGAGAAGGAAGTGGAATAGATATGGAATGAAGACCCTGTTCCTCTGAACCACATTCCAGAAAGTTCCATTGACGGTCACTGCTAACCAACCATGCACAATGCCTCTTTTGACTTTAAGTGATTGTGGGTTATTCGTTGGACGTGACAAATGGCCTGGACTGAAACTGGGTCCCAGCAACACATAATGGGGGGCTACGGTGGCGCAGAGGAATGAACAGAGGTGCCTTTGACTGTTGACCCTGACAGCACAGGGTAATAGAGGTAGCGACGGTTGTGCCGAGGGAAGATAGCCTAGACTACACCTCTGTCGCATGAAATAAAACGAAAAAAAAAAATCACAAAGCATGGTGCAACATGCTATATGTTGTCTGTACTCTTATCAGCTGCACATAGAGGCACACTAGATGTCAGTCATGGAAAATGAGTAATTGATTTAGTATTAAAATCAATATTACACACATAAACATGTAATTGAATGTCCTAGGGGTGTTGGCTTCATAATCGTCAGCATAAACCGCTACATCAATCAATCGTGATGAAATGCAGGGATGTTTTCGCAAACAAATCAGCCCCCTGTGTCGATAAGTCACGCAGTTTGTATATTTTCTCGTGGGTTCAAGAAACAGCAGTGAGTGTTATAGATAATTTGATGTTTTTCATGAATTTCCTACTTGGGAATGACAAAAGGTCGGCCGAGGTCACGTGGCAAACTAAGTCAATTTAAAAGCAGATCACTAGAGGGGAGCAAACAACGGCAAGCAATCTCAAATCGACGGTCTCTGGGATGAGGGAAGTTATCACACAGAAATTATGACCAGTAATAACATACACAGACAGACAGATACACACACACATCGCTGTGTTAGCTTTCCATTACGCTGCTTACTAATAGTGTTTGTTTGGAAGTGACTGATATTTTACCGCCAGCTTCGACTTAATCGGAAAGGGTAGAGCTCCAGGTAATGTGCTGTATACTGATAATAATTCATACACTAGAGCTGTCAATCAGTAAGTTAACTTAAATAAAGAGGTTTGTTTGGGTGTTTGCTTGACCTGCTTTTACTTTGCCCTTCAATATTTGTCATAAAATGGGTGCATTTCTAACCTACCAGTCTACTAATACTTCATAATGTTAGTTGCCAGTTTAAAATTAGCAGAATTTCTAAAGGGGACAATTAAAATTTAAATTTGATTAGGAATTACAGGAAGTGGTATTTACAGAATTATAATTCAACTGTTAATGGAATTATATGATCATACATTTGCTGAATATACTATATAAATATTATAAGCTTTATATTATATAAAAGTAAGTCTGCATGAATTAAGCCCATGTTTTTATTGTATCTGGGATTCTACAGATCTGTTAGTTTGTCCAAGGCCTGTAAAACATTTAAACCTTTTTTTAAACTTGCAAAATTGGAAAGTTTGTCTTGCCAAGCCTTCCTTTTCTTATTAAAACTATCCATCTTAATTATTTGGTTACAGTTTGTTTTGATAGTCCACTTTAGACATTCTACTAACTACAGTATAAGTAACTTTGCAACTACATGCCAACAAATTCTCATTAATTTGCAGCTACATGTCTACTAACTCTCAGAGTAGACTGTTAAGGTAGGTTTAGGTTTAGTAGAATAAGTCGACATTAAATTTGCAAAGTTTCTCATAGTCAGTATGTTGTATGTCGTGGACCCATGAAAATAAAGTGTTAGAAGATATTAAGCAGACAGTCTACTCATACTCTAATGACTGCTAGTTGACATAAAGTTACCTACTGTTAGCAGAATAAAGTGGATTATCAAAATAAAGTATTACCAATTATTTTCAAATTACAAATCTGCATCATGTATATTATCTCAGTAAAAATTCAATTCAGTTTCAGGCACTGAATTAGAATTTACTACGCATTTTCAAATCAGTTCTGAGTTGACAAAATAGTTTCCAAAAGAGACGGCCAGTCCATGAACACTCTTCATCAAACTCTCACCAGGAATTTTTTTATTTGAGTTTATAAAAGCCTCATCAGCTGTCATGTGTTCCGCTTGAATTATTCTCTTTGGTGCTAATTAGACATTCCTGGTGTCTGTGATCACAGAAGGCTCACCATGCATGTGGTTGACACTGACACTGTTCTTCTGACAGTGCGCTATAAGGAAAAAACAGCCGTTGTTCTATTTGCTGCATGGGTGAATTCACACAAAGGCTTTGTGAGTCTTCTAATGCACGGCTCTGAGTTGGCCCTTGTCTCACACATGACTTGCATTTGCGTAAAGGTCACTCAGTATTGGGATAAAGAAATCCTCTGGGGTGCTAGGAAACAATTATTCTCTGAGAGAGAGCGATACTAATTATGTCGGCACGTAGTGTGAATGGTTTCTGCTTTAGGTCTGAATTAACAAACTAATTGGCAAACTCACCAGTGATTCGTTGGACATGCTCTTTGCTTTCCTGTCTTGAAAAACACACAATGAATGGTCGGTTCTTCTTTTGTCTTTGTGATCTGCAAGGGAGTATCTTAGAATAAATCATGGATATCCCTTGGTAGGAATTGTTTGTCAGTAAATCATTGAGAGGAGATCCATTAGAGGACAAAGAGGAAATCTGAACACCTGCAGTAGCCAAGGCTGTGGTAATAAACACGTCCCTGAAATAAATAAATGCGGTCTGCTCATAGAGCCACTTCAGGATGCTTTTTGTCATTTGCCGGCGATGAGCATCCAGGAAAGCATCAGTAAGATGAAAAGTCTCTGGAGACTAACTCACCTGGGGAAGGATGCAGATCTTAATCATGAGGGACCCAGTTCTCTGGCATTTCTCTCGGTGTCGCCATGCCCTTCACAATTTCATAGAAGGCAGAGTCATTTGCATATTTGCAAATCGTGATTTCCATACCAATGACTAACACCAAAGTGAGTGGTTGTGAGATTTGACCCTGGCGGGAATATTTCTCTCCGACATGATCTTTTCCCTGTAGAAATTTTCAAAATGTATCACTACACCAAGTGCTTCAACATCCACCCTTGTCCCCTCTTTTTTTTTAAATCCTATAATATGATTTCTTGATATCTGAAAGTGGGTTTATGAATGTGTCTTGGGAGCTATCTGTACATGTGTAATTAGGGACTTCAAACTGGCTTTACTGACACATTCAGAGCACTTTGAATTTGTGCTGGAAGTATTTGCATGAAGAATAACTGCCGGATTTGCTCTCTTGCTACATGGCACCTCTCTCTCTCTTTCTCTCTCTCCCTCTCTGTTTTATTCCTGAGATTTCCAATAGGGTGCGCCCATGTACTTCATACAATGGAGACAGCACAGTTGAAGATGTGCAGTCAACACAGTAGGAAAACTAGACAAACTGTATTTTTGTAGTATGAAATATGTGGGATAATGTACAGCCGGGTGATCATTATCGCAAAATAAATAGGAAGTGGTCAGTTATACAGATGAGTGGTCAGTTATATAGCGTTGCCCTGGGCAATGGTCATTATTCAGAAATATTTGGCTGCTGTATGCTGCCATTGACCAATAGGAATCTATGCCAGAAAGCCACTGCAATAAATCAGCTTGACCTAATACATAAATCATAAAGTAGCTCTGGTAAAATTAGTAGTAGTTTACTTTTTTGTTGCTTTAGGCTCTAAGTGAAATAATTTTTTTTTTTTTGGTCTTCCAAATTCATGTTTCTTTTGTTTTTTCTTTTTTTTAATTTAACACTATTTTACTCTAATCGAAAACTGCTAGTATGAAAACCCAAGGGAACTCATTAGCTTTTGGGGTAATCTGCTTTCTGATTGGATAAATTATTGTAAAAAGGCTTATTCTATGCCAGTGTTGCTACATTGCCTGTCAACCATAAACCGCCTACAATCAGGCTGCTGTATCACTTGGTAAAAGAGTTGTTAATTTATAATGAATAAATTCAACTGTTTTATATAATAAATCAGACTATACGTATCATTAAATTGTAATGCACAGCCTGTAGTGGCTTATTGCTTTATTAATATTCTTCTGTGTAGTAGAGTGTTTAGTATTGGCTCACATACTTGTTGACTGATTTTGCTGCACACTAGTGTTGTTACAGATGTGTAAAATGCTAAAGGACAAGTTCAAGGTTTAATGTGTCACGTGCAGAATTACAACAGCAGTGAAGCTTTACTGAAGTGCCTAAATGTTATTGTGAAGAATAGTAGAAATAGTAATAAACCGCAAAAGAAAGAAAGTGTAGCCTATTTTGCTCTGCTGAGGTCGGTGAGCAGTATGCATCGTTATTTAAGATCCGGATGGCTTGAGGCTAGTAATTCCTCCTGAGCCTCTCCAAGCTGGCCCTCAAGCTGTGGTGTACTGTGTTTTCCCTGCTATAGTAGCAATAAGAGACCATTGTCTGGGCAGCTTTAATAATTCTCTTAGTTTTTGTCCTAGCCCACATGGCAGATGTCTTCCAAGTTAGGAAGAGCACTCCTTGTGAAACATTCAGCCAGTTGTGTTAATTAAACAACAATGGTTTCAAACCAAGTTAATCTTGATCTCATACTGCTAAAAGTAGTGGTAAAATCAGAAGGTAATGCAAGTTATTTTTGGCATTTTTGCCTAGATGGCACAGTGGGAGAAGAGAGAAGAATGGGAATGAACTTCAAACTTGGGTCATCCACAAGGCTGTGGTTCCAAAAAACAGGTTGACTTGTTCAAAGGATTAGGTCACACAAAAATAATATTCTCTCATCATTTACTCACCCGTATGTTGTTCCAAACTGGTATGACGATTTCCGTGGACCGAAAAGCACTTGTAAAGAAAAAAAAAATACTGGTTGTTCTGTTTAATGCAGTTACAATGAATGGGTTTCAAGGCTTTCAAACTTTCAAAAGTACCATAAGACCATCATAAAATGGTCCTTATAACTTGTTTGTTATATTACAAAGACTTCTGTAGCCATACAATAGTTTTCTGTGGGTGAGAATGATAACGTAGGGGTGCACTGGGCACAAACGAACACAGGGTTAGTTGTAACGCACATGGTTGAAACATTTCCACACATGCTAGCATAGTAAAACTTACAGTATTTACTAGTTGCTGTATCAACACTATATGTGACCATGGACCACAAAACCTTAAGTCTTAAGTGTAAATTTTTCGAAATTGAGATTTATACATCATCTGAAAGCAGAATAAATAAGCTTTTCATTGATGTATGGTTTGTTAGGATCGGACAATATTTGGCAGAGATACAACTATTTGAAAATCTGGAATCTGAGGGTGCAAAAAAATCTAAATATTGAGAAAATCGCGTTTTAAAGTTGTCCAAATGAAGTTCTTAGCAATGCATATTACTAATCAAAAATTAAGTTTTGATATATTTACGGTAAGAAATTTCCAAAACATCTTCATGGAACATGATCTTTACTTAATATCCTAATGATTTTTGGCATAAAAGAAAAATTGATCATTTTGACCCATACAATGTATTTTTGGCTATTGCTACAAATATACTGCAGCGACTTAAGACTGGTTTTGTGGTCCAGGGTCACATATAGAGAAAAAATTGTGGCAAAATTTAAAAATCTTTTGAAGATATCGCTGAACATTTATTTAACCATAGCAGAAGTAAATTCCTGGCTGGAGTATAAAACAAAACAAAAAAAACGTAATTTTTAGTGTTTATATAAAATGAGACGACTATTTTAATCTCCAATCTGTTCTTTAGTGGTTTAGATAGTTCTTTAATGCTTCGCTAACTAGCAGAAGACACTAACCGGTTTTAAATTCCAGTTGTACAGTTGCATGAGGTTAGGGTTAGATGGGGAACGTTGCAACACTGCATTACAATGTGCCCCGCTATTATTAAACTATGCTGTTCTATGACATTAGTGATGTAATTTACACTATTTACTTTCATGAATTTTAATGAGAAACCATGAGAAACGGGTGAATAGAGACCGAGGGTCAATCTTTAGAAATTCTTTTTTTAAGAAATATAAAGCATTTTGGCTTGTCTGTCTCATTTTCATTGTCAAACTCCAAAATTTGTTTATTTGTAATTCTTGAAAAACGCCATTATTTCATTTGAAAAAGTTAATGATTTTATTTTATTGACACGATATTTTAGCTTGTCTTGTATTTATTTTTTTCATTAGATCAGATAACATTTTAAGCTGTCATATGGTCATGTTCTGTTCTATTCTACTCTTTTGGGGTAAATAAAGAAAAAAGTATACACTGTAATTATGAAACAAAACCACGTATTTGTACTAGACCGGTGTGAAATTAATGTGGGAAAAAATGATACTCTGAACTTGATATGATTTACACCCTTACGGTTGTATCCTTACAATATTGTACTATTTTATTCATTTATTTTATTTTATTTTTTCTGGGGCTTGAAAGTAAAGAACTAACGTGTGGCAAAAACCTGCTACAGTAGCCATGCCCCAAACTCTAGCTATTGGTGAATAGCATGTTTATAGTAGTCAGTGAACCATTATCTGGGTTAAGAGAATGTATTTTAGCATAAAAGTCACATTTAAGTTGTTAAAAAGTTGATATTTCCCTGCTGAAAAAAGGTATAGAAACCTTCACAGAATTTGTAATGATTTTAATGGTTATAATGGGAATTGTATTGGTCTCTACTGGTAATTTGTTGCCTTCTGTTGGTGGCATGTTGCACTAAATTCTAATGGAATATGGCCCAAAATACAACAGGTTACCAGGTCTGTCTAGCAAAAGCCAATCAAAAGCCCCAAACAAGCCCAATGATCAAATCCAAATATCAAAACTCAGCATATGCCATTCCCATACATATTTTACAGTCACTGTTATGAGTTATACACATTTTCAACTTGAAAATCACTAGTAGTAAGTCTGTTTTCATAAAGGAACTTAAATGCCTTTACTTCACAAAACTCATAGCACACTTTTGTCATTGGAAGAATGTAAAATATTCCAGTACACACATTTCAGTCAATTACAATTTATGCAATATGTTAATCCATTAAAAAAAAAAAAATCTACGGTAACAGTTTACAAGTAGCCCAATTCCATAGGAAAACTGTGAACTTGAACACTGGTACTGGATGGCTTGAGTGGTTAACAGTGGATGGTTTGTAGAGATTGAAATGGTATTTGCAGTAGAAATTGCCAGCAGAGCCTCTGTTCTAATTGGTACATTTGTGAAAGTTCAGACACAGATGTCGGATTCATGTTTTAACTTGTATAAACTATAACTTGCTAAATGATTCAATCACAGCAAATACTTAAGACTTAAATTTCAGTCTGTTCCTTACATGAAGCTATTATGACTTTAAAAGTCACACATAGTTGTATTGACCATAGTGCTTTTACAATATTGATATAGTAGGAGCGTGAGGTATGAGGTACCAGCATCGTCAAAGTACAACTGCCCACCTGCCCACCCATGTTCACGATCTGAGATCTGCCTGTCAGCAGCAGATCGGATAGCTATTCGATCAGAGAAAATGCATGAAGTGACCACAGGCCCTTTGTTAATGTTAGTGCATTAGGTATTATATACTAGTCATGATAAATTGTTTAATTAAAGTTATTTATTTATTTATTTATTTTACACATGATAATAATTGCATTTTAAATTAATGTACTGTGAATTAACATAGATTCTGTAAAAGCCTAATGCATTAACTAATGTTAACAAATTAAAACTTATTGCAAAGTGTTACCAGTATTTCGCTATAAAACCTATGCCAAACAGAGCCTTCTGTGTAAGGGTTTGTTACCAGACAAACTAAATTGTAATAGGAACACAACTACTGTCTCATAACTGAAAAATATAGCGATGATACTTAATTAGCGAGCACTGTGGTTCATCATATATTTTGAACACACAACGTACCAAGGATGTAATCTATTGGTAATTTTCTGTAATTTTTATGACTTAATAATTTACAATATTACTAGGATGTTGTATGTTAAGTTAAGGATCCGCAGACAGAGTGAGGAATTCAGACCCATGTCCCTGAAGTTGATAACAAGCCTGAGGCAAACTATGGTATTGAATGCTGAGCTGAAGTCAATCAACATCACGCTCAGACTTCTTCTTCCTGTGGGAAAGGCTTGTGTGCTGTACACAGAGAATGGCATCAGCCGTGAGGTTGCACAGTCCCTGTGAAGGTCTGCATGTTCAAGTCCTGAGGTCTGTCACTTAAACCGTGTGAAAAAAATGACACAGTTGCCATGACAACACCAGGAAACCATCATGAATCTTTTTTTCATTATGTGTGTGAGTATGCATGTTTGTGTGTGTGTGTGTATGTGTGTTTTTGTGTGTCTAGGAGCAATAGAAAGAGTGTAAGGAAGACAAAGAAACAAACAAATTACCTACCTAATTAGCTAATTAATGAGAAACTGTGTATGTTTGTCATCTGTGAAGAATATGAAGACATTTCAGTGATGCAAGATTTAGCTAAATCAAACATGTTGTACTAAACAATTTCAAGCTACATTAGACACAAGACCGTAACCACATAGAATGATTGAAATGACCCAAATGTAAGAATCAACCACTGAAAACTGCTTCCTGAATGTAGGAGGGGGTGTGTTCTTCTAAGGTCTGTGCTAGTTATGGCTTGGGTCAGATATTGTATAATGAGCTGTGGCGAGAGTTGATGTGCCTCATCTTAGATAGAATTCAGGCTTTCTTGATTGATGTCTTTGCTCTAAGTAATAAGTCATTGCCATTCTCGTTAAAACTATATACTATGATACACATTCAGACCTGGGATAGTGTAATTATGTCTTTTATTGAACTCTTACAAAATTGTGGCAAAATACGATGGTATCAGATGCATGTGAATTTTGGGCCTGTTTACACCTGGTCACTGCATGTGTTTTCTCTGATCGGACAGCTGTCTCATTTGTTAAAACGATTCCATATACACTTAGCCACATAAATGTATGTCCGCCAAACAGATATAAATCTGATTTTCAATTTCTGTGCTATACGCAGGAGTTCGGTTTCATCTGGAATGCGTCCCAGAAAAACTCCTGAAGTGGTTTTAGCAATCGGATTTAAATCCGTCTTGAAAGCATTTCGGAGGGCATTTACACATGGACTTTTCACGATCGGATAGCTATTCGATCAGAGAAAATGCATGAAGTGACCACAGGCCCTTGTTAGTGTTACTAATGTTAGTGCATTAGGTATTATATACTAGTCATGATAAATTGTTTAATTAAAGTTATTTATTTATTTATTTTACACATGATATTAATTGCATTTTAAATTAATGTACTGTGAATTAAAATAGATTCTGTAAAAGCCTAATGCATTAACTAATGTTAACAAATGAAAACTTATTGCAAAGTGTTACCAGTATTTCGCTATAAAACCTATGCCAAACAGGTTTTCAGCGTAGGGGTTTGTTACCAGACAAACTAAATTGTAGGAACACAACTACTCTCATTACTGTCTCATTACTGAGACTCATTACAGTCTCATTACTGAAAAATATTGCGATGATACTTAATTAGCGAGCACTGTGGTTCATCAAATATTTTGAACACACAACGTACCAAAGAGGTAATCTATTGGTACTTTTCGGTCATTTTTATGACTTAATAATTGACAATATTATTAGGATGTTGGATGCTGGCAATTTCATTACAATTACATTACCAACTCACAATGTCATCAGTATAAACTTGCAGTACTGCCTCCTAAGTTATAAGAGAACCAAGAATGTTCTAGTTACATACTATATTCGTAATAATACAAAAAAGTAACTTCAAAATACTGTTATTAAACCATTTCAATTATAAATGATGTGCTAACTACAGTAGTCTTGATTTAACATTAATATTGAAATGATACCTATTGCAATACAATATAGTCACTTAATAGCAATGCTCTCCCACATATTTAGCTTTTCTAACTGCGCTTATTTCCGTTGTTGGTATAAGTGGCAGTGGGTGGTAATAGACTAGAAATGTACAGTTTTATACCATGGTGCTGATAACGTTTCTTTAGTCATTCGGCATGCCTACAGCCTGAACCACTGTAGGGAAACCACCCTTACAGAATTTCCCTTAAGATAAAATGTTTCTTTCCACAAAGTCTGAAGATAGTTTAGTCATGCTACAAAAAACGCAATGGAACATCATTTAATTAGTGAACAGAGGCTCTGCAAGTGTTTTTTATGCCCTTGATTGCCATTTTCAGCCAAATCAACAGTGCAATTACTAAATCTTAGTAATGTCATATAAATTAACAGCTAGTGTAGCGTTCAGTAGGCATCTGCGCTCATCAGTGATGTGAAAGGATAGACACCCAGAGTGAAGCTATTTGATGTAGACGGTCCTCTATTGTGGAATCAAAGGATCGGCAGGTTCCTGATGAGAGAGGAGCAAGTAGTTTGTCACACAAATTGATGTCAACTGGGTGCTTGGTGAACAATTATGCTGAACCCTGGGATGTTTCATAAGCCTGGCTATTTACATAGACTGCTAAGACAATTTCCATTGCTTGTTGTGATGAGGCGTTGCTGCTGTTATGCAAAATATCCCCAAAGTTCGCCAAACATCATTGTGCTATAGATAATAGAAAAACCATGTAACTCATAATTAAGTGAGCATCCACACTGACTTAAATGACATTTTGTAATGTTGTTAATAAACAGGCAATGTTCTTTTTGCTAAATGAGACTATAAACTATAAAGTGTAACATCACTTTGAGGAAAAAAAAAATGAGCATCAGCAAAAAGTCAGGCCAATTTTGCAGTTTGCAACAAGAAGAAAACTTCTGATAAACATGTAAAGCAACAAGCCATTTTTGGGGGGTAACACTACAATAAGGCCTCATTAGTTAACTGATTGGTTAACATTAGTTAACACATTAACAATGAGCAATACATTTGTTCCAGTATTTATTATTCTCATCAAAAAACCTTGCAGCTTCTAAACCTGATCAATACAAACTTGCACTCCTTGACCCCAGAAATTGTATACTAGCCAGGCAATCTGATTGCCACTTGCAAAAGTGCTCTATTGTTGAATGTGCAATGAGATGGTCAGTGAATAGTCTATCTGCAGAGGCTTTTTATCCAATGAGACTTACAGTATATCAGTCATGACAGCATACAGGTGAAATGTTTAAATGCCTGGGGCATCTGATTTATAGCATGGAGGGACAGTGTTGACCTCTTCTGTATTGTGGACGGCGGTCACAGTTGTATGCAGTTGTTTATGGGTTTTTTTGCTTTACAAAGAACATAAATCATCATCCAAGTCAATTAATTTGATTTCAATCTTCTCTTGCTTGTTAAGGTTTAGTATTTTGATGTAAAGAGCTATTGGCAATCAAAAGAAGCATGCTGGGTTTGAAACAAATAATGAATGCAGTGTCTTACAAGGTAGGTGGATGTTTTTCTGAGTGCATGCGAGTTTGTCAAAGCTTGTTCACATTCCTCAGTTTTATTAAGGATTTATGCGGCCCACCATGTATGTGAACTCTTTAGGCTGCTGCAGTGCCTCTGTAGTGAGAGCACTTTAAGAGATGTGCTTGAAAACATGTCTTTTTTTAATGGGCCTGGACAGTTCTTTGTGTCCCAATTGGGCTGCAGGGCTTTTCACCAGCTGCTCGTTAGCAAATTCATGTCTCTCCCCCTTTACTGTGCATCAGCCAAGTGTTCGGTGCATAAACCAGAGTGTGATAGCCTAAAGCGCGGATTCGTCTGCAAAGATCTGCTCATTGTCTGGCACAGGTAGGCGACTCGTTTCATGAAAGGAGTACCATTTTATATAATGCAGTGAACACAAAAGTCTGTTGTTGAGTTTTTTGGTGAGCTTTTTATTATATTAAACAGATGAATTCAAAATAATTACATTAAAAAAGATTGTTTCATGTGATATAAATAATATTTTAAAATTTTTATACACTATTAATATTCACTTTAACTAAAAAGGATACTTTACTAAAACATGATCTTTACTTAATATACTAATGATTTTTGGCATAAAAGAAAAATCGATAATTTTGAATGTATTTTTGGCTATTGCTACAAATATACCCCAGCGACTTAAGACTGGTTTTGTGGTCCAGGGTCACAAATGGCAATGTGTTAATCGTCCATTAGCTAGATGTCCCTTGTTCAAAGTCTTAAACTTCATTTTTTTTTTTTTTTTTTTTATCCACAAGTCAGTTTGATTGAATGAAAGAGGGGTGAGCTGTGCCAGAAGAAGACAATGGCTTGATAGTTTTACACAGATAAATAACAAATGGCTCAAGGCAGATTTGCTCTGAAGCCAAAAGTGAAAATTTATGGCTAAACAACATTGATCCATCACCAGAACTGATTAGAGTCTCATGTGACTGAAAAATATGTGTGGCATGAAAAGCTCAGTAGCTTTGAGATACTTTGGCAATAACTTCTGTCAGGTCATCTATGGCTACAGATTTTTTTTTTTTTTTTTTGACTGAATAGTTACTGTTTGCGATTGAATGCCATTGCATAAGACAAGGAAATACAATACAATACAAAATGCAGTTAATAAAACTGATCTAGTTTTGGTGTGGACTTCTCTACTCTGATTATTCAAACTTTATAATGTGTCGCTACCGTTACCTTGGTGTGAACAATCCTTTAAGTAAATCTCATGTTTGCTGTTTTTTTAAATGCATGGTAATAATTTTGCATACGTGTATTGATGGGCCTAATATTAATTAGTTTTAGTGTTTGTTTTCAAAGATCTTTTTGTTTATTTAGTGTAATATTGGAACTGATGTTGATGCCAAATGGGTCCTGAAATGAAGCCAGTTGGAGCAACATTGGGAAGCGATGGAAAATGCGAAACTGCTATATTTAGATCCAGTGGGACTTCTTATTTTGGCATTAGTCTCCACCAAACACTTTCATTAGCCTCTGTGGACTCGTGCGCTGACCTGTATCACTAGGATTGATAGATACTTGCTTGCAGTCCCCTGCTCTCATAAATTAAATGACATGTCCAACCAAGCAAATGACTTAAACAGTGATAATTGTCAGTCTACTACAGTTTAGGTGTTTTATTGCTATAAATGAGGCACCGATAATATGAGTGTGTGTGTGTGTGCGTATGAGTGTGTGTGTGTGTGTGTGTATTAGTGCTGTCAAACGATTAATTGCGATTAATCGCATCCAAAATAAAAGTTTTTGTTTACGTAATATATGTATGTGTGCTGCCTATATTTATTATATATAGATAAATACACACACATGCATGTATATATTTCAGAAAATAAGTTGTTTATACAGTATATTAAATATGTTTATTTATAATATAAATTATATGAATATAAATATAGACATGTACATACATGTAAATATTTTCTAAATATATACTGTATGTGTGTGTATTTATGTAGACATAATAAATATACACAGAACACACGCATATTATGCAAACAATTTTTTTTATTTTGTATGTGATTAATCGTTTGACAGCACTAGTGTATATATATATATATATATATATATACACTGTAAACATACTGTAAACACAAAAGCCAAGTTTTGTGGCTTTGTACATTCTAATCTAATATTTAGAAATGCAATTCTTCATAACATTCTCTAGTCTGTATAATCTGCTTAATAATCAATATAGCTGAAGCAGAGTCAGGATGATGGATAGTTTGAATGCAAATATCAACTATGCCAAGTACACTATGAAGAAACAATGCCTCTCTGATCTGGGCATCATGCCAGACAGTGTAAAATGACTAAAACTGAGTCATCAGCAAATCATTTATGGAAGAGGGCTACTGTATTCCTATTAAAGTCTGTTGTAAAATTTAGTTGGAAACTTGCAACTTATCATCATAAAACACCAGTCTGTGTAAGCTGCCAACATCCTATTACAGGAATGACACTGATTCACCCCAGTGAAGACGATGGACGTTTACTGTAGTGACCCAAATCCATGTCATTGATTAAATCCTGAGAGGTTTCATTTGATGGATTTTTACGGGACTGGTGATGGACGGGAAGCAAATATTACTATCTGGTCACATGATCCTGAAGTCACTGTTCTAATACGCTTAAATTGCTTGGGCAGGTTTATTTATATTGCTCATCTGACCTCTTGATGTTATTGACTTTCCGCCTTGGTCTGTCAAAATGACATTTATTTGAATAGTGAATGCACAATACTGCTTACAACACCTTATTTAATCAGCGCTGACCTATTTATTTAATAAACCTTTTAGGATATTTGTTAGCAATACAACCATATGTTCCATTTAAAAGAGCAGAAAATGACTACTTTGATGACTGGGAACATGGGTATTGGCCTGTTGCCCTGTCTCTCAGCTCTGCATGTAAAATCAATATAAACAGTATAAAACAATATGAAAGTGTGGATAACATTGATTAGATGGAAATATCCCAATATCCCTTTCATGTCTAAGATCTTGAGATTTTATTTCAGCGTATTGAGTGACAAGACATTCAACTCAGCTCAAACTCATCCTGTTTATAAATATACTTAGAAGAGAATTCTTGTAAATAATATATTTCCAGGGACAAAGAGAACCCAAAGGACTTATGTATGCCTCAAGTAATTCACTGTCTAACTTGTGTTCTTAGTAAGTTTACATCTAGGTTTTCTTTTGCTTTGCAGACCTTAAAGGAATAGTTTACCAAAATATTCTATTATCATTTACCCGTGACGTTGCAAATCTGCCTGACTTTCTTCTATTTTCAATATTATCAAAGTGAATGAGGCTGTCAAGCTCCAAAATGCCAACCCCAAATAAAACCAAACATCATATGACAAGTGCACCATATTTCAAGTTTTCTGAAGTCATTTGAGTCCGTGATAATCTTACTCTCTTTGCATATTCAAGAGAGTTCATTAGTATGAAAGAAAACATTCTTTTGAATTGGATCTTTTAAATGAATCGTTTGATGTTGTTCACAAATCTGGTCTGAATAATGTGGTTCATGGGTTCAACTGACTGGTCGCAATGCAGTTTTTGGTTGAACTAATCCTTTTAAACAAATAATTAACAAATCTCCTGTTTTGTAATCAGGAGTTTAGTCCTCTCGCACTGTCTGAGCCACTTGAGCTTTTACTGACATCCATTAGAGAATATCTTATTTCTCTTTTCCTATATTACTGACCTTTTCTCACTTTGACTGTAAATATGTTATCAGGATTTTATACGGATTTTGACATTTAGCAGATGCTTTTTATGCTAAGTGCTTCACAGTTCACTTAGTAAAGGGCTGGTCCTCCAGGAGCAGCCTGAGGTTAAGTAGCTTGCTCAAGGGAACAATGGTGACAGTTCATGAATAGGCCTTTCTGGGACCCAGAGCTTTAATCACTCGGCAACTATCACCATCGTATGCTCTTAGAAGGCGTTTGGCTCTCTTTTTTTCTCAAAATCAGTCTCAAAGTGACACTGTCCATTGGCTGTATGGTGAGGACAGAGCTAATACCCTTTGAACGTTCAAGGTTTTGAAGATCAGTGAAATATAAAAAGCAGTGATGAATTACTGTAAGTGCCCTGTGCAGATGTCTAAGAACTTTGACACATACTATCTGACAAAATTGTGCTACAATGGCAATTTGAGTCAAATATAAAAAATTCCTTTCATTTTAAATTGAACAATATTCCATTAGACCTTTCTCTAATGATCGTTCATTTTGAATTTACTTTTTAAAGGGGTCATATATGATGTGATTTCTTGTTTTCTTTTTCTTTAGTGTGTTATGTAACTGTTTGTGCATGTATACGATCTGCAGAGTTACAAAGCTCAAAGTCTCCCACAAAAGGATTTATTCTATCTAAAAGAGAAGGCTGTTCCAGACCGGGCTAAAACGCCTCATTCAAACACGCATAATGCCACCCAAATGTGCACGCAAAGAAAGAAGGTGTGGTTTTAGGAACCGCAGTAGTGTTGATGCAGCAATGTCAGGGAGATGCTGTGTGTTTCTACGCAAAAGTACTTTATTTGGCCTTCTGGAAGTAGATGCATGTAGGAATCATTGTTAAGATTGCATACAACAGAACAGCACAACCCAAATGTTCGAATTTGTGCAACGCATTTTATGGACGACAGTTTCGTGAACCTATAGAAGAGTACAAGGCTGGCTGTGCACAAAGGCTATTTCTAAAAAAAAAAAAAAAAAAAAGGGTCAGTTTCGACTTTGCTATGACAGTCTTGCGCTTCTGAGTCAGCGACTGTAAGTATGCTTTGTTATTAGTTTAAGTATTTGCTGTTTTGCGCAGTGTAGAGTAATGCGTTGTGTGTGTGTGAGAGAGAGAAAGACAGGGTCACATCACAGTGAAGTCAGCTGTCTTAACCACGGCATGTGTATTGCAAATACACATGAGCGTGTCTGTCACGCGACTCTGTTCCCCTTTAGGGCTTGAACTGATGGTAAATCTAACGACATTATTTTATAATAATATATATAGTTTATATTTACTTTGAAAGCTAAAGCTTGCGATTATGGTAAGGGGGGTTACATTTCCGACGCGCGCTTATGGTGTTCGGCCATGCACTGTGTCAGCTGGCCAATCAGAGCAGACTGCACTTGTCGGAAGGAGGGGCTTTTTTTAGAAAACGACGCGTTTGAGATAGGCGGGGAATAGAGGAACTACAATAATGTACAGTATTTAAAAAATAATGTGTTTTTTGAACATTAAAGCATGTCAACATATTCTGTTACACCAAATAACAATACAGATTTATAGAATGGTGACTGAAGCAGAGAATAAGGGGTTATAATGTAATTTAATACATTTTAAATACAGTATGCAGAATTGCATAAGCACTATATAAAATTTAATAAACTATATTAGATTTTAGATTTTTTCAGCTTCTAATTGCACACTTCTACTGTCTATATTTTAATAAATTGGATTTAAGTAAATAGCACAGGGGATACTATGAAGTGTCACCTAATGTAAAAGAGACTTAACTTTTTATTCTTTAAATTTATAAATTCAGGGATAAAGATTTGCAGAATGATGACTAAAGCAGAGAATGTGGGTTGGACACATGGTTTCTCTGATTTAAACCATTGGCAGTTCAGGATGGTTTATCAAAGCCAAGCATTCTGTGGAATGGACCTGCTTTGTGAAAGCTGCTGGCAGGCAGATAGAGATTTAGCATTTCAATCTCTAGGGGCAAGGACACACTAGAAAAATTAAGTTCATACGTGCTTGTAGGTCATCGGAAAGTCTAACATTATTCAAGATATAGTATTATGTAATGTCAACTAATAGATCGCTTTGAATTGACCAGTGTTTCATTGCTTGACTGCACAACAAATATAACTGATTTTGTGAAGTTTTGACCCTAAAATAACTGCTCAAATCAATCCTGAAGTTATGAAGTCCAAGGAGCTGTGAAGCTGTCAAGTTGAAGTTGTTGAGTGGAGAAAGGCTACAAAGGGTTATAAAAAGATTGTTGAAGCTATGAGCTTTCCTAGCAACATGAAGTCCATTGAAACAAAATAGAAAATTCGTGGCACAACCCAGTCACTGTTAAGATCAGACCTTCCAGCCAAACTGAGCAACAGGACAAGGAGGGCAATTGTCAGAAAAGGGTCCAAGAGGCCAGCTATACAACAATGAAATGGAAACTATCCAGACGTCAAAAATCTCTTTGGCCCTTTACAGATTGAACCTCTTTGGGAGAGTGGCATGAGAAAGGGTAATATTAAGTCGTGCCTAGAGTTTTTTAGAAGACATTTGAAAAAACTTTAAGCCCTCTGAAAGAAAACATCGTTATATATTAAGAAACAAAATCCAGTGGGAGTATATATTTTCAGAGGGTATTTTTGGGACAATGCATAATTTTATAACACAGGATAGTCATCAACAAAGACTTTTAACAAGTCTCCTTACGTGCCATCTGCCTCATTAACCTTGCTATGGTCCTCGATTGCAAAATTGGCCAGCCTTAAAAAATCAATATGTTGGACTGAAGTGGAAAGAAAGTGGAATTTTTGAGAGCTTTGCTGTCGAACTGACAGCTACCATTTAGGAAATAGAGTAACTGCTCGACCCTTTGTCCTGAACTTCTAAATTACAGTAATCATGTGTAATTAGACAATGGTGTCTTAAATATTCATGCAGCATTTAACTTTGACATCATCCCGATATCTTAATGCTTTTAATCACTGGCGTATATTCAAAGGATGCTGAGTAATTTGTTATATTTTGATTCGAGAGCAGTGTTCCACTCCTTGAGCCTTGATTTCAAGATGCAGAAAGTGCTAGCTGAACAGATGTTTCCGGATTTTGGCTCTGAAGGCACTGAAACCGTAATTGTTGGACCTGGAACCTGGACGTTTAATTTGCAGTGGGTTCAAATTTCTAGAATAGTGTTTTTAGAATAGAGGTTTTCAATTTATACAGTACACATGCTGTATACATTACTATGCTGTTGTATTCATCAAAGAATGCCGAAAAAAATTGTTTCCACAAAAATATTAGGATAAGCATCACAGTTTTCAGTGTTTCTTTAGCACCAAAGCAGCATATTAGATTATAGATATGATTTTTGAAGGATCATGTGACACTGAATACTTAAAGTGCTACTTAAAATTCAGCTTTACCAGCACAGGAATACATTATATTTTAAAATATATTAACACAGAAAGCATTTTAAATTCTAGTAATATTTTGAAATATTACTGTTTTTCTGTAATTTTAAATAAATAAATGCAGCCCTGGTGAGCATAAGAGACCTTGCAAAACACTTAAAAATCTATAATATATGCTAAAAAAAGAATTCCAGAAGGAACCAATTGCAAGAAAATGCTAACTCTCTCCTGATTTTCAAGACAACACGCTGAACAACTATTTTGAAATAGTACACTTATTTAAGAGGATGATACCATTTCAGTTTCAGTAACCACAACAGGATTGGGGTCTGTTGTTGTTGACTGGACCTGCTGACTTCATTGAGCGAATTCATCTCTTTGATCACTGATCTGTGTGACCAGATGCTCAGGTTACGGGAGCGAGAGCGGAGCCCTTGAGAGATCAAAGACAAACAATCCCTACCTCATCTGAAGCTGTAAGCACAGAATTAAGCGGGCGGATTAACTCATCCTCAGTTGTACGCCAGGCTGTCCCACAGAGAGTGACGTTTGACTGTCAGGGTGAGTGTTTTACCACCCGTGTAATGGAAGCAACAAAGAATTGTGCTTTAAAAAGTAACTTCAGGCTTTGTTGACGCAGAGTTATCTATGCATTTTCTTGAAATAAATTCAAGAAAATGCAAATGAACATGAAATCACTTGCTCACCAATGGATCCTCTGCAGTGAATGGGTGCCGTCAGAATGAGAGTCCAAACTGCTGATAAAACCATCACAATAATCCACAAAATCACACCACTACGGTGCATTAATTAATGTTTTGTGAAGTGAAAAGCTGCATATTTGTAAGAAACAAATCCATCAAGATGTTTTTAAATGTTGATTGCTCAAACTATCAGTAATATTGCAATTCTAAACAAATATCTCTGGATTTTGATGTGAGATAACAACAGGGGATGATTTATCACTGGAGAAACTGATATTATATTTTAAGGACATATTTTGTCCAGAATCAATGGTTTAAAGTTAAAATGCCTTAACGATGGATTTGTTTCTTATAAACACACAGCTTTTTTATCAGAAATCTTATTTTGATGGCACTCATTCACTGCAGAAGGATCCATTGGTAAGCAAGAGATCAAATGCCAAATTCTCAATCTCCTCATCTACATCTTGGATGGCCTCAGCGTGAGTACAATTTCAGTAAATAAAAATTTTTGAGTGAACTATTCATTTAATAAATGATATTATTATGCAGCTCTTATTCTGATTGGTCAGTTGCAGCATTTAGTGCTAAATAATGTTTTCTATGATAACTGCTAAATTGTATATATGACCGCTGTCCACGACAAAATACTGTTAAAACTAAAAAAAAGTGGTAAAAGGAAATTGGGCTGAGCTATTTTTACCGGATCGATCCTTAAATATAGCAAAAGACCTTTTTTTTGTTAACCTAATGTTAACGATATTAAATAATATAATTTATATAATTAAATAATATAATAACAGACATTTCTTGCTGGATGAAGGACCATCACCTTCAACTCAACCTAGCTAAGACAGAACTGCTTGTTGTTTCAGCAAACCCATCACTTCATCACAATTTCACCTTCCAGTTAGGCTCATCAACCATAACTCCTTCAAAAGCAGCCAGAAACCTTGGACTTGTGATTGATGATAAGCTGAATTTCTCAGACCACATTGCTAAAACTGCCCGGACCTGCAGATTTGCTTTATACAATATTAGGAAGATCAGGCCCTTTCTTTCAGAACATGCAACACAACTAAAGCTCTTGTTCTGTCCAGACTTGACTATTGCAATGCTCTCTTAGCAGGTCTTCAAGCCAATTCCATCAAACCTCTACAATTAATCCAAAATGCACTGCAAGATTAATCTTTAATGAGCCGAAAAGAACACACGTCGCACCTCTGTTCATCAATTTGCACTGGCTACCAATAGCTGCTTGCATAAAATTCAAGGCATTAATGTTTGCCTACAAAACCACCTCTGGCTCTGCACCCCTTTCAGTACTTCAGACCTATGCCCTCTAGAAGCTTGCGTTCTGCAAGTGAACGACGCATTATTGTGCCATCCCAAAGAGGCACAAAATCACTTTCACAGACTTTTTCATTAACTGTTCCCACCTGGTGGAATGACCTGCCCAACTCAATCCGAGTAGCTGAATCCTTAGCCATCTTCAAGAAATGGCTAAAAACGCATCTCTTCCATCTTTCTTTGACCCTCTAACTCGAGTACTCTCTATTCTAATTCTATTTTATCTATCCGTCGTCTTTTTATTAAAAAAAAACACACACACTTGACCCTCTATCAATTGCATATTTATTCTCTAACTGCTAGCTTTTCTTGAAAAACTAACACTAGCTTTCTTTTTTTCTGTTCTATCTACTTGTTTTCTTAAAAAAATAAATAAATAAAAAAAATAAAACACCTTGCTGCATGTCCTGCATCAGGCTAACCGAGACTTGTCATAGGACTTGCATGTAGTTGCTCTTTTGTTGGTTTTGATTGCTTCAATTTGTAAGTCGCTTTGGATAAAAGCGTCTACTAAATGACTAAATGTAAATGTAATGTAATATTTTTGACTTGAATAAATGTGAATGAATGAATAGTCCTATTAGATGTTACAGTGAGGCACAATCATAGGTAACCTGACAACATATATTTTTTTTTTACTGGGTACTTTTATATCTCTTTATCACAACGCCATCTGTGAAAATGAATCTGATATCTTGGGACAAACAAGACACCAATAAGAAACACAAAAAGCTGCATGAGAGCATACTTAAAATAGAGGGAGATGTATCATTGTAGCTAATTATGTGAGCTAAATAGCCCATAGAAAAAATAACTCGGTTTGCAGATAAACAGTAATGCACAAATTACTAATGTAATATTGTTGCAGTATTTCATTCTTATTTGTAGCATTTAAGCTCAATTTTTTCATGTCCACATATTATGTTATTTGCTAGGTAGCCATGAAATTAGTAGGATAATTTATAGTCAGCAAGTTGTTATCACAAAATAAACCCCTTCAGAGTGGTACAATGGCTCACTGTACATAAACATTAGCCCAGTAAGAAGCAGCTAACAAGATCTTTGCATAGCCGCTCTCTTTTCTTGAAACTGTTTCAGTTTAACAGGGGAAAATAGTGAACATATGCTCTTCCTCTCTGCTGACTTAGCAGGGTGACCCATGAGATCTGCAGTTTAGTTTTGTGCTCTTTGTATTATCTTTGCAAGGAGAACATATTTGTTGTCGCCCAGCATTTGCCGACCGGAGGTGGCATCTTCACTATTATGACATCTTGATAACTATGATTTGTTTGGACAATTCTCAACTTCACGGCTCACTAGTTTGATAGTTATGTGTCTGAGAGCGAAACAGTTTGATATGGTAAACCTGAGAGATTTGATGCCAATGTGTCAGACACTGAGTTTCTTTCTCTGCAAGACTCATTGAGCTGAGGAACATGCGCCATGTCCTGGCATTCCTACACAGCTCTCAACTTATGCCCAGTCCGAGAGGAATTTGTTAATAGCGCTACCCCCTGATTGTGAAGCCATCTGTTCTGAAACAAGTTGTCAAGGGGAGAAAGTGAATTTGTGAGGGCTGTAATTTTAGATCCTTTTTTTCAATCACTTACTTACCAGTCCAAAGTAGCTCTATCAGTTACATACAGCTCCCAGTATGGTGTGGACTTCATACTGTGCACTTTGGAAAATGTAAGTGAACTTATGTTTCACAACAGGACGTTTTTATGAGACGTAGATGACCACATCAACCAAAAACAATCTTGACGACAATGTTGTTTGCCTTTCTTCACTCAGCATCTGTTGTCCCTGGCTTTTATATACCTCACTTCTCCCTTGATGATAAAATAATGGGGCAATTTTCCACATCAGAGCATGATTTCCGTGCCCAGTTGTCATGTCTCAGGCTGCTACTATTAGAAGGAAAGATCAGACATCAAAAAGACTCCTTGCAGTTTCTCAGCAATGCTTTTGCTCAATTATAAAGCAAGAGTCCAATATAATTTGTATTTATGTTTTTAAAATTATACAAGGTGAAACAAAAATTCAATTCTACAATTATTTACTCGCCTCTTTAATTTAATTTCAAAGCTGTATGGATTTCTTTCTTCTGTGGAGCCCACAATAGAAGAAATTTTGAATATGTAGTATATACATTCATTGTATGGGTCAAAATTATCGATTTTTTTCTTTTACGCCAAAAATCATTAGGATATTAAGTAAATATCATGTTTCATGACGATTTTGTAAATTTCCTACTGTAAATATATCAAAACTTAATTTTTGATTTGTAATATGCATTGCTAAGAACTTCATTTGGACAACTTTAAAGGCGATTTTCTCAGTATTTAGATTTTTTTTGCACTCTCAGGTTCCAGATTTTCAAATAGTTGTATCTCAAATATTGTCCTATCCTAGCAACAACAACAACAAAAAAATCTTATTGGGGAAAGCTTATTTATTCAGCTTTCAGATGATGTATAAATCTGAATTGCAAAACATTTTACCCTTATGATGGTTTTGTGGTCCAGGGTCATACTATGTATATATATATATATATATACACTTACTGTTTGTTTGCTTATTGCTTGTTTTTTTTCTGAACCACTTGCTGCTAAAAAAATGCATTATGCTTAATGTGAGAATATAATAAATGATTAAGAGCAAAATGTCTTCCCTCCACTTTAACAGTGCAGGCCTCACAGTATGAGGTCTGTCTCCTGGAGTGCGGTGGGGTTGGAGGCTTCTCTTGGATTTTTCATGGATATTTCTGGAATCATGAAGGCACAGTTCACCAGAGGGCAAGACTTGGATGTCAATGGATATTATTCACCAGGGCTAAGGTTGCACTTTATGACTACACTGCAGCAATGTGCACACAGAGCAGATGTTCATCACAGCATCTAAAAGGCACGTGGGAAAACCAATAAAGAATTTCAAAGGAGCCACTCTGCAGGGGTCTATGAACAAACAGCCTGGTGTTGGAAAGAACGAAGGAGCGAGGAAAATTGCCAGCCGATCATAGTTAACTAGATTGTTACTGTTATCAACTTGCTGCATCAAGATGAGACCAACCTACACCTTACTGCTGTGATTCACATCATAAAATTGACTTTGCACGACCTCAGGTAGAAAGTGGTGGAGCAGTTTTAATGAGATGGATTTCAACCAAGTACACTGATTTCATTTGAATTGATTAGTGACAAAAAGCTTTTCTGAGTACAAACCTTTAGCACTTTTTTTTTTTGTATAATTATTTGAAGTATAAGTTCTTGGAATAAAAATTAAAGCTCATATAAAACAAAGCCTCAGATGGCCCACCCACAGACCACCCAGAGCCTGTTCACCAAAGATCTAATGCATATTGATTTTTACATATTTACATTTTATTACACAACTTTCAAAAGTAATAGCACAAAGGGTTCTGTTTCAGTTCAGTTTTATTTTTGATATAATTTTCTTCTACATGCAATCTGGCACCATTGTATGAATAATAATTCTCTAGAATTCTATACATGTTTTCCATTACTTTAACTCATCAAAATAATTTAACCAGTTTCAATTTCATTTAAGTTATACAAGATTCAACCCTTTTTTTGTTTTTCAGCTTTGAGCTGGATGTGTTTGGCCCACCACTTGGTAACTACTTTACTACACTGTGAAAAAAATCCATAATAGGTCACAGTGTATTAATATGAAGGAATTTTCTGTATTTATTTATTTTTATTTTTACAGGTGTTTTACCTGTATTTTATACCTTCAGTGCATTGTGCTTTAGGGTTAATGGAAAATGTCTGTAAAAGTACCAATGTCCGGCTATGTGAGGCTGATTCACTAGTCCCTCAACCCTATTAAAACACATTTGAAAGCATGCTTCTACTCAAAACATTATTTTGTCATAAATTTGTAAGGCTGAGAGACATTTTTTTCTTCGCTTTTAAGACACTTTTACAATTACATGCACTGAAATTGTCACCTGTTGGTACTTAAATTACACTTTCTTGCTCATTTCCCCCCTTATTTTACAGCATTAACCCAATTATGGGGTCCACTCTCCATGTGAAGCCTCGGGCTTTCTATTGGTTTAAATCTGAGCACAATAGTAAGACCTGGATAATAATTTATTGCAGTCCAATAAGGAGAGATTTCTCATAACTCCTCAGCAGAGCAGATGTCATCTGTATTTAGTGGGAATATTTCAGCTATTCAGAGTTGAGGACAAGTTGTTTTTCTATAAATCCTGAGCCTGGGAAGTACACATTTTGTAAATTCTCCATGGTCATTTGGGAATTCAAATATTATACTGCATTATCACCATATACAGCTTTCTGGAGTTCTTTTGATTGGTCAATTGTGGCATTATTATCATCGTACATGGCAGATTGAAAGCAGAGCTAGTTTTATCTCTCTCAAATCACCACAGATTTCATTGCAAATGCCAAACACAATGACACTATTTCAGCTATCGATCTTATTAATTATTAACTCATTAAGCATTTTAATATTACTGTATTGTTACTGTGTTTATCTTGTTGTTGGGATTTGCACATTGTAGTGGAGTGTGTCCTCATATTTATTTATTTGATAAGTGTACTTTCACTTCATAAAATACTTGCCTACAAGACTACTAATGCATAATAATATCTAATAACTACAAAATGTCTTATGCTATTGGTTGTAATTCTCATTAGTTAAATGCAAATAAAAAATGGGCCTTTATTTATAGCTTTTCCCCCAGCAAACATGAATGGTTTATGAAACTGTCTGACCTGATTTCTTATGTGAAATGGAATATGACGACAGGAATAGCACCCCAAATGGCCTTAAACTTCACCATGATAAAGTGTGTCTGCCTTTAAATCCACCCCAGTTGAGTCTCTCTCCATTTGCCCTTTAATAGCACAGGAAAATAAGGAACTGTGGGTACGAGTTAGACCCCATAACCAAGATGAATGAATGAACTGCCATTTACCACTGCCAAGGCTTGAAGTTCTCATATTCCACATCAATTAGGCACAGTGGGGTGAAAAAGCAGGGAAAGAGTGGAAAACATTGCCACAGAGACTATTCATTCATTATTCAGTTGAATTTAATAAACAAATCGAAGAACATTACAATTTTATCATACACAAAGGCAGATTTGAAAGAATTTGTACGTATATATTTTGCTTTGTTACAGATGGTGTTATACAAACTTCCTGTAACAGATCCCAATAAGAATAAAAGCTCTTGTACAGTATGTGATCAGTATGGTAGTGGACACTTTGGAGGAGCAAGGGGTAATGAGTGAGATCTCAGGTGACCCTATGGAGCTGCTAATTCAATAGGGCTGCTGAATAATCAGCTGCTGATGCTCTTCGATAATGGAAACGCATTTTCTTGTGCCCTTGGCACCAACTAAAGCCCTGAGCAGAATATCACATCAGAAAATGGGCTTGATCCCATTTTTAGCTGAAGCACAGTGTACTGTAGTTCTTATGATGAGATGCTTCTTTCATGGCTTTTGTTGTCAGTCCCTTAGGTTAACACAGAGTCATTACCTGAAAACCAGTTTTTCTACACATATTTTACTTGTTTTGTGCTAAAAAAAAAAAGTATTTCAATCTCCCTCATAATACTCAGCTGTAATGCAGGGCAATGAATACACTGACCAGTAATGCACTGGCATTAATGTGGTGGACTTGGTGCATTTACAATGTTGACATAATGTTCCTCGAGCGGTACCATGAGGCGGCATTAAGTGGGTTTTATGTATTTGGGTCATGTTTGAGTTCCCCTAATTCCTAATAAATTACTATGACTCTCTCACTAGATCACATGATAAATGCCCTCTGCGGTGTATACCTTCAGGGATAAAGGCATGCTAGTATTTTTATTTTAATTTTTTTTGTCGGTTAAGTGGTTAAAATGTAGTATTGGCGCAGATAAAGGTTTAAACCTTAGAGCTTGAATTGCTATCATTGTGCCCAGTACTGATCCTTGACTTCTGGGGGCTCTACGCAAAACTGTGTTGCGTAGGAGGAGGGGAGGGAAGGGGAGGGGGTTTTTCAGTGTTTCACTCCTTCTTGAATCACGCTCACGGAAAGCGCTCTCTTCCACGGCTCGGTACGCTTTCAATTAGTTTCTTTTTAGTCTCGAGCAAGAGACTGTATGACATTCACGTTACATGATTTGACTGATTTTTAGATAGAGTGGCTGACAGCGCACCGCATTAAAAGAAATTATCATTCATGTTTTCATAACCGCTGGCCAAATTCACAAATGAAACTAAAATTAAAACATCTTTGAGAGCAAGAGGGCCTCCTGGTGTTTCGAGGGGCCTACGCAGCTTGCGTATTCTGCGTATAGGTTGGATCGACTCTGATTGTGCCCTTGGACTGCTTAGCTCCTGAATAGGGGCTCATTGATAATTACATCAAATATGACATCACTATTATCATTTATTTAAATTGTGAGTTGCTTTTATTCCAACTTGTCTGATAAATGAAGAAAAGAGAAAAAATGGATCATCATCAAACCATGAACCTTATATTGTAGAGCTTTCATACATAAATCAATGAAAAATTCAGATGTTTAACATCATCCGTGTTGAGAGGGGGTGACATGCTTGAGAACTGACCTGTCGATTGCATGTCCTCCAAATGCAGAATGAAATGATTACATCCCTAATGGCACTACTTCTAAAAACATGACTGCGATAATGAGAAATCCCATCAGGAATGTCATTAAATTTTTAGGAGCAACAATAGAGTTCTTAGGGAGAAGGAGGAGGCAGTAAAGACAATGGCTGCAGCTCTCAATGGATTCACATCCCCTTGGAAACTAATTTGGTTGTATGCAGTTACATGTTTAAACGTGTACCCAATGGAATGATCATGTTTGCCATTCAGTAGCAACCCTTGTGTGGCATTTTGATTTTTTTTCTCTTTATTGCTAGAGGGGAGTCTTTAACCTCCTCAATTTTAATCGTTTTCAAAAGCAAATTCAGACAATCAGTAATCAGTAAATCAAATTTGTTTGTTTTTTTCTTTTTTTTTTTCAATTTGTATTTTTACATACTAATGACCTAAATAGTTAAAGGAATAGTTCACACCAGAAATGAAAATGTGCTCACCCTCAGGCCATCCAAGATGTAGATGAGTTTGTTTCTTCATCAGAACAGATTTGGAGAAATGTAGTATTGCATCACTTGCTTATCAAAGGATCCTCTGCAGTGAATGGGTTCTGCCAAAATGAGAGGTCAAACAGCTGATAAAAAACATTGCAAGTAATCCAAACCACTCCAGTCCATTAATTAGTATCTTGTGAAGTGAAAATCTGCATGTTTGTGATAAACAAATCCATCATTAAGACCTTTTAACTTCAAACCATTTCTTCCAGCTAAAATGTGAGTCTTCCATCCACAATATTGCTTTCTCCAGTGAAAACGTCATCTTGCCTGAATCAGTAGAGAAATATGCACAGATGAAGCACAGTTTGAACATGAAAACAGTCCAAAACAGTTGTAAACAAATATGCCAGTGGATTTGGATGTGAGAGGACAACAGAGGATGGACTTTTTTTGCTAGAGAAAGGGTTACTTTGGATTATGCACTTTTGGCCAGAAGTGATCATTTGAAGTAAAAAACATCTTAATGATAAATTTGTTTATTATAACACACAACTTTTTTGCTTTACAGGACATTAATTGGTGGACTGGATTACTTGTGGATTATTGCGATCTTTTTATCAGCTGTTTGTATTTTCATTCTGACAGCACCCATTCACTCATATATACTTGAGAACTTCTGCAGAATCACTGACAATCATTTAGGTGATAACTGAATATGTCATGCTCTTTCTGGACCTGGAGAGCCCTACATGACACCTATTGTCTTTATGACAGCAATGACAAGGTGCTGTTAACTTCATGTGAGCCTCATCGGTACAGGCTACTAGCCTTTCCATGGAGAGGTATCATTAGGTTTAAAGTGCTCGATGCTTAACTGTGTTCATTACTTCAACAGTGCTGTGCTGTGATAACCTAATGACTAAATAAGCATGTTTATTGTGAAGAATAAAGCATTAGTCTGTTCTTTTGGAGAACTAATCAACTCTCTATGCAAAACGCAATTGTGCCGCTGTCGTTTATGCATCCGCATATAACCTTCTAACAGATGAACTGTGATTTCTGTAACTTCATCCGCATGTTGAACAGCTATGGGATGTTTTGCTCTTCTCTTACATCATACACATTAAACATTTCCCACAGAAAAAAAAGAAAAAATATGGAATAAACTAACATCCATAATAAATTAAGGGTAAGAGGGAGACTAGTGAGAAACAAAAGGTTTTTCTAAAGAGACATGTTGATTTATTGTTGGCTTTAGAATGCAGCCCCTTGAGTTAAACTGTAGCAGAGTGGAGTATAAATCACACCACACCTGAAATATAACAGTCCATTTGGTCTCAGAAGTCACAAATGCAAGCCTTGGTCTTCGCGCTATACTAAATCACTCTGGTCCTCAGCTGGCCGAGGGTTTGTTGGCACGAGGGTCGAATGAACTTTGCGCTACGTTGAGATAGACTCTAGTTTGATGCAATCCATCAAGCTGTATATCCTTATGTGGCTCCATCACAGATAGATTCACAGAATATTCTTCAGCATATACTAGATCACCTCACTTTGTAACTTAAACTGGCTTATTAAACAGATGTTAACATGACTTTTAAGTTCTTGTTCTAATTGGCATTTCCTTTTGAAGCAACTGTTAGATGTAGATAGAACTGAGAAATTAAAATGCTTACCTTATATACTGTATGTGGGGGTATATTTATTCTTCACAGCACCAGCTGTTTATCTAATCACTGCATAACATTTAAAAGGCTCTATTTCAATGTTTATCCATGAAGCTTTACGGTTTACCCTCAGTTAATAATCATGGCAAAAACACCTTAGGGTTTTGATATATTTTTCAATCTGCCTAATTATAGCATGTAAATCTAAGGCATAACATAGCAAATGAAACATTTTTTTTTTTTTTTATCTCATGCTATTTCAGAAACTATTGCTACTAAAGCAATCAACATATTTCAGAAAAAAGGATTTGGTTAAAATGAGCTGTATTTACTGGCACGAAAAACAATAATGATACCAATTACGAATACACAATGCTGTTTGAGAGAGGGAGAATTTCATCATTGTATTCAAGTGATTTCGGTCTTAATTAAATAAATGTTTTTTTTTTTGACAATTTTCTTGTCAATTTTAACAAATATGGGGAGTTTTGTGTGTGTGTGTGTGCTGTGATCTCATGCTACTTCAGAATATGTATAATAGTTTCATAATAGGTTTTTTCTTTTAAGTATTTTCTTAAATTACATATATCAGGGGCTGCAAAATAATGCTAACACCTGGGAAATAGGCAATATTTCTTTATTAAGGTGTTTTATCGCCATTTGGCTTTAATGCAGTTTTTTGCCTTATTAGATTAGTTTCATACAACTGAATAGTCTCCAGTAGAATGTCATCTGTCAGAACATCTGCCTGTTGCTTCAGAGATGTTGGAGGAGAGAATCTGCTTTTCGCCCTTCTCTCTCAAACTGCCCACAGTAGTCTGATAATGTTCAAGTCAGATGATTTTTCTGGCTAGAGCAGATGTTGAGGTTCATCTTTTTTTTCTTCAGGTTTTATGATCATGACTCCATCTTTTTGCATTTTAGTATTGGTGTCTGTAATTAAAGTTTTAGCAATTGCAGTTCTTGTGATAGCTTTGTAAAGTTCTATGTGGTCGGTTCATGTGGAAACAAGATCTTAAAGGTGTACAGTATATTGAGGTTTGCTGTCATTTTGCTACAGTAGATCTGTGTTGTTTGGACTTAATCCTTGATGGTTTCTATCATTCATGTTTAGGTTTCTCCCACCGTTCACTCCTGTAAACCAGGCTCCCATGATTTGTCCTTTTTGGAAGTCTGACAAGTCACCCATTTCAGAGACCACTTTCAGTAACCAGTGTACTACACTAATTTACAACCTAGAGAATATAGACAATAGAAATATTAAAAGAATAAATAAAAGCAACATTTTTTTTTTTTTTTTACTGTAGCATATACAACTGATATTAGCCCCTGTAGAAATGCCTTTTCCCCCCACATTATTTGAATGAATCACAGACATTTTTCTGTATAATTTCCATCATGCACCAGCAGGGGCTAACCAGCTAAACACCGAACCTTTGGGATCAGCGCTAATACAGCTTAGATTTGTGCATTTTCATTTAGAAGTCTGGTTGCATTTTCTCTTCAAGCCTTTCATAGGCTATAAGAAGTAGCTGAACCCAACACCCAATCTAGTTAGTTAGTGAGTTATCAGACTAGGGCAATTGTCTCTGGTCCTCCTTGTCTAATTGGCAAGATGAGGTTGGAGCTGCTATGAGAGAGCGCAGGAGGTCTGTCAGCCTGGAGCAATGGAGTGAAAACAAAAGAAATAGGGGCGGTTTGTTGTAGTGGCTGTGTTTATTATACCGTCTAGCTCTATGTAATATCATTTTTCTCTTTAGAGCCCTGCTTACTCATTACCAGAAAACCCAGGTATTTTTCCAAATCTGTATTTTATATTAAACCGTATGCAATTCATTGCTATAGAGATTATGTAATCATGAAGGATTTGTCTAATTATGTATGAAAAGTAAGCTTCCCTAGTTAGGGTGCTCAACATTTAATATGCAGCACCCTTCTCAAAAATGGACCTGTACTATTTTTGACATCTCCAGAATCCCTTGCAGTGTCATAATGAGTGCCAACATAAACAGTATTCTGGTGATGGGACATCCTATCAGGATTGTCTGAGGGCCAGAGGCTTCTCCTTTGAGGATGATAAATTGAAGCGTGGCAGCTGCGGTCGAGCCCACAGCTACTGAATCTCCTGAGTGGTGGGGTGGTGGGAAGCTGATATGTCACCCCTCTAGTCCTCCCCACTCCTGTGGGAATGAGGAGGAGGGTGAGACCGGGCTTCAGGGAGGGAATTAGTGCCCACCACAGAAGCTCTGCTGGAAATGCACCTCTCTGTTCCACCGATGGGACTGCATATTAATTTCTATGTGGTTGGTTTCAAGTGATGGATCATCCAAACATATGGGGAGGCTCTGCACGAGTATATTTCACTTCAAGGTCCTTTTCAACTTTTTCCATTAATACAAACAACATCTCAGCCAAAATGCATTTCCTTTTTTCTCTCTGTTCATGGTTTATTAAGAGAGAGAGGGAGGAAAAAAGTATTATTTGTTTAAGCCGGCAGTCAGAGCCAGTGCACACATATGCATACATTTGTCTCATTTCACCCTGGTATTCAGATGGTCGGAATTGTTGTACAAATTAAATAATATTATTTTATATTGCTAAGCACAAACATGTTTTGTCTCGGGGCATCTCGAATTAACCTTGTCTGGATAGGAATAACATTCTGATTCGTGAATCGTGTACATACATACTGAGAGGAAAATCTACCAACACACTGACCATGAGATCATGTACTTGCAAGAATGATTCTACAAGATCTAATAAAACAGCACACCTCAAAGGAATTTAACGGTAAACAGTGAAACACTATTTTTACTGTAACAAAAATGCATGCATGAGAAAGAATGTTAAACATTTTGTCATTCTTGGAAGTCCTTGTTTCTATGTTTCTTAAATTCTGTTATTTTAGCTTCTCTTCCTGACTCTGTCAATTGCAAACAACTTGCATCACATTTGAACAAACAACTACAGCATGCATTTTGGGAAACACCAAGGTGTGCATAAATTCTAAAAATGTGCATAAAAACTTATGTGCTCAACTAAGTAGGATAAATTTCATATCCTGTAAGAAAACATGTGCATAAACTACGATGGAAACACTTTTACTGAATAAATTCCTTAATGTGTATCAAAAAAGACATGTGGCTTTGCAATGGGACAGCACAAAACCAGACTAACCAACAGACCAATCTCATTTCACAGCATCTGAAATGCTAGTTTTGTCATTCTAAACTGCTTGAGCAAAATCTCGTCAAAGTGCTTCATTATAATTAACCCCCAGAACTGCGTTCCCAAACAGCAGGCTCCAAAAATAAGATAACATGACCGCATTTTATCTGTGCGCTCTCAAGCTTGTAATTTATTGTATACAAAAAAATATTTGTATACCTACTGCAGCAAATTTAATTTTTCTTCATGATATTTAGCGCAAGTTAATCAGGAATTGACTATTTTGTTCTTTTCAACTCACTTGATAGAAATGGTGCTTTATTCACAAATGTTTTATGTGATATTCCAATTTTGCGCATACATTTAATTCGTAACTTTGGATGGAAACAGCTACTGTTTCTGAGTAGTTAGTGGAGTAATGATTCAATGACTTCACAAAGACAGTAACTTGTTTAGTTTCTGAATGAAATGACCTTTTTTAACAAATTAACTGTATTTGAAATCGCATAACTCTCTGGGTAGGAATTTATTTTGAATAAGCGATTATTTTGCAACCATTAAAAAATTGTATGTGTGCAATATGACTGTCATCCGGACATACTACTACATTCGTCACATTGTCATTGTCATGTGACCCACCAACATCAGTTGCGTTGCTTCACTGCCATTATATCCACTGGCCTCGTGGGATAGTAAAGTGTCTATTACATGCTTAATTTAGAATCTCGCCAGAAGTAATAGTTAATCCGGGTACTTTTTGTTTACTGTAAATACACATGACATTTTTCATCTACCATACAGTAGGGAAGTTCATATTCCAATGTAGCCTAATTGTTTGAGTGAATGAGTCAAATATAGTTAAGATGTAACTTGGTGTAACATTCAATTTGTTAATTTTACTGGTACAAAAATAACACATTTCACTGGTAATATCACAATTGTTTTATATCTTGAGAAAACCATTTACTGTGTTCTACGCAACCAACGTCTGTTAAAGAGCAGGTCATCTGGAAAACATTATATTCAAATTATTGTAAACAACCATCTAAAAAGTGGTGATTTACATACCACAAACACTGAGACAACAGCTGTTTACCGCAGATGAGCAAATGGTCTAAAATGACATTTGCTCATCTGATTCCTTGTTCAGCCCAGGGAGGGCTCCTGAACCGCAGTTGAACCACGTAAGCTGCCCCAAGTATTGTATGGCTCCAGCCGTAGAGGCTGGGGCCACGGCCTCGGAGGCAGATCTGCCATGGCCTCCTGAGCTCCCTGCTCCACCGTGGGTCTCGGAATGGGCGCCGCCCTGGAGGCGGGACACGCCTTCTGGGAGGGGGAAGTAATTGTCAGACTTTTGTCCCCATGTCTCGTGTTTCCACGTGCTCCCAGTGTTTCCATGCCCTTATTTGGTTTTTCCTGTTTCCTGTTCTCATCATTAGTTTATTAGTCCCCAGCTGTGTTTGCTTAATTATCTAGTTTTCTCCCTGTTAATAAGCCCTGTGTTTCCCTGTCTTTAGCGTCCGGTCTTGATTGTCATTCCGTGTCTCCTACGTGCTCTGTGTTGTGTTTGGATTAATAAAGCCTGTGTGATTGAAAGAATTCCTTGTCTCCTCGTTCCCTGCTCCAGAGAAATGTGACACCTGGAGCTTGTCCAATGACTTTAATTTTTTGTTAATAAATGTTTTATCATAATGAATAATCAACGACCAAACAATAACACCGCATAAGTCAATTCAATCACGTTCTCTCTACTTTATTTGATTATACAGCAATCAAACAGATGTAGCCAGTAGTGACCACGCATTAAAAAAACTGGGTTTATTTGATTTCCTTTTCATTGTTTTTGTG
This sequence comes from Onychostoma macrolepis, assembly GCF_012432095.1. Taxonomy (NCBI): domain Eukaryota; kingdom Metazoa; phylum Chordata; class Actinopteri; order Cypriniformes; family Cyprinidae; genus Onychostoma; species Onychostoma macrolepis. The sequence goes on from NC_081163.1 coordinate 11,356,126, forward strand.
CAGTGAATGTTAAAGCAAGCTGTAACTCAAAGACAGTCAGTTCCGAGAGAGCTGACAGAGAGAGAGAAACATGCAGAGATTCGACCCAAGCACCCAGCATGTCACAAGGAGTTAGAAGAGCCATCCCTCTGAAGATCATGTCACCAAAGATTAATTGGATCTCTGCTCCTCTGAGTATTAGTGATTGGTTTTCAGAAAACACAGGTTTTTATCGCACTGGCTCAGGCAGTACTTCAGACATTTCTAAGACTGAGGCTTTACATTTATTCTCAACTCTGACTTATTATCTCAGTGTGGCCCAACAAAAAGGTTTGTCTTTCCTCCCAGCACATTCTCTCCATATTATCCACATACATACAACAGTTCAATAAACAAGAATATTGTCATTTTAGTAAGTTCACATGTCACATTTAGTCACAGTCACTAGAAATTTCATTTTTAATAATTTGCATTAAGCTGAGGAGACAAAAAATACAATTTAATTATCATTATCTAAAAATGTGGTCATAGTCCTGTTTACCAGTATTCCTTTTTAGTTTACATTATAGTTTATATAGTTTACATTTCCAAACATTTATTTTGCCATTAATTGTAATAATCCAGTATAATTTGCACAAGGAGTCTAACAACAGCCAGTGTGCCACACAGAGATCTGATCTCATCATCATCCAGTCTGTCTGGAATGACATGAAGAAAGAGAACGAACTGAGACAGATTAAATCCAGAAGAACTGTAGCAACGTCTCCAAGATGCTTCAAGAGACCTACCTGATGATGAGATCAGATCACCGTGATATTTCCTGTGGACACACTACAGCAAAAGATAGAAATAACTGATTAAAACCATTTTATTTTTTTTTGGCTGGTGAAAATACTAGTGTTCTAGTATACCACTGTATGTATGTAAACCTCCTGTTTGTACTTTAGGAAAATTCTTCCTTTTATGAAGTGTTGTCAAGAAATGTTTTTTTTTTTTTTTTTTTGTGCACCTTCTGACCACTGTATTAACTACTTCAGAAGCTTCACTGCATTTTAAATTCTTTCAATTATTAGTAACTTGCACTGTATTTTGGTAATCTGCTTTGAAGCTGTAGCTTTCTAAGCTTCAGTACCAATCACTGCAGAAGACACACATGGATGTATTACAGATTATACATTTCACTGAATATGTTCCTGTCAAATGTTACAGCAACTTAAGCATGTTTTGTGACATTTATAATTAGAATGCACGCACATCAGATGTTTGTACACAAACATCACATTTCTTTACATATTATGTGCTATTTACTGTATACATGCTCAGTGAGTAGCTAAGCAACATATTAAAAATAATTTAATAAATGAAACTGAGCAACCATGAAACAGGTCATGTCACCAATCCACAGCCTAGATTTAACTCAGTATTACCTCTAAACCGTAGCTATTGCTGTCATTATTACAGATTGAGGGCTCTCACAAAGCTCCCTGTGACTGTAATGTCACAGTAATGAGAGAGCAATAAATCAAATGCTTTATTGTGCAGGAGCTCTTCAGGAGTGGACGTCACAATCATGTCAAGCAGGGCAACAGGGCAATACATTTCAGTGCCTTGTGCAACACTATTACTTGTTGCAATAGTGTCTGGACAGAATAATTGCATTGTAGATGTCAATACCTTTGTCTCTACAAATTTTGGTTACACTTTATTTTAAGGACCAATTCTCACCATTAACTGTTTGCTTATTGGCATGCATATTACTAGCATATTGGCTGTTTATTATACACTTATAAAGTATAATGCATAATGTATAATGTAATGTACACTTATAAAGCACATATTAATGCCCTAATTCTGATTCCTGATTCTTTAATCCCAACTACATTTTTTCCCTTAAAGTTTTACCACTATTGAAAAGTACAGGACCTTTTGCATTTACATGAAAATTATAATAGAGCTAAAAAAAAAAAAAACATTGTACCTTTAATATAGCTTCAAATGCATCACCATAATTTATGAAATATGACCATATAATATTCATACACTTAATATTCAGCAATATCATCAATTTGACAGAACTGACACTATCAGAGGAGGACAAAACTTGAAGTGAATTGAGCTGAATAATGAAACCATCGTCTTCAGCTTTATGCTGAATCGAATTTGTTCATAATTGAATTTTGCAACATTGACACTGTTATTGAACTGAATTGAATTCACACTGAACTGACTCGAGCTGAATAACTCGAGTAGAGATGCTTATCACTGAACTGAACTTGTTTCATAACGAATAACCTTCACAAAGTTTTTTGTACTAAACTGAATAATGACATTATTGTCTTGTGAGAGCTGCTTTATAGCAGAATTTAGTTTTTGCCTTATTTTTGAAGTTTGCATCATTTATTTGTTTCTTTCCTTGTTAATACTGTTAAGGTGCTTTGAAATAATTGCTGTTATAAAGTGTTATAAAATAAAGGTGGCTTGATTTGATAATATATGTTTATACTTCTTAGTATTTTTTAATATTATTTTAGTCAGCATCATTTTGTTTATAAACATGTGAATGTTAAAGTGAACCACAGAGATGAAAGCTGAGAGCACATCAATATGTTTTCTGTATGTCTTTCTACTCATTATATGATATTCCTTCTGTAGCAGGAATGAAGACAAATTTCTTGAGTGAAAATGCCCTGGAGAGACGTTTATTTGCCAAACTTTGTTACAGTGAGGCGAGGTACATGTGATGTTGTTCTGATCTCACTGTTGCTGGAGGAAATCCTCCGATGAACAGATGTGCTATCTGTGTTTTACCTTCTGCATGAGGGTGTGTGTGTGTGTGTGTGTGTGTGTGTGTGTGTGTCATTGGCTCTTCAGGGCAAGTATACATTAATTTGATAGATTAACATGATGGAGCTATTTAAAAGATGCTCATTACTTTTAAATGCATCTTCTTTCCCACTGAATGGCTCTGAATGGCTGTTCTCACTGGTGTAATTGTAATTCTCAGTACGAAGGGAATATGGATTGCCCCTGTACCAGGATAAGGTGTGATACAAGACAATAAATCCTGCAGGAATAGTTATTGATTCAAAGCACAATCTGAGTCAGATGCAGGCTTTACATGTAACACTGTAACGACAGACTAACAGAGACAGTTCTTTTGTTGATGGGCTTCTTTGAATTGAATTGAATACATTCCTCTATTTGTCATTACGAGTAATAAAACTGTCAATAAGAATTTCAGAACAAAATAATAATAATAATAACAATAAACACTGTTCTGTAAAGTCCACTGCCTCAGAGCTTTTTGAAACATATTGAAGTACAATCAGTCCAAATGTAGACTTTCAGTTCTGAGAAACTGTATTTCAAAACTATTTGTTAGTAAAGATAAATCTTATTTATAGAGAGTCTTAAAAAAGATTTATGGCCCTGAAAGAAAAAATTACAAAACATACAGACATAAAATACATTTGGAGAGAGAGAGAGAGAGAGAGAAGGAATTGACCGAGGAAGAAGGATTGAAATATTACACTCATAACACTTTACAATATGGTTTCCATATTGATATTAGTTACCTGCATTCGTTAACACATTTATTAATCTTAATGTAATTTTTTAAAACATGCACTAATACATTAATAGAATTAAAAATTCTGTCTGTTAATATTATTTATTAGATTTGTGGTAACATGAACAATGAATAGCTGTACTTTTATTAACTAAAATTAATAAATGTACTAACAATTGAAACTACAGTAACAGTAAGTATAAGGACCAATTCTCACTATTAACTAGTTGCTTATTAATGTGCCTATTATTAAAATATTGGCTGTTTATTAATACTTATAAATCACATATTCTGCATGACCATATTCTACATCCCTAATCCTACCCAATACCTAAACCTTACAACTACCTCACTAACTATTAAGAAGGTAACACTTTATTTTGACAGTCCACTTTAGACATTCTACTAACAGTACGTAACTTTGCAACTACATGTCAACTAGCAGTCATTAGATTATTAGTAGACTGTAGCAAATTTAGATTAGTAGCAAAGGTCGTAGTTAATGGTTTGCTAATAGCGAGAATTGGACCTTAAAATAAAGTGTGACCGAAACGGTTAATTGTTAAATAATATTAGCTAATGCATTAACGTCAACTTATTGGACCTTCTTGTAAAGTGTTTCCATTTTTAAATAATGTGTGTAATGTGTATTTTATTTATATTGTACAGTATTTAAATAACTTCTGACCATTACTTTAATTTGAGCTTTTGGTGCCTCAAGTCTTCTGTTCTTAAAAATATTGTTGTATCAATACTACAACAGTGGTTGTGTTTTGTTGCTAAATTAATTATTGTTTTTTTTGGAAATAACGATAGACAAATCAAGTTTCAACAAATTGAGTCAATGATTCAGTGATTCATTAAAAAGACTGTCAATTATTTCATTCCTGAATTCATCAATGTTTTGAATAAATCGATTGAATTCACAAAAAGATGTGAAGAAGTTTGTTATGTATTGACTGAAGGCTATTACAGGTACCTCTTGTATTAGAGCACAGAGCACCTTTCTGAATGCACATAACACTCTCTGTGAGCAAATTTAATGACGTTATTACTGCTGCATGTCATAGTACTGTTAGAGCTGAACACGAAGAAAAAGCCTTGGGATGAGACAGTGTCCTTGAGGGGTGCCAGCATTCACAATCTGACACTTGTGCCAAAATGCTCTTGTGCATTTTTATTGCATTTTATCCCCACAGAGGAATGATTCATAATTGAAGGACTATGTAAAATAGTTTGTGTTATATAATATACATTATGCATAAGGAATATTCTACATTTTTTATGTTTTTAGTTTTGATGGATTTTTATTATATCCTTTTTCCTGTGTGAAATACAGAGGTGTGAATTGGCAGAAGGCCTAATTGCAATCCTGACAGTAACGGGGGATATGGAATGCAGTGAGAGGAATGGGAATTTAAGCTTTGAAGAACTCAGGCTCATCTAAAATGTACTATCCAGAGTCTATACCTTATACAGTGCACATCATCAGGCATACATTTCCCAAGACATGATTAATAGTTGTTTTTAAGAAAATCGTGCACAGAAATGGTTATTTTAATGCATTTCTTCGCTTTCAAGTCTTTTATTCTGATGGTGTAGTACTATTAGGTGGCAATTTGAAGTCAAAAATAATCCATCTCCATTCAGATAGCTTCTTTTGCCTTTCTCTCTCACTCACTCATAAAACAGACTCAACCAATCCAGTCGAGGAAAACGATGCAGACACTAAAAAAGGGTTTGACTTGTGTTGTTCTTTTTCTTTGTAATCTAATGAGTATTAGACATGAAAAAGTAGGTCCTGCCCCTAATGTGCAGGAGACAACCAGAGCTTTGTGCTGATGCACTAATTCTTCAATCTAATTACTTTAATTCACTCAAAAGACAGCGCTATTGATTGTGGGATTCAGTTCAATAAGTGTAACACTGTTTCACTGCAGTGTTAAAGCTGCTATTTTACTTTTGAAAAAGTGATTTCTATATCTAATATACAAAGGGTATCTTAGTTTAATTTACTGATTTCTTACATATCAGATTTGCTGTAAACTTCTGAATGGATTGTAATCTGTTTCAATTTTGGTCACACTTTATTTTAAGGTATTTATTTCTCACAATTAACAAACCATTAATTACAACTTTTGCCTCAATGAGCTACTTATTTGCTGCTTATTAATAGTTAGTAAGGTAGTCTTTAAGCTTAGGTATTGGATAGGATTAGGTATGCAGAATATGGTCATGCAAAATATGTGCTTTATAAGAACTAATAAACATACAATATGCTAATGAGCATGCTAATAAGCAACTAGTGAGAATTGTTCCCTATACTAAAGTGTTACCTAAACTTTACATCAGTGTATAGGGCCCTACAAATCTATATTTGATTTAATTAATGAAGCATTTACCACATTACAGATTTAAATTCAATTTGAACTGTATGTTTATTCATACAGTACATGATGTGTATACTTGAGTTGCATGTCTGCTTCTATTCACTGTACTTTCAGGTCAAAAGAAAGAACAGGAAAATTGATGCATGCTATGTGGCTTAATTATGTATATGATTATAGACAGAAATACCGCTGCGTTTCAGCATAAAGTACAGAATTATGTATTACTGCAATCATGACCCAGGAAAATGCAGACAATTATACTGTGAGAGCAGCAACTAAACTGCTGTAAGTAATTGTAGAATACGAGTGCACAGCCAACCCTGCTATGTGCTGATAATTGTATCCTATAAAACGGAATCAGAATCTCTGTGGTATTTGGAAAAACAAAAACAAAAAAAAAACAAAAAAAACACCTGTATCATCAACACTTTCCCTGCTATTAACACACATTTTAGCACTATGAATGTATAACTTGCAGATTCTCACCTCTGTGTTTTCAAATAAAAATAAAAGTTTGGTCAGTGCACCAAACAAAGGGATGGGGTTAGTATAAATTTAGTATAAATTTTGACACATCGGGGCTAAATTAATCATCTTCATTTATTTATGTCTACAGATTTTAATGTATGGTGGTTTTCAAAACAGCTTAACAAAATTTGTCATGCTCTCCAAATTGACGTTAAGAACTGTATTAAAACTTTTTTATGAATGCCTTTCTTAATCAGTGTATTTCATATAATCCAGTTTCAATTCAATTTTTTTTTTTTTTTTTGTTTATTTAAAAAAAAAAAAAAAAACTTTATACAAAATACACCATAATCTCCTTCAAACTGACATTAAGAACTCTGTTTAAACTAATATATGTTGAATGAAGAAGAAATGTCTCAGCTTTCTAATATATAGCCTAATTATATTTTTTTCTAAAGTTAAAAAAAAAATTATCAAAAAATCTGATGAAAAATTTGCCTTCCCGTTGATATTTTACTTAAAGTGATTTACAGGGGAAATTAATTTTTACCTTTATAATGGCATTTTTCTAACTTTATTAAAAGTATGTAATATTTTATGACAAATTTTATATATATATATATATATATACAGTGAGGAAAATAAGTATTTGAACACCCTGCAATTTTGCAAGTTCACCCACTTAGAAATCATGGAGGAGTCTGAAATTGTCATCGTAGGTGCATGTCCACTGTGAGAGACATAATCTAAAAAAAATAAAATCCAGAAATCGCAATGTATGATTTTTTAACTATTTATTTGTATGATACAGCTGCAAATAAGTATTTGAACACCTGAGAAAATCAATGTAAATATTTGGTACAGTAGCCTTTGTTTGCAATTACAGAGGTCAAACGTTTCCTGTAGTTTTTCACCAGGTTTGCACACACTGCAGGAGGGATTTTGGCCACTCCTCCACACAGATCTTCTCTAGATCAGTCAGGTTTCTGGCCTGTCGCTGAGAAACACGGAGTTTGAGCTCCCTCAAAGATTCTCTATTGGGTTTAGGTCTGAGACTGGCTAGGCCACGCCAGAACCTTGATATGCTTCTTACAGAGCCACTCCTTGGTTATCCTGGCTGTGTGCTTGGGTCATTGTCATGTTGGAAGACCCAGCCTCGACCCATCTTCAATGCTCTAACTGAGGGAAGGAGGTTGTTCCCCAAAATCTCGCAATACATGGCCCTGGTCATCCTCTCCTTAATACAGTGCAGTCGCCCTGTCCCATGTGCAGAAAAACACCCCCAAAGCATGATGCTACCACCCCCATGCTTCACAGTAGGGATGGTGTTCTTGGGATGGTACTCATCATTCTTCTTCCTCCAAACACGTTTAGTGGAATTATGACCAAAAGTTCTATTTTGGTCTCATCTGACCACATGACTTTCTCCCATGACTCCTCTGGATCATCCAAATGGTCATTGGCAAACTTAAGTCGGGCCTGGACATGTGCTGGTTTAAGCAGGGGAACCTTCCGTGCCATGCATGATTTCAAACCATGACGTCTTAGTGTATTACCAACAGTAACCTTGGAAACGGTGGTCCCAGCTCTTTTCAGGTCATTGACCAGCTCCTCCCGTGTAGTTCTGGGCTGATTTCTCACCTTTCTTAGGATCATTGAGACCCCACGAGGTGAGATCTTGCATGGAGCCCCAGTCCGAGGGAGATTGACAGTCATGTTTAGCTTCTTCCATTTTCTAATGATTGCTCCAACAGTGGACCTTTTTCACCAAGCTGCTTGGCAATTTCCCGTAGCCCTTTCCAGCCTTGTGGAGGTGTACAATTTTTTCTCTAGTGTCTTTGGACAGCTCTTTGGTCTTGGCCATGTTAGTAGTTGGATTCTTACTGATTGTATGGGGTGGACAGGTGTCTTTATGCAGCTAACGACCTCAAACGGATGCATCTAATTTAGGATAATAAATGGAGTGGAGGTGGACATTTTAAAGGCAGACTAACAGGTCTTTGAGGGTCAGAATTCTAGCTGATAGACAGGTGTTCAAATACTTATTTGCAGCTGTATCATACAAATAAATAGTTAAAAATCATACATTGTGATTTCTGGATTTTTTTTTAGATTATGTCTCTCACAGTGGACATGCACCTACGATGACAATTTCAGACCCTCCATGATTTCTAAGTGGGAGAACTTGCAAAATAGCAGGGTGTTCAAATACTTATTTTCCTCACTGTATATATATATATATATATATATATATATATATATATATATATATATATATATATTTATAAGCTTTTTCAAATTTCTAATTAAAACAACAGAATAAGAACAAGTAGAATAAGAAGAATAAGTTACCAATCAAATGAAATTAGTATTAACACAATTAATTTGTACAAAGGTGGAACAGAATAACAAAAAAGCATGTAGGTGTATTTTCAGATGTTTAATGAGCCTCAGAGGTGGCATGAGTGCAATTACATTTATAAATTCATGTTGAGATTAATGTTTTAAATATAAAATTTTGAATTTAGAAATATTAAATGATTTAAATAACTAAAAAGATACGTTAAAAATTTAACTAAAACTGCCAGTAGGTGGCGGTAGGTCACCGATTTTATCACTGAATCATTCATTCATTTGATTCGTTCGAACAGCTGAGTCATTCAGGAATAAAGCAAGTTTTTTTCTTTATGAATGGGTAATTGAATCATTGACTCACTAGATTAGTTTAAAAACGCACGTTCATTCATAAACGAGACACCACTGTGTTTGAATGGAGATGCGCAGTGGCTCAGCTGTGACTTTTGGTGCATTCCAAACAGGATATATCGCCCTCCGAAGGGCACTTCGGAGTGAAAACAATCATGGCCGCCATATTGAAGGGTCGTTCCAAACCGAAGTGCTCAAAACTAGCCACTTCAAAGGGCCCTTCGGAATGAAGAATGAAGAACACTTCGGGCTCCCATGATCCTTTGCACGATGACAGCGCCTCCGTGTGGGCACGGTATGATAATGCAGAAGTGCACTTCAAGAAACAGTTGTTTGGTCCCCTACACCCTTCAATCCTTCGAAGCTCACACTCCAGAGGGTAAAAGCTTTGAAGGGATTAGAGCATAGGGATGAGCTCTTCCGAATGGAACGCAGGGCCAGTTTCAAAATAATTTTGTCGACGAAATACAGCAAATTCAGGCAACAGTGTTATAGTCAGACAATGTAAGTCACTTAATATTAACTTCTTGTTTCTTGAACTGTTGTATTATATCATTATCACATTTACAAACTCCCTTAATAATCATTAAATCTGTCACTCTCCTTAGTTCATCGCGGTCTCACAAAGTTCCATTATAATCAACGAAGCTCTCTACACTGCACAATGAATCTCTTATTTACATTGTGTCTACTTACAAAAGGGTTCATGAGATATGTCTGAGATACATTCGTGAGATACATTACTTACAGTATCTTAAATCTGCTAAACCTGTATTAAGAACTGTTAAAAGATGGACTAATGAAACAGAGCGGGTTTTACAAGCCTGTTTCTCTCTCACTGATTGGACTGTTTTCGAAGCTGCTGCAAACAATCTGGACGAGCTCACAGAGACTGTAACATCTTATATCAGTTTCTGTGAGGATATGTGCATTCCTACCAAGACTCATTTAACCTACAACAATGACAAACCGTGGTTCACTGCGATGGTGTGTCACCAGCCTGCCTAAAAACTTGTGCTGACCAGCTGGCCCCCATCTTCACACAGATCTTCAACAGATCACTGGAGCTGTGCGAAGTCCCCTCATGCTTCAAACGCTCCACCATCATCCCCGTCCCAAAGAAACCCAAAATGACTGGACTTAATGACTACAGACCTGTGGCTCTAACATCTGTGGCCATGAAATCATTTGAAAGACTGGTTTTGGCTTATCTGAAGGACATCACTGGACCCTTACTGGACCCCCTGTAGTTTGCCTACAGAGCAAACAGGTCTGTGGACGATGCAGTCAACATGGGACTGCACTTTATCCTGCAGCATCTGGACAGACCAGGGACTTATGTGAGGATCCTGTTTGTAGACTTCAGCTCCGCTTTTAACACCATCATCCCGGACACCCTCCAGAATAAACTGACACAGCTCTCCGTGCCCACCTCCGTCTGTCAGTGGATCACCAGCTTCCTGACAGACAGGCAGCAGCTAGTGAGGCTGGGAAAATACACATCCAGCACCCGCACCGGCGCCCCTCAGGGCTGTGTTCTCTCCCCACTACTCTTCTCCCTGTACACCAACGACTGCACATCTAAAGACCCCTCTGTCAAGCTCCTGAAGTTTGCAGACGACACCACACTGATCGGCCTTATCCAGGACGGTGACAAGTCTGCTTACAGACATGAGGTTAAGGAGCTGGCTGTATGGTGCAGTCTTAACAACCTGGAGCTCAACATGCTCAAAACAGTGGAGATGATAGTGGACTTCAGGAGAAACCCCCCTGCTCTCCCCCAACTCACCATCATGAATAGCACTGTGACTCAGAGGTGGGTAGTAACGAGTTATATTTACTTCGTTACATTTACTTGAGTAAATTTTTTGGGTAACTGATACTTTCAGAGTATATTTAAAAATGGGTACTTTTACTCTTACTCAAGTACATTTTTAGTGAAAAAACGGTACTTTTACTTCGTTACTGTGGGCGACGCTCCTCTCGTTACTTTATCTTAATGCAATACAAGTTAAAAATCCTTCAATTTATTCCAAACGCGCCGTCTACTTTTTTTCTGGGCAATGAGCGATGCCCGTTCGCGAATGATTCATTATTTTGAGTCAATTCTGTTCGAAGGCTTGATCAAACCAGTTGGCAAACCAGTGAATCGGTTCGCGAATCAGTTTGAATGATTCGTTCAGTTCCCTGCCGCACGCGCTGAGTCGTGTGAAGCGGTTCTCACTCAGAGTTGTAACATCGAGTGTTGAAGACGTGGCTTTGGATCAACAGTCAGTTGAAATCAAATCTGCAAAGGCTATTGTTTGCTAGCTATGAAGATCTTTATTAGGCGAACACCGCGTGTGCTGCGGTTCCACAGGTATAGATTTGATTATAGTACACGATACCATGACATTACCAGTTTGTTGTACATGTACCTTATACATTAAATACAATGTATAATTTATTCATTAAATAAGCTGTCACAGAGTATGAAATGAACACCCGCCAAACCCGTTAGTTCCAGGAGGAATGCCTTGCCTAGACACAATTAATATTGATATTTTCACAATATTTACGCTTGCAGAAATAAAGGCTACATTTGTTTACATTTTGCAGAACAGACGTCAATGTGCATTTGTTTCGTTATGTTCAGATGTTCTGTAGCAGTCATGTGAGGAGTTTTCTCTTTTCTCCGTGTCAGAGGTTATATACATATATACATTTATAATACATAATTAATATACTTTAAAATATAATTTAATTCAGTGATGCAAATCAGAATTTTTATCAGCTGTTACTCCAGTTTTCAGAGTTGTATGATCATTCAGAAATCATTCATATATTGATTTATTACCAGTGTTGTTGAAAAAAAAAAACAGCATATGCTGGTTAGGTATGTTTTGAAGCTGAGATGATGGTTTAAGCTGGTCGGACCAGCATAAACCAGCAAAGGACCAGCTTAAATCAGCTCAAACCAGCATCCCATGCTTCAAAACATACCTTACCAGCATATGCTGGTTTTTTCAACAGGGAACAGTTTTGCTGCTTAATATTTTTTGGAACCTGTGACATTTTGTTCAGGATTCTTTTATGAATAGAATGCTAAAAAAGAACAGCATTGATAATAAATCAGGCTGATAAAAATTCTGATTTGCATCACTGAAATAAATTAAATTAAAAAAACATTAAAAGTATTTTGAACGGCAGTTTGTTTGTGTATATATATACACAGTATATCTATATATGTATATATAAATTTTATCTAAATATCTATAGATCTACATAAAAATAGACTATATTCAGTATATGATCCAAAGTAACTAGTAACTAACTACTTGAGTAGTTTTTTTTATCTGATACTTTTTACTCTTACTCAAGTACATTTTTAGTGAAAACGGTACTTTACTTCGTTACTGTGGGCGACGCTCCTCTCGTTACTTTATCTTAATGCAATACAAGTTAAAAATCCTTCAATTTATTCCAAACGCGCCGTCTACTTTTTTCTGGGCAATGAGCGATGCCCGTTCGCGAATGATTCATTATTTTGAGTCAATTCTGTTCGAAGGCTTGATCAAACCAGTTGGCAAACCAGTGAATCGGTTCGCGAATCAGTTTGAATGATTCGTTCAGTTCCCTGCCGCACGCGCTGAGTCGTCTGAAGCGGTTCTCACTCAGAGTTGTAACATCGAGTGTTGAAGACGTGGCTTTGGATCAACAGTCAGTTGAAATCAAATCTGCAAAGGCTATTGTTTGCTAGCTATGAAGATCTTTATTAGACGAACACCGCGTGTGCTGCCGGTTCCACAGATATAGATTTGATTATAGTACACGATACCATGACATTACCAGTTTGTTGTACATGTACCTTATACATTAAATACAATGTATAATTTATTCATTAAATAAGCTGTCACAGAGTATGAAATGAACACCCGCCAAACCCGCGTTAGTTCCAGGAGGAATGCCTTTGCCTAGACACAATTAATATTGATATTTTCACAATATTTACGCTTGCAGAAATAAAGGCTACATTTGTTTACATTTTGCAGAACAGACGTCAATGTGCATTTGTTTCGTTATGTTCAGATGTTCTGTAGCAGTCATGTGAGGAGTTTTCTCTTTTCTCCGTGTCAGAGGTTATATACATATATAGATTTATAATACATAATTAATATACTTTAAAATATAATTTAATTCAGTGATGCAAATCAGAATTTTTATCAGCTGTTACTCCAGTTTTCAGAGTTGTATGATCATTCAGAAATCATTCATATATTGATTTATTACCAGTGTTGTTGAAAAAAAAAAACAGCATATGCTGGTTAGGTATGTTTTGAAGCTGAGATGATGGTTTAAGCTGGTCGGACCAGCATAAACCAGCAAAGGACCAGCTTAAATCAGCTCAAACCAGCATCCCATGCTTCAAAACATACCTTACCAGCATATGCTGGTTTTTTCAACAGGGAACAGTTTTGCTGCTTAATATTTTTTGGAACCTGTGACATTTTGTTCAGGATTCTTTTATGAATAGAATGCTAAAAAAGAACAGCATTGATAATAAATCAGGCTGATAAAAATTCTGATTTGCATCACTGAAATAAATTAAATTAAAAAAAAAACATTAAAAGTATTTTGAACGGCAGTTTGTTTGTGTATATATATATATATATATATATGTATGTATATGTGTATATATATATACACAGTATATCTATATATGTATATATAAATTTTATCTAAATATCTATAGATCTACATAAAAAATAGACTATATTCAGTATATGATCCAAAGTAACTAGTAACTAACTACTTGAGTAGTTTTTTTTTATCTGATACTTTTTTACTCTTACTCAAGTAAATATCCAGACTATTACTTTTACTTTTACTTGAGTAAATATTTCTTCAAGTACTTTTACTTTTACTTGAGTACAGTTTTTGGGTACTCTACCCACCTCTGCTGTGACTGCAGTGGAGTCATTCAGATTCCTGGCCACCACAATTTCTCAGGACCTGAAGTGGGACAATCACATTGAGTGTACAGTAGAGGCTGTACTTCCTTCGCCAGCTGAAAAAGTTCAACCTACCACAGGAGCTGCTGAAACAGTTCTACTCCGCTATCATTGAATCCGTCCTCTGCACTTCTATAACTGTCTGGTTCAGCTCAGCTACCAAATCTGACCTCAGAAGACTACGGAGGGTAGTCCGGACTGCTGAGCGAATCATTGGTACAACCCTCCCCACTCTCCAAGACCCCTCACATCCAGCACACTCCCTCTTTGAACTGTTGCCGTCTTGGTCAATACTACAGAAGCTCTGAGCAGCAGAACGACCGGACACAGAAACAGTTTCTTCCCCCAAGCAATCCATCTCATGAACACTTGACATTAAACGTGGAACACACAACACTATTATATATTATTTATTCACCACACATACTTATTTTGTTCAATTCAAATTTGCACATATCAGACCTGTACACACATAATTGTCTATATTATATATTGTGTTTTTTGGGTTTTTTTTGCTATTTTGGACATTGCCTATTTGTATATTTGTATATTATTCTTTTTTTATCTGTGTCCTGTCCTGTTGCTGCCTTTCTGTTGCACTGTAGAGCTTCTGTCACTAAAACAAATGCCTCGTATGTGTAAACATACCCGGCCAATAAAGCTCATTCCCATTCTCATTCTCATTACTCAACGCTGCAAAAACACGTAGAAATCTTTAAAGCTCCCCTCATCGCAAACACAAATATGCTGATCGGGTAAATCGCATTGGTGCTCCTAAATATTTTTTCATAGTCGCATGCAGTAGTTTCAGTCGTGTTTGCGTGCGACTCAGAATATTAGAGCGCATCACACAGCCTTGTGTGAATAAGATCAGTGCGACGCAGGCAACGGAGAGCACACAGATGTCAGAGAAGGCAGGTGCCGCGCTGTTTGTGGAATTCAATTCTAAAATAAAGACAGACTGTTTGAACCGGTGATTTCTTTTTTCGCTTCTATGGATGTATTTCACAATTTGAACTGAGATGAAGCGAATACATTTGTGCGGGAATTTCTCGCATTATAAAAGTTAAACTTGCGGGAATGGTTTAAATTATGCGCAATCCCATGCCGAAATTCAAGCCCTGGATTCAGTTCAAAACCTTTTGTTTTAACCAGTTTTGTTGTTGTTCTATAGTGTATATTGTAAGGCCAAAGAAATAGAACCTTTTTCCTGAATAACCGATGAGCGGCGCCATGATGGATTCTAACTTCCGTTTGGGTGCTCTCGTGTTCCGGTCTCCACAGAAATCTGTTAAAACGGGGTAAAAAAAAGATATACTGAATTGAAAATTTTTCAATATAACTACATATAAAAATGTGCGGAGGGTTGCTGTGCTGTTGTTGGCTGCCACAGTAACGGCAGTAAGCTATGGAATTCCTTTAAGTACTTGTTTTGCATACCAGAAAATCTGTCTTGTCAGGCACTGTATACATGGCTTGCAGTGCTTAAGTTAAAATACTGAGTGTGAAATAATAATATATGTTAAAATAATGTTTGCTCATATCATTCTGTGTACAAAATCCCATGAACTTCACCCCGATCGGGAGCTGTATGTGCACTCATCTGTTTTCAATGCAGCTTAACCTCGCGTCACTTCATGTCATCTTCCCACTCATTGAACTATGACTTGTCCTTCACTGCAAAAAGACAGTCATTGCGACACTGTAAAGTGATGAAACAATGGCGCCACATGATTTTTTAAAATCACTTTCATAGGTTTCACATTATATTATCGGCTCTGAAAATATGTAAATGTGACTAGAAACCGGAAATGTAAAGCACCGTTCTAATCGGGGGAGACTTCCGCATTCAGAAAAATGTATATATAATGATGGATTGTAATATGTACACCAGTCATTGATTAGAGGCTGTTATTTACTAGATCTTCATTCCAGAGATTACCAGCTATGGTACCAGCTATTTTATGGTCATAAATTGCGACATATCCAAGTAGGCCTATATAAATCCTCATTTTATATAATATGCATTGCATGTATTTCATTTGTATGTAATACGTAATGAAACATAAAATATACAAGACAAAAAAAAGTTACATTGTTCGACAGCTGAACGACGAAGAACTACGAGAAACATATTAGTGCTTTCTTATAAATCCTCATAACACACATAAACTTAATTTACAACAGAATTATGTGTATCTGCTTTTCTGATTTACAGTTTTTGAGTAAAGTAAATTAAAATGACATTATTCCATGGCCAACTAGCATATTATATAGGCCTTTGAGAAATCATAACCACTTGGGATTGACACACAAAACTAGATTACATTTGATAACATTAGTATTCTGGTGGTTGCTCTTTGTATTTTCCTTCTTTTCTTCCAAAGATTGTGTATGTTTTCATTTAGTTATCATCAACAAACATATGCTTATATTTCTAAGTGGCACAAACAAACTGTTCCAAGGACAAACGCTCTGATTGTAGGTCATTTGCTCTAATGGGGATTGTTGATTTTGTCTGAAAATATACACTAAAGACCACTAAAATGTCCTATAGATAACAAAGCAAGAGATAACAGCCCACATATCGTTGGAGATAAGAGTGTCTGATTGCCCTGGAAGATAATTACTGTGCTTTCACCCTGCATTTCAAGTCGTACTCTTAGCTATGCATAAATATCAGCTCCTTGATGGCAGTGAACATGAGAGGATGTAAAACATTGCCTCAAAAACAGACAAATGAAGGATAACAAAGCACATAAGGCTAGCTTTAGAAGGTTAGAAGACCACTTCACTGTTTATAGTAGAACCGCAATATGAAAGACATGAATAATGTGCTGACATTGAAACTTAAAACATGGAGGACAAAAGTTTGTATTTGATATTGATTTAAAAGTGCTTTGAAAGCTGTTGGGTAAGTTTGTAAATGGATTTATATTTTATCCCCAGGACTAACATTAGTGGATGGTGCTTAACATGTACACAATCTTAAAAACATTTCTAGGGGTTAGATCAAGATACAATGAGCAACTTTTATTAATTTATTTATGGGATGATGAGGAGACAGCAGTTAATGCTCATGGTTAATTATTTTTCTTCTTCTTTTTTTATTTTAGTTTTATTAGTCAGTTTGTGTATACTGTAGACACCTTAAAGTCTTTGCTAAGACTTTGGAAATTGTAATAATTACTGTGTATTGTATATTTACATTTAGAACTCATGAAAGCTTGCCCTGACCTGACGTTATGAGACATATTCATGTCTTGAGAACACAGTTAGTCTATATTCATTATACAGTCTGTTTTATTGTGTTCAGTTGTGTGGAAGCCCGTTTCCACCACAGAATTATAAATGAATGAATGAATGAATGAATGAATGACTAAATAAATAAGGCTGGCTTTTCCCCTCCCAATAATGTTTATATATCACAATTCTTTTTTTTTTTTTTTTACATTTTGCAATTCTGTTTTTTTGTTTCTGCCATGGAATTAAAAGTAAAAAAGGTAACTGCAATTCAGTTGTTGTTTTTTTCTCGCAATTGAAAGTTTATATCTCACAATTAGGGACTTTTCTTCTCAGAATTGTAAGATATAAACTCAGAATTGTGAAATATAAACTCAAATTGAGAAAAAAGTAATATTGTAAGATCTAAACTTGCACTTACAAGAAAAACAGCCAGAATTATGAAATAGTCACAATTAACTTTTTGAGATATAAACACAGAATTGTGAGAAACAAAGTCCGAAATGTGAGATAAAAAGTTGCAATTACCATTATTTATGTATTATTTATTCCTTGGTGGCTTTCAAAAAATAAAAATTTGGAGATATTTTCATTTTAATTTGGTGAAGAGAATTAAATACCATTTTTACCAACTAGCCTACGTGTTTGAAACCAACATACAAAACCCATAGAGAGAACAAGCATTTGTGCAATTGAGCTTTTGCCTTAAAATAGTTTCTTACAGTCTTTACTACAACTTCCCTGTGTGACAACTAGCCCCGACGTCCCCTGTATTACTTCTAAAGCAATATTGAATTTTCCTCACATCTTTCTCGTGGGAACGTTCTACTTGCCAACTAAAGTGCTAGCTGTAAAAGACAGCAAACATGGGCTATTAATCCATGAGTGCAATCTTGCTATCACTTACAACCAACACCTTTGGCAGTGACAGTAAATCAAAGACTGCAACACTTCACCGCTGAATAGTACACACACAGTAAGATGGATACAGCGTGTCCACTGGGGAAACCTCGGTATTCGGCCAGCTTGTTATTGCTGATGAGCAGAGTCTGAGCCTGCTGTGTTTTGATTAAAGAAGTTCAATTGTCAACAGCCAAATGGGCAAGGTAATTATGGATGTTAGCTGATTTTCTAGCTCTGGCTCTTGACAGAAGTGTTTCTCCCAGAGCACCAGGCCTGATTGTGACACAGATAATAGGTACATGTGCTGGGAGCTCAGACTAGAATCTCACTGCATGTATAAAATAGATGGATGCACTGAGTACTGCAGCGCTCAGATGTGCAGCCTTGGAGACTAGAGTGCTTATTGAAATACTTGCTGTATTTTACTCATGTAATTGCATTCCTTTATGCCTCTGAGCCAAATGTCATATCTTGGTGAAAATTTAATAATCAGAGTAAATACCTAGAATAGAGAACCTGATATACATTAACATGCAGTGGCAATAGCAACTACTTAAAGTACATCTTGCCATAATTAAATTGAACCAGCTTTTGCTGTTTGCAGTAAAAACACAAGACATATATTTATGATTTAAATCCGCTACTACTGTCCAAAGATGAAATTGTCTCTCTAAAATCAATATTAAATTGAATGGCTTTGATTACACTATTAGGAAACAGATGAACTGAAGTGTTTCCCTTACAATGTGGATCATGTCTGATAATTCTGAGTAGTCAGGAAAAATATATTGCAGCTAAAGATCCATCCATCTATCTATCTATCTATCTATCTATCTATCTATCTATCTATCTATCTATCTATCTATCTATCTATCTGTCTGTCTATCTGTCTGCCTGTCTGTTTGTCTGTCTGTCTACTAGCAAAGCCTAGCAACTAGCCTAGGAGATTCTATAACAACATGTTATTTAAGCTAGCAATGTGCTAAATTATGCTAGAAACATGCTAGCAACTGGCAAAGGTATTAGCCTAAGTCATTCTAAAAATTATAAATCATATTAGCAACATGTTAAACGCTGCAATGAGTTAAATATTTACATTCTAACAATGTGTTAAATCATGTTAGCAACATGTTTTAGCATGCTAACAATGTACAGTAACATGTTAAATCATGCTATAAACATGTTAGCAATATGCTAAAACATGACAAACTTCAGTTATTTTAAACGTTCACACAATACTTTGTCAAGCCAACATCACTGTTTTTTTGTTTTTTTTGGCGCCCCACTTTAACTGAAGCCTTCTTTGTGTACAATAGAAAAACAAATCATCCTCCTTAAAAGAACTTGTCATTAAAACATCCTGTTCATTTATCCATGTTTGTAGGCCTACAGCATGCTATTATTCTGTGGCTGGTTTGTGCTGAACAGGGTTAAAAATTGTCAAAGGCTAATGAAATAGGACAGTACAGTGTAGACATTTAATGAAACGGGCATGTTTACACACAGCTATCATCACCATTCAAAATATGTGTAGCTGTTTACGGCACCTTCATGAACCTGTGAAAAAATCCGCTTGGAAACGATGCGATCAGCGACAGATGGTCTGTGTCCATAGCATCTCTGAGATTGTAGCGCAGAGCTCACAGTTCGGTATTATTTGTAACAGGTGAGGAGACAAATGACATGAAGCGCTGATTACACAAGCATATTATTTGCATGTTGTTGTGAGTCAGGCTGCTGGAGTGTGAAGAGATGATGCCCCTCCAGCTGCAGTCTGTCAGATGGAAGCGATCTGTTAACTGAGTGTGAATCCCATTCTCGCTGCTGCTGAATAAACATGGTATCACCCCAGACACAACTGGTCACTTGTGTAAACGGTGTAAACCTGCTTGGCTTTTACATTTATACTGGATATGTTAAGGTTGCCATCCAATATCAGAAACAATACAATACAAAACAAAACAAAACAAAACAAAGAACGTCAACATTTATTTATTTATTTATTTTTTGAAAGAAGTCTCTTAGGCCCACCAAGGCTGCATATACAGTAAAACAGCAATATTGTGAAATGTTATTACAATTTTACTTCACTGTAAAAAGTGATAAGTTGACTTAACTTAAAAAAATTGAGAAAACCCGTTGCCTTAAAATGATTAAGTAAATAGTAGTTAAAAAAAAAAAAAGTTAAGTGAACTTGACAATTCACTTAACTTATTTTTTTAATTATCATTAATTAAAATTTTTAAGGCAACAGGTTTCCTCAATTTTTTTTAAGTTAAGTTAACATCACTTTTTACAGTTTTTCTTTTCTTTTCTTTTCTTTCTTTCTTTATAAAGCACTTTCACACAATGACCGGTTGATCCAAAGTGCTGTACAATACAGCTAAAATAAAACAAACAAGAAACCGCAAAATACAATATAACAATGCAATTGACATGGCTAAATAAAAGCTATTATAGCTATTATACAGGGGACAGCTATTATTACAATTTTAAATAACTGTTTTCTATTTTAATATTTTTAAAATGCAATTTATTCCTGTGATGACAAAATTTTACTCCATTACTCTTAATTGTCACTTGATCCTTGAGAAATCAGTTTTATTTGTTGATTTGTTCAGTTATTACAGTTTTTTACAATCATTTTTGCACTAATAACAGAACCTTCATGTCATTTTTCAAAACTGTAGACACATAATTCACAACTGATGATCAAAATGCAAATTTTTTCAAAACATTTAACACTTTTTTTCAAATGCTTGGATACACATAAACCAAAGATCTTTTGTTCATTGAACTAAAATCACTGGTTCAAAATGACACAACTTAACATCAAAGTATTACTATTTCAAAATGCAACTCCCACATTACATCTGAATTGAGTGTTTATTCATTTCATTACAATGATCTAACTATTAATTGATACAACTGCTCAAAATGCTCCGTAACTGTTGCATAACTCTTGAAGCATAGTTTTTATGGAAAATTATGAACAATATTAAATGTTTAGATTATGAAAGCAACTGAGGACTGAGTATGTTCAGGTATGATCAGTGTCAAGATGCCTGTTGTCGGGAGAAGAAAAAAAATCCCCAATAATTCTATATCATTGTTATCAGTATTTGTTTTTCCTACAGTAAATGTCTTTTTAGAGGGTGATAGAGCTGGAAGCTGATGAAAACCATTCGTATTTTTGGATGAGGCAGGCCATGACATGGAGGAGAGGTTGAGAGCGGCCCAGAACGATGTTCACTGGGGGCCTGAATGTGATTTTGAGGGGACCCCATAGCAAAATCAGTGCAATGGGCCCAGAATTCCTCGCAACTGACAGCAATCATGGTTTCAGGCCCATCCACAGTTTATCACCTTGTATTTACCCCCATACTCTCCTTTCCTTACTGTAACCCGACTGAGGAGTTTTTCTCCACATCGAGGTGGAAGGTTCACAATTATAGACCCCCTCACAAACAAGTCTCTCTTCTCCAGGCCATAGATGATGCATGCAATGACATCACAGGAGACCAATGTCAGGCCTGTCTTTGCCATGCCAGAAGATTTTTATCCAAGATGTAAACAGATGTTTAACAGTTACAGTTTTTTTTTTCAATTGTTAACAAGCATTATTCAATACTGAAACCACATTTTCAAAACTGTTCACACATTCAGCGATACATAAGTCTATGTGGACCAAACTGTGAATCACTTTTCATTGCTTTCAGACAAAATGCATGCAATGACCAAATTTTTCAAAATCCACAAACACTTTTGTCATTCATACTCCACAACCTGCTAAACACTCTACATTTTCAGCACATTTTTCAGATGCTAACACACTGCTTTCAAAACTGATAAAAGCACATTCAAATCAGAACGATGGCAAACTGTCCATTTCTGCAGGAATTATATTGAAATATAAAATCTTTGCAGAATACTGTATTTATTATGAAATTGAATAATAATTACTCCAAACACAACTAAATGCAATTTCAGCTGAAAGCCAAGCTAAATGTCCTATTTTTAGTCTTTTTCTTCTTCTTCTTCTTTGTTTTCTTCTTTCTTTTTTTGGTTATCTTTTGATAAATGGATGGCTTTGGAATTATTTGGTTTGGAAACATGGATCAGGGAAGACACATTGGTGGGGGGAAAAAGAGTGGCAGAGAGAGGGAGGACTAGAACCTTCACAGTACTGAACATCCATCCATTTATTCCATCCATTTTCCCTAGCGCTTGTCCTATGTAGGGTCATGAGGCTGGAGCCTTTCCTGGGTCATAGGCAGGAAAACCCCCTGGACAGATGTCCAGTCCATCACACACATTCATATTCACACTCACTACAGTCTCCAGTTCACCTGTCCTGTATATCTTTGGATTGTGGGAGAAACCCAGAGTAAACCGACATCAACATGTAGAGAACATACAAACTCAACACTCAAAGGTCTTCTGGGACTTCAGTACTGCACATACACCTCATTATACTAGACTGGTGTTGTTGTTGTTGTTTTTTTTTTTTTTTTTTTAATAATTATTGCTTCAGAATTTACAGTTTTTTACAATCGTTATAACAATTTTTCCAATACTTTTAACAATTTTCCTAAACTCAGCACAGTTGAGTTAGCACAACATCCGTCTGTGTAGGCTATACAATTAACACATTTCTTGTTGCTTTGACACAAAATGCATACAGTTAACACAAATTTAAAATACTTGAACTTCTTTTACACACAAGCTCAACCAAGACCAAAACAATGTAATTTTACTGGCAAATTTTCTAATGCTTTCACACTGTATGTCAGAACAGATAACATCATGTTCTAAAACTAAATTATAGGCTAAAGTCAAAGTGAACAGCTGTTCATATTGTGAATTGAAACACAAATATGTCCCCTGTATTTTATTTAATTGTTAATGAGAAACAGCTGATCGAAGTAATGCAAATATATACATTACAGCTGATTCCCATATAGGAAACACACTCAGGTGTTGAGGTTCTTTCAATTACATGAGCATATGGTATAAAGTAAAAGAGGACCTCTTTGGGCTGATTTTGTGTGGAAAAGGATCAATACAGAGCAACACACAAAAAAAAAAAAGAAGAAAAATGCGTGCACGAAGGAGAGGAGTGGGACAAGGACAAGGGAGAGGGAGTGGGAGAGGAGTTAGAATGTGTGTTGGCGCTCAAAGAAGGGCCAGCGCTAGAGTAACTGGTGAAATAAGAGCTACTATAATAGATCATGTCATAAACCATGGGCTATCATACAGAGAGGCTGGTGAACGAGTACAGCCAAATCTCAGCCGGGACACAGTGGCATCCATTGTTCGGATTTTTCGAGAAACTAACAGGTAGGATATTGTATGAGAGCTTCTCCTACTGCAAAGTGTAAATTTTACCATGTATTACAGTGACTGTATGCCTCCTGTCTCTAATATGTAACACTATTTTGTCTCTCTAAGGATTCAACGTCTACCTCCCTCAGGGGGCAGAGGAAAGCTCCTAAATGAAGAACAGGAACTTGCAATTGTCAAGTCAAGTCAAGTTGAGCTTTATTGTCATTCCGCTACATGCGGGGGCATACAGTGGAACGAAATGTCGTGCCTCACAGGACCACGGTGCTACATAAATACAGGCATACAACAATGGAGTAAGACAATATAAACCTATACACAACTATCCTACTGATAGATTTTGACTATAAATATAAATATACTATCTATAAAAAAGTACCTATACAAACTAAAAAATACAAACTATACGAATGCTTCAGATAAGTACTGTACATGTGCAAGGAGAAACATTGAGTTCAAGCAGCTGGCTGGGGAACAGTGCAGGATGATTTGTAGTGCATGAGCATGTAAACATACATATATTACGGAGTTCTTTTGTGGGATTTGTGTACACACAGCAGTGTGTGTGAAAAGTGACTAGTGCGCATAGAGGAGGAGAGTGTGCTACTACAGGTGGTTTGTACAGGCCCACTCACCTGTGTGTAGCACACTTCGAATTGCACGTTACATGTTTCAGGAGGTAGGGGGTTTGTATGGGGGTTCAGAGAGGGCGGGTGATTTGAGTTCAGGGCTCTCACAGCCTGGGGAAAAAGCTGTTGAGCAGTCTGGCAGAGCGGGCTCTGATGCTCGGTACCGTCTTCCTGATGGTAGGAGCTGGAAGAGACTGTGGGAGGGTGTGTGAGTCCTTCACGATACTATTGGCTTTGCTGGAGCATCGTGTGAGGAAAATATCCAGGATGGAGGAGAGGGGCACCGATGATCCTTGCAGCGGTGTTCACTGTCCGTTGTAGGGTCTTGCGGTCTGCTGCAGTACAGTTCCCGTACCAGACAGTGATGCAGCTGGTCAGCACACTCTCAATGGTGCCCCTGTAGAAAGTGGTGAGGATGGGTGGAGGAGACTTGCTCTTTTCAGCCGGCGGAGGAAGTGTAGGCGCTGTTGTGCCTTCTTGGAGAGTGACATGGTGTTGGTGGACCAGGTGAGATCCTCTGTGATGTGCACCCCAGGAATTTAGTGCTGCTGACTCTCTCCACAGGCGAGCTGTCGATGGTCAGTGGGGGTGATCACGGAGTTTCTCCTGAAGTCCATCACAACCTCCTTTGTCTTACTCACATTGAGGGACAGGTTGTTAGTGCCACACCATTCAGCCAGCTGTGCCACTTCCTCTCTGTAGTGCGTTTCATCGTTGTTGCTGATGAGGCCTACCACTGTTGTGTCATCAGCGAACTTGATGATGTGGTTGGAGCTGGACTTGGCAGTGCAGTCGTGGGTCAGCAGCGTGAAGAGCAGTGGGCTGAGCACACAGCCTTGTGGGGCACCTGTGCTCAGTGTGGTAGTGCTCGAGGTGTTGTGGCCGACACGGACTGACTGAGGTCTTCCGGTTAGAAAGTCCAGGATCCAATTGCAGAGGGAATTGTTAAGGCCCAGCAGGTTGAGTTTATTTATGAGCTGTTGTGGGATTATTGTGTTGAATGCTGAGCTGAAGTCAATGAACAGCATTCTAACGTAGGAGTCTTTATTTTCTAGGTGGGTAAGAGCCAGGTGGAGAGTGGAGGAAATTGCATCGTCCGTAGAGCGGTTCGGACGGTATGCAAACTGGAGCGGATCGAGTGTGTTGGGAGGCTGGTTTTGATGTTGTGCATGACTAACCTCTCAAAGCACTTCATTATGATTGAGTCAGTGCTATGGGACGGTAGTCATTTAGACAGGACACAGGTGATTTCTTTGGTACCGGTATGATTGTTGTGGATTTGAGACATGTGGGGACGACTGCCTGGCTCAGCGAGGTGTTGAAGATATCTGTTAGGACATCTGTCAGCTGTGCAGCGCAGTCTTTCAGTACAC
This sequence comes from Onychostoma macrolepis, assembly GCF_012432095.1. Classification (NCBI taxonomy): domain Eukaryota; kingdom Metazoa; phylum Chordata; class Actinopteri; order Cypriniformes; family Cyprinidae; genus Onychostoma; species Onychostoma macrolepis. The sequence continues at coordinate 11,381,719 of NC_081163.1, forward strand.
GGCCAGGTATGTTGTCGGGACCCGCAGCCTTGCGTGGGTTGATCCTAGATAGGGACTTCCTTACGTCGGCTGGAGACAGACAGAGCGCCTGGTCGTTGGGAGGTGTGGGCAGTTTTGTGCAGGTGTGTCATTCTGCATTTCAAACCGTGAGTAAAAGTGGTTGAGTGTATCTGGGAGGGATGTGTCGTCATCACAGGCCTGTGGCGGGGCTTGTAGTCTGTGATGGTCTGAATAGCTTGCCACAGGCTCCGTGTGTCACTGCTGTCTGTGAAGTGATTGTTGATTTTTGAGCATATGACCGTTTTGCATTTTTGATGCTGCGGGACAGATTAGCTCTTGCTGTTTTGAGGGCTGCTTTATCTCCTGATCTGAATGCTTCATCTCTGGTCTTTAGCAGCCCACGAACCTCTGCTGTCATCCATGGCTTCTGGTTGGCGCGTGTGGTGATGGTCTTGGTGACTGTCACATCATCAGTGCACTTTTGGATGTAAGCAGTCACAGTTTCAGTGTACTCCTGCAGGTCTGTGTGGTTGTTGTAGGTGGCCGCCTCTTTAAACATGTTCCAGTCTGTGTCCTGGAAGCAGTCCTGCAGTGCTGAGGTGGCATTGTCTGGCCATACCTTGATCTGTTTGTGAACCGGTTTGGCCAGTTTCAGAAGTGGTCTGTATGCTGGGATTAGCATAACAGAGATGTGGTCTGAGTACCCGAGGTGGGGCGGGTTCAGCTTTGTATGCGCTCTTAACTGTTGTGTAAACAAAGTCCAGTGTGTTATTTCCCTTGTTGCAAAGTTCACATGTTGGTAGAACTTTGGCAAAACTGTCTTTAGGTTTGCGTGGTTGAAGTCACCGGCTATGATGAAAAAGCCGTCGGGGTTATTTGTTTGTTGTTCGCTGATGGCGCTGTACAGCTCATGACGCGTCCTTTGCGTTTGCGCTGCGGTGGGATGTATACCGCGACAATAACAATGGCCGTGAACTCCGCGGCAGATAGAACGGTCGACACTTCACAAACATAAACTCCACCAGCGATGAACAGTGTTTTGTCACTACCCCAGCATTGTTACACCATTCTTTGTTGACGTACACACACAAGCCACCGCCACGAGTCTTACCAGACAGTGATGAATCTCTGTCCGCGCGGTAGCAAGTTAGTCCGTGCAGCTGAATGGCGGAGTCCGGGATGTTGTCGTTCAGCCATGTTTCAGTGAAAACAAACACACAACAATCCCTTGTCTCATGCTGTGTAGATCGACTGAGTTGAATTAAGTCCAGTTTGTTTTCCAGAGAGCGAACGTTTGAGAGCATGAGTGTTGGAAGAGCCGGTCTTGTGGGGTTTTCCCTCAGCCTAGCTCGTATACCTCCGCGCTTACCGCGCTTCCGTCCTCTCTCACACCGCTTGCGGCGCCGCCTTGTGCGGGTGGCGACAGTAAGCGGGCAGCGGCCTCGAGGTCCGGCTTCAGCAGTAAACAGAGGCCTCGTAGCTTCTCAGTAGCCGCCGGCGAGAGTTGGTCTTTGTATGCGTTGCCGATATCCAAAAGTCTTTGGCGAACATATTTGAGTTTAGGAGTGATTTCCTTATGAACTAGCGCTAAATTTACACTATTTGGAGACGAACAGACGACATTAAAAGACAAAAAAGCACCGTCTTTGGGACCTGGAGCAGCCGCCGCGTCTGATCGCGCCGCCATCTTGGATCCAACCAACATGGTGATTGCTGACAATGAAGTTAAATTGAAGGACATTCAGTCGAGAGTTGTAGAAGACAATCTTGTCTTTGGGAACATTGCAGCAATCAGAATAACACCCATTTCTCGGACTCTAGCTAAACACAGAGTGCGAATGAAACCACTATACAAAGTTCCTTTTGAAAGGAACAGTGAGCGCATCAAAGAACTCCGTCGCCAATATGTCCAAGTAAGGTTATGTAGTACAGTCATTACTGTACACTACATAGTGTGTTTTGCAGTAAACTTCTCTATAAACCTGGAGTACAGTAGGACATACAGTAAAGCATTTACACACACTGTGTCTGATTACTTTCAGAGAGTCATGGAGTTGGAGGCCAATCAAGTCCCTCATGAAATGATCTACGTTGATGAGGCTGGTGAACTTGACAAAAAGGCGTCGGTGTGGAAGAAACATAATTGGTAAAAGGGCCACAGTTACCGTGCCGGGCCAGAGAGGAGCCAACATCACCATGTGCGCCACAATCTCCATCAATGGTGCACTCCTGAATAAATGTGTGATTGGCCCATACAACATCGACCGCCTTCTCCTGTTTTTAGAAGACTTGCATGAAAGACTTGTGCCAGAGGTAGAAAGGGGACAGGTAATGTCAATATATGTGATCACGTGGGACAATGTGGCATTCCACCATTCCCAGTGCAGTCACAGCCTGGTTTGATTCCCATCCGAGGATGATGTTCCTTTTCGTTGCCCCTTACTCCCCTTTCCTCAACCCCATTGAGGAGTTTTTCTCAGTCTGGAGATGGAAGGTTTTTGACCATCGTCCACAGGACCAAATGTCCCTCCTGGATGCAATGGATGCTGCATGCCAAGACATCACAGCTGAACACTGCCAGGGGTGGATCAGGCATACCAAAAGATTCTTCCCAAGATGCCTTGCCAGAGAAGATATCAGATGTGATGTGGATGAGAACATGTGGCCAAATGCAGAAGACCAGGGTCGATTAGACTACATTTATTAGAATTATGTTTTAATTCTTCGGTGGGTTTTTCTGTTTGTATATTCATATAATACAGTAAATGACAGCTATCTTGCACATTTTGTTTTCTTGCATTGTTTTCTTTCTTGTTTTCTAATACAAATAAAGCCTTTACTGCAGCAATTCTGTCTCGGTCTCTTTTTTCCCACATAAACCGTTCATTCTATAAAGCTACTCTGAGATGGGTCATTCAATTTTTGTATAAAATTTCTGCAACAAAATAAACCCAAATAGAAAAAGAAACTGTACTGTAAAACACAACCTATGATCAATGCAATATACTCTCTATTGTGGTCAGACCTGACACCTAAAACGATGCAGTTTCTGTAATTCCATTTGATGTTAGTGTTTTTATGATATTGTGCTATGATTGATTAAATGTTACTGTTGGAAGAAAACATGTGTTAGTGTTTTGGACTAATAATTTGATTTTGAGACATGTTTGTAGTGTTTTGGTAGATGTAGTGTATTGTGTTAGTTTATTATCGTAATTTGAAAATTAGTGTTGGAGTTTTGTTTGCAATGTGTGATTTTGAGCATGAAATTAACCGTTTTGTCAATTGTGTGTTGAAGGTGTGTTGGTGCGTTACAGTTTTTTACAATCGCTAGGACACATCTCTCAATACTAAAGTCACTTTTTCAAAACTCTTCACACAGTGAGCACAACAGCAGTCTGTGTGAGCTAAACTGTGGATCATTTTTCATTGCTTTGGCACAACATGCATTCATTGACTTCTTTCAAATTCCATGAATTCTTTTCTCATTTCGACATAACTGTCAAAACTCTGTGTACTTACAGCCCAGTTTGCACACGTTTACATACTCTTTTCAAAATTGTTAAACTTGAGTTCAAAACAATAACATAATACAAAACTGAATAAAACAGCAATTTTCTGCATTTCTACAATAATATTTCATTAAAATATATTTAGAAAAAGAAAATGAAATGCTATCAAAACTGTTGGACCAACCACAGGTGATTCCTTTTATAGCTGAAGACCTACATGTGTTACTCCTTTACATAATTTCATTATCATCAATAAATGTATTTGCATTGAATAATTTGCATTGTGATGTAAACATGGACCATGCCGGACATAGAGAAGTGGCTGAAAGAGCAAGAGGGAGACGTATGCGTGGTGGAAGAAGAATAAGAGCAAGATCAAGAGCTGTAGTCTCAGATGAGATCAGGGCAACTATAACTGATTATGTAATAAATCATGGTCTTTCAATGAGAGAGGCTGGTCTGCGAGTGCAGCCAATTCATCACTAAACACCAATGACTTGTACATATGTGATACAGTCATTTTAGACACTTCCAAAACTGTTGCAACAGAGATGGAAATACAATTTTTAAATAAATGAATTATGTTTCCATCTTCGTTTCCACAGTTTTGGAAGTGCCTTTTTCTGTTCTAAAGAAGGGGGTGTCCCAATACTTTTGTCCATATAGTGTATGTACAAGTCGTTGGTGTTTAGTGATGAGTTTTAGGCTCAAGATCTGCATTTAAAGTCACACCAGAGGTGTTCAGCTTGGATTAGGACTTGGCTTTCTGCAGACCAGTCAAGTTCTTCCACACTGACTAAATCAATCATTTCTTTTTGAACCTTGCCTTATACACAGAGACACTGACATGTTAGAATAGAAAAGAGTCCTGTCCAAACTGTTGCTATAAAATTAGAAGCAAACAATTCCCTAGAATATCATTATATGCTTAAATATTAAGATTTGTACTCATGGAAATTACTAAAGTAGTCAAACCTGTTCATTAGAAGGGGGTGACCCAATACTTTTGGCAATATAGTGTATCAGCAGAAGATTGCCAGGGATGGATCAGGCATGCCAAAATATTCTTTCCTATTGCCCTAGATGACATACGATGTGATGTGGATGAGAATCTGTGGCCGAATGCAGTACATAGAGTTGATTAGGATTCCTACAATGCAGTATATATACAAATGTATATACAAATTCTTGCATTTTGGAATAACTTTGAAAAGTAAAAAAATATATATTGAAACATATAACATCATGTCTAATTCATTCCTGTAACATATATTTTGCTGTAAACAGTAGTCCTAAGTAGGTGTCCTTCTTTTACAGAAGAAAACATTGTTTAATGTCACCTGTTGTTAGTGTTTTTTAGGTCTTACTTTTATAGATGACCAAGTGTGATTGTTAACTGACAACCCTTGCTAGTGTTATGAAAGAATGAGCTGGTCTGAGACATGTATGAAGTGTTTTGATAGTTGTTGTGCATTTTGAATGTGAAATGAACTGCTGTGCCAAGCTGAAAGTTGGTTAGGAGAAGTGTGTGAAGAGTTTTGAAAAAGTGACTTTAGTATTGAGAGATGTGTCCTAGCCAACCTGGGGCCTCATTTATAAAATGTTGCGCAGAAACCGTCCTAAATTTGATCTTACGATCGTTTCTCAGAAATGCGTACGTGCGATTCATAGAATGAACGTACGAACAGAAAACGAGCGTACGCGCCTATTTCAGATGTGAAATCTATGAATTGCAAATTATCTTGAACTTGCGCGCAGTTGAATGGTTTCAGCTCTCTGCCTTGTAAACGACTCCTAATTAATATCATTAACATATAAAACATCACCAATCATCATAATTTAGAACAGCGACCTGCAAGAACAGCTTACATTTGAAAAATTCTGCATTACTCCGACAATAAAAAGTGCGTACGTCTGCTCGGATCCTGACGTGACGCTAAGCACTTTTCCACGTCAAAGACCGTTTTTATAAATATGAGCGTTGGCGTGGATTTAAGCGTACGCACACTCTAAGATCAAATCTGTGCGTACGCACGCTTTATAAATGAGGCCCCTGGTCTCATAAAAATACGTACCTCTGCGCACTTTTTGTGCGACACCGTTTTGCACGTTTCGCCGCAGTTTCAAATACACTGAGTGGCGCTAAAACACAGGTTCACTATGTGAACCCTGGCACGTTTTTATTACGTAGATATTGGTATGTATTGCTGTTTTTTTATTACGTTACTTCAGATACGTATTGCGGCGGTTCAGAATTCAAATATCCGGGGACTGTCGCTAAAAGTTAATGCTCTATCATGTTGGAAGTATGCCCCACACCAAATCCAGCCCTAAACCTACCCGATAGTGTTAACAAATGCAAAACTGATATTAAAATGTATTAGCTGATGCAACTGTGCCATTTGAACTTCCTTTTACGCAGATTTTAACTGCTTTGTCGAACCGTAGTTACACGGGATTCGAACCGGTGCTTCGCGTCTCCTAAGTACGTTTTCGTATTCCGTGAGCTACCGAACAAACTAATTATGTATGAAAACCCATAGATATGAAGATGGATGTGTGCGATGCTAACGTTCGAAAGTATCAGTTTTCAAATTTCCCAGCATATTAATATTGTTTTGAAGTCATGATATTCTTCAAGTAATTGTGCGAAAATTACGCTTTATTAATCGCAACTCTGTAAATTTGTGTGAAAGTGTTCATTTATTTTGGAAACTGTAGTGATATGTACTTATTGGTATGTATTTCATGTCACGCTAAAAAGTGCACCCAGGTACGTAAATGCCATGAGACCAGGTAGGTCCTAGCGATTGTAAAAAACTGTAAGAGTTTAGGAATATTGTTAGAAGTATTGGAAAATATGTCATAGCGATTGTAAAAAACTGTATTTATTTTTATTATATATATTTTTTTCTTGACTTTCTATATGCATTTTTATGTAGCCTATTTTTATTTTTCACAAGTAAATTTTGTAAATGTTGATGGGTTTTGTTTTTGGTAAAGAAATAGGGTGGAAATGCTGCTTTTCACATTCGTTATTTGTGCTGTAATACAGTTAGTAAAATGAAAAGATGTTATTCTTATCCAATAATGAAATACTTATGTTACAAATCATTCAAACTTCAAAGATATAAGTTCATCGTTTATGTAATGATGTAATGTTTTTTTTAAATCAGTGTGTTATGAATGAAATGTATTTGTTTTGAATGAGAATGGTTCCCAGTGTTATGATGAAACAAGCTTATTTTGAGACCTATATGAAGTGTTTTGCTGGTCTGAGTGAGTTTTGGAGGTGAGATCAACTTTTTGGCCAAGATTCGTGTTGGTAATGCAGACTGCATGAACAGTTTTGAAAATGTGGTTTCAGTATTGAACAATGCTTGTTAGCAATTGAAAAAAACTGTAAACTTTAACTAATGAAAACATCCATTATGATGTGGATGAGAACCTGTGGCCAAACCCACAAGACAGGGTTGAGTGGCCAAACCCACAAGAGCAGTGAGGAACTGTGACTTTTCTAATCAATTTTTTTTAACCTGTTGTGAGTTGATTATTTCATCAATAATTTTCAAATGTTTAATGATTCCAGTGTCTGTACTTTTCTCTCTAGTCTATAACAATGATGCAAGAATGTGTAGAACCATAATGAAAGCTGCATCATGTGTTTTGAACAACTATATTTAATGATTGTACTAACAACTAAACAGTGAAATATGGGTATTTTGTGTGTGGATGATCTAAAGTAAAGTTCCTATGATATTTCATAATAAATTATTTTTTTGAACCAATGCTTCTGCAAATGCAAGGCTTCTTTAAAGATATGAACACAATATGCAAAGTTTTGGACCACTGGAAAGCCTGTGTTACAAATAATGACAGTTTTGAGTTTGGTGTCTAGAGTTTTGAAAAATTACATGAAGGTTCTGTTATTAATGCAAAAAATGATTGTAAAAAACTGTAATATTGGTTCAACTTATTAATGTTGAAACAGTTTTTGATGCTTAGTAATTTTATTTGAAAACCATAATACATTTTTAAGGATTCCTTGATGAATAGAAAGTTAGAATAGAGAGTAAGAAAGTAAATAGATAAATAAATAAATAACAGCATTTATTTGACAGACAGCTTTTGTAACATTCTACACACACACACACACACACACACAAAAGAAAGAAAAATTGTAATTATTCCAAACATTTGACCAAGCATTTATATAAACTATAGAACTGAATTTATGATATGTTATACATTTTGTGACTGGTTTATATAAAAATGTCATTTTTCTTTAGTGCAATCCAAACACCCAAACACCTCCTTCGGTGTTCACCCTGTTTGTTTGATCATTTTAACAGAGACTAATTGCCCTCCTCTAAACTCACGTTGGCATCCCATTAGCTTGACGGAGAGTTTTCGATGATTGTCAGAGGAGAATATCAGTCTGAGCCCCCTCCAGGCTTTTGCGGTTCTTTCCTTCCTTTTATTTTTTCCACCTGCAAACAACCATTTCACCTTGACAAGGATGAGTCGAGTCAGATGAGCAGGGAAAGCTGCTGTTCTACACGGTTAGCATTTTCCCTCAGTGTGCTCAGGTCTCTGCTGATGGGAGCTCAAATCACTCATCCTCAGCTTGAACTTGGAAACCAGCAGGATTCCTTTGAATCTACCTCCCTTTCATGTTTTTCGCCCTCCTTTTCTCTTTTTCTGTTGTCAAACTGTGAGCTGGATTATGACAGTCTTTACTGTTTGCTGGCAGCAGCAAGCATCTGTAATTTGTCATTAGTGAAGATTTTTTGCTCGTAATTCAAGATATTTGTGAATTGCTCCACAATTATTCATATGGTTATTTGGGCTCATTGTCATCCTTCATGAATAAATTATGACATTTTCTGCATGTTTCCCTGGAAATAATTCTTTTTCGGATCTGTCTTCTGTCCTTTGAGCAAATAGTGATTGTTTGAAACTGTTCTGAAGCTTCAGAGGCAAATTAAGATATCAAATGAATGATATTTGCTAATTGATAGATAATATAATAGATCTCTCTGAAAGAATACTACCGTTGTGTCTGAGGTGATCGTTTCCACCTCTCCCATCTGGGCCTCACACGGTGGGCCTCACGCTGACTATTCTGCTCCACCGGACTGCTGGTGAAGAGGAAGATCCATCAAATTCAGTGGGAGGTGAAGCCACAGACAGTGAAAAGACAGATGAGTTTGCTAATCAGTGACACAGGCACATACAGTGTGTCCAGTATTCCCTAAGATTAATGATGGCTCCTCTTAAAGTCACTGCTGTCTTACTGTATAAGTGAAAGAACGAAATGGCCAATAAAAGCTCAATTTTGAATCCAATTTGACTCAGTAAGGGAGAAATGTAATTCTGATATCCGAGCATGCAATGTTATATTGGATGACTCAAATGGATGTTAGATTAGGTTTGTCAGTATTGGATGCCAATGCCAGTAAAATATCACACCAATACACTGATATCTACATGCTATTTAACACAATCCTTCACTGAACGAGTAAAGTTTGATATTAAACTAAATAAGTGTTTTTCAAGCAATTATTCCAGTATGCCCTCATCACTGAAAACCATATTAAGAGCAGTGAGTTTTATCTTTTTCTTTTCTCAGAATTGTAATTTGACATTAATGCATTGCACAGAGTGGCAGGTCAATTAAGCTTCAGCTATCAAATGTTTAAGAAAAAGATTTTATGAATTTATTATCTAAACAATTTGTATGTGTGGCAAGGAAATTAAATCACCATTCTGAGCAGTAATAATCTGTTTTAATTTCTTTTTTCCACATTTCCAGTACACCATTCATTACATAATGACAGCTTCACTACTAAAAAAAAAAAAGGAGGTCAAGATAAATTTGGTGTTTGATTCACATTTCCACAATTCACACGAGTATTCAGACATTAAATAGAAAGAGAGGACTATATTAGAAGGATACAACAAAACCTAACTCAGTCCTTTTGCTGATCACACTATTGATGGAAAGATGATATCAGTTTGGACGCGCACGTATGGAATATAGTTGAAACCTCTTTTGGAAATAAAAGGGAAAATGACTGTCAGTTGTGAAAAGGTCTTGTTATATTTATTGATACAGAGGAAGGTGAAATGTTCCATTCTATTATGTCCACAGGCATCATCAGCGGAGAAAATAGTCTGTGCATCAATTTCCAAGGAGTGTTACAAAGATCTGTGTTTAGAGTGAAGTGTGGTTCAATTTGAGTTTTACAGTATTTGAAATAAATCTCCTAAAGGTTCTTGAAGGCAACACAGATTACTGTGAGAAATGCTAGCAAAAGGTAGTTTTTTTTCACAGTGGCTTCCCAAAACCACACACACACATAAATTACAAGACATGCCAATTACCAACAATCAACAAAACCAATTTTACTAACAAAAACAAACTATTTGCTATTTTAGCTTGCTTCTACAATTCTTTGAGTTCCTTTGTGATTGGCGTTTCACAGGATTCGTACCCAAGTAGTCCATAAGTGCAATACTCTACCAGGTGAGCCATCGAGCTTTATACATCATCTGAAAGCTGAATAAATAAGCTTTCCATTGATGTATGGTTTGATAGGATCAGACAATATTTGGCTGAGATACAACTATTTGAAAATCTGGAATCTGAGGGTGCAAAAAAATCTAAATATTGAGAAAATCACCTTTAAAGTTGTCCAAATGAAGTTCTTAGCAATGCATATTACTAATCAAAAATGAAGTTTTGATATATTTACGGTAAGAAATTTACGAAATATCTTCATGGAACATGATCTTTACTTAATATCCTAATTATCGATAATTTTGACCCATACAATGTATTTTTGGCTATTGCTACAAATATACCCCAGCGACTTAAGACTGGTTTTGTGGTCCAGGGTCACATTTGTGTGAAAAGGAATCAAAGTTGTTGGAATTGCCACTAGAGACATTTGAGCTGGAAACTGCAGTCAATTGTATGGATATGTGTGTTTTTGGAGAGGCACGGTTTTCCTGAGAGCAACGTGCCATTTTAAAATTAGCAAAAGTATAGCATTAAAACTGTAGTCCATATGGCATGTGTTATTAGGTGGCCTTAACTACTATGTACTTACATCAAAAAATAAGTACAATGTACTTATTGTATTGCAAAACACTTTTGCTGCTATTGAGGTGGGATATGGGTAAGGTTAGGGACAGGTTAAGTGGAATGGGTAGGTTTAAGAGTGGGTTAAGGTGTAAGGGATGGGTCAACAGAGTAATTATAAAATGTAATTACAAAAATTAATTACAGATGTAACTACATATAGGTATTTTTAAAAATATAAGTACAATGTAAAAATGTATGTACACAATAAGTGCATTGTACACTCTCAGAAATAAAGTTACAAAAGCTGTCACTGGGGCGGTACCTTTTCAAAAGGTACATGTTTGTACCTAAAGGGTCCATTTTGGTACCTTAAAGGTACATATTAGTACTTAAAGTGTACATATTTTAACCTAATAGGTACAATAATAGGTACCGCTCCAGTGACAGCTTTTGTACCTTTATTTCTGAGAGTGTATCAAATGATTAATTTAAATGTAACATTGTAGTTAAGGCCACCTAATATAAAGTGGGACCTGTTCAACAATTAAAGTCTTCTGAAGCGGAATGAAAGCTTTATGTGACAAACAGACTGACTGTGTAGGTGTCAACATTCACACATTCACGCATTTTCAAACAAGGTGCTTCAAGAAGCATTGTGAAGGTTTTATTCTCATGTGTCTCATGGTCATTTTCTGACTAACTTTCATTATGTTCATTTTGAGGGCGACAGAAAGCTATTATATGTCTCAGAAAAATCACAGGTTTTGAATGACATAAGGGTATGTAAACAATGACAGAATTCTCATTTTTATGTGAGCAAACGAGTTCACCAGAGTGACATTTTGGCTGAAAAACACACAAAAAAGAAAAGACCCTAAAAAATGTCACAAAAAAAAAAAAAAAAAATTTCATGTATAGAAAGCGGGTCCTGAATTTTAAGTCACATCAGTCTTTGAAGTGCTGATCTTCAGAATAGAGACGTTTGACTGTGTCTTGCCTATCATCTCCCCTGCTGTTTTATCTTACTGCCTGGAGTGAGGGAGATGACACAGCTCCTTACAGGAAGCCCCTTTCACAGAATCATCACAACACTTCCCACTACTGCCTATAAGCTATGTGTCTGTCATAGCTCTTACACGCTTTGTTGAAAAGAATCCTCTGCATATCCACATAAACTACAGAAATGAAAACTAAATACATTTAAATCTGATGTGTGGATTATCAGGCAGAGATTTTTTTTTTTTAATGCTGGAGTGGTCTGGCCAGTATTGATATACTTTCCAGGTTCAAACCAGCGTATTTGATTGTAGGGTTGATGTTAGCTTTATGTTGGGCTACATTTAGCTTACGGCAAACTGCACCTTTCAGTTCCATTCGGAAATGGGGTTACTTTATAACCAATCTCCTACAGAGACTCGATCTATGAAACACTGAAGAGGTGGTTGTGGTTTGCACAGTTTCTTTCATTTCAGCCAAAGAGTTCTGACAACATTGAAGGTCAGCCCTTTAGTCTCTAAGACAGAAGGTTTGACCTGATCTGCTGTTTCAGCTGTAAGACCTCACAAAGTGACCTTGTTGTGCAATCAAATGTGGCTTTTGAACTATTGAGACAGTGATTGCTCAAATGTCTGAAGGCTTTGAAGGACTTGTATGGAAGGAATATTTATTTTAATATCATATATATATATATATATAATGAGCATACAATTTTTTAGGAGTCCCCAGTTAAAGTAAAAACTGGATAGTGTTCAACAATTTGGGGTCAGTTAGACATTTATGTTTAAAAAAATTTAAAATGAAAGTCTTTAGAACTTTTGGAGTAATGGTTATGGAAAATTCAGCTTTGTCATCACAGGTATAAATGACAGTATAATAGGAAACAATTGAGGCCCATTTCCTCCATTGAATAAAAAATAAAACAAGGCAATTGCTTTTCTCTCAGAATTGTTATATAAATTTGAAGTTGCTTGTCAAAATTGAGACATATAAACATGCAATTCTGAGAAATAACGTCAGAAAGTTATGAAGTCAAAGTTGTAAGATATAAACTTACAATTGTAAGAAAATAGATTTCCCCCCTAAACTTTATAACTCACAATTGAGAGTTTCTCACAATTCTGAATTTTTTTTCTCAGACAAAATATAAAATTGCAATTGCAAGAAAAATATCAGAATTTATTAATTGGAAGTTTATGTCCCACAATTTTGACTTAGAAAGCCATTATTATTCTGAGAAAAAAAGCCAGAATTGCGAGAAAAAAAATCTGAATTCTAAGATGAAAAGTCGCAATTACCTTGTTTTATTTTTATTCTGTGGCGGAAACAGGCTTCCATAAGAAACAGTTATTTTAAATTGTAATACTATTTCAGAATATTACTGTTTTTACTGTATCAAACAAATGCAGCCTTGGTGAGCATTAGAGACTTTTAAAAAATGTTTAAAATCTTACCGACCACAATCATCTTTTGAACAGTAGTGCACATATTTACCTCAGACATAGGGGTAGACATTTTTCATTGTTTCTGGAAACTTTACACTTATTCACCCTCATATTCATGACTTTTAATGAAATATTCTTTTTGACATAGGTTTCCGCTGTCATAAAAATTATGAAAGGGACATGGAAACCTTAAAACTTTGAAGTGTCTGTCCTGAACTAACACTATACAGTGAAATGTATGTAAGGCTTGGAAGTGGAAGTCAAATCTTTCTTCTGAAGTATGTCTCACTGTCCTTAAAGCCCCTGTATCTGTCATTTTTATCTGTATGAAATAAAGAGCAGGAGATTAAACCGAATAATACTGCAGACACATGCTCTTATTATGAATGTTTTCGATCCTCCTCTTCATTTCCCAAGATAACGTTCAGACGTACCTGAATAATGCATGCAAAAGGACGCATGTCACAGAGATATTAACTAGTGCCACTAAACAATAGACATCATATTTCAGTCGCCATCAGGAGTCTCTAAAGCCAAGCTGCTAAAACATTTTCATCACACAAGCAACGCAAGTCAATCTAGATGTCTCACGTATTGTTTAACTCAAGAAAAACAAACCATGAATTTGTCATGTGATTTACATTTTTCATTGTCTAGGACAATGAAAACGGAAATATCTATTTCCACTTCACCTCTATCCAGATGAATTGTGTCTCGGTTATTTCAGATAAGGAACAATTGATGGGTCCACCTGAATATAGCAGAGTTGTTAAATGAGAAACATAAATCTGTGTGCCAGTGTGCAGAATGCTCTTCATTGTTACCATGTCTCTTCCTCCCATTATTGATTGCCATAATGAATACTTGGATTCCGGCTTACTTTTATTACACCAATGCCGAGTTTTGTCCTATGAATAAAACCAGCCAGCTCCATTAAGAAATCGATGGCAGGCTTCACTTGATATCGTCATTAGCAAGCTTTTATCATAACGACGAGGAGATAAAGTATGACACCATAGTTCTCTTTCATCAAGCTCAATATCACAAGAAACATTTCTTAGAAATTCAAGTATTAATCATTTTATCATGAATCTAACTACCATGAGAAATGCATTATCCTCAGCACAGCCCACACAAAGATGATAAAGCATACACATCAGAGATATAATAAAGATGCTTTTTTTCTTCTTTTTTAATCCAATATCTTTAATAGTTTGGGGATGATGTTTTCTGGTGTGGACGAACTTAACTGGCCTTCACAAACCCCACACCTGAACAGCTTTGGGATGAATTGGAACAGCAAATGTGAGCCAGATCCCATCAGCCAACACTGGCGCCCGATCTCACTGATGTGGTTAAATGAGAGAAAATTCCCACAGCTATGTTTTATGTTTTTATGTTTTATCTCATGGAAAATGTCCCAGAAGAGTGGAAGCTCTGCCTGGAGGACAAACTCACTTTATACCCTTGTTTTTGAAGTTAAATGTAAAACAAGCAACAATATAAACCTAAAAACTGAAAGCATGACCAGGATATGTTAATTTTAATGTTAATGGTTGAAAAAAAACTGTTGAACTGATTTATTTTCAGTTAGGGTAAGTGGGATAAATGTCTACGCTATTTTTAATTTGATCATTCCACTTGAATATTGACTTTTGCGACGTTTAGTCTTCAGTTTTCAGGGTTAATTGATCAAATTTAGTGTCTCTGGAAAATAGTGGTCTTTTACATTGAATTATATTGAATATGAATGTTAATGTTTGTAAATTTAAAAGTAAAAAGTAAAAAAAATGAACTTTAATTTAAAGTAAAAAGATAAAATTAGACTCTTTGGCTAAGACGAATTGTCACAGAAGGCCAAGTGGAATATGTTACTAGAGTTACTTTTTTTTTTTTTTTTTTAATTCAATGCTTATTATGATTCATGGGGCTATTATTCAGTATTTCCATGAATTAGATGTGCATTTTAGACGTTTTTGCTTTTCATTAAAACCTACAGGCTAATTGATTGAAATAATTCCATTTGCATTTATAGTGTTGCTATTATGACTCATCTTCAATTAAAATATGGTTAAGTCAATATGTAAATATTCTTGGCCTCTTTGAATAATTTTACATTTTGTGCTATAACAACTAAATTAGCAAATGCTCTATTTATTTTTTATAATAATACATTGTCTGATGCATCATCATCATCATCATCATCATCCTGCACATGCTAAACTTATATTTAAATGTGTTACAATTAAAGTAAATATACATAGTTTTTAAAGTGGGCAATTTCCCTTATCTTACCCTATAGTCCTTTATGCAATATGCCACACATAGTGTAGTCAGTGTTGCCATTGTTAGATGCAATGTCCTGTACTTGATTTTCTTTAACTAGATTTATTACATTATCTTCATGTAATATTTGTGTTCTGAGTACAGAAACTAACCACCAAAACACACACGCATTTTGCAGATGTCACCATGTGTATTCAAGGGAAGTACATTAAACCCATGGAAATGATCAAGAATCATTGCTAATTCAAGAAATGTACCCATGGGAAATAGGAAATGAAGGAGCTTTGCACTCAGCATGGAATCGTGCCTTCATTTGGAATTGGCTTTGTTACCTCATTAAAAGGATTTAAAGGATTTTACCCTGATAATGTCACCCTAGTTTAAGACTTATTGTCTTAAACACAATCCCGTAGAAAATGATTTAGGAATTATGTGCAGCATCAATGCCACATGCATGTCGGAATAAATTAGACACGGACAGGTTTTGTAATGGCCACCCCTAACATGTATCATGGAAATGCAGTCTTAGCATGCAGGTTTAAAATAGCTTCAAATTATAATTGTTAACACTGATGGCAAGAGTGAATATTATCCTTGCTGACTTCACTGCTGCCAACATTGAGACCTGAACACCCCCAACTTCAACTTACTGATACACATCTCAAACTGTCCAGCTTCTGACACTCCTGTCCAAGTACAAACAAGAAATGTCACTCAAACCAAAACCTAGAATTTAATGAAGAAGTGAAGTATAGAGAGAAACAGGAATCCTGTTTGAAATGGAAATAAAATGTCTTTATTTTATATTGATTTGCTTTTTATATAAAAAGTACTTACATTTAATACATTTTTTTCCAAAATACAAGCAGCCAAACGACATATAAATCAAATACAAAATTATAAAATCTGTTGTATCTTAGTAGCGTCCCTTCTGAAAGTAACGTGATTTAATTCATAATCTCTAAAATTCCCATGTAACAGTAAGTTAAGTTGATTCTCTCCGGTATCCATGACATGTCAAGAGCGATCTGTGACCTATACATGATATCTTGTCCTAGGTCTATTGTCTAACAGTGATGAAGTCAATTTTGTCAGCTTTAATTTGCTTGATGAAGCCGGTGTAGTTGTATTGCTGTGCTCAAATGTAGCTTTAAGCAGGCAAAGGAGCAGAAAAGTAGCTATTTCTTCCACAGTCTTCTTTCAAACTACCAGACTGTAGTTTAATGACCATCAAACTGACATCAGCTCTGCAAGAATCTCGTCAAGCCGTAGACCAGACTGCACTTGGTCAATATTTCTATTCAGTGCTCAGCTATCCCAGCATGCCACATGGTTGGGGTTCAATAAACATGGTTTATAATTGCAGCATTTTTCTGGGTGGTGGAAATGAAAAATCACATCATGAAGCAAAAGTAAACAACACTGGATAGATATAAACTCAGTTCTTCAATGAGAACTGACTGAAGACAAGCGGTTGACTTGTGTAGCCCTATGTTGCGGAAGAAAGCGGCAGGGGGGAAAATAAAGAAGAAAATGTTATGAATATAACAAAACCCTTATAATGGCATACATATGGCATCTCTAGCATAATTAAATATGATAAATGAAGTTAATACTATAAGGAAATGAAAACTTTCACAGTGTAATGTGAAGTAAACACTAGAAAGAAAAAAGGCAAAACTGCCATGATGTCCCAAGGCAACGGCCTTAAAATTTGGGAAGAAATGAACACACCAATTAAAAAACAAAGATTTTGCTCTTGTAGTTTTGTTAACTGTCCACAATGTGCAAATGAGCAGTTGTGTATCACATGTGTAGTACAACAAAAACGCAAAAAAAATGAACGGACAAGTATGTCTCCAAATATCGCAACAGATATGAAGGCGCAATGCTGATGGTGCCAAGAAACCAAATATAAACAAGATATCTGGAACCTGATAGGAAATAGAAAAATTGTTGTTTTCCTTGCGTTTTATACATTTTGTACATTTAAGTAAAAAAGAGTATAAAGTGTAGTCAGGCTATGCGGCGGTTTCTCGAATCGTCCCCTCAAGTTTCTTTGGGAGTAGCTCTCTCCTTTCGTCAATGTTGATGACTGGTTTGCGACAGTTCTGCCCATCGAGGTACATCTTCGCATACATCGGATTGGAGTAGTTCATTGGCTGTTCGGAGAGAAAATTGTGGAAAATTGACATTCTTATTGACATCCCTTTAAAATGACAGAATTCAGATTAAAGGAAGACATACATGAATAAAAATAAACTGTTTTATTATGAATTGCAATTAATTAAATAATGCTACAAAAATTAAATAAATTGAAAACAACTTGTGCAGGATTTTAGAAAGTTGGTTCAAGGAGTTGCTTCCACTGCAGCCAGAGTCAAATGTGGTCTCTGTAGCATCATTTGGATTGGCTCTTTGAAAATCATATTTAATCATGCTTATAGTGACAAGCTGATGTCAGGAAAGGATGATAAATATTTTATAACTGTCACTCACAACCCCATCAACCTCACCACCTGCATAAATCAACCACTAAAAACGGGAAACGTAAAAACCCCCCCCCAAAAAAACCCCGGCAGTAGTTGAGCCATAAAGCCATGCAAATACTATCACAGTGACACATGCAAATCACATGCATGCAAAAATGTCATTTAGATTGACTGTGTGATACTCAAGTCAAATAACTGAGACAAAGGAGCCCAAGGTGTTCACCTGTCCAGGTATTACTTCCTTAGGGACAGAGTGAATATTCAGCGTGCAAGGGTCACTGGATTTTACACACCAGCCCTGGAACACACACAGTTGCCCCAGCATGCAGTCGACATTTAGAATGTCATTGTCACTAAACAACATCTACGTAAACGCTGCTATTAAGACACATTTAGACAGAAACATGTTCATAGCATGAAACAAACAGTCAGGACAAAGCAGTATTGTTACTGGCAATATAGCATTGCTTTTAAGAGGCATTAGACTTTAGAAACAGATGTCAGAGTTATTTCTGTGCAAGGGTAAAAAAATATAATATTTGCAGCTTTAATGAGGCAAATTCTCAAGGTAAAAGAAATCGCAGGAGCAGTGAATATTTTTCATTGGGTGGGAGGATGAAGGCAAAAGATAAAAGCCCTGGTGTAAATCTATAGTTAATATTACATATTTACACTTGTCATTTATTTAACATATTTAACAGGAGAGAACAGAAACATGTTCTTTCTGGATCTACCACATTGATATTTATGGATCAGAGTTTTCTTGTATTAAGGGTGTTAAAAAATCCCAACCACAAACCTTTTGGGGATCAAGTGTGAAATTTGGTTTGAGAAGGCTTCCGGCATCTGCGTGGTTGTCATGGTCCACCTCATACATGTTGTAGGATGGATTGCCTATCTCCACATTAATGCCTCCATTAGTTATGGGCTGCCGTTGTACGCGTTTCCCCCTGCGACAGACAAGCACTTGAAATAGCTGCAGATGTCTGGAGACTCTGTTTGTTTTTATGGGCTGTGCATTTTTGAACATGCATTCAAAATACAAAGTGGCTTATTACTAAGGCTGTCAAATTAACATGATTACAACGACACTCAAAGGCATCCTTAGCAAAGGCGCGATGTAGCAGAAAAAAAATGCATTGGTCCGTATGCATGTATAACCAACATTTAATATTTTATTTAATACTTTCATCATCACTTCAAATAAATAATTAAATGTATTGCACAAAAAAAGTACCTTTGTCGTCTTCTGCAGATGCAGACACCTGTAACCACCGTAGTAATCAAAATGACCAGCAGGACCAATGGCACAATGATAGCTATACTTCCTGTTTCACACAAGAAAAAAGCCAGAAGCAAAAGCCACCATTAAGTCTATTTCCCCAGGTGTCTATGCAGGTGGAACAGGATATTATTAGATACTCCATCAAAGCGGAATTAAATAAACACTACTGCAGCTAAAAAGATATTAAACCAATATTTAACACGAAGCCCAGATGTATATTCAGATGTGTCGTTTGACTGATGAAATAACGGATCTTTTCATTTTAATAATTCAAGGACTGAATCCTTATTGAATTAGTAAAGGAGAGCTCTTTATAAAGCGTGAAAGCTCTCTTCATTGCTCACCTCCAGCTGTGTTATCGGAGCGGCTGCTCTTGGGGGCCGGCCTCTCGCACTGCGTCCCTGACCAATTAGCTGAGCATCTGATTTAAAACAAACAGAAGGCAAGTCAGAAAAGAGAACAAACGGCTGACAGTTTCAAATTAAACAGACACCGGCCTAAATTCTACTTAAAGGAATAGTTCACCCAATAATACAACTCTGTCCTCACACAAAGCCTTAATAATAAAACTCTAAAATTATATTAACTATATAATTGTGAAAACTGTATTTTTGAGCACATAAATGCAGTGCACATGTATATTTATAGATTGTATTAATTTGTAAAATGATTACTTTTTAAATTTTTTTTACACATTTATTTGTCAACTTTGGGTGTACTAACACTTCAAGTGTAGGCAAACATGCAAACAAACTGAAAACACTCATTAGATGGTGAGAAGTAAAGCGGAAAGAAAGTCATGAATCATCTTATTTGTAATTGGAAGAGGTCCAGCGGGGGTCATGTTTATGATTAAACAGATGTTTGATGTTTGTTTATTAGTGGATGATATGAGAGTGAAGACTGGATCATTCACATTAAAACCGTACACAATTTTACAAACAGTGCGGACACATTTTTTTAATTGCTTGACTGTATATTCATTTCTTCCTAAGCTGAGACTGTACAGGATGTTAGACAAATAAAATAGACAAAAAGTGCACAGATCCCAAACAAATACAGAGAATCCTAAATGTGTGGATAGTTTGCGCAGTATGGGATGCATGTTCTCCAGGATGGTGCTGTAGGATCATGTGAAGTGGACAGTGGGGAAGTGGGTAGGGTAAATCAACTGGATGGATGGAGTCTGGTGGAGATGAGGCTTCTGAATCAGGTGAACAGTGGGACCTACTTGCATCGAGGTTTGTTAAGGGCAGTTATTGTGCATATTCCTTCATTCTGACAGTAGTAATCGCAGGGATTGGCCAGCTCATCGCAACGCTGGTTCTTGAACCCTGCCGTGCAGCTGCAAGACATCGCAGTGAGGTGAGCACAGTAAGAAGTGAGTAGAGTAGCAGCAAGTGTCTGCTCTGTATTTCTTGCGTATAGTTTCAGGATCCTTCATGTTTTATGACCATGAAATTAAATGAGCAATACGCATTTCAAAAATATTCACTCCAGGGGTTCTAGGATTCAGGGTTTCCACACTTTTCACACATGAATTTCCATGACTTTTCAATGATCTGTTCATGTTTATCGTAAAAGGTATTGTTTTAGAAATCATTTTACAAAGATTTTTAATAGACAGAATGATATTAGCACATTTTTCACTACATATGAGCAAGGTCTAGCAGATTAAATATTTCAGAACATGTTCACTAAGAAAAATGATTCAAAACACCCTGATCCTTCCAGATTTTTCAGAATAAATCATAGGGCTGCAGACTAAAATTTTGTTGTCTCCTGCTTTTTTTTTTTATAAAACAATCCAAACTGTCAGAGTATGTATAATACATCCAGTTGCATTTTATTTTATGATTTCACTGGAATGGAGAGTGAGCCAAAGAAGAGCGATAGAGAAGTGAACCTGCACCTGAGCCAGTCTCAGGTTTTGATGCTGACAGATGAGTTAATCGCAGATATCTAGTGAGGATAGTGATAAAATTGGAAATGTGTTGGCAGAAACAATACCTTGTAAAAGAAAGGAATATCAAAATAGTCTTCAAAACAAAGCTGTTTTGTTCAGTGTAGTGTGTAGACCCCAATAAATCATAAGAGAGAAATGCTGATGTTTATATTTCCTATACTTTGCAACACTTGACATAAAATAATATCATTTATATGTAATTGTATATAACTTTGCCTTTCCAAGAATATATGACTCTAGGCTTTGATAAGGAATTCATTTACATTATATTCATTTCAGGTCAACTATCATGACTTTTTTCCAGATACAGATCCATCATTCCATACATTTCCTGTGACTCAGAACCAGTGAATGAAACACATTATCGGAACCTCACAACAAAAAAACCCTGAGAGACTATTTGCATAGAAATTGATTCCAGTCTCTCGATTATGCCAGTCATTGCCACAAACGCCATATAAACGGCACAGAACATTTCACGATTTTCAAAACAACCATTTACAACCTGTTTAAGTTTGGAGACTAAATAAAACTAGTGATAATTTAATGCATGCTAACCACCACGCTTCAGAAAGCATCTGTTATACATGCCTTCTGTCACAATCTGTGTTTGCATAGGACAAGATGGTCAGGAGGTGCAAATTGTAAGGGAAATCATTAACAATCATGTCTCTCGAACCGTTTATTTGGGTCTTTACAAATGCACACAACACAACAATAGTAAATCAAGAAAACAGGACCTTATGATCCACAGAGATTTGAAAACAAGGTTTAACAGTATGGGCATTTCACTGGCATGTGCAATTAAAAATTATTGTGGAAAATTATGAGTGCACTGGTGTGCATAACCTCCCACACTCAATTCGCAACTCATTGATTATAATGAGAGTGATTTAGTTTTGCATTAGGCTGTGGCTTATTCAGCGTATATTATATGCTAAAAGCAACACTGCAAATTGCTGCTTTTCAGGCCTTATACTAGATGTTTATAATTGATTTTCTGAATTCCAAAGTAATTCGAAATTCAGCATTTATCTTATATCGTGATGTAGTCACATAAATGAAAAATAAATGAATAAAATAAATAAGATTTTGACTTAAAATATTAAAACAAGATAATATATAAAGACAACTGAAAATATAAATAAAAAAATGTTAGAACAAATGTAAATGTGGATCCCTGCAAAGCCAAGAAGAAATACATGAGAAACTGTGGTACTGAAACTGCTTTTCAGGTCTTTTTATACTGTATAGAGCTTTGTGGCCTTACTACCTCTAAACACATGGTGCTCTGCAAGGGCCCCTGCCTTCACCTGTTCCTGATCTTGCAATGGAAAAGCGAATTTGTTCTTGACAAAACAAATTGTCAGGATTTCTAAATGTATCCATTCCTGCCGGCCAAACCAAACAAAGCAGGACTCCAGCTGTTCTCAGAATGGCGTCCCGATATAAACAAGTCCACAGGGTGGACATCCTGTCAGCATGTCCTGCACAGTGTGAGCCTAACCTCATCTTTGTCAACGTGTGTAAAATTAAATAAACTGCTGCACCTGACAACAAAATATCCAGAGATGACAGCCATTCATGATTTTACAGTATTGATCAAACTTCCCACACATAGAGGACCTTTTACGTGATTTGCGACATGAATTAACAGACTTATGCATTCAGTAATTTCAGCTATATGTTTAGTATTTCATTAGTGATCATTGATTTAAATACATGATACAATTATATAGTACTATATATTATCAAGAGATGAATGTCTTTACTATTTTAAATAAATTCTATTCAACTTTCTATTCATCAAAGATGAATAATAAATAAGAGATGTTACTTTAGCATCAACTCAATACCAGAATGATTTGTGAATGATAATGTGAAGGAATAAATTACATTTTAAGCCATTAAAATAGAAATAATTGAAAAATTACTGTTTTACTGTATTTCTGATCATATAAATGCAGCCTTTGTGAGCATGTAAGATTTATTTCAGAAATATTACAAAAAATCTGGCTCCAAACTTTTGAATAGTAGTGTATTTAGTAGATTTGATGATTACATCCACAAATTAAATCTGCAATATTAACAATAAAAAAAGCACACTACAGAAATAGCTTTGAGGCTTGATGTAATTTGATTTTTAACCAAAATGTAGGCTTTTAGGCACACAAGAGCTTGGCCTAATTATTCCTCTGTGCTTTTTAAGTCTGTCAAACAGTGCCAGTGTAGAGCCCCCCACTGAGGTAATTTTGGGCCCCATTGATGGGAAACTTACGAGTCTCTGACATCTGTACAACTTTTCTAAATGAATGGTAAGGCTTCCAAGGTTATTCGCTATGTGGGTCTAACAGCTGAGAATTGGAATGTGGACAAAAGGAGGCACTTAGTCATTCTTACTGGCAGAAGGGTAGGCTGGTGTCGGGGTCCAGATGACAGGTGCCTCCGTTATAGCAGTAGCCGTCACACAACTGGCAGCTGGAGGCGATTCGACCACTGGTACAGCTGGCAGAACGACAACAATTTGGAAAAGCTAAAAATGTGATTGTTGCATAAACCGAGGAGTCATTTCAGTGTCAACTTAATAAATGATCAATTCTATAAATTAGGCTTTGTCTCATTAGGAACTGCTTTAATGTCACTGCAGTTGTTGGAACTTTATTATCCTGAATAGAGTTATATTTAGCTGAAATGTGCAGAAAGAATGGCAGAATTGCTCCAGATGTGGAATGATTCCTGTGCCAATACAATCACCAAACCTAACTGTAAAAATAATGACTATGCAATATAATGTAATATTAAAAGAATAAACAATTATTTTAAAACTGTAATAATTATATTTCACATTATTACTGTTTTTACTGTATTACTGCTTGACTGTCACAACAGTTGCTGGAACTTTATTATCCTGAATAGAATTATATTTCGCTAAATGTGCAGAAATAATAGCAGAACTGTTCTTAATTTGCTACAGATGAGGAATGATTTGTGTGCCAATACAATCACCAAACCAAAGTGTAAAAATACAGTAATGACTGCATTCAAACATGTTTATTGTATTAAAAGAATAAACAATTATTTTAAATTGCAATAATATTTCACACTAGTACTGTTATACTGTATTTTTGATTAAATAAATAATAAATAATATAAATTAGGCTTTGTATCATTATGAGTGTCACCGCAGTAGCTGGAACTTTATCCTGAATAGAATCAACTTTAGCTGAATGCGTAGAAATAAAGGCAGAACATCAATTCTGTTCTTAATTTACTTTAGATTAGCGTATATTTTCTGTATCAATACAATCACCAAAAAGTAATGCAAAAATAATGACTATTCAAATATGCTTGCAATATTAAAATAGAAAACATTTTGAAATTGGAATAATATTTCACATTACTGCAGTTTTGATCAAATAAATAAAGTACATAAATTAAGCTTTGCATCATTATGAACTACTTGAATGTTACCAATTATTATCCTGAATAGAATTATACTTTGTCTGGCACAACATCAATTCTGTACTTAATTTGCTTCAGAGGGGAAATGATTTTTAAAGGTGAAGTGTGAAATAATACAATACAATACAACCACAAAAACGACTGTTTTAAACATGTTTGCCATCACATACATCATTTTTATAGATATTAAAAAACAACTAACTTGCAAGCCACATCTCCTGTATCTCCATTAATGATACATGGTGCTCCATGGCACCGCAGGCACTTGTCGACATCACACTTGATGCCTTCATAGCGAGGCGGGCACACGCATTCAACGTGTCCTGAGCTGGACAGTGTGCAGGCCTGGGAATGGACGCAGTGGTGATGACAGATGTCTGTCAGGGAAAAGATATGTCCTTAATTAAGATATGAGGGCACATTTCTTTCATATTATGCTCAAGTTTAATTAGAATTTTATAAAGCTTTAATGAGACTTAATTATCCGCATCAAATATCTACTGGTACTAAGATGAAAATATGTCACCCCTTGGGTGCACAGCACTGAAAATGCATTACGGGTGCGCAGATTAAATTGTTTTGCAACAAATTATAATAACAAAGACTTTATAACCACAAACATTTTATCAGCAAAGCACAGAAACACCTCAAGGTTGTTACAGCAGCATTTAGAAAACCTCTTTGGGCACAGATCGTTCAAATACTAGCAAATGCCCTTTCAAGTCAAATACAATATTTGCTTTCATTGGGCCTTTTTTTGTTGCCGTTGCCAGCTGTGGAGAGAAAACTCAACAATTGTTCAATTAACCACAATTTAGTGACTGGTCTTCTATGCAAAAAAACAAAACAAACCCTCTCTGGAGATCGTGTCATTTTCTCCACGCTTCTATTTTTTTCTGTTCCACTTGGTACTTGAAAGATTTGAACTAGCAATATGGATTATGATGATACTGAATTAAAGGGGCACAGCGGTAGATGTAATTACCTGCCAAGAGATTCACTGACCTATTGAATTAAAATGCAGTTGCTGACCATTTCTGCTGGGTACAAGCAATCTCTAACAATACTTACGATAAAGACAGCGGTCACCCGTGTACTCTGCCAAGCAGCGACACACTGGCTGGTTTCCAGGGCTTACGTCACACGTGCCTCCATTCAGACAGTGATTATCACAGACCCGCCTCTCACAGTTAGGGCCAGTGAAGCCTGTCACGCAGCGGCAAGCAGGTTTCCCTAAGATCGGAGTAGACGGATGCGTCCATGTCAGCGTTTTATTCATATTTTGTCCTTTTAGTTTTACTACCAAATTTGAGAGAATGTGAGCTGTTTGCTAAGGGCAGTTTCAGTACAGGCCATGAGAAATGTTATAATTTTACAGGAAGCAATTTATGCTTTGAGCTATACTGGAGTCCACAATTGACACCTGATGTAAAGCTGTCTGAAAACAGCTCTAACACCAACCAAATGAACCACAGTTTGCAGTAGAAAACTGAACCAAAAGGTTTAGCGTAAAAGTGGCCTGAATAAAAAACAAAACAAAAACAAAAAAACACTATGTAAGCAAATGGAGTCGTATAATTATGACAGGAAGGGACATTATTTTGGCCATAACATATGAACTTGTGGGAATGTCATTGCATGTTAAGGCCACGACATATTACTCTTGAAACCATGCTTAGGGAATGACTTTTTTTTTTTTTCTTAAGATCATGAAGAACTACATTCTGTTATCGTGGCTACAAGTTTAATGTTTAAACAATCCTGTGTGACCATAACAATCTGGGAAATGGAAATAATAATTTTTTATAAACACTTTTGAATTAAGAATGACATGGCTCTATTCTATTCTATATTAAAATGATATAGTTAAATATAATATAGCTAAAAATAAACAGCCTTTAAAATGATATGCAGAGCCACATACCGCATAAATTGTAGTGCATGTGTTTAAATGTAATCACTATACATTAAAAAGCTGAGGTAAAATGAGCTGTTTTTATTTAGATTCAATAAATGGTGTTGAGTTTTTACAATACGCCTCCCTCATGATATGACCTCAATAAAATATATAGTTCTACTTATAATCAAAGCTTTCGCTCAGTAACTACACTCTTTTTAATAACACTGCACCCCACTCGACCATTAACAATCACCAGAGAAAATGATGAAATGTATCAAACTTCAGAGGATTCTGATGTTAAGAATAATTGCTTTCTTACATGCCTCATCAGTCAGATGATTGATTATGATAGATGAAGCTGTAATATGACACTCTTGACTAATTTTAATTGAGGTGCAAACACAAACACTCAACTGATTTTGTCATCAGCAATCCTTTGTAAGTTTCTACATTTGGGACCAAAGTGCTCAATTTCAAATGAATTCTTTATTAAAACAGATCAATTGCACATTAGCATACAAACCAAGAGTCCATATGCTGCCTTGAATCATTTTAGATTATAAACGTTATTACTAGCACACACACAGTGCCACACAGTTTTGTTAACAGATGTCTTTAAAATATTAATTTAGAAGAACTCCTAATCAAACTGCTGGGCACTCAACATTTCACAGAAGTTGCATGTAGAATGCATGTAATTTGATCGCAAGTACTGATTATAAGAACATTTCAAATACTTCATTACTCAGACTGAGGCAAAGATTTCAATCATGTATTGAAATCTACAGAAAGCTGTTTGAGAGTTTCTTACCAAGAGGTGAGCCAGTGCATGTGCCTCCGTTTAAGCAGTAATCTGTACAGTGGTTGACTTCACAACGTTCTCCAGAGAAATTAGGCCAGCAGTAACAGCGCCAGTCTCCTTTTTCATTGGCTATGCAACGTCCTCCATTCTCACAGGCAGGTCGACACAACTCACCTTTACAATATTGGAACAAATTAATTGAAAGTATGTATTTTTTCAATGAATCTTCATGTTCTTTTGTAAGAAAAGAACCATGAAAAAAAGTGAGCAGCCCTACAGTAAAGTGAGGCTTCAGACCTGAGACAATGGGGTCAATACAAGAGCCATTGACCAAGGTCTTCCCCTCTGGACAGGTGCAGCTGGCCCCAGTTGGATTGAGCAAGCACATAAAATCGCAGGTCATCCGCACACAGGGATTGGCCACTGAATACAAAACAGATAAAGCATAAATTGAACTTGGAATGTACAATGACATTTAGATAAACATCAATATATAATCATTAGAATTAATAATAATTACCATAATTATTTTGATACAATAATAATGAAAAAATAATATAATTTAATTTAATTATATTAAAACAATTTATGCAACATTTATACCCAGTCTGGTAGTAGTCTATGTTGTCAATTGTGATTTTTTTTTTGCTAGGAAATTACAAATAAATATATGGAAAAAACTGTTTTTGGTTCTAAATTTTATTAGCAGAGTTGAAAACCTTCCCTACAAAATGATATATATGTATATAATATTTACTTTAATATTGGGGTTGAGGGTCAACATAATCTAAATGTTAGAACATCTTTCATAATTTTCAGAAAAAACCCCCAAAACAAAACAGGTTTCAGGCCCTATTTTGTAGCATATTCATGGAAAGTGCCATCTAAAATGTTTTCAGTTTATTTATTCAATTTCTTAAAACAGCTTGTCGAACTGGCGCATCAAAAGTTGCAGATTTGAAAGCCGTGGCTCAAAGATGCCAGCAGTATGAGGGAACATCTGTATCAATCTTCAGTGTTTTGCTGAGGACATCAAACCTAAACTTTTAGCTTTTGCTGGCAGTGCACAAGTCTCTCCACCAGGCGAGATCTCTGACTTTAATGAGTCAGTGGGGACTGGCTCAGCTGTCCCTCACTACAAACCCACCAGAAAAGAAAGATCTTTTTGAGGTTGTGAGGTCATTAACACAACCAGATAACAAATAGCAACCAAGACCAACAGCAGAGGAGGCCAGCTTCTGAGAAGACAGTATATTAGAGAGTCACAAATGCAATGCATGGGGAGGCAAATTAAATTGGTGTAACATTTTTAAAGAGTGTTATTTGTCTCAGTGAGATGCACAGAACACTAATGAAGAAACAATACGTTCACCTCAGATTAAAAAAAAAAAAAAATTGTAGCTGTAAATACAACGCTGGTGATTTACAGTCAGCTGAACTTGGATTACTGCCTTCGTTTTAGACATAAGAACAGGACACTGTAACAGTCTCAAAATACTGTGTGTGCAACTGCTAAACGATATCACTCTGACCTTCAAAACGCTGCAAAAACTAAATTCTTTCAAAAACCTGGTAGAGCAGCAAGCCTGAATCCAGAGGTGGGTACAGTACCCAAAAACTGTACTCAAGTAAAAGTAAAAGTACTTATAGAAATATTTACTCAAGTAAAAGTAATAGTCTGAATAGTTACTTGAGTAAGAATAAAAAAGTATCAGATAAAAAAAAAAAAAAAAAAAACCCTACTCATGTAGTTAGTTACTAGTTACTTTGGATCATATACTGTATATCTATAGTCTATTTTTATTTAGATATATAGATACAATTGATGTATTGTGTGTGTGTGTGTGTGTATATATAATATATATATATATATATATATATATATATATATATATATATATATATATATATATATATATATATATATATATATATATATATAATGTTTTTAATGTAATTTATTTCAGTAATGCAAAACAGAATTTTCATCAACCTTTACGCCAGTCTTTCGGTGTCACATAATCCTTCAGAAATCATTCCAATATGTTGATTTATTATCAATGCTGTTCTTTTTAGCTTTCTATTCATCAAAGAATCCTGAACAAAATGTCACAGGTTCCAAAAATATTAAGCAGCAAAACTGTTTCCAACACTGGTAATAAATACTTTTTAGAATGATTTCTGAAGGATTATGACTCTGAAAACTGTATAGTAACAGCTGATGAAAATTCTGATTTGCATCACTGAATTAAATTATATTTTAAAGTATATTAATTATGTATTATATGTATATATGTAGCCTATATATAACCTCTGACACGGAGAAGAGTGAAAACTCCTTACATGACCGCTACAGAACATCTGAACATAACGAAACAAATGCACATTGACGGATCTTCTTCCATCTGTTTTGCAAAATGTAAACAAATGTATATTGTGAAAATAAGCATTCTGCCTGGAACAGGTTGCGCGACGCCGCTGAGCAGAGCTAACGCGGGTTTGGCGGGTGTTCATTTCATACTCTGTGACAGCTTATCTAATATATAAATTATACATTGTATTTAATGTATAAGGTACACATTCAACAAACTGGTACTGTCATAGTGGTATCGTGTACTGTAATTGAATGTAGCCTATATATACCTGTGGAACCGTAGACAGCACACGCAGTGTTTATCTAATAAAGATCTTCATAGCTAGTAAATAATAGCCTTTGCAGATTTGCTTTCAATCGACTATAGATCCAAAGCCACGTCTTCAACGCTCTTGATGTTCTTAAACTTTCTGTTTAACTCTGAGTGAGAACCGCTTCAGAAGACTCACAAACCAATTCACAGGTTTGCCAATTGGTTTGATCAAGCCTTTGAACAGAATTGACTCAAAAGAATTAATCATTCATCATCGCTCATTGCCCAGAGAAAAGTAGACGGCGCGTTTGGAATAAATTGAGGCATTTTTGTATTGCATTAAGATAAAGTAACGAGATGAGCATCACCCACAGTAACGAAGTAAAAGTACTGTTTTTTTCACTAAAAATGTACTTGATTACGAGTAAAAGTACCCATCTTTAAATATGCTCTAAAAGTATGTTACCCCAAAAAATTACTCAAGTAAAATAACGAAGTAAGTGTAACTTGTTACTACCCACCTCTGCCTGAATCTAAAAAAATATTCTCTTAGCATCCACAAAAATAAACCATAAAAGAACCATTTCTTTATTCTTTGAGTTGTACATGAAAGGAAAAGGCACTGAATAGCAAACGTTTAGAGAAAAAGTGTGCTCTTACCATCCTGCTGCTTGAAACGATGAGAGATCAGGACATTTGTTGTTTTTTCAATACCCAAGTCAAGAGGTTCAATTGATTTTTTGCCATATTTGTGGATTCTGAAAACTTCATTTTTCAGTCCTGTTCCATAAATGTAATCCTCAAAAATGTCTATTCTGTATGGTTGTGATATTCCTGTGCAGGCATGAAGTGAGGCAAATGCATTAGACAAACTGAATATTCTAAAATAATTTCAATAGTTAACCATTTCAGGCATATAAGATACAGGAACAAAGCAAAATACTATAAGATTCCCTTTTAACTACTTTTCTCACTTTGCTTGCCATCGATTACCACCAATGGGTCTGAGCCATCGAAACGGACACTGCCAATGACAGAGAGCTCGGCATCAGCCCAATACACACGCTGGCTGAAGTAATCAATCGCCAACCCTACAGATAAATGACAGGAAGAGAGGTATTTCCATAATAATAAGAACTTGGCACAGAATTTTAAGAAAAATCACGTATTTAAACATTGACACATCCATGTTGGCAGGGTTTACATTACTAAAGCATTAGACAAAAGCAACAGCTCACAATAAACCAATTCAGGAAAAGAGAATAGGTTATTCATAACCATAACTGTAACGTGTTTCTAGACATCTAGGTCATGTGAGACTGTCGTAGGACTAGAAAATGTTTTTAAATAGCATCAAACTGGTATAAACAGAACCTTGATGTTTAGGTCAATGTGGTGCTAAATTGAACTTTTTATATAATTAAATAACCTTTAAGGAACCCTTGCTTCAATGTGGACATATTCAGCACAAAAGCTTCAGATCTGTGTCCTTTTGCTCTTCCTGAAATAAACTCAGCAAAAGTTTGTCCCATATTTTTCGGAGTTAGTGTTGCTTGACTCATTATATTTCCTCTCTTGATTAAAGACTCGGATGTTGCATTTTTGTTCCTTTTCTAGAGATGATGGATTCCTAAAGCTGCACTGGAGGCGTAATATTGGCCCCTATAAAGGAGGCCATGGTTAAATGTAGCGGTACTTAGTGTTTCCCTGAGGAACACGCCTGCAGGTTTACCTAAAGGCATTGCAAGTAAAACATTCCCTCAAACTCGGAAATGAGAAAAGTGCTGTGATATACCGAAACAGGATATGAGACCAACAAGCTTCTACATAAATGCATTCAGACCTTGACCTCATCCCTTTAGAAAGAACCAAAACAACAACCTCTCATTTATCACACTCACAGAAAAACAGCTGAGGACTCAAAAGGAACGAGCTCATGCCCATCACACTGAAAAACACAAAAACATACCTGTGGGTCTCCTAAGGTTCTTGTCCAATAGCACTCTACGCATGGAGCCATCCATCGCACTCTCCTCTATGTGTGAGTGGTCACCTATTACTGACCAATACATCATCCTGAAACAGGTCAAATCTTTACTTGATAAATACATACAGATGTGGCCATTTAGAATGCACTTTTTTTGCACTGTATATAAAAATTATTTCAGAAATTCAGAATCCTAAATATCTTTTTTTTTTTTTTACATTAAATTAGATTTTCAATTTCATATTTTCAATGTACATTTAGGCTTTTGAAACCCACTATGTGAATTTAAAAATAACCCAAATAATATTGAAACATGCTCCTACCCTTTGACTGGATTGACAGTAATGGCGTAAGGCTCTCCTGCAATGTCAGTTATCAGACGGGTGCAGTTGGGTCCCTTGAGTTGTCCCACGTTAATAGAGTATCTAAGCTTGGTCCAGTGAGCTGTGTAATAACTGAACCAGTGCATCCTAGAGTGGTCTGTCCAGTAGATATTTCCAGTCACCCAATCAGCTGATACATCTCTGGGTCTGCGAAAGTCTGGACACTGCAAAAGTAGCAAGGTGATTCCCATGTGGGCCAAGATATCACAGAATATTTAAGATTGTACGATAACATGTTTAGGAGAAAATTATTCATAAAAAGTGTGGTCAAAACTTCAGAGAGCGTTCTTGGATTTAGGGATAAAATGTAGTTAAAATTTGGAGGAAAATATTATTTTGTTTAAATATTTATGGTAATAAAAACAAACAAATCACAGAGAAGATCAACATATAATATACTTCTTGTCTGAAATCTCTTTGTTCATAAAATAGAAGTAAAATACATAAATTATGGAGTTAGTATTGACTAATTTAAATTAAAGTGTATGTACATTAAACGTAGATCGAATGTTTTCAGTATTCTGTTGTCATTAAATGTACTATATACAGCACAGAATTAACAAATTAATTAAGAGGAAGATTAAATTAATAGCTTTGAAGGGAACAAAAAAAAAAAAAAAAAATTTTAAATCCAGAATATTCCTGAGAAAATGATGATGATAGACTCCACACAAGACCCACAATACTTACTATGATGCCAACATTTGTTTTAGTTTGACTCCTGTTTAGGATATCTTTGTAAAAAAGTCCACCGGGATTAAACTGAGTAGCCCAGATAAACTTTTGTTGGTGATACAGAGCATCCATCCCAATGATGCGGGCATTTTCCTCGATGCGAGCATGTACTTTGTGTCCATGGCTCTGGTTAAATGGATACACAAAACTTCGGATTTCAGTGTCATTAGCTATGTAGAGCACTCGATCTTCTGGTCCTGCCCGTTGAGTTATTAATATGCAAAAAAAATGAAAAGTGGCTAAATTCCATTTAGGGTTTAAGACAACAGTTTGACAATTACAGATGCAGAAAAATCATTCTAGCACAGCAATATGCATTCTAATCAATCAGTAATCTTTAATTCAAAGTTAATACTTTAAAAGGAAGACGATATACTGTATAGTTCTTAAAACATTCATAAATATAAATTAAATATAAAAATATAAATATAAATAAAATTACAAATATGTTTGAAATGTATATTTAGGCCCTGTGTGTTGAGGTAATGTATGAAAAGATCTACTAAGTCATTCATAGTCTAAAATAAAATCTCACAGTGAAGCTAAAGGTCAAGTCAATAGAAAATATAGATCCTTACCTTTTGCTATGCAGCTACCATTCATATCCTTATAATTTTTGTCACATGTACATTTGTATGATCCTTTTGTGTTTGTGCAATAGTGAGAGCAAGTGCCAAAATTAAGACACTCATTGATTTCTGCAAAGAAGAGAAGAATAAATGTCAGATTTCGAGGAATAGCGCTTTCTGGAAACTGTTATGTTCACTGTGTGGCTTTTTTTTTTTTAACATGCTGAGTGCTTGAAAATAAAACGTCTGATGTGGTCTGCTCACTGCATCTCATTGATCTTTATTCCCAGAAAAAAAACACTATATGTGAGCGCACAATCCTTTAACTGGAAATGTTCTTTTTACATGCAATACCTTTTCAGTAAGTTAAGCATTTTCAGGAGCTTAAGCTCAACTTTGGCCTCTGGTTTGGTCTTACCACACCAGAGAGGAAAACACTGATCCTTGACAAATTTTTGATCCTTGAAAAAATCTAGCTATTTCCAGCCAGCTGTAGACCAGTATACACAGACTTGATGAATAGAACAGGCATTTTGAATCTCAGAAAATGTGTGGAAAACATTGAAATGATAAAATATAGGACAGGACAGGATTCAGAGCAAAACCTTGCAACAAAAAATTGTGTACAATTTCTGCACCACTAGCAAGAAGAACTGTCAAAATAATGAGTGTCAAACATTCCCCAATCTACCATGTCTGGACAAACAGGTCCCAACTTGGGTCATTGGTTTGGGCCAGTTTCAGAGATATTTGCCCCCTGGATTGATTTTTAGATGACATATTTACTGTTTTGACAGCATAAACAGTAGCATATACTGCTGTGTGTGATGTTTTTATTTGAAATAATTGATTTAAAATGAAGAAGAAATACATTCATTTAATAAATGCATTAAAATAAATCCTTAATCTAATTAATTATTCTGTTACCAATACATTTAAACATCATATTTTATATGATATAGTGCATAAGTATATCATATATATATATATATCAAAAACAGAGTAATTCATTACAAAGATTTCTTGTCCCACCATTTTAATTTTGTAGGGCATTTCAAACATTAATTTCTAAACCGTGTTGAGCTAATGTTGTTCTGCACAAAGACAAAGACTGCAGTTCTTTTGGTGCCACAGGTATGGCAGAAATTGCACATTTCACCTTTAAATTGAAAGTCTAAATCCACATCCCCCCTCAGATAAAGCAGTGAATCATTTTTCTGAATGCTAACAAAATCAGGGAAGATGGTCTGACAGTACCTTCACACTTTCTGCTTCTGAGATTTCTCTGAAAGCCAGGTTTGCAGTGGCAAATTGCATTTGTGTTTGTATGATTGCACACTGCATCCTCCCCACATGGATTCATCCTCTTTCCACATATGTCTCCATTTGAAGCTGGAATGAGAGAGAGAGAGCTTTGAAGTGACATACTTTATACTTGCACCCAACTGTCACAGTGCATGATGGGAATTTTTTTGTCTTTTGATGCTTGGTCATAGCCAACAAATAAAATATGTACAAGAAAAAACTCATCTGGAAGATAAGCCTGAATGATTTTGTTATAACAATTCCAGACGTACAACACGTTTCCATGTAAACCACCAAGAATGCCTTTAATCTGACAATATTGCTTGTTTTGCGACAGATTAATCTGAGAGATTTGGTATTGCATGCAATTTAGAGCACATACACGCCTTGCAGTCCTGTTCATCTGATCCTCCATCTCCACAGTCATCAAACAGGTCGCACTGCAGTTGTGTGGGTATGCATTTATGATTACCACAGGTAAACTCTGTCTTCCCGCAGGGCTTGGGCCTAGTTGACACAGCCTCTGATTTGGGCCCCATAGGAAAGAAGAAAAAAACACATCCATTTCAATCCGAACTTTAGCTGGCATCTTATTCATCACCACCCAAAGAGTCTTCAATCAAATTTACTGTGATCATGTGAGTGATTAATGAGCACTACGTATCCGAGCGACCTCAGGAACTGCTAGCAAAACAATAAAATCACTAAAATCTAGACTAGATCCTTTATTTGTCAATTAAAAAAAAACGTATGGCACAAAAGATGGATTTCCCATTGTGCTGGTGAGGATAAAGGTATCATCAGAGACTTGTGAATGAGCCTACCACATTCATCTTCATCTGAGTTGTCCCCACAGTTATCCACATTGTTACAGATTTGATCAAGCCGTAGACACACTCTGTCATTTCTGCAGCGATACGGCCTTGCTGGAGGACAAGGTAGTTTGGCTATAGAAATGAAAACCAAATGTTACAGTATACAGTATGTGCAGATTTTTCTGCTTTGTAATGCAATTTACTGCTTATATATATATATATATATATATATACACATATAGTCAAAAGTTTGTAAACATGATTTTTAAATGATTTTAATTAAGTCTCTCCCAACAGATATTCTACTGACTATAAGTAACTTTGCAAGAACGTGTCAACTTAATCTAACCCTAACCCTACCAGTCAACTAATACACTACTAACACTCTAATGAGAGTTAGTAGAAATGTAGGTGCAACATTACTTATAGTCAATAGAATGTGTTAAAGGGACCATCAAAATAAAGTGAAACCAAAATAAAGTGTAACCAATCTAATTTATTCCTGTTATTCAAAGCTGAATTTTTAGCATCATTAGTCCAGCCGTCAGTGTCACATAATCCTTTGGAAATCATTCTAAAATATAAATATTTTATAACTATTTTGACAATTACCCTTATGTTGGAACCTGGAACCACTAGTATAAGTGATGTATTTAATTTTTAATTCAGTCAGTGACCCTTACATACAAACAAAGTTTAACATCCGAAAACTCAAATTAAAGACTTTTGCCCAGCAACACACGCCTTTCGATTCTGAATCAGTTTAGCAAGCAAGAAGTGCCACCATAGGTCATGCAATTCCATTGGGAGAGATGAATATCCTACCGCACATCTCAGAGTCTTCATCAGAGTTGTCTCCGCAGTCGTCCTCACCATCGCACACCCACACATGCAGCTTACACAGGGTGTTGTTGCAGATGAACTCATCGGAGCGACAGAAGAAAGCATCTGAATAAACAACATCAAACTGGTTATAAACTGCAACACATGGATATTTTGCTGAATTAAACAGGGCTATGACAACCTGAGCGAACACATACATTAGTCAAAACTATGAAAACTGCCTCAGAAAACATATATTAACTCATTAAGTACACATATATTAACTTTAAGTACAGTTGCTGGTTAGTGGTTAAGTCCTCATACCATGACCACAGTTCTCCTCATCGCTGTGATCCACACAATCGAACACGTCATCGCAGCGCCATCGTTTAGGGATGCAGTGAGCATGGTTTTTGCACAGAAACTCATCTTCTCTGCACTCTTTGACACAGTCCATCTGGTGTGAGAACAACAACGAAAGCCCAAAATACTTTCAAGAGGAAGACTTCGCTGCACTGGTGAAGTAAAGAACATCTCTGTTTCCATGGAGTCAAACATGAGTCCAATATACAAGATGTTCAAAAACTTGAATGTTTTCAATACGGTGCATGTTTATCTCACAGTTAATTAAAAACAATATGCCATCATGTTATTGCTTGTGTGATGCACATATCATCAAATAAGAGCTTCTGAACGCACACATGATATCTTGTACTAGTGATCTATGTTGTGCATCTTTTGATTACTGTATCTGGTTATAGTAATTATTAATGACTGTCACCTCAAGGCTGTAACAATTAAATGATCAATCTGTTCTACACTGCTGAAAAATCCATCTGAAAATACTTTTAGTCGTAGCTAGTTTAGCTGATTAATTAGCTACTGGGGCTAAGGTCAGTTTGTGAGACCATCACTGTCAACCTAGTTAAAGCTGGTAAATAGGAAACCTTTGAAATTATAATTTACTTTTTTAATCCATGTTACTGGTATTATTGTTCACAATTCATCAGTACGTTATGCCAAAATTCTTGAGTGAAATTTAATAACTTGCTCTGTTGCTAATCTACTTTCCTTTCAGGTAAACCCCTCTTATTTTGTGTTTCTCTCAGTAATATTTCAGATTATGGAAGCAGAATGGGTTTTGAATGATTTTCATGTTGATTTTCAGCTTGAACTGACTGACCAGGTTGTCTACTTTTATCTGTTTTTTTTTTGTTTCTGTTTTTTCTGTCCAGAGAGGTTTTATAGTGGCTGGTTGTATCTCTCTTAAACCTTTTTCCAATATATCTATTTGTACATGTCTTTGTTTTTGTTTCACGACTGCACTTGTGCACAGTTTCTGAGAGAGGAGTGCTTGATGTAAGGTGAGAGGGTCTTGCTAGAGGACTGACCTCATCAGAACTGTCCAGACAGTTGTCATGTCCATCACACCTCAGGCTGGCAGACACACAACCTCCGCTGGCGCACACATACTCATTTAGAGAGCAGGAAGGAAGCACTGCAAAACAGATGACGGGTAAAAATCCACCATCACATACAGATACATACACAACTGATGTGTACAGGAAGAGTGAGATAAGATATGTCTGTGGGTAAGTTGTGTCACCTACTTAATCCAATGTACCATGCATAGGTTTAGCATTTGACCTATATAAAGTTGTTTTTAGGTCATTGATGCTAAAAATCAGTTTTTCTTTTTTGCACATCTATCAGGATAGCAGGGAATTTTTTTTCTTTTTTATGTCAAAACACATTTATCCTGGCCTAAATATATGTATCAACCATGATAACGAATTGTCAAGGTATTAAACATATATAAATTACGTAGCTAATGGTTAGTCATGAATTATTGCATTTTTCTAAAACTGTAGCTGTGGGGTAAAAGGTACCAGATTTTGTAGCAACAAATAGTCAACTTATACTCAAAATAGAAATACTATTATAAAATGTAAATAATTGTTTTACTAAATTCAGATATTCTGATTAATGCGTAAAAAAAAGTATGATTTCAGAATTGGTTTGTGACACGTCTTCGTTCAAAAAGCAAAAAGCACATAAAATATTAAGGAATCTAAATAAGTTCTTAAGTTAAATTAAACTTTAACTAAGGAGTAAACACATTAGAGAGCTGACTAAGGCACTTGTGTTTATTATGCACAAACTTTCTGAAAGACAAAAAGTGAGCTACAGCATTTGAACTGAGACAATGTAATCATAAAACATTCAAAGCTTAAATGTTTATTTTCTCAGTGTTTACACACCGTCTCCAATCCCAGGTTAATGTGCAGAGACAACCATAAGTAAGTCTTTTATAGGCTTTATCAGACAAAAAGTGCAAACATGTTTGGTTCTCACCAGCTATGACAAAATGTTTGAGAATCTCAAGCACTGGTGCACTGGCGTGAGTTTGGAGCTGGACTATGAGTTTGAAGGGGAATGTTTAGGGAAATAATTGGAAAGTTGTGTAATGTTAGTGGTGTAGAAATGATACACTTCAGCTCTAAAGACCCCCAAATCTGATAAAGTTACCTGTTCCGAGGCAATTTCTCTCATCTTCCCCTGTCTTACAATCTTCCTGGCCATCGCACAGCCATTTACGAGAGATGCAGAGATTGTTGTGGCATTGAAACTGATCCTCTGCACAGTGAGTCTCGCAATCCTTCTGAAAATGGAAAAGCAAGGGGAAACTTACTACAGTGTCGTCTCAAACTTCAGTTTGTATCATTTTTATTATTTTCGGGCTTGTCACTTTAATACTCTGGGAGGCAGTCAGGACAGAATTGAAAGTTTTGTAAGTCACATTTTAAAAATATCCACCGTCTTCATGACTTGCTGATGAAGCCATAAGAGTATGAGGACTAATGTTGTATGAAAACTAAGATTAAACAGCTTTGAGATAAATGGCTCGAAGGGAATGTCTGAGAATATAAGACAACTGCTGTGCTGTCCTCGAATGACATCCAGCATTCACTGACCTCATCTGAATTATCAGCACAGTCATAGTCACCATCACAACGGAAGCGTGCTGAGATACAGTCCCCACTGGCGCAGGCAAAATCCTTATGATTACAGGTCACAGGCTCTGCAGAGAGGAGAGCAGAATGAGACAGCTAAAGCGCCACAGCGACCCTGACCGTGCCCTGTGAAGCTGTCCGCATTGAAAACACTGAAGTAAACCTTCGCAGAGGACAGCAGTGAGGCAGCAAGAGCAAATCAAAACTGCTAAAGTGGCCTCACACTTGGACACGAATTGGCATTGTACCATCTGTTACCAAGATTCTTGAAAGTTTGCCAGGAACTTAAAAGGAGCTATTTGCAGACTAATCAGCAATTAGAATGTCTAAAAGGGCTGTTGTCGAAGAGAGTCCACAGGCTGTAATGGGTGGAAAAACATGTTGGGTGGTTAGAAAAACTGTTAATATAAACTGTTTGGAATTGGTTGTTGATTTAACAACATAATGTACGAAAAAGGGCCTTTAAAGCAAAGACATTTTGGACATTATACATGCTCATTATTTACTCAGACTCCTGTCATTTCAAACCCATATGCTTGTATTTTTTAACAATAATTTTAAAAGCATGAAAAAAAAAAATCTGCATATAATTTTATTCAAAAATCTGGAGTTTCTGAAAGAAGTCTCGTATGCTCACCAAGACTGCATTTATTTGATGACAAAATACAGTAATAACAGCAACATTATGAAGTATTACAATTTAAAATTGTAATTATTACAATTTCAGCAGTCACTACTTCAGTGTCACAAGATCCTTCAGAAATCATTCTAATATGCTGATTTAGTGCTCAAAAAATAATTATCAATGTTGAAAATGGTTGTGCTGCTGAAGAGATCTGCAGGATTTGAATGCTATTTCATTTATTTCTTTAAATCGGCAAAATTGTATTATATAGCATTTAATTTATAAAAAAACAAACAAACAATGATAATATTACAATGATGATACTGTAATGATGATAAACGAAAATAGTAGTATTAATAGTCTTAATATTTATAAATAGCTATTAGCAACAAATAATATAAAACTAATATATAAAATACTAAAATTTATTACGTAATCTTTTACTTAATTAAATAAACTTTTTTTTAAAAAA
Organism: Onychostoma macrolepis; assembly: GCF_012432095.1. Lineage (NCBI taxonomy): Eukaryota > Metazoa > Chordata > Actinopteri > Cypriniformes > Cyprinidae > Onychostoma > Onychostoma macrolepis. Next base: position 11,422,309 of record NC_081163.1, read on the forward strand.
ATACATTTTAAAGAGCATTTACATATCGGAAATTTCCTCCAGTTTCTACTTACCATGGGCTGTCAAATCGCATATATTTTTTTTTCTCCTGTTCTTGTTTTTTTGTCTTTTTTGAAGTTTGACAGACCGTGATTACTACAAACAGTCGTATGGAAAGAATATATGGGTTTGGAATACAAGTAAAAAATGACATGGCATAAAACACACATAAGTAGTTGATCTTTCTTTGCGGAAATGTGGGCAAGATCAGAAGCGAACAGACAAATGGTAAACAAACAGAGAAAAAGAAATCTTCAAATAGTCTGCGAAACTGGCCTCTGAAGATCCCACACAACGTTTCTTGACAGTTAAAACAATTTAGTACAAACATGAGTGTGGAAAAGGCTTTATTGTGCTCAGAGAGATGAGAGCGACTCACTGCAATGCTCCTCATCGGAGTTGTCTCCACAGTCATTCTGGCTGTCACATCTCCAGTGGTCCGGGATGCAGTTGTTATTCTCACAGCGAAATTCATGAGGTCCACAGGTCTTTTCATCTTTTTCATCAGACACAAACAAACACACAGATGAAAATGGCTTCAAAAGTGCATGAATATTAATGCAGTGCTACCGCATTTCGACACGTAATCATCATTTCCTCAGGGTTCTGGGCCCGGATCTGACACTAAGTTCAAAACATGCCCACACTCAAGAGGCTAACACACCATAAGATGAGATACCTGACTGTGCTGCCGATAGCTTCCATCCTCAATAACCTGAACACTTGACACGTAACATCAAACACCTTGTCACCTTGGCACAATCGTCTACGATGAACATTTCTGAAGGAGCTCATTCTACCTTTTTCCAGAGTACGTGTAGTGTTTATGTTATATAACCTAAGAACTTTCTGAGGCGTTAGAACCCAGATAAATTGTTAATAAACAGGCATGAGGACCACATCATCTGATCAAAACTTTGGTTACAGGTCCCCCCCCCCACTCCAAGAACACAGGCTAAGAGAAGCAAACTGCAAATACTTGCCAGTTTTCATTAGTGAGAAATAATACAAGAGCATCCTAGAATATCTCCCTTGACAGACTCTTGTTTAAATATTCTCTAATGTGGTGCAGGCATGTAGCGATAGAAAGCATCCAAAGGAACGTCTAGAGATACTGGCATCTGAGAAAAAAAAAATACTGCTTATTGTTTGAGAGAAGATTCTTAGTTACAATAATAAAAACTGTCTGTCAAACACTAATGAATGTTACAACATAGAAGCCGCTGCGTAAGATATAGTCTTCTGAGATAAAACAATGCATATTCATGTGAAGATAGTATTTATCCACTGATCTTACAACATGTACACACATTTCCACTTATTTCCGTAAGATTGTAATTCCCAATATGACCAAAAGTGAACGGGTATGTATCAATAAAGCTCGCCTGATATATTAATTCCACCATTTCACATCAATTGGCAAGATATAGATCTATAATTACTTACAGGGTGATGTAGATAAAGTACATCAAATCTGGAAAATCAATGGAGACACCAGAGGAGCCCGTCACACCTCAATTACAAAGTGACCCCTCTACTGTTCCACTGATGTGTCACTCATTTGGGGGATTTTTCCCTGAGTTGCAGATAATCCATAACAACATTAGATATGTTCTGCCAATGCAATCAAAACAATTTTCTCAATCAAATTCCTACAATGTGGTTTTTCCCCTTGCAACAGGCAAGCTATTGATTTCATTTCTTTTGTCGACCGATATGGGAAAGCCATGCTCATCATCCCCGCTGGGACGTGTCACAGTGTCATATACACACCATATATTGAGGACGATTACATTTAAGACATACACTTAGAGGCTGTGTCCACACTGTAAATAAATAATGATTTTCTACAATGATGTGAGAGTAAAAAAGCAACAACATCAGCGTGCAGTATAGATCTTTAATAAGTCTAATGTTTGAGAGTTAGACCTCTTTGTCAAGGGAGTCTTCTGATGAATCATTAATGAGGTTCAAAAGACTATGGCTCTGATCCAAAACTTAGTGAGCTGCTCACAAACAGAAGGCAGCCTATTTAAGGCATGTTCCAAAAGGCACTTTTATCTTTACCCTTTCATAAAACTTACCGTTAGGCTTTTGAAAGTGTACAGTACATACTGCATGTTTAATGTTATGATTTACATTTAATCATTTAGCATTTTATTTTTTTAATAAATAAAAATAATAAAAAATTAGATAGAAAAGAGATAGTGTTAGAGGGTCAAGTAATTAGTATTATAATAATTAAAAAGAAAACAAGTAGAATAGAAAAAGAAAAGAGAATCCTAATGTTAGAGGGTCATTTTTTATTATTTAATAAATAAAAAGAAAACAAATAGATAAAATAGACATAGCATAGAGAGTTCTAGTGGTAGAGGGTCAAGTGTAGATGGAAGAGACGTTTCTTGAATTCAATACATTCTAGAATAATACTAATATTTCCTTCATGCTTTCTGAAGACTGGTCAGAAATTATGAGATTAATTGCAATTAATTTATTACACTGAGGTAAAATTTTATAGAAAATAGAGAATTTTATATCGAAGACTACGTTACTGTATGAAAGTTTGGGGTCATTAAGATATCTTGATTAAAAGGGACAATAAAGACCTTCTTTGTTTAAAAAATAAATAAACCTATTTCATATAAATGCTGTTATTTTGAACTCTGTATTTATCAAAGAATCATGAAAAATGGATCACTGTTTCTACATAATATAATAAATATTAATATTAAAAATCACTGAAGACTGGAGTATTAGCTGTTGAAAACTCAGCCTTGCCATCACAGGAATAAATTACATTTGAAAACATATTAAAATAGAAAAAAAGGTTATTTTAAGTTGTAATAATATTATTGTTTTTACTATATTTTTGATCAAATACATGTAGACTTCTTTCAAAATGTCAAAAAATCTAACCGACCCCAAACGTCAGAACTTCTGTATTTTTAAAAAGTAAGAAAAAACTCTGCATATCATTTTGTGTTTATTAGAACATCACGTATTTAGCTTAGTTACAAGCTAAAGGGAAGCTCTGCTGAAATCAACTGTGAGTGAAGTCTCCTGCGTGCTTTGTTTGATGAACGTTATTTATATGCAGCCTGGAGTTGCTGCCTAAGCAGAGTGTTCCAAATCTGTCATTTACGAGGTTACAATTCAATTAGGATTCTGTCATAGAAGGAAGCTGCTTATAGAGAGAACCTCTACTGTATATTGCAATTTTTCAGTATAGATCAAATGATTGGTACTAATAAAATGAGGTACACAGCTTGTTTGTTCAATATAGAATATAGAAAAATACTCAAAGCAAAATATGCCTAGTGAACCCTCAGAAATTGTTTTGCCAGTGTATCGCCACTTTAAATGTCTGGAACACGTAGCCGAGGAAGAATGCAATATGTGAGGCCACCGCTGATGTGCCACTGTCAAACTAAATCAGGCATTCAGGCAACAAAACAGGCCCAGGGGAATTGTTACAAGCCACAGCTAATAAAAGCCGAGTGGTTCATGATTAAAGCTGGCCTCACTCCATCAGAGAGGGAGAAGACTGTGGGAGCATACAGAATTGACATTAGCCCCAATCAGACTTTCAGACGGGTCTGCGCGTGTGGCTGACCGAGGCTCTGATTTGTGAATAATAACTGCGGCTCACTCACCACAATTGGCCTCGTCAGAGCCGTCAGCACAGTCTGGGTCTTCGTCGCACACCCAGAGCTTTGAGATGCAATGCATGGTGGCCTTGCACTGGAATTGGTCTGGAGAACATGTGCTCTCAGCTGGAACATTAGGGCAGACAGAAAATAGCAGGTTATTTATAAGGCCAGTGAAAAGCTATTGTAAGAGTTTGAGAAAAAAAAAAAAAAAAAAACGTTCAAAACTTTTGGTACTTGTAAAGGTGATACATGTGATTCAATAAAGGAAGTATATATGTTACATCTTCACTTTCTTTACAATGTGACAAGGTCTTCTGCAATTACCGTCCAAGAATGGAGAAAATGACAGCCTAGAACTGTTAGTTAAGGCTGGTCATAAGAAGGTCAAATGGGGAGTCATATATGCCGTTTATTCAGCTACAAGTAATTTTATGTTGCAGAGGTTATTATTATTTTTTTTTACTATGACTAAAAAATCTCAATTTATTTTGTATGAAAGTCAAATTAAAATGCCTTGGAATAAAAAAAATAAAAAAAGCCTAAATCATATACTTTTGCCACTTTTAAAATGTATTTTATGCATAGACTTTACTGTTTTACTGTCTCAGGCCCAAACTTCAGTATAAATACTCAAAAATATTAATATAGTCACAAATAATAAATTACATTAGCCTCACAAAGGCTAAAACACATGTAAATCATTTCAATGTTTATTGTATTAAAATATTTATGGCTTATATCGAGTTTTACACAAATTAGCCCAGTTCCCTCATTTGTGACCTTGACCAATAATTTTTCAACAATTTCAAATTTGTGCTTTTGGAAATCAGGCTGGCAAAAATTCCACAGTGAAGTTATGCACACTTGAGATGAAATATGAAAAAGGTGAAAACTGAAGGTAAAAGAAAAATCTAGTTGCTTTTTCAGAACAGGATTTTCATTGTCTCTAAATCTGTATGAAATTAAGAAAAGAAAAAAAAAAAGAAAATTGCGGTCAAATTTAGTGTGAGTTTGAAAAAAGCTTAAACATTTCTACTCCAGGTGACTTCATTTCTCACTGACAAGTATTGCTACCTTTCCCAGGAAAGGGCCTTTTCTTTCAGAATACCTAATAAGCACCTGGCTATCCTTTTAGCTCCCAAACCAGCCAACTCGTTTAGTGGGATAAAAGCCACATTTGAGATCTGTCAGTCTGGATCATTAAATTCACAGGGGAAAAGCCAAATTTGGAAGAGTTTGAACAATTCTGTCACAACACCCTTTAGTTTACGAGAATGAGGCCCATTATTGTCAGTGGTTAATGGAGGGAGCAGAAAGTGTCATGGCGTAGCTTACGGCAGTCTGTCTCGTCCTCGCCATCCCCGCAGTCGTCCTGTCCGTTGCATCGAAGATTTAATGGTATACACTTCTGCTTTCGGGTGCACTTGAACTGGCCTGACAGACAGATGTATGTATCTGCAAATGGAGGGAGACATTACAGTGAGAAAACCGTTAGATACACCATCAAGCTGGATCAATGCAGCACGATCATCCATATTCCAGTTGAATTTGGTTGCTTCAGAAGAGACGGGATGCAATAAGAATAAAACTGAGATGATTGTAGAAACAATATTATGTGTGTTAAAAGCACTAAACGTCTCAAATCTTAAATCGGTGTTGGTCCAATACATCCCAATTACGATCGTTAAATGACAAAACACCCTGTACTCTTTTCTAATACTTCTAAAGTGGATATCGATCGTTTGATAGCGGCAAGAGTCTGTATAATTGAACATTCAGAGACAGCTGTGCTAAAGAAGATTTGTTGCTGCTGAAAATTCAAGGCAGATTTTTCTCGCTCGTACTCGCCACATGCTTCACAGGAACTGAATTCTACAAGGGAGTCCCAATTGCAATGGAAAAAGCAATGAATCTGTCGATAAGAACATGGCATTTAAGAACAGCTTTCGTATGTATTATTCTGCTCACCACAGTTGGCCTCATCTGAGTTGTCCCCGCAGTCATTCTCTCCATCGCAGATGAAGGGAGGTAAGGCACAAAGGCCAGTGCCACACTGAAAACGCCCAGGCTGGCATTTGAATTCCGCTGCAAAAATGATGATTAACAGTGAACTCCGGAGGATTCAAAGCAATTTGCACATAGGTGTGTGTTTTTAAACCAGAGCTGTGTGAGGTTGCCTGAAATGGGCGAGTCAACCCACGTTCCATTATTTCTCTAAAAGCACTTCTACGATATTTAATGCCCTCTGCCCTTTAGCGAACAACAGAGGTTCCACCTATTAACAGCAGCTATTGGCAGCCTGTCATTTTCTGTTTGTACTGCTCAAGTGAATCACCAAGCCACAAAGTGAATCTAAAAACAAGCTCACTGGGAAACAAAAATGAAAGAGCGAAGGTTCCTCCTTTTGCACGACTTAAAGGTCAGTCTACCGTGAAGAAGTATGAAGTTCATCTTCATACTGTTTGTAACAGCACTGGCATGTGGTAATATCAGGGCCCATTTTAACTGGTGGGAACGGCAGTTTTAGAAACGACAGAATTTGCCCTTCTCCACTTGTTTGGTATATAACCACTGTATTTTCTTTTGCCACGCTGCATTGTGATACTGTTGTTGGCTGTGTAAAACAACGACTTTGACACTGGAACCGCCTGAGGTCGCTGTATACCTAAAAGCGCTAGCGGGTAAATTTTACCCACACACATGGCAGCTGTTTTTATATGGCTAAAGAACATATTATTTCACTGTATTATGCCACTGTCTTCACAAAGAAGTGTCTAGAGTCATGAAATGATTATGCCTAGTCATCAACTATATTTTTACCCTGTTGTTTTATGTTCAAGACTTTTTAATGGAGCCTACACTAATCCATAATGGTCAGTAAGCTAAAAAAAAAAAAGCCTGCACTGACATCGAAAATTAGAAGGTAGTAAATATTTGGGTGGTGTAATATTAATATTATATTAATACAATGTGATTAATCACTATATTAGAATAACCCATGTTATTTAAATTACTAAAATTGCCAATAGACAATAATGAGCAATAATAATTCACCACACTGCATAGAATGATGCTATGACAAATTGAAGCGCACAGCGCACACCTAGGCCCAATTATTAATTTGTTTAGTTATATCATTTATAATTTGAAAAAGAGAACAACACCAATATACTTTGGGTAATCAAAAAAAAAAAAAAAGTTTTATTCATTACATCATAGATCGGATTTATTTATTTTTCTTCAGGAAACGGCCAGACTAGAATAAATAGCAACACATTAGTGAACAATAAACGATATGGCAAGACAAAAATTAAATAATAAAACCAAAGTTTGACCAATTATGAGTAACGTTAGGCTAAAACATCTAAATATGATGTCTGGATCACTGTCAGGTCCAACATTGGATTGTAAATTACATAATTTTAGTAAAAGTCAATGACTGGGAGACTTGAATGTTTTGTTGAAAATCTGTTAAGTACATTTGAAAAACAGCCACGGGTAAAATTTTCTAGTGTTAAAGCTGCAATGTAATCGAAGTACCAACAATTTTTTTTTTTCCATACTGTGAATCCTATCTAAATAAAACAGATTATTGAAAAAAAAAAAGAAAAAGATCAAGGGTAAGGACTTGGTTTTGTCCATCGGTTGTTGATTGGATGACAGTGCAAGTGTTTCACTTGCATTTGCGAATAAAAATAGATGTGTGCAAACAGTCACACTTTATTTTAAGGTCCAATTCTTGCTATTAACGCCTTTGCCTCAGTAAACTATTAATTTGCTTCTTATTCATAGTTAGTAAGGTAGTTGTTAGGTTTAGGTATTTGGTAGGATTAGGGATGTAGAATATGGTACTACAACCCGAATTCCAGAAATGTTGGGACGTTTTTTAAAATTTGAATAAAATGTCAACTAAAAGAATTTCAAATCACATGAGCCAATATTTTATTCACAATAGAACATAGATAACATAACAAATGTTTAAACTGAGAAATGTTACAATTTTATGCACAAAATGAGCTCATTTCAAATTTGATGCCTGCTACAGGTCTCAAAATAGTTGGGATGGGGGCATGTTTACCATGGTGTAGCATCTCCTATTCTTTTCAAAACAGTTTGAAGACGTCTGGGCATCGATGTTATGAGTTTCTGGAGTTTTGGTGTTGGAATTTGGTCCCATTCTTGCCTGATATAGGTTTTCCAGCTGCTGAAGAGTTCGTGGTCGTATTTTTTGTTTAATGATGCGCCAAATATTCTCTATAGGTGAAAGATCTGGACTGCAGGCAGGCCAATTCAGCACCCGGACTCTTCTACTATGAAGCCATGCTGTTCTAATAGCTGCAGTATGTGGTTTTGCATTGTTCTGCTGAAATACACAAGGCCTTCCCTGAAATGCACATTGTCTGGAGGGGAGCATATGTTGCTCTAAAACCTTCATATACATTTCAGCATTCATAGTGCCTTCCAAAACATGCAAGCTGCTCATACCGTATGCACTTATGCACCCCCATACCATCAGAGGTGCTGGCTTTTGAACTGAACGCTGAAGACACGCTGGAAGGATTAGACCCAAATTCTTTTAAACTTTCCCGGATGCGTAGCCTACTTGTGCATTCATTTCATTTTTGAGAAACGCGCATAAAAAAGGAACATACGTTTGTAACCTCAGAAATCCATCTTATAGATATGAGATCCATCAGGAAATCCACTCACTTCATTACGCTGCATGTCAATGCAAGGCTTTTCTTTTTTGTGCGCAGAAGCCCTTCACTGGAGATGAGGTACGTAAATAACGTTGCAGGCAAATCCATGATTTATTAACCTATCGATTAAATTTTTATGAAACTATCACGTTCATATTTCAAATCCACTGGTTACAACTGAAAGCCAAACTCAGAAATAACATCCATCAGGCAGGCAAAGATATAAAGTAATAGGCTAATAAATAAGTAAATAAAATGAATGAAAGTAATGGAGCAGTGGCCAAATCAGTCAGCAGGACACCGGTATTTTTCCGGGCCGATGTGGGACTGCAGGCTGTGCACACGTTAATGCCGTTTATGTTCGGGTCCAGTCGGGTTCGAAAATAAATGCGGTCGGGTCGGACTCGGGTCTAATTTCATCGGGTCTGTCTCGGGTCGGGTTTATCTTTTAAAAAAATTATTTATGCACGTCGGGTTCAGGAAAGTAGTAATTCGAGTCGATTCAGGTTGGGTACGGATTTTAGGACCCGAGAAGACCTCTAGGACACGGTGTCCATGAAGAATGTCAAATTTGGACTCGTCTGACCATACAACACTTTTCCACTTTGAAACAGTCCATTTTAAATGAGCCTTGGCCCACAGGACACGACGGTGCTTCTGGTCCATGTTCACATATGGCTTCCTTTTTGCATGATAGAGCTTTAGTTGGCATTTGCAGATGGCACGGTGGATTGTGTTTACCGACAGTGGTTTCTGGAAGTATTCTTGGGCCCATTTAGTAATGTCAATGACAGAATCATGCCGATGAATGACGCAGTGTCATCTGAAGGCCAGAAGACCACGGACATCCAACAAAGGTCTTCGGCCTCGTCTCTTACGCACAGTGATTTCTCTGAATCTTTTGATGATGTTATGCACTGTAGATGATGAGATTTGCAAAGCCTTTGCAATTTGACGTTAAGGAACGTTGTTTTTAAAGCATTCCACAATCTTTTTACGCACTCTTTCACAGAATGGAGAGCCTCTGCCCATCTTTACTTCTGAGAGACTCTGCCTCTCTAAGACATCCCTTTTATAGCTAATCATGTTACAGACCTGATGTCAATTAACTTAATTAGTTGCTAGATGTTCTCCTAGCTGAATCTTTTCAAAATTTCTTGTTTTTTTCAGCCGTTTGTTGCCCCCGTGCCAACTTTTTTGAGACATGTAGCAGGCATCAAATTTGAAATGAGCTCATTTAGTGTATAAAAGTGTAAAATTTCTCCGTTTAAACATTTGTTATGTTCTCTATGTTCTATTGTGAATACAATATTGGCTCATGTGATTTTAAAGACTTTTAGTTTTCATTTTATTCAAATTTAAAAATCGTCCCAACATTTCTGGAATTCGGGTTGTAATAAACAGCCAATATGTTAATAATAGGCATGGTAATAAGCAACTAGTTAATAGTGAGAATTGGTCCCTAAACTAAAGTGTTACCATGCAAACTGTAAGATGTATTTAGGAGCAAATTAGTGAATAAAAATGTCTACAAGGGAAAAATTGAGTTTTGTGAAATTTAAGTCATAAAAGTTTTTAAATATCTTAAATTATGATTTTAAGTGTTCTTACATTTGTGGATGGAAAAACAGATGTAGCGATACAGCATAATGTGATTACAAAACTTCAAGTCTGTGATTTAATTAAATAAATGTGGCACTGTTGCACATTCTACAGGCTCGCAGTTTCAGAGGAGTTTGCACTTTGCAATCAATAAACAGTTACATTTTTTCCTTGGAAAAAATATGCATCAAATCCAAAGGAGTTTGCAGTCAATTGGCAAAGAGGTAGGGTTTATGTGGACAAAATGATTGGAGAAGTACTGTATATCACTAGTGAAATCTGTTATTTCACTAAAACATTAAGGTATGACATTCTGACTTCAAAGTCAAAATGTAAACGTAAAAAACAAAAAAGTGAGTAAATAAATTAATATATATGCATGGATGACTTGTTCACAATAAGATCAATAAAAAGCATTTAAAAAAACTGAATTTCCATTTCATGCTGACTTTAAGACCAAGCAGAAGCTTCTGCCAAGCAGTTGTTTAGAACAAATGCGCAAACGATAAACTGTAATCCAACATGGCTTGTGCTCATCTTCTAGTCTTGCCTTTCAGCAAATCAGAACATCACATAATGCAATTAATATTCATGACCCAAGTCAGAGCACTGAGCAGCTTACAGGCAGCCATCTACCGTGAACAACAAAAGAAAAGCAAAGTTGTCTGGCAAAAAACATAATTTTTATAATCAGAGTTGTGACAAGGCCTTCCTATTAAACCTGTATGACAAAAACACGATACTGCTGACGTTTCTTGAAAGATTCACTTTAAAACCGGTCTCATATACATGTAACCGTAGCTACTAGGCATATAAACAGAGTCACATTGATAAAGAGAGGCTGATGAGATTTATAATGTGCCCCACGCACTTTTTGAATTGTTCTTAAAACCCCTGGTCATGACACCGCATGTATATTACAAACTGTTCCAAAACAACAATGCAGGCAGTGTAGGCTGGGTAACATTGGAAGCTAAGCACTCACGGCAATCCGCAGGCTCATCAGACCCATCACCGCAGTCATCTACCGTATCGCATTTCCACCAGAATGGGATGCACTCATCCGTTCCACAGCGGAACTGCAAAACAAGTCCACCGCATCGAAAAAGGTCAATCAGTTATGGGTAACACAAACTGGAACAATCATTGCAATTCCGACTAATGACATGGAATCATCATTTTGGCATACAGACCTGGCTGGCTGTGCAGTTGGACAGGCACGTCTTGTTATCAGCGGCCAAGTAGAAGTTAGTCGGGCAGGCGCACTTGTGACCTCCACCAGGAGAGAGTAAGCACAAGTGGCTACAGCCTCCATTGGCCACTTGACACTGGTGTTTGGGGACTGGAAAAAGGGGACAGAAATGGCTTGTGATTAGGTAATATTAAAATAATATTTAAGTAGCTCTTTCCATATTGTATAAGAACTGAAAAGGACAATAATACATCATAAAACACTTGCAAAAGTGTCCATAGAACATACAATATAATATAATTTATTTTTATTAATTTATATAGATTCAATTATACTATAAATTGTTGTTGGGAGCATGTGCACATCAATCCTTCAATCCAAGATTTAAGTCTCTATAAATGGTAAGAGCTGTGTAAGAGTGAGTAAATAACGACAGCATTTTCATTTTTGGACAAACTAAGTGTAAAATGAATACAATATTTATTTGAAACAGTCTCTACCTTCAGGCTGGCGCAGCGGGTGGTAGACAATGACAGACTTAATGGCTTGCCATGAATTCAGGAGCTCGACAGCATTAGCACCGGTGGTCTTATGAGCTCGACGGAGAGATTTGGACTTCCCGTCAGTCCAATAAATGAAGTCCTCAAACAGCGTGAGCCCCATCACACCCTGGATGTGGTCGTGAGGAACTGAGGTAGAGAGTATTATACCATGTACCATCATTAAAGTTGCATTACTGCATTCATAAGTGATTTACTCAGCCATTATCTTACAACTTTCAAATTTACTGTACTCTAGTCTAACTTTTATGAATGTACTGTAAATACAATGACAGATCTTTAACTTTTTTTTTTTTTTGCATATTCCACACACATATACACAGATGACTGTGGCCTTGCATTATTATACTGTTGAAAGGCTTTATTGCGGATTCTTTTATCCAATTTCTGCCTTGTTAAGGGTCCACTAATCTAATACATGAAAAAAAAACAGAACAAAATTACGACTCATTTTGTACCCCGGTGCCTCTGAGAACCGTCCATGTTGGCAAAAAAGATGTGATTATCATCAGCCCAGTAGATTCTCTTGTTTGTGTAGTCAATGGTTAGAGCTGAGGGGCTGTAGATTTCTTTGTTCACAATAACGCTCTGGCCTTGGCCGTCCATGCCAACTCGACCGACGTGAGGGTTTTCACAGCAGTCAATCCAGAACACATACCTGAGGAACAGAGTGTGACCCTCATTCATGAACTCTCATCACAGTTGTTTCAAGCTGAGATTAGCTATTCTCATTGTTCTGGAGGTTTATGCATTCGTTCTTTTTCTTGTGACAAAATAAAGTCTCCCTGGATTGATGGTGCTGAAGTAGAAAGGATACTGTGCAAATTTGAAAAGGAAGCATTTGTACCCGGTTTGAGCATCCAGAGCCAAGTCCGTTGGGTTCTTCAGGCCAGAGCTTACTAAGACAGTGGGGTATAGACCGTTAGATTTGGACACCTCCAGCGTCTTTCTCTCCACGTCGCACCAGTACAAGTTCTTCCCAATCCAGTCCACAGCAAGCGCACTTGGCACAGCTGTTCGGTGAACAATCTAATAAAGCAAATAAGAGGCTCTTAGACCAGTCACTATAATCTTATCACATAATATTACTTTAATGAGCAAGTAGGATAATGGAAAAACAGGTCATTAAAGTAATAGTTCAGCCCAAAATTTAAAATTCTGTCATTATTCACTCAATTTCATGTTGTTCCAAACCAGTATGGTTTTCTTTTGTCGATAGAACACAAAAGTAGAAATTCTGTAATCAAGGACTCATTGCTTTTTTTAAGCAATTTCATTAAAGAGGACATTGTGCTTTCAAGCTTCAAAACAAACCACCATAAAAGGAGTCCATATAATGCACCATGCTGTTTTTGCCCTCTGAAGTCAGCTTTGTTTGAGGAACAGGCTGAAATGTAATCATTTAGAGTCAGTGAGCAGGACTTGAGAGCCAGATCAGTTATGAATGAATCATTCTGACCTGTATGAACTAGATAGTGATTCACTGAAAAGATGCGAATCAAAAGAATGATTCATTCACAATGGACGACTTCATTTTGCTGAATTTGTGAAATGATTCATTCATGGATCAAAATGATCTGGTTATCAAAAGCCTCAGTCTCCATTCACTGTAATTGCATAGAAAAGAGTGACCAGAACATTCTTCAAAACCTCCTTTTGTGTTCAACATAGGGTGGCCATATGTGCCGCTCATACGGGACATGTCCTGGCCAGGATTTTAATATTGCCTAAAACATCCAAAGTAGTTTGACCAATAACATGCAGGTATTGTACATAATCGACCAATCGTGGCGCTGCACGTGAGGTGGTGAGATCTATAGAGAACGATCAAAGCAATGCAAATATGCACTTGTTTGTTCGTTCATTTGACTTGAAGTGTCGCTGCGAACCGATCAAAATTCGCAAAGCATAAGGAGCCATCTGCTCTGCTCTCTATAGCTCTCATGAATGTCACACAACGATCTACCTGCACAGTGCAAACAGCTATTTTAGGCAATATAGAAATCCTGGCAAGGACGCGTCCTGTAAAAATGGCCCGTATGGTCACCCTAGTTCAACATAAGAAAGCAAGTCATTCAGGTCCAGAATGAGTGAATAAATAATTCCTTTAAATTAGTTATTCTATCTGTTTGGTATAGTGCCTGAAGCTAATATGGCATTGCATGCTGATAAAACACAAACTTTGCTGTCCCAACATAGGCTTTCACTTCAAGACATGATAAGCTTTGAGATCTTCTCTATCATCATCATCTGACAGGGCGGTTGTAGCTGTGCCAGTTGACAAGACCGCCCCTTCAGCAGTAATTTCAGCAAAGCTGAGCTTGAAAAATTCTCTGAAATGTCAATGATTGAGGAACATTTCCCCAATCAGGAAAGTGTCTCCAGATGAGAGGATGAGAGGAAACATTAACATTCCGAGTGGGAAAGAAAGAGCTTCTGGTATTCTAGTGATCTAGTCAAGCTCTGATTTGAAAGATCGCCTTGTGTGGAAATGAAGGCTAACCCACTGAAAATGTCAATATTTGAATACATCACAAAATCACATGACAAATGATTCTCAGAATAGCTGCAATTTATATATGTGTAAATGATATCCAAAATGATCTTTTAGATATTATTGAAAGGTTTTAGTTATGGCATGTATCCTGCTACCAACACAGATTTCAGTATTCACATAACACTGAGACAAAATATATAACTGGCAGTCGTATAGAGTGGTTCAGCATGCTAACTAAAGAGGCCATAAAGCATATCAACTTTGGCCCATTATATATTAATAGACAAATTCCCTTATTGAACCACACCAAAGGCACTGCCTGAGGCATCATGCCAAACGTGCTCCAGTGTAGGAGTTACTCATTACATTACAGTGATCAAACCCATAGCGCACTGTTCCCAGAATCCAAACATTTGTTGCTAGAGGCTGTCTTATAGCTTGCTCCTCGCTTCCGTTTATCAATTGTGCAAAATAATGCATCTGAAGTCTGTAAAAAAAAAAAAAAAAATGCTGATTATGTGGTAATAAATATGCAGGCTACACCTTTAGCCTCAAAAAACATCTGTAGCTCTATTCCCTATTCATAAAGATCTTGCCAAGAGTTTGCGATAAATGATTTGCAATTTAAAGATCGTTATTCAATGCTTTAATGCAGTACATCTGACTTGGGGAGATTCTCGCAGGCAACATACATACTGTACATTAAGTTATACATACAGTACATACATACATATATACTGTACATATATACAGTATATGTGCAGCAGTGACTCGCGCACATATCTGAGCATTCAAAGGCAATAAACAGATTTAAATATTGGTTATATTGTTCATATATTGGTTGGTTTAGTTCAAAGCAATATAAGCAATTCTCAAAATGTATGAATAAAAATTAGACTGAATGCTGCAGGTGAAAGGTCTGACGGTCATGCTCATAGTGGATTAATTCAGATAACTGAGGAATTTAGATTTTGTTGTAAGCAAGAGAAAACAATTCTCAGAAAGAGTCAATAAAGATATGATCGGTTGTCTTAAGTGAAAAGTATCAAATAGTCTGATGTGAGTTTAACGTCATCCAAGTTAAACTTTAGAACATTCAGAACGGAAGAACAGTTGAAAAAAGTGTTAATAATACCTTTTTTTCCTGAGTGTGTATACCTGATGTACCTAATTTGCTTTTCAGTGGAATCATGAAAAATGATTGTGGAAGGTTCTTCATAAACAGTTTTCCCGAAACACTGTTTTGAATAGACACTTGTATATTAAGTCAAAGTCAGTTTTTTGTCATATCTCTCTAGCATACTAGGAGAATAAAATATTACGTCTCCATGTCAGTAAATAATGAATTAAAAAAAAAAAATCGTCAATTAAGTTGTTCTTCCGCAATGGAGCTGCATCATTATATCCCCAGCTAATGATGGGTAAAGGTCTCCTACCCAATCTAAACATATTGTACCAGCTTGCATTGTCTCCATTTCCAAAATCCAGAAAATTACACCCACGAATGCTAATGAATTTCAAATGGCTTTAGCTTGTGCTGAGAAGGGGTGATAAATCAGGAGGGGGCAACACTGTGTAATGAAGCCAAATGAGGCTCTTGGCCCCTGCAATGAAGCTAATGAGATGGGGAAAAGTGTTGCTCAGCAGGTACATGGCAAAGATGTGCATCTAAGAGCTAACCATGTGACCTTAATGAGTCCCTGAAATAATGCTAAAATGAGCATTTATATTTATGGCTGTATGGCTACAGATGTCTAACATTCAGATGTTGACTTTAGACCTCTTCATCGCATCCCTGTTGCTAACATGGCGTATAACGGTTGGTTCAGACCTGTTATCATTGTTGTTGGTCCCTTGTGACCCATAATAATTATTAAGAGAAATGAGAAATCAGACACACCTTGAGGTCACTGCCATTAAGGCGAATTCTGTTTATCCTCCGGCCGCTGGGTCTGCTAGAGTCAATCCAGTAAATGAACTCCTTCTTGTAGTCAAAATCCAAGCTGATAATGTTGTTAAGGCCCTACGGAAGTGAGAAGGAAACACAACATAGAGGTAACAGAGGTGAACTGAGTAACTGCACAACAAATGTGACTGTTAGCGCAGTCAGTGTGATGCATTAGCTGGGTAAAGGCTGCAGTCAGCACGCATAGATCAAGTATGCAGAACAAAAAAGAATGAGATGTTATGCCTTGTTCTGCTATTCAATTAGCTGGAGGGCTTAATTACCCACTTCCGTGCACGCTTATCTCGACAGGATCTGGCAAGGATGTACTACAGACATGAAACATACAGAAAATACATTTCTTTTGATGTCTCTTCATCGTATTGATTTTGGACGAGGACGCGGTGTGCTATTGGATGCATGTGGATGCTGGCTTCAGAATCCAGGGAAGCAGTTCAGAGAGCCTTCAGAGGAAACGCTGAGGGTACATTCGTTACTGTCATGTTCACGTCAGGCCGCTGTCACTCAGTCTACCGCTCACTAGCCCCCCCTGCCTTTTCCCACTTCACCACGGCTGCTAAGATCCGGCGACGGGCATGACGACAGATGAAAAAAAGCTCTGATACCACCATCAGATCATCAGCACTGTGAGACCCAAAAAGACCTTTAGCCTTATCTTGTGGCAAGAACCTGCAGCCTTATCTTAAGGCCACAAACAAGTTATGTTTCATGTGACATCAGTTAGAACGTACAAGAGAGATCTATTAGAGGTCATGAGCATTTATAGTAAGGCCGTAAGGTACAGAAGAAACACTATCTATAACTATCGCGTCTTGCCAAAATGGTCCGTTTCTACTTGTAAAAAAATCACCTTAATTAAACTTATTTAAAATTATTAACTTATTATTAGGAGTTACAGTGTTGGTTTTATCGTAGTCTACTACACTATGCTAAGTGTAAGAACATTTCTTGATGTTTTTGAAAAAAAAAAAAAAAAGGCTCTTATGCTCACCAATGCTGCATTCATCGAAAAAAAACTAAAACAAACAAACAAACAAATGAATAAATGAATGTGAAATATTATTACTTTGTGAAATATTTATTCCTGTGATGGAAAAAAAAACGTTGACGTCAGTTGTGCTGCTTAATATTTTGGGGAAAACAATTATTATTTTTTTTCAGGCTTCTATTCTGATGAATAGACAATTCAAAAGAACTGCATTGATAAAAAAATAAAATAAAATGTATCTTTTGAAGAAGAATGTAAAATCTTTTGCAACAATGTAAATCTCTTTACTGGAACTTTTAATCAACTTAGCACAGTTTAAAAAAAAATACAAACACTTATTCACTATTAACTACAACTTTTCCCTCAATAAATTTCTAATTTGCTGATTATTAATAGTTAGTAAGGTAGTTGTTAAGTTTAGGTATTGGGTAGGATTCAGGATGTAGAATGAGGTCATGTAGAATAAGGCATTAATATGTGCTTAATTACTACTAATTAATGGCTAATATTCTAGTAATATGCATGCTAATAAGCAACTAGTTAAGAGACCCTAAAAAGAAGTGTTACCAAAATTATATCTACATTTGTTAGTTAACGAGCCAATAAAAAGTAATATGAATTGGACATTTGCTGTATAGTATTGTTGCAGTTTTATCTTGTTGCTACTCTGTATGTTGTCTATGTTGTAATGCACAATTTTTTACCGAGATGTTAGATGATAAATAATGAGCAGGGTAATGCACAGTAAGCCAGTCATTACTGCAAAATAAACCCATTCAGGGTGATAAAAGTGGGCTTCTAATGACCAGGTGACTGCACATTTTCTCTAACTTACTGCACTGGCAATGCTTCAAACTGAAGGGACAGGCAATGCTTTAATTATGGATACTGTATGGCAGCTCGATAAATAGCTAACTAGCATTCCGTAGAGCGAATGAGATCATGCACTATGCTAGTGTGAGGTCAACAAAGACCTCCATTGTCGAGTAGAGGCCACAGGGGCCACTCATATTTAAGTACAAAAGCTTTCCTTCCTTCACTCATATTAAACAAAATGGAATAAATGAAATTGAATGATTGCTGATGAGACTACTCCATAAAGGGGAGAGTTTTCTGAGAGCCCTATAGACATTCCCCTGGATGACAGCCTCAATTGGTATGAATAATGTAATGAGCGCC
The DNA here is from genome assembly GCF_012432095.1 of Onychostoma macrolepis. Lineage (NCBI taxonomy): Eukaryota > Metazoa > Chordata > Actinopteri > Cypriniformes > Cyprinidae > Onychostoma > Onychostoma macrolepis. The sequence goes on from NC_081163.1 coordinate 11,440,682, forward strand.
GAATTGAGGAAACTCACATTTCACTAAGAATCATCATTTCGATGGTAATGACTATAGGCCTCTAATGACACCAGCTGTGGATAATAGCACAGGGAAACTCAACTTGTCACACTAGGCCAATCAAAAATGGCAGTCACAAATAAAGTCAAAATGACATTTCATAGAGCCATTCATAATGTGCACAAAACTTGTGTCAGACAAGCTCTTAAATATACAAAAGAAAGAAGAAGAAGAAAAAAAGAAATAGCTTTTCATCTTTGCAAACAAAGTACCACCTGTGATGTAGAACCTAAAAATAAAAGGCTAAAATTTGTAATGGATATTTTAATAGCCAAAGACCAGGCTGATGATCAGTGTAATGCTGACATACTATATAGGAAATACTATTTTTAGTGACAGCAAAATAGATCGAAATAACTGCTGAAATAAAAGTAAAACTTATTTTACATAATATTTAATCTTGGCTTATACTGTAGAATTTGCATTATTGTTCATTTCGGTGTAGAATTATGTCTGTTTTCTTTTTGATTATTTTTAACAGGTATTTGAACTCTTTTTTGGTTATTTAGAACTATTTTGGACTGTTTTCGCTTGTAAACGGTGCTTGCTCAGTGTGTATTTCTCTCTGATTCAGACAATTTTCACTAAAAATATCTTAATGACGAATTTGTTTCTTACAAACACAGCTTTTTGCTTCACAAAATGTTAATTGATGTTTACATGTCAAATTTACATAATATTTAATTTTTAAATAATCACTACATTTTTTGAAAGTTTAGAATCCATTGACAAATCTGTCAGAATATGTATAATATTTAATGTTAACATGTCAAAAGGTTAATTTTTTTAATGATAATTGTTATAATGGATTTGCTGACATTAATTGGCTTAACTGAATTTAATGTAAAATGTATACTGCAGTCCTCACTTTCAAGACCAGCAACAGAAGGAGTGTTTTTAATTCTTTCATGTGAAGCTCCACCCAGCCGGGACACTAGTTAATGACTTCAATTAGTGTTTTCAAAGGGCATATGAGACAATAGACACAGTGTTGTTATCACAGTCATGTCACCACAGCTTAATTGGTCCTCTATTAGGCTTTTACAAACACAGCAGTTCTATCTTATGATCTGGTCTCTGAAGTCCAGTAACAATTTCATGAAGCAGTACAACAGTCTCAGCTGTGCAGATTACATGGGCAGCCTTTCAATAAAGTGGGATATGAAAATAAACAATGATGAGAAAACATAATTGGAAAACAGTTGACGTAGAGCTTTACCTGTTTCAGAAGAGTGTAATTGGATCCATCAACACTTAATTTTCTGATTTCATGAAGATCAGCAAGTATAAGAAAGGGTTCTTCAGCTGTGAGAAATATAAAGGTGACTTGATGTGATGGGGATGGACAATTGTCAAGTTAACAAAGCCTGAAACCATCAAGTTTAGTTGAAACACATTCTGGGGGGAATTCACTAAATGATATTTACCTGAAAGAGACTTGCAGCTGTTGGGGTCTTTTCTAGAAGCTTCATAGCCGTCTACACAAAAACACTTAAAGGAACCGTAAGTGTTGGTGCAGTTCTGGCTGCAGGGTAGCGTGGTGGAACATTCGTCAGTGTCAACACATGTTCTCCCATCGTTCTTCAGGTGAAATCCCGGCCAGCACTTACACTAGACACATTGGTGAAAAAATTATACAGATGTTTTGATTTGAAACCAGGACATTGCTAATAGAAACCTCTTTGCTGAGACCACTCTGCAAAATTCCACTTCATTTCAGTGCCATTTTACAAACTTATAGCAATAATACTCAAAAAATAAAAATGGTGCCATCATTTGAGGCCATTTACATGTCATTCAAATCTGTATCACTTAAAACACACAAAGAGATGTTAGGCAAAAACGTTCACAGTGCTCTTTTCCACACAAATCAAAGGGGTTCACTTATTTCTGAGTCATCTGCTCCTTTGAAAAAATAAATCATTTGGTTTAAAAGTTGCACCAGAACAAAAGTGCTGGCATTTTACTGATAACGATGAATCACAAACTTTTTAAATGTCCAAATCTGTTGCATTGTAGCTCATTGAATTACTCGTGATATGTTCTTTGCTCAGTTGTAACCTGAAGGGCTTTTCTCAACATCCCTTCATTTATACCACAGTGAATGAGGTCAGACTCTTTACCTACAGGATCTGACTTGACTACAGTACCTACAGTCTCTCTGATGTCTTTATCGATTTTTAGGGTGACTGGTTAGAAATCTGCCAGGGAATGACACAGACTCCAAACACCTTTGATGATCACAGGTCATGTGAACATGGCACTCCTGACACCTAGTTTGTCAATCAGTAACACTGCAGAAGTGTCTGTAACTCGAGAGAATTAGCTCAAAAATCTCCCTCCTTAAGGCATGCCTCTAGACAGCTCCCGAAGGCACAAGGCCTTTGTTTAAACTTGATCTGAGCACGCCAATTAAGTACCAATGCAGCAAAACTGGGACAAATCATTCCTATAGCTTTTTACTTTGTTCTTTATATGTTTGCCAAAGTAATTCAGTGGCAAGATCTTGCAGAAACAAAAACACAGTAGGTTCTGCAAAGCAATTCTTCAGTCACATTTGGGCAAAAACTGAAATAAGTCACATGAAATAAGACATTAATGATTTTATATATTCCCAAGGAAGATTTTCTGTTTTAAAACAGAACATATATAGCAACTGCATAACAAATAAAAATAGTCTAAGACTTAATAATACTGTACACAATTTGTAATTGTCATACTCTAGCATAAATATACTTGTAATATAATTAATATAATATAATGACCAAAAAATAATGCAATAACGTAAATGATGCAGTACAAATACAATTATTGTGAGGAACTGCATGACTGCAATTCAACTATGATATGAAATTGCAGATGAGCTTAAATTCTCTGCATCAAAAGTCATTGATTCTGTAAATTTTGAAGCTAAAAAAATCCTGGGTAACACTTTAGAAGAGTGAACACTTATTCACTATTAACTACGACTTTTCCCTCAATACATTTCTAATTTGCTGCTTATTAATAGTTAGTAAGGTTGCTGTTAAGTTTAGGTATTGGGTAGGATTAGGGATGTAGAAAAAGGTCATGTAGAATAAGTCATTAATATGTACTTAATCAGTACTAATAAATGGCTAATATTCTAGTAATATGCATGCTAATAAGCAATTAGTTAAGAGACCCTAAAATAAAGTGTTACCAAATCTTGCAGCTTGTAAAAAAAAAAAAAAAAAAGATTATATTCTGAAAGACGTTAATTGTGCATAAGTGTTAGGAGAAGCAAGTCACTTTGGGTAAAAAAAAAAGGCCTTGAGGGACACAAGAACCTTAAATATGTAGCGACACTAACCACAGCAATGTTGATTGATTTAATACAATACCCAAACTTACATAAATTAATATCAAATTTATTACAATCTAATTCATTTTTATATGTTAAAACTTTCACTTTTTATAGAGAATGTATGGTAACACTTTATTTTAGGGTCTCTTAACTAGTTGCTTATTAGCAATTATTAATAAGCAGCAAATTAGGAATTTATTGAGGGAAAAGTCGTAGTTAATAGTGAATTAGTGTTCCCTATTCTAAAGTGTTACCGGATGTACTTACAATATTCAAATTGTTTTAATAATTCTTTTCTTTACAATGCATTACACTATAGTAATGATTTAAAATGTCAGCCTAAAATACAATGTATAAATATATATTTGACCAACCTTGTATCCCACTGGTAAGTCCTGGCAATCTTGCGTACAGCCACTGACACGACGGTTGAGACATTCATTGACATAGCAGTTTTTCTCATCTGAGCGATCTCCACAGTCATCTTTCAGGTCACATAAACTCTTCTCAGATATACAGCGGCCATTTGAGCACATGAAAAAGGAACTGTTGCATAAGCTCTCTAGAAATAAACGAGGAAAGTGAAAACAAATTAAGAAAAAGTACAAAGCAATACAAACAATACAGACTTGTAATGTTGAAAACCAAGCTGAGAATGTAAGAATGCTTTTGGACAAAGCATGAATGGTTGGATGGCTTTAACTCTATAAGCTATAGGGCATAAAAGTTGCAATCCAACAAAAGCCAAATGTTATTTCAAGCTTCCAGCAACTGCCAGTAAGTGCAAGGCCTTTTTTAAATAAATGCTTGGTACGCTCAGTTGAAAACATGCCATCCCCGCAGGTCAAAGTTATCTACTTCAGCCCCCTGCTTTTATCCATGATGTGCCTTGGCCACTTGTATTCCCTCAGATGTTCAGTAAGCCCCACATCCATCAGTCAAACATATTTCAGGCACAGCTCTGTTGGGCCATTACCGGCAGCCAGGCATTTGAGGTTGAGGGGCAGCTCATCAGAGTGGTCAGGGCAGTCTGGGTAACCATCACACTCCCACTGGGCGCTGAGAAGACATCGGCCATCAGCACAGCGGAATTCATCCGGCCCACATGAGCGGTACACTGCGTAAAGAGTGAAGACTGTCAGCATAGTGACACACTTCGCTACCAAACAGAGATCTTAAAGGGATAGTTCACACAAAAAAGCGAGTTTGATTACTTTTTTGTCTGTGGGACACAAAAGCAGATTTTTAGTGGAATGTCCAAGCTGCTCTTTTTACAATTAAATTAGTCAACGATTTACAGTCAGGCTCCAAAAAATAAATAAATAAATCACCACAAAACTACTATAAAATATTGTCCACCTGACTTGAGAAATCCACTTTTGATCCACTTTTGTAGACATTCAGATAAATAATGATAAAATACATTTTGTTTTCCAAAGCAAGAAAGAAAGAAGACGCGTGTTAGTAAATTATGACATAATGGTTGAACTAATAATCTGCAGATGTCTTTGGTTAGATTTTCTAATGAGAACTCTTTTTGAATCTCATTTGTAATAATTTCCTAGACTTTTTATTTCATATTTTAACTTCAGTTCAGTAAGTTCTAGTGCAGTTCTAGTCTACTGTATGAACAGGGGTGATGTCCTGTGGAGAGGCTGTCCTTTCATGTTGTGAAGACATGAAAAAGCCCACAGATATTTCAGCTTTAAGTAAAAAATTGTTCTAAAACATTTTTAGAAAACCCCAATAATTAAAGTACTGACTATTCTTGAAATTGTTCTTCTTAATTAAGAATGTATAGTACAAATAATACGAGCACAGCGCAGCCTAAGGCTCACAGTAGAGCTTTAATTAACTGAGAAATGCCTCAGTTTTTCCATTAAAATACTGCACATTTTTACTATTTCAATGTTGATTTTTGTGGTATTCAGTTTACTTTATAAATAAAATTTGCTTTTGCAAATTCCTTAAGGGAAATGCAGGTAACTATAGTGACCAAAGATAGAAAAAAACACATTTTGCAACGGCTCTGCTTCTCGGTTTGTTGCTTATCCAAAGCCTAAGTCTGAATGTAGAAGTCTTGGAATGTAGAAAAAGCTAATAAATATTACTTATTCAGGCAGATTTCCAAAAAAGATGCTTACCACATTCAACTGATTCATCCGAGCCATCTCCACAGTCGTCATCATGGTCACAAACAAAGCGTTTTGGAATGCAGCCTTTGTTAAGGCATCTGAAGGAATTCTCATCACATGTGTTATTTGGAGCTGCGGGGTAAACAACAGGACCTTGAGCTTAATTAATTCTCACTAAGACTTATTTCACCTTGGGTACTAGTCATATCTGCCAAATCCATCTCTACCACAGCCTGCAGTCTACCATGTTACAAAATGCATCACTCATGAAGTGCCTGTGGTTTAGAATATCTTATTCTTTGGATGTCATTGAGTTTTTAAATCCTGACCTGAGCACGTATCAAATAATGAATGGCCGACATCGCTGCTAGAACAACACCTGAAGGGAGCTTTCATCGATAATACATCGACATGCAGAAGACATTTTAAACAGATCAATGGGAATATTTACCACAGCCGGCTGCCGCCAGCTCATCGCTGCCATCGGGACAGTCTCTCTCCCCATCACACAACCAGCGCTTGGGAACACATGCGTACGAGCCTGGACAACTGAATAACCCTGGGGCACAGGTCACCGAGCCTGGAGAATATTTTGTTAGTAATGCACCATCAAATGTTGCTCAGGTCTACTGATTATAAATCACAGCCTACTTGAATATCTATAGCAATCACAGAGTAATTTGTGAAAGCTTTTTAACAAATGCTCAGCATACATTTGGATGTTCATTGTTGCTTAACTATTTATCGTGTTTAATTGCATTTGGCGTTATTAGGAACATAGCAATATCATTAATATCTCACTGACATTTCATTACAATCCAATCAAACATTTGTTTACTACAAATATTTACTAATATACTAAAGCATGATTGCATTTTTATAATTGCCCAATTTATAATAGTTGCATTGTAAACTCAAATCATTCAAAATGCAGCCTTTGAGGCACCAAAAAACAATATTTACAGTTGCACAGAATGGAAGGGGAGGTCACATGCGTACCGCAGAGATCCACGCTCTCATCTACCCCATCTCCACAGTCGTCTTCGCCATCACAGAGCCACTGCTTCGCTATGCACTTGTTTTTCGAACAAGCAAACTGGTTCCACAGACAGGAGGAGTCTATCAACAAAGGAGTTTGAGAGCCACAAATAACAGTGCTTAGAAAAATGACATCCACAATTTAGGACTCATCTCTAGCCGAATGCTTTTAGAGATGGTTTCTTTATTTCTAAATTCAGCAGACTTGGCTGTAGACCTCTGGATTACACTTGTATTACTTGTGGTCTCTAAAAATGGCGGCAACAAAACACTCTACAACCCCTCGCCATAAATACGCCAGTCATTGTTGGAGTGGTTTTTACATGAAGATGCAATAAAGAATAATTGCGTTTTATGCTGTTTTTGTTGTGTAATCACACTTTTATCCTGTCATTCATCTCAAATATATAGAACTAGCAGACACATCTATCTCTGTTCTTTGTGTTGAGCAACAGCTTTACCCTACGAAAATGTTTTTTTTGACTTTCATTCAGCTCTGAGTATGTCTACATGCTACTGCACTTCTAAAAGTTAACAAAATAATATTTCAGCTTATATATGGATTCAAAATGTACAGAATTTATGTTAAATTAATTGATGTAATAAATAGACGTAATCTATTAAAAAATTCTGTTCTTTGGAACATTGTGTTCATCAAAGAATTCTGAAAAAATATCGCCGTTTCCACAACAACTATTTTGACCTGATTTCAGTAAATAAATGTTTCTTGAAAACCAGATCATGTGACAATGAAGTAGGGAGTAATGGCTGCTGAAAATTCAGCATTGCCATCACAGGAAAAATATATTTTTAAATATATTAAAATAGTGAACAGTCACTTTAAATGGTAATAATATTTTACAATATTACAGCTTACACTGTATTTTTGATCATATAAATGCAGCCTTGGTGAGCATAACAGACTACTTTTAAAAAAATCACCAACTTTTAGAAACTTACCAACCATTAACTTTTGAATGGTACTGTACCTCAACAGATATGCCTAAAAGATTTTTTTAATAAAATTATTTTACGGCAAGAATACCTCACAGATTTGATAGAATATAATTATACGTCAACATAATTATATATTAAAACATGCCCATGCATGTGCAAATTGCGATAGCAGGAAAGCAGGTGACAAAGACGACAGTTTATATCCAAACCAAGTTTTTTTTGTCTGTCTATTCTAGACAGACTCTGCCTGCCAAAAGAGTTAGAGTGGTCCACTCCTGGGGTTACAGCATGGAGAATGAAATTAAGGGTCGCAGCAGGAAAGATTGGTCTCAAATTCCCATGATTCTCCTCGGCTGTCTGATGCTCTCCTATCTAATCCGATCCTATCTCCTTTCACAGTGCTGACGCTGAGCAAAGATGCCGTGTCATCTTAAGGAGAAAAACACCCTTTCAATTCCAAAAAAGGAGTATGTCCACATTAGATGAGGTGCATACTGTAGGTTGTTTGAAAAAAGTAATTCACTAATTAATGCATTTATTCATAAATTAATAAATAAATGCATACAATAAACAACTAAAACTATTTTATAAATGTATAATATATAATCTGTCTATCTATCTGAGTTTCATACAACCGTTTGGTGAACTGAAAATGCTTTGAGGGATCCAGTTATATACATACAAACAAGCCTCCAAGGGCACAGGTACACATGGAGATTGGTTTCTATCACCTGAAAATGCTTCTCTTGACCTCAGTATTAGCAGCTGAATTGGTTTCTGCATTCAAAGCTCATCTCAAGAGGTGGACCGTAATCTCTCGCTCCACATGAGAAATCAAGCCGAGTGAAAGCAATGGGAGGCTAATACCAGTCATGCTTACCACACTGGAACTCATCTGCACCATCTTCACAATCCTTCTGCCCATCACAAAGCCACACGCTGGAGATGCAGTTCCCGCTGGGGCAGGCGAAGTGGCCTTCTGCACATTTCTGCCCGTGGGAGACTGCGGCAGTCAGAGAAAAAACGTGTTTGATTATGGAGAGCGTAAATAAAGTCCAAGATTTGCTTAGTGTAGTGAGAATTTGGTCCAGCGGTTGTTTGGGTCATTATTCCCTCCCTAAAATCACTCCCAGGCAGATGAAATCTTTATGTGATGCAATTCTCTATGGAACTATAAGGGTGTAAAAGTGCACTTGCCTCATTAAAAGTACATCTCCATTCAAACAGGTCTTCTCTGATAAATTCCACATTTGCTTTCTATTTGAAACCACTGACACGCTAATGAGTAATAAGCTGAAACCTGCCAAGACTCATTTTTATGCTACCTTTTCATCAGCGGTTTTGAAGGGACCGCAGTTTGCACGAGTGTTTAAATGTCTGCTCTTCGCAAGCCTGACAATCACCAATAATTATTCATCAGCCTTCCGCACCTTTTGAGGCTCTTCAAGCATGGAGAAAAAGACAGGGGCTTGTCTCTGCTTCATTACCTCTTTCATAAATAGTGTTTCGACAAAATTAATTCGATTTTAATGGAACCTGGCTTCCTCAAGCTGCAAAGCTAACAAACGGAGAGCTATAGTGAGCGTTACCCTGACAGTTCCTCTCGTCGGCGTAATCTCCGCAGTCATTGGCTCCATCGCACAGCCAGGAATGGTGAACGCAGAGTGAGGTGCTGTTACAACTGACAAAGCCCTTTTCTGCCACTCCCATCCTGTAAAAGTCTGCACAGTCTGTGTGATCTGAAAAAAGGGGGCAAGACTTTGTTATCTAGGTCACAAGAGATGACAAAACAGACGACGCAAATGATTCCAAGCTGTATGATCATTCAAAATGAAAACAATAGTTCACCCAAATATGACTTCTGTCCACATGACTCTCAAAAGATGACTTTCTTAATATTTTCCAAGCTACTCTTTGCAATGTAATGAAAGTAAATAGAGCCAAGTCTCCATAATTACAAAAAAGCACCATTAAAGTAATAAAGTATCATTAAAGTACAACTACACTATTCAGCAAGGCTACGTTAAATAGATCAAAAGTGATAGTGAACACATATATAATGTTACAAAAGATTTCTATTTCAAATAAATTATGTACTTTTGAACTTTTTTATTCATCAATGAATCCTGAAAAAGAAATATGTATCACAGTTTCCACAACAATATTAAGTAGCACACGTTTTCAACGTTGATAATAATAAGAAATGTTTCTTAAGCACCAAATCATTATATAAGGATGACTTCTGAAGGACCATGTGTTACTACAAGACTAGTAATAGCTGCTGAAAATTTGGATTTGCATAAATAAATTGTAATATATATATATATATATATATATATATATATATATATATATATATTTTTTTTTTTTTTTTTTTTTTTGGACCAAATAAATTTAGACTTGGTAAACATAAAAGGTTTCTTTTAAAAAAAATCATACTGATTGCAACCTTTTGAAGGGCAATATATAAGTCGGCTGAAGCCATATGATAGCTTTTTGTGAAAAACAGACTGAAATTTGTTTGGTTGAAAATATTGTTCTCCTCCAACGGCCCAAAATGGTCTTCAGAAGTCATGCAGTCTACAAAAACATCAACGCCAAATGCCATTGGCTCTAACGTCATCGATGTCAATGCTGCCATTTGATTTGAAAGTTTTGACTTAATTTTGACAAAAAATTCACTCCACGTGACTACAATAATGACTGCAATATCATATGACATCAAACGACTTGGAATATAGTACCTCTGTCCCTCAGACTTGATTTTAAAAGTATCCTTATCCTTTTAAGATGCTTTTTGTCATTTTGCCCCCTTTCGTTAAATGGGAAAGAGTGCACAGGACATGCTTTAAAGATTGAAGAAAGACAGTCATAAAGATTTGGAAGGGCATTTTTTCATCTCTGGGTGAACTATCCCTTTAATGACAGTTTATTGATTTATCCTCAGTTCTATCTAGGAATGCATTACATGTGTAGTCTATAATAGTCTGATACGTCAAGGCAGCGATTATTACAGTAGGATAACGAGAACGTGTGCTGATTTGCAACATGGGCAGCGGTGCCTTACTGCAGTTCTTTTCATCCGAGGCATCGGCGCAGTCGATGACCTGGTTGCACCAGGAGGATATTGGTATGCAAGTTCCATCTTGACAGGATGACTCAGACGCAGCACACGTGACATCTGGAACAGAGACACTTCATTTACACTGAGAGCGGAGAGACTAAAGCACCTGGATGTGCGCTTAAATGAATGAAATATTGTGCGCTGATATTTGTACTGTATGATATGCACCGCAATTGACTGATGATAACAGGGTCTTCCAGACAGCTCCAAAGAAAATGACTTGTGAAATGCTTTCACATCTTGAAAATTGGGTGCCATTTTTGAGGTCTAACATGGTCCGAAATAAACCGACTAGCGGCACAATATATTTTTTTTGCTGCCTATTTTCTTTTATAGACTGCAAAAAAAATTACTTCCTAAAGTGAAATTTAGGTGCAAAATGTCAAAATAATAATATTCGCAGACAAGATACCCACTGTTACAAAATGCCTCATCTGAATTGTCCCCACAGTCGTCCATTCCATCACAAAAGCGACTGTTAGCCACACAACGCCTGTTGTAGCAAGGACGGTGACCCTTTCGGCAGCTCCTGTTGTCTAGCGATACAGAAAGCAATGGCACAGCAAATCTTTCACATCAGGGCAAAAAAAGCTTCATATCCTCTCTCTTATTTACTCTTTCTGTTGCTCTGGGCTTATTCCCATTTGCTCCTCTGGTTGAAAGCAGTAAGGAGAAGCGGCTCATTTTATTAGGTTGAAGCCTCAGGGAATGGAACTGCCACCTTAAACCAATTCTGCGTGCTTACTGCTTTCATGATGCAGGAGTGGGGAGTACATACGGCAAAGCATTGTGATCGGCTGCTTACCACAATATTGCATTTTCTCATCTGACTTGTCTTTGCAGTGGGCAATTCCATCACACGTTAGCTGGTAGTCTATACATTCCCCATTTCCACACTCAAACTCAGTGTGGATGTTGCAAGAGGATGTTTTTGCTATAAAAGAGAACGCAAAACGACGTTAAAAAAAACTAACTTTATCTAAACGAAATTCATTATGGGACTAATTATTAACTCTTTTATTTTGTATTGTGTATATGTGAACCTTTTACCCAAGACAACTTTCTATCACTAGTTGACAAAGTTTTTGAATCCTGAATCACACTACATAAATCAGTTATGATGTTAATCATAAAAAAATATGTATTCGACTGCATTTTTAATTGATTTTTAATGAACTTCTGAATCAAATAAAAACAAATAAGCCAAAATTAGAATCATGTCTTTGATCCAATAGCACACCTTTTGTAAAGAAGCCTACAATTTTTTAAGTACCATTCATGTTCATAGCAAAAATGGTACAGGAATAGTTCAAATCCCTAACTTCTGAGAAACAGCCATAGCGATGACTACTTGAATACAAAACAAATGCTGGAATACATGGAGCAAAGTAATTTCACATCTTTCTGAGACGGAGGGACTCATATTCCCTGAGAGTCTGAGGGAAGCATGACGAAACTTACACACACATCTGTTGTCATCGAGCAGTATCCGCTCTCCTCGGCAGCTGCAGTTGACTGTGCCATCTGGAGTAAGGAGACACAGGTCACCACAGCCACCATTCAGAACCCTGCATGGAGATAGCTCGCCTGAAACATAGGGACAAAGAAACATCATGTACCCTCACAACAGTACTCCGAGTATGTAAAAAAAGCCTAAATAACAATATTAAGCAACAAACAAACAAGAACACAGAGTAAAAGTCATTCAAAGTCTTTGAAGTGAGCAATCCTCAAAACTTTGAGCTAAAAACAGGTTTGCTTTCTTAAAAAGAGCTGACTACACTGACAAATGCAGTACATCAGGGGCTTATTCACTGAATACCCTGGAGTTCCTACAAAGTGCAGTTCCTAAGCAAAACAAAAAAGTTGTTAAAAATGTAAAGCGTAAGTGTAATCTCATTTAAACGGAAGAAGAAAACTATACCGTTCTGCTCTATTTTAGGTCACTATAATCAAATATGCAAATTTGTGATATTGAACGTGACTCTTTAATACTAATGTTAGTTTGGTCTCATTGAGATACTATTGTAGGTTTTATTAAATTTTTTGAATCAGTTTTCATTTTAATATATTCCGCTTTCTTCTTCATTTTAGCTTTTAATTTGAGTAATTTTGTGCTGTATAATGTTAAAAAATAAAAAGATAGATCGACAGACCGACCGACAGACAGACCAACAGACAGACCTGTCATATTAATACAGTACATTGTGTGCTATTTATTTTAGAGTGTATATAGTTTTTATTCATTTTTATTTCAGTTTTAGTTTTACTTAATTTAGTACATCAAGTTAAACTTATTTAAAATGAAAAAAGTTGGCTTGGCAACTAGCAGAAAAGTTTTAAAATCTGAAAAAGATTTTATACTTTATTTCATTCCAGTTAAAGCTATCATTTTTATTTCAAATAACATTTTTATGGTGAACATTTTATTTTAATAACCCTGCTTTGTACAGACGTCAGATGTTCTCACATCCATTAAGGCACAAGATGTTCTTAGAATATATTAAATCATGCTGGAGAACAGGTTTTTTGGTTTATGCTGCCTGACTGCTGTCATGAAGGGAAGGGGGGTTAGGACAAATCAAATACCAAGACATTCTCCAAGTTTGACTCTAATTATTATGCAGGCATATATATGTTTATAATGAAAAACAAAATCGAATTAGAAAGAATTGTCCAACTGATCAAAGAACTTTTAAATGAACATCCAGACTGTCAGGAAACGTTATGAATCCAGAACATTGTGCCTCTTGGAGCTGCATGAAGCACCTATACCTATGACGAGCCTCCAGCATCTCTAATTCATTGTGCTGTGACTCAGCATGAATATGGAAACGAGTCTCAAAAATCAAAGGTGGTGTGTTAACGTGGCATAGTGTCAGATGAAAGAATAGGAAAGAAAGATTTCTGTAAGAAGATCACATTGTTGATTGCAACAGCAGTTATCCTCACTTCTGTCTGACGGTGTTGACTGGTAACATTCCTTAGGTAAAAATGGTTAGGGGCAGACAGCTGCAATCATATGGCATGATCAAACAAATGAGAGGAGAAAACCCTTCACAGCAGGCTCCCAAACAGAAACGGTCGGGAGTCTCTTAAACCGATTTCCCAATGTCCTACTTTTCATATTTGCGACAGTTCAGAGCATCCTCTGTGACTTGAGGATACTTTTTAAAATTAATTATGTCTCCAATTTAGTTTGCTTGGTTACTAAATAAGTCCACTCTAATTTATCATTCCTACTATTCCTTGGAAATCAAAAAGAGCCACCACCAGCGAAAGCTCAACTGTGAATTCAATGCACGCAACACATATATAAAAGATTCAGAGGCCACTCTCAGAGCCCAATCATTTATTTTGGAATACTTACAATTATTAGTGTCTTTGGCAACTGCTATAATTCCCATTGGCTGGTGGGGAATATCAGCCCTGAGAACTTTAGTATCTCCTCCCGTGAACTTGTTGGTCCGTAGCACAGCCCGCCGAGTCCAGTCAGACCAAAAAATGTAGTTTCCGTGGATAGCAAGTCCAAAAAATGTGCCAGGTCCTGACCTTACAATCACCTGACAACAAATACAGAGGGTAAAGTATAAAGCATTCACTTACAGATTACAGATATATATTCGATATATAGTATATATTTGGGTGCTGCCATGTATTGTATACAAATCTCATGTTCACCAAGGCTGCATTTATTTTCAATTCGTTCTAATTTAATAGTAAATTTAAAAGAACAGCATTTTCTGAAATAGAACAAATTGTAACAATCTAAAGGTCTTTATTGTCACTTTAGATTAATTTAACACATACTTGCTGAATAAGTTTTACTTTCTAAATAAATAAACACACACACACACACACACACAAATAATACTGATCCCAAAATTAAAACACTGAAAACCTAAAATCAAATCAAAGTGAATTTAGACATCACATTATTATAATGTACAGTATGAAAAAATGTAATAAATATTTATTTTGAGATGTCCTAAAGATAAATCACAAAGGTAATCAAAATGTAAAACCAGGAAAAATGTACATGCATTAATTTATTACATAACCAATATCGACCGATAAAATAAATTAAAATACATTTCGGTAACACTTTAGTATAAGGACCAATTTTCATTATTAACTAGTTGCTTATTGCCATGCTTATTAAATAACATATTGGCTGTTTATTAGTACTGTACTTATAAATCGCATATTCTTCATGACCATATTCTAATATGGTATGGTACTGATATATCGTGCATCCTAAAATTTCAGCTGTCAAAATATTCACGACTATTATAAGTCATTGCAAAACACCAGTCCTATAGAGAAATGCATCTTACACAAGGAACAAACCAATGGCTTACAATTAAAAATAAGGGACAAATACACTCTGACGACCACTTGAAAGTCTCTTTGAGGGAAATAAAAACTAATGTGTAGGAAGAGGACACGTGCTTTAAATAATCCCCCAGCAGCCAGTTTAGCCCAGATCCTGTGAGTGTTAATGCAGGTGTCATGGTGACGGACACAGATATACATCACACGACGACTCCTGGGAGTTTCCAGGCTGTGGGGCGGGAGGATGTCCCACAGCTCCGGAGACCCAACCATTAACAGGAACACGCTTGTAGCCGTGATCACATTAGCCCTGCCACCATGGTGGGAAAAATAGGACAGGTGTTGATTAAGAGAGCCCAGCTTGAGCAAACAACAACTGGAGATACGAGAGGGGGGAAAAAATGAGGAGCATGCCAGATGGTTTTTGATGGAGCATATTGATTCAGAATTAAATTTAGGGGTGCAAGCGTTCTGCTCCAGCACTAATTATCTCTGTTTATCTGATCAAATAGATGTCAAATAGAGTTTTTGGCTAACAACTATAGCCACATGCATTTGCTCGCAGTTCTGATGGGCATTACCAAAAATGTACATCTATAATAATAGACCTCTTTGTGTGGATGTGATATAAATGATGGCACCTCACAGTATGACAGATTGCGTTTCATCAGAGAAAGTCTAACCATGCGTACCGTTAAGCTTCCACTCAGTTTCACCACACAAACCCTTCCGCTAAAACCAGTTGGGAGATTCCAACTGCAAAGGCAGTTTGCCAAAAACCATGTTGATTTAGTTTTGCTTAATTCTTCACAGTTTAATTGGCTAGTTGATAGGACGGCCCGGCAGGGGTCTCAAAATAAGCTTTCATTACCACTAGTGCTCTTAGTTTGGGAGGTTGAGGAACTGTAATTAACTCTTTGTCATGTTTCTTCAAAGTGGATAATTCATTACGATTAAGCTGATCTTGTGAAGGGTCAATGGACCTGGCATCAGTGGACACTAATGACTCCAGAGAGTCACCCGTCCTATGGGTGGTCATCAAGTCATTATCGTCGAGATGTAGAGACCCGCTGCAAAACCTAATTGAGGTTTATGTTTTAGAAAAAGAGTAGGAATTATTTCAACTGGTGGTTGTTATTTCCACTAATCAAAAAAACTCCATTAAATAATAAGAAACAAATAGAGAAAAAAAAAATGCAGAATGAACTGGAACAGGAAATGAACTAGGGTTAATTTAACATGATTCATTATTCAAAAAGCAATAATTAATCTGATTAATTAATCAGCATATCATAATTAATTTGCTTAAAGTTTGTGGTAACACTTGACAATAAGGTTCTTTGTTTATTAGTTGCATTAGATAACATTATCTGCATTGGGGCAGTTAGGGGCAGTTGTGGCCTAATGGTTAGAGAGTCAGACTTGTAACCTGAAGGATGCGGGTTTGAGTCTCAGGTCTGGCAGGGATTGTAGGTGGGGGGAGTGAATGTCCAGCGCTCTCTCCACGCTCAATACCATGACTGAGGTGAGACCCTTGAGCAAGGCACTGAACCCCCAACTGCTCCCTGGGCGCCGCAGCATAAATGGCTGCCCACTGCTCTGTCTGTGTGTGTGTGTGTGTGTGTGTGACAAATGAGGACATAAATTTGACATAGGTATTACAAGGTGACTTTTCAGGACATTATCCCATGTCCCCACTTTTCAAAACGCTTATAAATCACACAGAATGGAGTGTATTGAAAATCTGAAATAGCACAAAGTTTCCTGTTAGGTGTAGGGTTGGTGTAAGGCAATAGCACATACAATTTGTACAGTATAAAAACCATTATGCCTATGGGATGTCCCCACTTTTCACAAAAACAAACACGTGTGTGTGTGTGCACTTGGATGGGTTAAATGCAGAGCACAAATTCCAAGTATGAGACACCCGTCATGTCCTTTCCTTTGACTAACAATTAACTAACATTGGAACTATTTTTTAACAGTAAATAATTTTGCTGAATGTAAAATTATAAAACTGATCAAATATTACATATTTTAAAAATATAAAAATATCACATCAACCTAGATTAATAAATGCTGTAGAAGAGTTTTCTGAAACATCATGAAAGAGAAAAAGAGCGATACTCACATGTCTGTGGGAGCCGTCATATTCACAGCGTTCAATTTTGCCCAGGCTGCCGTCAGAGAAATACAGCTTTTCCGCTTTATGGTCAATTGTGAGTCCGTTAGGAGTGAATACATCTGTGCTAATGATGACTTTCATGTTATTCCCTGCAAGAGTGGAGCGCATGATACTGGGGCGCTGCTCGTTCCAATTGGTCCAAAACATGAGGCTACAAAATACACGGGAGAAAAATGAGGAATAGAAGCGATTTTACAGACAGCACTAGCGAAACAAAATAATTCAATACTGTCGCTTGCTGGTATTTTTAAACTGCCTCTCATGGCGCAAGGGAATATCACTGACTTACAAATAATAGTGGGCAGAAAGGCCTCAGGGCCTATTTGACGCCCCTCTCACAAATTCCTTTCACAGTCTAATTCCACGGACTAATTGAAAATTAGTGATACATGCTGACATTCTATGCCAATTAATCATTTCAGGTTAGATTCTAATTAACAGCAGTCTGTAGTCCATTTGAAAAAGTGCCAGATTACCAAGTAAGCATATTCTCTCCAAGGTTGAGGGTTTAATGTAGTCGGTGAACTCAGGGTCGGCACATCTTTCTGAATATCAATGCTGTTCATCAGGCTCAAATGGTTCTTTTGGAGAGGATATTTAAGTGCATATACCATCCACGATGTCTGGAGAGTTGCTACTCTGCTAGGTCAGGAATAAAAATATTCTGTCCACAACAAATTTCACATGGTGCCCTGCTCATCTGAAGAGGTCAAACTAATTAAAATGTTTTCCTTCTTGACTGATTGACATTCCATATATGTCAGTTTTTCTGTGTGTGACGAATCAATTTGCTCTCGATTTTAAAAGTCAATATGCTTCCTCCTGACATAAAAATCAATTTTGTTTCACATTACGTGTCCACAAAGGTTTCTCTATCAAGTGAACGTGTCCATTTTGTTTAGTCTGTAGCGAATGAATTCTTTCCCTCTGATGGAGCGGAAAAATGGCACCTTTAATAGGCGTCAAACCAAACACCATTGGTTCTTGCATGTCACATGACCGATGACTGGGCTTTTTGAATGTTCTGAAGTGCAAATAAGTGTTCCAATGCACATGACAACAAACTCTCATGTGAAATTATATATGTTTTGTCTTGTATAAAAGTACTGTCCTTGAACAATGCTAAAAAGCACTCTCAATGTCATTTTTGTGATTTGACAGTCTTTATAGACCGACAATATCAGATACCTAAGAGAGCAAAAAAAAAAGGTTCTTACTTTTGACATTCATCCAGTGACAAGACATGGGGATGGTCATCCTCAGACATGGTGACAACGGCTTGCCTGGTGAAAGCTCCTTGTCGGCTCTGATCTACTGTGTATCTGCTGATGCTTGAGGTGGTGGAGCTAGTCCAGTAAATCGTGTCCCAGGCATGGTGATAAGCCAAGCCTTCAACCGAACCCACATCTACAGAAAACAACAAAATAGCTTGACCGTGCTTCATTCCCACTGGCTTAGACATACTGATTCCAGTCACATGGGAAGGTGATTTAATAGCATGTTTTCGTTGATATTACAATTTGGAAATGAACACACCACTGTGTGTTAATGCTTCCAACTACTGAATTTATAGCTTTATTTATATCCTGAAAAATCATGTATGACAGTTTACACACAAATATTAAGCGGCACAATTATTTTGAACTGTGATAATAAGAGAAAATGTTTCATGAGAACCAAAGCAGCATATTAGAATAATTTAGAATAATAAGGATCATGTGACACTGAAGACTGGAGTAATGGCTGCTGAAAATTCAGCTTTGCCATCACAGGAATAAATTATATTTAAAAAAATATATATATTAAAATAAAATAGTTGTTTTAAAACACAACAATATTTCACAATTTAAATTTTTTAACTCTAAATACAGCCTTGGTAATACACTTTTTTCCTTTGCATTCTTTTGATATTGAAATCACACGGTGAATGTGTTCATTCAGAAAACCATATAATCAATCAAAGCGGCATCTCACTAAGCATTATAAAACGGTTAAGCTTTGTCTGCTGTCATGTCTAAAAATTCATCATTGAAATATCAATTGTTTAAACACAGAGGCTTTAGCTAAAAATGCTACTCTTTGAAAAATCTTAAAGAATACTTTATGAACAGGCTGCAGAAATCCATCACTAATTAATCATTCACAATAAAAAGTGCCTGACAGCTTGCCTTTGCAGAAACTGTTGGAGAGGCCAGGGAGTAATTAACAGGGGATGTATGACTTAATTAGGGAAATACAGATTATTAACGTCCTCACCCCCTCCTGGTGACAGAACGGAGAGGGTATTTGCAAGTGTGCATGTAGTCAAGGTAGCTGGGAATGGCTTTCATCTCTGGGAAAGTGAGTGAACTCGAGTGTGGAGACGCCATCAAAAGAGCCAGCTCATTTCAACCTGTAGTCAACATCACACTCTCACTCTCTCCGGTTGGGGTACTTATGCTCAAATAGATAGAGGTGGAGGATATCTATGTGAACGTTACAGTGTGGCAGGGGTATGAAAAGTACACGTGAATGATCAAATGCACTTCTCCTTCAAAAATGTCTCAAGTGAACATTAACAAGCTGGATACGGATCAAAATATCTAATCTGTGCTTTAGGCTGAAATTTTAATTATAGACGTACTTCCCAGTCAAACTAGTATTAATGTATCATGTATTTTATGCTAATAAAGTAATTACTTGAAAAATGTGCATGCCGTTGTTTTAATTTAATTTGTTCATATTTGATATTAATAATGTATATAATATTTAACTTAATTTAAAAAGGTAATGTATTCAACAGCATATTAGTTGCAAATGCAATATTGAAATTCCTACCAAGAATCGTGATATTTTTACAAACACTAACACTGTAAAAATGTTATCGATTTTAACGGTAAAAATGCTACGGCAAAAACCTGTTAACTGGTTAAGAGTATGTTTCCTTACTGTATACAGTGAATAACTGTAATAGAGCTAACCTTACCTTATATTTATAGTAATTTTACATTAAAACACCATAAATTGACATTCCCAGAAGTCCCCATGTGACAGCTCACATTTTATGGATTTTCGATTAAGTAACTATGCTTCAGTTATGGAAGTTTACCATTTGTGTGTGTGCATGTAATTTTCTTTTTTTTTTCAGTATACACTTGGGAGAAAAACTAAACAAAAACAGTGATTCTAATTGATGTAAATTATGTTTTGTTAAATATAAAGGCAAGGATGAATCAGAACAAAACCATTTTCATGATGACAAAGAGTAGGTTTTAAAAAAAGGCAAATTAAGTAAAAGTGAAATTCGAAAAAGGTCTTATACCTAAGGAGCAATGGTGTTAGTTAAAAGAGAATTCAGAGAGTACTGTAAGTGGACAGAAGCACTAATCATGCAGCACAGAAGCTTTCTAAGTATATTTGTATCCCATTAACCTCAGCAAAGTGATATGAGCTGGCTTACTAAGTACCAAAAAGGCATTAAGGGATTTTTCCCTGTTTACCTAAGACACAGATATTGTATTTCGATTTAAAGGATAGTCCATCCAAAAACAAAACTTTTGTTGTTTACTCACTTTTGTTTTGTTCTAAAGCTGTATGACTTACGTTCTGAGGACTGAAGCTTTTAAGCTTCAAAGCTTCAAAGAAGAATCATACCATGGAAGTAAATTATGAAAGATTTATTTATTTTTTTTAAGATTTATTTTTGGTGTTTGTACCTTTATTATGATAGGACAGACCAGAGCTGACAGAAAGTTAAGAGGGAGAGAGAGTGGGGTGGGACCGGGAAAGGTTCTCGACTCGAGTCGGGATTCGAACTCGGGACGCCTGTAGCACAACAGCTCTGTATGTCTGCGCTATCGGCACTGACAAATTATGACAGAATTAAAATTTTTGAGTGAACTATTTGTTTTAAGAACATCCCCTGAAGTTCTGCAGAAGTAATTATGTCGGAATAAGTTCTGAATCTAAAATTACGCTGTGAACGACATATTAGGATCTGAAAAAAAGTCCATCTGTAAACATGCACTACAGCATATGCAGCAATAATACATGAGTTGTTTGATATTAAGAACAGTCATGATTGTCTCATTACATTGTAAATGGATAATACACAGTCATTAGGCGTATTAGGTTTTCATTGTGGGCCACCATCAGACGTGAATATCGATTGCGGCTGAAATGTCTGCCGTATATAGCGAACATGAGGAAATCAATAACCATATTCTGAACTTTCCAACAACAGTGACAGGCAGGATCTTGAAAAATATCACCCTGCTTCCACTCATATTTCTGTTACAGTTTGAGGACGGTGGAAATGAGACAAGCGATTTTAATCCATCAAGAGTGGGGACACAGAAAAAGATGCAGTGTTTTAAACATCTTTTTTGACAGTTAAATTGGTCCCATTTAGTTGCAGAAAAATGGAGGTAGCTATTATACCACTTTTACTAGATGTTGGATGCATCGAGGCCTTGCTGTACATCACAGGCAGTGCCACTTATGGTTTCCAACAAATGGCCTTTCACAAATGGCTGCTAAGAGGCTGGAATGGTTCTAGCGGCAGAACATTAAACAACATGTGGGTCACTGCAATGAGTCTGAATCAGGACGACGACAGGACCAAAAACAAGTGCCCGCCTTTGTGGAAGAAGCATCTTTGGACATATTTTATGCTCAACAAAAGCCTAGCAATTAGCAGGATTTTTCAAACGCCCCTTGAAAACCATGAAAGCATTTACAATAAAGCCAACTGGACTTACTTTCAACTATGACTTGTCTTCCAGACCAATCATCATTGATCATCTGAATATTCCCAAAATGGATGTCGCTGAAGAATATGCGGTTGTGGTGCGAGGTCTGCTGCCGATAATCGAAAGCCAGAGCGATGACGTTCTTGAAGTAGTCTGGATTCTCAAAAGGTTGGAGAGGGGAATTAAGATCGCTCTCGTCAGACAGGTGGATGCTTTTCAAGATGGTCCTTTCAGAGTACAGAAGATAGCCCTCATATCTTTGGCAAGCAAAGCCATCTTCGGCTAAGTACCCATGAGCACAGGAACAAGTCCTTCTTCCGCTGCCCAGGTGAAAACACAGCTGCTGACAACCTCCATTGCTCCTCGCACACGGGTTGGTGCCTGTGTGCAAAAGCATACAGTAGAAAGATATCACTGAATGCACACTGAGATATTCAGAATGATTGGGCTTTGTTCAAAGAAAACATATGTGGCATAATAAAAATAAACTCATTAAGTTGAAACCTCAACCTTTCTCCCGGCCTTTGTTAAACACTTTCACGTCCTTCAGGTTGACGCCAAGACCACTTCTTATCGTTACGGCGTCGGTGGCATCACTCTTGAATCCACGCCGGATCGATCCGTTGGCGTGGGCTCTGCCACGGACAGCACAGAAAAAAAGTCTGACCATCAGCATTATGGTGGTGGTTATCTAATTAAAAGCAGCAAGACTCATTAAAACACACAGGAAAGCCGCTTTAACTCTAAAGCCGAGAAAACGTCACCTTGGCGGTGACTTACAGTACACCCTATTTACATAAGGCCAACAGAGTCTGCCTGGGAGATGACAGAAACATACGGCAGGTCTCATAATAACCTCGCTCGGAAGGGGTTAATCCGTTGAGACTGGAGCAGCTGGCTCCGTGGGCCACTTTGGAGAGTGTAGCACTTAGTAAAATAATAAATTACCTGTCAGACCAGTAGATGTAAGCCCCGAACACAGCCACGGAGAACAGGTCCACATTGGCGGCTGACAGTACAATCTCTCGGCCCTCCCCGGTTTCAAGGTTGATCCTTTCTATCTTGTCGGTTCGGGCGTCGCACCAGTATAATCTATTTTCCTAGAAAGCAATTTGAAAATGCACATCAGCGCCTCTCCTTTTGAGCAGCCCCATTTTATCAGCATCAGAAGAAAAGAGAGCGAGTGGAGTATCAGGAAGTGGAACCAATTCGGCCAACCT
This sequence comes from Onychostoma macrolepis, assembly GCF_012432095.1. Taxonomy (NCBI): domain Eukaryota; kingdom Metazoa; phylum Chordata; class Actinopteri; order Cypriniformes; family Cyprinidae; genus Onychostoma; species Onychostoma macrolepis. The sequence continues at coordinate 11,463,791 of NC_081163.1, forward strand.
CATAGTCGATGGTGATTCCATTCGGCCAGGCAATGCCAGAACTGACCAGGGTCACTTGGTCTGAACCGTCCAGTCTTGCACGACCTATGCAAGGATTCTTCCCCCACTCGGTCCAGAACAAATAACTGTTAATTGGAAAAATCAGATGCGGAATACTACTTTTAACCATGCCAAATTCTACATTTCATAGTGACTTCAAAGGAATAAAGGACCTTAGCCGAAAAAATGATAATTCTGTCCTCATTTATTCACTCTATGAAGAAAACAAAAATATGAAGACTCCAAGCTTCAAAAAGGATGCAAAAGTAGCATAAAGTGGTTCATACGACTCATTATCATTAAATATATTTTGACATCTGCCCTAGAGCACATTGGCACGCTCATTAGAGAAGTATGAATCATTGTTTTAAACTGAATCTTTTCAATGAATCGTTTTATTTGATTTTTAAAACTCCATAAATCTGGATTACCTAAATGGTAATCCAGATTTATGGAGTTTTAAAAGTCAAATAAAATCATGCACAATTCTATAATTCATAGCGACCTAAAGGAATTTAATAAAAAAAATTCTGTCATTGTTTATTCACTCTGTCATTCCAAACCCATACGACCCATAAGACATCAAGTTTAAAAAGGATGCAAAAGCTTCACAAAAAATGGTCAGTATGACTCGTGCACAATATTTTTTTTTTAACAAATTTTGTTAGAAACAGTTTATCACTGAATATATCTTGAGATTGGCCCTGGAGCACCTTGGCATGTTCATTAGAGAAGATGAATCATTGAATGAATCATGAATAGAATATGATAGAATGGAATCTTTCAATTAATCATTTGATTTGATGCTTAAAAATTCAAAAATCTGACTGATATGGTTCTCAATGATCAGGCTGTAGATATTAACACTGAGTCACATGAACCACTTTTATGATACTTTTTGCATCATTTTTTAAGGTTGAAAGCTTTACTCATTCACTACAAAATTGCAAGGAAAAGAGTCAATAGGACAGAATTTCTACGTTTGTGCTCCACAGAATAAGTCGAACGGCTTTGGAACAAAATGATGGTGAGTAAAATATGTCAGAGTTTTCATTTTTGGGTGAACCATTCCTTTAAAGTGTATAACTGTTGTTACACCACCAAGGAAACATCATTCAAAGTTTGACTCAACTGGAAAAGGAAAAGACAGCTTTCACAGCCTTAGGCTTGAATAGGAGGCTGTTTTTTTTTGTGGATGTCTGGGATTTAGAGGATCCCACTCCTGATGCTGTCTGCTGTCAGCAGATAGATGGTAGATGGGTCTTTTTGTTGTGTGATTCTGATTGCAGGTTGTAAACATCAAATTCAAGGCAAACAATGACAAAACTGGCAAGATTGGAAACCATAAAGTTTGACCCTAATTACTGAAACAATACCATAATGGACTACAAAATGAGCCTGTGCCTAAATGGAGATGCATATCTGCTGTATTTAAATTCTTAATTTGGTTCATTAGAGGAGGCCAATACATTTTAAAGCCAATTCTGTCAGCGAAACAGTCCGAGTCAGATCACCAAATTTGCTTGACCTTCAAAGGTTTAAAATGCATTTTCATTTCTCTTCCAAGAGCTCATTGTATTATCCGGTCTAATGCACTTGCATAGTTCCCTAAAATTAACTAAATTAAGTCATTTCTAAAATGATTCTAAAGATTTATATTACTGAACTGCAGACATGGCTGAAACTGATCCGTACCCTCTCTGTGGATGCACTGCAATGGCTCTTGGCTGGTCCAGCCCTTCTGATATTACAACTGACCGGTAGAGACCATTCAGACGAGCGATTTCAATGAGGTTGAGGCCATGGTCTGTCCAGTAAAGGTTACCTGGTAAAATAAATAATTAAATAAATAATAGATAATTATTTTAAATTGCAATTTCACAATATTACTGCTTTTATTGTATTTAAATTGTATTATACTATATTATTGTTTATTGACCAAATATATGCAGCCTTGGTGAGCAAGAGAAAAAAATTAAAAAATAAAATAAACTGGCCCCAAACATTTTAATAGTAGTATATCTAAAGGCTAGAAATGTAATGATTTTATTTGGATTATTTGTGACAGTGGTTAAAAAATGGCAGCATTCCATTTTTAAAATTATGTTTGTGTCTTACCAGCAATCCAATCGACTGCGATGCCCTCCACTCTGTTGATGCCAGTGGTGATAATGTCTTCCCTCCATGTCTGATCTCTCTTGGCTCTTGAGATCCGGTTTAATCCCATGTCTGTCCAGTAAATTGAATCATTGCCTGTATGAAGGAGGACATATGTCATGAAGAACAAAGCTTGCAACATAAATAGTGTATGAGAAAGCATCTCAGACCCTTTACATCAAAAAAACAAGAGCAGAAAGAAATGAAGCAGAAATAGCCTGGAAGCTTTGTATACTGTTTATAAGAGACCGCAATGTTAATATCTAATTATTTTTAGTAGAAACAATAACTTCAGAAACCAAGCATCTGGTAGGGAATATCATTCAAAATGCTAAAGTGAAATACAGAACAAATTGTGTAGCAAACAAATCAAACCTGATTAGCAATGACTAAAACATTGTTGTGACAGAAGCACGCTCTAAATGTAACTGGTATTTTTGCCCTAAAAACTGAATGTGACGAGAGCAGTTATTTATTTGCATCCTCCTGTTATTACTGAATTCACACTCGGCTAACGGATCTCTTACATGTGACAGCAGCCAGCTGGAAGGCCCTCATCTGTTTCATGCTCCAACAAGCTGCCTCTTAATAACATGCAAATGGTATGCATGTGTAATCAGCTGTCGTAGGCTGAGCTGGACTGGGGTTTTCTTCACCTGAGATGAGCGGATTCTGGTGGTAGGCGAGAAACTCTCTGACCATCTGCCTCTATTGCCCTGCTGCTGAGGTCAGCAATTCTGCCATGTTTCCCAACCCACACAGCATGTGAAAAAATGACCTGTCCAGCTAATGATTTAAAGTTGCCAAGTGAATATTATTTTATTAGTTTGAATGCATAAACCTCCATTCAGTTTAAGCAGATACAAAGGATGAAGCAGGCTATATTACAAGGTAGTGATTTTCTTGTTAAATTCATTTTTTATTGACAACATACATGCTAGTATATAATATGGTGGTTTTCTAATTATAACATTTATAATAATAATAAGTTATTATTAATAACAAATAAGGTGCACAACATTATAATATTTAATTATATTTTAAAATACAAACATAAAAAGTTTTTTTTAATTGAATGACTGCCCTTATTTGTATGGACCAATTATCATCATCATCATCATCATCATCATCATTATTATTATTATTATGATTATTATGATAAGTAGTAGCAGTAGTGCTATTTTAAGGACCCATTATCATTATCATTATCATTATTATTATCAAAATTAGTAGTATTTTAATTTACCATATTGATCATTTAAATAAATATCAATAAATATCAAATATCAATAAAGATGATTAAAGTTTAGCTGGTAAAAACACAATCAATCAAATCAACCAATCAATCAATCTCGTTTTTAAATGTTTTTATTGCAATAATATTTCACAATATTGCAGGTTGAATTGTAACATCTCCTAACGCTCCTCGTGCTATTGATATTACAAATCTCCACGTGAGACACGCGGCATGTAAAGGCCCACAAAATTCACAGCGTTTTATTATAATAGTGTTCTCATCATAATGTTATGGTAACACTTTATTTTAGGGTTTAACTAGTTGCTAATTAGCATGCATATTAATAGAATATTAGTCATTTATTAGTAGTAATTAAGCACATATTAATGCCTTATTCTACATCCCTAATCCTACCCAATACCTAAACTTAACAACTACCTTACTAACTATTAATAAGCAGCAAATTAGGAGTTTATTGAGGGAAAAGTCGTAGTTAATAGTTAATAAGTGTTCCCTTTTCTAAAGTGTTACCAATGTTATGTATATGAGTCCCAGTCATAGTTATTAATATTCTGCATTGATGTTTGTGCTGCTCCCGCTGCACACTGACGAGATAATCACCATGGTACTACAATGAAGCGCTTTATTGCAGCGCAACACAACCAAATGCATCTTATACTAGATAAATAATATATACACGATATATATAAACTGGCTGAAATGTTTTGAAATCACTTGTACCCTACTTGATTCAAAAAAATCCAGTCTTTCACTCTGTCTGTGTCAATTTGAGTCTTGTTAAAGATTTAAATCCCTGCCGCCAAGATGCTCCTCTGTCAGTCACGGATTATGGAAAGTGAAACTTAAATCTATAGGGGTGGTTGGATTTATTCACACACACGTTGAATATTTATTTAAAGCTTCTTTCTTTTCAGATTCTTTACAGCATTATCTTAATAGGCTGTATATTAACTTATTGGGAGAAAACAAGTAGTTCTATGTGAAATCAGACATTTCATATAGCCAAAATGGCATGATCATAACATCTCTGCGAATATTCGACTGTGAGATTGGTAGTCGAATCAGGCTCCTATCGAACCATCGAATCTTCGACTACTCGGGGTCACCCCTAACATACACACAGCCCAATCTATATAGTGTACTTATGTTTACATCAGTTCTAAACTGACTGCAAGGCTATATGCATTATTTTCAGCACAGTGTTTGTTGGTTGTTTGTTTATGGGAGTAGGAGTAGGAAAGGTCAGGCCACATTTAAATGACTACAACAGGTAGTCTGTACTACTGCATGCATATGTGTTTGCATGTTTATGGAAATGTCTCATATTATTGACTGTTAGAATGCTAATTTGGTACCATCACATGTGGACTGTCCCCTTGATGCTCACTTCATTTATGCCACTTGTCACCACAAAATGCTCCCCCGAAATAGGCTGAACAATCTTGCATCAGACCGCTGTCAAATTAACCTCATTCACAGAATGAATAATGCATGGTATGACAACAGCCCCTCAACGCCATCAGCGTGGTGATGTTGGCTCTACTTCCATTCGCTAGATTATCTTTACTGCTTTCTGTCTTTTATAGTTGTAGCTATAAGAGATATAAAGAGAACATTTATCTCTTCGCACCTACTTGTTTAACCCATCTGAGCTGTTTATCTTTTCTACATGTGATATGCAGTGTTGCTAAGTCCCTTCTGATCTGGTAAGAGACTGTGTAGCTAATATGAGACTGTACATCTGACAACAAACAACCTTTTTTTAAAAAAAAAAAAGTAATGCACAGAAAGCAAGACATGCCTTATCTTTGTTGTGCACACAGAGATGATTCAGAGAGCGGTTCTATACATTTGTGAACAGAGTGGAAGATAGCAGGACTGAGTCACGGGAAGAGCCGTGTTTGTACCTGCATGAAAGTCCACGCCAACGGCAAACAAGGTGCCACTGATGGGCATCAGGGTCTCGCCGTGATCACCGGGATCCAGAGCGATTCCACGTATCCCCTCATGAAAAGAGTACATCAGAAAAGAACTCAGGCCTGTGATAGACAACAGCAAGCGAGAGATGTTAGATGGAGGTCAAACAAACGTCACACAGTTTTCTTTGGGCACCTTCCACATAAAACAAGCAGCTAACCCAAAGACAACATGAATTCCTGATAGAAGTGAAGAAAAAAACGTGACATCCCCACAAACCATAAAGACAGGGGCCAAGACAGCAGCCTACCTTCACAGGAGAGACGGTCACTGCGCAGGTTGTAGCCAATGGTGCAGGCACATGTGCGTGTGTTTTCAGATGTGGGCAGACAGAGCTGCGAGCAACCGCCGTTATTCAACTGACAGGCATTCCTACCTGAGAGAGACCACGATAAGAGGAGAAAGCATGCTGATGAACGAAAAATCAGTCTACTTGTGGAGAAAACTGCTGACTGTAGCTTTTGGGATTCACGTATACATTGTTGCAATATAATAATTCCAAACAGTTCTGAAAACATACATTTGCGATAAGTAAAATATGTAATTTCTGATTTACTAGTGCAACCAAATTAAATAGCAAAAATAATGAATAATGTTTTCATATATTTCCTGAACCCCTCTTGTATCCCATTGTTTACTGTTTATACAGTATACAGTGACCCATTTATACAGTATGAGAAAATATGACAGCCTCTAAAATTAAACTAAATATATATAGTCTTTATACCAAAGCCAAAGCAAATTATTAAAATATCTGGAAAATAATGAAGTTGACTCTGCAGCTTATTTTAAATTCAATGATAATGTGTACACTTTTTTTAAGATACAGTAAAATATAGTAATATTGTGAAATATTATTATAATGTAAAATAATACTAAAATATTTTAAAAATATATTTCAATACATTATAAAATGTAATTTACTCCTGTGATACCAAAGCTGAATTTATTTCATATATAACTACTCTAATTTCATTACAAATCAGTTTTACAGAGAATATTGTCATACAAACTCCAATTTCTACTGATAAAAACTAGGACTGTCAATAGAGGGGGAAAAATCGTGTTCAATATCATCAAAAAGCTGAATGAAATCATAATAATATTGAATTTGATATATTAACATTAGTGCTGTCAAACGATTAATTGTGATTAATCACATCCAAAATAAAGGTTTTTGTTATATATGTAATATAAACATAATATATGTGTGTGTACTGTGTATATTTATTATGTACATATAAATACACACACATACAGTATATATTTTGAAAATATACACATGTACTGCCTTCCGTTTAACTTGTTTCATTAGGTTTAAATCCATTCCACAAATTTCTGCAGCTTTTCCCCCAAAATTAGCAGATACAATTCTAAAAACGTTTGCAGATTCTATGCGATTCTGCTTATGAGCCATACAAGCAATGCTGAAGCAGTAGACTAATTTGAGACAGTTTCCGAGTTATGTCATTTACGCTTTTATATGAAAGCAATTCATTAACAGGTTCGGCCACAATGGAATGGTCGTAAATTCGGAATATCTCTCCTCATTTAATGAAAGGTTTTAGTGTTGCTGTCAAGTCAAGACGACTTGACATTCTTCCTGGAAGTCTTACTCTTGTCTTAATTGTATAACTGAAAGTGAAGGGGAGGGAAACTGCACCACTGTGTATTAGCACAAGCTCTCAGGGAAAGCTCAGCTTGCACATCTACGACAGTAATAAGACAGCTCCGCATTATGAATAGAGAGGCTAATTGCTGCCGGAGAAATTTGGTGGCTGGATAGATTTACATTTGTGCCCATTTAATGGTCATTCCTTATTCAAGTCGACAGTTTAGTGAAATCCACAGCAATGCCGTTAATGGATCTGCCATTAGTGTGAATTATTTGCGGAATAACTCACAAAATGGAAAACCAATATCTGAATACATCTCTGCTTACACACAGGGAAGATAAGCTTGTGATATTTTGTGCGAAAAAAAGAAAAAAAAGGTAGAAAACAGAAAAGAGTTGACTCACTTAAAGCTATTTACAAGTAAATTAAACAACACAGTATAATGCTCAAAATTTATGGTCTTTTTTATTTCAGTACATTTATTTTTATACGCTACTTTAAGACTCTACAAAATCAAAATTAGTTTTGTGGCTTTTAGTCCATGTCTATTAACTTTAAGGCTAATTTATATGCTTGTGCAGTCCTAAACAAGGAAAATTGAGCAAAAATATTTTAAATAATAATTTTGTCCAATAAATGCTCTCAAGAATGAACATTTACAGTAATATCAAGTAGCTAAATCATGATACTTGGCAGTGTTGTTTTAGCATCATTGAGATTATATATTTTTTCAAATGATTTAAATTAGTGGGTTTTTTTTTTTAATTCATTGATTGAAATTTAAGTTAAGTTACACAGTTTGAGTAATATCGTTCTGTCTTTTTTCAAATATGTCTACATAGATATTAATTTTACATTTCTTTTTTCTTATTTTAGTTTTAGCTCATTTTGTACATCAGATTAAATGAGAAATGGTACAACTAGAAGTTTATTTATGTTTATTTCAGTTTAACTGTATTTCAAGAAACATTTTTTTTTAAAGGTTTTAGTTTCAGTTAACTAGCATGCAAGTGGCTGTGATTTAACCAAAGTATACGGGTTACTTAAAAACTCTTTGATATGTCCTGCCCAAATTTCCTGTTCTTTTGGGAAACATGTCAACACCAGAAATAAATCCCACAGCTCTAAAAAGACGATAAACTTCAGTTATCCGTTTCAAAGACAATGACCGGTCAAGCTATTTTTGCAACAACCTTGACTGTATCTCAACGCACCTTTCTGACCATCTCTGTCATACACCTTCATGTGTACCACTCCGCTGGTCTTATTGCGCAGCACCACCGGGTTACGTCCATCCCGTTTGGCGACCGTTCCCAGCTGAGCCAGATCGTCATCGGCCCACCACAGCTTGCCACCTGGAAAAACAGATGAATTATTCATTTCCCAAAGTCACAGAACCAGCAGGTCTGACTGCCAATGGAGGCACATGCCATTATCGTTTGTTTGTCCCTTTTATACCACATGCATATAATCCGGTGGTGTGCTGTGCTTTTTTCAGTGCCAAAACTGTGCTACGCCACAGCGTACGGGTGGGCGAGGGAGGTGGTGGGAGAGAGTGAGCAAGCGAGCAAGTAAAGTAAAGAGATAGGACTTGAGCATTATGCATGTTCCCTTCCCAGTGTGAGTCAATGAGGCAGAGCTCAGGGCGGCCTGGCTACGTGCCCTGGCTGAAGACAAGGACTCTTCATTCACAAAGCCATCAGAGTGCATCTATTCTCACAGCGGCGCTGCAGCTAGCAAGCCCCTCGTGTTGTTTCCGCTCTGTAAGGCTGAGTGTGCCACAAAGGGCCTCAGAGATTGTCCTTGGCTCCGAGCCTAGACCATATCTGTCTGCTGCAGGAATACAGGAGAGCCGGAGACAGTCGTAGCCGTGCAACCGTAAAAAGAAACACATATTTGTATTTGTTAAAGTACAGGGGGATTGAATGAACCGAATGGCATTGAATGAATTGGATGAAAGAAATTAATTAACAAAAATCACAGTTTCAGCCAAAATATCACATACTGCTATGTGATTGCTACAATAAAACTGTACTCACTTTCGATTAGCAACTTAAACATAACATTACAAAGATTTTAAAAGCTTTTTTTTAGTGTTGATGGACATTCCAACAAGTTATTAAGATTATACAATAGTAATAATAATTGTAGTAACTATTAACTACAATTACTACAATTATAACTACTATAGTAACTAAAAGGAAATTAAATAAATAGTCACTTTGGATTAGTAACTTAAAAATAAAATGACAAAGATTTTAAAAGCTTTTTTCACTGTTGATATACTTTATTATACTGTATATATAAATATATATATATACATATATATAAATATAATATGTATATATAAATATATATATATATATATTTGTCATTGTATTCTAAATTTCTAATCTTTTTTCTCTATATATATGTTAAACTTATATATATATATATATATATATATATATATATATATATATATATATATTAGTGGTGGGCGTTATCGGCGTTAACGTGCTGCGTTAACGTGAGACTCTTATCGGGCGATAAAAAAAATATCGCCGTTAATCTATTCTCAAAGTTGGGTTGGGAGCTGGGTCTATACTACGCAAGCTATGATGACTTTCACCTTGATATTTTAGCGCGGATGTATACCTAGCCGAATTGCACTGTAGGGGGCGAGAACGAGTCTTCGAACCTGTGTGTATGCGTGCTAACATGGATGCAGCTATGAAGCCGCCGGGTTTGCCTCAGGGAAAATTTATTTTTAAGAAGCTTCCCAATGGAAATCGGCAAGTCATTTCTGTCTCTACGTTACATGGTCGCGCTCTCTGTATCGCGCGCACAGCGGAGTTCCGCCTCGGTTCGCACACACACACACACACACACAAACAAACGTAAGCGCACACACAAGTGAGCACACTCCCACTCCTATTTGTAAATATTAAGCCGCAAAACGTCTATCTAAATATGACTTCTGTGTGTCTCTGTGTTAATGTATGGCGCAGACGCACGGGTTTGTTCACTACTCATACAGAAGCCCGCGTGAGGCTTGCGGCAATATTAACGTCTGTCGTCTCACTAAATGAGGACATAAATACATGAACAACATCTCCAGAACTGCTCTGAGAGTCACTTCATGAGCATTCGAGCGTTTCATTTGAGAAAAACTATCCTCAGGGCAACCCGTCAAAATAAAAGTTCGGTTTCACTTGAAGACATTGGGCAGAACGTAATAGGCTACTACTACTAAAACTATTAAAACCTTATCTTTAAGGAATAATCATACAATGTCTTCAATGTTATTATCAATATTAAATTCTTGATGACTGCTAGTTGTTTACTTATCTACTTGGCAGAATTCAAATGAGCCATTTTAATCTAGATTAATTCCAAGATTACAGTGAGATTAATCTAGATTAAAAAATTAATCTATGCCCACCACTAATATATATATATATATATATATATATATATATATATATATATATATATATTCTATATATTCTATAACTTTCTATAGGTTAAATTATCTATTTAACAGAAAATCCTTCCACAGGAATAAAATAAAGATAAATAAATAAATAAAACAAACTTCATAATCAAATGAAAAAAATAAATAAATAAACAACACAATTGTTTTTAACACTAATGAACAAAAGAAATGCTTCTTAAACACTAAATTAGAATATCATAATGATTTGATGGATCATGTGACAAGGAAATCTGAAGTAATGGCTGCTGAAAATTCTGCTTTGTCATCTCAGGAATAAATGACAATTTAAAATGTATTAACATAGAAAACAGTTATTTTAAATCCTAATAATATTTCACAATTTTACTATTTTTAACTTATTTTTGACCAAATAAATGCAGCCTTGGTGAACATTTAAACAAACATTTATATGCAAAAAAAAAAAAAAAAAAAAAACTTACTGACCACAAAACTTGTGAACCGAAGTGTTTATATATTATGCAGCAATGCATTTGTACACCTTTAACTTGTTTAACTAGGTTTTTAAAACAGACCAATTGTCTACTGCATACTTAACCCCTTTTATACGTACACTTAATGAGTACAAGCACAAATATATTTTTCAACAGGACATTCCTCCTCCATAAACCAGAAACAAATACTAGTGTCATTTAGGCCACAGTGAGGCTCCAAGAAGATATTTGCTTTCTGTAGTGAGGCCAGGTGTGTATAAATGACATCCTACCCTGAGCAGTCAGAAGCGTATTTGACATTCAAAGATTGCTTGCACAGGTCATCACTGCAGTCAATATTAATCTTTACCTGTCCAGGGTGAGAGACATCAATGATTGCTTCTGGGTGTAATGTCCACTTAAACTGTTTGATCACAGACCGGCACAGGTCTTAAGGTGACACACAGCCCGCTAAACAGCAGCTTGCACTTCCCTGAGTGGTCACATCCCATTAAAGATTGTACCAGGAGAAGGTGGCGAGATTGCATCCTGTCAGTAAAATTGCTTTCATTTCTTCAGTCATCATGCTCTTCAATTACTGCTTCACGGTCTAATAATGGATGTGACTTTGATGCAAGGCGGCCATTGGATTTTTTTTTTTCTAATAATGATGCTGCATCTTTCAACCAGCCACCGCTCCTATCGATCTCCTGATCATCTGTCTCTGCTGAGTTTATTTCCCCTGCACACCTCACTGTAACGATAAGGCCTGTCCCTCAACACATGCTACAGGGTGCTTGATTTTACCGTGCCAGGTGGCTGAAATCGTAAACCATTTCCCTTACTGCAAGACCAAAGTAAATTTACGGGGACATCAACTGATAGTGTGTTATACAGGTTAACCTTGGCAAATGCCCTAATTTATGTCGCTTTTGCTGGGAGGGAGATCGTGCCGATAGAGAGCAAAGATCTTATGCAGTTTGTATCAAACTTTGGCCAGCTACCACATGCATCACACTGAAATGGAATTATTTGGTTTCATTCAAGTTCAAAACATGGATAAGAAAAGACGCCCTTTTAGTATTCAAGTATACTTGATAAGAGATAAGCAAATAATTATAATAAAAATGTATGTACTGTATGTGGCTGTCACATACATGTTAAAAACCTTCAGGTTTTTGATTCTCAACCTGGCATCATATTTGCTGAATGAAATCCAATACTAAATTCTTACTAATTTTGCAGTGCTGATTCCAAAAATAGTGCCTAGCTGTTATCAATATCAATATTTTTAAACATGGCATAATCAAATTAAGCAATGTTAGGCTTAAACTATTATATGAGTATTATTGCAAAGAAGTCACGCATATATTCAGTAAAATAAATAATATAACAACAGCAACAGCAACAGCAACAACAATAGATATTTAAAAATCCCATTTTCAAACAGTTTAAGACCTGACAGGAAAAGAGATACAGCCAATAAGTGTCCAGCACACATGGGATTCTGTTTAAAAAGCATCCCAGAAATTACCATGAAGTTGGTTGAGAATATGACCAGAGTTTGCAGAGCTGCAGTTTAAACAACGGATGGTGACCATGGTAAATTCTGCGAAATAATATAAATAAAGATTTAGAAAGTGTGTCCAAACTTTTGACTCGTAATGCATGTGGGCTGAATGGACAGTAATATAATCCAAATTTTTTCTCTATGCTGAATCGGACTCTTTGTTCTCTGATGACATTCTCATGCTGCATAATAATATATACCATTCTTTTAGATCTCTGTGGGTAACCTGCATGGCAATGTGCCGTATGCATTATAAAAACACAGACTGCCAGTATTTGAAAGAAAAGCAGCGTTTTGTGTGCTTGCAAGGGATAGCTGTCTTATCATAAAGACTATATGTGCAAACCCCAGTCTGCTTTACTAATCACAAAGATAACATCAATCACATGAGACTCTTTCATCTCCTCGCCTTGTTTCCTTTCGCATTCACATTGAGGCTGTGATTACTTTACATTTTATACCTTATAATCAACTCCATATGCATGGTAAGGAAAATATGCTGCACATTTACAAAGGAAAGAAGGTAATGATCTTATATTATTGCTTGACTAGTTCATATTCAGCAAGGAAGAGGGAAACATGGAATTCTGAGTGAAATTCCACTCACCGCCCACTTATACACCAACTCAAGGGTCTGCGAGATCATCCACCCACCTGCATGCATATCCAATCGGCCCCGGGCCATTCAGGCTCTGAGATGGTCTTTCTTTTATAAAGGTGTCATACAGCTTTAAACATTTAGTAGAACTGATCCATAACACTGGCGGCACTTGACATATGTTGGGCATATATATGTACTGTATGTGTGTGGCTGTACATACACAAATGCATATACACAAACACACAGTATACAGTACATCTACTATTTAAAAGTTTGGGGTCAGTAAGATTAGATTTATTTATTTTAATTAATACCACAAAACCAGTCTTAAGTCGCTGGGGTATATTTATAGCAATAGCCAAAAATACATTGTATGGGTCAAAATTATTGATTTTTTTTATGCCAAAAATCATTAGGACATTAAGTAAAGATCACGTTCCATGAAGATATTTTGTAAATTTCCTACTGTAAATATATCAAAACTTCATTTTTGATTAGTAATGTGCATTGCTAAGATCTTAATTTGGGTAACTTTAAAGGCATATTTTTTGCACCCTCAGATTCCAGATTTTCAAATAGTTGCATCTCGGCCAAATATTGTCCTATCCTAACAAACCATATATCAATGGAAAGCTTATTTCCATATAAATTGACCCTTATGACTTTTTTGTGGTCACAATTAATACTTTTATTGAGCAGAAATGTACTGATCAACATGTAACAATAAAGACTTTACACTGTTACAAAAAACACTATTCTATAAACAATAAACAATATTTAAAAATAAATATTATTCTCTATTTATTTACATTTATATTTATATACAGTATGGATTAAATCTGCATGTAATTCTGAAAAGGATGATGTATGCCATAATGATTCAATTCACCATTCATCTTCACAGTGTTAAGAAAATCAGAAATTTGATGTAATAGAAAATTGTCTACAAAAATAATCAACCAGCTACTGGATTTCTGCATTGATTTGTTGAACTTGGAAGTATTTCAACTCATATCCTATTGTAGCCTTCCAAGAGAAGAGGCTCAGCAAGTCTCAACACAAGCAATCAAAAAAAAACCTGGCAGTTTGTCATACTATAAATGAGAAACATAACTGTCCACCAAACAGAGCCATAGGTAGGGGTAGACTTGCAGAAGTAATGGAAAGCATTTCCTCTATGGAACAAAGGCCTATTAATTGTGATAGATAGCACCTACTGAATGCATCATTTTGCTGTTTTGCTGTACCATGCTACTTCTTTGAAAGTAACCCATTAGTCTTTGTGGCAGCCTGCATTCTGCTCCCAATTTAATAATGACTCAAACTTTGTTTAATTAAAAGAGTCTGTCACCACTTCTTACAAATTGCATTTGTTTTTCAGCTCATCATACCTGCTCTAAAATAGAACGTGACTATAGAGGTTTTCCAAAGATTAATACCTTTGCAGCATGCAGACAGTGTAATCAGTTAAAACTGGGGTTTAGGGAAATAAATACATGCTAATGAATAATTTGGGGGCATACGTTTCTACCCACGAAGACAGGCAGAGAGTAATGTGAGAAAACATGTCAGATGCAATTCAAAACAAAAGAGTACAATACATTTAGGCAAAACCGAAGACAGAGAAAGGAGATTCGTCTAATACAAAAAAGTGAAAGCACGTAATTACAGGCTTTGCTACATTTACTGCTTTCATTTGCTTTAGGGTGAACAAAAAATAATAAAAAAAGTTATGCAACTCTTGCCGCTTCTGACGCTGCCAATATGAGTGAATTCTCTATAATCCCTAGAATTACAGCTTTTGGGCAATGGTTAGAGCTGTAATTTGAGTCATACAGCAAGCCTAAATGTGTGATTAAAAATTGCATCGAATCAAATGGATATCTTCCAAGTCAGCCTTTATCATCTTGGTCTATATAAAGCTAAATCAATCAAACTTCACCACTTCTCTAACACTGAGATGTATGTTTACGCTCCTCGGGGGACCAAAATTTGGTCTTTATTCTCATACCATGATGGGTTTCCTAGGGCTAAACGGAAATTGTTAAATCTATTTTGACAAAATGTCTTGAATTGTCTGTCTTTTCCCTTCTGAAGCAACATAGCTGTAGACTCGCAGCGCCAGACTTGACTATCGACAAAGTCTGATATATTTCACAACTCATTTTGTACTGGCCTTTTTGACATAAAGAGAACATCGGACCAATATGTAAAGTGACTAACAACAGTTTTGTATTAACCAGACGTTTAGGAATGGTAAAATTAAATGCTGGCCAAAAATCACACATTGGTTAAGCAATCTCTGTGAGCAAAACAGAAATAACTGGAAATGTGTGTTGACTTTCTTTTAATATATGAAATAAGTACAAATACAGAATAAACAGGAAAAAGGTGAATATCCAATTCTGAGTATGGTTATCTAATTCAATTGCTAACAGACTATCTTTTCGCAATCGAAAGGCAAAGTCCTTGCAAACATTGACAAGTCCATTAACCAGATATTTTTCAGAAACACTCATTGTTCCAGCCTGGTATCTTTTAAATACAAGTTTGTTTCCTTATAAAACGGATAAAATAGCAGCCAGCATCTAATCAGATGGTATGTGGGCATGCCACATGAGACTAATTTACACATTTCTTTCCCGCTTTTGATTTTCACTTATTTTTTCTTCTAAATGTGCTCCTTATGGTTTATGTTGCCACAGCAACAAAGTACAGTAATTTAATAAAGAATTCACAAACACAAACATTAATTAGAAAAACAAACGCAGATAAAATATCAGCCACATGCCATCAAATTAACAAGTACTGTATGTGTATTTTCTTACGGTTAATGGTGGTTAACCTTTAACCCAAGCCTGACTAATGAAGAGGGAATTAGACGCTCTATCACTTACCCATGACTGCTAGAGCCGTGGCTTTAGTTAAGTCCCTCTTCATGCTTTCTATGACCTCAAAGCCACTACCGTCCAGATTGCACCTGTTGATAGTACCATTAGCAGAACTCATCCAATACATCTTCCCAGCTGGAAAGTCAATCGAAAGTCCTGAGGGAAAACAAGAATCAGTTAGAGACTGTTCTTTGGAGTGCTGGTATGGAGTTGTTACTTCAAAATATACCTTACATATCCTGTAACTATATATGTATCTGAACGTGAAATGATTGAAATATAGTTGTGACCTCTTTGTGACACTCTAAATCACTTGACTAAAATTCATCTCCGTCTAAAACCTGTTTCAAAAGTGGGAATGGTGAGAGTTTGACAGAGTGGTAAAATTGATTGTGACAAGTGAAGGATATTTCAATTGAGCATCAGGACAGCTCTAACTGAGAGGGGCTAGTGCATGATAGACTCCCAACAACAACAACAACTGACTTTCAACTCTCAGGCATCTTCTCCAAGATAGCCATTAAAACAAAAGAAGCATGTGCTTTGCTTATCAATGAATGCACAGGTACAGGGATATAAAAAGGAAATATATTAAGGCTTGAAGATGGGAACTGTGTAGAAAGAAAAAAAAAGGAAGAAAGAATTCTGAAGTACTACTAATCTGCTGTGTATTAAAAAGTAAACTTTTTTATTAGCTTTTGAAATAGACTGATGAAATCAAAAGGCCAGGGAGATTTTTCCATTAAAGTAACTTTTACACATAAACTTTGTAAAGCAACCTGTTAAATAGCAATTTTCTCAGGGTCCTGACTTTGTAAAGCTGTGGATAGGATATGTAATATATATATATATATATATATATATATATATATATATATATATATATATATATATATATATATATATATATATATATGTATAACTTGTATATGCAACTTATATTCTGAAAGTTGTTAAAATTCAGCAGCAGTTTGTAGAGACTCAAGTTCAAGTTCACAATGGTTATATTTAAATTGAATTAATTTCAGCTATTACTCTACTGTAGGTCAAGACTATGTTGGGGTGGCTAATCAGACGTCTCTTTACAAGGACAAATGACCACAGTTATTTGACCCACAGCCAATTACAATATAGACTGAAATGGATTTTTCTGGCTGTTTTAAATGAAAGTTATGTAAAATTGTTTTTCTTTATAAGTGGAAATAAGATGTGATGGCACGTAAAATATGAATTTTGTACACTGAAGGTCTACAGAAAATGTTAAGGTATAATAAAAAACATGATTTTCGTCTTGGAAATCTAATTAAGACGAGTACAAGTGTTCTATTTCAATAAAGTACACATTTCTAAAAATAAGACTCAAGTATATCAATGAAGTACAATTCCCCTTGTACTTTAAACTTCTGTGATTGTTAGATTGACAAAAGAATTAGACATACCAACTGGTTCTCTCTGATTTTGATGAAGAACCTTTCTGTTGCTTCCATCCATATTGGCTACATTTATTGTATTTCCATCGGTCCAGTAGATTTTTCTAGACCATGACACAAAGCAAATTTTAGGAGAAAGATGAGTCATAGGTTTGTATTTAAGATTGACATGACAAAATAGATAGATAGATGATAGATAGATAGATAGATAGATAGATAGATAGATAGATAGATAGATAGATAGAACATAAATCTTACTTAATCATGCATGCAATCTGTCCATGTGGGCTGCTTACCCTTTGGCTGGGTGCACAGTCAGACACTTTGGTTTGTCAATCCCATGGATGACTGAGGTTTTTAGAGATCCGTCTAGTCGGGCAACATTGATCTGCGTCTCCTCATTCTCAGAGCTCAGCCAATACATATTTCTCGAGAGCCAATCTACTGCCAGCCCACGGCAGTTTTGAATATCTGCACATACCAGAGATAGCCATTAGCACAGAGGTGCACATCACAACAAACCTCATGAGTGACTGCAACACTTCTGCGCACGCTGTAATAAAATGTCTTGTGTGCAAAGGCACATGGTCTGCATGCTGATCAGTTTGAGAAAGTTTAAGAAATACACCATGCTTGGTAACAGCACTTAAGAAAATCTACATCAGTCTTCATCTCGGACTTCTCTTGCTTTTCTTAATGCAGTTCGGAGAAGCAATCCCCGGAGAACTTCACAAACAAGCTCTCCTATCACATAAGATATTATTTATGTTCTGCGGCACACTCCTTCAACCGTCATTTTTTAATGCGTGCCGCCTGTGAACAGTCTTCTCGTAATTGAAAAAACTATTTAAGACTGAGTGTCAGCAAAATAAAACAGTATTTCAGCTCAAACCTACAATGTGGCAGCAGAGAGAGAGAGAAAAAAACAACACAACTTATTAACAGCACAAAAATGTAATAACTGTCACTTAGGTGGTGTTTATTGAGAAAAATCTTACACCACACAGAATGTGAAAAAAAGAAACTCTTTGACTTGGACTCTCGACTCACCTCCAGAAATGACAGTTTGAAGGCCTGTTCCATTGATAAAGGCACGTTTTATTGTTTGAGTCTTAACGTCTGCCCAGTATATCCTTTCTTCAAGAGCGTCGTAATCCACCACAGTTACATCATCAATGTCAGGAACAGTCAAAGCAGTCATGACGTTCATGTACGGATTATCGATATCCACTCCACGGATCTCAGATCGCCTCACATACAACAAGAACTTCTTCAGGGCTGATGTGGGTGCCAAAACAAAACATATATAAGGCTCAAACCGATCCATACTTCTGTGTGTATGCTTTGTTTGCTGTGTGGGACGTTACAGAGCTGCATACTCACCCACACAAGAGCGGTTGTTGAGGGAAAGCTTCATGAGATGAGGACATGAACAAGACGCCGTGCGGTTGTAATCAATGAGACAAAGGTGGGAGCAAGGGCCTCTTCCATCGTTTCCCTTGCACGGGTTTGAGGCTGAAAAAAACAGGGTGACACGCATTCAAAAAAGGGAAAGAAAACACACCAAGGAGCAAATCAATATCACATACTATGAATTGTTTAAGGAGAGCAGCTCTTAAAAGAATCCATGAATAACAGCGGTGAAACCATGAAACAATACAAAAGCTACTATACAGTGAAACTGAGAAAACTAGTTTTCTTGAGTTCAGACGTCTGCATTTAAAGAGGGCAACATAAAAATTGGTGCAAAAGATTGCAATACCACTAAGAAAACATTCATCTTAACTCCAGGATAAAGGGAAGAGCTGAGGTTGAATGGACAGGGCTGACAGCTCATGTCTTCTGGCTGCAGTGATCCTTTTGAAAGCACAGCACATTTAGACCTTTTGTACGCTTCTTTGTAGAAGGGCTACTATATTTCAACAGAAGGTCATGTTGAGCAGACAGATAATGGCCTAAAGGCCACTGGTGCGAATAGTCAATTAACCATCAGATCTTTCTCAGATCTACTCAAAAGTTGAGATGAGGATGAGCAAGATTGCTGTCATCATATAGTATCAGCATCTTGTTTGTAACAAACTGTAATTTATATGTAATGCATTTATATGTAAATGCAGTAATACATATGGTGTGATTTGTGAACAAACCAGAGAGGGGGATGTTTTGAAGAAAAATGTATATGTATATTTACAATATATCACAAATCACAGCAATATATAGATTATTTTTGACAGCTGTTATAAACCATTTTTATAAACCAGCAACCATTTTTTACAATAAATATTCTGATTTGACCTTGAGATTAAATAGCTTCAATATTTGACCACTATAATACTTGGTTACAGTGACACAAATAGTTCTCATTTCTGCCAGGAATGCAAAAACAATCATTTCTTAATGACTCGCAGAAAGACGATTCTCTGCCGATCCATCAGTCAATATTGCGTGATCATAATTCCCACATTACGGTGACGGTAAAATTCTGTGCTCTGTCTCAAATTACATTTATGCTCCAGTTTATTTACAATATCTGTATTAGGTCACAATACAGTGGGTTTTGAGTAAAAACATTGTGTATTAATGTCATACTGTCACTATGAAATAGGGCGCGCTGACTTTCTGTAAAGCGCTGTATGGATTTAGGCGTGTGAATCAGGATCACAAAACCCAGACGCTCTCTATAAGCAGGAGGAGCGCTGACAGTTAAAGTCCATTTTTGATTTTATTGTAGTATTTATTGTCATGTTGCAGTATATATATATATATATATATATATATGGTTGGTGGAATAGCATCACCCAGAGGGATATTTTTTTTCCAGCAGAGACAGGGACACATTGACCCACCCACCCTACAAATCGCTCTCTGTATGTATGTATGTGTATATATATATATATACACACACACACACACACACACACACACACACACACACATATATATATATATATATACACACACACATATATACACACACACACACACACACACACATATACACACACACAACTTTAATGTGCTATATGTAACCAACTGTAATTTATATTTAAGGCACGTTACATTTGAAATAGAAATTTCAAAAGAACAGCATTTATTTGAAATAGAAAATGCTTACAATTTTTTTTAATGTCTTTACTGTCATTTTTGAATTTTTGTCAAGTTGAATGCATCCTTTCTGATGAAAAATATTACTTGATTTTAAAACACACACACACATAAAAACCCAAACATTTGAACAGTACTGTACACATTTTGACATATTTTGTCAGAAAATGTTTATTTATATGGTGCTGCCATTTTATTCTGCCATCACACAAGACTACCGCCTGATGTCAAGAGGCTTTAACCCTTCCACGAACCCAGACCAACTACATGCAATTAACTCCACAAGCAGTTGCATCTTGTAAATAATTGATCCAGTGGGAGTTTGAATATAGGCCCATTATTTCTTTGCGATGTTGAACCCATTTCACTCTTGTAGCAAGCATATTTTTGCAAGTGAGAATAACAAATAATTTCAAGTGACTAAATTATAGGCTAGAATCCCATAGAATTAATTATACATTCTGCTGGTCTGCGGGGGAAAAATGGCTGTTTGAATAAATGCTGTATAAACAGCGCGAGTGCACTTGACTCATGATAGAAACACTTGATTTGAATGTACTGATTGTTCATAGTCATAAATCAGCCACAGATTTCATAAATCTCCACATCAATCTGACTTTACCTTAACATTACTATATGTAAAGCGTGTGCGGAGTATAATTTGTATTTTCACTGCTTCAGCTTTGTCTGAACAGGGAAGGATCCACCCCGTCTGTAAACTCCAATAGTAATTTTGAAGTGGTTTGCCTATCAGCAATGTGCAAGAAAAATGCTTACAACACTGCAGGCTACACAGGCACTAAAAATGGGAGCCCTCCAAACTGTTGTCGATCTCTTGAAACTCAACCCTCAGTCCTTTTACCACACATAATGCATTATGTGCATAACGTGCTAGCTAACGGCTGTAGCCTTAGCCCCATTAGGCTAGTTAGCATAGCTTCTTCTCACTCCCTACGGACACTATAAGGTCCACCACTCTTTTGCCAGAACTGCAGGGGCCAAACAAAAACACAATTGCCATGGACTGTAAGGGGCCAGAGCCCAGATTTTGGACACCTTTAATAGCCAGACCTTCCCATGGGCTCTTTAAAATTGGATTAGCCATACTTATTGGCTTCTCTGGCAAAGCAGCACAATTTGTCAACACTTATCGGTGTAAAACAGTCACCCGGCTACCGGTGCTGTGGCAGGAGACATGAGCTGTTTTGGCAGGGCTTCCTATAGTTTTGGGCTGGTTGAAATGATGCAAATCAGATTATTTCGGCTAATGAACACTCACAGAAGGCTATATTTCTGGACATCTGGACACCTGGCACACTTGGCAGTTACAATAACTTCTGTTAACATGTTTCACAAATCACAAAATGCAATTTTTATAAATCAGAGATGAGCAAGAGTAAAAATGGGTCATTTAAGAGTTATGTCCTAATTACAGAAACTTTAGTGCTTTTCATTTGAATATATTTTAATATGCAATGCATTCCTGTGAAAGCTGAATTTTCAGCAGCCATTACATCAGTCTTCAATGTCACATGATCCTTAAGAAATCATTCTAATATGCTGATTGAAGATACATTTCTTCTTATGATATAATAGAATGTTTTTGTGGAAAGCATGATATTTTTTTCCCCCATGGAAATTGTAAAAAAACAACATTTAAAAGAAAAAAAATATAAATATGCATTAATTTAAAATGATTTAATATGTCCTTGCTGAAAAAAAAGTATACATTTCTATAAATAAAATAAAATAAACTAACCCTGTAATGTACATGTTTTTCTCAGAACATGTAAATTAATATAGTGTTCTAATTGCAACAACTTCTGTTAACATGCATTACAAATTACATTTTATTTTTTTAAATTAGAGATGAGTAAAAGTAAAGGAAAATGGATCATGTAAACATTAAATCATCATAACAGACAATTTATCATCTGTGAACATCAATAAATACAAACCAAATTTAAAAAACAAAACAAACAAGTCAAATAATAAAAAAGACAACGATAAATAACATTTTAAAATCATAATCTTTCTATTTATAAGAAAATGCCTATATAAGTAAACTGTGTATGATGTTTTCCCCCTTCCCCCCCATTTTCCTTTAATGACCACTTTCTGTTTAACAAAAGATAATCTGCTGCCCTTGCTGGCTACAAAGCCCTGTATGACACTGCACCATGAAACAATTAAAATTAATTTGGGTTGAGGAAAGAGCACATCTTGAGTCCACGTCAGGCCTGCTTACGCTCCGCATGACCCCCTTTTTCAATTATTCTGCTGCTCTCAAACAGAGCCGTTTGGGCTTCCAGATTGGCAGAAGAAATGAATGATCAGCGGGATTCGGCTCAAATGAATCCTCGCACCACAGAGCATGCAGGAAAATTTTTCTCTGTCTCCCAGACTAAAACCGAACATAGGCGGATCATATTATTTCCCCCCCCCCCAATAACGTGCAGCTAAGCACGTTAGGTCTATGTGAAAACTGCTAAGCTTGCTGTGTGTGGTTTGTATGCAGAATGAGCTCACGGGGTACAAACGCTAACAGGAAACCGAAGCGTCAAATAAGAGGTTTAGACACTCTGACAGAACATTTGGATCATCAGTAAGGGTGAGATTTTCAAGTAAAGATTTTTTCTCCGGATTTCATGCCTAGACACCTCCAGCAATTATATTCAAAAAAACTGTGATGCTTGTTAAACATACAGTATAATAAACAGAAGTTGTCACTATGGCAACAGGGTTGTGTTAGTCTAGTTAGTTCAATCAAAACACTCAGCATGATACTTGCGAATACGACAATTTAATTATTCTTTGATTTTAAGTGATTTTGTCATTCTTTTTTCTGTGACCCTGTTGTCCACAGCACAGTACAATGTTTAATTTTTTTTTATTTTTTAAATAGACAACAGTATTTTGTTGATACTGTATTAAATCAGTAAAAATGTTTAATTATGTTTAATTATATAGAAATTACCAACATTTAGATCATTTAAAGACCCACCTTGAGGTTGTCTGCTAGGATGGTATATCTCCAGATCAAATGGCTGGGCGCTTGTCTTCTGGATCACAGTTACATTGTGGCCAGTCCATTTATTCGCTCTGGCTAAAGTGTTGGTTCTCCAGTCTGTCCAGTACACACCACCTCCAAAGAGAGACACAGCGAATGGGTGTGACAGGTACTCGTGCCCCCTGAGGATCTCGATGACCCCCGTGCCATCATACAGGGCTGAATATATTGCATCTGAGCTGAAGGGAAAAAGAAACATTAGGTGAGAATAGCACTCTATGCCCAAACCAACAAGATGTTACAATGATGACAACTTCCTGAGGGAAATACTGAAGATTCAAGAACATTTTTTTTGGCATAAATATGGCTACATACACAATAATATACTTAAAATGCCCATTTCTGAAAAACTGCTTTTGCCATGAAAGTACAGCATAAGAATACATCTAAGAGAAACAGATTTAAAATCAATCTCATTAATTCCTTTTGGTTTAAATGCGTTAAGGCTGTTTTATAGTATGTTTGTGAATCATACCTAACCTAAAAAAAGCCTTGAGCATTTATGCAAAACACCTAGGCTTAAATTCAGTGCTTCTCGTAAATTGCACCAAAATTTAATTATTCATTTGCATTTTTAATTTCCCATACCGAGCATCTGTCCACACTATTCTCCTTTCCTGATGGTCTAGCGTGAGTCCATTAGGCCAGGCTCCAATCTCCATGTCCTTATACACAACATGTCTTCCACTTCCACTCATTGATGTTGCCTCAATCCGAGGAAAAGTGGCATCCCAGTCAGTCCAGAAAAGAATGCTACATACAGAAAGCAAATGGTTATAAACTATTCATCTGACCATACACCACATCAGTGTAAACATTTCAAGGTAACACTTTAATATAGTGACCAATTCTCACTATGAACTAGTTGCTTATTAACATGCCTATTATTAACATATTGGCTGTTTATTAGTACTTATAAAGCACATATTCTGCATGACCATATTCTACATCCCTAATCCTACACAATAGCTGAACTTAATTTTTTAATTGTTTGTTAATAGAGAGAATTGGACCTTAAAATGAAGTGTGCCCCAAAATAATATTCTTCCAAATAAAACTGCAATACACACATCTTAAACGCACCGTAAAATATTTCAGCATTTACTCATGACTGAACTATTAAGACATCTGCTTTGAAACAATACGTATTGTGACAAGTACTATGCAAATAAACATGTCTTGACTTGGGAAGTAAAGTGCAGGGAGCTGCTCGGAAAATAAAGTTACCTGCTAGAATAGAATTCATTTACAGTGAGCGGTGTCAGTGGTTACAAAACTAAGCGCGGGCACAAACCTGTGAAACTGCTGCATTGGAGCAATAGAGTAGTGAAGTGTGTGTGTATGAGAGTTTGCAGGGGTGCATCCTATGCTGCCCTAGAGAACAGTGCCGCTTTACATCATAAAAAACTTTAAAAATCTAAATGTAAAATAGTAGATTAATTTCAAACTATTATTTTTATATGCACACTGTAAGGTTCAATGAAAACTGTCTGCCAGTGAAGTCAATGTCAGACATGAGGGTTCATTTTTAACTAATGTCACAGTTCTCAGGGGTGGCATGAAAACAAAGGGCACATTCTAATGTGGGTATTACGGGGAGTATAAAATGCTAAATACTTGCATCAAGCTCATATGCTAATGAAATATGTGATCATGTTCCTGCATCCAGCATCAAAAACAATTAAATTGTCAGCCAAACGTTTGAGGTGCATGGTAGGTAAGCATACAAAAAGGCTTCACATGAATTTTGCTTCAAGGATGTAGCCTTCTCCTTTTCAGAAGGCCAATTAATTGGCCAGTGGCATACAGTTATTAAACCAGGCTTTCAATGAATAAAAGAGTTGCTAATTACAAAGACGACTAATCCCTTCAGAACTACAATACATTTTCAACACACCTCTCTATGACACAGCTGTATGGGGCATTTTCAGAGAAACTATGTAATGAATTTGGTGCTTTTTAATATGCGCCATGCCGCTGAGTGTGAAATCAGTCTTTGAATATTTTCCCTAATTGTTCTTTTCAGCTTTCAGTGAAATAACTTACAGTATGTCATCCAACTGAGCACCAATATGAGCTCTAGTTGGACTGCAGAGATACCATATTTCTCCGCAATGGGTTGCTCACAGGGTTTGGCAAAAAAATGTTTCATTCATTCATGCATAAAACAGGCACACAAGCCACAACTATAGGGCTACAACAACATAACAAAACAAAAAGGACTGACAACGAAAATAAATTATATATATATATTTTTTTGTTGTTGTTGCCTGTGTGCTGTCATTTGGTAAACTGCCATCAAAATGAAAAATACTTTTGGGGGGAAACAAACAAAACAAAAAAAAACAAAACGCTATATTTACACAATTTTTATGAGCTTTATGATTTTTCCATTACATTTTTTCCTATTCATTTCCTATGTCATAAATTTTAGACAGCGAAGGTACCAAGTGTTACTTTTTGTTCCTCGATTCTTTAACATATCTGAATCATATCCAATGATTTTTTTGTGCATTCACATAGCTAATGCGACAAAGACACCAAGTGCCAGGTTTACTAAACAGGGCAAATTAGCGTTAAAGCACAGTTCCATAAACACAGTGCTGATGGGAGGGGTGTGATTTACTGACAGTGCGCACATTAAAGAACACAGACACAGCCAGATCATTTCCATAACGACTTGCAATATACCAAGCACAGCGCAAATTACTGCCTTTTAATGCATGCTTTTTTGGGCGTTAAATAATAGCGCAAATACCAGTAATTTGACGAGCACAAATGTTAGTAAATCGCATTGTGCGATTAATTTTAATACTCTCCTCCCATAAATTTAGCGTCTGATATGGAAACTCCTACAAATGCATATTCAATAAGGTGAGTCGCAAAAATAACTGTGCCTATGTTTTTCAGCGCTAAATCTTCACTGTGCATCTTTAGTAAATCCTGACAGTACTATTTTAACGCTAAACGACGGTTTGCGCAGGCACAAGCTGTTAGCAAATCTGACCCCAAGTGTCATCTCATTCCAATGAAGCAAAAAGTTTTTCAATTTCAAAATGTAAAATTTTTCACTCAAAAGTGACTGATGAGGCCATCTAAATCTAAGAAATAATTGGCATATTAATCATCAAAACATATAAAAAAGGTCATACTTCTACATTTGATTTTTATAGCCTTCAATGGCAATATGTGTAATAAAATGTTTAATAAATCGGCAATTAAGGAATCCAAATAAATGTATTTAATGTTTTAAAAAACGAATAAATAATTGGCATATTATTTGATCATCAAAATATCTGCAGTCTTATCTGTAAACCTCTTTTTTGTGCATTAACAATGTCTGTGAGCATTATTCATGCTACTGGGATCATCGTGTGACTTCTGAGCTCATGCTGTCATATTTGAGACTTTCTTTTCCCAGCTTGCCTCCTTAAGAAATGTTGAGCTGAGCAAGAGAAGAGTACAGCTGAGAGTAAGGCGACCAAAAAAGAAACAGAACACAACAAATAAACAGCAAGATGCAGCGCGTTATTCTAGAACTATCATTAGTAATAGATGACAAACAAGTCCCCTGAAATATGATTGCTCTCTTATGTACCCAAGATAGTCTCTATGAGGACAAATTACGGTAAAAAAGAAATAAAACTTGTTTTTTCACTGTTTGCTTTCACTGTTGTGAACATTGCTGAAGGGAATATGAAAAAGAAAAGCAGACTAAGAGGAAAGAAAATTAGGCTGTGGTAAATTTTTTATGAGACTAATACACACCCCTGTCCTGGGTCTACAGCCAGCGCTCGTGGGTGCTCCATGCCACCGGCAATCAAAGTCGTTCTCATTTCCCCATTCAGCTTGGCCACCTCAATCTGATCCAAGTTGCTGTCTATCCAGTAAAGGTTTCCTGCAATCCAATCCACTGCGAGTCCCTCTGGGGTGGCCAAACCATGCTGAATCACAACCTCGACCCCGGTCACACCTACAAAACAAACCACTCACACTAGTTCACAGGGTGGATGGGGTTTCCAATTCAGCACAGCAAAGCATTCTGGTCATTTTGAACTTTCTTTTGAAGTGTTAAGCTCTTCAAAATGCTACTCCTTGCTGAAAAGACCAGCTTGAACCAGAATGCATTTCTATGCTGCTAGTCATGTTGTTCAAAAGCAAATGATGCAAGTCTTTCTGATGAAATTGACAAAGCAGGCTTGCTAGTTAAGCTAATTTCTGGGAAAATTAAAAAATAAATAAATAAAAAAATAAAACTAAAACTATTTCTAAAAATATATATTAAAAAAAAAAATAAAAGGTTTTCGGCAACTGATATAAAGCTGAAATAAATTATACATATTAAATGAAATAAAGTTAGAGTAAACTAAATCTTGGAAATAAATAAATAAATAATTTCAGCTACCTGAAGTTAAAATTACTAGAAAAACTTTAAAAACCTAAATAAATTTAAAACAAATAATAATAATAATTAATAAAATGACAAATTACTCAAATTAATACTAAAATTAAATTGAAAAATAAAAATAAAAGCTAAATCAAATTATTAATAAATACTATAATAGTATATAAATTATACTAAAATAACACTGGTTCCAAACCTGTATCACTTTCTCTAAGGTATTTAGAAAAATGTCTCAGTGTCTTTTCTGTCCATAAGTCAACTATTTTTCTAAAAAAAATCATTTTAAATTTAATAATTAAAAAAAATTAACTATCCCTTTAAAAAACCTGGTATGGACACCAGAATATCAACAGCAGGTGATCAGAATCCAAACACAACTTTTGCTGGTCTTTTCGACAGGTTTTCTGAAAATAACTCTGGAGAAGAAAACACTGGTATTAAAGGAAATAAGTTTTCCCTCAGCAGTAAACAAGATTCTTTTTCAGCTATCTATAATCCAGCTGTTTGCAATTATTCTCAGCTGTGGAGGGCTTTATGAAATGCTAACAAAAGAAGAGAGCAATAGCTGCACTGGGGGCCTGTTCCTCTGAGAGAAAGACTCAGATGTGTGCTTAATGCAGCTTCAAAATAGTCTTCAAAACAATACAAGGGTATTCATCAGCTCCTTCAGAGCTTTTCTGCGTCATTCAAAGAGCCAGTGCGCATTATGTATTGCATTACTGTTCAGGGGACGTGACCTGCGTACTAGGAATGGGGAAACAGAATATGTACTCAAACTAAAGCTTAGGTTAAACAAAGGGCAAGTGGGAATGGAACATCAAATTGGGTGTTCATTACCTCCAGTCTCTGAGAGCTTTCCCCGATAGATCTTATCCTCCACCACGTCGGTCCAGTAAAGCAAACTGTGGTTGAAGTGGAAGTCGAGAGCGATGGTGTTCCGCAGGCCGGGAACGAGTAGGCTGTAGTCGCGTTTATGAAGGTCGATTCGTCTGATCTCATGCCGGATAGAGAAGATAACAAAAGCCTCAAAGGGATCTTGGAGAAGAAACAAATTGATTATTAGCACCCCACACCTGTGCATTAGAGGTTATAAGAGCATCACGTTTTGTGTTGAGGCGTCTGCCATGCACATTTGTCTGTGCACAACCACTAATTAGTCTTTTAGATGATGTTTTTTATGAAAAAGATTTACAGGGGCACTAATCTGAGAAACCTGAGGATAATGGTAAAAGACACTTGAGTCATCTTTAAAGAGAAAGAAAAAAACAACCCCTATTAATTATGCCAAAATACAAGTTCACAAGTTCCATCCAATTCATCCAGGTATATATAAAATATAAAAAAGGAATTAAATAATTAAGAATAATACATATTCTTAATATAATCAATTTGCCAGTCCAGCTCTATATCTACTAGGCAACATTATCCCAGAAAAAAAAAAAAATAATAATTCTATAGCTACTGGATAAAGCCTACTGAGAGCTATAAATGTGGCTGTCTGCTATAACAAGAACTTACTCTCAAGAGCTATATACGTCACAAAATCCATAAAATACCACACAGATGCTTGTTGTCATATTCTGACTAATGACCCAAATTCAGATTCCCTGAGACAATTTAAAAGCATTTGGCAGGCATGCTGCTGTAAAGACATTAGCTTCTCAATGGGAAGCTCCTGTCTGCATATCCCGCTGTCATTGTATTACTGTTGCTCGTATTGAGTACTGTGGACAGACCCACTATGGACGGACAGGAATGCACAGTGAAGTGATTTCACTGAGAATCATAAACTAGTCTAGTAAAATAATGCTACTTTCCTGTCAAATTTCAGTCTGTTCCATACACAGCATTATCATCATAACTGCTTATGATATTTTATGGTGCTTTTTGTTTGTCATTCTTGGACACATACTGAATGAACTGCTGTTGCATTTTTTTAACATCATTCATTGTTATTATTATTTATTTATATATTATTATTTTAATTGTTGTTTTATTAGGGCTGTCAAATCTATTAATCGTGATTAATGGCATCCAAATTTAAGATTTGTGTTTACATAATATATGTGTGTATACTATGTATATTTACATGAATACACACACACACAAACAAACACATGTATATTTAAGAAATATTTAAATTTACACTCATTCATATTTATTAGGGGTGTCAACGTTAACGCGTTAACGCATGTGATTAATCAAAACAATTTAACGCATTAATATTTTTTTTACGCAAATTAATCGTTTTATAAGGTTTGACCCCAACGTCTTCCCGTCATCGCAGCGCGGAAGGTTATCTATCATTGTGTGATGA
Organism: Onychostoma macrolepis; assembly: GCF_012432095.1. Lineage (NCBI taxonomy): Eukaryota > Metazoa > Chordata > Actinopteri > Cypriniformes > Cyprinidae > Onychostoma > Onychostoma macrolepis. The sequence continues at coordinate 11,494,136 of NC_081163.1, forward strand.
GGGTACAGCGAACCAGTGTTGCCAGGGTAACGTTAGCGGCACAAGTGGGCTATTTTGAAAATATAGTCACGGGAAAAAATGACAGAGCCGTAGATTGCATTTTTTTGGGCTACTTTTATAATGTACCGCGGCCGCCCAAAGTGTATATAGACAAATAAAAATTTAAATAGATCCTTTTACTAATGTGTATTATACTTGGAATGTAGCGGTTGTAACATCACAAACAATGTGAGTTTCAGCAGAGCATACATGTATTTCACATTGCAGAAATAAACATGACAACAGCCACTATAATAATAGTTGGGTAAATGTATACTGGGATTGAAGCGATGTGGTTTGGTAAACTTTTTATTTTCAGTTTAAAGGCTGATATTGGCTGAATAAAAACAAAATAATAATGATAAAAGAATAATAAGGATTATGTCTCATACCTGGCGGAAGTGTGAAAGGTTCTGTTTCCTTAAACTAGTTTGTCATGCAGTTCTTTTTCAACACATTTACAGGTAAATCCTAGTATTTTAAATATGCGATTAATCATGATTAATCACAGTCCATGACTGTGATTAACGCGATTAAATTTTTTAATCGATTGACAGCACTAATATTTATATATATATATATACTCTATATTACATATATTTCTTAAATATATACATGTGTGTATTTATATATACACACATAGCACACACACATATATTATGTAAACAAACTTTTATTTTGGTTGTGATTAATCGCGATTATTTGATTTGATAGCCCTATTTTTGATATTGGTTTATATTTATATGTTAGAAGAGCTTAACCAAGCCGCCAAAATTAGGCAATTCCAAGAGAAATATAGATTTTTAAAGTATGAGGAATTAAATACCTGTGCTGTGGCAGCTCTCTCCATCTGGATCAAGTCTCCAGCCAGGATAACAGGAGCACTTGACAGTGGTCTTATGCTGTTCGCATATCTGACTGCATTTCAGGTGAGCAGAGCAGTAGTCCACTGTCTCGCATGTTCGGTTGTCAGAGCCAAGATGGAGTCCGGTGGGACATGAACACACCACCCCTTTGCTGGGGATCACTGCACACTGGTGACTGCAGCCCCCATTACCTTGCAAACATTTCTCTGGAACAGACAAGAACAGCATGAGTGAGGATAAAAACAGAATCAATTTGAAAGGCAGGTGATATGGAGCCATGTTTGCTGGCATATGAGATTCAAGGTGCGAACTGAAACAGAAAAGGCACAGATGAACAAAAATCAAGAGGTTTGCTTTGAACGTTTGCACAAGGCTGGAAGCTTATCGCTCTTTGCCTCAAAAGTTTTGGTGCGTCTTTCTCGACTAAGCCATTATTCTGACCTAATCAACATCACCAGCCAAGTGTGAATTACTTTATTCATGAGGCAGATTCAATGAGAAACCACAGGTCTGAATTATGACCGGCTTCAGCCACTGCACAGGCCAAACAAACTCATTCAAGGTGGAAAATGGCTTTTTCTTAAGTTTAAAAATAGGTCTCGATACATCATCTCTTTTCAAAACGGATCAGACAAACTCCGGTACTCTTAGACTCTCATCTCTAATGGATAAGCTTTTTCCTTTCATCGAAGCACCTGGTCCTTTTTACGGGAGAAAGACAAAGGGGAGGGAACTCACAGCTTGCAAGGTCTTTTTGCCTCTACTGATTATGATGATCCCCTCTGCGGCCGCAAGAGAGAATTGAATTGTCTTCACAGGGGGCCCTAAAGTCTATATGGAGTTGAAGAATAGCTGCTTCCCAAAGGTCACAAATGGCATTGAGTCCTGCTGCGCTGGTCTGAGTCAGGCAGTCACCTCAAGGTCCATTGGCACAATCTAATTGGCAATAAGAGGCCCAAGCCAAATGCAGGTCTAGTCAGACAGATAATGCGCCTCGTCCTCAGAACATGAGCGGTGGGCTCCCATGGGCGGCTGCTGGCAATGCACTGAAAGTCACTGAAATGTTTGTCTAGTTGCATTCCGAGAGAATTATACATCGGTGACTCTCAGGAGACACTTTCCCAAGCGAGGGCTTCAGAGGCAAACAGATCCTCATGTTTAGCTCTCATTCAGGCAGGCTTCGTGTTTTCTTGTGCTGGTAGCTTACAGAGCATGTGCTGGCTTTCCATTACACTCGCTCAAGGATGCAACTCAAAGAGATTCAAATAGCCCTGAGGGACATGCCGTGTGGGCATAAACACAGTATTATCAAAATCTTTTCACCCATGGAGAGGTAAACACAATACATATTGATTTGCTCAAGTGTATGAGTCTGAATCTATACAGCTCGGGTATTTTATTCTCATAGGTTAGTTACCGTTTTTCATGGTTTGGCTTCCTGTGTATTGATAGAACTACTCTGCATGACTACTTCTCATTCAACCCATCCAGCATTTCTTGCAGAACTGATCAGAATTCACGTAATAGCACAGCGGTTTTCAATTAGCATTAGACACAAGGTGTAGTGAATAAGGCTGTGAATGCAAGCATTATGAACCCAATGATAAACATGCACTCTGAAACTTGCATTGATTAAAGACCAAATGAATTCAAAAATCAAAGTTTTGTGGCTTTTAGACCTAAAAGTCTGTTCACTCTGCAGAAAAACAAACAAAAAAAAACCTTCAGCAGAAATTCACAGCAATGTACACAAATTTTGTCTACATTTTGCTGCACTCTGCCACGGAAAGCCATGCTTTACAGCAGTGTTGTTACTATTAACTAAAACTGAAACCATTAAAAATTGTTTTTGTTTGATTAAAATAAAAATAAAATATAAATATTAGACAAAAAACTAATGCCTTGGCAAAGATAATAAAAATAATAAGTAGTAGTTTAATTTTTAAGCACTAAAATTGCAATGAAAAGCTATGTAGAAAATGAAAGCTACCCTGTATATAGAAGTATCAATAACAACAAACAACAACAACAACAATAATAATAATAATAATAATAATAATAAAAGCCCATATCAAAATTACTGAAACTTTTAGTTAAAAAAAATATAATGACAAACAAAAGTATTAAAATAAAACCTAACTTTAATAAATACTACAATAATATCACACTACTTTACAGTAATTTTAAAAATGGGTAAAAGGAGGTTCTTAATTTAAACTCATAAAACCACTGTAAAGCTTATTTTGCTAATATGACAAAAGACAATGTATTGGATATAATTTGCAATGATAAATAACAACATAACACATACTACAAATACACTGAAAACACATTTTTCAAAGTTGTAAATAAAACAAAGACTGCAAAGATTTTACAAGAAAATACTATTTCAGTATTCTTTGTAATTGTTTGTGAATAGCAATTTCTGAGTGAAAACAGTTTCTAGACCACATTTTTTTTCACTGTAATAATAATTGGAATTAATCATTCTTCTGCAAAGTAATACAGTTCCTTACCCTAACTGCTGTCTGTTTACAGTTGCCAAGCAACATAGGCACACTAATGTAGAATTAGCAGTCACAGGTGCGAATTTATTCGACATGGCTCATCCAATCAAAATTCTGAGTTGAAATGATTCATATTTTATCAAATCTTGAAGCAATACAGCAGATGAGCCTCTTATCAAAGCCTTGCATGCACTCACCACAGAAAGGACCCTCATCGGAATGGTCAGCACAGTCGTATCTCCCGTCGCAGATCTTGTTGGGGGGCAAGCAGGTGCTGGAGTCATTAGCACAGGGCTGAGTGGGGGGCTTACAGACGGAGGACTCACACGACTCTTCATCCGAGCGGTCTTCACAGTCATTGTCGCCGTCACACACCCAGCTCTTGCTGATACACTTCCCTTGGGACACAACATTCAGTCAGACCACTATATAAATCAAACTGTCAGGCTTAATTTGTTGTTTGTAGGTGATAAATCTGGGTAAATTTTAAAAGGTGGCAGAACATCAAACTGGCATGACGTCAGATGAATACAGAAGCTTCAGCTCATTTAACCCTCAGAGACCCACTGCATCGCCTTTTTTAATAATTATAAGGTTCTATCTGCATTCTGAGTGGTTTTGAGATATTGAGCTTCAAAGTTTTGGAGAATATGATATGGGGAACAAGTCTCTTTCCTACATGAAAATGACAGAGACCCTAAATGTATTCTAAAGGTACAATATCAAAATCCTCTCAAATTTTTAAATGGGGATTTTTGGAACATGCAGGTCAAATGCAGATAGAACCTTCTAATTCTAAAAAGATATTTTTCCACTTGGAATTATAAAGTTCTATCTTGCAAAACATTAATTGAAGCAACAATTTTCAAGAAATACAAATAGTTTTTTTTTTAATTTGTTTTAAAACACAAAATTAGTGTTGTAACAATGTGTCAACATGTATGTGAAAGGTACATTTAATGCTTTATCACATTTATTCCATATTTTAGGACAAACCATTTTTTCTTGGTTAAGTTAGGCACAAAGGGCAATACTAAATATTTTGTTCAGTGCTAATCGTTCCTGCTGTTACGGAGCAGTCTGGCGACATGACAAAGAAAGTTGATCCTGATTGGTCCTCTTGCCAGTTAGAGTTCGACTTTGTAGATAGAACCTTTTTGTTTTCTAAATGAAAAGTCCTAAAATGTACAAAACATTAAAAACGCATCACATAATGTAAATAAGTTGTCACAGAATAAGAATATGTAAATAACTAAATTTTGACAAAGATGTCAGATAGAACCTTATAATTCCAAGGGAATGAAAATTTGTTTAAACCTTTTTATTATTAAACATTTATTTTTCACACAGTGGAGCTCATTCATTAAATTAAAGATGCTAGATTTCAAATTATTTTTAATTTAGACAAATGACACTTTATAAAGTAACAGAGGGCTGCTGAGATACTGAACATACTGAAGTTTCAGGTCAAAGCAACTGCACTAGAGTCCTATACATTTACAGGGGATCAGCGCAGAGTATGAATACCCCAGGATCATGAGGGTTTAGAGGGTATCAGAGAGATGCTTTGAGATGAATATTTCAGCCTCCAAGCTTCCTGTGAAGGCTTTGTTCAAAAGTTTGTAATAATTTTTTTTTTTTTTTTTTGTCTCTTAGGCAAACCAAGACTGCATTTACTTGATCAAAAATACAGTAAAATGGTACTATTGTGAAATATTATTACTTTTTTTTCTTTTTTTTAATATATAAATACAGTAGTCAACATTTGAAGTGGATCAAAACCTTTTCTTGTCAGGACAACTTTGATGAACTTTTTTGATCCACTTCAAATGTCAAATGTTGACTACTGTATATATTACAACAAAGCTGTATGCATGTATATGTATATATACTGTACATGTATGAACATGATTTTTCAGAAATCAATATATAATACTAATCAGGGAAAATATATATATTTTTTTATTAATGTTTTCCTGGAAACCATGATACTGTCTTTGCAGGATTGTTTGATGAATAGAAAGTTCAAAAGAACATGATTTATTTGAAATAGAAATTGTTCGAAACATTATAAATGTATTTACTGTCTCTTTTGAACAATTAAAGTGCATCCTTGCTGAATAAAGCTATTAATAAAAAAAAAAAAATAAAAAAAACACGTATTAAATAAATTATATAAACCTTACTGCCTCCAAATGTTTGAACAGTGTACTTGTACACTTTGCAAAATTGAAAACCCAGGATTGAAAAACAGTGTACGGCAACCAGGTTTCCTTGTGTTCAGTCTACCTTCATGATCAGATAAACAGGTGAACACACTTTAGTCTGTTTCTGAGCCTGTCAAAATGATATGGGATTTGGCATTCGGTGCGCGGTGCAGTGGTCTGGAAAAAGTGTACGCTGCTGCTTTTTAGCACATTTTTGACATCAAAAGGAATAGGAACAAAACAACGAACAATTCTTGAGCTCTTTTATGGCTTGGCTGTAGATGTCTTTTCAAGGCAATCATTTACAATTAGGGTGACTGCTACATCAAAAAGCCCCATGTTGATTGATTTCACTATGGTCTGAGTGGAGAAAAAACTTCTGATAGATACAAATTACACCAAATATGTTCAAAAGAAACAGAAAGCTGAATTCTGCACATAACACTTTTTGTGTAGAGGTGAGATGTGTATTTTTCTTCCAATACATTCATTACATTCTTCTACATTAATATGCAGAAAAAAAATAGGTTTGTTTCTTAATAAGTGCAAACACTTGTTCTCTGTGGCGTTAGGGAAGATTTACTCTGTTTGTTCCAGCATCCAGTCCAACACAGCAACATTGGCTTAACCAGAGCTGCAAATTAGGGACTGAGGAGTGTTCGAAAACCTTCAGGTGTCTTCATTTTGCATTTGTTAATGCTAGCGGCACAGAAATTACCTACCTCACCTTTTTAGTTTAATGTCATAGCTAACTCTGAATATGGAACAATGACGCTGCTACCAAAATACACCTTACTGTGAAGTACAAATCATTCCAGCTCACACCATTCATCTCAACCGTTCTTCATAAATAGGAATTCTAACATACAGAGATATTGCAAAGGATTGCACCATGTAACGAAAAACAGGCTGGATTTATCATCCGACTCAATTTGCAAGAGGCAAAGATAACTGAAAGCTCAAAGATGGCATTGTGGTATTAAATATCACCCACTGCTTCGCAGAATTTACCAGTTTTGATATATGTTATACAGAACATAAGGAGAAAATATAGCTGTAGGTCTGTGCATGAAATAAATGTAAGGTCAGTGCAGACTAACTGGTTTTGAGGAACACCTGGTAGGCTTACCTGAGCTTTTGCAGGTAAACTTTGCCTGGGGATCACACATTCTCTTGACGCCTTTGCAGTTTGTTTCATCACTGCCGTCTTCGCAGTCTTTATCCCCATCGCAGCGCCAGCGCTCGGGGATGCAGGTCCCATCAGCACGGCAGTGAAACTCCTCTCCACTGCATTCCACAGGAGGCAAAGCTGGACATGACACAAAAAACTGAGATTGATCCTGGGCTATTTTGGTTCCCAAACAAATGACTCTAACGAGCTCTTTTTAGTTTGACCAGGTCCTGAACTGTAATGAGTCGGCTCATTTTAGTAAATAAAACATGTACAGAGTGACCAGTGTAGTTTTTTTTTTTAGTGTATCAAGAAATATTAAGCATGACCAGTGTAGTCCAGTTCCAACCCAAATGACTCGAATGAGTCAGTTCTTTTTAGTGAATCAAACACGCACAGCATGACCAGTGTATTTCAATTCCAGCACAAAAGACTTGAATAAGTGAATCAAACATGTACAGTGTGATCAGTACTCAAATTCCTGAGTTGATTCTTTTTAGTGAATCAAACACAATGCGACCAATTCCTGAACAAAAGACTCTAATGAGTCAGTTCATATTTGTGAATAGAACACAGAGTGTGGCCAGTGCAGTCCAATTCTCTAATAAATGATTATAATCAGTTGGTTCTTTTTAGAGACTCAAACGCATACAGAGCGAGTAATTCTGTCCATTTCCTTAGTGGGAAGGAAGTATCAACTGCCAAAGGAAGAACATTTTTCTAACAATATTTATTACTTAAAAGTACTAAAAGAATAAATAATGTCACAGCTAAGGATTAAAATTAGCAAGGTAAGTAGAAAAGAAAAGTTTTTAAAGCTCGCAGACGCTCTCACTTCAAACTACTTCAACCAGCGTTAATAATGTTAAACTGGCAGAGTTTTATCAAGCATACTTCAAGATTTCCTCTTGTCATGTTAATAAATATTTAAATATTCTCTCCGACACTGGCAAAGACTTTAAGTGTCTGTGCGCTTCAACGCAAAGGACAGGGGTGAGATTTTCTTCAAGAGTAAGACGAGCACAAAAGAAAAGCCGTTTTTTTTTTTTTCACTTTTTTACTAGCTTGCCTTAAGTTTCTGATTCATTCTGAACCCTGACAATTGACAGGAGTTAAATACATACTTCAAAAGCGTGTTTATACACCAAACCCACCTCAATCCCCTGCCTGCCATCAAACAAACAAATGGCCTCCTAAAAAAAAGACAGCTGGTAACATTACGAACCCTTAAAGACTAAAGGGCCCCTTCTTTGCTTAAGGCTAATGCTGAGAGTTACCAGTGTCTCCTCCACTTTACACATACAGAGCATGTGTTATACAATAATCTGAGCCCTGAGCTGGGAGGATATGAGTCGGACAAACCCTCAGAGACGGACAGGAGCTGAGGACCTCCGTCAGGAGCCTGTTTGATGAATGGCTCCAACATTTCTGTGACAAGCTGGTGAGCTGAAAGCATCGGAGGACTCGGCCTCAGCTTTCAGAGGTAATTACAGCAGATTAAAAGATTCAAATCTGTAAGGTGGTTCCCTAGTGAGCTTAGATGAGATTAGATCTGTCAAGTGAAGAAAAAGAGAGAAAGTTTTAAACTTGTGTTCCTCAAATTAGGGACATTGCACCAAGGCAATTACAAGCAAGACTGACTTGATCGCTATCATTCAGCTCTTTGTTAGTCTGCTAATTAGTCGTGTTAAACAGATTCTCTGGGAACCACTTGGTAAGTTGGTTAAGTTGTTTGTGTACAGAAACGAACACAAATGCATGTTTAATTAATGACCTCTCTAAATGCTATTTGATTACTCTGAAGCTTTTATTGGTCGTACACTGTAAGGACAAGTACCCAAGTACTCAGAAGTAATGGTAAAGCTGAAGAGACAACATTTCTGAATCTTCAAGGTCAAAACCTTTTTTTCCACACTTTTAAATTCAGTTATAATGCCGTATTGGGCGATATCTCATTGTATGATTAGTATGACAGCGATGTGATTTTCAGTCTGTGACAGTAATATCGCTCAGATCCTTTGTTATATACTATAATGGCTCATTTACATTTTACCATCATTTCTGTCATCGCAAATCTCTGAGAGTTTAGCATGGTAATGACACTGTTAACGTGTTTGGTCTTTGGACGGAATAGATCAGAAATACTGCTGCTGCACATATAACATTTATAAAATAACTCCCATGTATAACATACCATATTGACCCGAATATAAGACGACCCCCCTTTTTCCAGATGTACCTTTTGGAAAAAGGCTTTTTTTATAAAACCAAATCTTGTTTTTTTTCCCCCCTCTGTAAAACACATTTTTTCTTAAATTATTTTCATATTGCATATTTTTCCTATTTTAATTTTTGTTTTGAAAGTATGGTAAATACTGGTAAAATGTACCAACAATGAACCTGAAAAATATATACTTTTTGATATACCATAAAAATAACAGGTAGCCCATCTTATATAACATTTAGCCTATCCATCTCATAGTAGCCTACCAAAATTTTATTAAGAGTAGAAGTGAAATCTTATTGTAGTCTTCAAATCTGGGTGCTGTCTTATGTTTTAAAATCACTTACAGAGGAAGTTTGTTCCCATCAGGCTAACATGACAGTCACGACTCATGTCGCTGTAAGCATTTATTTTTCTTTTGTTTTCACTCGCGATCTTTACAACACACATTACATTACATATTTCATGGCACACACATTTTTGGCGCCACCTATTGTTGTGGTGTATTACTGACATGTCAAAGTCTAGACCCTGAATATAAGACGACCGCATTTTTCAGATGTATTTCCAAGAAAAAAACATTGTCTTATATTCGGGTCAATACGGTACATGAAATCACCCTGTAGCAGATCTATACAGGTGGAGCTGGGGAAGGTGGAGGGTCTCTGAAGTATGCTGCAACTGCTAGAGCAAGCACTAGCTGAGTATATAAAAGTTAAGCATCAAGCTCATTGGCTGCTGACACGAAAAGAAACCAATCAGCTGTGCCATGTGATAATAGCAGCCATATCACCCGGCAGCCCAAGACTGGTTGCCCACTGAAGCTAAGCAGGGTTGAGCCTGATCAGTACCTGGATGGGAGACCTCCTGGGAAAACTAGGTTGCTGCTGGAAGAGGTGTTAGTGAGGCCAGCAGGGGGTGCTCACCCTGTGGTCTGTGTGGGTCCTAACGCCCCAGTATAGTGACGGGGACACTATACTGTAAAAAGCACCGTCCTTCGGCTGAGATGTTAAACCGAGGTCCTGACTCTCTGTGGTCATTAAAAATCCCAGGATGTCCTTTGAAAAAGAGTAGGGGTGTAACCCCGGCATCCTGGCAAATTTTCCCATTGGCCTCAGACCATCATGGTCTCCTAATCATCGCCATACACTCTGTCTCCTTTCCACCAATAAGCTGGTGTGTGGTGGGCGTTCTGGCGCAATATGGTTGCCGTCGCATCATCCAGGTGGATGCAGCACATTGGTGGTGGTTGAGGAGATTACCTGCCCTCCTTCATGTAAAACACTTTGAGTACCCAGAAAAGTGCTATATACATGTAAGGAATTATTATTATAATAATGTCATTATGTCAGATTGAGTTAGAACCCATCAGACTGCGCCATCTAGAGTTTCATGCCAACCTCTGGATTTATTTATATTCTCTACCTGGTCTCATGGCATTTATGTATCTGGGTGCACTTTTTAGCGTGACACGAAATATGTACCAATAAGTACATATCACTGAAGTTTCCAAAAGAAATGAACACTAGAGGCAGTAAAGCTCCTATACCTTTTATTTTCGCACAATTACTTGAAGAATATCATGCTATGACTTCAAAACAATATTAATATGCTTTTTTCAAAGACGTTAGGTTTGTTCAGTAGCTATTTGACGGACTTACAGTAAGAGGCGAGAAGCACCGGTTCGAATCCCGTGTAACCACAGTTCGACAAAGAAGTTTAAATCTGCGTAAAAGGAAGTTCAAATGGCACAGTTGCATCAACGAATATGTTTTTATATTAGTTTTGCATTTGTTAACACTATCGGGTAGGTTTAGGGTTGGATTTGGTGTAGGGCATATTTCCAACACGAGCATATTCCACAACATAGAGCATTAACTTTTAGCGACAGTCCCTGGATATTTGAATTCTGAACCGCCTCAATAAGTACCTGAAGCAACGTTAGAAAAAAACAGCAATACGTACCAGTATCTACGTAATAAAAATGTGCCAGGGTTTACGTATTGAACCTGTGTTTTAGTGCCACTCAGTGGACATTTTTATTTGAAACTGTGGCGAAACGTGCAGTAAGGTACGTAAAAACGGTGTCGCACAAAAAGTGCGCAGAGGTACGTATTTTTATGAGACCAGGTTGTATATTCTATATTACTATTTGCATTTCTGGTTAGATGCTAACTATATTTTACTGGCTCTGTATTTTGCATAATGTCTATGAAGTTGAATCTAATATAATCAAATCTAGATGTGACACAGATGATCAAATGGAACAGAATATGGAAGCCTTCATACAAGTTTTTAAAAATTGATCAAAAATGGTGCCCACAAAAGATGCAGTGGCAAAATATAGCAATCGGACACATATTGCGCATACCAACCAAAAATAACAGTCACACGGTCCATGCCAAAAAAAAAAAATAGGATAGGATAGGCAAAGAGAAAAATATGATGTCTTACCAGGGGCAACACCAGCACAAGTCACATTTTCATCACTGAAGTCCCCGCAGTCGTTGTCCCCATCGCAGGCCCAGTGGTCTGGGATACACCGGCCGCTGGTGCACTTATACTGGCCATTAGCACAGGAGTGGACGCAGCCCGCCTCATCACTGTTGTCTCCACAGTCATCATCTACACTCACAAACACAGTACAGTCAAGCAGAATTAGTATCATGCAGAATAACTTTATTCATTACAACAGAAAATTTTGAAAGTATCATGTAGACATATAATACCATTTAAAAGTTTTGGTAGTGTATTTTTTAAAATATTTTCTGAAAGAAGTCTTTTATGCACACCAAGCCTGTTGTTGTTCAATTAAAAATAGAGTGAAGTTTAAAATAATCGTTTTCTATTTCAACATATTCTGTGATGGCAATGCTGAATTTTAGCAGCCATTACTCCAGTCTTAATGAACCTTCAGAAACCATTCTATAATATGCTGATTTTCAAGAAACATTTCTTGATATTATCAATATTAAAAAAAATAAATAAATTAAAAAAAATGTTGTGCTGCTTGTTACCAATGTTTTTGTGAAAACCATGATTTTCTTCTTTTTGTAGAAGTTTTGTCTTCTTTCTTTGGTGAATATAAATGACAAAAGAACCTAATTTATTTGAAATAGACATATTTTGTAACATTATAGGCTAAATGTCTTTGTCACTTTTGATCAATTTAACGCATCCTTGCTGAATAAAAATATAAATTTCTTAAAAAAAAAATAAAACTGACTTGTGTATGGTAGGGTGTTTTTCATCATGCATTGTCACACAAATTGTGTTGCTCCATCAAAACACAATAAAAAATAAATTGATTTTATGATCGTCATACACTTTGGTACCAGAAAATGCCACATTTTCCTTAAGGGGGTCTTTAACCCTGTTGTGCCTCATGCTTTGTTGCACAATACTAGGAACTGAAATGATAAAACAGAGGACAGCACCGCAGGAGATTTCCAAACAAAAGTCTTCAGGGCATCGAATTACGCCAAGCCTCATTTTGTGCTGAAAAATCAGCAAGGTATCCGAAGGCCCTGACCCTGGATAAGAAAAACCGCCTCCATATGCTGACCTTGGCTGAATTTTCTCATTTGAGGACAAAAAAGGGGAGATCGAAAGAAATAAGAAAAGCAGATATATAGAAAGAGCAAGTTTTATTGTTGTTGATGATCGAGTGCTGCACGCAGGCAATAACGTATTTCAGACCTTGAGGGCCGGTAATAAATTATAGAGGTCGTTATTTCATACCTCCTTGATCTGAAATGGAGATATTTCAGATAAAATAATCTGTGAATATTTAATGGTTATTAATGTGATGAATTTCTTGTGCGACAAAAAAGACTGGACAGTAGAATCAATGGACTTAATTGAATTAAAGTGCCGGGCTTTCTTTTATCAGCTCCCGAGAAAATAGGCTAATACATCATCGTGCTAAATGGAAGAGCAAGTAAAGCAAATGGTAAAGTATTTTCTTACTTCTGGATACACTCACCTGAGTCACAATGCCACTTCATGCTAATGCACCTCCCATTAGCGCAGCTGAACTGGCTGAGAGCTTCGCAGGTAGGGAACGCTGTGAGCGGAAAGAAAGACCGTGAGAAACGTTCACCGTGATGCTTGAACCCCGTCCAATACATCACTGTCTCTGTGATACACTGGAGAAGAGAAGCCATTCTTCATTTAGCTTTTAGCTTTGAAAAATTGCAAAAGAAGTTTGTCCTGGCACAGATTGCCCTGTCATGCTAATAGATTAAATTTGGAGGCTCTTTTGTCCTCAGGAAATTTCATAGTTTCTTGCAAGTTTGGGGGCGAGCTTAAATCAGTAACTATTCTCTTGCAGTGCACTGCATTTTTTTTAACACAAGTCATACCACTGGGGTTTAGTGCCAGTATTGCGGAAAACGAAACACCCTGAAGGTCATGTGAAATGTCACAGTGAATTATTGCTATTTTCTTGCTAAGGTTAATGAAAAGAAATCACAAACAAAGGGAAAACGAGACCTCACAGATGCAGCGGAAAACAGTCAGAAGCAATAAGAGCTTGCCAGGAAGCAATAACACACTAGCGATGAGATAGCACGGTTTATGCGCTTTACTACAGCGTTGATTTAAAGATATCAAAAGGTTATTGTTTCAACATTATGAATTACTGCAGCTTTTGCTATTAACCCATGGATCATGATGCCTTCGGTGAAAATTTACTCTTTTTTTAAGATAAAGATTAGTTTATGGAAAAAACCACTGACGCATTTACAAGTTTTTTGATGAATGATATGCACAAGCTCATAAGTATCTTGTTTTGTACCGCGTTAAACCTTTTCGTGAATACATCAGCGCTCATATGCGTACCGGAAAAGTGACATGACACGCAGTGGAGAAACAACATCTGTTTCTCTTTAAAGTGTCTCTCAGCTCAGTCAAGAAACCTCCACACAGTCTACAAGGTAGTATGCGTATATCCACAGATGAAACCATTTTCAAGTTATCAAAGGTAATTATAAGCATGTGATCACGCATTTGCTTTTAGTGAATGTTTTTTGATGCTTCTGTTCGGTAACAAGTCATATGTTAAATAATCTCATGTCTTCTAGCTGTACTTGCTTGTGGACTATGCTCTGACATGAAAGTATTATTATGGGTATTCATACAAACAGTCCACACAACCAATATATATTTTGAACATGAGCATGCAGAGTTCCCTTGTAGCATCTTAGGCGTAAGTGCTGTTTTAATGGGCATAATGTTAATAGCTCATGACTCATAGCTTGAAGGGACTGAATGAACAAGCTTCTTGTTATAGAATACATTACAGTTCGTACATTTACATATAAGTTCTAAGAATGTGTTTTAATCAAGACATTCCTCCCTCCCTCCCTCCCTCTCTCTCTCTTTATTTATTTATTTATGAATGGAAAGTCAAGAAAAACTTTCATGAAAATGTGCGCTTTGAGCAATTAAAGAGTCATCAAAAGATGGCCATATTTATAATAATTGGGTTGAAACCTATGAAAATAATGTTAATTGCTTGAATATGTGCATAGGCATCGTTCACTGTTTCTTAAAAAGGATTTTGCTCCACTGGGTGACATCTCCAAAACACCAACAGCTGTAAACTGAGCATGAGAGATTTCAGAAATAACAGATCCCATGGGTTTCCCTGAGAAAATTACTTTTAGGGAATTGTACTTTTCCCCTCACAAATAAAACCTTTGCCAGCACAAATAAGAACTCTTAGAAGTCAGTGGAAAGCACATCTTTCGAAGTGTTGCTAATCTAGGAGAGGACTGTTACAAGTCAAGATTACAGGTGAGTCAACAAATAAAAGAAAAAATAGTTGTGTTTGAACATTTATTCCCAGAACATGTTTCTGTTATTGTTGACAGGAGTAAATCCTACTTCTAAATTTCACAACAGAGTGTTCCAGTCCCCTGACTTTGGCAATTACTACTTTCAACATTCAGTTTTCACTATAGATCAGGTTCAACAACAAGCAGTGAGACTGCAGGGGTAATAACTCTGCCCACTGAAATTTGATTTGAAGGGGGGAAAAAAATCACTTATACGAATCTTTGCCGTAGACAGTGGCAGTTCAAGTTCATATCTCTTAGATTATAAAACAATCCTGTCTGGAAATGTTTTCAAGATCACCAGAGCTGCTGTCCAATAATGGAAATAGAAGCAGAAATTCATATATTAAATTATTATTTTTTTTAAAATTATAGTCCCATTTTCAAAACACTGAATTACTAGATAAGACATGATCCTATTCATCCATCAACAGTTATTGTTACTATTCTTCCCTTCAAATGAAAAGTATAGCAACTACAGCAACACTAAGACAAGGGGCTTCAAATTATTATAATTTTTTTTTTAAATTAAAACATATATTAATATTAATAACACTTTCACACGTTATTCGTTATTCATAATTTTGAATTGAAATTCACACCCTAACCCTAACAAATGACAATGCGTCTTATTTTAAAGTCAAGTTTATACCAAAAAACTTTATTTTTTTTACTTTTTTTTATGTTAGTGATAGTTAATAAAACTGCCACAGCTATACTGTTAAACCAATATTCTTGGTAGAAATTTTGTATTTTTTTTTTTAAAGCTGAGAATACTTCATAAATGGCAATTAGCATACAGCAAGCTGAGCGTCACTGCGTTTCAGGTGTGTTCTGCGCAGTGCAGTTGTGAGAGGCAGTGGAGCTCCACGTCTTTCAGCCCAGCTTGATTACGATTAAGTGAAGTCAGGCGTACACTCTAATTACTGCTTACACTGGGAGTGTTTGTGCAAGAGTGTACTGAGGCAGCCTAAGACACAGTGGAGGTAACCAAGACAATGGCACTTTGAGCAATTTGCAGCATTTGGTGACAGAATCCCAGAAAGTTACATTGTTAGCGCATAGCATGATAGAGAATTGCAGCAGAGTCAGAATTTCAATTTTGTGCTTGAAGGAGTAAAAATGGCAGGAAGGAGAAGTAATACTGTATATACACTATGAAAAGATGCATTTACACAGACCTTTTAATGTATATATCAATGCACAGAGACCCCAGGGAAACAATGCATCACATGCTCGAATGGTGATTTGTGTGCATAGTCAACAGAAAACTGCACGAGCACCAATTTTCATACAAAAAAAAAAAGATTATATACAAAGATTTTTTATAGATAAAAAAAAACATGAATTTGGTTTATTGGAAAATATAGGAATGAATGAATAAATAAATAAATAAATACCCATCAACTTTAAGAGAAATAAACTAAGAGTAGTTCCATAAAATAAATGTATACATAACTATCATTAAGTTGTGTAAGGGAAAAAAAATAAAAAAAACTCCTTTACCTCCTTTCATAAGAACTGATGCCAAAGGAACATTTTTATGATTGAGAATGCTGAGCCTCTTCAAAGGGCTACCTGTCTTACCCAGCATTCCCAGCATTCATGTGCTTCTTTGAATAGTCGTTTCACTGTGGGAGTTCACAGTGGTAACCTTCCTGGGTTATTTCCTCTCAAAGCCCTGTGTCATTTTCTTTCGTCTGCGTTCAGGGTCTGGGATGTGGTTATGATGAGCTTTTAACATCAGAGAATCTATTATTTGTATTACCGCCACACTCTTAAAAGCTCCTGCATCCAAGTTTAATTCCTTTTTCCTTTCTGCTTCTAAAAGCACATACTCGGGGGCTGGAGAAATGTACTTGGTTAGCATTGTACTTTGTCCTGAACATTGACATGTAGATGTTTTTGGTGAAATAATGTAAGAGTGGGCGGCAAAAATACACCTTTAGAGTAAAGTTCTCATAGATCTGGCAAGTGTTTTTTGAGAGAAAAACTTACTATTTGAACCTGTCCACAAACAATCATGGCAAATTACAGTCAGTCATCCGCTACATTCTTACACCTAGTTTTTCAGTTTGTTTTTAGTTTATTTGTTTGCAAAAACACAAGTAATGAGGCCAGATTTGGTACAAGAAGTGACACTGCATTGGTGGAAAAGGGATAACAGAGACTTGTCCTAAATAAAGCAGGTTTATGATGACAGCGCTGACAAATTCACCAGTTACACCACAGTCAAATTTGCCAAGCCAATTAGCTAGTAGGACAGTGACTCACCACAGGAAGTGGACTCGTCTGACATGTCTCCACAGTCATCATCTTGATCACAGCGCCATGCTTCTGGTACACAGCGGCCGTTACCACAGGTAAACTGACCAGCCCGACACGGCTGGGCTAAAGACAAAATGATAAGGGAAACAAGATAATCTGATTATTCATGGTATTTGGAGTACTTAGCAGTGACCACCTGAGACATTAATTTATTATTATATTTATTCTGCTTTCATATAATGATTCTATTATTTGTTTGTTTGTTTGGCAATTGTGAGCAAAACAAACAAAAAAAAAGTTTAGGAAATGTTTAGACAACAGAGAACAATTTGTACTATTCTTGGAGAAACAAAACAAAAGTAATTCACTAACCAGGACCATGCCACAAGCGAGCTATGAAATAGTTAGTTGAACAGAGTGTTGGGGAAGAGTAGAAAGAGGATGAAGGGGTAGAGGCAATGGGATGATGGTCAGGTTGATCAGGGCATCTAGAATTGATGGCTCAGAGAGACTCAGGGTGGGGGTACAGTCTTGATCATATATGTGACCCTGGACCACAAAACCAGTCTAAAAGGTCCCATGACATGCTACTTTTTGGATGCTTTTATATAGGCCTAAGTGGTCCCTAGTACTGTATCTGAAGTCTGTTTAGCGAAATTCAGCCTTGGTGCAGAATTTCAGCCACTACGAGCCAGTCCCACAATGAGCTTTCTTTAGGACGTGCTATTTCTGTGTCTGTAGCTTTAAATGCTAATGAGGAGGAGAGAGGCGGGGCAAGATGGAGGGTGGGTGTGTGGCCTTAACCAGCTTGTGCTACCATGTGCTAATGTTGACAGTGGGTGTATCGCAATGGCTCGTTCAAGCTTTTCAGTTTGACCCAGAATCTGATCCGGATGGAGAAGCACCGGATGAAGAAGTTGCAACTCAGCGGCTACAGCAGGACATCTCCGAATGGTTAGTTTAAAATATTGTGTCTGGATAAGGTACTTTAGTTGGTTTGTTTATGTATGCTGTTACAGTTATTATCATGTAGCTAATGCTAGCCATAGGCTCGGAAAAAGGAACTAAAAAAATACTTTGGTGTTCATTTGTACATCCAAACACTGAGCAACTGCCATGCTTCGCTCGTTTGCAAGCCATGATGTCTTTTGAGGAAAAAAAAATATTGCGCTCGCCTCGCATGGTAGTAGCTCATTTTCTCATGGGCGGGCAAAGCAGAGAAAGGGGAGGTAACCTTTCCCCGTATGACGACATAAAGGGAAGATTCCAGATTGGGCCATCTGAGCTTTCATTTTCTCAAAGGCGAAGCAGGATACCCAGGGCTCGGTTTACACCTATAGCCATTTCTAGCCATGGGACCTTTAAGTCGCTGGGGTATATTTGTAGCAATAGCTACATACATTGTATGGGTCAAAATTATCAATTTTTCTTTTATGCCAAAAATCATTAGGATATTAAATAAAGATCATGTTCTATGAAGATGTTTTTGTAAATTTCCTACCGTAAATATATAAACACGTTGTATCTCGGCCAAATATTGTCCGGTCCTAACAAACCACACATCAATGGAAAGCTTATTTATTCAGCTTTGACATGGTGTATTAATCTCAAATTCGAAAAAATTGACCCTTATGACTGGTTTTGTGGTCCAGGGTCACATATTTAGGGCAGACAATTAGGACCCCCCCCGATACAACCTGAAAAAAAGAGAATGTGGGATAAGGTTGGCTGAATGGATGAGAAAGGGAGGGAAGGGTGGGTTCGAGAGAAAGAGACAAACTGTACGGTATGAGGCGGCCCGATATATGGAGGTTTCGGGAAGTCAGGTGATCGTTTGGGGCGTGGCCCTGTTCCCGAACGTCAGCTAACCAATTAACTCCCTTTAAACAGGAAGAAATTCCAATTCAAACATATTTAGTTCTATAATTAAAATAAATAAATAAACAAACTGAGTAGTTTCTTAAAACAAATGTATACATTACTATCATTTAGGCTGGTGCATTTATTATTTAGAGTGTAAGGGGAAAAAAGACTCTTTGCCTCCTTTCATAAGAACTGATAACAAAGGGACAGAGGGGCTACCCGTCTTACTCAGCACTCTTGTGCCGTTTCAAAACAAAACAAAACAAAACAAAACAATTAACAGAACCATTAACAGAACAACAACAACAAAGGTTCTTTTTAAACACACACATAATTAAATGACCTTGCACCAGGTTTTGATTCCTAATCCTACTGGCCATACTTTAAACACACCAATAAGAGGCAATCAATTTAAGTCTAAGGATAATTTCTTTAAGGTAGTTTAATCTCGTGTGACTCCAGGAATTAGTCCCACCAAAAAGCAAGCATTTAATTCCGAGCTTACTGATCAAAATTGCACTGATACACCAGAGACTATTTTACAGCCAATTCAAGCAATTCTCTGCTTCAGATCATCTTGAATCATGAAATATTAAATCGCTTTAACATCTGCTGTCAATTTCAGCTCCTCACTGATTCAGTATAATCACTTGTGTTCCACATCGCTTTGCTCTAACTGCTTCTGCCAAGTCAACAAAGGTCTGAGCCGTCTCCGGCTGGAGGGTCAGCTTTATCAGAGGGATGTCAGACTGTTGACAGCATTTATCACATCTGTTCTTCCCTTCCATTGATCTTACAGCACTTAAACTAGTGAAAGAGTGTTAACTCCTGGAAACAGGCCAGGTGTTACTCGAGTTTGTAAAAAGAAGGTTGGGGGAAAGTGATTCTGACAATCCGTAGCGAGAAAGTTCACTTCATTGCACATACGCACTTATCGATTATCATGCTCTTATAAGAAACTAAGTCGATGTGCTCCTTGCCCTATTACCGTACCTGAGAAGGTAGCACGACTCTCTAACAGATATTGTGAATTCAAACACTCATCAGCGAGATAAATGACAAACCGACATTTAGAAAATAGAAGGTGAATCGCTCTACAATTGCAGAAGCTGATGCTATCACTCACTATTCAATGGCAAAAGAAAACAGCAATGTTAACCGTTCCTATTGAAAACCATGTTTTAAAATATCGTTTAACTGTAATAGTATATATGATCTTAGAATTAATATTTTGCCTCTTAAAACATGAAAATATGCATGTAATTACTCAGTAAATGCTGCCAAGACAATTTTACAGCTGTATTTTTTTAATGGGGGAAAAAAAAAAAGATGTGCAGTGTGGGAATAACCACTGGCCAAAAACTAATTTATACGCATTACATTTTTGTATCATATTACAATATGATGTTAATTATTAAATATGAATAATTAAGTCACATTAATGTTCGTTTTAAGATTCTCCAGTTATGTGACTCAATGACAGGAAGACAAAGAAAAAATATTAAAATCCTTCATAGAGGATTAATAAGTTTTATGAGTTTTATAATAAGTGACCCCGATGTATTACTGGCACATATTGGTGGATGGATCTGTTTAATATGTATGAGGGAGTCGAGCTCTACCTGAGCATGTTTTATTAGACTCATCTTCGTTATCTCCACAGTCATTGGCTCCATCACAAAGCCACCTTTTGGGTATGCAGCGATTATTGGGACACTTGAACTGGTCAACCGGGCAACTGTGGTTAGCTGGAAGGAACAACAGAAACAAAAAATTCAGCGCATGTCAGACAGGAAATGTTTTGTTTTTAAAAAATACATATTGTATCTAAGAATGTTATAAAGCATTTTCAAGCTTGACATATATTTCTGTTGTTTTATTTCTTTTTTTTTTTTTTGACATGTTTTGTTATACTGCTGACAGCCCACTCTACATATAAGTGAGTTCATATGCATAATACTCTACTTTTGTTTTGACACAGCAGTTTTCATTGTGCTATTCATCTATTCTCTTGAGCTAGCTTCACATTTATCTCAAAAATATGCGTTTGCCCTCAGGCTTTTGAGTTTATTTAAAGTAGCGCCTGTGTTTTCCTCTACTATTTGCTCTATTTAATAATAGAACCTGCTATTACTCATAACCCTGGATACTCAATGCGTCCCCAACAGACAATGAGTAACAGATGAAATGGAAAACCAGATTCGAGTGGGATCAGGCAGTAAAGTTTCAGCCGTATTAAACTATAGGACATCCCAGCAGAGCAGAAAATTGATTTTGCAATTCTGATAATTCTGGCAGAACATCACGTTAAAGTATTTCTCATAGTGAAAAATGACTCAGCCCCCAACGTTTTAACATGGTGCTTATCTTATCGATTAGCTCATGAGATGATTGTGCAGTGGAATGCAGTGCGTGGGAGAACAATTTGATACTGGCGTTCTTCCCGTTTGATATTGCAGTCGTTTTTCCCTGAGATGTCAATTAGCAACTTGTTAATTATCTACAGATGATATGCAAACAGTCTGCTTGTTCAGATTTACATTTATGTAGATGCTTTTATCCAGTGCAATTCAAGCTGCAGTATACATTTTATAAGCATATATATTTACTTATACAGTTTTCTGGAATTATTGCTTTTGGCTGGTCATTTGGGGCATTGTGAATTTTAACATTTTTGCATAATGATCACTAAACTGGACCACTGCATATACTAGATAAGACTAAGAAAAAAAAAAGAAAAAAAAAACTTAAGGTTTAAAATAAAATTGCAACATTGTTGCAGTGTTCATCTTGTTACCAGGTTGGTAAAAAACGGATGACATCTGTGATACCTGAACAGAATGGAAATATTATATTGAGTGATACATCACAGACATATATGACACTGTGTGCATGCTAAATGACACAGCTTGAGGACACAGAGGTTTGATGGTTCAGTAAAGCAGACACAACAGGGATTATACGTCGCTGTCAGAGAGAAAGAAAACAAGGTACATACAGCATATGTGGGCCTCCTCATCACTGCCATCTAAACAGTCATCATCTCCATCACAAATCCAATTGACTCGTATGCAGCGCCAGTTCCTGCACTGAAACTCATCATTTTTGCACCGCTGGGGCTCCTCTTGACCTGCAGAGTCTTCAGGAGAAGAAAAACGGAATTGTAAAAAAAGAACTTCAAGAAAAATATAGTCAGTCACAGTGTAGGGTGATGTGGAGTCTGAGTTTAATATTACAAATAAAGCAACAGATTGCTTTTTGAATTTACACAATTATACTCAAGCTACTTTTTCAAATAAATCAAGCGTGTTATTTCTCTCTTTATTATAACATTGCAACATGACAAAAACTATTTAAAACAGTATAAACTTCGATTCTGTCCATGTCTTTATTTGAGTAATTGGTGGCTTCTATGGAAAACAAGAAGTGCAACCAAACAAAACAAAGCAAAGCAAAGCAAAGCAAAGCAAAGCAAAGCAAAGCAAAACAAAATCAGAAATGTATAATTTAAAAATAATTTCAAATAGTTTTAAATCAAATAGTTGTTTTATTATTATAGTTTAATAATAATAATAAAAAAAACATTTAAAACTATTTTATTCATGTTTAAAAGCAAAGATAAAAATAAAATAAAATAAAATAAAATAAAATAATAAATGTAGCTTTTAAATTTCCTTTTAAAAAAAGAGGACTCACTTTATAAAGTAAATTTTGATGACCAATGGCTGCCAGCAAAGGCACAAGTTATTGGAACATTTATATATTCATATTCTTATATTTTATATTATCTATAAATATATTTAATATATAAACATAACATATTTTTCTTAAATGTGATCCTCTCCGAGAAAACCCAGCTAAAGTCATTTTTGTGATTTACTGTTTTCTACATAAAATCATCCTTCATAAGGTAAAGAACATTCTGTGAAAATGTAACCTTTATATCTTTAATATTGACTGAGTAAGGCCAAGTCAAAGATTGGAATTATAGTGAAATTAATGGTTGAAATCAAACTTTGATGCTTGTTATCTCATAATTAGATTTTGAGACTTTAGGCTGGATTTCTCAAAGAGGGTCATAAATATATACATGCATGTAAATATACACAGCAAAAAATATAAACCCATATTGTCACAGTTTGTGGCTGTAGAGAAGTGCACGCAGGAGTAATTCAATGGAAAGTCTTTAATTTCAAGTCAAACTCAGGAGACTCACCAGGAGAACGGATAACCACAAACATATAGGTTCAAACTAACACAGGACACCAGAACTAGGGAGAAAACAGGGCTTAAATGAACTGAGACAAACGAGATAATTAATCAACACAGGTGGAACCAAATGAACTAATCAAGCAACACAGGAACATGACCAAATACGGAAAAAGAGTAGCCGAAAAGGAACATAAACGTGACACATATATTATGTAAAAAAAAAAACGTTTATTTTGGATGTGATTAATCACGATTAATCCTTTGACAGCACTACATTAAACTATATTTAAAAAATATTAGTTAAATAAATCATTTTAAATATGACAATTTGATTTTGTCAATGAGAAATTTACTTACAATTTTACGTGATCATGAATGAATACACTAGTAAATGATTTCTTTATTTTTTTTAAGTAACTCTCCTAGTCCTTTTGTATGGAAGCCAAGTGCACGTTATAAAGTCAGAATTACGATATATAAATTCACAATTCTGACTTTTTTTCTCAGAATTACATGATATAAACTCACAATTGCGAGTTATAAAGTCAGAATTACTTAAAAATTAAAAACTCGCAATTCAGACTTTTTTTCTCAGAATTGTGAGATATAAACTTGTAATTGTTTTTGGGTCAAAAAAGTCAGAATTGCGAGTTTGTATCACGCAGTTAAGAGAAAAAAAAGTCAGAATTGTGAGATTATGAGAATATAATTACCCTTTTAATTTTTTATTCAGTGGCGGAAACGGGCTTCCATACTTTTCAGACTTCTTGTCCTGTGTGTGTTTTTTTGGGGGGGGGTTTTTCCCTAAGGGAACGGTATTTAAAGCAGCCTACCAGAGCATGTGACATTGTTCTTGTCCAGGTGCTGGTTGTCGGCACATGCGCACACCCGGCCTCCCGGGACGGCCAAACAGAGGGTACCGCAACCACCATAATTCACCCGGCAGGCATTGTCACCTAAAAAACAAACATAGGCCTAAACAACAGATATCTACAAATCTTCTTTCCCACTGGCAGGATGGCTGTTTATGTGTTCATCTCTTTATAGCTTTTAGCAATGTCTCTCCTTGAAGCACAGAACATAAAGTTCTTCTTCACTGCCCACTCAGAACCAATTTCCTGCTCTTCTGGGATGCCGGTGGTACACGGGGGCATTATTTTTAATCACACGTCAAGTAAATTATGGGAAACACTGGAGAAGAGAGCCATTTGACACTGTTTTTCTTTCACAGACATAATAATTCGTTGTGTGGGCAATGACACCTACGATGGGGGAGGAGAGAAGAAAAACACAGTTTTGTGAGAAAACTGTCACTTATTAAGTTGAGGCATGGGGACAATAATAAGGTTTCATTTAGAGAGTGGTTGAAAGGCATTGCCTGAACCAATGAGATAAAAACTGTTTTGTAATGGCCAATCTGTGGTACTCCAGGGAGTGGAAACACAATTAATCTTTCTCCTGACAAGCGCTTTGAAGAAATTCCTCTTCTGCTGAAAACGTAGACTGTCAAAAAGCCCGCATTTTCAGGCCAGGAAATTCATACATGACATAACGGCAGTTCCCCACCTTCTCTTGTCAGAAGTCTTAGTGTTACAAACGTTGTAAGTTCGATGTCAAGAGGAGAATATTTAAAACATGATACGAGTCTGCTGGTCCCAACTGCCTACGTCGTCATTCTCAAAAGAGTGAGTCTCTCTGACAAGCAGCATACTGTCTGCTCCCCTAAAACTGCACCGCCCTTAGGTAAGTAAGAGATGAAACATGTGGGAGCCGAACACACGACTGCGTTCTCTGTGCCGCTCGTATGCATGTGCAAGGGCCCCGCTGAGCAGCGTCCCTCCCTCTGCGTGTTGTGACTGGCAGTTATGAGGGAGGATGACAGTAATCATCCCTCCTTGCCTAAGACATCCACACAGAGTTAAACATTCTAAACAGAGCTTTAGCCCCCACTTCAGCAGATTAAACCCACCCACTCAACAGTACGGCTCCTGCTCGCAGTCGGGTCTGTGCTAATCAAAGCAAAAGCCAGAAACATTTGTAATAGCTGCACTGTGTGTAAAAATGTCGTTTATTATGAATTTTCTGAAAGAATGCACTACTGCATGTAATATGTGAAACATTTTTCCAATTACAATTTGGTGAAATTAACCATTATGTACCAAAGTCCAACGCTGAGCCTCATTCAGGAATGAATTGAAAAGCATCCAAAAAGTTTTGAAAAAAGCCTCTCATGCTCAGCAAGGCTGCATTTATTTTGAATATATATATATATATATATATATATAGCATTTTTTATTTGATTTTTCTTTTACTTATTTCTTTTATATTTATTTCTTTATTATTTTGTCAAAATGTTAAAGTATTTACTGTCACATTTTTATCTAATAAATGCATTCCTGCTGTATTAATCTCTTTAAAAAAGAAGGGAAAAAATCTTACTAAGCCCAAGCTATGGAATGGTACTGTACATTAATAAATCAGCATTATTTTTGCCATGGTAGAAGAACAATTAATTTTCCAGAATGGTGTAATTTACTCCAAACTCTTCAAAATAGAAGCAACCATTATTAATTAGGTCACAAGATTGAGACAATAAACAGAAGTCATCTACTCTGCCAACAATCAAAATTAGACTAATTTCTTAAAATTTAATTTGAGTAAATTCATCTTCCTGTCATTGAAAATCAAAATCCTCTATGTTGTGGCCAATTCAATTTACATTCCAACTTGTGCATGAATTAAAAGGGAAAAAGATCAATTCCAACCATTACTCATCGAAATATAATTGAAAAAGATGAAAAATGTGTCATTCTGTAAATTTTCTTTAGAGTTAAATTGACTTTACCCAGCTGGCTTTGTGCATCATATACTCGGAGTCCGAACAGAGGGGGCCGCTCACTCCTCAGCAGAGAGACTTCACCAGAGACTAGATCCAGCTGGAAGATGGAGGCGTTCATGTATTCCGTCCAGAAGATGGAATTTTGGTACTGTGCAATCCCAAACGGGTGATTGAGTTCCCTGCCACTGTACACAACCTACAGTGAATTGCAAAAAAAAAAAACACATTACCATGCACTTCTCTGACAACTGTGCGAGAGGATAAACCTTTTTTCTCTTTAACATCTGTTTTTTCTCCTACACAACAATAGGATGAAAAGTTTAAAAAGTGATGTTAACAATGTTCCAATGCTTCAAATATATGCCATCAACTCTCAAAATGCACTCTCATTTTACACTACATTATTCTTCTAAGAGCAAATTATCGGAGCTATGCAGTCGACATACATTTTATAGCTCTACATGTTTATTCTGTCAACATTTGTCTCAATAATAGAGCTGTTCAGTCATGCCGTCAATCCATAGGCCATGGGTTCCCTCAGGAATTTCTAATGGGTTTTTATAATAGTGATTTTCGATCTGGAGTAAAATAAAGTTTGTGGTGAACTTTACTTGAAGATACTTTCCCATTCCGCAAGCCTGACCTCAAATGTCATTTTGTAAATCACTGCCTGATTAAAAATGTGAGTTAACATGCATGATTAATTGTTGAGTTGTGGTCCTTATTAGTCAGCATTAGCATTGGAGTTGTAGCCCATATTAACAACTTATTAGAAACTAAATTTGCATTTGAAGTAGGACTGTGGATAATTTTTATGCCGCAGAACAAGAACAAGAAAAGTATTTTCAAGTAAATTATAGGGGAACCCAGGTTAAATATTAATTCTCCTTCAGGTTTTAGGAAGCGCTGTCTCATTTGGTAACAATAATCCCATTTGATTTCTACGATTTCTAAGCTAAGAAATAGCAACATTTGAGCAATTTCACTCACCATTCTGCCAGTCCCATTGAGGTAGATTCTCTCAATGTGATCATAATAGGCATCACACCAGTACATGGTACTGGTTCCATGGTCCAGAGTGAGTCCATTGGGCCAAAGCATGTTAGATGTGACAAATATTTTCCTGTTGGAACCATCCATCCAGGCTTTCTCTATTCTACCGATGCTGTCGTTCACCTCATCCTCTTCCCAATCCGTCCAGTACATCCAACTGCAACCAAAACCAGAACCCAGTCAGTGTAGTCCGTGAAAACAGCACTTTTTTTATTTACTTTTGAAGCAGGCATGAATATCAATCACATCTTACTCGCTAAGATAGGAAGTGTATAGTTGAAGCAGATTGAAACAAATTGCCTCGAGGTCTAAAAATGTACAAGCTTAACTGAACATAACAAACAAAATATAAATATGCTTAAAAAAAAGTCAGCAACTCGCACCTAAGGAAAATTAAGTGCATCTGGAGATATATATATATATATATATATATATGATTTTTTTTAAATTTATTTTTAATATTTCCTTTTCTATGCTAGGCATATAGACTTCTGTGCCAACATGAACTGTAACTCTCAATGGGTTAGTGATATTTGAAAAGTGATTGGGTCAACGTTCTGACATGATCCTTTCCCTAGTAAGTGTGCTTAAGGGATTTGGTGTCTCTGAGTACTACTCAGCGGTCAACGCAAGCTCTTCTGTCTCATCAATGATAGAAGCTGTACTTCATGTGCACCACATAAAACAGAATTGGATAGAGGGCGAATCAAGCGCTCTCTGTCCCAGTGTGTTGGCTACGTGACCCCATGAATTATTCAGAAGGCAAACAGCATGCTCCAAGTCTCATCCTGCACTGTTCAGAATATAACAACATACAGGGTCTAACCAAAAAGAGCAAAGATTACATGGCATTTTCCATGAGTAGAGAACAAAACAGGGCCTGAGGCTCTTTAAAAATGAAGTCTTGTTATTATTTTTTTACTTTTTCAACTAATGGTCAGTGAAAGAGGTGTTTAACCTTCAGAAAATTTTATATCTAATATTTATAATATAACAGTATAATTTTTAGGAGGTCAAACTAAAAAAACTATATGACCAGTTTTATTTTCGGTTCATTTTCTATGAGGATTTTATAAATGTTTAGCAATGAACACTTTTAATAGATTTGTAAACAAGCATCAAAATTAATAGACATTATTTATCCAGTTTAAAAAACACTAGGGTTGAAATTTAGCCTAAATTAGTTGCTAACAAAATTATATTTCTCATAAATTAATGTAAACTTGCTTTCCTTAAAATCTGGATTTAAGCCACCTACATTTCATGCTAGATTAATTGTTTATGCCAGAAGACAGTTTATCAAATAATATTCTCTCAATCAATCAATCAATCAATCATGCATCTAATGCTGTACAATAAATAAATAAATAAATAACTGTCATATATACAGTACAGTTCCAGTGTTTGAGGTTTGTAAAATGTAATGTTTTTGAAAGAATGCTCAACATGATGGCATTTATTTGATCAAAAATACAGTAAAAACAACTTTGTTGTTTATGTTATATTAAATTATGTTATATACTGTAACTTTTAATCAATTTAATGCCTTTTCTAGGTATTAATTTCTTTCACAAAACGGTAGTGTTTGTGAGTTTATGGCCAGAGTGAGAGGAAGAAAGACAAAAATAAGTAGTAAATATAGGTGAGGATATGAGCATGAGAGAGAGACATTCCTTAAACTGGAGCATCAAGATAGGACAACAATGACTTCATTACACTGTGGAGTTTATGCGCTATGAACTGGTATAGGAGTTTACAAAATCAGTTTTGACCGGCTGAAAATGCCACAGTTTAGGAAATCTGCTCCTGGGGATGAATATAGGACAGCAATGAAGTAAGCACAGAGTAGAGATAAAAAAAATAAAAAAATAAATAAAAATAAACATCAAACAAATGGAGAGACAGAGATGTAAATCTTGAAAGTCCAAATGACAGAACACAAGATACTAAAAGAGAGAAAAGAGTTACTGAGGCAGGCAAGTTATTCTTATCATGTTATCACAGGCTGCTTGTGGCATCAACAGAGAGATGTATACTGTATGGTTGGAAGAGATAAAGAAATCAGGACAGGTGGGTGTTATTTCAGGGGGAAGCCCATCCAGCAGACCAGACAAAGATCAACATGCCACCTGCTCACCTGATAGATGGCCAACCCCTAATGATGGGGCCTAACCCCCTTTCTATAAATAAGCCCATAGAGGTGGGCCAAAACAACACAGCTAAAATTATACTAGAGACTATTAAAATAAAGGTTAAATTGGCTGAAAGATATTTGAGCAAGATATTTTTTTACTGGATTGTTAATATTTACTACACATATACGTTTGGGTCAACAAATCTCTTAAACACTATACCAAATTTTACATTTATATTGAAGAATGCTTATTATTAATATCAAAAATTGAATCATATTTTATTTTTTTAATTATAATTTATTACATTATTGTTAATTACATTAAGATTTTTTAGATCCGAATAATTATTAAATTGTTAAAATATCAAATTGGATAAGTTATCTCACTATGTTATCTCTTAACTTGTAAATTTGATGAGCTATCTCACTCTGCAATTAAAGGGGTCATATGATGTGATTTCTTGTTTTCTTTTTCTTTAGTGTGTTATGTAGCTGTTTGTGCATGTATAAGATCCGCAGAATTACAAAGCTCAAAGTCTCCCACAAAATGATTTATTCTATCTAAAAGAGAAGGCTGATGCAGATCGGGCTAAAACGCCTCTTTCAAACACGCCCCCACATGTCTACGTCACGATGTGGAAATATTTGTGTAATGCCACCCAAATGTGCACGCAAAGAAAGAAGGCGTGGTTTCAGGAACCGCAGTAGTGTAGATACAGCAATGTCAGGGAGACACTGTGTGTTTCTATGTGAAAGCAAAAGAACTTTATTTGGCCTTCTGAAAGTAGATGCAATTAGGAATCATTGGTTAAGATTTGTTTACAGCAGAACAGCACAACCCAAATTTTGTTGTGCAACACATTTTATGGACGACAGTTTCATGAACCTAGGAGAGTACAAGGCTGGCTGTGCACAAACTATTTAAAAAAAAAAAAAAAAAAAAGGTCAATTCCAATTTTGCTATGACAATCTGGCGCTTCTGAATCAGCGACTGTAAGTATGTTTTGTTATTAGTTTAAGTATTTGCTATTGACTGTTCAAATGCGGAGTTTTGCGCAGTGTAGAGTAACACATTGTGTGTGTGCACTAAATTGTATATCAAGTTATTCTAATAATATTGCATAATATTATAATAATGATTAACTTGTTAAAATATCAAATGTAATAATCATACATCTGATAAGTTTCTCACTCTAGACTTGAAAAACAGCCACAAAAAGCTAGCTTTGCTTTGAAGCACTATACATCAATCACCATATTTTGGCCATCGTTCAAAGTTCATGCACTCTATCCTCTGATGCCCTGTTAGAGGTCAAAAATTTACATCCGCTCCAAATTTCCATCTTCCACCTTCAACTTTTTCCTCAGTCTTTTTTTACCAGCTGTCAAAGCAGGACACATCAATGGCACCTCAGAAGAGGTGTGCTTCTCATTTCCTGTCTGAGCTCTAGCTCCAGAAAGCTTTAACTTTCCACTCCCAAAGAATAGTGTCAAGCAGTCTGCATGACATCCTCTGAGCTGGCAGTGCAGCTGACGATGCTTTTAATGCAGATTTTAATCGCTTCCACACCACTGAAGTTATCCCATCGGGAATGACATGCGGTGGTGACTGGAGATAAGTTGACGTTTCCATGTTTTACTCACGCAAATGTGCGCTATTTGCAAGTATCTGTTGACAACCTCACAAAGAGACAGTTTTTAGCCTTCTGTCATTGCCCCATGCTTATTTTATTGTTAGCACTGCCATTCAAGATACATTAGCTTCATTAAATGGGAGAGAGAGAGTCACATAAATTGTACAAGCATGAGGTCTGAGCAATGAATATAATTATGACTCTGAGCTAATGAACCCATTGTGTCTGGAAATAATGAAACTATTCTGCATTTGCTTTCCCTCTCTTCAAATGATTTGGTAATCAACACCACTTGGGTTCACTAAAGATGGTAAAAATCTATTCCAATGTATATTAATTACTTAATGATAAGTGCACACATTTAAATGAGCCATTTATTTACAAAGATTTTAAAATAAATTAATTAAAAAGTACTCAAAGCTCCCTTAAGATACCACGTGGAATGCCCCAAAAGATCTGACGACCATCGACCAATCAGTATTTCGGTACTTGAGTACTTTTTAATCAGATAAAAAGAGAGTGAGCAGGTTGTCTGATTGGATCTGAGAGGACCGAGAGTGGTTGTTTCCTCATTGCAGTATCTCGCTTCTTCAGCCTTGGCTGGCTGCACCTCCTCAGGATTCATGAGTTACTCTCACACCCAGGGATGGTGATAATGAGATTGGCTCTGGGCCATCAAACTCACCTTTTTACTGGCCGTGCCATGTCAGCTTACTGGTACACACACACACATTAACCAGTGCAGACGGAGATATGCGTGGATGGGTGCATGCATGCTTCACTTCTCTATGTACAATTGCATTCACCTCTGAAGCCATGCAGTGTAAAAAAATGCTAGTAAATAAACTGGAATGAGGACTGTTCCTTCAGGCCAGGTGGAAAGTGAGTAGAGCTCAGCATTTTATCACAGATTGTAAATGTTGATGTAAAGGAAGATTACTCATGTTTTTCCAAGCATATTTCAACCAGATTTATTGGTAAAACTATATTTCACTACTCACTTTAGGAATTCTGTTGACTATAAGTAACTTTGCAACTATATATCAACCACCCGTCATTAGAG
Source organism: Onychostoma macrolepis (assembly GCF_012432095.1). Taxonomy (NCBI): domain Eukaryota; kingdom Metazoa; phylum Chordata; class Actinopteri; order Cypriniformes; family Cyprinidae; genus Onychostoma; species Onychostoma macrolepis. Next base: position 11,526,056 of record NC_081163.1, read on the forward strand.
TATTAGTAGATTGCCTACTTAACATCTGCTAACACTTTATTTTGTTGGTGCCCCTACAGACATTCTACTGACTATAAGAAACTTTGCAAATACATTTCAATGCCTTCAGATGGAGATTTACTGCTGATCACAGAACCATGTTTTACTGACAAGATGCACATGACAATCGCAGCTTTTGTCTGATCGCGATTGTGGTTTCATTTTGATTTATTGTGCAGCCCTAATAGAAGGTATATGGCCTGATATTTTGGCACCAAACTAGTTGAATCCCTCTGCAATCACTAATTTTATCATCATTTTATCATTTTTTCATCAAAATTATATATTTAAATGTTTTTTTTCCCCCCCATGAAAACAATTTATTCACATCTTAAAATTGAATATAACTCTTGAATACAAGTCTACACCCTTACCTCATTGAGTATGCGTGAAAAGCATGAATACACTAATTAGTCTCCGCCTCCACTCAAACACACTAGCTCAACCTGCTCCACTTTAATTCAGTTAACTGAAGTAATAAATGCTACACAATGGCAAGTAGCAATCTTGGAATAATTGTTATTGCTATGTCATTCATTGCAGTTTCGAGAATGAATTCTTGAGTGAATTTATCCAAACGCAGAACGGATGATAGCATAGAAAGTGCACAAAAAGCACTCCCCTCACAATCACTTAAAGGCTGTCGCTCATCGTAATTCATTGTGATCTCCCAAAGTTACGTTATAATCAATGAAGCTCTACACTGCACACTTAATCTCTTATTTACATTGTATCTACACCTTCTTATGAGAGGATCTGCGAATGTGCAGATCTCAGCACTGAAACAAAAACTTTTGAGCGGTGAGTGGATTCTAACTAACTTTAACACCTCTGAATGGCCACTGCATTCAGGAAACCAACACATATGTCTACGATTGGCTACGCTGCAAAAACACGTGAAATAGAAACCTTTGACCAGATATGAAAAACCCTGAGAGTTAAATAATATAAAATATATGAATAAAAAACATAAAAAATGCTTCTATTCAAATCATGAATCTATGAAAGTTGATTGGCATTTCAAATCACTGTATAATACATAATCTACATTTAGGATTGTGATGATGTAACAGCTGTTCTCTCTACTGTACCTATTCAGAGGATCCACCACTATGGCTCTAGGGTGAGACATGTCTCCCTCCAAAAGAGTCTTCCTGGTTTCAGATGCCCGCTCCAGCCTAGCCACGCTGATGGTTTTTCTGTAGCCATCGTTGGTCCAGTAGAGATTATTTCCAATCCAATCCACTGAAATCCCCTCCACATTATCAAGATCTGTAAGAGCACACACAATTCAGCTGCTGAGAGGACTATTTGTTATAAAAAAATAACAACCATTTGTACCATTTATATGATTTCAATTCATGCAATTTCAGGTGTAAACAGAGTCTTTGTGCAAGAAAATGAAGCATCTTTACAAACTGAAAACCAATAATATGTAAAAGAAAGCAAAATGTTCAGTAATCACCATCTTTGAGAATTGTTTCCCGACTGCTTCCATCGACTTTCTGCCGCCCTATCAAAAAACTTGTAGTATCAGCGAAGTAAATGTTTCCCATTTCAGCATGATAGTCAAGAGCTCTTGGATTCACCAAGTCCTCAATAGGAACCATGTGCTCAGTGCTAGACTTCACATTCATGTCCAGACCACGGATTATCCCAGGACGTCCCTTTCCATAGAAGAGGAATAGATCATTCTTGGGTTCTGTGAAGACACAGATAGAAAGTATTAACATAAGTCCTTCTATGCCATATACACTACCAGTCAAAAGTTTGTAATAATTATGATTTTTTTTTTTTTTTTTTGTTACATGATCCTTCAGAAATCATTCTAATATGCTGATTTGCTGGTCACTTATTATTAGTGCTACAAATATTTATAATGGTTGTTATTATTACCAGAGTTTCTTATTATTGCTGCATATTGATGAGTACAAAGTAAAAAAAAAAGAAAAAAAGACCTGAATTATTTTAAATAGCAATCTTTTCCAACATAAATGTATTTACTGTTAATTTCAGATTATTTTAAGATGTCCTTGCTGATTATTTTAATCATTGTCCTAGAATGATTTCTGAAGGATCATGTGACACTAAAGCCAGGAGTAATGTTTCTTGAAAATTCAACATCGCCATCACAGAAATAAACTACATTTTAAAATATATTAGGCTACAACAGAAAATAGGGTCACGCTTTATATTAGGTGGCCTTAACTACTATGTACTTACATCAAAAAATAAGTACAATGTACTTATTGTGGTCATATTGTATTGCAAAACACTTCTGCTGCTATTGAGGTGGGATATGGGTAAGGTTAGGGACAGGTTAAGTGGTATGGGTAAGTTTAAGGGTGGGTTAAGGTGTAAGGGATGGGTCAACAGTGTAATTATAACTGTAGTTACAGAAATTAATTACAGATGTAATTACATCTAGGTATTTTAAAAAATATAAGTACAATGTAAAAACATGTATGTACACAATAAGTGCATTGTACCAAATTATTAATTTAAATGTAAGTACACAGTAGTTAAGGCCACCTAATATAAAGTGGGACCGAAAATAGCTATTCTAAATTATATTAATATTTCACAAAGTTATTGTTCGTACTGCATTTCTGATAAAAGAAATGTACCCTTGAATAGCACAAGAGACTTTTTTTTTGTTTTTTTTTTATCCCAAATCAGTTGTGTGAAGATCTACAAAGCCCAATACTGGCAGTGGCAGATGTGTTAAGTTACAGAAATGAATGGAGCAATCAGCCCCACTTAGCATCCCCAGGCAAAAATTATCTTGATTGAGAGGATTCATTTGACAAGCTCTAGCAATGATATTTTTGTTCACTGGGACTCTGTTTAAACAATAAATCTCCTGTTGTCAGATTAGCACAGGCGCACAACAGAGGCTGAGGTTATCCATGGTGTTGCAACAAGCTCAAATAAATTAACCTCTAGTCACAGTGGGGATAAAACAAAGGGCGGCCTGGCCTGTCTGTTATGCGGCAGGCCGATGGGAAAAAAGGGTGATTCTGGCTAAAGAGAGGGACCTCACCTCAACATCCACCTCCCTCGTGGGACCACACCAGTGTGGGTGAGACCACACAAATATCACTTCAATTTATCCTTCTGAGTGGAAAAGCTCCACTACCTTGAAGACAATTAAGTGGTTTCAGACCTATATGTCAAACAACACAGGGACTACTAGATGCCACAGTCATTTAGCATAGCTACTCATCTGATGGAAAGAGGCAGGAAGTAGAGCATCTAGGTGGTGGTATAAATCAGAAACGTCTCAAGACGTAGAGCTTGGTTCATTATTGCAGCCACTTCATGCTTATCTCAGGATCGTCATTAATTGACCCATACCTTTCATTGTCAACTAAGTAAAACGTCCATTGATCAGAAGGATCTGTGTATGGGGGAACAGAGTGGAAATGGCAGTAATGGCAGTAATGAATCATGCTATAGGCAGTCGATAAAATAACATCACAACCACGTGGGCCAATCTCCTTAAAAGTTCATCTCCATCTCTGTCAATCCGAGTCAGTGCCAAGACTGGCGCAAATGCAGAACCGCTCAATCTTCCCGCTTAACAGTGTAACAACACACATTTCAATTTCCAGCTCTAGATAGCTGACGAGAATCTAATAAAACAAACACATATTCCATCACCATTTCTGCAGGGATGACGTGACATTAGGTGTCATAAAATCACTGGGTACATTTTTTTTCATTTAGATGGCTGAGAAGAAATATATTTTTATTAGGGCTGTCAATCGATTAAAAAAAAAAAACAATAAGGAATTACAGAATTTATGTAAATCACATTACATTTTTACTTTGTAAATGTTTTGGTCCCACTTTATATTAGGTGGCCTTAACTACTGTGTACTTGCATTTAAATTAATAATTTGGTACAATGCACTTATTGTGTACATACATGTTTCTACATTGTACTTATATTTTTTTAAATACCTAGATGTAGTTACATCTGTAATTACATTTATAATTACACCGTTGACCCATCCCTTACACCTTAACCCACCCTTAAACCTACCCATACCACCAAACTTGTCCCTAACCTTACCAATATCCCACCTCAATAGCAGCAAAAGTGTTTTGCAATACAATATGACCACACTAAGTACATTGTACTTATTTTTTGATGCAAGTACATAGTAGTTAAGGCCACCTAATATAAAGTGTGACCAATGTTTTTAAATAACTGATTGCATTAATCCTATAAACCCTACTGTATTGTACTTGATACATGCCTTCTGTTGTCTGATTAATAATTTATATATTTTAGTGAGTAAAAGGCCTTTCATTCTAAAAATGATTTACTGATTTTTATTAAGTAATAATAAATGTTATTAAAAGGACAGTTCACCCAAAAATGAAAATTCTGTCATTAATTACATTAATTGAAATTACATTCCAAACCTGTTCAGAACACAAATTAATATTTTTTGGTGAAATCCGATAGCTTTCTTACCCTGCATAGACAGCAATGGGCTTACCACGTTAAAATAGTCCATGTGACATCAGTGGTTCAACGGTTATTTTATGAAGCTACGAGAATACTTTTTGTGTGCAAAGAATGTGCTGTGGTAATATCTTGAATGCACAGTGGAGACCAACCCAAAAGAGAAAAAAAAATGTTGAATAAAGTCACTATTTTTGTTTTCTTTATGCACAACAAGTATTCTCATACAGTAACTTCAGAAAAAGGTTGTCACATGGACTATTTTAACGATGTCCTTTCCTTTCTGGGCCTTGAATGTGGTAGTCTGTTGCAGTCTGTGGAGGGTCGGAAAGCTCTCGGATTTCATCAAAAATATCTTAATTTGTGTTCCTAAAATGAACGAAGATCTTACGAGTTTAGAACAACATGAGGGTGAGCAATTAATGACAGAATTTTCATTTTTGGGTTAACTACCCTTTAAGATTTCAAGACAAAGGCTCACTGGAATGAAGCTCCTTAGATTTACTTGATTGTTCCCTATTACAATTTTTTTTAAAAAGCATGTTAAATTGTTTTAAATATGATATATCAGGCTCTTGTGGAATGTTTATTTGTACATGTCTCAATCACCATTGCATTACATTGCATTATATATTTTGCCCCACAATAAAAACTATAGAGCTTTTATCAAACCTTTTTTTAGGTTTTGTCTTTTAGTAAAGGTTGAAAAAAAAAAAAATAGATTCAAGGTTTACAGGGTTAAAAGTTACACTGACAGACATAATTATTATTATAATCATTATTATCATCAATCACATCATTTCAGAACTGCACATTTGAACAGCTACAGTGCACAAAAGTAAGGCTGTGAACTATGGTGGACTGACTTTTGCAGGACAGCCCATCACTTCCAAGGCTGAATCCAGTACGACAGCGGCAGCTCCGGGATTTGTAGCTCCCGCTGAGAAGGCAGATGTGCGAGCATCCTCCTGGTTTACCATAAGGGTCAACTTCACATGCATGGCCCTTGACTGAAGAGAGAACACTGGTGTCACATTTGCAATTAGCACATTCATATTTATATATAATCTTGAAGAATGTGTTGTTTTAAAATATATAATACAAAACCTGAAATAAAAGCCAAAAAGTGATGCATATGATGCAGAAAAAAAAACAAAAACATGCTGTTCGGTCTAAACGAGCAATGCAAAGCAAACACATACTTTACCTTTCGGTTGACTGAGCTTGTGGTAAACCCGTATTGTTTTTGCATTTCCTATGCTGGTTAGCGTCTCCGGGTCTGTGACATTAAAGCGATTTATCCGTAAGATGTCTACGACTGCTCCACTGGAAGGTTCAGAGCGAGTTGTGTACAAGTAGTCCTCAAAGACAGCTAATCCATGCAGGTGGGCCACCTAGAAAAAGGAGCATTGACTACTTCAGGTTGATTATAACACCCAGAAGCTACTTAGCTAGGTAAATATCACCTTGTAAGCTCAACAGAAAGCAGAACAGCACAGAGACAGTCCTTGGTATTTCCCTTTGATTCAACATCAACATTCAACATCGAATTAGCCATTAGCTAAAGCTGTTATTAGACTTAATTTGACCTGGCAACAACCCACAATCTGTATAAAGAGGTGCAGATTTGCAGACAGGCTGAAGGTAATGGAATTGTGTTGATATGCATTCAGGCAGTTCAGGACGTTCAGCAGGGTCAGCCAGAGTGCATGTGTTTCTCTGGGGACACCTCGATTCTGTGCAGTGATTCTAGCCTACATGCTATCTCTGCAAGCAACATGTGACGCGAGCAGACTGGGAGAGCTGAACCCTGCCTGCAAATATACACACATTAAAATGTGCATTGTGCTTCACCTAAACCCACAGGGAGATAATTCATCCTCTCTTTCCCTTACTGCAAGAGGTAAGAAATAGTGGCAAATAGTGTGGCTCATAATGCTATTCTCGTTTAAATTTATAGTCAGATACTCAACCATTCCTCCAGGGCAAGAGTGGTTATTCCAGTGTCCCCAAAACGTATTTGGACACTTAATACACAATTAAAATGATATTTTTGCCATTCTAGCAATTACTTTTAATCAACTGGCCTTGAGATCCATTTTAGTGGATGTACTGTTAAAAGTGAGTTCACACAAGGGTCCATCATATTAACAAAGAACATTTCATAATGATACTATATGAAAGCCAGTTTCCACCTGAACCTCTTTTAGGACGGTACAGTTTCTGAAAGAAGGGTAACACTTTAGTATAGGGACCAATTCTCACTATTAACTAGTTACTTATTAGCATGCCTATTAATAACATATTGCTTGTTTATTAGTACTTATAATGCACATATTCTGTACGACCATATTCTACTTCCTTAATTCTACTCAATACCTAAACTTAACAACTACTACTAATTATTAATAAGCAGATTAATAGTTTATTGAGGCAAAAGTCATAGTTAATGGTTTTTTAATAGTGAGAATTGGACCGTAAAATAAAGTGTGATCGAAAGAAGTATCTTATGCTCACCAAGTCAGCATTTATTTGACTATAAAACACAGGAAAACAGTAATATTGTGAAATATTATTACAATTTAAAATAACTTATTTCTATCTGAATATGCTTTAAAATGTAATTTATTCTTGTGATGGTGAAACTGAATTTTCAGCAGCTATTACTTCAGTCTTCAGTGTCACATGATCCTTCAAAATTTTTGTATGGAAACCATCATGTGCAGTTTGTATTTATTTAAAGTAAATATCAATTTAATGTGCTAAATGCTAAATGAAGCTATCAATTTCTTTCAAAATCAATCAATCAATCAAATCAATCAATCTTACTGACCCCAAACTTTTTAATTGTAGTGTATGTACATATAATAGTCACAGTCATTGGGACTATTTTCAATTTATAAAATTGCAATTGAAAATAAAATCTCAAATAAGAGAAAATTACAATGACAATTTTTTACCTAATTAAATCATTTCAAATACATTTTTGTGCAACTTTTTGTTAGAGCTACGCTTCTTTTAAAATAAGCACTTGGTTTGATATTGTGTTATCTAATGGAGTTGCATTCATGAATTTTTAAGTGCAGCTTAAGCATCCTATATCAAATTTAATGATTTAAATATATATATATATATATATATATATATATATATATATATATATATATATAAAATACAGTTGAGTGCAATGGAGTGTAAGTGAGCAAAGAACAAAGCATGCTTTAAATAAAAATAAAAAAAGTTCTCCTGTAAGGGTGCCTAATTAGAAAGGGTGTCATAACATAATAAGAAACCCGTTAGAAAAACAATGAAGTCGAGAAGGGTAGATACCGTTTTCAGGACTCACAGAAGCTCACCTTAATTTGCGATGGAAATTAAATGTGTTAGCCACCTCTCACCAACACATTGCAGCTCACATTTAAGAGCTCCATTAAACCAAGCACACCCGCACCTGCCTGCATACAGTCATCCATTGCTCAATGTACGTGGCCTTCTAGACTTTCTAACAACGATAAGATAATTACCGTCCTCTTAAGTGCACTTCAGGTAAAATATTCAAATGGTGAATCAGTTTCTGTTGCCTGTGTTCATTTAAACTAATTAATGCAAGAACTAGCTTGAGAAATTAAAACGCAGATGAAGCCACACAGATACAGTTGCTGCTGGGTATAAATGCCATAACCAATTAATACTTGAAATCAATCTGTGTACAACTGTGTTGGTTTCTTTCTTTCTTCTTTCTATCAGGGATGATTTAAATCTTGCATCAGACAAACAAACCTTTACTTCCCTTCACATCACCGTTGGTAAGTATGCATATCGTATTAATTTTACTATTAAGAGCTCAATTATCTAAACAACATCTTTTTTGTATATTAAAGTATGGTAACATTAGCAAAATTTTGGCAAAAGACAAATTTTGACAAAAAAGTCCATTGTCCATTGCCAATAGCATAGTGATGCAGCTCACACACAAGTCACTTTCCATCCAAGCAGGTTTTTTTTCCTCCAAATTCGCATGACCAATGTGAACATGAGCAAAATCAACATGGGTAACTTTTTTGCCCATTCACACGGATTCAAAATGAAATGACGAGATTTTTGCATACAAATTTTTTCCAAGCATCAGTAAATGTGACTGCACTTTTAGGCTAGGATAACCTTAAGAAGAACTCTCTCATCTGCTGCTAAGCTACTCCATTTTTTATTCCACCCACATACTCTACTGTTCAAAAGAAATTTTAATAATAATTATTATTATTGTTATTATTATTATTATTTTTTATTTTTTTGCAAAAATAAAAAAAAACACTCAATTGATCAAATGTGACAGGAGTTCCCACAAAAATATTATGCAGCACAACTGTTTTTAACATTGATATCAATGAATGTTTCTTGAGCACCAAATTTTCACATGATCCTTCAGGAATCATTGTAATATGCTAATATTAGGATAATTTCTGAAGGGTCACGTGACACTTAAGACTGGCGTAATGGCTGTTGAATATTCAGCTTTGCCATTGCATAAATAAATGTACTTTTAAAATATAATAGAAAGAGTCTTTTTCAATTGTAACAACATCTCACAACATTACTGTTTATACTGTATTCTTGATCAAATAAATGCAGCCTTGGTGAACATGAGACTTCTTTCCAATACATAAAAAAAAAAAAAAAAAAAAAATCTTTAAACAGTAATGTACAGGTGCATCTCAATAAAATAGAATGTCGTGGAAAAGTTTTTTTCTTGTATGTTATTTCAAAAAGTGAAACTTTCATATATTTTAGATTCATTGCATGTAAAGTAAAACATTTCAAAAGTTTGTTTTGTTTTATTTTTGATGATTAGAGCTTACAGCTCATGAAAGTCAAAGATCAGTATCTCAGAATATTAGAATATTTACATTTGAATTTCATTAATGACCATCCCTACAGTATAAATTCCGGGTATCTCTTGTTCTTTGAAACCACAATAATGGAGAGGACTGCTGACTTGGCAATGATCCAGAAGACGATCATTGACGCCCTCCACAAAGAGGGTAAGTCACAGAGGGTCATTACTGAAAGGTGTGGCTGTTTACAGAGTGCTGTATCAAAGCATATTAAATGCAAAGTTGACTGGAAGGAAGAATTTGGGTAGAAAAAGGTGCACAAGCAACAGGGATGACTGTAAGCTTGAGAATACTGTCAAGCAAAGCTGATTCAAACACTTGTGAAAGCTTCACAAGGAGTGGACTGAAGCTGGAGTCAGTGCATCAAGAGTCACCACGCTCAGACGTCTTCAGGCTACCAAGCCACTTCTGAACCAGAGACAACGTCAGAAGAGTCTTACCTGGGCTGTGGAGAAAAAGAACTGGACTGTTTCTCAGTGGTCCAAAGTCCTCTTTTCAGATGAAAGTAAATTTTGCATTTCATTTGGAAATCAAGGTCCCAGAGTCTGGAGGAAGTGTGGAGAGGCACAGAATCCATGTTGCTTGAAGTCCAGAGTGAAGTTTCCACAGCCAGTGATGATTTGGGCTGCCATGTCATCTGCTGGTGTTGGTCCACTGTGTTTTCTGAAGTCCACAGTCAACGCAGCCATCTACCAGGAACCTTTAGAGCACTTCATGCTTCCTTCTGCTGACAAGCTTTATGGAGATGCTGATTTAATTTTCCAGCAGGACTTGGCACCTGCCCACACTGCCAAAGGTACCAAAAGCTGGTTCAATGACCATGGTGTTACTGTGCTTGATTGGCCAGCAAACTCGCCAGACCTGAACCCCATAGAGAATCTATGGGGTATTGTCAAGAGGAAGATGAGAGACACCAGACACAACAATGCAGATGACCTGAAGGCTGCTATCAAAGCAACCTGGGCTTCCATACCACCTCAGCAGTGCCACAAACTGATCACCTCCATGCCACGCTGAATTGAGGCAGTAATTAAAGCAAAAGGAGCCCCTACCAAGTATTGAGTACATATACAGTAAATGAACATACTTTCCAGAAGGCCAACAATTCACTAAAAATGTTTTTTTTATTGGTATTATGATTATGAATTGGTGGGTTTTTGTTAAATGTGAGCCAAAATCATCACAATTAAAAGAACCAAAGACTTAAATTACTTCAGTCTGTGTGCATTGAATTTATTTAATACACGAGTTTCACAATTTGAGTTGAATTACTGAAATAAATGAACTTTTCCATGACATTCTAATTTATTGAGATGCACCTGTATAAAGCTGTAAAATGACAAACCACAATGCCAAAAAAAACTCACTTGATATCCCTGGATGATAGTGTGTCTGTTTTTGCCATTGTAATCCACCATTTCAATGTAATCCAGATATGCGTCTGCCCAGTACACCAACTTTTTTACCAGATCCAATGCCACGGCAGTCGGCCGCTCAACCTTATAATCCACAAGTCGAGTTCTGTTGGTGCCATCCATGTTGCAGCGCTCCAGTTTGGCTTGATTTCCGTAGTCAGTGAAGAAGAGCATCCTGCATGTGATCGGGAAAGAAAGTGCAATGTTTTATTAAAAACAAATTGAGGTCACCCAAAACTGAAATTTTTATCCTTATTTACTCATCTTCATGTCATTCCAAACCTGTAAGTCTTTCCATAAGACAATAGCTAGAAGTCACCAAGAAAGCATTCTGTATGCTATACAGGTTTGAAAGAACATTCACTTTTTTATCCCCTTAAAAGTCCACATTACTATGACACATAAAACAACAAGATCTCGTGAGTACAATTTTTCATCACTGGCTGTTCCTGTAAGACTTTCTTTTTGTTTCCACCCATAAAACATGTTGCCAATTAAAGCAAGACCTCATTAGTGACATGCATAAATGCATTTATCAAATGACGCCGTCCTCCTTTGAAGTATTTCAATTACAGTAGCCCTGCTCAAAAAAAGCTTCCTTTTTTGCCCTTTGTGTATGCAAATAGATGTCCAGGCTACAAAAAGCTACAAAAAGTCTACCAGTGAATGCAAAGTGTGTTCGACTGAATGTTCAAGCTCTAACAACATCAGATACCTAGTGGCTGATAGTGCAAACACATAATTTAATTAGGAATCTAACAAGGAAAGAGTTCACACGCAGCCAGCGGTCCCAAGTGCTTAATGGCTCCAGAGAAGCAAACATAAAACATAAAGGAAATTAAAAAAATCTTCACCGTAAGGAGCTTTTTATCATGGCAGATCCATCTCGTAGTCTGTTGTTATCCAGAATTCTTTGCAGCGCAGTAACAACCTTTTCTTGTAAGTCATTTCATTTGTCCCTTGGGGACTGAAGTCACAGAACTCATTAAATGTTTCAAAGTCAGACTTTTAGCTGATTAGAATATTAGTAAAAGATGTAAAAAGCATGTCTCTCTAAGGCTTCTGCTTCTTGACCCTCCTCAAATCTTTTGTTTTCTGAATGCTAGAAATAATTGAACCTTGTATCAGTGATGCTTTTCCTGCCTGCTAACAGTAAAAACTAATTGGCTCCTGTAACTCGTACAAAGTTCCAGTAGACTGTGGTGTGTTTGACTTGCTCTGTGTTCCTCAGCCAGATTCTTCTTCTTTTTTTTTTTTTTTTTCTTTTTTCTTCAGATTTGGAACAGTTCAGCCCTTAATACAGAAACTGATACTACATTGTTCCATGAAGAAAATAACAATTCATACTAGAAGGAAAAAAACATTAAATGCATTGTTCCGTTATATTCAAAGCCATTCAAACAGGATTAAAAATCAGATAGCCACATCTTCAGACCGCCCACGGTCTAATGCATATTGTACAAAAAACTGGAAAGCACATTTTTGATTTGGCAAGCTTCACTATTTTTAACTTGACATACCATCTTAAAAATGCAACAAGCCGCTTAAAAGTAAAGAATAAATACATTACATAACATGAATAATATACACTACCGTTCAAAGGTTTGGTGTTCTTTAAGAAATTATTACTCTTATTCAGCAAGGATGCATCAAAGGCATTTATAATGTTACAAAAGATGAAAGAGAATGATGAAAAGATGTTTGCTGAGCACCAAATCAGCATATTAGACTGATTTCTGAAGGATCACGTGACACTGAAGACTGGAGTATTGATGCTGAAAAATTTGGCTACCATTACAGGAATAAATGGTCACATTTTAAGTTTGGGGACAATTCTAAACTATAATAAATTAATTATTAACTACAACCTTTACCTCAATAAACTCTTAATTTGCTGCTTATTAATAGTTAGTAAGGTAGTGGTTACGTTCAGGTATGGGGTAGGGTTAAGGGATCCATTGATGTATGGTTTGTTAGGATAGGACAATATTTGGCTGAGATACAACTATTTGAAAATCTGGAATCTGAGGGTGCAAAAAAAATCTAAATACTGAGAAAATTGCCTTTAAAGTTGTCCAAATGAAGTTCTTAGCAATGCATATTACTAATCAAAAATTACGTTTTAATATATTTACAGTAGTACATTTACAAAATATCTTCATGGAACATGATCTTTACTTAATACCCTAACGATTTTTGGCATAAAAGAAAAATCAATAATTTTGACCTATACAATGTATTTTTGGCTATCGCTACAAATATACCCCAGCGACTTAAGACTGATTTTGTGGTCCAGGGTCACATATAATCTGTGAGATGGTTGGGTCATTTTGATAAAACGATAAAACAGATTAAAAAATCTGCATAAAACACATTTAACATGTTAACTTGAGTTAAGTATATTTTTTAAAAGTATGCTGCCGTTATATTTATGTATACATTGTTTAATTTTATTGGTAAACTAATAATGTTATTTCAAATACAGATGAGACTTTTAACAATAGAATAATATATTTCAGTGTTTGTATGGCAAAGTTCAGTTCAAATTAATAAGGCGGGAATGTTCATGTGTCATCATTTAATAAAAAAAAAAAAGCTACTTTTACATTCAACAGGTCTCCAATATCTCCAACGAAATACACTAAGAAACAGTAATACATAATGAGAGGACAACAAAAGCAATAAAGCAAAATTAATTACAAATAAATCCATACATTGTTTATATGCCGTATATTGCTCTGCGCTCTAGCACTGAGTTTGTGTGTTTGAGGCAAACAAACATTTTCCACTATTGTTCACTGTACTGTGTGTATACTCTCTACATCTGATTCTAATAACACAAACAGATGAGACATGGATGCAGAAGATATTCTTGCAGTGAATGTTGCATTCTAATGCCACATAACAATAACCACAGAATGATAAATCAACAATACTTTATTTATTTGTTTGGTGGTTAGATAACAAACTCAATAAGCCCAGACAAACCACAAAACACAATAGGAACCAAACTGACCCAGTCATATATCTCATCTGCTTCTTTAGACCTTTCGACCCTGACTTTAAGTAATCACTGCAGGGTGATACAATGGTCCAACCCAAACCCGGACCGCAGAGGAATTTCATTACTGTAGAGAATACCGAGCAGAGAATGCCTCCCCTTTCTTTCACCACGACAGATTACCAAACAAGAGAGGGGTGGTGGTGGTGTGTGTGGGGGGGGGGATAGCGGATGTATAAAGATTTATGCACAGCTCTGTTTTCATTTTGCTCTAAATCAAATTCAAGTTCCACACTCTCCACTGACTAAAAAAATCTCTCACCCTGCTTTTTGAATTGATTTGGGGAATATAAGTTAGACTTTGAAAAGCGAGGTTAAACCAAGTTCAGTCTTATTCCCTCTCTGGGATTTTTGTTTCAAATTAGAAAGCTAAATTTTACATAAAGCCTCTCCAGAAGCATACAAGAGGACGGAGGCTCCTTCAGGAAAGCAGGCGAGAAATTGGACAAAAAAAATAGGGAAGGAAAAATATATTAGAACCACAAACGAAACAGTTAACGTTTTGTGAACTCTTTCCATAACTACTATGCCTCATGCTGAGCCACTATCACAAACCGCCTCAATTTCTTTTGTTTTCACTCAAGCGCTCCAGGCTGACAGACCTCCTGCGTTCCCTCAGCCACCCTCACACACAAGCAGCTCCAACCTCATCTCGCCAATTACAGGAGGAGGACCAGAAAAACCAGAACGGCTGGCTGTGTAATGTAGTAAACTGCACTTTGCTGAAGCCTGGAGGTTTAACCACTGCACTCCTCTCCCACATTCCCGGGAGGAAACTGGCTGGATGCACTGAAGGCCATGTACAAATGTGAGAGAGCCATTCCCGTGGGTTATGTTCATGTAAACGCACCAACGGCATGTTAAAAAAAAAAAAAAAAAAAGCGTTTAAGTTGGTACAATTACATGCTCATCATGGACCATAAAAGGACACAAAAAGACACGTTCACAGTGAATGGAGGAGGAACAGTGTTGAGCTTGTTTGATAAGGGTAAAAAGGGCCAACTTCAAGATTTTTCCTAAACCGGATTTTCTGCTTAAGGTCAGCTCTGTGAGGTGAATAAGGGGATCTTTCAAAAACATATGGGAACCCAAGAGAAAAGCTCAAAACCAGAAGCATATGTTTCTAAAGCCATATCCTACAGCATATGTACTGCACACTGAAAGCTTTGCAGAGTTGAAAGCTAGAAAAACAAAGCAATTCTGTATCTAGCCAAGCGTTTTATTTGGCCAAAAAGAATGAAGCATTTGCTTTCACTTTACTTGTGCACTTTGTACAACTTCTGCTTTCAAATCGTAGATCATTTTATTATATATATAGTTTTCTTTGCCCATAATGCATATATAATATCCTTTAGTACATAAGATACATTGATATATATTTTTATACATGTATGCTTTAAATTAATTAAAAATAAAAATAAATTAAACTAATTTGAAGATATCTTAAATGTAAACAAAGTAATATATATATATACAGTATATATATATATATATATATATATATATATATATACTGATTATATGCTGTATTATATAGCAAACAAAATAAATTTTTAATATCACTGAATGCATATATACACATATGCAAATGTGTACATTATTATTATTTTTACATGACATAATGTATCCCTGAATCACCTGATACAATATGTAAATCAGGTAATATGGTTTAGAGTGAATAATTTGATTTAACTGGTGAACAAACTGGTGATGTTTTTGTTTTTTTTCTTCAGTGGTAAAATTGACTTTAATTCCTACATACATCATACTGAGCATCGAGATGCCTTTGCAAAAAAATACTTTTGTCTCTTTTTACCTTAAAGCAAAAAGACAGCTGCCATATTGACTGCTATAATTTCTATCATTCATATGTACGAATAGACCACCTCTGCCTTATACAGTCAGCAATAAAACATACTTTAGCACTAAAATGCCAAACACTAAAGTGATGCAACTAGAGAATTCAGTCCTCTGTGCGTTCCATTCAAAATTTTTTGAAAGTTTTTGAAAGATCTGCGAGGTTGTTGATGATCACAGGAGAAAGAACACAGCATTTAGACTCAAAGAGATAAACGGCTGTCATTTCCTTTAAACACGCCTTCATTCAGGGCAGTCAGGATTTCGTTTTTGTCAGAGTCACAGCAAGAAAACAAAAGGATGACAACCACACACTGAAGAACGGAAGCAAAATTGATGGCCTGGGCTCTCCTTGCAGTCTTTAGTCTGCTGAACACCGGTGCTACAATTTAGGTTCAGTGGGCACAAGGCGTCTCATTAAAAAACCCAGAACAGAGTGCTCTGCCTGTCCTTGCACTCTCATGAATAAATGGGACAAACTCTCTCCTGAATTCCTATTCTAAGCTCGCCGGGAATATTACCATGGCGCTCCTTTTAGTAGCTAATAACTAGAATAATCATGCTGCCCTTCTCTCCTTTGAGGACTCTTTGTGTTCTTTTACTGATTTCTCCCGAAACATTTCCACAATCACCATGCTGACGTGAGGGATCCACCACCCCCTTGTTTCAACCGCGGCTTTGTGGTGTCAAAGCAAAACAAAACTCATGTAAAGCAGATTTCTGCAAGGGCGTTCGAGACTGTGGGATGCTGGATAAATCATGGAATACTAATGACACTACTGACTGTGGGAGTCGAAGCACAATCATGCAACCAGACAGTGTCGAAAAGATGAGTAAATATTGAGCTCTGGGAACAGTACAGGCAAGACGCATTCAGAGAAATATTTGACTAAAATATTGCAATATATGTGAGAGGATTTAGATCATCAAAAGCCTTGTCAAAGATGAAATCTCGCTTCATGCATTTTCAACTCACCCCATTAGAGGATCCAGAGCGATTGCTTTAGGGTTCAACAGGTCGAGGTCTATCACTGTAACACAGGTGTCTCCATACTGGTTGCAAACGAATATCCTGTCGCTTGCTTGATCCACGAAGTAAAAGTTTCCCGTGAGCCAGTCAAAGACTAATTGATCAACGTCTGAAACATAGGAAAACATGGTCAATTTACACAAAACAAGATAATATATTGATGTGGCATATGTTCATGCACAAGTCATTGAGAATTCTTGCCATTAAGTAGTAATCAATTAATCATATTCATGAAAGACCTTATTCATGAAAACAAATTCCTAATCTACATATTACAATTGCTACTTTTCTTTTTTAAATGGATATTTCACTGTTCAATGTTGTTAGTGACACTTTTTATGATGTATTATATAGAATATTCGTCCATTTTAATTGGATTTTAGATGGAATATAAAAAATACGTAATGAAATGCATTTCAACAAGCATGATAATTTTTTTTTTTTTAAACTAGAACAAATAAGTAAAACAAACAGTGCACTTTATAAACTAAAAAGAAAATGCCTACAACTGAACAAAAACAAAAAGTGCCCCATAAACTAAGTCATATTAGTACAATTTATTTACTTTTTCAAGATCATAAACTTGGGATCTATTAGAGGCTCTTAATGCACTGCACCAGACTTGAAATATGCTATAACTGAAATGCTTTGCTTTAAGTCATAAAGAAATTCTTGGTTTAGAGGCTATTGTTTGGATCAATATCCTGAAATGAGAGCATGTTCTTATTCTATGATTCAACACTGAAAACTAATAGGCTAATTATTAAAAGAGTAATAAATCATTTTCCATTTGAGATCTTTTAATGAATACTTAATGGATACATACTGTAGGATGAACTACACAAACGTGCATAAACCATTTCATGTAGTAGTAAATAAATTATAAGCTCTGTTAGCTTCCATACAGCTTGCATTGATAAGCACTACGCAGTCAAGCAGAACTCAGTTTTACACTAAATGTTTTGTTCAGCATGAGAAGATAAGATCTCATGAGCAAAGGACAAAATGTACTGAACTTTTAACATCAACTTTAAGCCAGATTTGTTTTACCTTGCATTAGTACTTTACACAAAACTCCGTACTAGGCAGTTAAGAATGGAAATGATCAGATGTTTATTAAATTCAAACAACAAATATATTTAATTACTAAATAGCTTTTGACTTTATAGACATATTTTTCCAATGTTTAACACTGTCAAAACATTTTTTCAATTTGGGGGTAATTTAGAAAATTATGGAAAATGTTGTTTTTCCATCATGGTTCTTGGTGAATGTACAAATTAAATCCGAATTTCTACAGGCGGAATTTCAAAAAATAATTATTAATACCATCTATATTTACTGGAAATATCACATATGTTGTGTATATTTTGACTAAAATAAGTATGAGTGAAAAAACCCCAAAAAAAACAAACATTAAAAACTAAATTGATTTGAATTTTATTATATTTAAATTCCATGGAATTCAAATTCTGCATCCTATTTGAACTGAATTGGAATTTCTAAGGCAGATTCAACTCAGAATTGTGCACAACCATACATTTTGTCATCTCACTTTATCTCATTACCCATTAAAACCAATGCATCAGTACAATACAATACAACGTATTGTATTTTCAATGTAGCAGGAAAGTTTAACAGGAATCATACCATGGAGATTCTGGACTGTCTTTACTTCCTGTTCTTTAGTGAAACCACTTGCTTTCCTCATCCTGGCACACCGGAGTTGTCCGGAGGACTCTGAGGATGTGACCCAGCATACTGATTCCTCTTTATGGTTGAAATCCAAGCCATGAGTTCCATTTGAGTCCAGTTGTTTGAGGGTTTGCAGGCGGGATCCATTTAGGGCTGTGATTATAATATTATCCGAGCCTCCAATCAGCAGTGCTGCAGGGTTTTCACCAGTCTCTGGAATAGATGGATAGGAAAATAGTGACAAGACAGCTTGAAGCTAGGCATTTCCTGGGCATTCCATGCTTTCAGTAGAATAGGATAATACAGGCTTCCGCAGAGGGCACGGATAATTGAGAAGCATGTCTCTTAGGAGAGAAACCCATTTTGAGAATACAGCAGTCAGCTGGACATTTCTCTTCTTATTCCGTTTTGCAATGTATTTCAAAAGTGAAAGTGGGTATTATATTCACATTGTATAATACAATTTGTGTGTGTATATAAGCGCATGCATGTGTGTATTTTTCTGCCTGCGAACACTTTTTTCAGGTTTGTGTGTGTGTACATACATATATACATATATATATACACACACATATATATACACATATATACATATATATATATACACACACACACACACATATATATATATATATATATATATAGCATGAATATATCTTTCTATAGATCTTTCCTTTAAATTCTTTTGCAGTGTATTTATTTTTAAGAGTCTTATTAAACATTCACCTTTCTAATGGCTATGTCATCCTCTGCTGGCCCCCGTCAGAGGGCTGGGAAAAGATGATGCATTGAAATTTATATGCATGAGCTTTTACATCTAATGGAAACCCCATAGTTATCCCAGTGCAACAACCTCTTTCTGCTAAATTAATATTAATGTGGGTGAGCACTGAGTTCACTTAAGTTTATGGGTAATGATATTCAGTTTATTCCTCATAGGAAAGCAGTCACATTGATTAAACGCAGGACAGATTTTGTATCCAGCAGCAAGGTATGCCTCTGCCTGCTAGCTATTTCCCACCGAGCGTACAGTGGCGTAATCTCCATTTAATTTAAAACACATATGCAAACCGGTTGCAGTGCACCACACCAATAGAAATACTAGGACGCTTCATCTTTTTAGGTCACAAAATGCTTTGCACAAGGCATCTTTTGAGGCCGTCACACCAACCACACGCTGTAACGGATGTTATTCATGAATTGTGTGGGGTGTGTTTGCTACACCAAAATTCATAGGACTGCAAATGACACTATGAGACCTAAAAACCAGGATAAAAAAAAAAAAAAGAAAAGTGGTGTGAATAATTTCCCAGATAGTCCCAGTCAGTTCTAACAACATTTAGCTGATATTTTCCACAACGTTTATGATTAAAAATGGATGTAAATCTTTTAAAAATATTAATCACGTTTGAACACAAATGGATCCTCTGCAGTGAATGGGTGCCGTCAGAATGAGAGTTCACTGGAGAACGCAATGTTGTAGAGGACTCATATTTTAGCCAAAATACATCTCAATGAAGGATTTGTTGATTACAAAGAGGCAGATTTTTACTTCACAAGATCTCAATTAATGGACTGGATTCATGTGGATTACTTGTGGATTCACCACAGAGGATCGCAAGTGATGTAATTCTAAATGCCCTGATGAAAATACAAACTCAGCTACATCTTAAATAGCCTGAGGGTGAGTAACATTTCAGCAAATTTTCAATTTTGGGTGAATTATTCCTTGAAAGGTGCTATAAACTGTTAAGATGTAATTTCAGATGTTTTATTAATATCCACCATTTTGCTAAGACACAGCAGCCAATCCACCACCAGCAAACTCGAACAAAAGTGTTCACAGGCAGTGAAAAAAAGCAATGCTTTATAGACAATCCTCTCTTGGTCCACTCATATACGTGCTCACTATGTTTGCTTAAATCTATATAGTTTCCCAAAGCTAACACTGTAAGCCATTCAAATATATGCAGCACATTTTCTCCTTATTTTATAATAATTCTCACAGCTGTAGAAAAGCTAGTTATTGAACATTTGGGACTCAATAACACTTTTTTTATTAAAACGACTTCAATTACCTGAGCCCAAACAAATGACCAATCTACAAAAGGGATTAGAATCCATTTAGAATTGCAGCGAGTGTTTTCCCTACAAAAACCCCTTATTACAAAAGCAGCCGATTTAATGATAAACTTGATTGGATTTGTGGCTGGTGGGGAGACACTCTCACAGGCAGGTGCCATTAGGCAAGTAATCATTGGCTTGGGCTGATAAAGACAGAGAATAGCTGTCCTTCAGGCCCTGCTCTTCATAAAACTCAGCCTCCACTTAATCCTCAATGTCTGGCTTATCTTCCACCAATAGCTCCATTATTTCTGTCCCTTGGCACAGCAACACTGATATAAGCACTGTAGCAGAATATCCAAAGCAAACTGCCTCAATTTTCAGGTCCTTATGGGAATGAGAGGTTGAACTGGTTTAGTCTGGATTCATACGTGACCCCTAAAAGCTTACTTGGAAAAGGCAAACCTAACAACTGAGAAGAATTTCCTCACTTTGTGAGGTATATAGAAGAAAAATAATTAATATAATATATATTATAAAATAAAATTATTTTTAATTTAAATTAATACAATTATATTATATATGAAAATTATATTCTATACATATTATATATAATGTTAAATTAGTAATAAATTAATATTAGATTAAACAAAAAATTATAAACTGTCCAAAATTACAACATATAACAAATGCTATCACTTTCCCCTGACGTATTTTATATATTGAAATTAAGCTTTTGAAATTGAAGTTTGGGGAAGAAATAAATGAAATTATAATCTCAGAAAGGATTGTCATTTAAAAGTGTTGTTGAACCAGGTGTCTGAAATCAACAGAAAATTTCTGACTCAAAATCTTATAAGTTTGTGAAATCTTTTGTGACAACTGCCCTCTGTGAAAACTATCCCGATCTCTCCTATTTGCGTGGCAACCACTGAGCAGAACTAAATTGTTTCAGATATAAATCATTTCAGATACACGCAACATCTAATAAGCATTGCATATTTCTCAAGCATACAGAACATGTTTTTCAAGGTCAGAAAATTACCAGCGCCAAAGCAGCTTAAGGCAGCCGCTGTAAGTTAATTTAATTCATATCACACAGAGTAATAATCCACCTTGTTTCAACTCGGTGCACTCTTGTGAAAGAACAATATCAGGACGTGACAACATTTCAGGCGGCTTATGCAGATCCCCGGTCATTAATTTATCATGCTCTTACCGTGTTTGGCTATGCAGGAGCGTCTGTTCGGCTGCAGGCTGTACCCATCTGTACAGCTGCAGCGATATGACCCATAGGTGTTCATGCAGGTCTGGCTGCATGTCCCGTACATGCCGCATTCATCATGATCTGTACACAGAGGAAGAGTCATTTATGACAAATTAGGTGTGCTCAAACATGACCCAAATACATAAAATCCACTTAATGTGGCCTCTCGGTGGCTTCTCCCTATGCCACCTCGTATCTCCGGGCAAGTCCTGCCTTGCACCAGTCTCTAGAGCTTTGCCTGTTTAAGCTGTACTGAAGTGTAATGTTCCACTACTGATTTACTGATTTGTCTTAGAATGTCCGGAGGAACATTCTATGATCAGGGTACAAAATAGAGCCTAAAAAGTTTTTTCTTCCACCAACAAATGAATAGTAAGTGAAAAAAGGGCGTGGGCGTGGGAGTGAGGTGGGGGGAGGGGGGTTTGGGTTGTTAACCCTCAAAAAATAAAATAAAATAAAAAATAATTTTCTATGAGATTGTTTTTTTTTTTTTGAGGATTTTGAGACCATAAATAAATAAATATAAACACATTTCACCAAAATGCATATACTCTATATAAAATATTTATTAAAACATATCTAATATAATTCTAATATAATGTTTAACAATTTGGAGCAGCATCAGGGTTAAAACACAAAAATAAATAAGTAAATAATTAATATACAATAATAATTGTATGCCATATCCGCATCTAAAGGCTACATTGATGAAAATTCAAGAATAATATTAAAATTTGTCTAAATAACAATACTTCAATGAATTGTACTTATTTTTTACTGTATTGCATATCTTACTAATGAAAAAACAAAACTACATAAATAAATAAAGTACAATCTTTTTCTGAGGAAAAAAGGTTCCTAGTATCATTTAAAGCTGATGTTTTTAGTCAAGGTAAACTTATAAAAATTACATGAAGGCAGTTCTTCTCCTTTCAATAAATATACTGTAAATGGGCAAGTCTTGTTTGAGCAATTCTACATTTTGTATATACAGTAGGGTTAAATAAATAATTAAATATATACATTTAATATAACAGTAAATATTAGTTCTATAATTTTATTTGTTGGATATTTTATGATGGATACAAACATTTGATGTATTTTCATGATTTGATGTTAGATATTGTTTTATGTTAGCTCTGATAGGTAGCTCAATCTAACATATCTAATGCTCTCACAAAAAAATAAATAAAATAAAAATAGGATTTGTGCTGTTAATGCTTAAAAAAAGCAAGATAGGTCATTGTGTACTGTATTCCCTGACTGGAACAGATTCATCACTGTAAAGAGACAAATCTATCCCCTGTTTACAACTTCCTTTTGAGCCTGATTTCTGTTACTGAGACAATTAGTCATAACGTGGCAATGAATCAGCTATATTTCACCATCATGTTCAACAACCAGCCTCGATATCATACTCAGAGGGTCTCATTTAGGCCAAACCAGGCCAAGAAGTCACTTCGACCTCTCTGGAGTCAATGCCACGTGTCAAATAAAGCAGGACAGAGGTGTGAAAAGACACCCTGGGGACGGACAGCCACCCCTCTCCCCAAAGCCGATCATTCGTCTGAGATGCCTGGTGTGACCCTGAGAGCACCTACCTCTGCAGCTACGCCCATCCTCTCCCACCTCGAATCCATCCGCACAGAAGCAGAATGTGCCATTTCTGGTCATGATGCATCCGTAGCGGCAATGCAGCTCGTGACAGGCTGACAGGAGTTCTGTGGGAGGAGAGAGAGGGAGAGAAAGAGTTTGAGAGAGAGGGAAAAACATGTAAATTGCTTTTTGATTTCACTCCCTCTAAAAGCCCTTCCTTGCCATCAGTGCAAGGATGTGCCAGCGAGTACTGACAGTTGTGAGCCAGAGGCGGGGATCAATAGCACTCCGTGAGGGTGGAATCAGAGAGGTGCTCCACACAGGGAAAAAGAGATGAAATTAGAAGAAATACCTAACCTTTCTGCTGAAAATTCTATGAGGAAAGAAAAAGGTTTTGTTTGGAGACCTGCAGAAGCTTTTAGTAATTCTTCCTGCTCTTCGGTCCTCAAAATTCAACCTGCCACAAAAGAGTTGTGCACAACTGCTATTAGGTTTTTCATTAATAGTTTCCATGGTGAACCTTTGCTGAACACCATATTTAGCAAGCGTAAAATGGAAGTGGCTGCTTGTGTCCTGATTGTTTGGCATTCTGTATGAAACATTTTCTTATAACTGAATATGATTCTCCCATTACTATTGGCACAAGAACTACTGAGGAACAAAAATACAGTTATGGTTACATAATGTACCACATGCAGAAAGGTTCATGATCCTGATGAACTATATCGCTTAGGGGAAGAAAAAAAATAGTCTGAAGGCTATTTTATTGTCCAGTTGCAATAAGTACATAAAATGAAAGCAAAACACGCTCTCTAAACAATGACACAAAGACACAAAGATTAGAAAATGTAATGATATTTTTGCATTTGGTATTTTAGGGTGAATTTGACAAGTTTTGGACATTTTATAAGTAGGAAATAAAATAAAATAAAAAATAAAGAAATAAATAGTTTGTCATAATTAAGTAGTCTTCACTAGAAGCTAGGAGGATGACATTTGGATATATTAATCTCAGGACAGTCTCGTGATCTTCAAATATTTCTACACCTCACTGACCTCTGTGTGAAGCTACACTGATCTAAAAAAAAGCCTTCCCAGTAAGCTAGAAGACAGAACATAACACCCCTCTATGAAGTTTTATTGTATTTTGTGTAAAAAAAAAAAAAAATACATAATTTGGAATAGTTTATCCATGATTTACTGCATTGGCTCTACTGTGCAAATTGAGTTGACCAATGAGACGAACATTCCAGCAAACTTCAGTAAAATTTATATATATATCCATTTTTCTATCACCAAACAAGAGAACCAGAAAAATCAGAAAAAAACCCATCATAACCCATAATTAGTGAAACATTGTATAATTCAATTGCATTCATGCAATTAGTGCATCTCTGAACGCCAAGCAGCAGATGTCTTCATAAAGATAAAAAGACAGAACTGTAAAGAAAACAGATCTACAACTGAGCATACAGTCATATTTCAAAAATGTCACTGTAAGCTATAAGAACCAAAACATCACAATTGAACATAATTTGGATTGAAAATAGAGACCGTAATAACACTTTTTGAAAATCTCTAAGTTATTTAAGTGTGCATTAAACTTTATTTATCTGATCTGAGCTCTCACAATATATTCTGAAAGGCAAACAGCAAAAATCCATTGTATTTTGTGTGTGGAATATCTGACAAAATGAACATAACATGACAATTTTCTACTAAGACGACCCTAAAATTCACTTTCGAGTTGTTTTTTGTCTGCCTTGCATGCTGTGCCGCCTGTCATTCTCTCTGGAAGGTCTCAGTGGAATACTAGTGCAACAACCTAAAATTATTTTCATACAGTGCAAGCAACAAAGGCCACATCAGCACGTCTCTGAATCCCTCTGTCTGCCTGTCACATATTAAATCATCTGGCAGCTCCTGAGAAAGGCAACAGACCCAACCAGCTATTGTTCACTGCACTCTTCAGACATTTGTGGGTGTGGATTCAGCTGCATAATTACAATTACTACAAAGACAACTGATTTAACAGCTTCACAAAAACACATGTGAATAAGACACTATTTCGATCTGAAATGATGAGCTCTCACAAAAAGGAGCTTTCCTTCAGCTATTTCAAGACATGCGACTGCTAATCATTCATTACTGTCAAAGGAATGTATGTAAATCTGTTCTTTGATTTCTTACATCTCGTATCTGATTACCATCATTAACAGAGCATTAATTCATAGAATCAAGCCAAATTTCTGGTTATATATTATTCATCGTATCAAACCAAATCAATTTCTGTACATGCAACCTATAATACTGATTTTAAACATCAAATCTGCATACATTAAGATACTACTACTATGATTACTATTACTAACAAAATATGTATAAAATTAACATCCACTGACACTCTTGACTCTTGAGTTTATTACAAAACAAAATAAAAAAATAAAATGTAATGTTAATCAGTAAAAATACGACTGCTACTAATAATAGTAATACAATATTTATAAAATAAAATCTATTGATATTCTATTGTAAATTTATTGTACATTTTAAAAATACAATACAACAAAACAAAACAACATAAAATAAAATAAAATAGCCAAAGTGCTTTCCAGCAATGTGTGCAATATAAATCAGGCACTCAGTGAACAAACTGGAGATGGTCTGTGAGAGGCTGAGATTCGTAGCTGGCATGCTAAAGCCAACCTGGTCTCATGGCATAAACGTACCTGGGGGCAGTGGCGCCTGCAGGTGTACGGCTGTACACACTGTGCGCACCATGAGCGCTCAGACTGACCTGAGATT
This sequence comes from Onychostoma macrolepis, assembly GCF_012432095.1. Lineage (NCBI taxonomy): Eukaryota > Metazoa > Chordata > Actinopteri > Cypriniformes > Cyprinidae > Onychostoma > Onychostoma macrolepis. Next base: position 11,552,254 of record NC_081163.1, read on the forward strand.
TGTCTCGCAAACATTTCAGCAGTAAATTAGGCCCGTGTGTCCCGTATTTCTGTTGACTGAACCAGCCATGCCATTAATAATGAATGTATCAGTCTTTTGCATGCCAAAGTCAATTTCTGCTTATAAACATTACATCAAATAGAAAGAGAAAATCGTGCTACACGCACGTTCATGAGATCGGGTTAGACTACAACAATTAATTTGTAGCCTATTTTACAAATGAGAATACAACGAATTCATGACAATGTTTTACATTCAAGCTACCCTTTTCAAATTATAGTGAAAAGTTATTTAACCCCTTAACTGTCACTCACAGTTTTGAACATAGACATTATAGTGCACTATCCAAACTTAAATTTTTATAATTCATGAATGAAAACATTTTGTAACATGATTTTGATGTACCATTTCCATGGTAATGCAATGTCTGATTTTAAAATGGCTTTCAAAGGATGAATTTTGAGATTTTAAGTTTTCAACTGATATATAATTTCTTATATTTTCTAATACGTGATAGAGAAAAAGGCAACTAAGAAGACTTTCTGTGACAAAGGTCAGAACTCCTGTTATGATGTAGATTTTTCAGGTCTTGTCATAAATTAAACTATTCCTTTTCCTACATATTTTTTTAACAAAAAAAGTGGTAAAATACCTATTTAGGAGTCTTAGACCTTTCCAACGATATATAGTTAGTCATTATTAGATTAGGATTTAATTGTAAAATAGTGAAGTAAACGTAGACGTCCCACAGAGGGGACGGTGACAGTTAAGAGGTTAAAATCATCTGGAATGCAATAAAGTAATTTTAAAAAGCTGTTTTTAAAGCAATTGCTGCATGGATTAAAAAATAGGCTAATAAATAATTAACATATCAGACAAAATTGCATTGCAGAAAATCCTTTAAATTTTAAGGAATTTAGAGCAGAGCAACATAAAAATCAGAAAAAATATAATCGGGCCTGTTTTAGGCTTTTCCTTATTTTTATAGTTTAGATGGTGATGAAAAATGACTTGCCATCTCCTCATTGGATGTGCCTTTAGAGAGAAATGCATCTTAACATATTACATAATGAAAGAGTTTTTGTTTTCGATTTGAATTATTTAGTTTTAAAGTAGCAATTTAAAGCTTTCTATATCAATTCATTGAGTTTCGGTTCATCATTGTGAAGCACTCCTATTCAAGTTTTCCTATTTATTTTATAAAAGCACAATGTTTTGTTGATATTGTGAATGCACACAAATAAAAGTAGACCCTTTACAGTCTCCGAATGATGTATTATTATCAAGAAAAAATGCAAGTGACCGCTCTGGCGCCTCCATGTCCTGCAAAGTGTGCTTCGGCTTCCACTCTTCACACAAACGATTAGATATGCACCTAGCACATTTATATAGTTCAAACATTTAAACTAACATTGTGATATGGTTGAACTGTTTATATCTATAGATTTTATTTTAGGCAAGTCGTGATGATCTGGGAAGGCTAAATTGATCAAACTCACTGTCAGCTATGATCAGCTCACTGTCTGCCGCTGGCTGCTTGTTCGTTACTTAAAGAAAAGAAAAAAACAACAACAACTTACATTTAACGAACCAAAAGTGCTCCAAACATTTTTTATAAATTAACTTTATAAAAAAACTAAATGAAATATAATCACTTTACCATTACATACATATATACCCCAAAAATTTTTTAAAAAATAAAATATGCATTATTAATCGAAACTCTGTAAATTTGTGTGAAAAGCAATAAAAGGAGTTTTACTGCCTCTAGTGTTCATTTCTTTTGGAAACTGCAGTGATATGTACTTATTGGTATGTATTTCGCGTCTCGCTAAAGAGTGCCCCCAGGTACGTTTACGCCATGAGACCAGGTAGGCTAAAGCAGGTATGAAGGATTTATGGATTCATAACAAGTTTCATGATATGTCTTAGCAGCAACACTAGTGCCATGCTTAGATGGAACTACTTTTGCTATAGAAATTGCAAATACAGGCTGAAACATAATGGTCAACAAAGATTTAGGGAGTATCTTAAAAACATAAAAGGATAAATATATTTTTCATATAGAAAACATTACAAGTAACATTCTGACAACCCAAACCGAGGACCTTTTCTCAGCATCAAAAAGTTGATTAGTGAAAAACAAGGGGAGTCCGCTTTTAGCTATTATGCCGCCCGCAGTTGGAATCAGTTTCCAGAAGAGATCAGATGTGCTAAAACATTAGCCACATTTAAATCCAGACTCAAAACTCATCTGTTTAGCTGTGCATTTGTTGAATGAGCACTGTGCTACGTCCAAACTGATTGCACTGTATTTTATGTATAAACATTTTCTAATCTTGACTGTTTTAAATTCATTTTAAATCAATTTTTATATCATTTTAAAAGTGCTGTGATGGTAAATAGAATGTGGGCAAAGAAAGACTAGTGTGTTGGGTAATCAGTTGAAAGTAGGACCTCTGAGTTCTATTTGTTTGGTTTACGATGGTCAAAGTAAGTAGGGGGTGAGGTAGTGGAATAGTTAGGTGTTTTGGAAGGTTTTTTCACTTAGTGCGGAAGACTTTGAACAAAGCTTGAGAATGTTTGTTTTTAAATTCCTTGTTTTTATTGTTGTGATTATTATTTTAATTCCTTGTTTTTATTGTTGTGATTATTATTTTAATTCCTTGTTTTTATTGTTGTGATTTTTTTTTTTAATGACTATTTCACTTTCTTTTATGTAAAGCACTTTGAATTACCACTGTGTATGAAATGTGCTATATAAATAAACTTGCCTTGCCTAGTAATTGCACTGCATCTTGTCAGAAATTAAGTAAATGTTTACCTGTGGCTAAGTGCGTAATTGCTGAATGGCATAGTAGATTTGTTTTTTCAATGGTTAATCGACACCATTAACTGCAAATGTTAGCATGTAACAAGTTAACAATTCGTAGAAGGCAAAGCATAGATTTTAAAAGTGCTGTAAACTTTTTTTTATTTTACTTTATTTCATAAAATGTCCCTATACCTGACAGATATCACTGAAATAGGTGTCCTGAGAAATCACACCCATCGCTGTGACAGTCCTCGGCTCTGTAAACAACAAAATTGTCAGGAGAGAGGCAGATGCATTTTTAGCCAATTAGAAATGCTCTCTGACTGTAATTTTGTTCAGGTTATTGACATGGGGTTGGTGGACTGATTGAAGGTTGGGGTTTTGTAGAAAGAGTATGTGGTTGAACTAAAATCGCCTACAGCACATTTAGGACCTGTTGTGTTTTGATAGTCCATAAAAAAGGAACACTAGTTTAAGCTCTGATCTTGCTATGCATGCCCCGTATCTCTGAGCAGCTGCATTCATGAACTTTTTATTGGATGCAACCTGCTTTGTGGAGACAAAAGGCCAAGCAAAGGAATGAGATAGTAGGCTGACAGATACCTAGGACTAATCCTTATATCTGCTTTCAAACATCAGCATGCTCTCGTGACCCGACACGTAGCCAGACAGACGGATATTCACAACAATGTCTTCCACTGATGCTGAAAATGTCATGGCTTTACTAGGAAAAGTTACAGAAAAGTATACAGAAGTCATATCAGAGAATGATAAACATTAAAACAGAATCATGTGAAACAAGTACAACACATCTTCAAAGGGACAGTCCACCCAAAAATCTATTTTTGAAAGGTTAGTGAGAATATTTTCTTAAGAAGAAAATGAAAGGCTTTGGTATTATCTGATTGTAGGCCAGTTTTTTTGGTGAATATTTGCATATCAGTTTCATGAAAAACACCTGAAAGGTCGTTTGTTGCACTGTCTGAAAACCGTAATAATCATCATAAGGAAGCACACTATTTTTGTTGTGACTGGCCTGCAGTGAGTTCAGCACTTGTTGTTGTGTTTTTTAATGCAGCGTTTATTTTAAATAGTTATTTTTAAAGAGACATCTCAAGGTAGAGTGATCTGTTGCATTCATTTGCATTCTGCAAATGTTGCATTCTGTTTCATTCATTCTCTGTCTTTCTTGCGCTTTTTCTAGAATAAATGTGCCCTGAATCACAGTGTGTGTGTGTGTGTGTTGCTACAGAGAATGTGTCCTGGTTATGGGTGCTCTCATATGCCCTGGATGCTGCTGAAAATTATAAATTACAATTTCTTAAATTAAAAATGAGGTCCGTATTGGGAGTTTTTTTTTTTTTTTACATTTGTTAGCATATCCCTAGTAATATATATTTTATAGTGTTATATTGCATGCTTAAATACTGTAAATAAACTAATACATTAAGTAAACATCTTAACTTCTGGTATTTAAGTCAAGTTATCCTAACTTTAAGAGGTTATTCATGATCTCATTCAATAACGGTGCATATACACAAATCTACCTACGAATGTTTTCAGGAGCAAAACATAATTCATCAATAGCTTTAATACTAAAATTAATTCAAGATATTTGAAAAATTCATACAAATATGCATATGCTCATTTAAAATATTCCAAATTCATTAACATTGAAATGAAGTTAAGAAGAAATTCATGTGTGTATGCATGTTGGGAATTTGGCAGAAATTAAGTTTTCTTCAGCTTATAAATACAAATAATCCTCAGAATCATTAGTGAATGAGACACATTCTTTCCAGGAATTATTCAAAAGTTTTGTTTTTAATGCAAAATACTTTTAACTTATTCTCAAATTAGAAAAATTAGATGAAAATAGCAGTTAAGAAGAATTTTACTTTAGAATGTTTCATGAATTTGGGGCCAGAAGCAGTAAACCTTTTTTTCTCCATAGCAAAGCACTTTTGTTTCTTGTGACAGAGGGTCCGCCTCCCCTCCAATCACTGTCGCCCCGGCCCACATGAAGCTTCACCACAGGAGGGGCGTGATAACGGAATGCTGCTGGCAGCGCGTGACGAGCCGCACTTGACGCTTATTGTGCCCTGTCACCGCTGCCATAAATCCAGCATCACATCTCTCCTGTGCTGAGCCAGCCTCCCCTTGTGCATCACAAACTGTCCTCGAGGTCAAGGTACGCTGCCCCATGAGGGGCCACCAGTAAGCCGTTGACTCCCTGGCCCAGCCAAGCGGGAACAGTCTCCTTTTAAGGGACCCTTTCTTTAAAATTCCTACAGAAAAATGTCAAGGACAGATACTAACTTTAGAGGCCTTGAAAAACATAGCAAGAGATCAGTGGGAGTCCTGGCTCACTTGCTGCCCTAGGTGACAACATCCTGTGACTTTCAAAAATACAATAACTTAGCAAATAAAAAGTAAGTCCAATATGCAAGCAATTGTCTTTTCTGTCTTTATTTACTCACCCTCAAGGAAGCCGATATATGTTTCTAGCCATTCTAAAGAGGCATCTGTGTATATTACAAGCCACAGGAACACAACCAATCAGATTTTTTTAAGTTAAATAGATTATACTGTATTTATACAAATATTTCTATCCATAAATGAATCATACAAAGTATGTCATTTTCACAAAAATATTAAGGGGATAGTTCACCTAAAAATGAAAATTCTGTCATTAATTACTCACCCTCATGTTGTTCCAATCCTGTAAGACCTTTGTTTATCATCGTAACACAAATTAAGATATTTTTTTTAAGAAATCCGAGAGCTTTCTGACCCTCCATAGACAGCAACGCAACTTACACGTTCAAGGCCCAGAAAGGTAGTAAGGACTAGAGGTCGACCGATAGTGGATTTTACTGATACCGACAGCTAGGTTGGACCACACTGGCCGATACCGATTAATCAACCGATAGTTTTCAAAATGGATACTGAAAGAAAGCTAGTGCTTTACTATTTAAAAAAAAAAACCCAGTAACAGTACTGAACCATACTTTGTAAATTAATAAAAATATTAATATTATTTACTATATTGATAATATAATTGCTACTGTTAAAAGAAGAAATAAAAAAATGTAGCCTATTAGTAGCTAATAGTGAATGTTGAAATGAACACACTAACAAGGAACAATACTTCAATACAATTATATAATAATAATACAATACAAAATACAATTTTCATTAATGCTACAAATGGACTCTTATTGTTAAGTGTTACCATTTAATTTCAACAGTCATGCTTAAAGATGGCCATCTTTAAATATCTACACAAGGCCATAGCATTACAATTACATACATATGGATATTGTATGTGTACTCACACATTTTTTAACACTTGATAATTATCTAATAAAAAAAAAAATGTATCACACACACACACACACCCATTAGACGCTTTGCGTTCAATTCAAGTGGCGGTCTAAAACAATTTATTTAATCACCAAACGGACATAAGTTTGCTTCAAGAATGAACAATGTGGCATAAATGAGTTTGAAGTTCGGTGTTTAAAAAAAACAGCAAGCGGAAAGAGAAATTGCGATCTATTACAGCTCTCTATATGAAGCATACAGACTTTATTAGAGCCACAGAAAGAAAAAACGTTTTGCTGAAAAATGCACAATACATAATTTATAGCCGAGAGTGAAGTCATTATGTACGATTTTGGACAAATATAATGTAATTTAATAGAAAACTATGTGAATTGCGCTCTGTTCCGCGGCAGGATTTTCTTTCGGCTGTATTTAAATGTGAGTCTGGAGTTTCCCGCTCTGTGCAGCGCGCAGTGTCACGTGTCAAAATAAACAACACATGCTGTCAGTGATTTCCGCCTCTAGAGGCCGCTCTCGTACTGTATAATGCCAGCAGACTCTTCTCAGCCACTTCAAACTGGAAAATTATCGGCGTGGATTTTTGCCGATAACCAATAGTTGTGGCAAACAACTATCGATGCCGATTAATTGGCAAAACCGATGAATCGGTCGACCTCTAGTAAGAACTTCGTTAAAATAGTCCATGTGACAACAGTGGTTCAACTGTTATTTTATGAAGCTACGAGCATACTTTTTGTGCACAAAGAAGACAAAAATAATGACTTTATTCAACATTTATTTCTCTTCCGTGTCAGTCTTCGACATGCGTTCATGAGTTCAATTAAATATCTTTACTTTTGTTCTGAAGATGAACAAATGTCTTACGGGTTTGGAACGACATGATAGTGTTTCTTGATCACCAAATCAGCATATTAGAATGATTTCTGAAGTAATGAAGTAATAAAATTGAAGACTGAAGTAATGACTGCTGAAAATGTAACTTTGCCTATGAATTTTTATGCATGTTTATGCATTGCCCACCAGATCGCATCTCCAACTATTATTCATTTCAGTGAGCGGCTCAACAGAACTCAGAGAACAACAAATTACACCTGTGGCAAATTAATGATAGAATAGAAACTATGTGTGGGCACGAAACATATAAAGTTGTTATTCTTATCAATAACTTAGAGTTAGAGAAGATTCTTTCTTCTATTGAAGTGATACACAGATGGTGTGAAAACTACTTATTACCCCACCCACACAAACATGAGTGAAAAGAAAGAGCAGCAGAAGTCTGTAATTTTACTTCCCCATATGGATTAATTACAGGCCAGCTCTGGAGACCTTCATGGCCTTTGTTTCTCCAAGGTCTGTCTTAATCCAATCATTTGCCTGGTTTTCAGGGCCCCCTAATTAATCTGGGACCAAATTAAGATGCTGATCTTTGCACAAGCCATGGTCATTGGAGAAGCAATAGTGTTTAATAAGCATGCCATAGGCCTGCCTCTCTGAGAGGAATTCGATTTGTTGAAAATGGTACTCTCTTGACAAATTAAAGTTCACACAGTATGTATCCAAATTCATGCATTCCTGATGTTAAAGTAAATGTCATATTTATCAAGAGCTGTTTGTGTATGGAAAATACACAAAACATTTCCATAATTACATTGCAATAAATTTGATATACACACAATACAATGTTTTGGAAGAACATTATGTTCAACAAGGTTGCAATTATTTGATGAAAAATACAGTCAGAAACAGTATTACTGTGGGAAATTGTTACAATTTAAAATAAGTGCTTTCTTTTATTTATTTACTTGTTTCTTTGTTTATTTTATTATTATTATATATATATATATATATATATATATATATATATATATTTTATAACGTACAAGTTGTGAATATTCTCGCGCTGATGCTTAAATGTCAATCCCTGATGCAATAAGCATTATGAAATATCTTCTGTATTCAATCATGTGATGGAAATTCACATTAATATGCAAGACAAAAGCATCAGTGTAAATCATTTAGCATCTCAATACATTTTTAAACCTCCCTTCCAGCAAAGAAAGAATAACTCTGTAATTGGATTTGATATCACCAGATTGTATTGGGTTATTTCAAAACATTACAAAAGGTAATGATTTGACAGATGATTCAGATGATACAATATAAACAGGGAAGCACATCAAACACTGATGCAAAAAGACTGGCATTTTAAGAAGTCAAAAATAGCAGTGAAGAAGCCAAGCTTTAAGTCAGTCACAGCTGAGTTTAACTTGCTAAAGGCGCAAGCATTTACTGTTAAAAAGTTGTAAATAAAACAAAGATTGTTGGAGTGCTTTTTTTTTTCAAGAAAATACTATTTTAGTTTTCGTACTTCAACATTTCATGTCTATTTTAATGTGCTACTTATTTCCTTGAAATTTGCAATTACCAATTTCTGAGTGAAAATCGTTTCTACATCTTTTATTTTCTTCAGTGTTGGCATGTGTACTGGATTTCAGTTGAATCATGGGATATCACACAAACCTTTAGTTTAAAACACCACAAAAGTCATACATAAAAACCATAAGCCAGCTATGCCGCGATTATTACCAACACGACTGTTCCTTCTCCTCTAGATAATCCTATTAGTGAAAATAATCAGACTAAAAACGACCGTAGGATCCTGGATTAAGAAGTATTGGTTCCCGGGTTAATCCTCTAGACTTAGCCTTTATGAACTCAAACGGGTCAAAAAGGTAACGGTGATTGCTTGTTATTGCACAAATTTGATCCCACATTACAGTTTAGGACTATCCCCGAAGGAGGCATAGTCAACTGCACATTGAGCGCAACCCTGTCATTATACTATCCAAATGAGGTACTTGACTTTCACATTTATGGTAGCCTGATAATGAAAGGTGCATGACCCACTGAGACTAACAATATGAGCCATCTTCAAACAACAGTGAACGGCCACAAACTGAACGGCATCACTGAACATCATCGGTGTCATCTGAAAATGACCAGCAGCTAGCGAGGGGAATGCTTAATACGTTCTGGATGATATTCCATATCATTATACAAAACAAATTCAATAAATATGCTAATAGCTTATGTGTAGGTGAGTGCACTCCACTTTTCTTTAAACTGAAGAGAAAACAGGAAATGGCTTGCACTGCATTTGTGGATATTTACATTTGCACCGTTGTTACCCCTGCCGTCCTGACCCTGGGGGATACTGTTTGTTTGTTTATATGAATTGTTGGAAATTAAAAGTTAATCAAGTGAAATAATTGAATGCTGTTGAGAGGCAAAGCGAGGGAGGGAAGGTACATCTGTGACATGGTTTTTCATTACTTCGCAAAAGCAGCGTTATCTATTAACAAAGGCATCCCCAATTTATACAACTATGCAAATGCTTGTTTCACTTACGACAAGTTAATGCCTGCTGATGTGCACATTGATTCATTTACTTTCAGCCACGTTTTTGTTGAATAATAGAATTGATTAACAAAATTGTCTTTGTAGGGTAGCATTAATACACATGGCAATAAATAGAATTTATACCATACATACTGTTCTAAAGTTTGAAGTTTGAGGCAAGATTAATAATAATAATAATAATTATTATAATTTTTTTATAATTTAGATTTTATTTCATTTCAAATGAATGATGTTCTTATGAACTTTCTTTATCATCAAATAAACTTACAAAAAAATGTATCACTGTTTCCACCATCTTCACAGGAATATATATGTATACATATATATACACAAGATATATGACCATATACCACAAAACCAGTCATAATGGTCAGTTTAAAAAAAAAACAAAACTGAGATTTATACATCATCTGAATGCGGAATAAATAAGCTTTCCATTGATATATGGTTTGTTAGCATCGGGAAATATTTGGCCGCGTTACAACTATTTGAAAATCTGGAATCTGAGGGTGCAAAAAAATCTAAATATTGAGAAAATCAGCTTTAAAGTTGTCCAAATTAAGTCTTTAGCAATGCATATTACTAATCAATAATTATATTTACATTAGGAAATTTACAAAATATCTACATGGAACATGATCTTTACTTAATATCCAAATGATTTTTGGCATAAAAGAAAAATCGATAATTTTGACCTATACAATGTATTGTTGGCTATTGCTACAAATATACCCCAGCGACTTAAGACTAATTCTGTGCTCCAGGGTCACACACACACATACTGTATATATAGCAGGGCTCCAAACTGCGACTAAAACAGTCGCATTTGCGACCAAAAATATTAATTTGCGAGTTAAGTTTTTGCTGAGGTCGCCAATGGCAACTGTGTTATGACTTGATTTTTTTTCCTGATTGTTTTGCGATCACATCTTTTATGTCCACGTACTAAACTGAGACGATGCACATCAAAGTTTTAATGGAAAAAGAGTTTCAAACAGTCCTCATCTCTGCCGAAATGCCTGCTAAACGCAGCTCAGTTGTGCAGCGCGAGAGATCAAAATGACGGAGACGTGCAAAGTGAAAGTGCAGAAAAGCAGTGTCTATTTCATGCACAACTTGAACAAACTTCAACAGGTAAAGCTGTCAGCTGTGTGGATATTGGCAATATTGTTAACAATTCTCGTTTATAATCATTACTAATATGGCTTCTTGTTATCAAAATCTTTAGTCTATATGCTGAGTTCTGTAAATGCGTGAACTTCATATTAGCCTGTTTGCAGCACACTTACCGTCCAGTAATCACAATAAGCTTTGTTACTTTTCAATAAACAAAGTATCAGCTTTAACATTCTGCCAAATTCATAACAAAATTCTTAAAATAAATACGGTTTTGGAGCTCTTTAATGCGGCAGGCGCAATCACTTTAGTGCCTCAGTTGAAGCAGCAAGTGAACCCTTTATATATTTCTCTATTATAGTATGAAATGAATGTGAATTAATATCAAAAGGTAGGCTATTTTATAAGAGAGCCTACACTTATTGAAATGTCTCATAACGCTCATTCTGTGTCAAACTGTGGAAATCTTGTAAAGCTTGTAAACAATGCCACGTAACAACACCTAACCACTGGCCATCCATAAGCTCATCAGTCAGCTAGAAAAATAATTATAAAGAGGAGCATTTTGCTATATTTATTCGCTCTTTAGGAGCCCAAACTAACACTGTAAAAAGCGATCAGTTGACTTTTTTTTTTTTAAATTGAGGAAACCCAGGGCTTGCAAAATTGCGGGGTTATTGCGTTTTCCAGTTGGGCTACCAAAATGTATCACTGCCCTGCCCAGCGGGCTAACTTAAATACTGTGGGTCCTTAAAAACCTCTCAATTTATTTGTATAAAATTTATGGCCATAAAAGTTTTAAATATGTTAAATGGTATAAGAAAAGTCTTAATTATAATTTCAAGAGGTCTTTCAGTTGGGGATGGAAAGACAAGAACCGCGATACAGCTGGATTAAACTTCAAAAGGCAATGATGTCACTGAATAAATATGAGTTTGGTGTAGGGAATATTAACAAGTCCCGCCCATTTGGAGCTGGCTCAACCTCCGGAGAATCTCGGAGAAGCCGCTATATTTGCTCCTAAAGCGCCAACTTAATGCATAATTAAAGAAATACATTAAGTGAACTTGACAATTCTGAGTTACACTGACAAATAACAGTTTGAAAATGTGTTGTTCACTTTTTATTTTAAGTAGGACCAACTTAAATTTATTAAATTGCAATTACTTAAAAGTTCTTATGGTCCATGATATTGGTACAGATTCTGTGTAATAAACAATTCTTTGTAACTGTATATTTCAAGTTGGAAAAGATGTTTAGTTCCCACTTTAAGTGAACCTTAGTTCCCAGGTCATCACAAGATGGATTAAAATGCTGATAAAGTCAAGAAAAGAGTAGACAAACACATGACTGACTGATTGAAATGTCAAAATGTTAAAAAAACAAATAAATAAAACGTGTTTATTCTGTGGCACCTAAAAAAATAATTTGGCGCCTAAGTTTTTTCTTATAGGAGCCAATGGCTCCTTACTAAATTTTTTTGTCTGGAGCCCTGTATAGTGCAGTTATTTTAAACTGTACTAATAATTCATAATCTTACTGTATTCTTAAATAAAGGCACACTTTGTGGAGCATAAGACTTTCAAAAACAATTTTAAAATGTTGCTGACCCCAAACTTTTCAATGGTTCTGTATATCTAAATATTATCAAATTAAACTAGCAATAAACAAACAAACGTTGAATTTTGCTTAATTGCTTTGCATGTATTTAAGCATAGATAGATAGATTTGTTCCTGCTTTAAACGGGAGAGTAGCATCTCAGTGGATCAAAACTGTACAACAGTAAGCAGGCAGATTTAATGTGCATCACATATGGAGAATTATTTCTGTATTCACATTTCAGGGCTGTGAAGAGACTTCCTTTGTACTGAAAGAGACTTTAAGCTTTCTTCTTTTTTATTTTCTACTTCTGTAATTACTCTAATTGGTATGTAATTGCTTTTGAGAAAAGGAATCATGTGCTGCTTTTAATGACTGAACTTAATACAAGAACATAATCGATGAAATTACCTAAGGGTGTTAATTTGTTATTGCATTTCAGCATAAAGACAATGCAAATGAAATCTGTTCTGATATTAGCGTGCTTCTAACATAACCAGTTTGAAAACATTCTCTAGCCAAAAAAAACAAAAAAACATTGTCATTACTAGTTTTTAAAACTGTAGCCCTTGTCCTATAGCTGCATGAAATAAGAAAACATTTGTAATTTCTTGGGTCAAAAAAGGTTTGCGATATATTTCTTCCTCCTCTGCAAATCACTCGCTGTGGTTGGTTGCACCTAAATCAGGCGTAAGGACATTTTCCTGTCACATATCACACATGCACACTTCAATAAGCAGACAGAACGCAGGTTAAAGTGTTCATATACAGGAAAAAATCAGGATAATGCACAAAAATCCATCGATCGGTTTATTCTTAAGCCATTTGTGATCTTACATTGATAAAGTAAAGTGGTTTAACACGTTTGCATGACCATGCAGATTATTAAGCAGCTGGTTTAAGAACGTGCATGTAAATCTACTCATGAAAGCCTAGGACCACTCAGTTCCAAAAAGAAATATAAAACCTGTGCCTATTGAAAGAAAACAAGACGGCAAAAAAATAAATAAATAAAAAATAAAAATAAAAGATTGAATCCAATATTTGGTGATAATACAGCATAATGAGATGTTTAGTTCCCACTTTAAGTGAACCTTAGTTCCCAGGTCATCACAAGATGGATTAAAATGCTGATAAAGTCAAGAAAAGAGTAGACAAACACATGACTGACTGATTGAAATGTCAAAATGTTAAAAAACAAATAAAATAAAACGTGTTTATTCTGTGGCACCTAAAAAATAATTTGGCGCCTAAGTTTTTTCTTATAGGAGCCAATGGCTCCTTACTAAATTTTTTGTCTGGAGCCCTGTATAGTGCAGTTATTTTAAAACTGTACTAATAATTCATAATCTTACTGTATTCTTAAATAAAGGCACACTTTGTGGAGCATAAGACTTTCAAAAACAATTTTAAAATGTTGCTGACCCCAAACTTTTCAATGGTTCTGTATATCTAAATATTATCAAATTAAACTAGCAATAAACAAACAAACGTTGAATTTTGCTTAATTGCTTTGCATGTATTTAAGCATAGATAGATAGATTTGTTCCTGCTTTAAACGGGAGAGTAGCATCTCAGTGGATCAAAACTGTACAACAGTAAGCAGGCAGATTTAATGTGCATCACATATGGAGAATTATTTCTGTATTCACATTTCAGGGCTGTGAAGAGACTTCCTTTGTACTGAAAGAGACTTTAAGCTTTCTTCTTTTTTATTTTCTACTTCTGTAATTACTCTAATTGGTATGTAATTGCTTTTGAGAAAAGGAATCATGTGCTGCTTTTTAATGACTGAACTTAATACAAGAACATAATCGATGAAATTACCTAAGGGTGTTAATTTGTTATTGCATTTCAGCATAAAGACAATGCAAATGAAATCTGTTCTGATATTAGCGTGCTTCTAACATAACCAGTTTGAAAACATTCTCTAGCCAAAAAAAAAAAAAACATTGTCATTACTAGTTTTTAAAACTGTAGCCCTTGTCCTATAGCTGCATGAAATAAGAAAACATTTGTAATTTCTTGGGTCAAAAAAGGTTTGCGATATATTTCTTCCTCCTCTGCAAATCACTCGCTGTGGTTGGTTGCACCTAAATCAGGCGTAAGGACATTTTCCTGTCACATATCACACATGCACACTTCAATAAGCAGACAGAACGCAGGTTAAAGTGTTCATATACAGGAAAAAAATCAGGATAATGCACAAAAATCCATCGATCGGTTTATTCTTAAGCCATTTGTGATCTTACATTGATAAAGTAAAGTGGTTTAACACGTTTGCATGACCATGCAGATTATTAAGCAGCTGGTTTAAGAACGTGCATGTAAATCTACTCATGAAAGCCTAGGACCACTCAGTTCCAAAAAGAAATATAAAACCTGTGCCTATTGAAAGAAAACAAGACGGCAAAAAAAATAAATAAATAAAAAAATAAAAATAAAAAGATTGAATCCAATATTTGGTGATAATACAGCATAATGAGAGGTTTTTTTTTTGCCAAATTTGGTGAAGTATTTTCAGAACAGCACAAGGGTCAATCAAATCTGGGGGAAAAATAAAATAAAATAAAATAAAAATTCAAAATCATAGCTCTTAACTAGTCCATGCAGATCTATAAATAATCCATATAATAATAATAATAATAATATTTAATGTTGAGTTGCAGCTTAAACAGTCAAAAAAGTCTCTGACAGCCCCTTTAAAGACCTTATGTACATAACCACCTGTAACTATGACCAAATGCTGTCACCACAGACATTTTCTGGCCACTTGTATGCTCACAGCTTGTAAGGAACTTCTGAAAATTCCACCTAAGTGAATGGCTCCTAAATTCAAATGTGCCCTCTTCTCAGCTCCACCTGTCAAGTACCAGTGCTGGCTGAGAGGAGAGAGATTTTGCACAGTGAAAAAGAGGCAGCCAGGTGGTGGAAAAGTAAAAAGCCATCTCTGAAAATCTCCACTCCCATGAAGGACAATCATTAAATTAAAGAATTGCCGAAGTGTGTGAAGGTGAAATAGAATGCTGTCCTTGTCTTCCATATGGGCACAGTTTTGTGTAATGCCCTCCTGGGATTCATTATGTATATTCATTACGAGAGGGGGAGGGAAAGTTTCAGCGGAGACCCAGCTGCCATGCTCCAACTTCTCCGCGGTGACCTCATTTCCTCCCGTCTGCAGGTGTATGGCTGGAAACACATGTCGAATGTCCTGGCCCGAAATCCTCAGTGGCCAGTGCTTACTCATTCAATTAGCCCCTTTGATGAAGTATACTATGTTGCTTAGCTCAGTAGACGGTTAAATCGCCAACAAAAACACATCCAGACTTTCCACTTCTGTGCAACCTCTAAATCTGTCTTACGTATCATTACTAACATCTGCATGCGGTTTAAAAGCTAATGTAATTTTCCTTGCACACAAGCTGCAAAAACATCAATTTAGAGGTGAAAAACTAAACAGAACGAAGACGCTTGAGTAAGGGAACATTTGCGCTAGGACTGCAGTGAAGTAAATGGCAACCCAGAAGTCTGCAAACCGAGCAAGGGTGGAATGAAAAAAGGATTTATTGCCCCAGGCACTCGTTGCTTAATTAGCTGTATCTAAAAACAAACAAATGGAGGAGGAGAACAATGAACATAATGTCTCTTAATGCTTCCTAACACCCAAGGATAACTTTCTGTGATACATCACTTCAGGCTCTGAGCACCTCTCTCTTTATCTGCAATACGTCAAGTCAAAACCTTAATCTTTCTGCCCACTGAACTAGACCGGTCTCTTTCCTTGCGCTGGAAGGCGATTGGTTCTTCTATCAGAGAAAGATGTTTTGAGGTCAGCCCTTCCTTTAGGGCAGATAAACCTGAAAACTGAGGTTTGGCTCACAAGGAATGAGCTAATACTAGATGGTGGTGAAGGGTAATACAACTAATAATGCCATGTTTAGAGACCAATGTAGAAAATACTAAACAGCAGGCAGCTTTCCACTGCTTGAGGGGAAATATCATTTGAAGTCAATTTAAAGTGGGACCCAAAAGTTAGAGTTCCTAGTGAAAATAATTATATTTAGAATTTTTTAACAAAATCTCCAAAACCCAGAAATAATTAATCTTAAACATGTGCTTGTTTTACAATTAGCTCAGTTGTTTGTTGCAGTAACTTGGCATAGTTCTTAATTATTTCAAAAGAAAAGAAAACAAAACAAAAGAAAAGACAATTATTGGTCTTTTGAGAGAAGGGTAATTTTAAAATTGTTAATATTTATTATAAATAAATTATGGAAGCTTGTTTCTGCAATAAAATAAAATGAGAAATAAAATGTAAAAAAAAATTAAAATAAAATAAAATAACTTGACTTTTGGGACTAGTGTAAATTTTAAATTAATTTGCTATAAATAAATGATAAAAGCTTGTTTCTATGGGATAAAAATAAAGGAAACGGTGACTTTTTTCACAATTCTGATTTTTTTTCTTGAAATTATAATACAATATAATATAATTTCAGAATTGTGAGATAACAATTTTGAGAAAAAAGTAATATATCGTGAGATAAAAAAAGTCACAATTACCTTTTCTATGGTGGACAGAAAGAAAGAAAGCAAGAAAGAAAGCAAGAAAGAAAGAAAGAAAGAAAGAAAGAAAGAAAGAAAGAAAGAAAGAAGAAACAAGAAAAAACAAAGAAACAAAACTTTTGGATGCAACTCTGTAATCTAACCTAACAGCATGTACATAAGTCTCATTTCTTACAAAAGTAATTATTATTCTTCCACCAGTCTCTCAAGTCTAGAGAAAAGTTGTTGATTCAACCCTACAGGAAACCCCTGCAATCCACCTGACATTATAATCTGGTGTTGTTTATATGGGTCACTGGCCAGTTTTCAGCCAGGCTCTGGATCAAAGGGCAGGATCAGCTGCTCCTGGCACTGCCCAGCTGGGTGCCACACACTTCCAGTTCACCAAAGGTCGCACTCTTGGCCAGCCCGACGTGTGCCGCCTCTACTAACGGGCATCCACCCAATGCCAACTGCTGAGTCGGTATTGTCATATCACAGAGTCCAGGTGGCTCCACCTGCTTGTTATTGTGGCTTGGATGATTGTGAACAAGAGCTGATTGTGTCCAACATCACACCTGCGGCGTCATTCACCTGTTCGCCTTCCATTAGCATAAAACCAATTTATGTAAAGATATGCAGCATTAGGCTGTCAATAGAAAGGCTGTTTGTGTCCAAACAATGAGCTTACTGATATTGACAGATCAAAATAAATATCTGTCTAGCAAAGACATTATAATCTAGTGTACTCACCTCGACAGTGGACTCCTTCATCAAAACCATCCTCACAGTCTTTCGCCCCGTTGCAGAGCTTGTTGAAGTGAATGCACTTTCTCGTCCCGATGCACTGTATGTGATTTAGAGGACATCTGACTATCACCTCCACCTTACCTAAAGAACAGAAAATAATGATGGTTTGCATACACGTCTGGTGTGATTTTAGCTAAAGCATATCATCCACACAGTTTCACTGTATTGTCAGTAATTACTTTAATAACTGCTAAGACAGTTTTATGTAAATCTACGTGGTTCAGACAAATGTCACTTGCTTTAATTTGCTAAGCTTTGAGGGATGCAAATGAAAATGGGAAACAATCCAGTTGATTGAATTCAGCTTAAAATGCACCGCCAGACTCAGAATGATTTCATTTTGTGGCAAAAACTTTCCTTCAGCACCATTTCCTGTCGGTGGTTCTTTAGAGAAATGCTAATAGAATGGTTACCGGTTTCTCATTTACAATTCAACCTTCCTCTTTCCTATCCTAATGAATGCTAATTTAATTAACATCTTAAAGCCATTACATCTCTTACTGTAAAAGTAAAGTTCTGCAATGCAATGAGGTTGCAGAAATACTAAGTAGAAGCAGAAATACTAACAAAATAGAAATTACTAATTACTTATTATGAATCTGCAAGGACGGATTAAATTGATCAAAAGCGACAGTAAATGTAATGTTACAAAAGATTTCTATTTCAAATAAATGTTGAAATCTCTCTTGAATGTCTCTTGAACTTTCTATTAACAAAGAAGCCTGAAAAAAATGATTAAGCAGCAAAAATGTTCACAACTTTGATGATAAAAATATTAAATGTTTCTTGAGCACCAAATAAGCATATTAGAATGACTTCTGAAGGATCAATGTGATACTGAAGACTGAAGTAAAGACATCACAGAAGTAAATTACAATGTAAAATATATGAAAGTAGAAAACAGCTATTGTAAATTGTAATGTTTCACAATACTACTGTTTTTTATATGCAGTGCACACACACACACACACACACACACAATGCAATAGGTTTGCAGAGCCTTATACTTTCTATAAACTATAGGTTCTGAATAGAAAACCATAAAATGAAAAACGAAAAAAAAAAAATGAATTTAACATTTATAAAATTAAATAATCAAATATTACACAATAATTAGAAACAATATGTAGCCATAAGCATGTAAAAACTCTCCAGAAACAACATTATTCAGACATTTACAAAGATAGCACTCCAGATAAATAATGAAGCTCACTAAAACAGGTTGCATACAATAAATGATAGCATTGCTGTAAATAGCCCTTTTCTCCATTAAAAAAAAATACATCAACAGTCTGTAAACTCAGCCACAAATGCAAATGTGTTTACTTGAAGGCATTACTCTGTACAGTAAACAGACGTTCGCATGTAGGCTACGCTACTAAGCTATTCTGAATCACTCTGTGTGTGAGAGAAAGAGAGCACGAGAAAGAGAGAACGAAAGAGAGAGATGGAGCCAAAGCCTCAGAGATATCTATTGACACGGCTGCACCAAGCAGCTGTTTAAAGATTCATGAGGCACATAGGTGACCCTCATCTGCTTGAGCAGCCACAAGAACACATAAAACACGTCTAAGTGAAACATCGACTTCCATCTCGCACACTGTGAATATGTCACATTGCACCTTAACTACATTGGTATCAATTACCATAACTGCAACACAGCCACTTAGCATGAGATTTATAGCTCGTGTGACAGGACCTCTTACAAATCTCCGGAGTCCCAGTTTCCTCCGAGCTCTGATCCTACACCACTGAAAACATCCTCCGGAAGAGTCGAGGTTATTCATCAGCTTTCATTTAGACTTCATAAGATAAAATGACGCTGTAATTAAGGGGGTCGTTTAATGGGGGATTGTCATCCCTTAACGTATAACAAGCTTATGATTTATCCTCCGATGCACATTTATGCTTTTCACATTTCACGAAAGAATCTATTTGTCTCGCAGACGTTTTCCTTTTACTTGGACATGGAAATGTGCCGAAACTTTTTTTTTTTCTATAGACCACCTCTTTCCGAGCCCCAAGGATATTCTAAATTAGGGAAAGTCAAATGTAAGTGACCTCAACTTCGCATACTCATATTTCAAACGTGAGTACAAAAGGCAGGCTAATCAACCTCACAACCTCGTGGCTTTTCTTCAGAGAGCTGGAGGAGAAGATACAGGACAGGCTTTTCAATTAAAACGTCATTTGTTTCAATCCTTGGTCATACACTCAACTCAGCAGATTTAACAGTGTCAGTGGGATTTTGGGGCCCAAATATGTTGATTAATAGCCATGCTAATTTTCAATTAAAACTGTACAGATATACTGGCAAACATCTCTCTAATTATGCATTCATGAGGCGCTTTTCCATTATTCATGAGTAAATACAGCAGCAAAACAATCGAGGGGCCCATGTCACATGCATTGCTCTGTTAACGCAGTGGAGTGAGGGGCTGTGACAAACTGTGATTATCCTAATAAAACTGCATTGTCAAATACAGAATCATTCCACTCACAAACTGATTGGAGACTAATCTAATCAGATGAGAGGGAGAGATGAATATTCAGGAGTTTCAGATGCACCGTGCTGGATAACACAGATGGCGTCTGTGCAGTTGAGGGATGATAGGAAATTATTTCTCTTCACCCTGTACCGAATTAGAAGTCAGATAGCACTCATGGTGAAACATCCTCTATCATGAGAAAACTCATGAAAGTGGAGGCGGATAACACATGCTTATCGTACTAGCTAGCATGTAGGAGAACTGTCAAAAAACAAAAAACAAAAACAGCATTAGAATTTGGATATGTTTGGATAGTGAATATGTTGTGTACAATTATGCCTTTGGCATTTTAACTTACATGTCTTGTAACGTGAAAAGCTTTGTGTTTTTAAGAAACAAATCCAGCATTAACTTTAAACCATCCCTTTGAGCCAAAACACCAGTCCATAATTCAGAATAACTCATCGTCCAGTGAAAAAGTCCATCTCCTCTTGTCCTCTCATCAAAATCCACCAACATATTTGTTTAGAACAGGTTTCACTGTTTAGAGCTGTTTTTATAACAGTGTTGGATCTGTGCATATTTCTCACCTGATTCACTCAAGACAACTGTTTCACTGGAGAAATCAATATTATGGATAGAAGACTTGTATTTTAGCCAGAAGCAACTGTTTGAAGTTAAAAACATCTTGATGAATTTATTAGAAATATGGAGCGTTTTATGTCAGTTGATGAACTAATGAACTTGTGGATTACTGTGATGCTTTTATCAGCAGTTTGAACTCCCATTCTGATAGCACCCATTCACTGCAGAAGATCCATTGAAGAGCAAGTAATGTAATGCTAAATTTCTCCAAATCTGTTCTTATGAAGACTCATCCACATCTTGATGGTTTGAAGGGGAGTATGTAAATTTTCATGTTTGGGTGAAGTATTACTTTAAAAAGTGTGCATAGCCCAATGTTCTGTATGTCTAGTTCAAACTAGTGCACTTTTCCCCAGCTATTTGTTTAATTGGCATGAGATTTGTTACAGGTTTCACTCTACGAAACAAATAAAACAAATAGCTAACTCCATTTCAGGTCTATGCATACTGTATAATGCATTATAAAGTAAGGCTGAAGAAGGCTGAAGTTCTAAATTGCTATTCAACCTCTGGTGGTAAAGAGGAGCTAGTCTAAAATTGGTGTAATTGCACTGATACCTTTTCCTATATATATATAAAAGCATTTTAAGTTCTCTTACAAATGCACACATTATCTCACTAGAATTCATTACAGTTCAAGGTCTTCTGCTATGCCAGCTGTCTGGCTCTGGCAGTAAAAGGCCTTCAGGATGAAAATGTAAATACGAGCCTCAATTAGTTGCCCAAAGAAACCAGGAGTCTCAGGAAATCAAATGATTTGGGCTGAACAATAAGCATACAGATGGAGACTGTACTCCTGCTCCATACAAAGTAGGGCCTCCACAAGTGAACAGCATTTCGTCCTTTTCATTAACTTGCTGGAATGGCTGTAGTGTCACTTTAAAGATAGTCCACTGCCAAAATAAACCATTCCCCTTTCCTTCACATATTGCTTTTAATTAAAAACCATGGTGATATTTACCCACTTTTCTCAATGTGAAAGAAGAGAGATCAGCTGGGAGTTGCTAATCCATCTACTTAATGTGTAACGAAAGGCTTTCATATGAAATCATCCATTCTGCCTCTTTAATCAAGGAATCTAAAATAATGAATTCTTTGAGGAAAATGATTTTAAAAATTTCATGGCAAGCTCAAGGGTTGACATAATGCCAACATTTCAGTAGTCAATTCCAAAACCTGTAAAATTTCATTCTCAATGGCAATTTTGAAATCACAGAAAAAACTAATATGATTAGTACACCTGAAAATAATAGTAATTTACGTCCAAAGAAAAAAATAAAACAATAAAAAATACAATTAAAAAAATTAGAAAAAATAATATCTGAAAACATTGAAATAACCCTATTTTAACCCATGCATTTCTGTATAGCAACAGTGGATGTTAAATGGGCAGTCAATTTAAATGGTGGACAAATTAATAGATTAAGAGTGATACATCTTACCTAATACAGCAAATACCGACTATCCCTTATTCTGAATGTAAATCCTATGTATTGCTGACATTGTATCTTAAACTCCCACATTAAACGCTCCTAAAGTAATTTCTTGTTTACGGTAAGAGTGTTTTCCTCTATCCTCATTTCTGAAATTACTTTTTTCTCTCCTACACACAGAGTCACTCAGACACGGTATTTATTTTTCCTCCCTTGCTTTAGGTCAGTGACATTTGAAATGTTCAGTGCACTGGCATTCGAGAAAGAAAAGC
Organism: Onychostoma macrolepis; assembly: GCF_012432095.1. Classification (NCBI taxonomy): domain Eukaryota; kingdom Metazoa; phylum Chordata; class Actinopteri; order Cypriniformes; family Cyprinidae; genus Onychostoma; species Onychostoma macrolepis. Next base: position 11,574,747 of record NC_081163.1, read on the forward strand.
CAGTTTAAAACTGACCTTGGACAGGAAAGCAAACTGTTCGCAGTACATGAGGTCCCTGGGCATGCCTTTTGAGCTCCACTTTCACCAATATCTCTCAGAACCAAAGAAAAGCCTCAGGTCCAATAAAAACACAAGCCAAAAGACAACTCTACAATGGTTATTCCTCAAAGACAACCCTATGGCTCCATCCACGGTTTATGTGCTGTCTATTTTTCACAAGAGAGATATCATATGGGCCTCCATATGGGGTTCTCATAGTTTGAGGCCTCAGTATGGTTATTTAATCATCATACAGCACAAAAGCACAAGCCCCTAGATGCACTGTTCATATATATGCAAATAAGGCTAATATTTTTGTTGCAACACTTTAAAGTGATTTAAAAGAACATATATCTCCTCAAAGCTTGAATGAAAATGAGAAAATCAAACTTGCTGGTCACCTTTACAGCTATGAAAAGAAACAGAGCACAATAAAAGCCTTTTTTTGCCTGGCAAGAAATTGTAGATGATGGTATTGTATGTGTCACATACTATATATTTAGCTGCCTTTATTACACACTCTGACCCTCAACTCTTTTTCACTGTTTATTTTAGACACACTTCATGTAGTACTCATGTAGGTGGTGCGCAATGACTGTTGAGCAAAGAGCTTGTTTGCAATTACGTGATTCTGATGACGCTCAAAATTCAGATGGAGGGCAGGAAATGAAAAGCAGAATGGATGAAATGGAGGAAAGTCCGTACTGTACTGGTTTAGACCCTATTACAAGAGAAAGGTATAAACAGAAAATCACAACATATGTTGGAATTGATCCTTATGTTATGAAGAGGAGCAATTTTTCAACTAAATTGAAATACTTGCCTGCCACCGAGGCGATGGATACAGGCTAAGCAACTAACCCTGATTGCAAACAAGCTATTTCAAAAGTGAATCCTGCATTTATATGAGGCATGAAGAAATCAAGAGTTTGGAAACCACCAGTGACACCAGCAACCAACAACTACCTGATCGGCTGAGAAAACAACAGTAGCTGATGACAGACAAATCATAAAAGCTGTGAAAATAAATCCTAAAAGACGTGTCTGTAAAATCACCAACAACTTCCAGAAAGCTGGGGTGATGCTTTGACAATCTACTGTCATCAGGAGACTTTGACACAGAATAACAGAGGCTACACAGCAAGATACAAACCTCTGACCAGCTCCAAAAATAGAAAGGCAAGATTAGAGTTTGCAAAAAAGCACAAAGGTGAGCCAGAAGAGTTTTGGAACTGTGTTTATGGACCGATGAGACAAAGATGAACCTTTATCAAGTGATGGGAAAGCAAAATGTGGAGAAAAAGGAACTGCAATGATCCCAAGCATACAGCCTCATCTGTAAAGCATGGTGGAGGTGGTGTCATGGCATGGGCATGCATGGCTGCCTCTGGAACAGGCCCTCTCAACTTTACTGATGACTTAATGTATGATGACAGTAGCAGATTGAATTTGGAAGGGTACAAAAACATCTTTCCTACCAATATTCAAGAAAATGCAACCAGATTCATTGGGAAGTGCTTCATATTGCATCAGGACAATGACCCAAAACACCCTGCCAGTTCAGTCAAGGAATTTATCAGGGCAAAGAAATGGAAAGTCTTAGATTGCCCAAGTCAATCTCCAGATTTAAATCCAATTGAACATGAATTTCACCAGCTGAAGAGGAAAGTAAAGGCAGAAACTCTCCACAAACAAGCAACAATTGGAATTGGCTGCATTAACCCTCTGGGGTCTGAGGTCATTTTGGGGCCCTTGAGATGTTTTGACATGCCCTGATATTTGTGCTTATTTCAGCTACTTAAAACATACTATTGACCAACATGTAATTTTTTTGTATTCAGCACAAACTGTGCTACAATAATATGTGACCAAGATGGATGTACATGTTTGCATTTTTTAGAAAAAAAATATTATGCGTGGTTAGTAAGTTTTGGGAAAAAAAATGTAGCTGAAATAAGGCCTTAAAACCCACACTAAATAGTCCTGAACAAGACTTTTGAGTAATCAGTCTTGTAGGCTAGAATATTTACTTCAAAATTATGTGAAAATCATTCTGCTTACTCATTCACAGAAAACAATATATTGATTTAAAATTTTCAAGACATGTTTTGTGGTCGAGGGTCTATATGCGAGGGAGTGGCAATGGCCATGAATATTAAGTGAGTCTCACCTGAGAGACAAAGGGCCCTCCTAATGGCCCCTAATGGCCCATCAGTGTGACTGTGACTGTGAGGCAGGTAAGAGAGAATGTGAGGAGACTGAAAAAAAGGGTTTTTTAAATTATTTGTATTTTATTTACAACACAGTATAATCAAAACATACATAATGAAGGTCAAAGACACATTATTGTGCACACTGATCTAACCACAGAGATGTGAACAGACTTTGAGTCATTCCTGCAACAGATTCTGTTCAACAAGTGAAACAAGTAAATCATTCCTAATATTTATGTGTGTTATTTAAGTGTTTCTACTTCTTTCCATGGATTCAAGAAGAAAAAAACAATCAGTAGAAAAGGAGCTTGTTTTAACATAGAATATCAGTGTAGTTGAACATCTGATGTTGGTGCAGCGCTCTCAGAGGAAAACAGTTTGAAGAGACATCAGGATACATCTGGTGCTGGTATCTGATTCAATAAAATACAAACAAAAAAAACATTTGTGAGCATGTTAATATCAGGAACATCTGTATATATATATAGGTTTTGCAGCCATAGACTCACACATGCTTTGTACTATCATAAAAAAAGAGAAAGAAATCTTATATCTGAGAAACTAATTATTGTTTAGCACGTTATTAAAATCTATTTCTGAACAGAGTAGGCTATTAATAATAAACATGTACTAAACATACTTAGACTCGTAGCATTCATCATGTTACAGTGTACACTCATATTACTTTTATTGTTTTATATAGAGCATGAAAACATCATCGCGCCAAATTTAAATACAGTGAATTGCCCCTCATATTAAAAATGTTTTACACGATTTCAAACATTGTAGTCAGGAATTATAGTTTGGGAAAAACCCAACTATGATTTTGTAGTCATATAGTCTAGTATGTATGATTTTATAGAAGCCTATGATATGATTCTGTAGTCACAGACTCAAGCATGCTTTGTACAATAAAAGGATGTACTTTGTACTATAAAAATGATATTTTATATCTGAGAAACTAATTATTGTTTAGCACGCTATTAAAATCTATTTGTGAACAGAGTATTAATAATAAACATGGTCTAAACATTCTTAGATGCGTAGCATTCATCATGTTGTCGTTTGGGAAAAAGCCAACTAACTGTTAGTAAATCTTTTCAAGTTTATGTCACAATAAAACGTTAACTAATGCAAAAAAGAAACATTACTTACTCATCAGATTGATCTCCTCTGCTGGATGAAATCGTGTTCTTCTTTCGAGGGAAATCCTTCCTTTACTCAGCGCAAACAGTAACAGTAGCCACGATGAGGATCTCTGCTCTTTGTTTGTGTTGGGCGTTTGCACGTGCGCACGTCCCACGCGGCTATTTACATATGAACGGCGCGAGCTGCGCGGGGGCGGGGTCACATTAGAGATAATGAGTCAGACGGGAAAGATTGAACATGGTGTTGGTTTCATACGGATTACTTTATCACAGAATGTTTGTTTTCGATAAGACTCCATTTCAAAGTAGATACTTCAAGCTTTCTATAGATATAACTCCCATGTCTCTGTGTTGAGTATTTGCTGAGTTACAGTTCATTTTAGTGACGCGTTTCTAAAAACAGTTCGCGGAGACGGAGAAGACAGAGAGCACACCCTATTTGTTTTCTTTATTCTTCAAAAGCACAAAGTTTAGTTGTTATTATGAGTGTATACAAATAAAAGTAGACCCCTTACAGATTCGAATGGTGTATTGTTCTTATCTGTACGATCAAAAATGGCAGAGTAATTCAAGCTCATTTCGGCCTTATCGGGAAAATCTGCATCAAAACGCGTATACGCGTTTGTCGACCCCAGAGGGTTAAAGGCTGGGAAAAGTATTTCAAAGGATGAGACCAAGAGTCTGGTGATGTCTATGGGTCACAGACTCACTGCTGTGATTGTGCGCAAGGGATCTGCAACTAAATAATAGCTTTTAATCTTTTATATCTTCCTTATGTTCAACTGTCCCAATACTTATGCTCACATCAATGAGTGGGATGAACTCTAAAAGTGATGTTCTTTTTATTTGCTAAAACATGTGTGTTGAAACGGCTAATAATAAAATATGACATTCTGTAGTTTTGTCTGATATTCATCTTTTCATCATATTTGCAAATGTCTTGACTCCACAGCCAACAGAACAATTTTGTCTTCACTGTTCCAACACTTTTGGAGGGCACTGTATGTACAGGGTATGTAGCACGTAAAGCAACTTTTATTGAAATTCTGAATTTATTATAGTCTAGAAAGTGAGAAAATAGCACTTCTATAATCACTAAAAAGCTGTCACTCACTTTAATTTATCGCAATCTCACAATTTCCATTATAATCAATGAAGTTCTACAAACTGCAAATATCTTATTTACATCGTGTGGCATTTAGCATTGAGTGAATTCTGACTGTCTCATACTTAATGCGCAAGAGTTGGCAGAGTTATCTTATTTATATACTTCTTTAATATCTTATTATATCTTATATTAACCATTTACACACACGAGCATTATACAACTCGTCTCCTCCCGACTGCAGACTCAGGCTTAAAAAAAATCACTTTTTCCTGCATTTTTCCCCCCTTACTAACAACAAATTTTCATACACGATAAAAGCTCCTTGTGGTTTCTCGGTTTGACCGATTTGAGCATAAATAAACAAAGCAAATCATAGGTATTTTGAGTTTCTGCTAGCGATTCCTAAATAAAATAAATCACTTCCTGCCCTCCAGCTGCATTTCGTGCCACAACAATGACGTCATGTACAAACAACCCATTTCCCTCTCCACTTCCTGTGTACTAATATGTTCAGATGTACACTATGCTGTTTAGTGCAGTGGCCCAGTAGTACGCATAGGACTAATTTCATTGTGTTGTGATAATGTCGCTGTGTTGTGGCATGTTTCCATTGTGTTGTGATAATTTTGTTGTGTTGCGGCTTGTTTCCGTTGTGTTGTGCTAATGTTGTTGTGTTGTGCCTTGTTTCCATTATGTTGCAGCTCGTTTCCATTGTGTTGTGCTAATTTCGCTGTGTTGCGGCTTGTTTACATTGTGTTGTGCTAATTTCACTGTGTTTGAATGATTAGTCAACATTATCGATAATGTCGACAATAAAAAATTGTAGACAAATATTTTTGTTGCCGAGTAGTCATTTGATCTCATATGACCTAATGTAAGAGCCTGCAATAATGCAGTTTGACCAGTGTGACGCTGTAGCGCAAGACTGTAATTCAGCTCTCCTGGATGCAATGCAAGAGAAGAAGACACAGCGCTTCAGAGTAGGGCTGCAACAACGAATCGATTAAATCGATAAAAATCGATTACTAAAAGCGTTGACAACGAATTTCATAATCGATTCGTTGTGTCGCGCGACGCGAGACGTTTGATTATTAAAAAAAAAAAAAAAACTTTAGTTGAGCGCGGAGCGGAGTGAACACACTCGGTCTCTCTCGCTCACGGATGCTAGCAGAGTTTGGCGCCTCATAAATAAAAAACAAAAGTAAAAAAAAAAAAAAAAAAAAAAAACGAGCGGAGGTAGAGGAAAGATACATGGCGGAGGCAGAGAAATCCGTGCGACCCAAGTCATCCGAGGTGTGGGAGCAGGGCGGCGTTATGCGTATGGCAGAGTATGGCAGTTGCCATACCCTAGCCCAGTCAGGTGCTGTGAAAAATTATCCAAACTTGAGTCGCTTATAATTCGTTTTATTATTTTAAATCAGAGAGTTTTAAAATAGTAAACCAATTATAAGCATTAAAATAACTTGTCAGTAAAACTGTAACGCCATTGGATCATCGAGCTCTCAGCGAGACCTCGCACCTTCACCCCGCCTCCGTTCAGATTGACGCCGCGCACAGCCTGGAGAAGATGAGATCTCTGCTTTTTCGCAATGCAAGGGTGAATAAATAATTGGTGTTTGAATAGTACAGCGTTTTCTTTACTCAAACACTATGTCAGTAAAGGATAATGTTTTTGTGTGTTTGAAGAGTGGAGAAGAATTAGTTATTTGCTGTCTATATACGTTTTAAATATCCTGTGCATTATGTGCATAAGCGCTAATTTGAGATTTTGGCCAAGTGTATTAAACAAGAAAAACTAAGCGCCCATATAGCTACAATCAAAGTTATATAACCTGTAAAGTTGATGAAAGCATAATGCACTTAATGCACTTATGCACTGCATAACAGTTACAGCCGTTCTAACGACAGACAAAACACCCCATCTCCGTCATTCTCTGGTCAAAACATTATTAACTCCATTTGAGCTTGATTTTCATATAATGTTAAGTGCAGGTGTCTGATACAATACCAACGCTAACGACGCAGTGTTGTTAAATTATTAAATTTTTTGCACCCCCCCCTCAGATGTAAAGCATACATGTGTATGTTTTTTGTGTTAGTCCATTTTTATTTTATTTTATTATTATTATAACAGCTCAGGGATGTTCAAGGAGCAACATGTTTGTGCACTTTCTAAAGATTTTAGTTCTGTTTTTGAATAAAGGGTTGGAAATGAATGCTTTTTTTTTTTAAAAATCTGATTCATCGATTAATCGAAAAAATAATCGACAGATTAATCGATTATTAAAATAATCGTTAGTTGCAGCCCTACTTCAGAGCAAACCAAAGTCTCTTTAAGGCAATCTTTGAAACGCCTCTCGGGCATGCAAGTGCAGCTCCTATCTCTTTGAATGTGGAAACTTCAAATTCTCCAAAACTGGTCGCCAAGCTTACGATTAAATTTCATATTTGAAATCACCAATGAAATCTGACAACAACTCTATCATAAACGTTGTTTATTTTGCTCAATTCACGTTTAAAAAAGCTTATTTCTCAGGTTAGACCAGCCAGTGCGCATGCGCAGTCCTAGGCGCAAGTCTCAGAGCGCTGACTGTTTCTATAGCAACCTGGACTTCTAACTGCAGCTGCAGTGACGTGCTGACTTTACCGATTAATTTCAATTTTAATTTATTTAAGGGACCGTGCTCATTAATCAACAGTATACTGTAAATAAGCCAGAGTTAGCCTCAATGGCTAATTTTCATCTGTTGCCACTTGCCAGATTTTAAAAAGGCAACCTAAAAATCTAAAATACAGTAAATTATCACACATACACATACAATAGCACTTACAATTACATATTAAGGATAACAATGGCAGTATCATAAAGAGAGAGAGAAAAAAATGACACATGATTACAAATATGACTTGCTTTTAACAATTTCTGTAATTTATATTTAAATGTTGAATAATTTGTACTACTCCTTAATTCAGTTGATAGAGTATTCCAATAATTAATGGCTCTAATTGAAAAGACTGACCGTCCAAATGTTGTACGCCAAACCAAATGTTTAACATTATCAAAACTCATTAAATTATGTTTTTTAACTATATTGCAATAATGATAACTATTAGTCCTCCTATCAAATATTTTAAGCATCTGTTTATAAAGAGATTCAATTGATTTTAAAATGGTTGTGCTTGCTTGTGACCAACTAGTAAAACAATATGTAATATGAGAAAAAAAATCATCGAGTGCATGAAAAGTTTTGCTGCTTCTATTGTTAAGCATGGTCTTATATGCCTGAAGTTTGCCAAATTAAATTGAATAATTTTGGCTACCTTTTTGGCATGCTTTTGAAATGTCAGTTGGGAATCTAAAATTACTCCTAAATATTTAAAATCAGAAACAACCTTTTCTCCTTTAACAAATACATCAGGATGAGGAATCACTGTCGGTTTTTGTGAGAAATACATACAAACAGTTTTACTTATATTCAAATGTAAATATGAGTTACTCAGCCAATCTGAAACATGGACCAATACTTCAGTTAAAATGTTCGCTGCTTGTTGTTTGTTTTTAGCATGCACATATAGAACTGTGTCATCAGCATACATTTGAATACAAACCCGATTCCAAAAAAGTTGGGACACTGTACAAATTGTGAATAAAAACAGAATGCAATGTGGAAGTTTCAAATTTCAATATTTTATTCAGAATACAGCATAGATGACATATCAAATGTTTAAACTGAGAAAATTTATAATTTTAAGGGAAAAATAAGTTGATTTTAAATTTCATGGCATCAACATATCTCAAAAAAGTTGGGACAAGGCCATGTTTACCACTGTGTGGCATCCTCTTCTTTTTATAACAGTCTGCAAACGTCTGGGGACTGAGGAGACAAGTTGCTCAAGTTTAGGAATAGGAATGTTGTCCCATTCTTGTCTAATACAGGCTTCTAGTTGCTCAACTGTCTTAGGTCTTCTTTGTCGCATCTTCCTCTTAACATTTCCTTGCGCCGAATGTTTTCTATGGGTGAAAGATCTGGACTGCAGGCTGGCCATTTCAGTACCCGGATCCTTCTTCTACGCAGCCATGATGTTGTAATTGATGCAGTATGTGGTCTGGCATTGTCATGTTGGAAAATGCAAGGTCTTCCCTGAAAGAGACGACATCTGGATGGGAGCATATGTTGTTCTAGAACTTGGATATACCTTTCAGCATTGATGGTGCCTTTCCAGATGTGTAAGCTGCCCATGCCACACGCACTCATGCAACCCCATACCATCAGAGATGCAGGCTTCTGAACTGGGCGCTGATAACAACTTGGGTTGTCCTTGTCCTCTTTAGTCCGGATGACATGGCGTCCCAGTTTTCCAAAAAGAACTTCAAATGTTTTCTGGAAGTATTCCTGAGCCCATGTTGTGATTTCCATTACAGTAGCATTCCTGTATGTGATGCAGTGCCGTCTAAGGGCCAAGATCACGGGCATCCAGTATGGTTTTCCGCCTTGACCCTTACGCACAGAGATTGTTCCAGATTCTCTGAATCTTTGGATGATATTATGCACTGTAGATGATGATAACTTCAAACTCTTTGCAATTTTTCTCTGAGAAACTCCTTTCTGATATTGCTCCTCCAATTGGTCCTCCAGCTGTTCCTTATATGTACATTTAACTTTTCCGGCCTCTTATTGCTACCTGTCCCAACTTTTTTGGAATGTGTAGCTCTAATGAAATCCAAAATGAGCCAATATTTGGCATGACATTTCAAAATGTCTCACTTTCAACATTTGATATGTTATCTATATTCTATTGTGAATAAAATATAAGTTTATGAGATTTGTAAATTATTGCATTCCTTTTTTATTCACAATTTGTACCGTGTCTCAACTTTTTTGGAATCGGGTTTGTACTAACAGATGAACAGACTAGTGGCAAATCATTAATATACAAACTAAACAGGATAGGGCCCAGAATTGATCCCTGGGGAACTCCAATATTACAATTTCGGTACACTGATTGACTATTACCAAGACACACACTTTGCTTCCTATTTGCTAAATAAGAAGTCATCCATTTAATAGCTTCAACAGAAAAAAATTTAATTGTGAGCTTTGAAAGTACCACCTCATAATTCACATTGTCGAACGCCTACTTTGGATCCAAAAACACTGCTCCTATTACTCCACCACCATCAAGTTTAGATTTCATGTTCTCAAGAAGATAACAATTAGCAGTTTCAGTTGAATAATTAGAGCGAAATCCAAATTGCATTGAATGCAAAGGGGTATGTCCCTCATTCAAGTAAGTACTCAGCTGTTTTGCTACCCATTTCTCAGCCACTTTGGCAACTGTAGGCAGTATACTAATAGGTCCACCCCTAAAAATCGGCGTCACTATGGCTTATTTCCAAGCATCTGGGTAAATACCTTGCATAATTGAGAGATTAATTAAATGGGTAATAGGACAAGCTAAAATATCCTTATATTTAAAAAAAAAAAATGCAGTATCTAATCCGTATGCATCCTTCACTTTTGAGGCTCTAAAAGAACGTATAATATTTATTACTTCTAATTCAGATATTTCACATAATCTAAAAATTGGTTTATTTTGATTGATTGGACTACACACAATATCTTTAGATGAAAAGCTTTTAGACAGTTCTTCAACTGAATTTATAAAAACAAATTATTAAAAATATTTGTTAGCCTTTCCTGATCCTGAATTAAAATTCCATTTATTTTCAGTTCTATTTCACTTTGTCTATGGTCAATATTTCTTCCAGTCAATTTATTAAGATTTTTCCAAATCATCTTCCCATTACCCCTTGCATTATCAATTATTCTTTAGTCTTTCTTATATTTCTTACTACTTTATTTCTTAAGGATACAAAAATGTGCCTATCGTTATTATGTCCTGATTTAAGTGCCCTTTTCAGTTCAAAGTCTCGCTCTTTCATTTGTTGCCAAAGGGCATCATTGAGCCAGTGTAATGTCATTTTTTGTATAGATTTATTTTTAACCTTCCCAGTAAAAGATGATATTATTTTATTAATAGTTGTAAGAAACATATCGCTGCTGTTCCTAATATCTTCACTATGCAATAAACTTGACCAATCAATCTGCCGAAGGGCATTTTCAAAGTCATTAATTTAATTTTTTGGAATTCTCTGAACTCTACTATCAAAACGTTTTCTAGTGAGTTTTCGTGCCAATAATGTAATATTATGATCAGATATTCCCGTCAGAAGATTATATGTTTTCATTATTCTCTCTGGCCTATTTGTAAACATTAAATCTATTTGTGTCTGTGAGGAACTAGTCACTCTTGTTGGACCATTCACTAGTTGGATAAGATTAAATTTATCTACAATTTCTTTAAGTTTTTTTCCCATCTGATTTATTATCCCAATTTATATTGAAATCCCCCATAACTACTAGTTCCTTTTTCTGGTCACATTCCTTAAGGATTTTAGAAAATTGTTCATAAAAACTTTTATCAGCTGATGGTGGTCTATAGAGACAGATGATATTAAAAGACATTTCTGGTGACAATGATATGGGCCGTTTCTCAAACGGAAGGCTGCATCCTCCGGAGGTCGCATTTGTAGGCTGCATACGTCATCAAGCCTGGTTTATTTCAGTTAACTGAGCATTACATTTGCGAGTCAAAAGCATATTACAACAATTTACACTTAACTAAGAATAATGGTCAAATTTATAACTGTTAATATTCTAAAATAAGATCTTCTTTATGACGTATGCAGCCTACAAATGCGACCTCCGGAGGATGCAGCCTTCCGTTTGAGAAACGGCCACTCTCAACCCAATACATTCCAGTTCCGTTTCATGTGACCATTCAATAGGACAACATTTAATTCACTCCTTGACACAGACCAACAAACCTCCCCCTCTACCCTTATTTCTATCCCTCCTAAACACATTATATCCAGAAATATTTAATGCAGCCGTTGGGGAAGATTTTCTTAACCATGTTTCCGAAATACTTTTTGAAACAACACTGCAGATATTTAAATGTCCGCCTAATATTCCCTTTGGTTTGGAGCGTGGAGCCCATATGATTTTTGCATGATTAAGAGTTTTTAAAAAGATCGCTGGATTCAGACCTTTCTGTTTTTGTTGATATACACCAAACTGTCTGTCAAAGATCCTTAAGTTAGTAGCATCTAAGGCACGACGCAGTCACCATTTGAGACTCACCAACATCGACCAAATGCGAGCCAATTTGTCCCACATGGGCCTCCCGAACAGTAGATTCAGACGGCACCGAGCTAGGATGAGCACCCAGTGCATCCGCAACGAAGGGCGACACAATCCCACCATCCGTCGCCAGCACCGCCACCGAGGAGCTCAACTCACCGGCGCTGCCAACATCTCCTGCTCGCCCACGTCTCCCACAGCACACCGTCCACTCGCCGCTCCCGCATACGGTCGCACATGGAGATCCATCGGCCACAGCCAGGTGAGGTCCAGGGTTTAGTTGAATATCCTCAGCCATCAGTAGCATTATCATCAGATATAAGATAACTCGACTTGTTCGACTTGATTTCTTTCTTCTCTTTAAATATGTGCAACCTTTTTGTGGCAGGATGGCTTGACCGTTCTTTAAAATGGTTGCGTAATAACCATATAAATAAATAAACGTATAAATAAGCTTTCCATTGATGTATGGTTTGTTAGGATCGGACAATATTTGGCCGAGATACAACTATTTGAAAATCTGGAATCTGAGGGTGCAAAAAAATCTAAATATTGAGAAAATCGCCTTTAAAGTTGTCCAAATGAAGTTCTTAGCAATGCATATTACTAATCAAAATTAAGTTTTCATATATTTACGGTAAGAAATTTACAAAATATCTTCATGGAACATGATCTTTACTAATATCCTAATGATTTTTGGCATAAAAGAAAAATCAATAATTTTGACCCATACAAAAATGTATTTTTGGCTATTGCTACAAATATACTGCAGCGACTTAAGACTGGTTTTGTGGTCCAGGGTCACATATGATTAATGGAAAAGCAACTGTTTTTCAGGAAGAGAGGCTTGGTAAAATTAGTAAAATTATTGAAATGTCCGGCAGCACATATTGAGCGTTGCATTTTTCCCCAATCAAAACTATACGAGAGTCATGTCTTGGGTATTCTATAGTCTTTGAGCAAACGCAGCCGAACAAATCTGAAGCTGCTGCGTGCGCGCTTTCCTCTCAGTAACGAAATAAACACAACAAAAACTGACAGTGGTGTGAAAGCAGCAGTTAAAAACTCATCTGATAACAGCGATGTGGATGTTTGCACAAGCTCTGCAGTAAAGTCCAGTCACATCACGTCACGTTTATTTATATAGTACTTTATGCAATAGATAGCCTTAAATCAAGCAGCTTTACAGTATTAAACATGAAAAAAGTCAGTGTCGATTTCAGTTAGAATTACGACTTGATTTTCTGTTATAAAGCAACTCTCCAGTGTGGAGCTAGTTAGTGATAAAATATTTTTATTAGTGGGAAAAAAATATTTCATTAAAGTGATAATTTGGTTTGCAAAGATCAAAGCTTGATTTAGCTCAGGACTGTTTTGATTATCATAACCCTATAAGGTATTTTAAGAGAGATTATTTTGTGAATAAAATAGTTTATCCAAAAATAAAACGTCTTATCACTTACCTTTATTTTGTTTCTTATCCATACGACTTACAAAAGGAGATGTTAGGCAGAATGATGTGTCATTCAGTTACTTTTTCATATAGCTCATTACATGGTGAATGAGAGAGTTTCTCTGTTATCTATTTTGTGTGCCGAATATATATATTTGCATAAATTAACTGTATAATAATTGTAATTACATAATGACTTTGAAAAGCTGAAGTGATTACCATTGTATATTTGTTAGAATATGCATAACTCAACACAGTAAATTTCCCAGTGTTAAATCAACACCGCTTGGTGTACATATGGGTTGAACACCAGGAAATTTACTGTGAATATTTTAACTAATTGCAAAAGCTGAATAATCAATGTCTACTGATTAATCAGTGAAATAATCGATGATTAGTCGATTTAATCATTCTAATAATCGTTAGATTAATCGATTATCAAAATAATCGTTTGTTGCAGCCCTAGTTGCAGCTTGTTTCTGTTATAGCTTGTTTTCATTGTGTTTCAACTTGTTTCTGTTGTGTTGTGCTAATTTTGTTGTGTTGTGGCTTGGTCATAAACTTTGGCTTTCATTTACACAGAAGCAAAGCTGAAAATCTACAACTTTCCAAAAACCATAAGAATATTCTTTTTTTGCTTTGTAAACAGTGGTTATTTCCTTCAGGATTCACAAAACTAGTTTACATTCACTCATATAAACAAGGACTGAAGTAATCTGAAAATGTAACACCTTTGACTGAGCAGCCACAACCCTTGTGGTTATGTACAAACATGTCACTTGAATTCCTTGTTTCATGCTGTTTATTAGCTCTTTTAGCTATCGGCCTCTTGTTGATGCTCTTGGCAACAGTACAGCAATCCGTCAAGGTGGCGTAGGTGTTGTGGCATTGTGTATTTTTCCCTATCCTAAGAGAGAAGCATTGTAATTTCCCTTCTTCCTTTACTCTCAGAAGCTATATCTGCCATTTACATGGGGTGCAGAGTTGTACGTTTGTGTTCTTAAAGTTGGTTCCGAGAGGCAGTGGCATTCGTTCCAATGTCCACCTGGGTTTATCTTCAAATGTCAAAGAGATTAGCTTCAGGCCACACTGTCCACATCTGTTATCTCAACGTAAGGACAATTTCACATGCCCCCTCCCATGTCCATACACGATGTGTGGCTCTAATGAAAACGATTTATTGGATTTTAAAGACTAGGTGGTAATTTCAGATGAGGATGTGTTTGATTTTTAATGTCACAGATGACAGACTAATTAAGGCCTATGGATGATGATGATTATTTTGAGGCATTGCCTAGTAAAATGCTCACAGTTCAGATTTTTGCCCATGTATAATTTTCTGTTTACTTGTGAGCCATATTATTTGGCTGACTAAACAAATGTACTGTTGTTTAATTTCGTCAATGAAGATGACGACGAAAAATATTAGTTAACGAACCTTTTTTCTGTAACTAAGACAAGACAATGACGAGCTAAAACTAATATCTGATGGACACAAACTAACAATCTGAAACATTAGGGGCTTTCGCACCACGTAGTTGTAGGAACTAGCCAGCAGGGTAGTTCCTAGAGAAACAATTTCTCCCTCAGGCCATTTTCCTGGTTGCATTCGCACCAGTAGCAGGAACTCAGAAGCAGCTGACAGCGATGTCTTTTTGCATGGCATTAACAAACGTCAACAACCGGTGAATGGAGGACGCCATGATCAGATTTTTGTCGTGTGTCTTGGATTTCGTGATAACGGAGATGGAATGTAAATGCACAATTTACGCAGTTGCAAGAGCAAAAAGTTGGGCTAAGAGACTATGGCCTGGTTTCACAGACAGGATTTAGCTTAAGCCAGGATTAGGCCATAGTTCAATTAGGACATTTAAGTAGCTTTTATAAATATGCCTTAGATAAAAACATTACTGGTGTGCATCTTGAGGCAAAACAATGAATCTGACACATTTTAAGATCACTCAAGTGCAAGTTTCTTTCAGTTGAAATTGACCAGACATGAATTTTAGTCTGGGACTAGGCTTAAGCCTTGTCTATGAAACCGGGGGTAAATTTTTTATGACAACTTGCAGTGTTACATATCATCAAAGCTGAGATAAGAACACAACACCGCAGACAACAGGTAAATGCCGTTGTCGCTGTTTTCCATGTTTGTGGAGTAAATATTTTTACATGGCTTTTTAAAAATGCTGGGTAGCAGGTGTTTTGCGTGCGTTTGGCCAATCAGCATGCACTTATGTCACTGATAGTTCCTATAGAACTGTTTTAGAGCCTACTCTGAAGTAGGAATTTAGTTCCCCCCAAACGGAGTTCCTAGAACTAAAACCGTTCCTAGTTCCTGCGGTGCGAACACACCAAAAAGTGGGTAGTTCCACAATTAGTTCAGGGGCCTGTACCATGATGGTGGCTAAACAAACTCAGGGTTACAGGATTAGTTTTGAGTTGACAAAACCAAACCAGTCCAATCCAGCTTTGTTGGTACCATGAAGCTAATCATCACTTTTCTCTGTCAACTCAGACTTGATCCTATTATACGTATATTGATAATATTTATAGGTATAAAAATACTTAAAAACTAAGCTCATATGTAGTCATGTTTAAAGCTATTGATTCTAAAACTTATTTATATTGGATATTATCTATTTACATTGATTTTAAATAAAAGCTTAATAATTACAATTAAACTAAGCTGGTTTGTGTATTGGATTAAGGGTATAATAATTATATAAATAATATAAAATAATTATAAAAAATAATTATCTCTAAAAATCAGATGATTTTCTCTTTAAAAATGTTTTACTATGTAGCATCCTTTAATTTGGAGCAGGAGAAACTGGAGGAGTGGCTTTATTGCCTCAAGAGACGTGTCACTTTGCTTGAAGCTGATTGGTTAAATTTCGGTTTGAGATCTCTAAACCAGAACATAACCTGCCCCGGAGCAGGTTAGCTGTGGAGTGTAATTTACTATGGCGATGAACACTGCTAAAAGCCAAGCCACAACTTTCATGGTACATAAAACTCAGAGTTGGCGCAAACTAAACTGAAACTTACCTGGCTAGCCAGCTAAACCGGCTTCATGGTACAGGCCCCAGGTACTATGAAAAGGTTCCTGTGGCCCAAAAGGCCCTAACGGCGTCAGCACCTGAAGAGTTAAGGATAGGGTGACCAGACGTCCCAATTTTCCCAAGAGTCACAATTCATTGTTGATTAACTGCAGGATAGGCAGAATCGCGCTGATAGAAGTGCTTTCTCTTGCTCACGCTCCACTTCTTCAGTTCTCATACAGCGCACGATCAGTTCTCAGTGCTCAAATACAGACACAGATGTCTATAGTGTAGAGCATCTCATGTAAAAACAGTCGGTTATTATTTGTTGTACAAATTATTTAAATGTTTTTCAAGGATTATTTTCTGAATAAAAAGTTTAAAAGAACAGCATTAAATTAAAGTATTTACTGATAAATTTGCTTTCTTTTTGAATAAAAGTATTTAAAAAAAAACTTTATCTTATTGATCCTAATCTTTTAAACAGAGGGCATTTTGTCTTGAGCAAAAGCAAAAATTATATATACTGTATAAATAATTTGTGTATAAATTATATATGTATATATAACTTGTACTTATATACGATTTCAACTAACAGTAACAATTGTATAATGAATGACATAGAATGGCACCACAAACAAGATAACGGCTGCATGTGGGAGATCAAACTTGCAACCTTCCGGTTACCAGCACCTGGACCTTAACCACTACACCATAGCTTCCCTCCCCTCCCTAATAGGAACAGAAACTTCAATAAGAAAGTCCACGGGGCAGTAACATGCACAGAGCCCATTGTTTCTTGCCGAATATTGGCATGTATCCTCTGTAAATCATTGGTTGGATTTAATTAAACTAATTCATCATCACCGAGTAATGTAATCAACATCCTATGAAATGGAGCCATCACTTCCTCCGCCGGGCTATGCCTTCCAATGCACCGTCTGTTAATACATCACATTCAAAACCACTCACTGCTCAATAAAGTGTCCATACATCACACCCAAGCCCCTGCAGGAGAATCGGCACATTCACACTTCCATGCATTTTTAAACACCGCTATTCAGTCCCTTTCAAAGACCCAATGCATTCAGAAGGCTTTGTGTTTGGATCCATAGCAAAGCCGATAGAATTTATATACCTCGATCTTTTGATGTCTGTTGTTATGTAGATCGCCGTACGGGCTCCATTCCAGGGAAAACACCTTAGTATTAATGTCATTCATATAAATAATGCATAGCTTCTTTGGAGAAATGGAGCCAAAAAACAACTTCTCTGCAAACAATTATTTGCAAAGGACATATTTTACTGCATTGTTTTCGAGTCTGCCAGTCCATTACTCTGGGAATAAATGTACTGTACTCATGAACACAGAATAACCCTTGGCTTGGTCCCAACTCTATAAAAATCACAGGAGAACGCGGTTTCGGGGTAAAGAGACCCACAGACATAGCAGACAGGATTCACATAGAGGAAATGATTCTGTGATATTAATAATTGTAAAGATTCACATCCTGTCCTTCAGAGAAGATAGACTACTGTTTGTACTTTCCAGCACACTGTTATGCTGACTTGCCTTCAAGGGATGTTGGTCACCCAAACCGCTGAATGAATGATGAAATGCGCGTTCTTTGGTGACTGTCACTGAATACAATATGACTGTTGTCCAATCGAGCCGTCTACCATTTCCTGCCATCTAAAGATGCTGCTTGTACTTTTTTCAAATTAAAATGCCCAAACAATGAAAGTCAAAGGGGTCCAATGTTGTCATGACCACAACATTCTTCAAAGCATCAACTTTTGTGTTCTGTAGAAGAAATAAATTCATGTACTGTAGGGTCTGACGAGTAAATGATGACATTGGCTGTTCTCTATCTCCTCTATCTCATATGACTATTTGCAATGTGATTTTATTAGTAAGGCGCTCCTTGCATGCATTATGAACATACTAACTTAAGCATTGTATACTGTATCCAAATGAAGAGAAAATGCACAAGTAAACATTACGTATGAATACCTACAAATATTAATGACGTCTTATGATGACAAAGGCAGCTTAATTAATATACTTAACTGGAAATCTATCTGAAATGCGCATAAAGTAGCTCTGGCAAAAGCAACATTTTGTAGGAAATACTCTAATCATAACAGATGATTGGTTAAAACATGTCTAGAATGATCTTATAATACGTCTAGACTTTTCTGTTTGTTTAACTGAGGATCCCTGTTTGAAAGGGATTACGCCGCCACATAACATACAGGCACAAATTATTCACAAAGACGAGGTGTTAGTTTCATCATTATTGTGGAAGGTGAAGGTCCCTGTGCTATTGTGCCTCACAGTAGACAATTTCCCCACTGAATGAAAACCATCTGTTTGCTCTCCTGCCTCTAAGCTTAGCGTATACCAACAGAGTTCTCTTCGACAACAGCAGGGGGCTAATGTAGGCTTTAGTAGTTTGATGTCATCCAGAGGTATCGTGACAGCGAAGCTGTCAAGGTGTTGAAATATGCTCTTTTCACAGGGCTGCTGGTGACAAGCTAGTGATTTTTTCCCTAACAAAAGAAGCGGAGGAGTGAAGCTCAAAGATCTGTCAAGAAAAGAAAAAGAATCTCTAACTATGGAGGCACCATATCTGCCAAGAAACATTGTGCATTCCAAAATATAGTATGACAAAATCTTTACAAACTGAAAGTAACCAGACCTGATGTAGCATTAATACTATAGAGACGAGTGAATAAACAAAACGAACAGTTAACATTATTACATATAAGGTTATGGGGATACATATAAGGTTTTATACATGTAAGAAGAGTATTATAATATAAGATGAGTGAATAAACAGAATGAATAGCTAGCATCATTACATATAAGGTAATGGGCAAATCAAAGTAAATTCATTCCTGTTAAGCAGCAATTTTTGATCGATTGATCAAACAAATGAACAAACAAACTAACTTAAATAGTATTTATATAATTTCAGGCATTATTTAAAAAAAAAAAAAATGCATGTGTCATTGAGAACTGGCTTTTGTTAATTAATTAATAGTCTCAAGAATTTTTTTTTGCTTAAAATATTGTAATTACAGCGACAGAAATGTGACCCTGGACCACAAAACCAGTCTTAAGTCGCTGGGGTATATTTGTAGCAATAGCCAAAAATACATTGTATGGGTCAAAATTGTCGATTTTTCTTTCATGCCAAAAATCATTAGGATATTACGACGGCGTTTTAGTGCCTCGTTAAAAAAAAAAAAAAATCTAAGATTACGAGAATAAAGCCGAAATGTTTCAGTCATTTAAATCGTAGAAATTAAAGTTATAATATAGAGTATAGCCTATATCTATATTGCGCATGCAAATGGCCCGCATTGAGAGCACCGGGAGAAGTTGCCAGGTCACCGGAATTTATTTAAATATAGTTGAGTCCGAGCGGCCGCATCATCTTACTGGGATGTCAATTTTAACGACTCGCGGAAACAGCTTAATATCAAGAATATGATATTTATTAACAGACTGAACAGGAACAACTGTTTATCTTAACATCAGCTCACACACTCAATCGACATTCCTTTGGGGGGGGCGCTGTAGCTCTCTTATTTAACCCTTTTTTAATACACTACAAATATATGTGGGATTATTAGCAGAAATCATACCATGTGTCATACTCGCGGGGACAGTATGCTTGGAAATAATATTTCATGTCTTCCATTGCATTCATTATTTGTAGTGTGCCAGCCACACAATAGCAATAGCTTAAGCTTTGTGCTTTTAGTGCTTTTAATACAAAATAAAGTCTCAGCTTTCAAAATCAGTTTTATAACGAAACACAAATTATGTGTCTTACAATAATGTGATTTTCAAGATCTTTAATGTGGCGTGACAGATCGCTGTATTTATGTGAATAAATTCATTACATTATTGTGAAAATTCCACCACCTACTCCGCAAAAACGTCCCAAACTTTCATTCCTCACACAGCCTGTTTAATTAAACAGCAATAAAATGTTCTAAAGGCTGAAGTGGACTCAAATTTGTTAACATACGTTATATTGTTATATTTTCTGCTGTAAACGTTAAGTGACTATTCACAAACTGTTTTATTAACTGTAAATGAGGACATAATATTTAATGTCTTCCATTCATTATTTGTAGCGCGCCAGTCAACCAGTAATCGCAACAATTTTGTGCTTTTTTGCTTTTACACACAGCTCAGCTTTCAAATTCTGCCAGTTTTATAACGAATAGCCTATCTCAAAATATTATAACTATACAATCTTTATTCTCTAAACATTTCGACTCTAATCTCAAAACATTTCGACTTTATTCTCGTAATATTTCGACTTTATTCTCATAGTGTTTCGACTTTATTCTCGTAATGTTTTGACTTTATTCTCGTAATGTTTCGACTTTATTCTCGTAATGTTTCGACTTTATTCTCGTAATGTTTCGACTTTATTCTCGTAATGTTTCGACTTTATTCTCGTAGTGTTTCGACTTTATTCTCGTAATCTTACTTTTTTTTTTTTTTAAACAAGGCACTAAAACGCCATCGTAGGATATTGAGTAAAGATCATGTTCCACAAAGATATTTTGTAAATTTCTTATCGTAAATGTATCAAAACTTAATTTTTGATTAGTAATATGCATTGCTAAGAACTTCATTTGGACAACTTTAAAGGCGATTTTCTCAATATTTTGATTTTTTTGCACCCTCAGATTCCAGATTTTCAAATAGTTGTATCTCGGCCAAATATCGTCCGATCCTAACAAACCATACATCAATGGAAAGCTTATTTATTCAGAAAAATTGACACTTAAGACTGGTTTTGTCGTCCAGGGTCACAAATAAAAAACACCTGGAATACATCTTAATTAACTGCAATTAATAAATTTTTCAATTTAGCCCCTTTAAAAATAAAACAAAACAAAATAAAATAAAATAGTGGCATTATGGTGAAAGACAACTAATAATTTTTACATTAATTCATTTACATCAAAAAATATAATGAAATACACATAATGAAATACTGCATAATATGAACCAGCTATGAGTTTTGATCTAAAATATCATACGCACTGGGTAAAACCTTCACATCTGACTACCTCTTAATTTAGAAAATAAAATCAAGTCTCAACCTTATTTAAGCTGCACCCAACTCTGCATGCTTCACGCACAGACAGTGAAGAAAGCTTTGCCTTTGTTTGGTCTGTCTGTTTGTTTGCTGCCCCCAAGCAGATGGCATCATCCACAGGAAGTGAATCAGCTTGGCTCACAGCACAGAGGCTCCCACTAAATTAAAAGGATCATCTCCAAAGCTCCCTGCTTACATGCCAAACCCCCTGGATGTCTGGAGTTATGATATATATTCTATACACACTCACATGCATTTATTTAATATATTTTGATGGCCACAATAAGGTGAAGAAACCACATTTTACTATTTAATCACATTTAATCTGATTAAATACTTGCCAATTCAACTATATTTAAGTCCTAGTAAGGAACACACCACTTCCTGCTTTTAGAATTCTGTTCCCTGGGGTCAATTTGTCACGATTTTAAAGGCACAGACTTGGTGTTTTAAAATTGGTAGGGATTTTTTTTTTTAAATCAGCCAAACTGTACAGATGCCTAAGTGCACATAAACAGAAATTTCACCATTTGATGTCTATATATGTGGGCTGCAACTGTATCTAACAACTGAGAGAAAGAAATGAGAAAGTACCAGCGTAATGAAATTCCCATTTTAAAAAAACCTTGTCATTCTAATAAGCTTCTTTGATTTGGCTCATCTCGATGTTGTGAGACAATACAGAAATCATAAGAAAAAAAAAAAAATTACAGCAGCTTGTGCTCTAAACTTAGCATTCTGCTCATTTCCAGATGACAAATGTGCCTCAAATAATTGCACAAGACTCTCCTCTAAAAACAAAGCCCATCGCTCTCAGACAAAAAGGGTACAAAGCTGTAACTGGGACAGTAACCTAAGGTACAAAAGCTAAAATGTACTTCAATGTACATTTTTACTCCTAAATTGTACATATTAGTACCTTTTGAAAAAGTACCATCGTAGTCTTGCACTTTTTTTTTTTTCTTTTTCTGAGAGTGCAGTGTTTGTTAGAAAGAGTATAGATCTACGAATCCATAATTCAATACAAAGCTACCCAATGTATTTTCACCTCCAACATGTGCTGTATGAAACAGAGCTCAAAAGATGTTAATCAAGTTAAATGTCACCTGATGATCTCATAAACGTCCCCCGCACAGTCTATTTTGTTAGCATTTCATTCTGCGCTCAGAGGCGGCCATTGAGGTAAATATTGCATAATGCAGAATGCCTGTCCCTCAGCTCAATAACAAGATGCTATGCTACATTACCTCTCAAACCTCCTTTCTGCAGGTGTCAGTTCCCTTGGGAAATAGGCACATTTACTCTCCATTTATTTCAGTATGATAGGGGCCATAGGAAACTGCCCTGAGAGGAGTGCTCATAAAATCCATACGCATTTCTATGCATCTTACATGGAAAGCGACAACCAAGCTATTTTTGCAAGACCACCGCTTAATTCTACACAACCTCAGTCCAATGTTATTATACTGTGATATGCTCTTTTGTTTTGGAGTCAACTGTTTTTAAGCCAAGGACCCTCAGTGGACAGAAAGATGGAGCAGATGGCGTTATATTGTACAAAATTAAACAAACCATAAAATAACATGCATATTGTACAATATTATGTATGTATATATTTTATGATACTTATAATGACTATAACCATTATTGACGTACCTGTAATGTATTACGTAATTTTACAGAACAGGTATACAGTACATTAATGTAGCATTTAGCTTTAAATATAAATTGCATACTGCATACCTAATTTTTTATATAAAAAGAGAGAACAACCAGTTATCGGAAGGTAAAAATAAATATGATGAAAAAAAATTTACAGAGCCCCACACACAACATGCAGGAAAAAAAAAAAAACGAATCTATTGCTACGAAGAATTTGTTCCCACAACTTTAATGTTCCCTTGTTTTAATATAACTGTGGCCACAAATTAAGAATTTGTTAACACAAATTAAGAACACTGAACTAATTAATCTGATTTAATTAAAATAAGTGTCAGCTATAAGTGTGACTGTATATAGGTTACTGTTTTGTTTTTGTTTTTTGCCTGTGGCTTTTTATACTGCTTGTTGTATGATGTCTTGTTTATTATGTTATATTTTGTTTATTGTTGTATTTAATTTGTTTTTGTTAGGTGTTGTGATATGGTTTTTGTAGTGTTGTTATGTCATTATGTAATGTGGCATGTTTTGTTTGTTGTTGATGAGGTTTCTTTTTTCCTAATTTATTTTATTTAAATTTTAAGTGTTGCCTTTCTTGGCCAGGGATCATTTGAAAAAGAGACTATAGTCTCAATATGACCCCCCCTGGTTAAATAAAGGAATAAATAAAAAATAAGTGAATTAATTAGTACAATGTGGCCACAATTTACTAAAACGAGGGAACGGATTTTTAATTTGAGGCCATGATTTAACTAAAACAAGTTAAAGAATTAATAAAATTAAGAAACAACCTTTAAATGTGTGGCCATGATAATAAATTTTTGTCTGAATGTCATGTGCGAGGCTCTGTAGAAAAGTGCAAAATGAAATAAAAAACAAATAAATTCCATGTAGAGCTTCTTGTAAAAGTTGAATCTAGGCACTATATCATATAGTTGATCAAAGAAGGGTTTAAGGGCCAATAATGCACAATTAACTTGACAGATGTCTAAAGAAAACAGCTGTCATCTCTTCAAAAACAAGAACATCATGCGCTCGCCTTGTGGCTCACCGCCTGCATCGCCTTCTGAGTGTTGTGAGTTAATGCTTTGCCCAGAACAAAAATGAGAACAAAACAAAAATCAATCTCTCTCACCCTCTCTGTTCAATTCAAACTTCAAGGGAGAGGAAAAAAAAAGAAAAAGAGTCGAGCAATTTGTCACTGAAGCATGTCTTTGTATTTCCTGATAAAGAACACTGCGCTCAAGACAAAAGGAAGAAGCATACGGAACAGACTGAAGAGCACTGAAATGACCCATATCGTTTTATTAAAACCCTGCAAACCAGCGATTCAAAAATTTCGCGAAAAAAAAGCGATTCAGGGATTATTTTGGCTGTATGATCATTCTACTCATAACTCATGTCAAAACATTCACATGAGGGGTCTTACTCCACTGACCAATCTAAGAAACAGCACGATGTGCTTAGAAAGCTCCAAGACGTTTTTCTTCATTACGGGAAAGTGGGCTGTCTCCCAGCTCCCCTGATAACCCAAGATGTCGGGCTGGTCCCATAGGGAAGCTGGATGGGCAGCCTATCCAGGTCCCCGCTGGCCATGTGGCACTGAAAATGTGCAGCTGCCCTTCCCTGGAGGCCCTGGGAATGCGGTGATTACATTTCTCTGTGGTGGCAGAACTTGGGCACACCCATGCACAGTCCAGAAACTGGAACAGCAAAAACAATAACTATATGATGAAAACCAAGGACCTAATATCAGGTAACAGCTAGGCTCAGAAATTAAAAACACTCCAGGTGAATCTTATGATAAAACTAAGAGGATTAAGAGTTGAACATCATAATAAGAAGCGACTGGATACTTGTATACGAGCCGAGAGGCGAAAGCTTCTACAGTATCACTTTATTATTAGATTCAGTTACATGAGAACAAGTAGACAGTCGTTTAAGGTGTTCTCAAGCAAGTCTTACTTGAGGAATATCAGAAGCGACATAGTATAATATAAACAGTCCCACTGTGAGTGATACATTAGTTAAGGACGTACTTGCCAATTACAACATTTTCATCAACTTTGAAGCAATAAGATGCTTCAAAATTTCAATTACTTTGAAGATTGGTCTGAGTATTAACCAATGAATAAGAATGCCAGCTCAGTGTCTCAGAACGATGACTTTAAATAAATTTAGTCCTTTCTATGAAGAGTCAAAATTAATGAAGTGTCTTAGCCTAAAAAAAGGTGAGGATAAATTAAATCAGTTAGAGCACAGAGTGGGGTAAGCTGTGCCACTTTTTACTTAAGTTAACCTCTAGTCAAGGAGAAAGAAGACAGAGGTGAAATTAATGCATCTAATTAAATTTCAACGTCTGCTATCAACTGAAATTAGAGGAAAGTGTCCAGAACGCAGGACCATAGACACAGGACTTAATAATTTTTTTTAAAAAGGGGGGTTAAATTGAATCAAATAAGACCATAATGAGTAAAAATAAAATAAAATAAAAATTTCATAAAGGTTTCATTTAATTCACCGGGGAGGGGGGGGGGGGGATTAACATAAACGTATATAAAAGATCTATTATTAGACTGAAGAAACTTATATTTTCTTACATCACATTCCAACCACCAAAGCCGCAGAGAAATATGAAATACATCTAGTAGTTATCCAGACTTTGTGTGGCTGAGGTAGCTTCTTCAGTGTGGGAACCAAACACTTGATTGTTTTCTTTGAAAGGTGGATGTTTCTTTGCCAGCACTCCCTCAGATTTTTGGAAAAGAAATTGGCTACCACTTTAACAAGAGTAATGTATTTCCAAAGTATTTTCTGCATTTAGATGCAAAGCTTATTATCAACATCAGTTGAGTTACTGGCACTGCTTACCCTGAAGCAGATGGCACACTTTACCCCATTGCTACCATTTTGGGAAAATGTTTTGTTTAATAATTTAATAGACAATCTTTAGCCAAACAATTTCAATGGTTTTAAGATTGGCAAAAATATATTTCAGACCTGGATCATTTTGATTTTACTTGCTATGTAGAAAATTTACATTGAAATTGTTTTTTGGGGGTTTTTTTTTCCAAATGTGCATCCTTCAGTCCTTGGCAGCTCTTTATGATTTGGACTGTCTATACATAACATGATAAAAAAAATGTAAAAAAAATGTACACAGCTTCCTAGATTAAAGGGGCAGCACAGCTTACTCGCTGATTTTACTCCACTATCGTAAGCAACATGGTAACCTCAAGGTGCCCAATATGCACAAACACATGAATAAAATTACCCATGCCAGTGGAGTGCTGTTAGTACACTCATGCGATAGCAGTCTGTGTTGGCTTACAAACACATTAAATTGCACTGCACATTTTGTTGTGAAAAGCTGATTGAAATGCATTTCTTATCGATACATAATCTATGGTAATGAGCTCCTCAAAATTCCCATGATAAATACGCCTGGAATCCATTCTAAGGCATTATAAATAAAACAGAGCGAACATGATTAATCTAAATGATAATAGAATACCAGTGGTGAGAATAGTTGACCCACTGTGCCTGGAATCTGTAATAAATTAAGCTCTTCGAGAAATGTCCTGCATCTACATGAAGCAATTGGTCACCAGGTTTTAGCATAAACTGATTGATCTTTTCATGAACACAATTAAATATTAAAATCAGGACACTTTTATCTCCTTAAAATTCCCAGCTATCATTCCCCACACTTTGCATGTGAAGTGCAGCCTGGAATTAAATAAAGCGAGGAACAATTATGTGCAGGTTGATGCTGATTATTTGGTGCATAGAGATATGGGAATGCAGAGATGTTGACATTATGATCTGTTTTGTGGCATTGTGGGTTGGTGTAATGGTTACTTACATTTGTCCAGAACCTCATCAGAACCATCTGGACAGTCTGGTTCCCCATCACAAAGCCAGCTCTCGGACACACAGGTCAGCTGGTCACCGCACAGAAACTCTCCAACGTCACACAAAATGGGCTCTAATGAGAGAGGGGGGTGGAGACAGAGATGGAGTATGGAATGAGGTGCAGTACAGTTGTTAAATGTCTAAATTACATGATTGTCTAATAAATATAATGACTAGTAAGTATACGTGAAATGCATGAACTCACAATGATTCATTATAGTGACATGAATATGATGACAATTAATTTTACTGAACAGCCAGGCAGGAATAATCAGTATTAAGGGCACATAAGATAATTTTTCCATTCTCTTTTGTTAGTACAACAGCCCTGCAGTGACATCCAATGATATTTACAAGAAAAACACGACTATAAGACTATCAGAATATCAAGCAGCTGTGAAAATCCTTTAGGTATTACTCAGAACTGGGCCACAGATTTCCCTTCTAAATTCCTGAAGCTACATGATTTATGAACATATCAAAATGATTATGATCCAAAATGCTCCAATTCCAAAATGTTGAGGCAGGAATGCAAGTGATAATTCTATGCACCGCTGCTCTCTGTCCTTGCTATGCCCCACCACCACATTACTACACACACACACACACACACACACAATCCCCGCCAAGCAAATTCACTATCAAGGGACAGAATTATAAATGTCAAACGGTTTCATCTTGCTCCAGGTCTCTCCCTCTCTGTCTTCCTCAGTCTCTCTATCTCTTTCAAGCTACAGGCCTCAAAATTAGGCCGCAACAAACTGTATATGAACAGCATTTCTCACTACACCTCTACGTTTAATGCTTTGATAGTGATCCATTTTGGAACTTGTATATAGAACAATTCCCAATTCCACATACTGCTACATGCCAAGGAATACTACCTTGTTGTGGTTTTGGTCACACTATAATCTATATTGCAATACTTTACTATTAAAGAACCTGACAAATTGTTGCATGAAGTAAATGTACAGTAACAATAAAAAATATATTGTTTACTCACCTTCATGTCACTCCAAACCTGTATAACATTCTCTTTTTAGTGGAATGCAAAAGCAGTGTTATTTGATGTCCGTACAATGAAAATGTTTGGACCCCAACGTTCTTCAAAACATCTTTGTGTTCCACAGAAGAAAGTCATACAGGTTTGAAATGACATAAGTAAATAGCATAAATTTCATCCCTTTAATATCTCACTAACAAACAGGAACTGAACAAAGCACTTGTACTATTGAACATGTTGTGTGCTTTTAAACTGGTGTTTTGTTAGGTTAGAAATACACAGATTCACATCTTCAGATGCAGCGACATGGGAATTCAGCACAAGACAACTGATTTCACAAGTTCATCCTACATAATTTGAAAATCCAAAAATGTTATTGCACATCTTACAATAAGAGGCTCCGCTGCATTTCTCTCGAGCATGACTGAAGATTAGTTCTATGGGAAAGAATGGATCTAGCAAATTGTTCGAGGGCTGGGTTCTTCTACAATTGATTCACTTTCTTTAGAGCCACAGTGGCTCTGAAACACGGCTGGTAATCTGGCCTGATTCAATTCAATGGCAGCTGCACATCAGTCAAAAAGCAATTACAGGGAATATGATGATGGCTGCCCTCTGTCCTTCATTCTTACTAACAAAAACAACAGCAATTCTGCTGCCCCGAATGAATAGTGACGGTGATTTGATTGTTGTAGTGGCTTTAAAAAGACGTGTCTATATTTTCGGATGAGTGGTTATTGAAACGGATTTCAAGCCAAACTTTTTTACCTAGTGAGACTGGCCTCATATTTTGCAGAAAAATGCTGACTGACAGTTAAAACAAAAAAAAGTTCACCTGAATCAAATTCAACTGGAGGAAAAATAGCCATGGAGAGGAAAGGTTTGGTCAGGTCTCCTGATAGAAGATCTCCAGAGTCCAGTCTGAAGGCATCTTTATCTTTGCAGCTGAATTGGTTACCATTTAAAAAAAAAACATTCTTTTTACCTGAGGAGAGTTTCTTTCACAAGCTGCAGAACCCATAAAAGAGACAACTTCAGAACCCAGGAGCGGCATCTGTCCACTGATGTGTACCTGCTTTCATGTCGGGATGCCCTTTAAAGCACAGCCCAATTTGAATTATTGGAATGACCAGTGATGCCACTTTACCTTCCCTCTTACCTCAAGAGGCCTTCCCTTCCTGACTCGAGTGTTTGATGCTTCCCCAGCTCTGTGTTTCAATAGATTCTCCACAGAAAGTTCAAAATGTTCAAAAAGAAAAAACTGCACAAAACACTTCAAGCCTGTCAAGGAATAAAATCTTGCATCATTTGTTTTCTGAGGCAAAAACAGAATTTACATCTGAAAGGAGGGAATGCTACACTGAACCGCTAAATGCTGCGGTCATTCAGAGATAATTTCAAACAGGCACGGGGAAGGAAGATAAAAATAACAACGGAGCAAAATGGCCCCAACTCTTTGATGAGGTAGCAGTAACCCATTACCATAACAGTAGGAAATGTTCAGTGGAGCTTGGACTGGCATGCTATTATGAGCTTCATTTCTGACACAAGCTGCCACCTCGACGAGCAGAGAACTTTGGCTCATTAAAGCTCTTCAGCCTTTGTGATGCTGCCAGTTTCAATACGTAAAACTGTGACAGGAAACTGGTGAATAGAAGCAATGGTCTTCAGAACTGTAGATGGAGGCTCTGCCAATCTTGTTTGATGAATCTGTCAAGGAGAATGGTTGTTTGACGCTAGGCGCCTACCCCAGGAAGTAAGCTAAATTAATCTATGATGTTGTTCAATGCAAATATTCAAGCACAACCCGTTCAAGCATCTTCACAAACCATACAGCGAAAAACTTTTTATTTTTCATTTGTTTGGACAAAAAACATTTAAAATATATTCTAAATCCATTACAAAAAGCACTTCTTAAAGAGAATATATTTTTCAAATTGAAAAAATCTACATCTGAAAAATCTATAATGTATTTTTAATATATAAAAGCATGTGTGTGTGTGCGTGTGTGTATATATATATATATATATATATATATATCTCAAACGATTTATCTGTCAAAACGATTAATCGCGATAAATCACATCCAAAGTAAAAGTTTTTGTTTACATAATATATGTATGTGTACTGTGTATATTTATTATGTATATATAAATATACACACAAACAGTATATATACTGAAAATATTTATATTCTTATATTTTATATTATATATAAATATATTTAATATATAAACATAACATATTTTTCTTAAATATATACTGTACATGCATGTGTGTGTATTTATATATAGATAGATAATAAACTGTGATGTGCCAAGCCAAACTGAACAGAATTTAAAACCGTGGTAAAAAATAAAATAAATAAAACCGGCGGGCTAACCATATTGTTGCATTCCTAATATACTAAAGAGAACAAAACTACTGTTTGAATTTACTCATCTACAATTGTGAGCACCATTAATGAGCTTGAATCAATGACGCTCCAGTATAACCCTCAAAAATGAATCACCTTGCATTTAATTTAAGCTTTAACCGGATGCTCAACAGCTGTTCAAGCCGCTTCAGTCTCATTATCTTTCCAACTGTTCGCTGTCACACAACGCACCCAAGACTGTTTCCTTACCTTGACAACCCTACCGTGGCATAATAGAAAAGACAACCTAACAATTTCCAAACTCCAGAAAGTCTGCTGAGCCACTGAGATCATTACTGTCAATTAAAAACCGAGCTAAGAGAAAAGAACTACTTCAACAGCATAGTACGATCCACCTAATTTGCACCAAAAAGTTATTAGGCCAAGTGACATTTTCACGTTGAGGTCAATGTACGCAGTAATGCGACATTCTCCTAGTTGGATTTCATAGGAAATCTTGTTATAAGTCACTCTAAGGCTGTGGAAATCCTTTGAGATTAGATATGATCCATATAATGCTTCTCTGACACTTGTGAAAGGATAAAAACTCACACATGCTAAACCTTGCGTCTAACACAAACACATGCAACCGTCGTGCGCTCCTGTTTTTGAGCTTTCCAACCCAAGTCGGCCAGTGAACTGTTTAATTCTCACCTTGACATATACTACATGGTATTTTGATCTAAATGTCAGCTGCCTCAGTTTTGATCAGAAAACCGTGATTAACATTAATATCACCTGACACCTATTACATAAATGTCTTGAGAATGTCATTCGGCAGCAAGATTCACCCATATAACACCAGTGAATGTCAGTGCGAGAGCCAAACTATTTGTTCTGCTTCACTTTTCATTCATATTGATCTGCGTATCCACTGAAAAAGCACATCAAATGGGGTTCGCGGAGACCACGCTTGAGGCTC
The DNA here is from genome assembly GCF_012432095.1 of Onychostoma macrolepis. Classification (NCBI taxonomy): domain Eukaryota; kingdom Metazoa; phylum Chordata; class Actinopteri; order Cypriniformes; family Cyprinidae; genus Onychostoma; species Onychostoma macrolepis. The sequence continues at coordinate 11,606,004 of NC_081163.1, forward strand.
CGGTTTGTGCCGATGTGCGGCTGGCCAGCTGAGTTCGAGGGGGGAGGGGATAATGATGCTCGAAGGTGCTGCGCATTTACAAATTCCACAAGGCACTCCATCCAGGAAACACATCCTCTGCCAAAAGACCTTTACCATGGCAACTCTGAGCCAGTCGGACTGTGTGTAGCCAGGCTAGCGGAGAAATCAATGGGAAAGGACAACAGGGCCTTCATTAAGCTCTGCCTGACCTTCACTTTTCCAGTGAGGTCATTTTTATTTTCGAAACAACAGCGGGGGCATGTCAACAAATTATCAAAGGGAACGCAGTCAGATTTTTAACAGCCATCACCAGAGAAGCCGACTGCTTGGTATAATCTACCTTGTAAACAATGAATTATTCATGAGCGTGAGTTTAAATGTACAGTCCTCAAAAGATATTCTTCCTTTCATGATGTTGCTCGATGCAAGACAAATAAAGGCATAATCTGAATCTCTGTACACATCAGATAGATTTAAACTCACAATGCATCACAGGCGACTACGTGCTTGTATGCAGTTTCAGGGTTATGTATACGGTGCAAATGTAAAAGCGGATGCGTCAAAAGCTATACTGCAAGGGTTCTCAACCTTTTAAACATTTTGTGACTTAACACTGCATCTGTCTAAAAGAATTAAGCTGCACACTTCTAAGTGGTGGCATTTTTGAGAAAAACAATACATTTTGCTATTTATTTATTTATTTTTCATTATTACCGACTGAACAAGAGCGCTGAAAATAAGTGCGAAAATGGATGCAGAAAGTGCCAGCAGTTTAAGGGCGCTTAGTCAGTGACACTTGCATATTTGCATATTCATCTTTTGAGGCTGTGGGTTAAAAAAAAACAAATAAACTTCCTAATTAAATACTTCCTATTCATAAAAAAATTAAAATAAAATCACAAAACATCATTACACACCACCTTTTACAACACTGAAAGTAGTTTTTATTATTATTATTATTATTATTATTATTTGAGCAGCAAATCAGCATATTAGAATGAATTCTGAAGAATGGGATTAATTATATTTTAAAGTGTATGAAAATATAAAACCGTTATTTTACATTACATAGTATTTCACTAATATTAGTGTCTTTCCTGTATTTTTCGTTAACTTTTAACCTACAATCAATCAATCAATAATTTTTTTTCATTTTTTTTTTTTAAATATAGGCTAGATAATGTCTCTCATAAATACACTATTAAGTTAATCTCAACAAATTTTTGCATTCACTGCAAAAACTGTAGTACGTCTTCACAGGAAACGTATTTCAAGCTGTGATGAATCCAAAGACAAGGTTGAAGAACAAAATTTCAATAAATTTTTTAAACAAACTTTTTTGTGCAGTAAATATTCTGCTTAAAAATAAATTAGCATATACCATAAATTCTGTCACATATAAATCACGCACGAGTCCATTTGCATCTCTGGCGACCTCTGCTATACCGTATTCATCAAACATCAGAATTGTGTGAAATCTCCTTTCTCCGCTCAAGGTCACGTCGAGAGCTGACATTCTTAACAGTGCTAAGCCTCATTTATGGGTTTATATCCCTCCCCATGCCATGATTATCAATCAGGGAAGATAATGGGCACTGAAGCAGGCAGTATCTCAGTCACTCCATGAGGTGAACCACCAGTCAAGGTTCCCTAAACAACATGTCTTCCTGAGGAAAATGTGAAGGGTTCTATTCTCTCTATATCATTGTTTCATTACAGCCGAGAAAGATTGCCTCTGTAGCCCTGATAACAGAAAAGAGCATTCGAACAATACACTTCAAGTTAAATGCGTCTCATTTTAATTTGCACAATTAAAAGATGTTTTTTCGAGTTCCTTGAAATCCATATTACCATTTTTAAGAAAAAGATAAGAGTCTTTTTCTCAAATGAGCACTTAACAAAGACTTTTTTTATCCACTTTGGACCGTTATTTCCAGTAGGAGTTTCCCGCTGTGTGGGAAGCAGCAGAGGGGGGCTGTGATTAAGATGCCCAAACTCTTCTGATATTACAGTTTCTGCAGTTTATCTGCCGATGAAATCAGCGGGTTCACGCAGCAGGAAATCTCTTCCAGAAGATCTGATTAGTTTCATTCCACTAAAATCAGGGATGCGCACGTCAAATCTAAATGTAAAGTTAGCATAACAATATCAAGTTAGAGCCTTCAGCTGCTAATGATCCTGTATCTGAGGTCAAAAATAATGGGCTATAACTGATGTTTTGGGTGAAGTTAATATGTATGTAATCATTACTATGCATGTGGGCGGTGATAAGTACGGTTGAATGGGCTAATCTTATAAAGTGTTGCTCCATATGCTGAGATCATTTGAAATGCTACAGTATTATGTGGGTGGTTGCGAAATGCTGAATTAAACTGCTTTTGGCACTCTCAGGTGTACAGTACAGAAGGGGTTTATCCCCAAGGGCCATGCAGGAGGTTAAAACTCTGACAATTCAGTTTGTCTATTTGCATCTTTCCATATTTATGTCATTATTTGGATTCACAGTCCTAATGGAGAAAAAGTCACTTAGCTAATCTGCATAAACCCAGGATACCGCAATTATCAACAGGCCCGCTGTTCTCCAGGGACTTTAGAGCTGTCCGCTCTTACTGCGGGACAATTAACATAAATGCTCCGTCTATCGGCATGTATTTAAACTAAGGCTTTTTCCCACCTTTTACAAAACCATATGAAAACTAGAGCAAATTCAGTCACTATTAAATCCATAAATGATTAGCTAAACTAGAAAAAAAGCACATCGTTTTTGAATTATGAAGCCCTTGATTTCTTAGCAAGGCTGGGCTGGTACAGTCATTGCCGCAGGTCTAGAAGCTCAATGAGATAAGAAAATGATGAACGAACTAAAGAATCATTACACAGGGCTGAGTGTGAGAAGTTTTCTTCCCATGGGCCTAAAGCTTGGCTTCTATTTGTAATTACCTAAAGTGCTTTTTAGGATCTTTAGCTTTCCAAGTTTGTTTTGTAGTCGGAATGGGGGTGGAAATCCATACAACCTCCAGAAACAGCTACATGTGAGTGTGATGGTTACAAAAAGCAGCTATTAAAAAAAAGCTTATTGACACTGTTTTTAATATAATATCGTCCGTTTTAGATATGATAACAGCTTAGAACCATTGACAAAAGATTAAAACCATTTAAAGAGTTCTTAAAAGATTTGTTTTTGTGCCCTGAGGTAAGATTCGAAAGGAAAAGTATGCTATCAGGAAGTCTGAAATGTTTTGACACAACCATTAAGTGTGACAACGAAACCAATGAGTGTTTTTGAACAAAATCAATATTAGCTTTACTTTTATATGGGTCCGGTTAGACTCTAATAAACAGGTGGAAGAGCAAAACGAGGTCTGAATGCTTCATTTGAATCCATCATGCGAGTCAATCACTGCTTTTTAAAAGCTTTATAAACCGTGAGTGCGGAAGGAGGGTATGGCATCTGATGCCGCAAATGATTCAATCAATTAGCTCTATCTGCTTCTTCAGGTAGAAGAGTGGAGAACATAAAAATATCTGCTGCGGAAGACCTCTGGAGAGCAGTAAAGTTTGACCTGGCATCAACTATAGGTGAAATAATGTGAGATAGGAAGTTGCATTAAGATAAGATGACCATATGCACAAGCATGATATGTCGAAACAGTGCACGTATGGGGCATGTGAGGGTTAGGGGTCATAAAGGCTCTGTCATGCTGAATGGCAATTGGCTGAATTGATTTCACACAATCTTGAACCTCAGGGCTCAGTATTGATCCCGCTAGCTTTTGATTTTCACACACCATGAACACTGGCAAAACAGCCCATTTCAAATTATCAATCTTTAACAGCCTGAGGTAAGACAAAACTGGACTCAAATATTTTAGGACAACTGCTACTTAAGTTTTTAAAAATTCAAATGCATGCAAACAAAGATTTTGTCAGTCAAACTAGAAAAGTAATAAAACATTATATAAACAATGATGAGGTTTAAATTGAAAAATGGCTATTTGCAATAAATAGTATATAATTACAGTGCATCTTAGTGGCTGGCCTCATTGCTTGACATGTGACCTTATTCATGCAGCTAGTTAACAAGGTAGTTAACAGCACATTGTTAAAATGGATATTTTCCAGACATGCCGGTTCATCATAATTATAGCATGTAATTGCAGCATCTTAAACAGCAGATGCATGTGAAGAAATCTAGTTCCATTGTCAGAGAGGTAGAGCTACACTGAAAAATGATTCACAACTGACTGACATAAAGAGCTCTGAAATTTAATTAATTATGTTGGCAAATAAATCTGTTAATCGCAATGCATTCACACCACTGAAGATCACATTAATACTCACAGAACACAACACAGTCAGACACAAATAATCACTGTTTTTGAAATATGAGTGTATTATGAAATGCCATAAATCATGGTGTATAAATTAGAGGTACAAGATGTATTGCTGGCTTATATTATTTGATAGATGGGGAGAGTAATGAAATGAATACCAATACTGAAACTTCAGCATATATATATATATATATATATATATATATATATATATAAAATACATGCATTTAACAGACATTAGTTAGACAATGCTGAACCTCCCAAACTTCCAATTCATATTATTCAGTTGCTGCAATAATGTCTTTTGTGCCTTTGAATGCATCTGTATTCAAACTGTGCAAGAAATGGTGACAGCCCAGGTGCTACAGTGATGGTGTACTCATTAAAGGCCAAGGAAAGGGTTTTGAAATCTCCTGGGAAACCCTTAGATGTGTGGATGAAGCTGTACACAGGAAAGGAAATATATGTCCTTTTCAACTAGTGTCAGTAGCCAACTTGTCTATTCATTCAGCACACATTTGCTTCACCAGTGTTTTCCATTTTGTTCCCATTGTGCCAGTTTTGCCTGATTCCCACCCTCTCATTCTGAGCATATTTGCTTTCTAAGTTTACATGTATTATTTACGAATGTGACATTTGGGATCGCTTCCAAACTTCCATTTATAATATTTAAAAGAACAGTTACAGAAAAAGATTCCTTTTGTGGTATCTGGTCTGACATTAAGTCCATTCGAACATTCATTATTAACTATGAAATGCCTGAAGAATAAAAATACAAGTTTTGTATAGCTAGAAAAAAAGAGATATGAAGTTGTCATGGAAACAGTAAAATTGCTTTATATTTTAAGAACAACTTTCCTCAACTCTATATTATCTAATGCTCATTGTATAAACCCAAACGTCACTATGCATTTCATATAAACCTAAATTTGCTGATCCTCGCTAACATATTTATGCTAATCAGATCCCTCCAACTCCAATGCTCTTCATTAAACGTCTAGTGCCTCACATTCACAACATAAATTTGATGTTTCATGTTCTAGTAATTGTTTTATGGGATAATTTAAAAAGGTTAGTACATTTCTGGGAAGGTTAATAAGTATTTTGACTGCACATCCTCAGAGATGCTGGCTAACCTCAAACATTTCAACACTAAATTTAATAAAACCATTTTCAAGCTCATTTTAGTCTATTCATTTTCAGCTTGCTCATTTCTGCAAAAACTAGATTCCACTACAAGCAAAATAAGACTTAATAGAAAATATACTGCACAAATGCTTCTAGTTTCCAAAGTGGATCTAAAATAGCAGCCAAAAAGAGCCGTGACGAAGCCTGTCACCGAAAAAGACTCATGTCACTTCAGCTATACCAGACACAAATAATACTGTTCACTTTTTCCACCCTAAAAGGCTCAGAGAGCCTTCTTTTTTTCCCCCTTCCTGACAGGTAAAACCTGAATTATACCCCTCCTCACCCTCCGTGTGAACAGCAGAAACAGACATCCAATGATTGTGTGATATGAGGGTCTGTTTGAGTGGGTTTGTGTAGAGGGCAAGCTCAATAATGGCCACTCTTGCTGTAGAGAAAGCAATGTCATGGGGTCAAAGCAACGGCTAAAATGGTGGCCTAAGGAAAGTGTTGGAGGGAACAATGGTGGTTGATTGTCAGGCTGAGATGTGTGCTAGAGCTAATGATGCCAATTAACTCTACCTTTCCCACTCTTTTCTTTGTTACATGTGACCATATACTCCTATAGTTCAGAGCAGTAAGATTAACAGCAATTACTATAAATCAAAAAACATCACCCAATGGTGCCATTTCTGACCTCATTTGCAAAGTCAAGTGAACTATAATAACTATAACTATATTCAAGGCTGAGATGGAACCATGACATTACAATGAATGAGAGAAACTGGAATACCCAATATTATGGCTCTACACAACTAAGTTCTGCCTTCCGATTAAATAAGTCAACTGCCAATTGACAAAATCACTTTTATGTGAAAATTGCACTCAGCCTTTGCTCTACACTGCACATATGCATCAGCTGGACCAAACTGATTTTTTTTTTTTTTTTTGAGTAAGAAAACATTTATGATAACATAAGTTTAGGGACCAATTCTCACTACTTACTAGTTGCTTATTAGTAGGCATATTACATATAGGCTGTTTATTAGTAAATTAATTCCTCACTCTGCATGACTATATATTTAGATCCCTAATCCCACTCCATATCTAAACATGACAACTACAGTACACTGAAAAAAAAAATGATTCACTGAATTTACTAATTTTTTGAAGGTAAGTGGTTGCAATCAATTTATTTTAGCTACATTTAAATAAACAAATTTAGTTGACTAACTTTCAACTTTTTTTAATTATTTAAATATAGCTCAAATAAATTGTTTGCAACCACTTACCTTAAAAAATAATTTTTCAGTGTACTTTAGTAACTATTAATATGCAGCAAATTAGGAATTTATTGATGCAAAAGTCGTAATTAATAGATAATTAATAGTGAGAATTGGACCCCAAACTAAAATGTGACCAAAATATGCCACTGAAGTGTGCGTTTTACATACAGTTTTTGGTATTTCCCCATTCATTAAGATAGAAGTTATATTTGCATGACTGAAAACAGCTGGCCGAGTGCGTTCCCAACGGTCACCGAATGAACCAACTTGCCTTGAAAGGAACTTCTGGCATACAGTCATTGTAAAAATCCTCTAAATAATGAGGAATGAGGAATACTCAGAAATCTTGGTCAAAGGAAATAAAAAAGCTATGATTACAAATCGACAACAAACCAAGTCAGTACTTTCAAAAAACAAAAAACAAAAACAGATTTATGCCTGTATAGGCAACAGAGTTCATGAACTGTACCATTTTAGTTTAGATGTGTCACTATCAGGAGAAGGTGGAGGTTGGGTCAGTTTCGTGGTTTAGACAGTGATTTCTTCATATCTTTTTAATGACCACTCGATCAGCAATAAAACTGATGAGCTGAAATTTCTCCTCACAAAAAAACTGGATTCCTCCCTTACTTGTGCATTCTGTTTCATACAAGCCTGAGAGAATGTCTTTATATCTGGCACAGCAATCGGGCTGCTTCTGTTCCAGTTCACTTCAAGGCAGATATTGTACACAGACATCATGCATCCCAACACACTCCTGTAGAGCAACAGAAATTGTTGGCTTGGCAACTAAGCCACAGATAGATGGCAGGCCTCTTTACAATGTAGACAATTCTGTGTGACTCAGACTGTAACCATGAATCAGCCACATCATGTATTTGAAAAAATTATCTGGACAGGCTTTAAAAATACAGTTTTTGAGCAAAATTAAAGCTAAATTTCATTAAAGCCAATCCTTTTTTCAAATGCACTGGCCTACAGTATTGTGGGTAAATGTAACAGGACTTGAAACACATACAGTACTTACTGCATATATTTTAATCTGCATATAATATTAATAGAAACATTATACACATAAATTAGCTTTCTTTACTTGAAAAATGGGGGGAAAATAAATTAATCAAATGCCCTTTAAGGCAAGTCAGTTCACTATACTGCATTCTTAAAATTCTCCTGGATAGCTATTTTCTCTCTGTGCAAAAGTCAAGGCTTGTATTAGAGTTATTTTTATTATCAATGATAAACTATTATAGTTTTTTATACTGTATATATTTTAAATTAGGTTTTATTTGTATATTTTCCATTTTAAATGTATGTAAATTTCATTTTAAATTGTATTCAATTTTTATACCTATTACTCTTCATTTTTTAACATGTCTATATATAGTTCTTATTTCAATCAGTCATTTTAGTACTTCATGTTAAACTAAAATAAATTGACAAATGATGCCTTGGCAACTACAGTAGCTGAAATAAAATAAGTTTAAGATTTTTATTCTTCTTTTTTTTTCAGATAACATTTATTTTATTTCAAGTAATGATGTTTTTTTATTATTATTATTTTAATTTTAATTGAGTTTTATCCATTTAGTTATCTACATGAATGGAGAAATACTGAAATCTTTATAACTGCTTGTTAAATTATGTCTCAACAAAAACAACGGACATTTGAATTATAATAAATGTATTAGGCTGATTTTATCTAGACTAGACTAGTCTAGACTCCTGAGTAAACAGACTCTGTTTAACAGGTTATTGGTTCTTTTATTTGCCTATGAGTGGCCCCCTTATAAACGTTCTGCAATAATCTTGCTAATTTTGCTATTTTAATCATTTTTATATATAATACTGTTTTATAGGTTTAACAAAGCAAAACCAAAATCTTTCCAAGTGGCTTCTGGAAGCCCGTGGGGTACACATAGTACCCCTGGTTGGGAATCACTCACTGCAGAGGATTAAAACCTGCACACAAGCACAGGAACTAGACGCAAAACATCACAAATCACCCCACTTTGAAATCTGGATTATGCAATGGTCTTCTTAATCCTTTTAGTTATTTAAAATCACATTAGAGTTCAGATAGAGACGAATGTTCCACATGGTGGAGTTTTTTTCCCCCTCATGTTGACACCCCAGGCGCTATAGTGCTAGGACATTTATTTGTCAGATTTTACCCTTGATTTTTTCACTTCCACTTTTTTTTTTTACCCCGAAGCTGTGTAATGCTCAGGAGAGGTATCTAAACATGTTAGCTCTCTTAGAAACAGATATACCCCCTAACTCATTCAGATCCATTCAACATTAAAATCCATTTTATAGTCTCTTTCTTCCCATGGAAAGAGCCCATTCAATGAAATTCTCCTTAGCTGTATGTATCTAATGAGTTTATTAAATTAGCTAATGATGACCAGCCTATCTACTAGTATTAGTACATAAAGTGCATCTGCACTGTCTAGACATAACATTTCATGTCCTTGAAATTCAATGAAATAGAGATGGTTTGTCTGTTATTTGGCATAACTTTCAAAGTCAAGATAAATCTGGACAGCCTCTAAGTGCTTGGATCAGTTGTGAAAAAAAATGTCTCAAGAAAAAACCCATAACCATTCATATTCTGTTCCAAAATCAAAATCCAGTAGATAGTAAGCATGCCTACAGGGGCATTTTTAGGTGCTATTGATGTAAATGCTGTTCTAAAAGTTAGACGTATTTTGGATACTAAAAGAATGCTCTAGAAGGCACCCAGATCAAGCAAGAAATGTGGCAATAAGTTGTGAATGTACACAAACTAACTTTATTTATTTATTTATTTAAAAAAAAAACGTAAAAAAAAAAAAAAAACTTTAATTTTGATGCTATTCAAAGTAAAATTCCTCTTCCAAGGCTGAAAACACAACAGATAAAAACAAAACAGAAAAAGAAGCAAAGGTTGATGTATCTACAGATGAAAGCAAAGCAAAAGAGAAAGACCTTCTGATTTGTATTATGTATGTGGGTAGTTGATACATAACATGTCCATGAGTGTTAGAATCAACACAAAAAGGTTAAAGTTTCTATGAAGGCATCTATTAAAGGTGACTGGCCTCTTTTTTCTAAGTTATTCACAGGTTGTAATTACCTTTACGTCTTCACTTTTTCAAATTTGAACTAGTTACAAATCAGAATGCTTTGAGTGTATTCCAGTCTTCAGAGGAACTAGCTATCAAAAGACTAAACATATTAGATAATGTATCTAAGCCTAGCCAAACAACCTGCACTTCAAACTCATGTCTCACCAGAGAGTACATACAAACATCTTTGACCAGATCATAAAATCATCATCATAATATCATAATAAAACATACAAAGCTTGTCTCTCAAAATGTTAAATATTATTATTAGTAGTAGTAGTAGTAGTAGTTGATGCATGTAATAAATAAATAAATAAACAAACAATTAAATGAATAAATTTGTGCTATCAAATGATTAAGCGCAATTAATCACATCCAAAATAAAAGATTTTGTTTACATAATATGTGTGTACTGTGTTTATTTATTATGTGTATATAAACACACACATACAGTACTGTATGTATTTTGAAAATATGTGCATGTATATACATGTATATATTTATATTATTATATTTTACATTATATATAAATATATTTAATATATAAACATAACATTTTTCTTAAATATATACATGCATGTGTTTGTATTTAAATATACATAATAAATATACACAGTGCACACTCATATTATGTAAACAAAAACATTTATTTTGGATGCGATTAATTGCGATTAATCATTTGACAGCACTAAAATAAATAAATAAAATCTTCCATTATCCAATCCCATTCTTATCACTTGCCACTTATACTTTTGGTTTCTATCTATCTATCTATCTATCTATCTATCTATCTATCTATCTATCTATCTATCTATCTATCTATCTATCTATCTATCTATCTAATGCTTAGTTAACAGCCTTAATATAATTGGTTTTTGAAGTATGATGTTCGAACGCATGAAGAGAAACCAAAACTGATAATAACTATATTGTAATAAAGATATTTTCAATTTGATCCCACAGTTACTGCTCACCACTTCCATGATCAGTTTCTTTTTATTTATTCTTATACATATAGCTAACATTCTACTTCAAACCAACCAATTTTATTGAGGCTGTTTAGAAAAAAAAAAGGAAAAAAAAGTAATTTCCTAGAGAAGGGCCCAAAAGCAGGAACTGTCCCCCGAAAACATGGACATCCAGTAACCCTATTCCAGCTTTAATCTTGTGCGTGTGCTCTGTGGTTTTCATGTCTTTGTGTCAAAGCTGATTCTATGTATCTAGCATCAGTTCTTCATTCAAGTGAGCCAAATACCAGGTTGGATTTATCATCCCCAGCATACGACCACAGGCAGGAACATGCTTTAGTAATCTCACACCAAGGGTCTCAGCTGCTATGGCACTTTGTCAGTGCCGTGAGGCCAGCGAGATTTACTGTGGAGTGAATCTGGGCTCCTAGTGGCCAAAGCTGTCCCATTTTCCCCGGCCTGACTGCACTGACCTCATATGATGAATGTGCTCTTCGGGGCAAAGAAGAACAAAGCTCGCCGTTATTGATGCTCTCAATTAATAATCTCAGACCTGCTGCTGGATTCACGCATAGAGTGTCCACCGCTGCCCCCACCTGCGCCATGATATAGTATGGACCATACAGATAAGACACGCTGAACAATTAGAAGCCTAATTAAAAAGATAACTGACAGCGCTTCTAACATGCTCTGTTGAAATATCATGTGTAAGAAATGTTTAGAGGTACGCTGGCAAACGTGGTGTGTGAGTGTTACTGATTAATGTGCAAGGAGTAATGCACTCGTGAGGCTTGCGGCCATGTTGAGTCATTGGGTCTGGTTCTGATGTGTCAAAAGCCTGCTGAGAAAAGAAAAAGACACGACTGCCTACCTACATTCAAGGTGACCATATATTTAGTTACAAAAGAACGTCTCGGTTACGTATGTAACTAGGCATGGGACGATAACCGGTTTCAAGGTATACCGCGGTTTGGAAAATTCACTGTTTCAAAACGACAAAAATTTTCTGTTATACCGTTCCTGCGGTATGCGCAGTTTTTTTTACGTGTCGTCAAAGACGGAAAGTGCCGGACTCCCTCAGTTGTGAGCAGTGAAGAGCGTAACGAGTCACACGACCCCTCCTCCTCCGGACAGCGGTCAGTGAGATTCACCTGTGTGTAGGATGATGGCCGCATGAGGTGAATCCCTGGAACTTTTTTCCCCCGTCGAAAAAGGCGAAGTCTGCTGTATGGGAATTTCTCGGGTAACGTAGACCAATCATGTTCCGTACACAATGATGTTCCGTCCAGATTCCGTTTTTGGCTCCGATCGCTAATTAAATACTTCCAGGTCGTACACAATCGATATATCTGTGTCGTCTTCATTTCTCCCTCTTTCACCCTCAATCAAGACAGAGACCCATTCGCCGGTTGTTTCCGTGTTGAAATAAATACTATTTGGTTTGCTACCGAGGCAGATAACATACCTAATTAACTAGCTAACGTCAACTAGTTTCCTCCCTCACATTACTTCACAGAGCGGGGAATAGCAGACTAAAGTACTACGTTTCTGCGATTTGGTACAATAAATTTAGCTGGTATCACGTCAATAATGTTAAGCCTCCTGCCATTGTTTACATCTGTTCAAAATCACGTCATTTAAAAGAGAAACAAACTACTGGCTCAGGTGTCTTTGCCACTGTTTGAGTGTTATACGGAGAGAGACCGTGTGTGTGTGTGTGTGTGTGAGACACAATCGCGCACTCTCCTTATGTGTATGTGCACACATCTTTGTACCTCACCACTCATAACTTGGATTGAAAGATGAATGTGTAGAAAGTGAGCATATCTCCAAAAACCTTGTTGAGCTGCAGGTTTAATGACTGCATTTTTTTTATTTTTTACAGAAATTGTTTTGATTTATGTTTTTGATTACTGAGCTATAGGTTTAGGTTAAGTGACTGCATTTTCAATTTTATTTTCATTTAGAAGGATTTTTTTTTTTTTTTTTTGCAGAAAATAATTTATTTGTGTTCTGATTATTGTTGAGCTGCAGGTTTAGGCTCACTTAAGTGACTGCACGTAATTTAATTAACAAGAATTCAATTATTTATATTAATTATTTAGCCTGACATGTTTACCATTCCAAAATGTTCTATATGTTTCTTAAAAATAAAATGTATTGTGTTCAGTGGAAAAAACGTTGTTGTTTTTTACCCAGACATTTAAAAAATAACACATTTTAGAGCTATAATCGCAATACCGTGATACCGTGAAACCGTGAAACCGTGATATTTTTATCTAAGGTTATCATACCGTCAGAATCTCATACCGGCCCATGCCTATATGTAACCCTCATTCCCTGAAGGAGGGAACGGAGACGTCACGTCGGGTGACCGACGAATTGGGATCTCGCTTAGAGAGACCAATCCACTTCGAGTGTATCTAAACGAGCCAATGCACATTGGCATGCGATTATTGCATCCAGCTGCCGCTGATCACAGCGTGAGTATAAGTAGGCAGCAGGTGCAGCGCATATTCAGGTTTTCGCTGAGGAGCCGAGCCGGTGACCCGGCCGCTCAGCGGTGGTACAGCAGCCGTGGCGACGGGACGTGACGTCTCCGTTCCCTCCTTCAGGGAACGAGGGTTACATACGTAACCGAGACGTTCCCTTTCAGTCGGTCACTCCGAGTCACGTCGGGTGACAGACGAATTGGGATCCCTACAAAAGATACTGCCCCTTCCAGTGTCTTGTGGAAGCCTCCTGTGCCCCTACTTTTTGGGGCACTACCCACTCAGTAAGACTGGATAACACTGGGAAACGTACCCATTCCACTTGGAACAGGAACGCTGCGGAAGCCCAACCTTCCCGAAGGAGGTTCAGAAGCACTTACACATATAACAACCATTTAGGTGAATATGGAAGATTAGAGGTAGACTGTAGCCTCTTGGGTAATGGCAGGAAGTCTGCCGGGGAAACACGGGCTCTGAGGCTATACCGTGGACTTACACATATGGGATCCAATTAGGTCTCTACATATGGAACCCAGCCCTCTACAGGTTCTCACGGATTCATCAAGTGAGGGCCTGGCGCCAGACGTTGCGCCACGTCTGGCTACCGAGGGGATGGAGGAGCTCGACAGGGTCTACCAACGGACTCTCTGGAGCAGTTTTAGCAAGCCGACCCAAAACCGGGGCCTCTCAGTGCTTCTACCCGTTTGAGGTGAGAACAGAGGAGGAAACCGGTTCCACACGGAGGCTATAGAATCTAGCGAACGTGTTAGGGGTCGCCCAGCCCGCAGCTCTACAAATGTCTGCCAGCGAGGCGCCACGAGCCAGCGCCCAGGAGGATGCAATACTTCTAGTAGAGTGAGCTCTCAACCTGAACGGGCAGGGCACACCCTGTGCCTGATAAGCCAGGGTGATGGTGTCCACTATCCAGTGGGCCATCCTTTGCTTAGAGACGGCATTCCCCTTCTGCCGGCCTCCGTGACAAACAAAGAGCTGGTCTGAGGTCTTGAAGCTTTGCGTCCTGTCAACGTAGCATCTCAATGCCCGGACGGGACAAAGCAAAGCTAGGGCTGGGTCTGCCTCCTCCGAGGGCAGCGCTTGCAGGCTCACCACCTGGTCCCTGAAGGGAGTAGTGGGAACCTTGGGCACATAGCCAAGCCGGGGCCTCATGGTTACCTGGGCGTCCGCTGGCCCAAACTCTAGACACGAATCGTCGACCGAAAATGCGTGCAGGTCCCCTACCCTCTTGATGGAGGCCAATGCAAGGAGGAGCAGGGTCTTCACTGAAAGAAAATTCAGCTCGACTGTCTGCAAAGGCTCGAATGGGCCCTGCTGTAGTGCTCTGAGTACTAGAGACAGGTCCCAAGAGGGTATAGAGGGGGGCCGTGGGGGATTTAACCTTCTCGCCCCCCTAAGGAACCTGATGACCAAGTCATGCTTCCCCACGGACTTCCCTTCCACGTGGTAGTGGTTGACAGCAATCGTAGCCACATAGACTTTAAGGGTGGAGGGAGACAGCCTTCGCTCCAACCCTTGCTGCAAGAAGGACAGAATGACTCTGATCGGGCACTTCCGGGGGTCTTCTTGGTGAGAAGAACACCATTCGACGAACAGGTTCCACTTCAAGGCGTAAGCATGTCTTGTAGACGGTGCTCTCGCCGAAGTGATGGTGTCAACTACCTCCTGGGGTAGGTCACCTAGAACCTCCGCGTCCCGTCCAGGGACCAGACATGAAGTTTCCAGAGGTCTGGACGCGGGTGTCATAAGGTGCCCCGTCTCTGAGTTAGTAGATCCTTCCTCAGAGGAATCTGCCAAGGAGGGGCTGTCACGAGGAGCATCAGTTCCGGGAACCAAGTCCGAGTGGGCCAGTACGGCACCACGAGCAGGACCTGCTCCTCGTCCTCCCTGATCTTGCACAGTGTCTGTGCGAGAAGGCTCACTGGGGAAACGATACTTGCGAAGGCCCCATGCCAGCTGTGTGCCAGTGCGTCCGTGCCGAGTGTTCCTTCGGTCAGGGAGTAAAACAACTGGCAATGAGAGGTCTCTAGAGAAGCGAACAGGTCTACCTGAGCGAGTCCGAAACGTCTCCAAATCAGCTGGACCGTCTGGGGATGGAGTCTCCACTCTTCGGGGAGCGCAGCTCGTGACAGCTCGTCGGCTGCCCGGTTGAGCAAGCCCGGAATGTGAATGGCCCGAAGCGACCTCAGATGCTTCTGACTCCAGAGGATGAGGTGGTGGGCGAGTTGCGACATGCAACGGGAGCGCAGACCACCTTGTCGGTTGATGTACGCAACGGTCGCAGTGTTGTCCGTGCGGACGAGCACGTGCTTGCCTCATAAGCGCCCTTTGAGACGATTCAAGGCCAGGCGTACTGCCAGCAACTCTAGGCAATTGATGCTACTGCATGCCCGTCGAACGTGGCCCCCCAGCCGGTGGTGGAGGCATCCGTGTAAACCACAGCATGCCTGGAGACCTGTTCCAGGGGCACTCCTGCCCAGAGAAACGAGAGGTCTGACCACGGGGTGAAGGTTTGGCGGCAGGCCGGTGTGACTTGGACCCGGTGAGTGCCGCGTTGCCACGCCCACCTCGGGATCCGGCCATGAAGCAGCCCCAGCGGTGTGACTGCCGCTGCAGCTGCCATATGCCCCAGGAGCCTCTGAAATTCCATACCGAGAAAAGAGATCCTCTGCGTCGGGGAGAGTTTGCTCTTTTCCCAGTTGACCCGAAGGCCCAACTGGCTGAGGTACCAGAACACCAAGTCCCTGTGTTCGCACAACTGGTCCTGAGACTGAGCAAATATGAGCCAGTCGTCGAGGTAGTTGAGAATGCGAACGCCCTGTTCTCTCAGGGGAACAAGGGCTGCCTCCGTAACTTTCGTGAAGACACTGGGCGACAGGGACAGCCCGAAGGGCAGGACCTTGTACTGATATGCCTGTCCCTCGAACGCAAACCGCAGGAATGGCCTGTGGCGCGGAAGGATCGACACATGGAAGTACGCGTCCTTCAGGTCGATCGCTGCAAACCAATCTCTGGGACGGACACACCCGAAGATGCGTTTCTGCATAAGCATCTTGAACGGAAGTTTGTGAAGGGCCCTATTCAAGATGCGCAGACCCAAGTTTGGTCTCAACCCACCGCCTTTCTTGGGTACAATGAAGTAAGGGCTGTAAAACCCCGTCTTCATATCGGCTGGAGGGACCGGCTCTATCGCATCCTTCGCCAGTAGGACTGCGATCTCTGCACGCAAGACAAGAGCATCTGCTACCTTCACTGAAGTGAAGTGGACGCCCCCGAACTTGGGAGGACGCCGGGCGAACTGATTCGCATAGCCGAGTCTGATGGTCTGACGGAGCCAACGAGACGGACTGGGAAGCGTTAGCCAGGCTCCCAGAAACCGCACAAGTGGCACCGACGGAGCCACCGACGTACCCGCGGTGGGGCAGCAAAGGGGAATGCAGGGACCCGGCTCGGGCGTCTGCGTTCTGGCAGAGCGTGCGTGAGTAGTACGATTGGTCGCACTCTCGAACCGCCCACAGCTGCTCACTGGCGAGAGAGAGGGATGAGTGTGGTACGGTGTTGGTCCGTCCATAACTCTCCATGCCCTTTTGGGACCCAGAGACAGAGACAACCGCCTCTTGTCGAGGTTTGTCTTTTTTTTTTTTTTTTTTTTTTGAAAAGATTTTTCCACCCGGCCCTCCTCCGGGGGAGGGAGATGTGCATCCACCATCTCCCGAAGCAGTTCCCTCTCTCTCTGGGTCACCCGTCCCGGGCCTTTTGCTCTTCAGAGCATCGCCAGGTTTGACGGGGTCCAGGGCGGCCTGCCTACGCCCAGCTCCACGGTGCCGCATCTGGAGGCTGCTGCGGATGCGGTGTGGGAGCAGAGGCTGACGCAGGGGCCACCCTCGGCGACGAGCAGGCTGGGGCACTGCAGCCGGCGGACTGGTGAGGCAGCAGCTGCCCGCCGGTGCAGGACATGTTGGATCGCCTCAGTCTGCTCTTGTGCAGCCGAGAACTGCTGGGCCACGTTCTCGACTGCGTCGCCGAAGAGGCCAGTCTGGGACACAGGTACCTTGAGGAACCGAACTTTGTCGGTGTCCCTATGTCAACCAGACACAGCCAGAGATGGCGCCCTGGACCACAAGTGTGGACATCGTGATGACCCAGAGATCGCGCGGTGACCTTCATCGCTCGTGGCGTGAGGTCAGTAGCGGTACAAAGCTCTTTCAGAACTTCCGGATCGTGACCACCCTCGTGCATGTCCCTCAGTGCTTTTAGCCTGAAGAACCTGCAGTAACGCCGTAGCGTAAGGTGGAGGCAGCTTCTCCACAGGCCACATAAGCGTCGCCGGACAGACCAGACGAATACCTACAGGCCCGGAAGAGGAGGCACGGTTTGCCCTGCTGGGTGGAGGCGGTATTAGGACACAACTGCATCGCAACCGACCGCTCCACCGGGGGGGACCCCCATATACCCCCTAGCTGCACCACCATCGAGGGTGGTGAGGGAGGAGGATCTAACAGGTCGGTTTCTGGCAGTAAAAGTTGCCATCCACGACCTTGTAAGCTCCCCATGCACCTCCGGGAAGAGAGGCACCGGGGCAGGGTGCTGAGAACCAGCACAAGCTACCCCGAGAACCAGTCGTCCAACCTCGAGGGCTCGGGACACGGTGGAGGTCTCCACTCGAGCCCTACCCTCTCAGCGGCCCGGGAAAGCATAGCCGCCATTTCCGGGTCTGATTCAGGCATTGCCACTGCCGGAGCAGCAGCGCAACCGAATCTTCTTCCCCAGGAAGCTCCGGCTCACCCTCCGATGTAGCGATCGACATCCGGTCTTTGGAAGGAGCGCCAAGGATACTGCTGGTACGCTCCGCCAGCATGTTCCATTGGCAGCTCACTGGTTTCGGAGCGCAAGAGGAGCGATGGTCCCTCGAGGGTTGGTTCCCTGGAGGGTTTGCCACCACTGTAATCCTCAGACCACCCGTGCAACCGCCTGAAGTAGTCCTCGCCTGTCTGCAGCCAGAACGAGAGCTAGATCGAGGCAGAGGCAACAGGGCTCCGCCCCTTTGTCGAGGTAACGGAGCCTGGCCCGCAACTCCGAGATGATCACCTTCCCAATGAGAAGATGAGTCATCCACAAATGCCACCTCAGCGTGCTTACTTCCCAGGCACGTGAGGCAGCGATCGTGACCATCACCCGGCGCCAGGTAACGACCGCATCCAGAAACACACGGGTGACACGTTGTCTGTAGCAAGACCCAACTCGTCTTTACAAAGACGTAACGTCAAGTTTGCCAGATGCAACGTCGTCTTTAAAAAGACGCACCCGTGAATGCTCTTTTAGGGAAAAAGCTCTTTTAGCGTGCTGAAGCACACAGGGGAGATGGTCGCCTGCAACACAAACAGGGGGTAGTGCAACCTGATGTGTGCAATCCACTCGACACGGGAAGAACCACCGCCGCTGTAGCGCCGTACCACCAGCACGAGAGTCTTCCAAAGAGCGTGCTCAACTCGTTGAATTCACTCGTCAGCAGAAGTCAGGAGCAGAACGATGTAACCGCTCGGCTCCGAAGCGAAAAGCTGAATATGCGCTGCACCTGCTGCCTACTTATACTCACGCTGTGATCAGCGGCAGCTGGATGCAATAATCGCATGCCAATGTGCATTGGCTCGTTTAGTTACACTCGAAGTGGACTGGTCTCTCTAAGCAAGATCCCAATTCGTCGGTCACCCGACGTGACTCGGAGTGACCGACTGAAAGGGAACTGAGAAATTAATATCTTTTACATGGAGTTTCAAAGTCAAACATTTCTAACTGTGTTGCTAAAGTTGAGGCTAGTTCTTTAAAAGTGAAATGTAGCCTTGGAAACTAAGGACACAAGATTAAAAAATAATGATACAACAATGGAATTCAGTGGGTTCAGTTCTGTACATATGCAAAATGATGAATTTTGTGAACTGGTTATTTTTAATCAATCAAAAACATGTAGTGCAATACAGTCTGATTCCCAAACAACTGACTCTGATGAGTCAATTCTTTTGAGTGAATCAAAAACATCCAACTTTGACACTTAAATCGGTTTAGTTATTGTCCTGTTGTTCATGACAACAAACCCTAAACTATTTGAAACACAAATTTCTAAGGCCTCTAAATTATGAGAATAATCAAAACTTTGTTGAAAACCCTGTTGTACACAATCTAATACATGCCTTCTGTCATTTGATTGATAGCTTATATTTTTAGCAAGTAAAAGGCCTTTTAGTATAATTTTAAAACACTTACAGACAGAAGCAACTTCAAGCATCGCTGCACTGCATTATTTTTGTCCCACATAATAAAAACTACAAAGCTTTATAAGTAAATATTAAGTACTAAGACATATTATAGGGATCTTTAGAGTGACACTTATTATTTATATGCATTTTATGCCTGTGATACTGTTATAAATATTTCACTGATTAATATTACAAGCTATCAGAATCTCATCTTAATTTTTTGGACAAATATCATTCAAATATCAATATCAGATTTTTATCATTTTTTTTTCCTCCCTGAGTATGAGCTCTATCTTCTTCATCACACTATATCAACCATACAATCCTGATGTATCTGATATACTCAACAAAAAAACATATACTTATTGAACCTTTAGACAAAATGTACATTTATTTATTTGTTTGTTTGTATATAATTATATTATTAATAATTTTTCTGACAACAGTGCCAGTTTTTACAGGGATAATGAATGAGAAAGAGAACCGAAATAAATCCTTTCATTTAGTTACTTCCAAAATACTTTCTTTTTTACGAATGGATTTCTTATCATGGCCTCTGCAGTGAAAAAAACAAACAAAAAATGAACACAAAAGGCAGGAATTTTTACTTTAATGTGACTACATAGTGTAGAATTGACTAGAAAGGACAGAGGGAGACGACCCAAACCTGACACCAATTTTCACCATTAAAGAGACAGATGTTGATTTTAAACACAATGTGTTGCTCATGCAAGAAATGATTTTTGTTTTCTACACTCTGGTTGAAACCTCCGGCATCACAGCTCTTTAGCTCTGTTATGCAGGTCAGGTATTGCTTTCACATTCACTCTGAATGCAGACTAATGGAAGAAGTGAGAAAAAATGCCCTGAACCCCTTAGAGGAGAAACACGCCTCACAGCGCCAAATGGCTTTCGGCATTCTCTCAGGGCGAGTTTGAGGGATGCGGGTTTATGCCCTTTTTCTCACAATGGAAGTGGTACATTATTTTGCTGCACAAAAATGCCCCATCAACTCCAAATTATACACCAAATTGCAGGCATACGCTTTAAAGACATGGGGTGCTGGAGAAGTCCACTATAGAATTTATGTGACAAGTATTGGGTAAAGGGCCACTTCTGTGAAAGATATGACTCAGCAGATGGTTTTGTGGTACATAAGAAAGAAGTTTTTAGTAAGCGGAGTTTGAAGACGAAAGCCGAAGCTGAAATGGAGCATTAAGAAAATGACACAGTCCATTTCAGCTCCCAAATCCTCCTACGGTCGTCTTGCTGAGACATGATTAATGGGCGTAATCAAGTGATGTCCCTCCGTATGCCTGTGCCCTTCATGGCCCTAGCTAATTACAGCGTGCACAACAAACAAGCCCAAATCACAACGGATGCTTTATGAAGCAGGGGCACTCATTCATGGTCTCTGTCATGTGTTGAGCGTATGTCATGCTAAAGCCATAAAGAAATGGACAAGACATTAAGTGAATTTCTAAAGATTGCCAATATAGTAGAGCTGTCATACAACTTTGAATTACACTACCCAAGAAACAACATGGTCTTTTCTATGAGACAAAAACCCTTGGCAAATCGCTGACTGTCAAGTTCTGTTTAGAGACGGCAGTAAGCAAATATTTTTGGTAATACTGCACTGATGTTCATAAGTAGCCTCTTATGCTCAACAAGGCTGCATTTACTTCAACTACATTACTTAAACTATATCACGACATTATTCAGTCGTACTATTCACTGACGTAAACAGTGCCTAAGAAGTTACTTTTATTTATTGTTTTTTTTTTTTTTTTTTTTCACCTACAGGATACAAAGTCTTCCAAGCTGCCACTGGTGCCCACTTGCCACTGACGATGGAAGAAAAATAAATAACCTTAATAAATTTGTTAATTTTACTATTGAACACTTACAACAGTCTTCCTGTGAGTTTCAAATGGTCTTTTTAATCACATTTAATTGAGGACTGCTGTAAAATTTTACCGCAAGGGTTACTGTGAGGGCAGTAAAAGACCTGTGATCTAATGCTAAATTCCTACCTTGTTCACTAAATGCATATTTGGACACAAGGATGATGCCATTCAATTTCACCTTGCTTTAATTTGAATATTTCAACAAAGGAATAAAATTAGCAGATATAAAATGCTGGTTTTCAAGGGCTCTAAAAAATAGAGGCCTTTGTCATAAATGTCTGGTATTCAGAAGAGCACTTGAACACTTTAGTCTGAAAAATTACAGAAACGGTATTCGGCTGCACCTTTATTATAATTTTCATCCAAACTAAATCTGTTTTGGCTAAAGTAATATGTATAAAAACAACATCAAGGAACAATTTCGAAGGGATTCAGTGGAAATAAATGCCGTGTCAAATTAGAGTCATTTACCAAGATGACCTGCCGATGCTGACTTGAGGAAATATTGACCTTACGGTATCTCAAATTATTGATCCTATTTCAGATTTCTCAGCACACAACACTTCTTTAACGCATCCCTGGACTTGCTTTTCAGTGTCTGAAGATAAAGACCATATTAATCAATTTAACAAACTTCTGGGGCAATTTCCGAGAAACTTGAAAAATGAATCTGCCCGTGACGCATTTGGCTGGTCACTCTTCTCTCTCCTTAGAAATACCACTAATGTTCACTCATACATTTTAAACTGTACATCGCTCACTCATACTTCTTCCAGGCAACTAATTACTGAGTTCAGTGATGGAAGGGCACATATTTAAACTGCAGTCCATTAATCAAACCTCGGTTGAAATATTAATAATACATGTTAATTTAGCAATTACGACCCTTAATTGCAAGGGCCCCAATGAAAGCCCAGTGATTCGCAACTGATTCGACGGCCAGTGTAAGACACGTAATATTCTGGTAAGTAGGACATCACTAAAAATGTTAAAAATGCTCTGGAGATTCAGATTAGATTAAAATGGTATTTATCTTAAAGGTTAAGGTCTGTGAGACTCATTTCAAAACTGGTTTTATTTAGCAACATTCCTTAAATTGGCTGAACTCCATCATAATCGCAATAATGACTACTTGCTTTACCTTGTATTGTCTCAATTGAGGGGGAGATATGATAAGTTCATATAAAATGGTATGACTAAGTACGGTAACAGTGGTAACAGTCTAGTATAATTATAGTATATAAACAGTTGGTGCAAGTTCAAAAGCTAATAGTTTCTATTAGGGGTTTCCCCAACTAAGGATTTTCATAGTCAAATCGGTATTTTCGAATCATGCCGATAGTCGACTGATAGTCGAATAATATATTTGGGGGCGGGGCAAAATACATTACCAAGAGTCAAGTCAGACATTCGACAGTCAAAATTCGACAGGGAAAATGTGTAACAGACGCCTCGCAGATACAAACGGGGTAAATAATGTTGTTTGATTAAACGATAGTTAACATTAAACGTCAGCGAAACCCTTAAGAATTCATACATTTTTTTACAATAGTGCTCTCATTATAACGTTATGTATATGATCGTAGTTATAATGTTCTGCATTTCTGTTTTGAGCTGCTCGCGCTGAAGATGAATGAAGCATATGATAGCCGGTTTTTAATCAATGGGATTTAACTCATTTATCTCACATAGAATACGCTTCGTTATTTATATAGCATAACGTTAATATTACGACTTATAGACTATCTGCACAAAATGCCCCGAATGTATATGAACGCGTCTGCACGGCTCTGAATGAACTCCTTTTGTGGACGCGTTCTTCACGCAATAACATGCAGAAACACAACTAAACACTAAAAAAAAAAAATCACAGCGTTTTATTATAATAGTGTTCTCATTATAATGCTATGTATATGACAGTGCCAGTCATAGTTATTAATATTCTGCATTGTTGTTCTGCTCGCACCGCGCGCTGAAGAGTTAATCACCGTGTAGGCCTATAGCAGGCTACTACAATGAAGCGCTTTACTGTAGCGTAACTCAACCAAATGCATCTTATACGAGATAAATAATATATACACGATATAAATAAACCGACTGAAACGTTTTGAAATCACTTGTTGTACCCTACCTGATCGGGGAAAAATGAAGTCTTCCACTCTGCCTGTCTCAATTTGAGTCTTGTTAAAGATTTAAATCCCTGCCGCCATGCTCCTCTGTCGGTGATGGATTAGAAAGCCAAACTTTAATCTATCGGGGAAATTGGATTTATTCACGCAAGTTAAAATATTTATTTAAAGCTTCTTTATTTTAAGATTCTTATTTACAGCATTATCATAATAGGCTGTATATTAACTTATTGGGAGAAACCCGGTAGTTCGATGTGAAATCAGACACTACTGAGCACCCCCATGATCATAACATGATCATGATCATGGCATGGGCTGGATCATGGCATGATCATAACACCCCGCGAATATTCGACTGTGAGATTGGGAGCCAAATCAGGCTCCTTGATTCGTCGACTATTCGGGGACACCCCTAGTTTTTATATTAAAGTAGTTTTTGTATTACAAAAAATTAATTCACTGGATTATCCAAAAATAGAAACAATTTGCTCACTGAATTTCCAGCAATGGGATCGGAATGTGACGATAATAAAAACTAAACCTCATTCAATTATTTATCTTTTTTTTCCCCACTGGGACTGGTATTTTTATATTATGCCATCATGTCACTTGACCCTAGCCTCTGATATTATAAGTAATTACAGCAGTGTTATAAATACCCATGCACCAGGGGTGGACTTAACCAATAGGCGAGGTAAACAGCTGCATAGGGCCCCGGGGAATCAGGGGGCCCCGTCTTGATATTCGCGAAACATACTTGGCAAATGAACCAGTATATTTGTGTTATGGAGAGTGTCAAATGTTCACTCAACACTCAAAACGGCGAGTTTTTGTCAGGTGCGGAGTTCTGCAAGCTTGTGAATCCTCTCATTATAACAACGTGTAGATAAGATGTAAATTAAGAGATTATTTGTGCAGAGAGCTTATTAACGTAACATCGTGAGATCGCGATGAACTGAAGTGACAGCTTTTAGTGATTATAGACGGAGCGCTCTTTGCGCGCATTCTACGCTGTTTTGACTGTCTCAGAACAGGTATATTCACCTCAGTAAAGAAATTGTCTTTCAAGTTATAATTTTATTTGTCTTGATGTTTCAAAATGACTCTCTTGTGTGCTTTTCCTATTCGCGCCAGCGAGAAATGAATGCAAATGAACTATAAACTAAAACGCGTATAAATGCACGAATGCAATGACTGGAGATTTTCACTTAATAGATTAGATTTTCGATTTGTTTCTTGGCAAAAACCCTATCGTATACCTTAAGAACACTTGTAATATGGAACGAGTTGCATGGGATAAGGTTTATGACATTTTAATCCTTTTTGTAAAAAGATTGAAGAAGTTTACAATTCATTAAATGGACAAGTGCAAGCATTTTTTTTTTTTTTATATATATAAATGTCTTCTTTGGTGATCCGGAAAAAAAAGGTAGCTTAGTATGGCTTTAGAATAGCATCAGGTTGACTAATTATTTAGGCTACTTAAGTTGTGAAGGGGTAATAGTTATAATAAATAATAGTTATAGCTATAAAGAGAGAGAGCTAGCGAGCAAAATAAGGGTTAGGCCTAAAAGAGCATATAGTTATTGTGTTGGGGCCCCGTACCTGAAATTTGCTTAGGGCCCCCAAATCACTAAGTCCGCCCCTGCCATGCACATATATCTTGCATATGGCATAACCATGTAACTCCTCAGCAGTGCCATCTCCTTAACCATCTCCTTTCAACACTGTAATAAAATCTGTAGAAAAATATGGCTAAAAAAATTAATATTAACAGTACATTACACCATGTTTTTAGAGATTTAAAGAGTGAAGTGAATTCTGAGTATTCTCTCTCCTTCACCTGACTATTATAACACTGACCCATCCGTTCCCCACCACTTAAGTCCACCATCTGCTGGGCCCACCCTTCTCTCTCTCCATCTGGATAAATGAAACTCTGTCTGCCAAGCTTGGACAGAAAGACTGAAATACTTTATTGACCCTCAAGGGGATATTCAGCTGGAAAACAACACCGATATGCACAAAAAAGTCACTATGCACAGCGCAATCAAGGTAAAGATTCATTATGCAAAACTGATGTGATATTACTGCTTTCACGGTGTAACTCTAACTTGGGGCAAACCTCACATAATTAAAAATGAATTACAGTTTTTCTCAGTCACTCTGGTGCATTTCTCGAATCGTCCTTACAGTTTTTCTCAATCGCTTTGGTGCATTTCTCGAATCAAAAATGAAATTCTCAAAACTACTTGTTCAACCTCCACATCATCTAATCACTTGTGCACATCATAAAAGCAGTTTCTCATTCTTTTGAACAAATTGCGATTGCTTTGGTACATTCATGCAACTGATTATGTACATTTGTCTGCGGTTTTTTCTACATATTTCTCTTAGACTTTGTAAATTTGCCATGAATTGTGCAAGTGAATCTTGACTTTCACTAATGAAGAGAATATAGATCAACCGATTATGTCGGTTCTCTGAAATAGCTCAAAGGTGCATCTCATGAACCTTCAATTGGAAAGCATATATAGACCGAGGACAACACAAGAGTTACAAATTCTGACGATGGATGAACATCCAGAAATGATCAGGGTCAACAGACGAAGGATCCGTTTTGGAAGGGTACAGAGGCAAAACAGAGGAAGAAGCAGAAGAGGCCAAGGACAGAGGCGCATATCAGATGAAATAAGGGCCACTATTGTGGACCATCAATCCACATGTCGATCATGTCATTATTGTCAATCATGGCCTTACAATGGCTGAAGGGTGCAGCTAAATATTGGGAGATCGACCATATCCTCAATAATTCAAACATTTTGAAACTGTATCTTTCAATCAATATCCCACATACAGTAATGTGTAAATTTGTACTTTTGAAAGGATGTATGGCATACACAAGAAGCGCAGCCTTCTGCATTTCAATACAGTAACTGTCATCCAAACTGTTGCCATAGTTTACATCAGGTAATACTAACAGAGTGCTGTTAGTATTACTAAAACTGTTATATTGACAACATGACTAAGCATTTTTGATCTTGTTTGTGAACAATGACACAAGGACTTTCCATTCTGATGGCGCTGGTATGTTCATTGACATAAATACTTACTTTTTAGAGATTAGCTAAATATTTTGAGTAAGTTACAGGCTTTTGCAGGTAATCCATTGTGTGGTGCTGTTTGTACAAATTGTTTTGAGAAATGCACATACTTCTTTGCAAATATTAAGGATGATTCGAGAAATGCACCAAAGCGACTGAGAAAAACTGTAATATTTGCAAAGAAGTGCATTTGGTGCATTTCTCGAATCAGAAATGAAATTCTCAAAACCACTTGTTCAAACTATAGTCACTTGTGCACATCATAAAAGCAGTTTCTCATTCTTTTGAACACATTGTGATTGCTTTGGTACATTCATGCAACTTATTATGTACATTTGTCTGCGGTTTCTTACATTTTCAGTTGCTAATATCATGTTGCTCAAAATGTATTATAAGGTTCTCTGTGCTATAGTCTTTCCCCTCAAAACATTTAGTCATTAGTCCGTCATATAAGTCATTAGATGCAAAATGGTTGATCTAGTTGTCATAAACTGTAAACTACACTCAAGATACCTTTCAGAAAAAAAAGGAAAAAAATGCTAGCTACAAGTTACCAATAAATAGTAGCTAATTCTATCGAAGCAATAATACTGTATTTTGTGTAAACAGGCAGACAGATACTGTAGGTAAATAGAATGATAGATAGATAGATAGATAGTTTGATAGACAATGACAGTACAATAAAACGACAGACAGCTAGAATGACTGACAGAATGACAGAACGCAAGAAGGATAAACAGATAGAACAATAGACAGACAGACAGACAGACAGACAGACAGACAGACAGACAGACAGACAGACAGACAGACAGACAGACAGACAGACAGACAGACAGACAGACAGACAGACAGACAGACAGACAGACAGACAGACAGACAGACAGACAGACAGACAGACAGACAGACAGACAGACAGACAGACAGACAGACAGACAGACAGACAGATAGATAGACAGATAGATAGATAGATAGATAGATAGATAGATAGATAGATAGATAGATAGATAGATAGATAGATAGATAGATAGATAGATAGATAGATAGATAGATGTTGGAGGAAGTCTTTGAAATTGGACATCTTTCTCTGTACAGCGTACCAAGCCATTTCAAGGTCTGCCAATAAAATGAGTTCTTTGGGAGAAGTTTTAAAAAAGCAACTACAGGAGGCTAGATCTGAAAAGCTGGAGAACTGAGAGATTATACAAGCACTCGAAAGCTGCATTTGCATGTAACTTCTGATGCACGCACACACACACACACACACATACACACACACTTCACTGCACACTCAGGAACTTTAACATTTTGTCTCATTCAAAGTCAAACCAATTAGCACATGCTGCTCAGATTTCCTTGAGGAAATTACTTTTGATTTAAATACGTCCTCTAAAAATATTTACATTGCTAATGGGCACCACAGACTGTGCGTCCCTATTGTAAATAAATGTGTCAGGCCTCGTTTCCTATTAGCCGTCCTACTGAAATTATCTACCCATGAGCAATCGTTAGCGTCTTTACTTTGATGGTTCAGACGGTATTTACACAGGTGGAGGCGACAGTGTAATTAAACTATCGGAGGCTCAATTTGTACGAAGGTGACAAACGCTACTGCGAGTAACTTTACAGCGGTCGACCAATGCAAATAAATGTGTTTGCGCAAAGGCGATGCCTGCTAATGATAATGAAAACAACTCGCTAATGTGATCCTGTTTGCGCTCATGTTGTCTTACTGATGTATAACAGCTAATTTCCTCCACAACCATCTGCAGGTGATAGAATGTCCGTGGGACGCCGCCGTTTTTCTACCTCAGGCTATCGGCACGGTGTAACACAACAGGTGTGCGCCATGTAGCAACCTTGTGCCGCCCAACCCAAACATCGCATCTTGCGCATCAGATTTATAGCTGTTGCCTCCTTTCTTTGGCATAAACAACTCATTTGGACAGCCAGCATGTTGTAAACAATGCAGGCCTGGAGGCAATATATCAGTGCAGTCCAGAGATTTATACGTGTGAAGTTGAGGCAGAAATCTCAGCAGACTGGTGTTCTTGGTCTCATTGGCGTCCTCCTTGTTTAATAATCCAGCCATTCCCAATGCTCTTATCACTGCGAAATCGTGCAGCTGACCCCGGCGTGTTTACCGAGGTCTGCCAGGCCTATTCCCAACATCCCTACCAAATCCGTCATGAGCCAATAAAGAAAATGCCAATGCTGGGCTCGAGGCAGCCGTTAGTTCCATGTAGAGGTACTGAGGGCACGAACAGTGGGTCTCCTTTCTTTTTCTGCTATCTCCTCCACACACTCCCAGCTCTTGCGGCCCAGAGTATAAGCCCTATATATTACACAAACACACATGCAGAGTCCACAAATAGAGCTTCGGCTACATGGCTGTCATGAGAAGGATGCTCAAAGAAATGGTGAAAGACAGATAAAAAGAAAGAGAGAGAGTAAGCCATGCCAGTCATAACTCTGGAAAGGTGGTAGAATGACCATGTAATTGGTGAGATTCTTTCCACACATGTGCATTGATTAGATATATTTTAGTGGCACTGAAAAGGTCAAATGCAGATGAAATTGTTACAAAGAGGGCTTGAAATTCTTTAAAACATATTTTTCAACAAATGGTTATTGAAAATGGGTTCTTAACCTTCAGAAGATAATGATCATGGAATATATTACAAAACACTTATGTCTTCAAATTAGGGGAGGGTGATATGACCCAAATCTTATATCATGATAGGAGTAATTTTATTTCACAGTAACGATATATCGCAATGTAGTTATTTTTGCTTTAAATAAGGTTTTATGATATCAAAATTTGTGATACCATAGAAATTTCACTATTCTTGTCACCAGTGTCAATAAAAAAAAAAACTAATACTAGCCTAAAATAAAAAAATAAAATAAAAAAGTCAAGTAAAAATTGAGCAATTAAATTAGAAGTAATTACAAGCAATAGGACAAAAAACTTCAATAGAACAAATAAACAATTAGAAATGATACATACATTGTATAAAATAATCAAATGAATAAGAACACTGCATATTTTTCACTGTGTAAATTAAATATATATTTATTCTTAATGAAGTCACAAAATTGATTTAGTCAAGAGCAGTCAGAGATTTTCTTTTTTGTTTGTTTGATTAACATGAATGACCGACAGCAGGAATATTAGACTGCTGTCACTTTAAGAGCTGCCCAGATCTAATATACTGTTTCACAAGTATTTCTTTCTCAGCTGTTTGCTATCACTTAAGACCTAAATTACTGTGTTTATAAGGATACTTGCAAAGACAGGCATTCTGAGACATGCAAATGTACGTATTTAACCATTTAAGACCTATAAAGTGGCAAAAATAACTCTGTTCAATACTCCTGTGCTCTATGAGCACCGTCTCTCTGATAGAGCTCAGAAACAGTCTCTCAGACAACGCTCGCATATAGCGAAATGAGTTTTCTTTCCCTGTTGATTGCGTTTCAACAGCTTAAAATCACTTGTTTTTAAACAGCATTCAAACGTTAAGTAGCAACATGACATGAGCGTGTAACCGTGAATCTCTACTGGTTGACAAACTTCTACTGGTTAATTGTGTCTACCAGCATATCGCCCACCCCTACTTCAAATAAAATAAATACATTAAAAAATAAGACTTGAAAGTGTGAAATACAGACACATCTGAAAAAATAGAAATCCATAATAGGTCAAGGAGTCAGTAAATGCAAAACAAGTATCTCGCTGGAATACTGAATGGATTTCTGTCATTTGACAAGTCTCAAAAGCCATCACAGAGTATCAATGCACTTAGAAGAATCTTAATGGCGGTATAAAATTTCATGTAGCAATCACCCACACATATTCAAAGCTTCCTGACACTCTTAATAGAGCTCTTAATGTAAGTCTCTCAGTGGATGTCTTGTTTGGCACCATCAATGTAAGACGCAGACACCTACGTTTAATCTGATATGAGCTATCAGTGGTGGGATAATCATAAAACAGAATGATTTTAAGATCGGCTTGCATGACTTTCAACTGGGAACAAATGGATCAGCTCAATGTGAAAAGCTAATGGATGAAATCTGACTTGTCAGTAACTGAACACTTCACTTTTCATGAACGTGACACCATTAAAATAACGCAGAAGAGCAATTCTGAATATTTTTCTACAATGAATTTAGTCACAGCTTCAACAAGGGGAAAACAATATATGCTATGCAATAAAATATATAGAAGCTGTGAAAATAATATTAATAGTCAGTAGATATCAACTAAATATAGCTACGTATATTTTGTCTAGAATCACCTCAATTAAATTTCTGATACTACCAAATAATCTATGAAAAGTGTTGCCATTTGGGTGAAAGAGCCCATCATTACACTATGGCACATATAGACACGTAAAGACAGCGTGACATTCAACTATGTTAATTCTCTTTTGAAATTCAGATAAAGGTGTAACTTCAGATTATTATCAATATTAACCTCTATCATCAAAAGCTTCATGACTAACTATAATATTTCAGAATGTCCTTCAAAAACGTAATTAACCGTTATATCCTAAAGCACTTTTTATGGCAATTATGGGTTAAATCAAGCAATAGCTTTTCAATCACTATCAGTCATGGTGCATTCTTAAATCATATATAGGCTATATCATATCAGAACAATACATGATATCTGTAAGTAGCTTAACATGTGTAGTAAAAGCATCAAAGTATTAATATTTATAAACATTGTTTGCTACATGTCAGTTCTGTAGAACATAATTTTTTTTCATGACAGAAATCCAACCCTTCCTCTGATCTTATCAGTGTGCTGAGAAATAGAAGTAAAATGCTGCTGTTATGAATGATTCTCTCTCATTTCAATTATAGTACACAGAGCCTGGCAGTGGTGTGTTTACCAATCATAGATTAGACTTTTCCCTCTATTAACTTTAATGATGCCATTAATGTGTCATATTTTCTTCTTGTCCGCAGCCTAAAAAAGGGCCTTTTGTGGTGAACAATGCTCTGGTACAGCTTAAAGTCAGCATGTAACACCATTTGCAACCCATTTCACCACCATATAATGACATATTTCAGACTGAAACATGATATTTCAATTACAAAATAAGTATAAGGCAGAATCTGATTCTTCGGGTATTGATTGGATTCTGAAAAGTAGGTTTTGCATTTATTTGTAGCTTTATTTTATATATATATATATATATATATAGGGTAAACGTACCTATTAAGCACACCAAAATCTGCATTGAGACATTTTTAGTGCACAAGATATTGGTTTCAGTACAAGAAGTTACGTTAAAATAAAATATTAATCTCTCTCAGAAAAATATTTATTTTTCTGATTAAAAATAAAATCTTATTTATTTGATTAAGATATACATCATTAAATGCAAAAAGTCTGGCTGTGCTTAATGTGTACATTTGTGTACCCTTTAAGCACACCCCTGTTCTCATTAAGCTCACATCATGTTTTATTAAAAATTCTTGTTTATTTTAAACAACCTTTTTAAAGAATAATTGAAAAAATTTTTATTTGAAGGTATAAAGTCAATCACAAAAAAAAACAACAACAACACTAAAATCAAGCAACAAGGCATTCAATTTGATCAGTTATATATTCATAGTGAACTGTCATTTAAGCATATTGCAACATCTATACTAGTCCACATTCAGCAAAGTAACATATATTCAAAAATCAAATAAAACAAACCAAACCAATAAAACATTTCATTCATGGGGATGAAACTACACTGTAAAAAAAATAAAAAAAAAATAAGTTGAGCCAACTTAAAATTTTAAGGCAACCAGCTTCAGCAGATTTTTGTTTTCTCAACTTGTCGTTTTAAGTTTATACAACAAAAAGTTGAGAATCTCCCACAAAAATAAGTTGAGCAAACTCAAAAATCTGCTGAAGCTGGTTGCCTCAAAATTTTAAGTTGGCTCAACTTTTTATTTATTTATTTATTTTTTTACAGTGTACCCTCATTATGGAGCCTCTTATTAAATGGATGTCAACTTATCTATAGTCTCTTAAGGCTGGAATACACTACACGATTTTTGCCCCAATTGTGTTTTTTAGGGGTGTTTATCGGTTAAAAATTAATCGACCAGTCATTTTTAAATCTGTAGGCAAGTTTAAATTAATCCGAATTGAATGAATCTAAATGAGTCTTTTGATTAACAGAATCGCAAAATTTGTACAAAATAATCTTGTGGCCACGACAAAACTAACATGTCCCCTCCTGGTCACTGTACATATGAGAACTCATGAATTGCTGTACAATTCAGCTAACAAAATAGCTGCCTGTTATCATTACATTTGTATTATCATGTTGTGTGTCATCACTCTAGCTTGTGCTTAAGCAATGAAAACTGTACAATGTATTTAGAGAAAATGTGTTTTATTATATTTTATTTTTTCACAGGATCCTCTGTTCCCAGACCCAACCATTCATCTGAAGGACTGAAAAAGTGACCGAACCACAGTGACAGTTTCCCCAAAATAAATAGAAAGGACATGGCAGAGGACGATAGGGGTATTGTTATTTCACTGAAATTAGCCTGCTGTACTCACTGTTTCACACATACATACGGTTGTGGCCAAAATTTACATCACATTGCAGAATATGCATAATGTTATTAAACAAAATAATATGTTTTTTTTTTATTTATTATTATTATTTAGGACTGGCCTGATGAAGCTATTTCATTTAACAGATGTTTATGTTTAGTCTGCAAGTCAGGATTATAGATGATTAAAAAAAAAGGAATAGTGGTTCATGAGTCCTTTGTTTGTCCTGAGCAGTTAAACTGCCCGCTTTTCTTCAGAAAAATCCTCAAGGTCCTGCACATTCTCAGGTTTTCCAGCATCTTTTGCAGATTTGAACCCTTTCCAGCAGTGACTGTATAATTCCAGATCCATCTTTTCATACTGAGGACAATTGAGGGACTCATACATAACTATTACAAAAGGTATTACTGATGCTCAAGAAAGCAACACAATGCATTAAGAGACGCAGGGTGTAAGCTATTTGAATTGGATAATCAGGGTAAACTACTTATTTTTTATACTTTTCAGACAAAATAAGTATTTTACGTAGCTTCTGAAGGGCAGTACTAAAAGAACAAATATGATCATCATTATCAACCTGTTCAAAAGTTTACACCTCCAGCTCTTAAAGTCGGCATGAAACGGAAGTAGCGATTGTCTTTTTTTCTCTACTGTGACGTGTATCCAAGTGAAACAGCATCTGAAACGAGAGGGCAGGTCTTGATTTCGTCATTCGAGAATTGATTGGATCATTGGAACTTGGGGCATTGCTAACCAAATGGAAGCAGATCTGAATGCCAGTTTGCAGTTAGTTGTGGGGGGATTTCTCTCCACTGGATTCACCGCCGACACCCTAGCATGAAGAATTTTTTTTTTATTTATTAAGGATGACGGCGACGAGGGCGATCAACGGCACAAAACATGCCTAACAGCACGCGCGCACGCGAGAGAGAGAGAGAGAGAGAGAGAAAGAGAAAGAGAGAGAGAGAGACATATTTGTTCTATATTTAATGTAAACACTATGCTTTGGCAATACATTGTAACAATTGTCATGCCAATAAAGCACACTGAATTGAATTGACTGCCTGAATGACTGAGCGCGTACTCCATCAGGTTAAGTCATATTCATAAAAAAAAAAGTTTGCGATATCCTAAGAGTAATGTTGTGGTAATATCCTTTCAACTTTTAAGACTAGTGTACTCCGCCATGGCTCGCGTCAACTGGTCAATGCATTTATTTCTATAAAGTGAAGCATCAGCTTCAGCTTTCCCCCTGTCGTTTATCCCAGTGTTTAACCCTTACGTCACTAACTCCGCCCTTGCGCCATCACTCGTGACCGGAAGAGAAGATGAGTCGTTTTGAGGGGGAAGGGAGGTTAACATTTTTGATTAAAGATTACAAAGGCACATGAATTTTAAAAAGTGCACGGATAAATTATTTATAATAAACACTACAGTATTCCATTAAAAAATAAGAATTTTCCATTTTGATTTCATGCCGACTTTAATGTATTGTTTCCTTCTAGAGCATCAGTGAATGTTTTCACCTTTTATAATAGTTGTGTATGAGTCCTTCAATTTTCCTCAGAGTGAAAAGATGGATCTCAAAATCATAAGACATTGTTGGACAGGGGCCAAATATGCAGAAGATGCTGGAAAACCAAAGAATTTGCAGGACTTGGAGGATTTTTCTGAAGAATAGCAGGCAGTTGAACTGCTCTGGGCTGCATTTCCCAAAACACTTTAAGCGTAGTAGATTGTAGAACCTGCAGCCCAGGACAATCAAGGGACTCATGAAAAACTATTTTGACATTGTTAAATATTTTGTTTCTTCTTTTTGATGTATAATTTATTGGTCCCACTTTATATTAGGTGGCCTTAACTACTGTGTACTTACATTTAAATTAATCATTTGATACAATGCCCTTATTGTGTACGTACATGTTTTTACATTATACTTATATTTTTAAAAATACCTATATGTATTTACATCTGTTATTAATTTCTGTAATTAATTACACTGTTGACCCATCCCTTACAACCCTTAAAAAAAAAAAAAAAAATTAACAAAAACAGCTCTGGGTCATCCAGGTAATGACACAGTATTAAGAATCAAGTGTATGAAAACTTTTGAACATTTTTGTAAATTATACATTTTCATTTTTATAAATTCAGTTTAATTTTGATAAATTCAGTTTAATTTTGATAAATTCAGTATATGTAAATATCTGTTATGTAAAATTGCTTATTCAGGACAGTAGCATGAAATGTTTATGATCCCTCATATTTTGTTATTTTATTTTTATTTTGATGGTGCCATTGAGCGGTAATCACTGCCCTGACTTGCCATTGCAAGTTCATTATTGAATATCAAGTATCAAGTATTATCAAGTAATATCAAGTATTCATTATTGTGTTTGTTTTTGATTAGTTTTTCTTTTTTTTTTCTTTAAATGTTGTATTGTTTAATCAGTTTAATGATTTACTTGAAGTGTCTGTGTTTGCAAAATCTTTTTATCAGTCTAAATGAATAGTTAAATGTTGCAATCCTGTTGCATTTGTTGAATAATATTTGCAGTCCTGCATTTGCTGAAAAATAATATTGAGTTTTGTTGATACTTTGCTGTGTTTGTGGCTTTCTTTACAGTTTTTATGAGTGTATATGACGCATTTTTTGAGTAGAAGGCTAGTAGCACTTAATATATTAAGTGCACGGTAATTTACAGACGTTTACTGAGACATATGACTGGCCGTTTACGGAGATTTTACTGCTTGTGAACAGGACGATACGTGGATTTACCGGTGAGTACGTCAACATTTCCGTCTGTGTCTGGGGGTTTATCGCGTTAGTAAGCGGACTGGAAAACTGCTGCACACAAAAGAGTCCGTTTCTGTCCGTGTCAAGAAATCAGAAACGCCAGGGCACATACACTGAAACTGCCGGAAACATGCCGTTTACGGGTTTGTGCGCTAACGCGAACAGCCCGGAAACGCGCATTTTCACGCAGTGAGCAGAAATACATTAAGAAGTCTGATTACATCCATTCAACAGTGGAAACTGAGCTGTTGGGAAAATGCCCAAGTTCAGAGGCAGACATGGAAATTGATGTTTCTCCCCTGAGGCGGTTGTACAGGCCCAGATGGCTGTACACTATGAGGACTGTGTTGTGATGGCACACACACTACAGGGTTTAACTGGGTTTGAGAGGGGAGAGGGGCAGTGCCAGGCCTGTCAGATGGCAGCTCATTGAGCCTTGCCAGAGGCTGGCAATGCCTACAGGTGGGACGGCTACCACGCCAGCTTGCTGGCATCTACTCATTGACGTTCTGGTCTAGTATAGAGGGCAGACCGCACAAGGTTTCATTATGATAATCAAAGGTTGAGTCTTCAGAGAAGTCATGACGATGTACTGTACAAACCAGTCACTTGGACACAATTCTGGCAAACTGTTGATTCTACAAAAAAACTGGCATTTGAGGGCATTTTCAAAACATTCAGTTGCAAATGTTTCATATTTTCAGTAAGTCTATCTGATTATCAATCACAGCACATGCAAATTTATATTGCATATGCATAATTGACAAACGCTGGTCAGCAGCCAATTTCTGTGGGTCAAATATAAACGATAAAATCAAATGAAACGAAAATAACCGTAAACACATCCAAAACTGCAGCAGTCTCATTAATGCCATTTTAACAGTTTGAGGACATACAATAATCATTCTCTCTGTGAAACATTCACAATCGCTTTATCTGTGCAACATCAAATATCCTGTCCCTCTTCACACACTGCAAGCACATAAATCGTGAACTGTTCACAATTTATGCATCCAGGAATGTTAATGATGCATTAGCGGGAGGCTGGGTCATTTTTCGTATGGATAGTAAGTGCTATGCGATGCAGTTGGCATTAGCAAGGCACTCGGTGCGCTGAAAAAGCACACGGAGAGCTTTATGGACCCTGGGTGAAGTGATTTACTACACAAGCAGGCTACTAGTTTTAATCCCGTGGGTTTAGAAGGAGGTCGTAATCACTTCTGTCACCAAGGTCAATGGGGGCTAAGGACACGGGGTGCAGTACACTTTGGAGGAATGTGATAAAACCTAGGGTACATTTTTACCCTAAGAGCATTTGAAGTAACTGAGCTTAAAATTTCCATTTCCTATCTGCATGGGAAAATTGTGAGCTCTTGGTGGAATATTTTAACATACAAACGGTGATTTTTACATATTTACGCATATTACAGAGCACGAATTGTAAAGCCAGGGACGACAAAGTATTCCAGTAGGTCCAACATTCTCAAGGAAAATACTAATGGGATCGAATTAAACATGGAATGTAATGTGCCATAATGACCCTTTCATTTTGAATGATATAATCAGAACTGGGGAAAAAGAGAAAATAATAAATATTTTTTTACACAACATAACTTGCAAACACCCATCATTTAAAAGGGGGTAAAATACAAATTAATGCTTTGTGTGTAATGCTCAAAAACACTTAAATGATATACCTGTTATATACTGAAAATAAAATAAAATAAAATAAATAAAGCTGCAGATGCAGAAGATTAGACACCCCCTTCTGGTGGGGTTTTAACTTCCACTACATGTGGCAGTGCTGTTCGCCTCTTTTAATTTACGTTCAATATAACATCTACACAGCAAGTCTATGTCCACTGCAAGCCCAACAAATTAAAAAGTAATGCATAATTTAAAAAGTAATTTGGCAGTGGAATCAAATGCAGTGTGATCTGCGCTCAGGTGTGGGTATTTTCATCTAGCAGGCAGCTCTTTTTTCCCAGGTTCTCACATTTCCTGTTCATACATCATCCTTCATTTCCTTCATTATTGCTTAAAATATAAGAGGAGATCTATCGCACAATGAGGTCGACTGGGATGATATTATGTTTAAAGAAATGTTAAATTTAAAACCTGACACTTATCTGGGGATCGAGCCAATTAAAAATCCCACAATTAATGGCAGGGTCCTGCAAATCCTTACATCCCAGTGGTGGTGTGGCACAAAGACAAGATATAGCTTCGCAAATGAATGCAACCTCACAAGAAAGCCTACCCCTGACTATTAAAATATGTGGCCGGGGGTAATATTACATTACCGAGCACCAGGAGATTCTCTTTCATTCTGTTTCTATTCTTGGCGTGCTAAAGGCAGGTGAAACATCTATTCTCCTCATCCCATATGAAATGGCTCTCAGTTCCTTCAATTAAAAGACACTGCTGAAGGTACGCTGACCACACAGGAACGCTGCTTTCATGACATACTGCTATGAGGTCCAGAATGTGCTCTGGATGGAGAAAATCAAGTGGAAAAATTATGCATACATCATTCATAAGGTTCCTGCACATATAAATCTTTTTAATTTTTTATTACTAACTGTTTTCAACTTTCTTGGAAAATTTTGATCAGGCCTTTATTTATTTTTGCTAATGTATATGCTGTTGTTTTACATTTATGTAATATTCTTCTTTAAATCTTAAGATCTTAACAACGACAGTATTTTTTAAAACAGTGATATATTTTTATATTTATTGTGTGAATTTTTTTTTTTTTTTTTTGGCCGATTTTAACACAAATGATGTCATTTCCATCAGTTTTGAGGAGATTTTTTTCATTAAGCTTCATTTCTAATGAATCTGTAATTTTGTCAAATTCTGCAAAATACACTGTATATTTCTTATTTTAAACGGTGATAAATATGATTTAATTGTATTTAGGATATTTGTTCATGCTGTTTCAGAAAAAAAATATTAATTCATTGTAATTAATTTGTTCCTTCAATTCCATGCACATGAGAGAATGAAATGAGAAGATAAATAAAATATATATTAAAATAGTATTATTATTATTATCATTATTATTACTACTATTAACCAAATACATCAAATTTAAAGTCATAAATACAGTAAATATAATATACAATACTACAAAACCTGGGTGGAAATACCAAACTTGAACAAATTCAATAACTGCCTGGAATTTCTTTCTAAACTTTCCTGCCAGCTTTACAATTTAATGTGCCTGACAGCAGAGCTAAACTTTTGTATGAAGATGGCACTTCAGTCAAACCCATCTTAAGACATCTAAAAACTCAAGAGCTGCAGTTTCACTAACTTATATTGGCAGGGTATTTCATTAAGATCTAAAAAAGGAGTTCTTTGTAACATGGAAAGAGTAAATGGAACATCAGTCTGTCGATACGTTACGCTGCTCTCATTTAAAAGCTTGTCATAATAACTTAGCTCTAATTACTTATGGAGGCCCCACTCTGGAAATCTGAATCACATGACTACATGTCTGAGCTATCCAATGGCATCAGTAGTCGCTCCAGATCCAATCTGCGAGAGATGGAAGCACCGATTCATCTCCATCACTCCCAGGGACTCGAGATAGCCCCTCTCTCTCGTTTCTTCGACCGCGATTAGAGAGATGAATTCCAAGCTAAGTGCTTGGAATTTGTCCTCTCCAGGATAGGATCTCTAGGGACAAAGCTTATTCTATTGGGCAGTCACTCAGCCGCGGTCTCCCGTTTTGATAAGTCATCATTAACCGGCAGTGCTCTCCATCAAAAAGGTCTGCTTGTCCGCCCCTGTGCCTGGCTGTTGCATGCCTCATTCCACCTATCTCTGATGACCATCAACTCCCCTCCCTACCGCCTTTTCCAGTGCTAATGCTGGTGCCACAAAAGGGGAAGATGTCTCAATAATACACAAGCTAGAACAAAGCTTGTTGTTAGGATTAGGTCACAACAATCAACATGTAATGGAAGAAAAGGTCAACAAGTTACAGATATTTTCTGAGGGTTTTTGAAGCACCTTGTGCACTGCATTAAGTCAAGTTGATAATAGCTCAGTTTTTAAAAGCTGAAGATAACATTCTGTTTATTTGCAGGCATACGTTCCAAACAACTTTTGCCATCTCCCACTTGGAAATGACCACTGGAACAACCCTCAAGGTCAGATATTCAACTTGTAAAGTAGGGACAGTCTGATCAACCTCAACTTCAAGTTGCATTGGTTATTTTCAAGAGGAGCTAAAGAAAACAATGAAAGATCAAGTAAAATATCATTAAATGCCATTTTTGTGCAATATTTCCAGGTTCAAATCATGGGGGAAAAAATGGTATTTATGCTTAAAATTCTAGTTATGAAACTAGGCTTAGTAAAACCGAGGAAAGAAATCATTTTATTCCATCAAATGTCCAAAGCCATGATGAAATGAAAGTAGCAACAGAATTTTTATATTTATTTTGTTTTTTTAAAGGGATAGTTCACCCAAAAATGAAAACTACTTAATGATTTACTTACCCTCAAGCCATTCATATTCTACATTCCTTAATCCGACCCCACACCTAAACTTAAAAACTACCTTATTAATTAGTAATGAGCAGAAAATTAGGAGTTAACTGAGGCAAAAATCATATATAGTTCATGGTGAATATGTGTTCCCAATCTAAAGTCGTATTATGAGTTTTTTTTTCTTTTTTTTTTCTCCAAAATAATACATGGATGAATCATACATGAATCTACAATTGGAAGTCAATTTTAATTCCATGATGATTTTTGACATGTGGTAGAAACTAGGTTCAGTAAAAACAAAACAAAACTGACAATTCTACTGTCATGAATCTAAAATCCCTGTATAATGTTGCTTTTCCCACCACCGGCTTTTTCTGGAAAGCAGTGATTAATCAACTAGTCCTTCAAGGTAACCCACCGACAAGTAGATTTTGAAATTTTATCATTTAGCACATCCTTCTTTGTCATTACAGATTCAGTTCCAGACATGCAAATGCATCTGCTGAAATACATTTAGCAAGGTCTGTTTCCTTCTCAAGCATAAAAAGGTACGTCCTTCAAAGCTACATTTATTAATTTAAAGCGTGCTCCATCCCAGGTGATGAATTCCGGCAATTTAGACAGATTTAAAAAGGCGATTTCAAATCTAGCAATGTCAAGAATTTCTTCATTTAATTTTTTCTACGATTAACATTCATCAAGCACTTAATAATGCTACCATATTTAATCCACTTTTAAAACAGAGTACTCAAATCAAGGCTAAAGATGTCTTCAAAAAAGACAACTTAGAAATAAAGAACAATTCAGACCTTTCGTTCTTTCTCTCATTTCCTTTCGGCTCCAAGCCAAATGATTTACCAGCTGGGACAGCACTTCCCACACAGTTCAGAGAGAAAAGTGAATCCTGTATGTTTAATGCCTAAAAGGTCCATATAACTTTAAACATGAACTTTTGATCTACTTGCCAATCACCCTTTTTGCACATATTCTATCATCTGTTTAACAAGCTCATAAGTGGAGAGAACTGAGAACGTCCTGTGAAGCCAAAGTGCACTGATCTTTGCTCCAGTAAAGATTCTTATTTAGCTCACTGGTCCCATGTGTTTCCAGAGCCCCGACACCTCATGCACAGAGGTTTATGTTGCGAGAAAATGGAGAGCAATAGAATGAGGTGGGAGTTGTCATGAAGACTTCTCCCACCTCCAAGAGCGAGAAGACAATCACCCACTGTGTAATTGAACTGACCTGCTGACCATTTGCTATCTTTGACCCCTACACACAAGCTGATTCCCATTTCACAACAGGGGACAAAACATGGCTATTGTGCGCCGTGGCTACAGTTTTCACTGCGAGCATATGAGGACCATATCTGAAGTGTGGAGGTGGAATATCAGCGTGAAGCACAAAGATTCATCAGGCTGGAGTGGCACCTCTCAGAGTCTCGGTCTTCAGAGGAGGCTATTTTTGATGAGCCCAGCTTTGAGAATTCATGCAGTATAGAGGTATTATTTTTACAGAAGGGAGAGGGGGTGACTATTATACCGCTGGGACTATTTGACTGAAATGGGCTCAAAAGTGCTCTGACAAATAACATTGTGTCTTCACACTCTGTCAGCAACATGCTCAATTTGTAGCTCCAGTAAGAAAAGGTCACATCAGTAAGAAAGGCTGTTATTGAGTTAGACCTGTTATGGACATAATTAACGAACAAAAGGAAAAGTCTGGTCTAAGTCGATGTTAACCTTGTCAATGCAATTACTGACAAAAATGTTCTTTAAAGTTTTTTTGTCAATCATAAGGTCAATGAGATGAAAAATGGGCTCATTATGATAATTAAACATTTTTAATTAAAAAATATGTATAAAAATTGTGGAAAAAACTACAATAAATTATCGATGCATTAACAAAGTTTTGAAGAAAAATATGATTAAATAATCCAATTATAATCAGTGATGGGGATTTAACCACTTGAGCTGCATGAGGTAAAGTTGAACAATGAATGATCACTGGTTTGCACACTAAAACATGTCATGTTGAATCATGTTTATCTTGATATAAAATGTTTTAAAATTTGGTTTCATTTTGCATAATTCTTCAACTAAAATGGAAAAGTATATCACAAAGTATTGAGAGAGGAAAAAAAGGAAGAAGAAAAAAAAGACTAAAAAACTGTAAAAATGAAAACTGATTATGGATGGATTTCACATCCAGTATTTACATAGAAGAAAAATAAAATAAAACAGATAATGTAATATTAGATGAAAAGCTTATATTATTTCAGTTGCTAGTTGAAAAGATTTGTAACATTTTAACATTTTTATTAGGTTAAGTCTAAAATTAC
The DNA here is from genome assembly GCF_012432095.1 of Onychostoma macrolepis. Taxonomy (NCBI): domain Eukaryota; kingdom Metazoa; phylum Chordata; class Actinopteri; order Cypriniformes; family Cyprinidae; genus Onychostoma; species Onychostoma macrolepis. The sequence goes on from NC_081163.1 coordinate 11,648,973, forward strand.
TAAAACTGAAATACAAAAAAAAGTTTTAGAAATTACTTTAAAAAATAATAAAAAGTGACTAAAATTACTGAAACGTAAAATAAAATTAAAAACTGAAAACATGCAAATGTGTATTGAATTAACTTTAAAATACATAAGATAAAAAACAGCTTATTCAAAATATGTATAACTAATACAATAGTACGTAAAGGTTACTAAAATAAAACGGTTCAAATTTCAAACCTCTGTAGGGGCTTTTACAAGCCAAGACACTGCCACTGATGAATGAGAATGCTAACGGGTAGTTTTCTTCAGGTGCTAGACCTCCTTGGTTAGGACCGCTTCAGTTCTCTGCCAGTGACCACCTTGAGACCGCAGACGTTCTCTGTGGTATTTAATTCCACATCCACTAGACTCAGCTGGAATCAAAGAACAAAGTGCTGAACATAGTGGATAAATGATATTAAGGAAAACCACAGATGTTTGAAACAGGTATCCAATTCAAACAGGTTTCCAAGATGCAATTCCAAAATATTTGGACGTGTTTGAAGTTACCATCCTGTATTTTGCTGTTGGAGCATAATTAAAACCAGTGGCACGGCAAAAAAAAAAAAAAATGTCCTCAGAAAGTCATCACTTACACTATATAAATACTTTTTATGCCATGCATAAAAAATGAGACCGCAAATGGAAATGGCTTCTCAGCTCTGTGGAATCGTGAGCAAAGCAATTGAAACCTGTAATGAAATGTACGTCTGTCTGCCTCAACTTTCTTCCACGTTCCTCTCAGGGTCAAAATCCATCGTGCTTCGAATCAGGCTAAAGATGTTTGACAGAATGACAAGGCGTCGTTCCCGAGATTCGTCATATAGAAACAGTGGCATGTATTGATCAACGGCTCTAAATGCTGTTTGACTGATGCATAATTTATCAGTTTGCACAATACGAAATGCAGAACAATCTCATTTCTTGATGCCAGCCCAGTAAAATTGGAGCTGCTCTCAGTGGAGATTACAGTGGTGAAACAAAGGAAAGAAAAACAAGCCACTCTGAGGCACAGCGAGCGCTTCCCTTTTCACAAGTAAAGGAAACGACACTGCAGGTGGACATGGGTTTAATTACCCTGAAAATCACATAGCACTCCCTGCACTGAAGCTTATGCCCTGTGACAATGATTCGAGAGCTCCAAATCTGGGTGCCAAGGCCAACGGCGGAGAGAAAAGCATATTCATCTCTTTGCAGGGTTAAAGGAGGAAACCTTGCTGCAAATATCTTCCCCCATCGGGATTCAATACCTGAGCAAAGTCACTCCAAGGTGATATCTGGCTGAATTGGACATTGGGTGTCTCTTGACTGTTCATTATTAATTCAGTCTCTGGCTCATGGGTGCCACAGTATCATTTCAAAGGCCGAGATGAGAAATTGAAGAGCAAGGGGAGTAATACTGCAGCTTTGCTTTCTAACTTCCCTTCTGCCTGTCAATATAGCCACTCAAATGATGAGGGTCACCAGCAAGCCCTTCCTGCGCTCTGACAGCAAATGCCTTTGGGTACAGAAACCTTGGTGGCTCAGAGAGAAATCTGGAATGAGGTTAATAAGAAGCTAATGTCAAAATTCTGCATACACAGAGGGTTCATTTGCTAATTCTTGTGATGGAAATGACTGGTCATGAATGGAAATGCCTAGGCCAAAGTTAAAAGTCTGGCCAAAATGGTTCTTGGTAACACTTTATTTCGATAGTCCACTTTAGACATTCTACTAACACTAAGTAACTTTGCAACTACATGTCAGTAGACTGTCTGCTTAATATCTTCTAACACTTTATTTTGATGGGTCCACAACATACAACATACTGACTATAAGAAACTTTGCAAGTATTAGTCAACTTATTCTACTAACCCTGAACCTACCCTACTGAGAGTTAGTAGACATGTAGTTGCAAATTAATAAGAATTAGTTGACATGTAGTAGTTGCAAAGTTACTTATAGTTAGTAGAATGTCTAAAGTGGACTATCGAAATAAAGTGTAACCTGGTTCTTTATTTAATCTTACTGACCCTGAACTTTTGAAAGATATTGAAAAAGTTTTAATTAAAATGAACTGGCTGAAAACTAGTGCTGTCAATCGATTAAAAAATTTAATCGTGTTAATCACAGTCATGGACTGTGATTAATTGTGATTAATCGCAAATTTAAAATACTAGGATTTACCTGTAAATGTGTTGAAAAAGAAATGCATGACAAACTAGTTTAAGGAAACAGAACCTCACACTTCCGCCAGGTATGAGACATAATCCTTATTATTCTTTTGTTTTTATTCAGCCATTATCAGCCTTTAAACTGGCAATAAAACGTTTACCAAGCCACATCGCTTCAATCCCAGTATACATTTACCCAACTATTATCAAAAAGTATTTCTAAATAAATACAACAAAACATTTCTTGCGACCTTACATGAAGTATTATGAAAAAAAGCATTATAAAGAAGAATTGGACCTGTTCTGCAGCTGCATTAGGGCTAATATTAGCATCATGCTACATAAGACAATTTATGAGATTAATAGTACACTTTTCCTCAGAACTCACTTCAAACCACCATCGAGTGTTTGTAATAACTTCCTCTTGTGATCAGATGTGGAATTTGGTCGTTTACTGTTGTTAAAATATGCTATTTATAGCCTTTTATATCGCTGCACAAATTAGCATTTCAGATGTACACATTCCACTCAAGAAAATCACATACAGACCATATCTATCGTAATCATGTGTTTATTATCTTATATAATCTATAGTGGCTGTTGTCATGTTTATTTCTGCTGCTCTGCTGAAACTCACGTTGTTTGTGATGTTAACCGCCTCTCCGTTCTTAAGATGCCAGGGACACATTCCATGTATAATACACATTAATAAAAGGATCTATTTTTATTTTTATTTGTCTATATACACTTTGGGCAGTGTATTTTTATACACTAAAAAAGTAGCCCAAAAAAACGGCTCTGTAATTTTTTCCCGCGACTGTATTTTCAAAATAAACCACTTGTGCCGTTACCCTGGCAACACTGGTGCTGTACCCTCATCACACAATGATAGATAACCTTCCATGCTGCGGCGACGGGAAGAAGTTGGGGTCAAACCTTATCAAACAATTAATCTCTGTTAAAAAAATATGAACGCGTTAATTTTTTTATTAATCGCATGCGTTAACATTGACACCCCTACTGAAAACCCCAAAATAATAAAATAAAATAAGATGCTGACAGTTTAGCTTAAAATTATTTAAATGATTCAAAACAAGATACTTTTCATTCCATGTTCATTTTATGTTGGATAATAGTTACATGAACACCAACTGAATTATATTCGTAGAAAATGTCTCGAGGAAAATTCTGGAGAGCTAAAGATATAACCAATTTCTTTGAGCACTGAAGTACTTCTCAAGAAAACAGAAAATTGCTCTAAATGATTTTGACATGGAGTTCACAGACTTTCATCATCTTTGAAATTTAACTAGGAAAAAAAAAACTAAAGAAGCAAATCTTTGTGTTTACAGAAGCAAAAAACAAATGTGACCAAAAGTTCAAATACGAGTCACTCTCTTGATGTCTTAAAGCAATTAAATTTAAAACGAAACATAATAATGTTTACAGAAGGATTACTTGATTGTATCACTAAAAACTACAGCAGACGGGCAGCAGTAAAAGCACAGCTTGTTGTGATCTATTCTGAGCCGTGAAGCTCTTTTTTGTTTATTCAGGGCTGACAATATGTTGTGTGCTCTGAGACATGGCCTCAAATGCAGCCCTTTTATCTACATCATTTTTTAAGGGATGCCAAGGTGGTTGGCACCGCAGAGTGCTGTAGGGGACCCGCTGCAACAGCTGTCCTCACAAAAATAAATGTTCCAAGCAGAGGCACATCTTTGACACTGGGACAAACAGCGTTCTCCTAGATGCAGCCGCTCTACAATTCATCATGAAAACATATCACCAAGAATCACAGCAGTGTTTGTGGGAAGCCTCGGGCTATAATGCCTACTGAACAGAGAGAAAAGCATTAATTTAGTATGGGCCCGCAGTGATAAGAGGATGAGAGGAGGGCGATATTGTTTAGCAGCGGATCCATAAACTCCATCCACACACCTGCCCATCACTACGATCTATAAAGTCTTATTAAAGGCTATGGTACAGCGAGGCTGATAAAAGGCCAGGGTCACTGCTGTAATATCTGTCTGCTCTGCTTTAGGGTTTCGTGCTCACTGTCAAATGGCACACAGACAACACAATAAATTGATAAAGGATTATCTCACAGAAAAATACAATTCATAATTTACTCTTTGTCATGTTGATTCAAACCTGTATGGTTTACTTTCTTCCATGAACAACAAAAGTATAAATTGAATCCATACTTATCCATTATATATACACAATACAGTTCAAATGTTTGGGGTCTATTATATTAACTAAGGCTGTATTTATTTGATCAAAATTTTGTGCATACTTACAATTTAAATTTGCTGTTTTCAATTTATCATATTTTAAAATGTAATTAATTGCTGTGACAGCAAAGCAGTAATGTCTGATTTGTGAATTTATGATTCTTCTGCGTCAGACTTTTAAAATTTATCTGGTTCACCAAACACATCTTAATGATTCGTTCATGAATTTCACTGATCCACTTCTTCAATTTAAATCATTGACTCTGTGATCAGGTTGCAAGTGGTTAACAGCTCACTGGAGGGGAAGATTATCAGTGAATAATGACTAAAATTTCAGTTTGCTAACGCAAAATGCTATTGTACAGCTTTAGAAATCAAACAATATCAAAGTCATTTGGTGCATCATGTTGAAAACCATACATTTTAATTTTACAAAAGCGGGGGAAAAACATCAGGATCAAGCTTTCAAGTTTGTATGTTCCATGGAAGAAAGAAAATCATTCAAGTTTAGTATTACATGAAGATAAATATCCTTTTAACAGCATTCCACCATGAAGAATAAACATTTGATCTCATTTCATTGAATGTTTGCTTACTAATTATTTACTTTGTAGCTGTTCTTCATCATCCCTTGTCACAGAGTAATCAAGCACAATTGAATTACAATATATGAAAAGTGTTACAAATTCTAAAAGCGATCAGGGCTGCTTCATGAGTCACTGAAAGAAACATCAATGAGTCATACTTAGCCAAAGGCAATTTGCATGCAAAGTGACTTTTGGTTTGATATGATCAAAAAAAAAAAAAAAAAGTACAATGTCACACGTACAACATGAATGGCTTTCAACAAATAACAAACTCCTGAGGCAGTGATCCTTCAGGTAGAGCTGATTAAATTACAGCCACCTCATGGCTGAGCAAAGTGACTCGCAACTAGGTCGAGCGACCCATCAGAAACACATAAAACAGTGTGACACAGCTACATTGTGACTTGGAAGGGTACTCCATCACTCCATGTCGAAAGATTAATGGTGGAGAATGTCACAGGGAATAAGGTCATGCACTGAGAGACCTGGCGTTAGGAAGGCCACCATCATGTCTGCGGTCTGCTTTCCAGCTCATCGTAGCTCCAACAGCGGCCTAGTGGTAGCGGCAAGTTCATACCCATATCTGTGCAACCAAATCATTCAATTACCGGTTGTCAGAATCATACAACATGTACAGCAGAGGGATAATAGGTAACTGTGCCATTTTTCAGCATCTCAGCCTTATGTTTAGACGTTGTTCGAAGCTCTAAATGAATGAGTTTGGTCACAATAGGGGGACAATATGTTACCTTGAGCAGAACCGTACGCTGCATGTAGAGCATGGCATCTGAACCTCATTAAGAGGCTTAGTGGTCCCATCAAAAAGCAATATGCCATTAGACTCACTACACTGAGCTTCCATTTGTGGACACTGTGAAGATCTACAACAATGGACTCAAACATGCTCATTACAGCCGCCCTCAATTATTTGTCTGTTCCACATAATGAATTTGTCTTTCAAAAGTGCAGGAACGGATTTTCTTTTAATATAATCATATGAGAATATGTGTGTGTAGGAGTTATTTTTTGGGGAGTAGGCGGTGAGGAAGAGACGACTGTGATTAGCTGAATCTCTCAGGCCCATAAATCGTAGCAATCACAACCTTCTCGGGTCACGGAGTAAGAGAGACAGGTACAGATTTGTGTTCAAGTTTCGGCTTTATGACTTTCTAGGTAAGGCAAGTTTATTGGCAAGTTTAGTCTATACTTACTCAATGGCAATTTAAAGCGCTTTAAGAAAGAAAAAAAAAAGAATTTTTAGTAATAAAATATACAATAAAAGAAGTAAAAATTTAAAAAGGATTAAAGAATAGAATAATAACATAGAATGATTTCTATCCAAATCAGAACACAATTTAAATGACTGTAAATGCTTTTAAATAAATGCAGTGAATATAAAATAAAATCAATGAATTGCAATCAATTAAATTTCATCATCTACCATTAAAAAGTCTAATAAATATGCTGTTTAAAGGTTTTTGGTCATTAAAATTTTGTGTAAGAAGTCCCTTGGGCTCACCAATGTTGCATTATTTGATTAAACATCCGGGTAATATTGTGAAATAATAATAATATTTTCAAAAACGGATTTCTATTTGTATTATTTTTAAACATTAATTAATTAATAAAAACTTTACTTTAAAATTAATCTGAAAAATAAAATAAATCTGGAGACACTCGTGCATGTCAGATGCTCAAAATAATATTTTATCCCTGCAGTGATTGATGGGAGCTTGTTAGGTTTGTGCTGTTGTGTTAATGTCGAGCGGCAGAGTTTCACGTTGAGCCTGGAACAGTCTGCTGATTCCCACGATTCCAATGAGCCAAACCCAACTGACTGATGATCCCAGAGATGCATACTGCTTATGCTGCTATACAGCACCATAAATAAATGAGTAAAGACTAGAAAAATCACCTGTGATTCCTCCCATACAACGCTGGTGCTTAATGCGTATAGATATTTAATACCATGCTCAGCATAAAAACTTAAATTGAATTTGTGTCATATATCACATCCTTTAAAACAGCATCAACCTCAACAACTGTTTTGTTCCCTGCTCTGCTTTCTCTCTAAATAATAAATATATACATAGTGAGATCAGGGAGTACTGAAAATCTAGGATTCACAAAATTTTAGGATTATGAAACATTTAAAAGAAATAATTTAATACAAATGAGACAAAATAAAATAAAATAAAATACATGGATGGTTTTAAGCATGAAATAGAAAATCAAAATATTTCCTAAATGCATGTTATTGATCTTGTTGAGAAAAAGGAGGATAAACTAAAGACTTTTTTTTTTCTGCACTTCTTTGTTAGGTAACACTTTATAATAACTCCACACTATGAATCATTAGGTAAGCATTAGTAAATAGTCAATTCATCCTTCATAAAGCATTGTTCCAACATTAATAGGCATTAGTAAGCAGTTTATAAATACAGCTATAAATGTTTTGTTCTTGAGCATATCTATAATGTTTAATAATTGTATTTCCATACTTTTTTAATGATCAATTTATCATTTCTAAATTATTACATTATTTACAAACCAGTTATTTAGGAGTTGTCAGTGGTTCATAATATCATTTAGAAAGTGTAAGTAAATGATTAATAAACTATTTAAATGTACGCTTATAAATCGTATTATTTAGACACTTCATAATAGTTGCTCAGTGTGTTAATAAATGCTTTATTAATTAATTAATTAATAAATTAATATATTTCTGAGATCTGTATCCAGGGCCGTTTCTAGCCATTTTTACGCCCTCTGCGAAATCCCTATTATACTGGATGCCTGTATAGCTCTATGTAACAAACCCTAGTTGCTAAGAAATTGTCGTCACACATAAATTAATTTGATTATATTTGGATTTGGATACATGTTTAGATATTATCAACAGCTACTTTTTGACTTTATCTGTTTTTTTTTGTTCAATTGTTTTGTTGTTGTTGTGTCAGTTATTGCATTATTATTTCAGTCAAACCTATTAAACCCTTTGTTACCCCAAACTACATAGGCCTACAAAAGTCTGATCAGTGACATAAAAATAATCAGAATGCAGCTACTTGTTCTTTTATTACTCATTGATGCATGAATTTTCCCTTTAAATAATGTGATGATCTGCCCTCTATATGTATGACGCTGCTCCTTTAAAGGAACACTCCACTTTTTGGAAATAGGCTCATTCTCCAACTCCCCCAGAGTTAATAAGTTGAGTTTTACCGTTTTGGAATCCATTCAGCCGATCTCCGGGTCTGGCGATAGCACTTTTAGCATAACAGCATAGATCATTGAATCCGATTAGACCAGTAGCATCGCGTTCAAAAATGACCAAGAGTTTCGATGTTGTCCTATTTAAAACTTGACTCTTCTGTAGTTATATGGTGTACTAAGACCGGCAGAAAATGAAAAGTTGCGATTTTCTAGGCCGATTTGGCTGGAACTATACTCTAATTCGGCGTAATAATCAGGAACTTTGCTGCCGTACCATGGCGCAGTGATATTCGTGGCGCCTGAAAGTAGTCCCCAGCTATATTATAACTGGGTACCCTGGCTGGGGACTGCTTTCAGGCGCTGCGTATCACTGCATCTGCTGCGCCATGGTGCGGCAGCAAAGTTCCTTGATTATTACGCGAATGAGAGTATAGTTCTTAATCATATCAGCCTGAAAATCGCGGCTTTTCATTTTCCGCCGGTCTTAGTACACGATATAACTACAGAAGAGTCAAGTTTTAAATAGGACAAATATCGAACCTCTTGGTCATTTTTGAACGCGATGCTACTGGTCTAATCGATTCAATGATCTATGCTGTTATGCTAAAAGTGCTATCGCCAGATCCAGAGATCAGCTGAATGGATTCAAAAACGGTAAAACTCAACCTATTAACTCTGGGGGAGTTGGAGAATGAGCCTATTTCCAAAAAAAGTGGAGTGTTCCTTTAAGCGCTGTTGGAAGCGAATCAATTTTTTATTTTTTTTTGGAAGCGAATTAATTGATTCAGCATTTCGACACTTCCATCAGGATGCGTTAAATCTGACAAAGCAGTTTAATAAAATATGCATTGATCTTGTGAATTAGCGAATTTTACTACACTAATATTTTTTAATTGGCTGAAAAAGTTTTATATGGGAATATTTATTACACGACACACTGAACAATGCATTGGTGCAAAAACGCACACCTTTTAGACCAGTTTCACGTGAAACACTGACAGAACCCATTGATCTAATGGCATTGTTGAACGCTCCAAATCCAAATGCAAACTTTGCATGCAACAATCAGAGGCAGCAATTGACAGCGCTCTGATCCAATGGCATACAGGCATCATCAGAATGACAGTACTCTAGCCCAATGATGTTGGGGGGATCCAGTGGGGGCGTAAGTCATATTTCAGGGTGTCCGTGCCACTCTTGATCACAACCCTGTTAAAATGTAGTGGCAGTTCGTGCGCTCATTGCCGCCCATCCAGTTGGTGGCGCTCTAGGCGACCGCCTAGCTATGGTACTGGCTGTATCCATCTGTGTTGTGTTTGTTTATTTTTTCCTGTTAGGAAGATAACTGAGCCTTTAAATCTCCTTTGTAATAGATATGCTTATAAATCAAGAGCAAGGCATTTATAGCTGTATTTATAAACTGCTTACTAATGACTACTAATGGGACAATGCTTTATAAAGGATTAACTGACTATTTACTAATGCTTACCTAATGTTTCATAGCATGCAGTTATTATAAAGTGGCCAATGGCTTTGTCAATAGCAATACCATGACTATTATTTATACAAACAGCAAAGCTAAGGAGCTAATTTTTGTAAACCGTTGAAAGCACTTTTGTCTCCAGGGGGTCTAAGTCTTGCAAAATTCTAAAACTAAAAATTAGGATATGCAAAAGTAGGCTATATATATTTAAAAGTCAGAGGGTTAATTGCTAGAATGCAATCTTGAAACACAATATACAGAAGACAAATCAAATCTGCATTGTATATGCCTGTAGCATTGGTGCTTTAAAAGGGATGAATTTAAAGACCAAACATCTCCAAAGAGGTTTTTACTGTGCCAGCTGTCTAACAGCTAATGCACACCATGTTGTTGGTACGCCAATTAAAACATAAAAAAAAAGAGAGAGAGAGAGAAAAAATATCAACCTCAATGATCAAACCATGTAAAGCAGTGTGCTCAGGAGAGAAGCATACATTAAATACTTTACACATGCCAATAATCTAGAACTCGCCATTGCACAACGCAATACCTATTTGACATGCCTGACCTGCAACAAACTGACATGAGCACACATCGACTGAACAATTCCGTGGTGATTTTTATATCTGACAACTGCTGTAGTGCCATTGATAACTGCCACACTAAAGCAGTAAATTGGCATTGTGCAATTGCAAACATCCTGTTTCACACCCCGTGATTTGGCTCGGTGCGTTGGCATGTATTGTTGAGCCCAGAGCTGCTCTCTCATTAGAGGAGTTTGGACTACATTACCCAAGTATCTGGAAATCCGATCACACAGGAGCATCCTCAGCCAAACCCGCCTGCCACAGTGGCCGGCATCCTGAAAAACACATCCTGATGCCAAAGTATGATTTGATTGAATTAGTGAGAAGGAACAGAAAGGAGGCAATATGTTGTCTTGTAACAATGTTAAAAGAGTAGTTCACCCAAAAATGTCATGCTAAATCACTATGCTGTTATTTTTACTGTGGAACACAAAACAGTGTTGAACAGTTCACAGTGACCATGCATTGCAAAGCTCCCCATAGGACTGAAAACAACAAAAAATAACCATGAAAACAGACTATATGACTTGTGCACTGTATTATAAGTCTTAACTAAATATAGCCTAAATCTTATTACATCACTAAATAGAGACATTCTGGTCTGTTTTGGTCACAAATAAAGCTATAGTAAGGCTTCAGGAGGCTTGGAATATAGCGCACATACTAATGTTATGATGACCTATTAATGTTTTTGGCTCTTTTTTGGAAGCTTTTTTTGGACTGTTTTTTTATTAAGTGATTACAATTTCAGGATTTTTTCATGACTAATACATAAAATAACGTACCTATATATAAAATTATATATCTTATAAATTATACCTACCACTAATTTCCTATTCTAACTACGGTACTTGTTTTATTTAAAAAGAAAAAAGTGCCTTTAACATTAGCATTCTCTATACTTTGTCTGTTATATCTACTTATTTTCTTTTTATTTATTATAAATAATGACCCTCTAAAACTAGCATTCTCTATTCTTTTTCTATACTTTTGAATTGTTTTATTTTTATTAGAAAAAAAGACCCTCTAACACTAGTGTACCTTATTCTCTTTTTTTTATTATTCTATCTACTTTCTTTATTTTTTTATTTACTAAAATAAAAACTTACTACACTATAAAAAAAAAATGCTGGGTTTGTCCATATTTAGCCCAGCATTTTTTATATGTACACTGAGACTTGTCACAGCACTTAGGCTACATATTATTGCTCTTTTGTTGGTTTTGATTGCTTCTATTGTCCTCATTTGTAAGTTGCTTTGGATAAAAACGTCCACTATATGTCTAAATGTAAATGTAAATATATAATACATCCTAATAAATCTTATTTAAAAAGCAGTGATTTTTGTATGCTCACCAAAGCTGCATTTATTTGAATAAAAACCAGTAAAAACTATAATTTTGTGAAATATTATTATATATATAAAATTAAATATAACATTATTGCATAAGATAACACCTTTCTATTTCTATGCATTTTAAAATTGTTATTTAATTCTGTGAGGGCAAAGCTGATTTTTTTTTTCAAGAATCTTTGATTAATAGAAAAGTTTAAAAGCACTGTATTTGTTTGAAATATGCATTTTTGTTTATACATTTTTCTAAGGAAGAAATCATTTTAGTTTACTGTCACTTTTTTCTCTATCAATTTTCTGTATCTTTTCTTAATAAAAGTATTGCTTTCAACAACAAATCAACCAAAAATCTAAAAAAATGTTAGAATAAAAAAGGTGTACAGGACATAATAAACAACAAAGGTACATTAAGGTAACCATTGAAAACCAGCCCTGTGTAGGTTTCAGTGGTACTATAACCCAAACCTTTGCCGAGGGGCGTTCACAAAGTAGAGATCCTAAATCAAATGTCAGCCTGAGAACATCATCGTAACAGGTTAAAGGTTTAACCAGTGGCTTTCTCCAAAAGCTAAATGGTCAAAGAGGTACAAAGTCCCTCCCTGGAAACATCTATACCTAGGTTTTATGGGTCTGCTCCAAGGGCTGCCTTCAGGCAATGACCGTTCTGGTCTGGGGCTTGTCAAAGAGCCTTTAAAGTCAAAGCAGTGCATGTAATTTCACTCCAGCGCTTTAACAACTAAGATACATGACATATCTACCACCGACACGTCCGATAGGTGGCCTGTTCCAGAGAGAATCAAAGAAAAGCCAACATATCTTGGACAGGTATGAATGCTGTAAAATAAGCCCTGATGTTGAATGAGTTAAAAACATGGAGAGAGCAGGTGAAAAAGATCACAGACTCATCATTTCCATTTGAGGCACTAGCAGCATACAAAAAATGACATCAGTTACATGAAATGTCTGAACCTGTGCCCAGACAAAATACAGTCAGAATAGTAATGTTTCTTCTTGTTGTTTTCAGTCTCGTTTCTATCGCTTTTGGCCATATTGAGCAGAACTAAAGATTCCACCCGTGGAAGACGTATCCCCTGCTGTTTCCTTCTGATTGAAATGTGCCACTAAGCTTCAGTGCTTCTGTCTTAAGGGAGATTTTTTGCCTCTAGTTAAAGCTCGCCAATAGTAATTTCCCAAACGTAAACCAGTGAAACCAGCAGCCAAGGTTTGCGTTGGGGCTGCACGATTTGGAGGAAAATCTAATTTTATTTTTTTCCTATTTTGTCTTTTTTTCCATTCAATGAAACTTAATGGAGACCAATTTGGTTTTGGACCCCATTAACTTTCATTGTATTGACAAAAACAGTCTTCGGATTTTCTTCGAAGTTCTGCAGAAAAAAAAAAAAAAGCCATACAGGTTTGAAATGACATGAATGCGAGTAATTTAAATGTGAATTTTTGACTAATCTATCCCTTTGAGGGTCAGCCAAAAAAGGAATCAGGCACAGGTAAATCATCTACTGTAACATAATGGAATTGCAATTTAAATGCATTTTAAAAATGCATCTCGAAATCCCTGCACTCCATTGCGTTGCGCAATGTCTGACCATTTTAAAACGCAAGAATGCATCTAACTTAAAGGCCACCTAGGAAACAGGCCTCCTTAAGAACATTTAGCCGACCAGTCATTCAGGCAACCCACCGACTAGTTGATTTCTAAGATGTGCAGTTTTGCACATCCCTACGATAGACGTTGAGCACAATATGCTCTGCCTCACAAAATCTCATTAACAAAGCCCACATATTATGCATCGTCTCGCTTGCTGTGTCAGAGCATACAAATGCACAATTTCAATTCTCCTGTCTCGAATCCTGTGCTTTTATGAAGTCACTCTGTAACATCTTGTTCTTTTGTTGAATGGACAAAGATGGATGAACAGCCTCAAAAAACAATTATGATTTCTAGTATGGACTAATTGCTGCTTGGAAGTAAACAAAATCATTAGGCTGGTGCTTATCAAATTCTAGTTGCCTTCGAAATATTACGGGAAAACGCTGAACCCTGCTGATGCCGGTAACATTTTTAAGAGACTATTAGGGGTATCAAGGTGTTAAATCATCAACTGGGCAGATACATTCACAAAGCGAGGGCTGTATAGAACCCATCAGACTTGCAAATTCCACAATTGTGCCATTTTATTGCGCTTTTAATCCTGTCACAGCGCATGCAATGACAAAACTTTCAATTCAATGCACCACAGTAGAAAAGCACGTAAAAATCTATAAAAGGCCCTCATAATATTCTTATTGAGAGCCCTTGTAGGATATGTACAAGAATGCCAGGCGCTGAAATAAAATCTCTGATTTAAAATCTTATAAACTGCAGTTCAGTTCATGCCTCTCCGCTCAAATGACTATTGCAGAATTTGATGCAAATTGAATAAATCAGTAGATCAGAGCGGAGGGGAAATTTCAATTAGGTGACAACTGCAAAGGATCTTGAAAGTTACGTGTACTACAGAAAAGCAGGCAAATCAAATTAATCCAGAGTGGCATATAAAGGAAGCTTCTCTTTTTGTAATCATACTAGATAAAGCTGGGCTAATATAAAAAGGTGAAAATTCAATTTTCGCACCGGGAGAAATGATCAGTGTCTGTGATCAGGTAGCAAAAGAGAGGGCGGCTGAAGTGCCGTCGCCAAATAAAACGGTCTGTAAAATGAAATCTGAGCTGCTGCATTTCCCGAAGGGCACTGGCTTATTATAACTCAGATTCCTCGTTTAATTAAAGGTGCTGTGCTGTGCTGTGATTGGCAGGAGATTTTAATGTCATCTATACATTTCTAAATTGCTTTCCTCTGCGTGTTGGTGGTCAGAGGTGGATTACCTGTATTACAGCCTTTCCTCATAATCAAAATCAGTGACAGCGGTCAGTTTCCTCACCAGTCCTTTAAGGTCCACTGTTCTACTTAAGCACACATTGTACTTTATCATACAGTCTATGCATAATAAAAGCATACTTGGTATTCAGTATAAATTGGCCATGTTCCAGGTCTCCAATCACATCAGGTGAACCCTATATATCATTGCGCAGACTTATGCACATATTCAAAACAAGTTTGCATTGAAAATCTCCCATTTCCTCAAGAAAATGACCTCCAGCAGAAGAAGTGAGTGAACCTGTATGTTACGTAAGTCGTAAAGGAAGGACGCAGCATAAATCAGATGGCTGTCTATCACTGCTACCGTTAGCTAATTATAAACCATTCATCTCATGCCACAAGAAATTACTAAACCCCAGGAACATCTAGTGCTTTATGGAGCTACACCAAACTGCCAGAAGAAAATGGCACATGGTCTGTTTTTGAAATGATGTCAATGAATATGAAAGCACCGGTTTTAAAATGTACAACATATTATCCTTTAGGCATTTCCTTCATCCAAGAATTTTACTAATCCACAAACATGGATTTTCACTGCCATGTGTATCCTTGTTATTTTCTAGTAGTGGTTTGGTATTCAGGTGTGGTGTATTTCACTACTTAACAAATAATAGGGCTGCACAAATAATCAAAAATACAATAGAAATTATGATTACAGCTGCTGAAAAAAAAATATTACCAAGTATTGCAATATTTTACATCATGATACTGTATTGATATTCTTACCCCAATCAATATTTATATTAAATTTTTCCCAAGAATATTTCAGGGGGAAAAAGATTGATGAGTCAAGCCCAGAAGTCCAACGCTGATGAAAGTTAAATAAATAAGTAAAAGATCACAATTTATCACAGTTTTAAATAACTATAACTCTAAACAAGGAATTGCAATATTATTGCAGAGTGAACCCGATATCAATATAACATAGCATTGCCAGGTCCCTGTAGGCTCTCGTCTCTCATTTACGATGCTTTTGTTTTTTTGCAGCAGCAGTTAAGCGTGGTAACCAATCACCAACATGTAGTCTACTGTATTTTGTGCATCCAATCAGAAGCTTATAGAATAATTTTAATGCGTATCAGTAAAGGTGACTGTTCCAAACAGGCAAAGTGTGTTTCACTTCTGTTAGTGCTGACCCACAAAAAAAAAAAAAAAATGAATGCTGAAGAAATTACACCTGACAGTCAAGGAACCACAAGAGTGTTATTTTAAAATTGCTTTTAATTTTCTAGATGTTGCATCGTTCTCTTAAGGCCGTAACTATGTCTTGAACATAGTAGTGGATAAAATTTTTAAAAAAATAGATGTTTTTGGGGGGAGGGAGCTCTGTAAATGGCTGTTAAAGTTCTCTCACATTCAATTATGAATTAACATTACATGAATTATGTAAATGATATAGGCTATTTTCAATTCAAAATTAATATTTGACAAAATGACAAATTTGGCTAAATTTGAAAAAAAAAAAAAAAAGTGATGCAAACTGTCAAATAGTTTGCATCACTGAATATTACAGTAAATTTCTTTTTTTAATAAGATTATTGTGCAGTACAGATTTTACTGATACTTTATTGATTATAATAGGAGCATTTGAACAGCAGGCCTTGAAACATGAAACATGAAACAGTGTAAACTTACAGTGGCAGCTTCATTAATTATAACAGCATTGTCTTGTTTCTCATTTTCTGTGAATTATTTATTTAAATTTTGAATAGCATTTTTAAGCTTCTAAGAGGGTCTAAGTTTACTTTTACTTTTGATTTACTGAGGAAAAGCAATAAAGTAATCAAGAAACAGTTTTCAGCTTGTTTTGGATGTACAACCTACAAGAAAAAAAAGAAGAATATTGCATGCAGCTGCCAACACAAAATGTTTTATTTATTTGTTTATTTTTATTGCCATACCAGAATCTTTGGCCATTTTCATATCAACTGACATAAATATAACAAGCATTACATCTAAATTGTTCAATATTTGATGAAAACAAAAAGTAAGAGATTTTTAGAAGCATCCATTAGAGAACTTTCAGAGTAAAAACATTGCCTACTGGCATTTAAAGCAGACAATTGTTTTATAGACAGAGGGGTCTGACAAAAATTACATGTTGGTGTTACATCACCTGGCAATAAAAACAAACGAGTGAGTCTGGCCACCAAAAAAAATATCATAAATTATAATGTAAATTGCATTATTTGGAATAAACAATCATTATCAAGTGAAATAATTAAACATTATGCTTTTTTGTCATCATTGTGCAGCCGTAACATACATCCATTCAACGCAATACATTTAAATCAACCCAAGGGAACTATTGCATGTCGGCTTGGTAATTTGACCCTTCGATGGTCCCTAGATGAAATCCTTCCTATGACATCAGCCAATCAATGGCCACGAGGATATCATCTCACTTTCACGGCCCCTACAGTACAAACACCACACGTGCTGTTGTTTTATCAGTTAGTTAATGAGATTGCCCTTATTCTTCTGTGTTCTTAATGAGCGATAGAGGCGTCTCAATTCAGGCCGTATCAATCACAGCTACTACGAGGACATTTTTTGGGCTTGTCAGCAGGTTAGCACGCATGGCTTAACAAGGGTATTACAGTTGTGAATACATTCACTGAACCATGTTGTAATGGTTATATAGAGCGAGGGTAACTTGTTCATATCACATTCCAGATTTCAATTATTCTTCCCTTTCCACAATGTCTCAAAAATTACCTCCCCACCCACCCCAACCCGCTCTACTACGCTACTGCAAATCATTTGTAGCAACAATATGACAGGGCTTTATTAATGGCTCCCCGTTCTGGCATTCACACTCAACAAGCATTGAACAAATAGCAACCTCAATATGTTATTCACTTTGATAAATGATTCAAATAATACTAATGATACCATGACATTCTATCACAAATTTTTCTTATGAGAGAATATTTGACTGGGAGCACACTTAATACATATTAATGCATCCTCATGTTGAACATCACTTCTGCTACTCAAATGTTTATTAGGAATCTGCCTATACCGATTTTAACGTTCATTTCTATTCTGCGCCAGTTCAGACACTAAAACCAGAAAGGATTACATGTTCTTTTCATTTTCTTAAGCCCCTGCGAAAAGCGTTGCCACCGCCGTAGAGGTCTAATCAATGAGGAACATTGCAAATGGTAGTGATGCTGTTCGCCAGCCAAAATAAATGTAATAGTCGTGGGCTGTGAAAGTCTGCTGAAAGGGAGAAATAAGGATGAGCTTTAATCCCTCACTGAATCTTCAGAAAAGTCATTAGGTCAAAATACTGTGGAGGATGGTGAGAGAGGACCTTTTTTTTATAATGAAGCGCCTGGGCTCCTGGGGGAAACAATGCCGGGGGCCGCCGCTTGCGTTCGGCAGATCTGAAAATTAATGTTTTGCGGCGCTATCTGCAAAGGGTCCCCCAGGGCATCCGCTGGCTGCCGTATCCAGGAGCAAAGAGGTGCCCAAATCGTACAAAGGCATTTTGATTACAGCCACACTGTCAGACGGAATCTATGCATCAGCTTCTCTATTAGATATAATGGACCTGACAGGCAGGATGTGCTAAATCATTCAGTCAGATTTTGGCACCTAGTGACAAGCTATTGTGACAAGGCCTGTTTAGGGCGATCCGGTGGGAAAGGAGAGAGCCTGGCTTTGAATGTCACATGAGCCACTTGAAAGACTGTTTAAGTGGAACATCTCAGAATAAGAGAAGTTCCTGTTCTCGAAAAGTTAACTTGAACAGTGCTACTGCTCGACAAACTGCATCCTAAAAAAGGAAAGGACTGTTTCTTGGCCCTTAGCTTGTAATATCTTAGAGTATCCACAGTGAGACTGTGCTTTGACAGTTACTGCAAATTATCTACTTCAATACACTTCCCAGAGACACAGACATTTACCATGGACAACAGCACATTCACGGGGAAAACTATTTTTTCCCTACGCTGCAAGATCCCTTCTGAACAGGAAAACATCCCTGCAGGATGCATTAGGCTCCTTGGCAGGAGACAAAACAAGAAGACCTTCAGAAAAATTACAGTGCACTAATGCTGCATTCAATTACAGGCAATCAAAGATGTTTCTAGGCTGCATATGTTTTATGTAAAGCAAAATGATTAATGCACAACACTCTGTAACAGCAATGACTTGTTCTAGCAAAAATACTCTTATTTCCTTCGAATTACTGAATTACTCTGGTGCATACTTTAAAAGACCGTGATGTTTAAATTTAAAAAGGACAGTTCACCCAAAAATTCTGTTTAGGCCTTCTCACCCTCATGTTAATGTAAACACAAAAACACACAAAGGATTGAAACACACAGAGTACAATGAAAGTCAATGTTGTCCAAAACACAAAAATAGTTTCTTTGTGATACGGGTTATTTTAAGTACTGAACTATTCTTTTAACCATCCTGTTGTGTTCAAAAATAAAACATGTGTAATAGGTTAAAATCAACAATATGAAAAATACTAAAAATTCATGTAAAAATAGAAAAAATAAATAAATAAATTATATATATATATATATATAATTTATATTATATACACATACATATACCCGTGTGAGGTTAAAATGTTGACTGTGAAACTCAAAAAAGATGAAGAAACAGCGACTTTTCCTAGGGTGATTCAGAAGGCAAGACTCACTTTCATGTACACTTTGAGTCTTTAATTTCATAAGATTTCATGTATTTCAAATTACAGTGTTTAACAAGATTTGACAATAAAGGTTTTTTCTATTTCTGTGAGGTTAAAATGAGTTTCTCACACTGCTGCAACAGTTTAATGATCCAAAAAAACTAACAACCGTATATAACCTCTTAACAGATTTTTGGCTGTGAAACTCCAAAAAAGATGAAGTAACAGCAAATTGTCCTAGGGTGATTCAGAAGGCAAGTTTCAGATTCGTGTACACTTTGAGTCTTTAGTTTCATAAGTTTTCATGTATTTCAAATTTCAGTGTTTAACAAGATTTGACAATAAAGAACTGACTCTTGGTATTTTTCAAAGTGTTGCTTTTTGGCAAATTGCATGGGGGGGAAAAAAACGGGAGGAGGGGGCAGTTTGAAACTATGAATGCACAATTGAATGCACACTTACACATTGTGCATTTGCACAAAATCCCTCCATTCGGCCTGTTAAGGACACGGTATTACTAATTTGATTTTCTCAGACGTCTCTGTCCAGATACACCAGCAAACTCATTGTTAACCAGCTAAAATAAGGGCTCAACTCTTGGATCCAGATCACGTAGTGAGAAAAAGTCAAAGCCTGACCTCTCCACCCGGTGTCAGACAAGTCAGCATGACAGCTGAGCAATCAAAAACAGCAGTCGACCCATGACTTCAACACCACACAGACTCCAGCCGCTGCGGCACACTTCATTTGATGAAGTTCAGGTCCCTCCTGTCCTGTCAATCAGTGGGGAGCATGACAGCATTATCCACGTTCCTCCATCCAAGGCAAATCATTTCTGAAACTGCCATGTTGAGATGTCTGCTTACCTTGAGATTCTCTCAGCTCTCAATTTCTGATTCTGCTCCTCCCTCTAGGCTTTTAGACAATATTGCAAAAAGGGGACAATCATTTGTAATGAATAAAATCTGATATTTCTGGTCTATACATCAAGTATTTCACAAAGCAGTTGTTTTTAAACCCATTGAAACTCCCAAAACGATTTGCTAAATGATCAAACACTAAAGTGTAACATAATCTGTATGCGGTACCCATAACAGCCCATTTTGAAAGAGTTGCACTACAAAGTGGTTTTTCAAAGCCATGGGATGCCAACGACTCACCCACCAGGCTTTTTTTTTTTTTTTTTTTTTTTTTCAGGGCAATCTGTTGTTTCCAATAGACTGCATTTACTAATCAACCTCAACATTAAATGCAGGCTTTACAATTGATTTTAAGGGCTACTTGATAATAATTAATCCCCTGCTGAAGAGTTTTTGTTTCCTTAGAAACCAAGTGCGACCACAAGCTGCCCCGCTGAAGCATTTTTGCTAAGCTGGTTTCCTTCACCTGTGTTGGCTTGTTAAGCCAGAGGGCTTTGACTTCTTTGTTTCAAAGAAATTAATTGCCTTTAGGGGAGATAAATAGCAAGTGACAAGCACTGATGCCAAAAGCAGGGATCCCAGTGGAATGAAAAAGCGACATAAAGAGAGGCCATTTTCACATTGTGGCATAGCTGCCGAGGCTCAGTGTGAAACGACGGACTGGATGTATTAAACTCTCTTAGCCTCTTGTTTTTCTGCTCCCTAATTACAGTGGGGGAAACATAACAGGTGACTTATGATGCATCAACAGGCCTACAGAAAATCGCCAGAATCAACTCGGCTGAAATGCTGCAATCGCTGCTCACATCCATTTGGATGTTTTCATTGGTTTTACAAAAAAACAGACCTGGCGAAAAGTTACAGTTAGCTAAAAATAAATAAAATAATATAATATATGTGGTGAGAATAGGGAGTCCAGACATAAATGGATTGTTCAGCCAAAAATGTAAATTCTGTATAGTATTCTGTATTGTGCATAGCATTTATTTATAAATAGTATTTTTGTTTCCATACTATGGAAATCAATAGGGTCCATGAACAGTTTGGTTACCCATATTCTTCCAAATATTTTCTTTTGTGTTCAGCAGAAGAAGAAACTCATACAGGTTAAAAACAACTTGAGGGTATGTAAATGATGACAGTATTTCCACTTTTGGGGTGAACTATTGCTTTAATGTTATAGTCAGTGCACCTAAACTATATTACAGCAGTGTCAGATGGAAAAATCTAAGACTGCTAGTAAATTGTAATCTAAAATTACCACCACCACTAGTAAATTGTAAATTACCACTAGTAATGTTAATATTTTAATATGTTTGTTAAAATAAAAGTATCAACCTAACAATTTGAGTGAAGTCGAAAAGTAAATACTACATGAATTTGCACTGTATACACACAACATTGTTAAAAAATTTAATAAATAAATAAACATGTTAAATTACAGGACAAAATAAACAGCTGTGGTTGCCAGAAATTCACTGTAAAAATACAGCGACAATATTTCAAGTGTTACTGGATTAGTGACTGTTTACTTTACTTATAACTGTATATTTCAATCTTAGATTTCATTATTTGATATAATGTTAATTTACCAATTCAACTTGAACTATCAAGTCTTTTACCTTAAAATGTACTGATAACCAGAGGTGGACAGTAACGAAGTAAATTTACTTGAGTATTGTACTTAAGTACACTTTTTGAGTATCTGTACTTTACTCGAGTATTATTTTTTCTGGAAACTTGCGACTTTAACTTCACTACATTTGAAAGACAAATATCGTACTTTTTACTCAACTACATTTATATCAAGGTCCCCAAGTAGAAAGTCGTTATATTTAGCAGTTTTTACAGTGTGTGCATTTTCAGATTCACTGAACCCTTTTTTTCTGCGAAAATCCGGCCTGCAATCTGCCAGTACCTTCCTGTGTTGCCAAGTGTTACAGTATTTCTAAGCCTGAAGTTGCTTTGAATGGACATTTGGCTGATTTTTTTTTTTTTCCGCAAATCTGGCAACCTCGGGATCTTCCCCGCTAAACTAATGTAAACGTCCGCGCTACTGCACAGCTAAAAGCGCTCTAAAAGGGCATGTGTTAACTCTTTAAAGCCCTTTGGAAAATTAACCATGTTTTTACTATAGTAACCATAACTATGGTATTTGCAGTAAAATCACAGTATCCACAAATTTACTATTATCTCACTATAGTAACCATATGCTATTTGTAGTAAAACTTCAGTAACCACAAATTTACCATAGTTTCATTATATTAACTATAGTTTGATTTTTGTAGTTAAACTATGGCAATACAAATGGTAGGCTAATATATCTGTCAAAAATTGCTGCCCTCACTTTTCTAATATATATATATATATATATATATATATATATATATATATATAAACTTTGGCCTACTGGTAAATTGCTGCTAAAAACTGGTCAGGGAAGTATACGAATCTGAACATTATTTTATTGTCAAAACACTGCACATAAATGCTTTTTTTCTTTTTCTGTGCAAACAAATGATCAAAAAGTACGTTAAATGAAAACTTTGGAATCTAAACTGGGAATCAATAAGAATTGAAATCAATAAGCAGAATCAGAATCGGAATGGATAAAATTCAAACAATACCCAACCCTAGCCACATGTTGTGAAGTTCACTGATTTCTGAGTATTTTATGAACACTGATCAGTTGATGGCAAAATTCAAAAAGATGGTTATTTGGTGCAACCTTCACACCCGTGGCCTACTGAGAGAGTATGATCCAGTTTTCTGAAGAGACTAAAGGTTTGTTTTCTTTTCAATTTTTGCTTTGTTTGCCTAAAATGAACCATATCATAGACTTCAATATCTCTTTGAAAAAGAACTTTGTAACTTTTAAAAAAGTATTAAAATGAGTTCGATGTAGTTAACACTCCTGGTGTTAAATACAAAAATAAAGATGATTATCTTCATTCAGTTGTTCCATTTCTATAGGTTTGGTAACATAAAAGCTCTTAATTCCAAAGATAATACAAGCTAATCAGTGTATTCAGTAGGTTGCATTAGTGGCATAAGGTATTGTAAGTATACAACAATGCGACAATAAAACAATGCATTTACTTTTTACTTTTGATACTTAAGTACTTTTAAAAACATGTACTTCCGTACTTTTACTTAAGTAAAAATTTGTCTTTACAACTTTCACTTGTAGTGGAGTAGTATTTGACCAGTGGTATCTGTACTTTCACTCAAGTAAGGAAGTTGTGTACTTTGTCCGCCTCTGCTGATAACCACCTTTTTTTTCTTTTTTTTTTTGTAAAAACTATAAATATTCTTTGTATATTTGTAGTGTAAATTTACCCAAACATCACATACAGATGATATAAGAAAGAAACATGATAACTTTACCATATCAATAAAATGATAACTCAGAAAAAAGCCTCATTAAAAAAAGACTTTTTTAGAGAATAAATTAAAGAAAAAAATAGAATTTAATTCAAGCCCTTATAGTCTAAACTGAATCGCCCCACCTCTCTCAAAAAAGCGTAGGTCAAAATCAAGGTGCCACCTGACTTTTGAATACCTTTACCTAACGTCTTTCACAACTGTACAAATTCTAAAATCAGCAAGACTTCACCAAATCCAAAACTGTGCCCCAAAAATACTCTGTCATGTTCACTTACTATAAACTGCAAAACAGAAACTAAAGAGGCTTGTTGCTTTTCATCTTCTCTTTTAGCTTCCCCTCCATTCTGCTTCGTACATTATAAGACTGAGTACTGAAGAACATTTCAGATGACTGTTATTTATCCAGCAGCGAGCACTGGAAGTGAAAGACAGTCAGGGATTGGGAGGCTGAGTGCTTTATCTCCTGTGCTTTCACAGAGCGCTGAGGCGCATCAGAGATGCAGAGAGGGTGAATGCACTTCTCCAGCACCGAAAGAAAAGAAACAAAAACAAGCAGGCATGTATCTAATTAGAACAAAAAGAGTCAGAAACAGAAAGAAGTCAGCTGTGACAGACCAGAGCAGATGGTGAACCTAAACAATCAGATAGGAGATGCTGCAAAAGGACTTCAGAACGAAACAACATGCATTAAATTGCATACGATTAACACATAATGCATTTAAAATAAGGGATGGGTCACAATAGTTATCTGGACTAATGTAACAACTGACTGACCCATTAGTGAGGTCATATAGATTTTTTTGATAATCGTGTATTTTTAAAGTTTAATGAACTGTGTTATGGTTATGTGCTGCACTAAACATAAACATTTTCAGTAGATTGGGATCTGGATGGGTACAAATTATTTTTAAAGGAACAGTTCCAAAAATGAAAATTTACTGAAAATGTACTCACCCTCAAGCCATCCATGATGAGTTTGTTTCCTCATTGGAACAAATTTGGAGAAATTAAGTATTATAGAACTTGCACACCAATAGATCCTCTTAAGTGAATGGGTGCCATCAGAATGTGATATTTTATCAGCTGTTTGAACTCTCAATAATCCACACAACTCCAGTCCACCAATTAACGTCTTATGAATTCTGACAGCGCCCATTCACTTCAGAGGATCCGCTGGTGAGCAAGTGATGTAATGCTAAATTTCTCCAAATCAGTTCAGATGAAAAAAAAAAAAAAAAAATCATCTACATTTTGGATGGCCTGAGGGCGAGTCAATTTTCATCTTTGAAAGAAATACTCCTTTAACTAGACCAAAACAAACAATGCAACAGAGTGTGCCCACATTTTCAGCTGCCTTGGCTCTGGAAGTATTTTTCCCTCATCTAATTATTTAATTAATTAAAATGTAATAATTAATAAAAAACGTAGTAATATAGTTTTAACCAGGAATTCCACTGTCAAACACAATTATTTTTAAAAAGTAAAAAAATAAAACGCTGAAATAATGCAGGCCATGGAGAAAATGAACAGGATTTTCACTTCTGAAACCTGATTTGCTGGTACACAAAATGATGCCCAATATTCCGTAACAAAAATACAAAGAGAACGCATAGAGAGTAGATCACCGCACGAGTCCTGCTGAGTGGGGTTACAAACCAAAGTTGGTGGTAATTAACTGAAATCAAATAATTTGTTCTATCAAAGCGCATTAAGATAAAAGCAATTCAAATGAAATCAAACCACGTTAAATCCTTTTGAATGCCTTTTTCCTGAAAGAGGCACAGATGAAGAATTAGGCTCCTGTATGGGTTTTTAAAACATTCCAGCATCAGCCTCTCAGCCCTATAGCTGCATGCCAGGTGGCAGCTGGGACAGTTGCCTTTTAATCTGGTTTGGCGGTCCTAAATCACTGCCACAACAGCAGGCATGATGTAGGGGAGTTTGGAAGAGACATTCACTCAGACGCTCCTCTGGCCATGGGTTTGGTTCTGTCTCTCTCTCTCTCTCCCCCCAGGTGTGTGGCCTTGTTTGCCATATGTCAAGTGAGTGAACCACTAATATCCACAGGGCACCAACAGGAGCCAGCCCAAAAACAAGTTTTTATTTATGTGGTATGACATTGAAAACCACAGTCTGTCACATAGACTGAAAGAATCTTTGGTCATACTTCATGCTTCAGTCATGAGTCATGATGTGTCTTCAGTTTTCAGTCATGAGTGTTATTATGATGCTTTTTAAAGATTCAACAGTGTACCAAAGCTACATGCTAACTCATGAGGGTGCCTAACTACTTGTTCTGGACAGGCTGTCAGACTGATAGGCATACTTTAGCCCCAGGATAAAACTGTCTCGCAGACTGCTGCATCTCTGGTCCACTGTCTGCATACATTGCTCAGAGTCAAGCATTAGTTTCAACCCGTCTAAACCCTTATGCCATTTCTAAGGGTGTTGAGTCCTCTTTAATAGAATGAAATCCAAATCCCTCTAAGTGGACCTAAAAGTGGACCCAGTTCTTTTAGTATTCACACAGTCTCAGGTCTCTTTTCACATTAACATTCATGCATTTAGCAGATGCTTTTATCAAAAGCAACTAACAACAGAACATTTGTTTTTGGTTTAGCTTTAGCTGTTTTTTTTTTTTTTTCCTGAAAATATCATATTTTTACATTATTTTTAGTTTTGAGAAAATGTATGCATTCCATAAGTTTAATAAAACTATATTTTGATATATACACAATTGTTCAAAAGTAAGATTTTGTAATAGCTATTCTTGAAAGAAATTGTGTACGCTCACCAAGGCTGCATTTATTTGATCAAAAATACAGTAAAAACAGTCATATTGTAAAATATTATTACAATTTTAAATTAACTGTTTTCTAATTTAATATATTTTAAAATGTAATTTATTCCTATACTCTCAGAAATAAAGGTACAAAAGCTGTCAGCTTTTCAAAAGGTACATGTTTGTACCTAAAAGGTCCATTTTGGTACCTTAAAGATACACATTAGTACTTAAAGTATACATATTTGGACTTAATAGGTACAAAAGTGTACCTTTTGAAAAGGTACCGCCCCAGTGACAGCTTTTGTACCTGTATTTCTGAGAGTGTATGATGGTAAAGCTGAATTTTCATCAGGCATTACTCCAGTCTTCAAGGTCACATAATCCTTCACAAATCATACAAATATTCTGAAGAAACATTTTTTTTTAATTACCAATGATGAAAACTATTAATATTTTTTGTGGAAACCATGTCATTTTTTTTCAATATTCTTTGATGAACAGAAAGTTCAAAAGAACAGCATTTATTTGAAAAAGAACTCTTTTGTAACATTATAACTGCCTTTTCTTTTTTACTTGAGATCAATTTAATGTGTCCTTGCTTAATAAAAGGATTCATTTATTTTTTTTAAACTTACCCTAAACTTTTGAACTGTACTGTATTTTGATATGAATATATATATGAACATATTTAGAGGTAAATTTTAGCAAATTGAATCATGTTTGATTAATCGTACAAAAAAATTGGTTAATTATAATACATTTTTAATCTACTGAAAGCCTCAGGCTACATCCATTCACACAAAAGTATTATATTTCTAATGTAATTTCATGACTTTCATGCAGCATTACAAGGTGGTCCAGCTAAACCCTCGAGCCTTCACTTGTGCAGAACACTGAAGACCTCTGAGAGTCTCTGAGTAGTTTATATATAATATGATCCTCATTGTTGTCTCCACAGAAATAAAATAAGCGGCTCATCTCCTTCTCTGTGTGTCATCATTACCTCTATACGGTTCACACCATTACAAACAAACCGCACAGCAGTCCTAAAGCCAAATGTACTCAGACCAGACCTCGGAGAAGCACATTTTGGACCATTTGTCACAATTCATGCAAATCATTTGAGCCAAATTATTTGTTTTAGTTCTGCTTCAATACCTGTTGCTGTGTCATTTATTTTTACATAAAAATGTAAAATTCTTCATATGAATAGCAAATATCTGGTTTTGAAAACTTTGTTTCTTACTGAAGGCACTCGTCTATGTATTTGTAGTTATCAACAGATAAACTCCTAATTTCCTCTGCTTTTCACAAAGCATACTGTTTTGCTCATTAATAATATTTGCTAATCTTTCAGTCTTCAGTATAAAAGCACTAATAATTTACTTCGTACCCATAATTCATTGTCTCTGATTTGCCATATTCTAATTGAATCCTTTCCAAGTATTCTGTTTTACAATGACTGGTCCTCCACTGAACACAAAATGTGGAAAGAGAAAAGGAGACGGAGCGTAAGAGAGAAGAGAGAGAAGAAGATCCACTGCTTCATTAATCACATTACTTATGCTGCACATTTCACAAAAAGCTTAATCTTAAACCTCTGAATAATTAATTCAACAGTGAGAACGCACAAACACACACACACACCGGTCTGAACATGGGTCTCCTCCCCAGCCCAAAAGTAATTCACCAAGCGCTCGTCTACGATAACAGGCCACCATGTGTTTTACCAGATCTAACAGCTGACAGACTGTTTTCTGAAAATGGTGCAAAGACATCCAGATCTAATTAAAACGGGTGTATAAATCCACAAACCTTAACAACATATGCACTCTCCTGACTGTGCTATTAAAAGCATCCAAAATGCGTTGCTCAAGCAGTGGCCACTGTGACATGAATGCATTTCAAATACTCATTGATTTCTTCACTTGTTTCTGATTACTAACACACAGGCTCAAAAATTAACACTCAGAGAGCCCAATAAGAGTACAAATTAGCTTCAGTGTGGGTAAATAAAAAAAGTTAGTAGCCAATAGATGGTCAATAAAAGAGTTAGCCAATAGATGGTCTGTTCATATATAACTACAACATAATAAATGGTGATTAAAAAGTGATGATTTACCAAAAAATTAAAATTCTGTAATCATTTTCTGGAAGTCAATGGTAACCAAAACTGGTTACAAGCATTATTTAAAATGTATTTTTCAGAGTTCCACAGAACTACAAGAAATCCATACAGGTTTGGAACAACATGAGGGAGCATTTATGATGTCAATTTTCATTTTTGGGTAAACTATCCATTTAAATCAAATTGTATAAAAGTTAGTCAGATCCGCACTGGTGAACAAATTGTCTGATCTGACAGATCTGTTCATTTTGTAGACTACAGTATACTGTATGATGCTCTGACTGAAATAATTATTTGCAATATTTGTCATAATATGCAAAGATAAAAAAAAAGAATTTCATTTTTGTCATAGAGATAAAAATAACTCTATTTATGTACCCATCAATCCATCCATCCTCCAAACTGTTTGGACTATGCAGGGAAACACAATGGATGGCCAGTCCATCACAGGACAGACAAAAATATTTATTTTATTAAAAAAGCAAAACAGTTTAATGTAAGATATATTCAAGGCTAGAAAATTCTCAATTCTAACTGGCAAGGGAGGCAAAAAGTTCATTTTGGACCCTGCAGACCGGATGGAAAACCCTGAGGTACAATAAAACATTTTGACCGTCTCCATTAGCTTGCACAGAGCTGGTTCCAGCATGTCAACATAAAATACAGATGCACATGTCGTCATAGGCAACAGATTACCTGTGCGTTGCAGGATTAGCTCCAACAGCAATGCTCAGCCACAACCACTCGATCCGTCAAAGGTCAGAACACTTAATGACTCAGCTGAATGTGAGGCCAACTTCAACTGAACTTCAATCGGACCAAATGGGGCATGCAATAGAACTCCAACAAAAACAATGAAGCCTGTCACACAGTTACTAGATGAATCACCTCCAGAAGCAAGGCTACCGCTCTTACCAGAACCCAAGTGCTTTGCTTTGTCATCTCCCTTGTCATTTTAAACCCCTTTTCAGCAAGTGCTTTGGCTCGGGATTAGCATGCATTATTGCTTCCCGTTTTATAGAGTATCACATGGATAATTGTAAGGTCATCCACCAAGCAGGGGCCGTTTTACTGAGACCACTGGACCAATTACCTGGTTGGGAAGGAGGAAACACCTGAAGCTGAGGCATGGATTTATACCCAGAAAAAAACAACAACCTGTAAATGAGTTCCATATGGCAGATATATATATATAAAAAACACACTTTTTGAAGTAAAACTTTCCAGACATTGACGCAAACCACCTATGAAAATAAATGCAGACCAACCTGAGAAGGTCAGGGTGGAAGTGGTGTGCAACCACAACCCTGTTCTAAAACATAATTCACACTTAACCAACAGACGCCATCCAATGTCAATAATAACCAGATTACAGTATGTCACTTCTCAGACACTCTACAACCCTACAAACACTGACCAACGGAAACAGATGCCAACAGGGTAACACACAGATCCGACAAAACCCAATGAACATGTCTGTTGGCATGTTGGTGTCTGTCTAAGCAGTGTGAATTAGCTTTAAGAAAGCATCCAAACAATCTCTGAACCGTGACCGATTTGGAATATTCTAGAAAGGCAGAAACACAAATTGCGTTTTGCATGGGTCACTTGATTTCAACATTTGTTTGCCAGGTATGAATTCAGGTAAATTAGGATACTTTTACCATTGAGATGAATGGAAAAAAAGGTCAGAATTATCCTGAATTAACCCAGCATGTTGCCAAACTTATGGCCCCTCTAAAAACACATGACGACGACACATAAATATTAGGTACAAAAATCAAAAATAATTTAAAAAATGAAATATAATTACTAAAAATTATTATTAATTATTTTTTCCAGCATTTTATAATGTTTATTTTAATTTACAATTAAAATTCTCTCATGACTTCCCCCATTTTGGATTCTTTTTTTATTTTTTTTACTTTAGCTCGCCTCAGTATACCATGAAATTGGCGCTTTAAAAACTAGTCAAAGAAGCCATCATAATTAAGTTGCTTACCATTTAAAACAGCCTCCACATCTGGAATGCTACGATCATGCCCTACAATACTGCCTCTGTAAGCAGCTCCCTAGGTTTCGTTACAGAGCAATGATATCTGCCCTTTCCTTGAGTTTCACGAAAGCATTTCCCCTATGTAGTGTAACAAATCAGCATTGCCTTTGCATGACTGAGGTCATTTGAACAATCACTGTTTGTGCCTTTATTGACTTTCCTCCAATAGCAGGTAAATATCACAGTTGGACAATAAGCCAGCACAGCATGCCTAGATATAATCTCATTTAATTAGGCTCTGGGGGCGTCCTCCCGATTTCATTACGAAAGGATAGTGCTTAACCTGCTTTTTGGGGCATGCTCTCTTAAAGGGGGAAACATTTCCAGCAACCTTGAACTGTTTATAATAGCCGATAAATATCTGAAGCGAGAGTCATGGGTAAGATAAAAGAGGGTTTGATATAATGAAGTGTGGTTTGAGTAAACTACTTTTCAATGATGCCTTTCCATCTGCCTAAACCGGTGCTGTAAAGTCTTTGTTGCGATACGATGGATTAGATGGCAAACAATGATTAAAGGTTCACTAAACAGACCTTTTTTCAAGCATCCTAAGACTGCTCATATGACACAACTACACTGATGACTTTGCAGCGATTGTCCTTTTTTTTTATAATATGTGATAAGTGAATGAGCAGTGCTGAGAATTAGGACACTTTCATACGATGTAGATATGAATGCAAGCACTTAGCAGAAGAACACAAGCCTCAGAGTAACACTATTCAGTTAATCTCTTTGCAGGGCACGGTGACATTTACATTCATCTGATATGACGAATATTCAGCTTTTGAAAATGCCACTTTTTCTCTGTGAGCACACCTGGATGAAGAAACACTGAGCTCCAGTGCATGTGTGCTAAGAAGTTCTTCCGACTTAACCCTTTGATGCATGAAGTATTCATTAAATAACAAGGGGAAAAATTCACAAGGGAGTTAATCATTTGTCAAATGCAATAAATGATATTAAAAGAAGATATTCAAGGGGTACTAGGTGCTTCAAGACTTGCAGCCATGTTGAATTTATGTTGTCATAAATAAGAAAAACAGCATGACATATAAAGTGGGTGGTCATGTTGAATTATGTTTAAGGGTCAAAGGTAAATTATTTATGAGGTTTAGATGTAACAAAACACCTTGAATGGTTTAAAATGTCGACTATAGTGAATGTCATGAATCGAAGGATCAAGTTACATAAAATATGGATGTTAAAATATATATATATAATTGATCAAATTATGATACACTATTACCTGCTGTTGATTTAAAAAATAAATAAAATAAAAAATTATCATAAATCTTGTTGTTACGCAAAAGGCAACAGAGATGCAAAACTCTGCAGAGACCTTATTTGTTTACAAATGCTGTTTTTGGTTACAAAAGACAACCTTGCAATAACTGCCTCATAGTACTTTATATTGTGTATGCATTTAGATATGATACTTGAAGCCAGAATCTCTTTTTCATCTCGCGTCTAGAATTGAGAGCACAAGGGGAAAACAATCTTGACAGATTTGTCTGTGCTACAAGCTGACAATCTTTGCTTTATCTCAATCCGACAGTGAACAGGGATTTGCAGCAAGTGAACAAAACCCCTGCAACTAGTTCAAGACTCATTGATCCCCACTTCAAGATTCATTAAATATCTGCCCTTATTGATTTAGATTTTTCTGACAGAGTCACTCACAAATGCTACTTCGCAGCCAAAAGCTTACGTTATGCAAGCCATACAAGGAATACATTGTGATATATTCGAGAAACTTGTAACATTCACAACTAGTGGTTAGAAGTTGCCAGAAGTTTATGATATAACAATACACTGGCTATGTTTCAAGCATTGCAGGATGGCTAATAAAATTAATTTGTTACTGAAAATAACAAAGATGGCCCAACAGAAGGTCACATGATGATTTAATTTGAGTTCAGCTCAAAATTGTCTTTTTCAGCAACTATTGACCAATGATAAAATAGACAGAGCACTGACACCCATTCAAACACGAAACACCATTATAGGGTAACACACGACACTAAACTCTTCCTAAATAACACAGTGCAACATAATTCATGCCAATAAGGATAAGTGCTAACAAAAATAAGAACAAACTGACTTAATGCAAGGAATTCTGGAAATATGGTACAAATTATAAGACGACTCATACAATTCAATGGTTATTTTACAGTTTAAGTATATGCACTGCACTGCTAAATGTAGCCTACATTTCTCAGTAAATAAGCCAATTCATATGTTTTAAGACTTACAAAGAATACTAAAAATATGTATTTTTATCGAACAAATTCTTATACTCTTGTTTCATTTCCTCAATATATCATGACTCTATATCATCCTCCTACATACCAAATATTTCCGTCTCAAAATTCACAATATGATTATGATGGCTTGAGCCTATTCGTAGCCTACTCTTTTGGTTCTATGCAAGCACACCACTGGTACACTACACCAGTAGACACTACCTACAGGGAATTGTATTACACCATCGACTACTACAACACGAGAGTGAAACATTCCAACCTCAACCTGACTACTACTCAATTCAATTCAATGCAACATTTCGGGAAAAATGCTCGCGTCGCATCAAAACGTGTAGCGACATCAGGCGCGTGGCGAGATGCGCTGACAGATTACAGGATGCTCCGCGAGCGCAAGTTTGATTGTGGAGCTGCTGCGTCCGTCTTACCTTGCTCTGAATCAGCGTCCCTCAGTGTCTGAACATTTGAGAATATATCCCCGAATCCCAGTATGACGAGCAAGGTGAGGATATATTCGGACATCGTTGCTGAGTGAGGGCGAAGGCCACCGCACTTCTTTTGCTGAAGTCCGATTCCAGCCCTCCGGTAGAGCGCCGTTATTCAGGAATGACAAGTGAAATTTGTCTGCAGAGCGCACCGAGCCTCCTTCACTCCTCGCATTCAGATGGATTTCTAGGCGCGCACACACATGAGCTTGCAGGCGACAGTGTGAGGCTGTGAGCGAAGAGAGAGAGGAGAGAGACGGAGGGTGTGCGGATAGATGGGGACAATAACGCACTGTGAGCTTGACTTTGATCGGTTTCCAGGCACCTGACGTAGCTCAAGGAAAGCAGGGGTTCGTAACATGGGGAATGCGCTAATTAAGCAAAAAAAAAAAAAACAAAAAAACTTAGAAATGATTTAGTTTTTGCGTCAAATGTACTGGTTTGGTGAGGTGGCTCAAGGAACATAATAGTGGAGAACAATGCGCGAGTTGTTCGATAACTTTAAAGGGAGTCTACTTTTAAAAACACAGCGATAATTTTCGCTGCGCAATTTGTCGAGAGTCATCTCGCGCAAAGCCAATTTGTGTTTTGGCGCCTATAGCACGTTAATTTGTTAAGGATCTTAAAGGTGCTTTAAACAAAGTACAAAGTTTTCTATCATATAAATCCAAAATAGCCTAATAAATAATAACAGTGTTTGTCGTTAGTTACCTTCGCAAACAAACGCAATTTCGGTTCGCGAGCATCATCTGGGTGAAAAAACGCGCTCTATGCTGTCAGGTTTGAACAGCCCATTAAAATAATGTGTAAACCCACTAACACTAAACTTGATTGGTTTTACTGGTTTTATAGGTTTTATTTGAGGGTGTCATCTTCTGTAACTCGCCCCCTGCTGATAAGGAGTGTTAAATGCCGTCATCAAACTGCAAAAGGCGGTTCAGAAGCTGCATTTATAGGATTTTGTAGACTGAAATTATGACTATAGAAACATAAAATGCTGAATAATATTTAAAAATATTATTAAATTAATATTCCGGCCACAAAAAAGCATGACTGACCAGAGAAACCCATAAATTGTTTAAGGTCAGTGAAACTGCATATTAAACACTACTGGCCTTTAACACTTCTGACATATTTACACAAGCTTTTCTGTGTAGGCATATAATAAGCAATAAAAGCCCAAGGCAAATTTGATTTCACACTGGATCCCTGAACTATTTTGATGGATGGCAATGTATATCAAATATAGTCAAAAACTGAGCCAAAATGGTTAGTTCTAAGGATAAACATTCCCTCACTGTAAAAAAAAAAAAAAAAAAATGTTTCAAAAAGTTGTTTCAACTTAAAATAATTTGTTACCCCGCTGACTTCATTTTTTTAGTTTAGTCAACTTGAAATTTTAAGTTACTCAATGTTAATTTAAGCGACAACTCAAATATTTTAGTTGACTAAACTAAAAATTCTAAGTCAGCGTGGTAACAAATTATTTTAAGTTGAAACAACAATTTTTTTTACAGTGCTCTAAACAAAAAAAAAAAAGAAAGAAATATTTAGTTGCTGCACTTGTCTATCTGCCAATGGAACATTTTAAATCATACATTACCTTCATACATTTAGGCTATATATTCATTAAATAGCCTAGCCTACATATTCACAACAAAGTCAGATAATATGATAGGAGATATTTGCAGTTTGTAATAAGGGTTTAACAGAGTATTTATTTAGGAGATAATGTAGCCTACAGGTAATTGGTGAAAATTCTGTCATCATTTATTCACCCTCATGTTGTTTCAAACCTGTATGAGTTTCTGTCTTGTGTGAAACATAAAAGAAGATATTTTGAAGAATGTTGGTAACCAAACAGTTGGTGGTAACCATTGACTTCCATAAGGAAAAAAATACTATGAAAGTCAATGGCTACCACCAACTGTTTGGTCACCAACATCCTTTAAAATATCTTTTGTGTGTGTGTTCAAGGGAAGAAAGAAATTTATACAAGATTGGAACAACATGAGGGTGAGTAAATGATGACCAAATTTTCATTTTTGGTGTATTATCCCTTTAACACAAAATAAAACCTGACTGGGTGATCAGGATACTCTATTGTGATAATGACCACTTGATTGTACACAATTTACCAAATAAATTGATATGAAATAATATAATTTTAGTTTAATTTATTTTCTTCTTCTTCTTCTTTTTTTGTTATGTAAGAAGAGAGAGACCGCAGAGTCATGATCGACCTGTCGGTGTTTAACTAAAACAAAAATGGCCATCTGACTGTACGTTATCTCACTTAACAACTGATTAAATACACATGAAATATTTAATTGAAATTATTTTATTATCTTTCTGGTAGAGACAGTAGAGAAACACAAAAACAAAACACGTATTGCTAGGAAACATGGCTTACTTTGAAGACACTCCAACATGCTGTGACTTTCTAATGATAAATCAGTGTTTAGTGTGTCTGTCTGTTTGTGCTCAAGTGGTCATAGCTACTTGTGAAGATGCCGCAGACATCTATCGAAGATTGTGTTTTCAGTACACAGAATGCAAGGTCTGCTGTAGACTGCCCACACATTTACAGCCAATGGCTCGCTCCAGGGAAAGCACTTGTGCCTGCGCAACAGTGACCCCCTCCAAAGCACAAGCAGTTCAGAGGCTTTCAGGATGAAACTTCCTTTATGCACAGCACTCATTTTTTTCTTGAGCATAGTCACAGCTGTGTTTGGCAAAAACCTTTCATATTCACTTACATTGAATTCAGTTTCTTCTCCGCCGCTACACTCTACCTATATTCTTATGCAACCATGTGAAGATGAATAACTGAGATAGCAAGTAAACATGTTCTGAATATCTGCTTCTCAAACTGTTGCCAGATGGGTAAAAGTTAAGACACTGTTGCACCATTGAAAATTTTGGTTTTGAAATGAGGCAACAGGCCTTTTTTTTTTTAAGTGTGCTGACTGAACGTAATATGTCAATTCACCATTAATTAAAATATTCCGTCTTTATAACAATTTAATATTTAATTTAAGACCAGGGATATTTTAAACTAAGCAGAGCAAATTGTTCCCTTTGCAATTTTATATACTGAATCTTATGTTTTCTATTAATCATATGCACATCATGGAGAACAAAGAGCTTGTTGTCTATGTGAAGACATACACGTACTGTACACACACACACACACACACACAAAAACACTTTGTAGAGGAAACGCAGCACAACAACACAACTAATGTGACAACAACAAAAAACTATAGTATAGATTTAATTAGCAAACTGTTGAACAATGCAACCATTTATTTATTCATGGCCCAGTGCAAGCTGGGAAGACAAGCAAATAAAATGGGATTGAACCACAAAACCATTTTTTGTTCTGTTATACCTCTTTAATCTCATCGTAATTCCAATTTGCCTGCTACACCTGTTGATTCAAAAAAAGTTGTGTGTTTATAAGAAACAAATTCATCATTTAGATGTTTTAACTTTAAAGCACTGCTTCTGGTCAAAATACGAAATCCACCAACATACTTGTTTATTGTTTATATGTTGCATAACTCTTATGGACTGTTTTCCCTTGTAAACAATTGCATATTTCTCTCTTGATTCAAATGAGATGGCTTTTCCACTGGAGAAAGCAATATTATGGACAGAGGACTCTTTTAGCCGGAAGCAATGGTTTGGAGTTAAAACGTCTTAGATGATGGATTTGTGCAGCTTTTCACTTCACAAGACATTAACTGATGGACTGGAGTTGTGTGGATGGCATTTGTATTGTTGTGATGTTTTTTTTATCAGCTGTTTGAACTCTCATTCTGACGGCACCCATGAGGATTCATTGGTGAGCAAGTGATTTAATGCTAATGAACAAACAAACAAACCTAAGGGTGAGTAAACTTCAGCAAACTTTCATTTTGGGTGAACTATTCCTTTAAGCAAACCAAAAAATGCAATAATGGAGTCTATCTTTGGTTATTTTTAAGCATCATTTACTGGATCTAACAATTATTTCTTATAGTGGAGTCTCACATAAGTTGCTGTTGTTATCTGTGGAGCTTTCAGTTGTGTGCCTTTTGTTTTTTTGTAGCCATAATAAAGTGCCGAGGTTCAGTGTGGAGTAATTGAGCTTCTTCTCAAAATGGTCGGCCCTTTCTTAAAGGTCAGCAATTAAAAGGATTGCAGTTTCTCCAAGTTAAACAAGGCCCAGTGTCAAGCAGCTATATTGTTAAGACTCCAGGGAGAGAAGGTATCAAAATCTTACCATCAGTAATTAAATAATTGCATGTCAGTGATTCAAACCTCATTAAAAATGTTGCTCTGGCTTCATTATGAAGGTTGCATACTTTTGACACACAAATCTAAAAATGCAGTAATTAGTATAGCATACATCAACTGAAATAAACCGTCAGCTATAACTTGCCTTAAGCATAATAATGGGAGCCTAAATATGTGCAGTGATCAATGTTTCTTCTCTGTTGACAAAATTTTAAGAGTATGTTTTTGTGTTTATTATGTTTATTTTGTACCATTCCACAGTTTGGGGTTAGTGAGTGTTTTTTTGTATTTTGTTTTAAAGAAATGTAACATTTATTTAGCAGGGTGGCATTAAATTGATCAAAAGTGACAGTAAAGACATTTTAAATATATATCCTGCTCTCTAAGAATTCTACAAAAAAAAAAAAAAAAAAATTTTTTTTCTCTCGAGCAGCAAATCAGTATATTAGAATGATTTCTGAATGATCATATGATACTGGAGTAATGGCTTCTAAAATTTAGCTTTGTCATCACAGGAATAAATTACATTTTAAAATATATTAAAATGGAAACCATTATTTTAAATTGTAATAATATTTACCTATATTACTTTTTGACTGTATTTCTGATCAAATAAATGCAGCCTTGGTAAGCAACTCTAAAACACTGAACAATAGTGTATATTTAGGTAACACTTTATTTCGATAGTCCACTTTAGACATTCTACTAACAGTAACTTTGCAACTACATGTCAACTAGCAGTCATTAGAGTATAAGTAGACTGTCTGCTTAATATCTTCTAACACTTTATTTTGATGGGTCCACAACATACAACATATTGACTATCAGAAACTTTGCAAGTATATGTCAACTTATTCTACTAACCCTAAACCTACCATACTGAGAGTTAGTAGACATGTAGTTGCTAATTAATGAGAATTAGTTGACACGTAGTTACAAAGTTATTTATGGTTAGTATAATGTCTAAACTGGATTGTCGAAATAAGTGTAACCTATATTTATTTTGTCAACTAATTAACATTAGCATAGTTAATCTTAAAGCTGACACACACACTTTAATCTTGATTTTCTGGTGTCTTTAAGGGTATCATTGACTATGAGTTATAGAGCTACTCTTGTGTGTCATGATAAAATACAAATTTGTTGATTGCAATATTGCAAGATAAAATGCAATCATCTGCATTCTCCATGCCATGACGTTCTGACGCCACTGTTTAGCATCAATGAATATTCTGTCATGTTGGGATTTGCATCATCATTCCATGCACTCTCTCAGTCTATCTTCTCACCTTTAACCTTAATTAGCAAGACAGGAACACAGAGAGAATGGTAAATGCAAAAATGCAAAGCCCTTGTACTAATAATTATTCTAGCGACATCGTGGAGGGTTTTGGCCCTGTCAATAGCTGTGATGCTCACAGCGAACCTCCTGGTCCTGCTGAAGTTCCACAGGCCCACTGGCACATGTGTGAACATGACACCTCAGTGCCCCGCTGACATCACACCCATGTTTAATCAGGACCCTCTGTGAATTTTAGCACACACACACTTTTGCGGGGGCAATGTGCAATAATACAACATTCACGCTGATACAGAGTGCACCTTGTTTTTTTAT
Source organism: Onychostoma macrolepis (assembly GCF_012432095.1). Classification (NCBI taxonomy): domain Eukaryota; kingdom Metazoa; phylum Chordata; class Actinopteri; order Cypriniformes; family Cyprinidae; genus Onychostoma; species Onychostoma macrolepis. The sequence goes on from NC_081163.1 coordinate 11,688,126, forward strand.
GATCTGAAGTAGTTTTTTTAAACTAGAGTTTGAAAAAGAACGCAAAAAGTATATAGATACTAAGCCAAAAATACTAAATACTATTGCTGTCAAAAGTTTTTGTTTACATAATATATGTGTGCATACTGTGTATAGTTATGTATATACAAATACATGCATGTATATATTTAAGAAAAATGTTTATATGTTAAATATATTTATAAATAATATAAATTCTATGAATATGCATATATGCATGTAAATACATGTTAATATTTTCAAAATATATACATGCATGTTTGTGTATTTATATATACATAATAAATATGCACAGTATATATTATGTAAACAAAAATGTTTATTTTGGATGCGATTAATCGTTTGACAGTACTACTAAATACTAGGCAAAAAAAAAAAAGATGTATGTATGTACTGTATATATAAAGTTTGCAATCTTTTTTTTTTTCATTCAGCAAAGATGCAATAAATTGGCCAAAAGAGAGTAAAACCCTTTGCTTTGTTTAAAATAATGCATTTCAAATAAATGTTCTTTCAAACTTTCTATTCATCAAAGAATCCTGAAAAAAATGTATCACAGTTTCAACAAACGTATTAAACAACATAACTGTTTTCAACATTGATAATAATAAGAAATATTTCTTGAGCCCCACCAAATCAGCAAATCAGGATGATATGACTGGAGTGGCTAAAGAAAATTCAGCTGTTAATAATTTTGCATTGGTTCATTTTTAATTGTTATTTGTAATATTAAATACATGCATACTGTACATATATACTAAACATTCAAGTGGTGATGCAGTCATAAAGCAAGATACTGTTCAACTTTATGCAAATGAATGGCAAAAACATCCTGGCAGCAGCCAATCACTGTGAGGTGAAGGCAACGTTGCGACATCTGTGATGAGCGTTTCAAAGTCTGCACACAGACAGTGCTGGCGCTTCTTAAATTAAGACTTGTTTTGAGTTATAATGAAATGGAAAGAAGCTGGAAAGCAGAATTAGAATGAATAGGGAGCTTTGGTGGGACTTCTTACAGTCTCACGAAGTGGAATGGCTTAACTGATGCGTCCCGAGGTCTTGAAGGGATTGTTAATCACGGGTGGCGATGACAGCTATTTGTTAAATGAATTGCTTCAGTCGAAAAAATGAATAAACAATTGATTTAACCTGCAAGCCCCGTAACAGCAGTGCGTCCTGGGATTGTCAGCACACAGCATGTCCGTGCAAAATGCTGCCTACAACATGTGTGCGTGTTCACACTTGGGATAAACTAAGGATGATTTAATAGCTCAAATTTAATAACAGCCCTTTATGAAATTAAAATATGACATTTGCCACCTCTTCATACCAGGAGGGCTATCTGTCATATTTACAAGCTGGCTCTAGAGACACAAAAATGTTGAACTTAAAATTCAGAAAGCATAGATGGAGAGCTTTTTTGTCATCCTTTCACGATAGCCTACGTGATTATCTCTTTAAACATCTGTATAAAATGTAATTCAAGCTCTTATGAAAATAAATGGATTCCTTGCTGTGTGGACACACAAATACAGAGACATGCATGAATTTGTCTCTGAGGTTACTTTCTGTCCTCACATACAGTCACACACTCTTTCCAGGCAGATACGGGGAAGTGCACAATGTACTGAAAAATGCTTGACTTAATACTGCCATCTACAGAAAACGATGGATCTTAGTCATAAAATCTCCCCACAATTCTTCACATTTATTACTCGGAACTGAATGAGGAAAGTAATGTGCATTACTTCATGGCCTTGAAACGATGAGAAGACAAATATGGACGAAGAAATAAAGACTATATTTCAGCTGCACATTGTAGTTAAACTATGAGGCTGAAGCAAACCATGGCAGCAGTATGTCTGTAAGACATTACTTGCTGCATTCTAATATCACAGACAGAAGTATTGCTGTATAAATCAGTGCAATGTTTTCTGCTGGATTTCAGGCGAGTCTTTCGGCACTTGGTTCTGCTTATTGTGTCTGAGTGCTTTCTCCTGAAATTTTGCAAGACCATTTAGGACCAGAAGCTTTTATATACATATATATATAGAGATAGATAGATAGATAGATAGATAGATATAGATAGACTTTATATTATATATATATATTAATTTTAATATTATAATTTTTATATGATAATTTTACTGTTATTATATTATTAATACTATATAATAATATATTATTATTTATATTTATACAGTGTTTACCAATTTATCAAATTAGTATTAGTTTAAAACTACAGTTTCAGGGTAATAATATAATAATAAGTAATTATTACTACAAATAACGAATAATAATGATATATAATAATATTATATAATACTATTAATACAATATATAATGTTAATGTATAGTGCTAGTATTTTAGAGTATATATATATATATATATATATACACACATACACACACACACATATATATATATATATTTTTTTTATAAACTGCAACTACATTTGACAGTCAGTCAAACGTCTTAAATGATGGTTGATACTTTCACTTATGCCCAGATCGTTCAGATTTATCATGTTACGGTGCAAAGCACTTGCTTTGTGAAATGAAATATTCCATCTGTCATGCGAAAGATTTGATGACAACATCCGTAAAGTAACATCAGCCTGAGCCTGAGCCTGAGCCCTGCCTGTGGTGCAGTACAGCACAGTGGGGTGTAATGAAAGAGGGTATGTCAATACTAGCATAGGATTTGGCCGGACTAGTCATTTTGTTCTTTGCTGGAGCTCTTTGACTGTCTGTCCAATATGCCGAAGTGAAGCTCTTTATGAAAGGAGTCGTGTCAGAGCAGGCTGCCCTCATTCCTCCTCTGCAGTGTGGTAATGATGCTTTATCACTTTGCCTGTGACAGGCCTGTTTCCCTCTTTTGCTCAGTAATAAAGGTTGGCTGAGCTCCAGAGGGGACCTGGGATGCTGAAGGGATGGACAGATGATGCTCAATGGAATTGAAATTTAACCTAAAGGTATTTTCTCTGATCTGCACTTATGCACTCACGGATGACCAGGCGCACGCACACACACTCAAATCTTCCTTCATGGGCCCCACTACCATCGATTGGTCATGGATGAGCAGTTTAGCTGGAGGCTGAGACAGGTTTCCAAAGCACAATCACGGCTGGTCATCATCCTGGCAGGCAAGGAAAGAGAGAGAGAGAGATAGAGAGAGAGACAGATGGAAAAAGCGCATATGAGAGAGAAAGAAGCCTCGGAGGGAAGGAGCAGAAGATGAGTGCGGAGCCATGGGACGAGGATGCCGTTAGATACCTCGCTAATGACTGATGAACCCTCGTTCCTCGCTGATTGAGATTAAGAGGTGCCGGACAGCAAGCCTGCAGGGGTCAGCAATGAGTTAGGTCCCTTTACCTCTTACGACCTCTCTACCAACATCCATCTAGTCGTCTTACTTTCTCCCCCAGTGGCCCTCTTCTCTTCCAGTGAATCACTTAACACAGTCTAAACCCTCCAGAGGCTCACACCACGAGATCCTGAAACTTAGGCCTGATTCGCATGGCATGCTTAAGCAGTATGTAAGTGAATCAGCACATTAACTGCGACAGCAGACCAAAGTTCACGCCGGCAGCCTTATCTTTTTTAAAAAGATATTTTGAAGTATGTTGGTAAACATTTTCTGTTCATATTGACTTGTACAATGGAAAAATACTATGGAAGTCAATGGTCATTTTCATAAATGCCATAACTTCTAAAATTTCCAATTAGAAATGTAGTATTTTGAAGTACTAAATTTATCAAACTTAAAACTGAAATAAAAATAAATTAACACTACACTACACAACAAAATTAAAAATTAAAAAATGTAAATGCAGTATTTTTGAGCGGACCATCCACCCAAGCATTTTCTAAAGCCTGTAACTTATTAAATGGCTGTTGTGGGACATTAATTATTAAAAACCTGATCATCTTGCAGTCTAATTTAAATGAGAAGGGGAATTACATTTGCACTCAAACAGTAGGTAAACAGAATCCAGACCTAAAAATGTAGTTATAATTTTAATATATATCTAGATTTAGTCAGGTTTACTGAATAAAAAGTGTTAGCTGTGTGTTTGCCACTACGAAACTTGAATCAAGCCAAAACATTTTTTTTTTCAAAGTTAGTAGTTTGCTCTATTTTATGCTGCCTCATAAAAGCCTATATTGCAAAAGATAAATATGTTCATAGTGCATTTTCAACATGTTTTCTGCTGAACACTGCAAAAATAGGCTCAGTTCCATATCACACTGCATACACAAGCATGTGGCACTTAGTCATTACTAATACAAGAAAATTCAACAAGTCACTCCTTTAATAGTCACACATATACAGACTTGTGACTAACATCTGGCCCACAATATTATTTTTTTGTGATCAACTTTTTATTTTTTTTTCAAATAAAAAAACAACACAACATCCACTCAAACAAACAACAGGGACGGGGGAACAACAGACACACCATCAACAATTTCAATTTGTAGTAAAAAGGACAAAACAGAATTCACATGAGTCCATAGATTGACAACAATTGGACATTCCCAAAACATGTGGAGAAAAGTACCTGCTGATACAGTGTTACAGATATGACAGTTATAGGTCTGTTGCAGTTTCATTTTAAACCTCTTGTAAGGAGTTATGTATGCTCAATGGATGACTTTGAAATGGATAAAACGATGAGCCAAGTTTTTATAAATTAAGATTAGATTAGACCACACCCTCTCCCAGTCGACCGATAAATCAAAATCTGTTAATTCACGATTCCAGATAGATTTAATAGAAAGAGACTTTGCAGTGTGATCATTAAGTTTACTATATATTAAAGAAACAGATGGCCGACCAGAGGGTGGTGCGATCCAATCCCATATAGGATGAGAGGAAATATGGGATGCCCAGGGACCTTCATAGGCCTTGAGAGCAGAACATAACTGAAAAAAGACAAAATATGATGATGCTGGTAAACAAAACTTAGCTCTTAGTTCTTGAAGTGAGCAGAGTCCCTGGTTATCATAAGTCACCGCATGTGTTTCTGTCCAATGTAGACCAAGAGGGCTGGACAAATGGCCGATTTCAACAAAAAATTAAAGTTGTGCCATAAGGGTGTGTTGTTACAAAATTTGAAATGTCGTCCCATCAGACGTTCCTCCCTTTTTAGAAAATGTAGCCTATTCTGTTCAAGAATTCTATTCTGGTAGTTCAAACAGTAGAGCATGACACTAGCAACACCACAGATATAGTGCTGTATATTGCATCAGTGTGGAAAAAAAAGAAAAAGTAAATAATTACACAGCAGTGTCAGTCTGTGAATAAAAAGAAGGAATCGGCAGAGACGTACAGGTATGAAGATTTAATGCTAGTAGATATCTAGTTTAATTGCTACTCAGAACTCAATATATTTCACTAACCTTGCAAACAGATCCAGTGATTCCAGTGGTTCTTCTCAAACGTTCTCATTGTAGCAACCTGGAACCTTAAACACAAAGCAAGCATTAAAAGACACAATATTTTATATTATTTCTATATTAAAATAGTATTTATTTATATTTTGAATTGGCTTTAGTTTGTATATTTTCAGTTTTCATTTTAGTTTGAAATGTAATTTGTTTTTATTGTGGTTTTGTCTGTAAGGTTTTTAATATGTCTCTTTAGCTTTAATTTTATTTAATTTTTAGGTTTAGTAATTTTTATTTTAGTTAGCTGCATAACTTTTATAAAGTTATTTTATTTTAGTTAGCTGCAAAGACAACATTTGTAATTTTCATTTAAGGTTTTTTTAAGTTTAAGTTTTTCATCTAATATTTACATTTTATTTGAGCTTTAATTTAACACATTTCATAAATTGTTTTAGTTAACAATAACAACACTAAATCGGTTAACTTATTTGTGAAAATAATAAAACAATGTTGACAAAGTTATATTGTCAGCTTTTCTCTGAGGTCTTTTTTTTTATTGCTTTGGCGCAATTTTCACAAGCAATTGGTAAATTTTCAAAACTCTTAGTACTAATATCACAACATCATCAAAAGTGCATAACTGCCTTTCATAAAGCTATTACTATCAAACTTTTCATTAGCATGCCTTCTCATTCAGTTTAATACATTTGTCTATTATTTAATCTAACTCATCTTAATGGTTAATCAGTTAATCATTTTGTGCATCTACAGATATAGAATCAATAGATATTTCGTTTCTATAGAACGTGATTGCAATTTAGAGATAACAAAAAGCACTGAATTATTTTTACACTAAAAGTAATTTATCGAAGATGATAACCACTATTTTGTAAGGGTGTGTGTGGTTCAGGTAAACCTATTTTACGGGGACAAAATGTCCCCACAAAGATGGCAATATCTGATTTCATTGACTTTTTTGTGGGTCCAATGAGAAAAAAAAATATTTTCATAACGGTAGGTATAGGCGTAGGGTTACCCAGGTGAAAAACAAGTGTACTTCCATAATGTACTTAAAGTGCTCTATTTTCACACACTAATTTTGTACTTAATATACTAAAAATAATCCTTTAGTGCTTCTTAAGGTCAACTTAAGATCATCTAAGTGTACTCAACTGTGCTATTTTGAGACAACATGAATATGAACTAAAATGCACTTTTAACATAATATCTTCGTATTTTAAAAAATTATTTAGTTACCACCTGTAGTACACTTGAACCCATCTTTCATACACTAGTACACTCAAGTGTACTACAAGTGGTAGCTAAATACATTTTTTAAATACAAAGATAGTATGGTAAAAGTGCATTTTAGTTCATATTCATGGTGTCTCAAAATAGCACAGTTGAGTACAGATGACCTTAAGAAGTACTAAAGGATCATTTTTAGTATATTAAGTACAAAATTAGTGCGCGAAAAAAGAGCACTTTAAGTATATTATGGAAGTGTACTTGTTTTTCACCTGGGTAGTGGGAGACAGTATAAAACCCATTACTCCTATGGAATGTCACCATAATGATAGGAAAACCTGTGTGTGTGTGTGTGTGTGTGTGTGTGCGCACGCATTTTTGTGAAAAGTCAGGACATAGATTTGTATAATGACAAAGGTATGACATAGGTATTACAAGGTGACTTTTCAGGACATTGACCCATATCCCCACTTTTCAAAACGCTTATAAATCATACAGAGTGAGGTTTTTTTGGGGAAAGTTGAAACGCACAGTCTCCTGTAAGGGGTAGGTTTAGGTGTAGGATTGGTGTAGGGCAATAGCACATACAGTAAGTACAGTATAAAAACCATTATGCCTATGGGATGTCCCCACTTTTCACAAAAACGAACATGTGTGTGTGTGTGTGTGTGTGTGTGTATACCTACTTACTGTAACCATATTGTGGGGTCAAATTGGTACCCAGAAATAAGCAAAACTTTACAAAATCACCTAAAACCTTCCTTTGAGGACGTCCTCATTTGTAAAACCGTGTGTTTTGCTATTTGTGAACATACAGCCAGACACAAGGGAGAGGAAATGATCAGAGATGTATCAGAAGAAGGGAGACAGATGACATCAAATACAGCATTTTACATTACATTATACTGTATATAGAAGCATTACCATGGTAAAGACTGCACACTACTATAACTATATTTTTCTATACAAAATTCAGCTAGAATATAGATTCAGTCAAATGGCACAGTGAGGACATTTACTGCATTGACAGTGAACTCTGTTCTAGCACAAAACCTTATGGTCATGTCATACCTTCATCACACCTTTTGATAACACACTGGGATTTAATGTGAGATATACAAGTTAGGTAATGTATGTGTATTTTATAACATGACAGTTATTTCCTGTATTACTGTAATTATTTCAGCAACAAAGGTGATTTGAAACATGAATCTTGATTGTTAAAAGTACTAAATTGAAAGAAGATCTTACTGTTGTGTTTTGGTGATTAAAGCAAATGTTCTCAATACATATCACAATGATCTTGTGTTCTGAAACAATGATTACGTGGAATGAAAATATGCGCAACTACAATTAAATCATGAGATCAGGTTTTGAAAGAATGACTAGTGGTGTTACAAGTGCGATCAGTTTAAAGTTTTGTTCTAAGAGTTTTGTAAATGTAAACCTTACTTGTGAAAATAGTACCAAAACAATTAAAAAAAAACTGTAAGTGACCATTCACAAGCTGTTTATTTTATTTTTTTTCTGCAGTTGAAACACCTGCAGAAAATAAAAAAAATGATTGATTACATGAGACATTTGTTTCATTAAATTATACAGTTTATTTTAACTTGCCTTCTGGTGTCCATTCAGGTTTATTTCGTGCTGTAACTAGAATTAAAGCGGAAAAGATGATTAATTCACATGCCGCTTGAACTGAGGCGAATACAGAAATCTCACGCCACATTTAAGAGATTTCATTAAAAAAAAAAAATCATTTGAAAGCTGAGGCTTATATTAAAAGTAACAAAGCACAAAGCTTATAGCAATTATTGGGTGGCTGGCGCTCTACAAATAATCAATGGATTTGAAAATGTTAAATATTATTTCCAAGCATTTATACCATCAATAAAACACCTCAGAAAAGAAAACAATATAACTCAAGTTAACCAAGTTGGAGCCCACTATAACCTTCAGAAATTTATTTGCATATGGGCGAGGGGTTGACTTGCTACGCCACTGCTTCCAACCCATTTTAAGCCAGCAATATAGTAATTTTTGAGAATTTTTTTCAAACATTTAACCCAACCTGCTGGGTCAAAATAACCCAGTGTTCTGTGTAAGATTTAACCAGCGCTGGGTTGCCAAATAACCCCAAAAATATTTGTTTTTACCATGCATTTTTTAGCATTTGTGGAAAATGCACAGAAGTAAATCAAATTAAAACCTTCTGTTTTCTGTATTGTGCTTGTCATTGAGAGCAGTATCCATCAGACGGTAAGTGAGTGGTCTGTGGGTGTGCCGTCTGAGAATACCAATGCTGAAATCTAACTGCTCAATGGTTACTCAGTGCTTTCACGGTCCACTAACCCCCCAAATCGAAACACCATTTTTTCTTCGACTGACAGGGCTGTGCCAAAGTGAGTCTTTTAAGTTGAATTGGCGGAGAGCCATTGCCTAACACTTACTTGGATATACACACACAGGCAATGAGGCTGTGTCATTCCATAACAGCATCATTCTGCCTGTGCGGAGCGACGGCGGCAGTGAGTCACACGTGATAAACCTCTATCCTAACCTTTGACTCCACACAAGAATATGATTGGCCAATTCAAGTCAATGGCCATTTCAAAAACTTGACATTTGACCAGCCTGTGAATTCTGCTCTACGTGTTCTGTCCTTTCATAGGTTCTGGCGGTCAGGATTAGAAACTCATTTTATTCAAGGCTCTTTTACTGCTGGCTTGGTCAATATTGCCTGACAGGGAAGGAAATTCATTCCATTCCATTCCATTTGCAGGACTGGAATTATTATGTTTGCTGTTGCTAAATACTCCCTTCACCTCAGGTCGGCATTGTGCCATCTGGTATGAGGACGAGCAAGAATAGGAATGAAAAGAAGACCACCCATTCAAAAGATTCAGAGAATTTGTTCTTTCTTTTCATATAACTCATATTTTATAGAATTCATTAGATTTCTTATAATTTTATGAAATTACAAGAAATTGTTTACAGTTCAAAAGATATTTCCAAATTAAAAAAACTTTTGTGCATGTGTGTGAGCTTTTTTTTTTTTGGCCATAGCACAGTATATTTTTAACTAAAATGATCAGGCTGCTGCTTATATCCAAGGGTGATAATGTTCATTTGTCTCAGTGTATATTGATTTGATGGCTGTTTTATTAATATGCAACTGGGGTATTAATTGTGTAAGAGGCCTGTTGCCAGGCTGGAATCAATTTGTAATTTATGATGAAACTCCGTGATATCAAATTTATTTGTGCGAGCCAGCAAGTGTCTGCATGGGGAAAAAAGCAGATAGAGACTGCGTGAAAAAAGGGGAAGGAAGAAATGAGAGGACAAAGCTACGAGGAAAGTCAGTGGGTGAAATGATGGTGCCACAAAAGCTCTCAATGCTTCCAAATACTGTTGATGGTGTTTTTATTTTATTTATTTTTGGAAGCTCACAGTTGAGAATGTTATACCTCTGAATAGAGTGTGAGCAAAACAGATCAATGAAAACATACCTTCTCACCTTAATATTTTGATGTACTGACACAGAGAAGAAACCATTTTCAGGGGAGAGAATTTGAGTCTGTTTCTAATGCACAAAAAAACAAAACATTATTCAGTGTTCCACTTTTGATAATATACTGTATATAGAAAATGAACATTTATCTTGAGTCAAGGACTGAAATAACCCTGCCAGACTTCTGATAGAATTGACAATGTGAATCAATACAGTCAAATGGCTTTAAAATTTTGTGTGCATCTATGACAACTGTGGCTGTCAATGAAGGTCGGTCAATACTTTCTAATGGGCTTTCAACATTAACTTTTCACCTGCACAGTAAAAACCTCTACTAAATGTGAACCTTGCTTTAAGAAATAAGGCAATATTGTGATAAGGCAATATTGCCCTTTTTGAGTAAACTCAATTAAAGTCTAAGGCAGGAAATCTAACCAATTATTTTAATGAGTTGTGGGACACAATTATATTAGTTTGTGAATACAAGTTAACATGTCTTGAATTATAAAGACAGTCAACTCAATATTTAAAGCTAAATTAATTCAGAAACCTAAACCATCTATTTGAACTTGCTTGTTCAAGAAATCTTCAGTCAATAAATGTGACTATAAATACAACTTTATCATAATTAAAATTTTATACATGGGTTCAATTGATTAAGTTAGCACAGCCTTGCAAAGCAAAGATCATGCAGTATCTGGAGATAAGAAAGTATGACAGACACAACCATCATTTCAATAGTTTCATATAGATGGCAGACAAACTTCAGAGCTTAATACACAAACCTCAACAAACATCATTAAGGAAAAAGATGAGCGCTGAACACCATCACCGCATAACAAATAACTAACAGTGATGATAAAACAACAACAGCAACAGCATAAATAAAGCCAGTAAACAATAAAATAATAATCCTATAACACTATCTGTATCATTTACATGCCACATGCATGCTGGGAATAAGCAAACAATGATGCAGCAATGGGTTTTCTTCAAGTGGAATGGCAGTTCAAATATATTCAAATGAAAACTATTCTTTTTTAAAATCTATTTTAAAAGTCTATTTAAATTAATCATTTCAGTTTAACAATTTAATAATAATTGTAATCATTTCAATAATAAATTAATTCAAAACAATTATTGCAAATGGCATGTTTAGACAGACTATTTAACCTCTTGTTTCACAGTGTTTTTAAAGGTGCCATAAATGCAATCTACTGGCCATAACTACATATTAAACAAGAATAGTAATCAAAGTAGTATCGTTTATTTGATAAAATACATCTTACAGAAAACTCATACATTTCATCTTTAACTAAACACATTGTCATATGACAAATGCAGAAAAAGTTCTCTCATAATAAGATCATTCTTTTAGTACATTGACAACACAAAATGCCATTTTGTCTTGGTGTTGTTTTTAACTTCTAGCAGTCTGATCAAATAATGAGGCAAGAGAAAGATCCCCAGTGGAAATGGTATGTCAGATCAAGCACACTGCATTACGGCATGCAGTATCCCATATGTCCTCTACTGAATAAGTATGCTTAGTATATCTTAAAATATCATCTATAGTAAACTTGCTGTACACAGTATGCATACAGCAGAAACAATAACAGAAGTATGGCATATTTCAAAAAGCCACTGTTAAATATAATAGTCCCAGTTAGGATGGTTAGAACATTCCCTAGTAAATGTGAGTGAAAAAAAATAATAATCTCTGCCTTGCTTTCCAGTGAGCACCACATAAGCAGTCGTCAATTGCTGTCAGACTGAGTATCTAATTAATGTCAATGAATTTATTTGCTACATTTTGAGATTACACATATGGACAATGATTTCACAGTGTACGTGTATATGTGTCAAATCAGTCATTCTCATTAGGCCTCAGCAGGCTGTTCCTAAACTGCACTGTCAACAGAAAGCCACAGTTTACAATTTCATAATCAAGATTTATCAAAGCTGACACTTTGTGGTCAAAGAATGCCACCTCTTGCATTTGCCTGTATGATTGATTGAGTGAGGCTGAACTGCGTCAGGTGGAATTTATCTTTTAGCTCAAACCACAGAATCAAGAGCACTGTCTCGAATGCCATATGATCCTAAATAATGAATGTTTCCTATTTGTGAATGCTCACACCAGTGGGCATTAGCGCTGAGTGCAATTGTTCTTCCTATAAACTCACACAGAAGTCCATTATCTTGCTTTACTGTAAGATTTACGTTCAGCCTTTAGAGAAAAACAGCACTAGCAGATTTGACCACTCAACCATGGGATATTCTCCTCCCTCTTCGTGGAAGAAGCCTTCCTTTGTTTTTTTTACACCTTCTCAGTGTCTAGGGTGTTCTCTGCCCACTGACTGACATATTACAAATGAGTTTTTTCCCAAACTGCACAGTTGAGTACAACTGGAAACAGCTAGCAGCAGAAATTGGTGAATGCAACTCGATCGATCGATAGATAGATAGATAGTAATAAGGTTTTTAAATGTTGTCTTTGCGCCTGTTTAGTAGCCATACAGCTGTCTCATTTCAAAGACTTTGCCCTCCAGTTGTCACATTTTCAGCTGTATACATCATTGAAGATGTCTACCATTATTATTTAAAAAAAGTAATCATTATATAATTGACTGCTATTCCCCGAGGCATACATTACAGTCATTTCTTTCTTACTTTTTTAAAACAGTTGTTTTTCTAAAATGAGACAACAATGACGTTTTTGACCGTCAAATATGACCTCTGGAATGTGCAGCCTTCGAGAGCACATGTATTGTCCATTAACGACTATCTGGGAAGGGAACTTAAAATGTGAAGGGTTTATTCAAGGGCACAGAAATGCCATGGATTTCTTATTTTAGTACAGTGTTTCATCCACATCAGCCGAAGATGTGCATGTGCGAGGAACTGAACATACATACATATATACATACTGTATATATATACACATATATATATATATATACAGTGAGGAAAATAAGTATTTGAACACCCTGCTATTTTGCAAGTTCTCCCACTTAGAAATCATGGAGGGGTCTGAAATTGTCATCGTGGGTGCATGTCCACTGTGAGAGACATAATCTAAAAAAAAATCCAGAAATCACAATGTATGATTTTTAACTATTTATTTGTATGATACAGCTGCAAATAAGTATTTGAACACCTGTCTATCAGCTAGAATTCTGACCCTCAAAGACCTGTTAGTCTGCCTTTAAAATGTCCACCTCCACTCGATTTATTATACTAAATTAGATGCACCTGTTTGAGGTCGTTAGCTGCATAAAGACACCTGTCCACCCCATACAATCAGTAAGAATCCAACTACTAACATGGCCAAGACCAAAGAGCTGTCCAAAGACACTAGAGACAAAATTGTACACCTCCACAAGGCTGGAAAGGGCTACGGGAAATTGCCAAGCAGCTTGGTGAAAAAGGTCCACTGTTGGAGCAATCATTAGAAAATGGAAGAAGCTAAACATGACTGTCAATCTCCCTCGGACTGGGGCTCCATGCAAGATCTCACCTCGTGGGGTCTCAATGATCCTAAGAAAGGTGAGAAATCAGCCCAGAACTACACGGGAGGAGCTGGTCAATGACCTGAAAAGAGCTGGGACCACCGTTTCCAAGGTTACTGTTGGTAATACACTAAGGCGTCATGGTTTGAAATCATGCATGGCACGGAAGGTTCCCCTGCTTAAACCAGCACATGTCCAGGCCCGACTTAAGTTTGCCAATGACCATTTGGATGATCCAGAGGAGTCATGGGAGAAAGTCATGTGGTCAGATGAGACCAAAATAGAACTTTTGGTCATAATTCCACTAAACTTGTTTGGAGGAAGAAGAATGATGAGTACCATCCCAAGAACACCATCCCTACTGTGAAGCATGGGGTGGTAGCATCATGCTTTGGGGTGTTTTTCTGCACATGGGACAGGGCGACTGCACTGTATTAAGGAGAGGATGACCGGGGCCATGTATTGCGAGATTTTGGGGAACAACCTCCTTCCCTCAGTTAGAGCATTGAAGATGGGTCGAGGCTGGGTCTTCCAACATGACAATGACCCGAAGCACACAGCCAGGATAACCAAGGAGTGGCTCTGTAAGAAGCATATCAAGGTTCTGGCGTGGCCTAGCCAGTCTCCAGACCTAAACCCAATAGAGAATCTTTGGAGGGAGCTCAAACTCCGTGTTTCTCAGCGACAGGCCAGAAACCTGACTGATCTAGAGAAGATCTGTGTGGAGGAGTGGGCCAAAATCCCTCCTGCAGTGTGTGCAAACCTGGTGAAAAACTACAGGAAACGTTTGACCGCTGTAATTGCAAACAAAGGCTACTGTACCAAATATTAACACTGATTTTCTCAGGTGTTCAAATACTTATTTGCAGCTGTATCATACAAATAAATAGTTAAAAAATCATACATTGTGATTTCTGGATTTTTTTTTTAGATTATGTCTCTCACAGTGGACATGCACCTACGATGACAATTTCAGACCCCTCCATGATTTCTAAGTGGGAGAACTAGCAAAATAGCAGGGTGTTCAAATACTTATTTTCCTCACTGTATATATATATTTAAGGTTCATTGCCCCAATAACAGAGAATGTGTCTTTATGGGTGGAGATAGAGCTGTGCAAATCACAGAGCGTTTTTGATTCCAATTTCAATTCATAAATTCCATGTGAACCAGTGGTTGCAACCAACTTCAGTATTGTGACATATTTCCAAGGGGAACTAAATATACTTGGCTTAATTTGAGGGCACCTACTCGCCATCTCTTACTCACCTGACGGTTAAATGGAAGTGGTTAAGGATGTTCAACCCTAGCTGTCAAACTGACGTCATTAGATAAGGAACATGTCGCCAATCCAAAGGAGAAGCAAATTTTCAGATTTCAACTAAATGTGTGTTCTTGATTCCACTTTAAATTAATAAAGTCCATGCATGTGAACCGGTAAAAAAACCAAGTAAAAATAATAATAATAATTTTTGGCTTAATTTTAGGGCACCTTCTTAAGTAAATAGGATCAATTTCTATTTCATTGCTCTTGAAATAAGGTATCAATATAGATTACACAAGTAGGCCGATACACACTTTGAGCTTAGTAGAAAGCTAATTGGTAATAAACAGATGATACTGAACATGTCTTCCTATAGTTATCGCTGTGATTGACATGATGAAATATTGCAAAGGTTTTTAATGGCTTAAAGGCTCTTTACACTTGCTGTGACTTCTGAAGTACGCTTGTGCATAGGCAGCTTAATTTGCACATTATCTTTTAAGGAAATTACTGTGCAGATCAATCCCACAAAGTGAGTCATCCGTACCTCCCAATTACAAAAGATTAAAATCAGCCGCGCAGGATGGAAGCACTATTGGTGCACTGAGTTACTGACAGCACATAAAACGAGAGCAATTTTGGAAGCAAGTACAAAGATATATTACTGGTTTCATATTCAAAAGATTTAAATGAGGTTGCTTTTGACCCATAGCAGTGGTACAATGCCATTTTCAAAGATTTACAAATATGCAAATTCATTCTTTGGAATGCTGGAGCGCCTGGTAACACTGAGGGAACTGGGTCCCTCATGATTAAGATCTGCATCCTTCCCCAGGTGAGCTAGTCTCCAGAGACTTTTCATCTTACTGATGCTTTCCAGGCTTCTCGTCTCTTGAAAATGACAAAAAGCATCCCTTTATGAGCTGACTGCATTTATTTATTCTGGGACCGGTTTATGGCAAAGAAATGATGTCTCTGTGCATGTCCTCCAAATTGCAAGGAGGTATTTATTTATTTAAATCATTTTGGTACCTTGTTCCACACACTTGAACTGAACTATGTTGTTTAAAATTCAATCCCAGTACGTTATGCATTCTGTAATTTAAATTCTTTTTTCTTTACATCTAATAAATGCAACCCACTGGGCAGTGTGATTTAGAGTTGGGTTGTGGGTTTTTAATGCGGGGGAAAAAAGTTTACTGCTTCCAGGTGAACCACCAATGCATTGTTTCATAATTAATAAGCAAATAAAGACACTAGAGAAAACCTAAAGCTTCTGCTGAACTCTCAGAGGTAATTAGCACCTCTATAAGCATGCAACTTCACAGAATCCTCCTGAATAATTGTTTCTCCCACCCAAAGGATTTCATCAACCTCTGTGTGGCGAAACAGGGGAAGGAAAAAAGTGTGGAATTTTCAGCTGTTGTTTAACATTCAGTGGAGCCTGAAATGAAACATGGTTTAGACCTGTAAATCCTGAAGTGGTATATATCGCTGCTTGTTTTTAAACACCGACCATGTGGATCACAAAATATAATCTATTTTGCTATTAAAGCAAGGAATCAGGGATAAGACAATGAAAACACAACAATAATGAATACTGATTGGAGATCAGGGGCTGACAAGCTCCAAAAACAACAAAAAGCACTATAAAATTACCATAATAATAGCTACAACTCATGCACTATATTCTAATCAATGTGATATTGCTTTAGTTCAATAAACAGGAAGTTAAAATTGATTAACTTAGATTTTAGACACAATATTTAAATCAGTGAATCAGTGTTTTTGAACAAATCAACTGAGTGAATGGTTTAATGACTCACTCATTAATTTTAAAGGGGTCATCGGATGCAAAATTCACTTTACAAGTTTTTTGAACATAAATGTGTGTTGGAAGTGTGTGTACCCCTTTCACAAATCAGGCTGTTCTGAGATTCCTGTCCGAATGACGTAGTTCTGCACAGGCCGCTCCCACGATAGTGGATTGACAAGGCCGTCTTACCTTAGACGCGCCCTGAGTGAGCAGAGAGCTGTCCGCCATTGTATTGACTCGTGCAGGGGAAGACAAGAATGTCTCTGATTAAGCGATTGAGGTGTTTTGTTGGATGTAATAATGAATATGGCAGTCGTCATTTACTCCCGACATCTGAGCCGCTGAAGATGCAGAGGATTAGCGGTACTTTTGTTTTGAAGGGAATGTGCCGATCCCAATCTACATAAATGCGTCTATGTTCGCCTCACCTACAGAAGAAGTGAGTATAAGGGTTTTTATAAATCTTTGCAAATCGCCTAAATTCCTAATAATGTGCTAGTTAGCCAGTTTTCACGGCTGAAGTTTACAGTCTGCTCGTCACTCCACAGAAGAGAAGGGCGGGGTCAGCAGAGCTCATTAGCATTTAAAGCAACATGGACTAAAAAACAGCTTGCTGAAAACAGAGCTGATTTTGACAGGGTAAAAAAAGGTGTTTTAATAAGGATAAATTTTAACCAAAGCATGTTATAGACTTTTCATTAAGACCCTAAAGAATCATATCAGCTTGTGGAAAATGGGCATCCGACCCCTTTAACGATCTAAGCTTATGGTCTAAAGTGCAAGGCGCAGGTGCACTTTGGGCGTGTCTGAACCCACTTTTGCTAGTTTAACGACGGGAAAAATGGTCAGCACAACCGGCGCTAAAAGGGTTGTCCCTATTCTCTTAATGAGTAATGGGTGTGTTTTGGGCATAACGTGCAATAAACCAATCAGAGTCTCATCTCCCATTCTGTTTAAGAGCCAGTTGTGCTCGCGCCATGACGGATTCTCTATTTACTCAGCGGAATTTACAAGAGCAAAAACTGAACACGTCTCCAGAGACGAAATGGAGCTGATCGTGCGCGAGGTAGCCTAATTCAGATACATGCAATTACTATCCATTATGACATGTAGGCATTTTTATGTTTATGTAGCCTATATAATAAATCTTTTACACTGTAATCCTTTCATTTTTAATATTTGGCATGGTTGTGTGCTGCTGCACGTCCCTGTGTGTGTAATAAGCAGAGTGTACGCGCGTTGTGGACCCGCCTATGGGCGCATATTACTAACGCACTTTTTAAATTAAAAAAAATAAAATACTGCGCAATTGACTTTAGACCAGGTTTTAGTTGGTCAATGGCACAGTCTATTTCATTTGCCTCAAAATAGCAACGTGCCAGAACACACCTCATTTTCAGACCAGCACGCCTATGCAACGCAAATACGTTTGCTATTTAAACAACGTGGCACAGGATGGGAAAATAATAACTGCGTCAGGCTGAAACTAGCGAAAAACACGCATTGCGCTGGATGTATGATAGACAGTCGTCACTTTTTTTGTTCTTGAATGAATCAGCGTTTATATACGAATCAGTTCAGTGGATGATTCAAAGTTTAGTTGCTAAATGATTTGCTTGCTTTGAACAAATCAGTTGAATGAATGTTTTAACGACTCGCTCATGAAGATGATCACTTGTCACTACCTACTGGCGGAACAATGTGGCTAACTTGCTGAAAAAAAAAGTGAACTATTCCTTCAAAGTATTCAAGGCAAGAAATGTATTATTGTTTCAGATAGTCTTATAGCATTTCTAATACATACAGGTGCATCTCAATAAATTAGAATGTTGTGAAAAAGTTCATTTTTTCTTGTAACTTATTTCAAAAAGTGAAACTTTCATATATTTTAGATTCATTACATGTAAAGTAAAACATTTCAAAAGTTTTTGAAATCAGTATCTCAAAATATTAGAATATTTACATTTGAGTTTCAATAAATGACCATCCATACAGTATAAAGTCTGGATATCTCTTGTTCTTTGAAACCACGATAATGGGGAAGACTGCTGACTTGGCAATGATCCAGAAGACGATCATTGACACCCTCCACAAAGAGGGTAAATCACAGAAGGTCATTACTGAAAGGTGTGGCTGTTTACAGAGTGCTGTATCAAAGCATATTAAATGCAAAGTTGACTGGAAGGAAGAATTTGGGTAGGAAAAGGTGCACAAGCAACAGGGATGACTGCAAGCTTGAGAATACAGCCAAGCCAAGCTGATTCAAACACGGGAGAGTTTCACAAGGAGTCGACTGAAGCTGGAGTCAGTGCATCAAGACTCACCACACTCAGACATCTTCAGGAAAAGGGCTACAAAGCCACTTCTGAACCAGAGACAACGTCAGAATCATCTTACCTGGGCTGTGGAGAAAAAGAACTGGACTGTTGCTCAGTGGTCCAAAGTCCTCTTTTCAGATGAAAGTAAATTTTGCATTTCATTTGGAAATCAAGGTCCCAGAGTCTGGAGGAAGAGTGGAGAGGCACAGAATCCATGTTGCTTCAAGTCCAGTGTGAAGTTTCCAGTCTGAAGTGATGATTTGGGTTGCCATGTCATCTGCTGGTGTTGGTCCACTGTTTTCTGAAGTCAACGCAGCCATCTACCAGGAAATTTTAGAGCACTTCATGCTTCCTTCTGCTGACAAGCTTTATGGAGATGCTGATTTCATTTTCCAGCAGGACTTGGCACCTGCCCACACTGCCAAAGGTACTAAAAGCTGGTTCAATGACCATGGTGTTACTGTGCTTGATTGGCCGGCAAAGTCACCAGACCTGAACCACATAGAAAATCTATGGGGCATTGTCAAGAGGAAGATGAGAGACACCAGACCCAACAATGCAGATGACCTGAAGGCCACTGTCAAAGAAACCTGGGCTGCCATACCACCTCAGCAGTGCCTCAAACTGATCACCTCCATGCCACACCGAATTGAGGCAGTAATTAAAGCAAAAGGAGCCCCTACCAAGTATTGAGTACATATACAGTAATATACATACTTTCCAGAAGGCTGTTTTTTTTATTGGTCTTATGAAGTATTCTAATTTGTTGAGATAGTGAATTGGTGGGTTTTTGTTAAAAGTGAGCCTAAATCATCACAATTAAAAGAACCAAAGACTTAAACTACTTCAGTCTGTGTGCATTGAATTTATTTAATACACGAGTTTCACAGTTTGAATTGAATTACTGAAATAAATGAACTTTTTCACGACATTCTAATTTATTGAGATGCACCTGTATTATCTGTTCAGTATTCTTGAAGTAAAAATGACAATGTAAAATAAATCCATCCACTGTGTTTTTTTTTTAAATAGGAGAGGAAGGGCTGGAGAATGGCAGCAATTCAAGACAATATCAAGGGAGTTAGAGAGTTATCATCGTCATAGCATACTCTGAATAAACTCACAGTGCAAGCAAAATGCATACGGATATGTGAGGAAACAATTCATATTCTGAAATATGTGTGCTTTGAGATCCAAAGCCAATTTCACATGGACAGATGAAATATTGATTTAAGTAGCTGAAACCCCAGAGCTGCAATAGTTTTGCTTAAAACATCACATCATTCAGTTTACCCAGTTCAAACTCTAACAAACAGACCTTTGTGTAAAGACATGGCCACAGTTTCCTTCCTGTGAGAGGCTTTAAGTTATTTATTTATTAATTTATTTTTCTTTTGCTTTATGAAATTCACTTTATTAAAGAAATAACTAGTGGTGTGGACTGTGTGTGTTTGTGCTTGTGTTCAGTCCAGGCCAGCAGATCACCACTCGAGACCCTGGCCTACATTTTAAACATGATTGCAAACTTCAAGACAATGTACTACTAGTAGCTAGCATCAGTGCCATCACTCGTCTAGAGCAGGAATAAAACAGATAACAGAATACTTAAAGCTCTAGCTCATCTATCATGCATTGAAATTACAGTCAAGTCAGCGGCAGGTCACCTGAGACTGGGATTCTTTATCATCGTGGTAGAAATTTATGTGTACCGCAGGATCAAACTACTATGACACTAATCCTGTCTCCATCCCAATGTAACTCTGGATATTCTATATGCATGATGAGATCAAAGACCTGCAGAGACGTTTCATTGATTGTGTGGAGGTGCTTGTGTATGTGTGTGAGATTCAGTCTTTTGCACAAGGTTGTTTCCTTACATTATTTGATCAGTTCAGATGTAAGAGGAGTCATCAGAGAGCAGTAAAACATCATAGAAAATCGAATTAAAATCTGGACTTATAACAGGTCTACACCGTAAAGAAAAAATTCAGTAAAAGTTACGGTAAAAAACCAGCAGCCGTGGTTGCTGGAATTCCACCATAAAAAATACAGTAGCAACATTTTATGTTTTACGGTTTTAACTTAAATTTACAGTTAAATACCATAATTTCATTAACTGATATAATGTTATTATACCAACCTATAGAAGTACTGAAATCTGTTTTGTACCTTTGAAATACACTGATAACCACCAAATGCAGGTGGGGATGAGAAAGTCACATGACGAATAAAGCCCATCACAAACAGCTTTTAAATAATAAAATACAGTATATAGAAGGTGCACAGTGTCATTCACACAAACACTAAACTACATCATGGTGAGACTCAAACTGAAATATGCAATAAACATTAATTTAAGTCACTAGTCAAGTCACTATTATTTGTATAGTGCTTTTAACAATGCAGATTGTGTCAAAGCATCAGCTTGATATAAAGCTTAGACGGGGAAATAGTGTGTCGAAGTAGTGTCATTCTTCTCTGGCCAGACAAAATCAGCAGTTTAAATCTAGGCTGCAGCAGAGTCAGATTGTGCAAAGGACTCATCTGGTTCCTGTGGTCTCGTCCTGATGGACGTCTAGGAGACAGGGTCTTCAATGGGGATCAGTCTCTGGGGCTCATCTAGTTGTCCTGGTCTCCACTAACGTTCAGGGTTGTAGAGGTCATCTCTAGGTGCTGATCCACCATCTGATCTGGATACTGACTGAATCCGGGTGGCTGCAGTGACAATCTGATCTGGATATGGACTGGATCGGGTGGCTACGGTGACCTCGGAATAAGAAAGAAACAGACTAATAAGTACATCGGGTATGTGGGAAGTGTTCCCGGTTCCGGTTGACCTAATTAATGCTGCCTAACAATCCTTCAACGGATTTGAATTATAGAAATATGTGTAAGCCAGGTTAAAGAGATGGGACTTTAATCTAGATTTAAACTGACAGAGTGTGTCTGCTTCCCAAACAGTGTTAGGTAGATTGTTCCAGAGTTTGGGCGCTAAATAGGAAAACGATCTCCCACCCGCAGTTGATTTTGATATTCTAGGTATTATCAAGTGGCCAGAGCTATGAGATCACAGCGGACGTGAAGGACTATAATGTGATAAGAGCTCACTCAAATACTGAGGTGTCAAACCATTCAGGGCCTTATAGATAATTAACAAGATCTTAAAATGTATATGATGTTTAATAGGGAGCCAGTGCAGTGTTGACAGAACCGAGCTAATGTGGTCATACTTCCTGGTTCTAATAAGAACTCTAGCTGCTGCATTCTGAACCAGCTGAAGTTTGTTTATTAAACGCAAAGAGCAAAGAGCATTACAATAATCTAGCCTCGAGGTCATGAACGCATGAATTAATGTTTCTGCATTTGACATTGAGAGCATAGGTCGTAATTTAGATATATTTTTAAGATGAAAAAATGCAGTTTTACAAATACTGTTTTTCGAAGTAAAGATGGCTATCAAAAAGTACGCCTAGGTTCCTAACTGATGACGAAGAATTAACAGAGCAGCCATCAAGTATTAGACAGTGATCTAGGTTATTACATGCAAAAGTTTTTGGTCCAATAATTAACGCCTCTGTTTTTTCAGAATTTAGCAGTAAGAAATTGCTAGTCATCCAGTTTTTGATATCAACTATACATTTAGTTCATTTTGCAAATTGGTATGTTTCATCGGGTCGCGAAGAAATATAGAGCTGAGTATCATCAGCATAACAGTGAAAGCTAACATCATGTTTCCTAATGATATCTCCCAAGGGTAACATGTAAAGCGTGAAAAGGGGCCTAGTACTGAGCCTTGAGGTACTCCATACTGCACTTGTGATTGGTATGATAAATCTTCATTTACTGCCACGAATTGATGGTGGTCAGATAAGTATGATTTGAACCATGCCAGTGCACTTCCTCTAATGCCAACATAATTTTTTAGTCTATTTAAAAGAATGTCGATAGTGTCAAACACAGCACTAAGATGCAGTAGCACTAAAAGAGAGATACAACCACGATCAGATGATAGGTCATTTGTAACTCTAATGAGAGCAGTCTCAGTACTATGATATGGTCTAAAACCTGACCGGAAATCCTCACATATAGCATTTTTCTCTAACAAGGAACATAGTTGTGAGGATACTACCTTTTCTAATATCTTTGACAGAAAAGGGAGATTCGAGATCAATCTGTAATTAATTAATTCTTTGAGGTCAAGTTGTGTTTTTTTTTAATGAGAGGCTTAATACTAGCCAGTTTGAAGGTTTTTGGGACATATGCCAATGACAATGATTAGTTAATAATATTCAGAAGAGGATCTATTACTTCTGGAAGCACCTCTTTTAGGAGCTTAGATGGAACAAGGTCTAACATGCAGGTTGTTGGTTTAGATGATTTAACAAGTTTATATAATTCTTCATTTCCAATAGAAGAGAATGAGTGGAATTGTTCCTCAGGGGATCTATAGCGTACTATCTGATGCGATACTGTGGTTGACAGCTGCATGGTTACAAGTTTATCCCTAATAGTTTCGATCTTGGAAGTAAAGTAGTTCATAAAGTCATTACTACTGTGCTGCTGGGTAATGTCTGCACCTGCTGATGTTATATGTTTTGATAATTTAGCCACTGTATTTAATAAATACTTGGGTTTGTGTTTGTTTTCTTCTAAAAGAGACGTAAAGTAAGCAAATCTAGCAGTTTTTAAGGCCTAAGCAATACGAAATACCTCTAATTTATTCAGAGGCATATGTATTTGTTTCATAGACTGTATAAAAACAGATTTGTTTATGTGTGTGTGCGCACAGTTTCAAATTGGCCGCCAAAACTTTTCCGTTTAGTCCCGCCCACAATGCAGGCTGCAGAGCTGCTCTGTGCTCTCATCTACGGTAATGTATGGAAGGATTTTCCGGACTATTTTCAAAAGCAATTGCAAATTGTATTTTTAATTATCACATGGCATGAGAACACTTGTCCATGCTGATTTCAGGTAAAAATAAATAAATAAAATAAATAAATTAAAAGTTCACTGTTTCACACCTGGATTACCATGCTCATCTGCTGTAGATCTCCAGTCTTTCCACCCGACCTGAAACCACAATTAAAAAATAAAATTAATTAAATAATAATTTAAAAATATATATATTCAAATACTTTGTATTACATTCACACATTATAGTATATGTTCTACTGAGACAATGATCTGGAAGCTGAGAAGTAAAGGCTAACAGTGATGTATTGGTCTGCCATGTGGTTTTAGCTAAATTTTTATAAACATTTAAAGAAACTTATATTATTTACTCTGACTTAGCTGCATCATATTACTACATAGGGGCGTAACTGTCCATTCATCTGGATAGGTGCAATTTTTATAACTAACGATCCAATATGTAAGTCTTTCATACTACAAATACTTATGCAGCACGGGTCTTTCAAATTTGTTTTCCATTTCTTTTAATGCAAGAAAGATTAGTTGACCTCAAAACAAGCTTTAGTAAACTTGTTGTTAAACTCCAATTCAAGTTAAAATCCATTCAAGTGCATGAATTCTTTGCTCATATGGCGGTAACTTCCCCGCCAAGTTTTGAAACTATTAAATGGAGGGACATATTGAAACGCTGAACGTGGCTAATGTCTGATGTTAAATTGTCATTACATATTGGCAGAGCCATATTGGATCGTTAGTTATAAAAACTGCACCTATCCAGATGAATGGACAGTTACACCCCTATGTAGTAATATGATGCAGCTAAGTCAGAGTAAATAATATAAATTTCTTTAAATGTTTATATAAATTTAGCTAAAACCACATGGCAGACCAATACATCACTGTTTACTTCCCAGCTTCCAGAACTGATTGATTGTCTCAGTAGAACATATACTATAATGTGTGAATGTAATACAAAGTATTTGAATATATATTTTTTTAAATTATTATTTAATTAATTATTTTATTTTTTAATTGTGGTTTCAGGTCGGGTGGAAAGACTGGAGATCTACAGCAGATGAGCATGGTAATCCAGGTGTGAAACAGTGAACTTTTAACTTATTTATTTTATTTATTTATTTATTTTTACCTGAAATCAGCATGGACAAGTGTTCTCATGCCATATGATAATGCAACATATTATCGGGGTTTGTGCAAGCGGTTCTTGTTTGTGTATAATTTTCAGTTCCTATGTGGTAAGGGGTGAATAAACAAACCAAGGACCATTTAAAACCGAAATCAATGTAAAACAGCTGCATGAAAATATGTCTGTGAATTTTATTGTATGAGGAGAAGCACTTTTAAAGAAATCTACATTATGTAATGTGTGAAACAGTCAACAGTCATTGTCATTTTAAATGGAAGCAAAAGTTTTTAGTTAAACCAAGGTGCTTGGACAAGTTCTGGTTTCTAGAAATCATGAAAACATGTAAGGGTGTCTAAGGAACTGCACTCCAGTCTTCCCTCACAGGTAGGTCCTTCAGGGTGTTGTGGAGGGGTGAGGTGTCCAATTCGTAACAGCTAGCTTCTGGGGTACCTCAGGGCTCAGTGCTTGGAACACTTCTCCTCTCCATGTACATGTCATGACTATGGGTCTGTCATTCAGTAATATGGCTTTTCATATCACTGCTGTCTAGTGTTGTCAAAAGTACTAACTTCGGTACCAAGTTGGTACTGAAATTTAAAAAATGTGACGATACCAGCATTTCCCCCTAGCATTTTGAGCTCTGTTAAGTGGATTCTTAAATACCTCTGATTACCCATTGTGTTCATGCTCTCAACATAC
This sequence comes from Onychostoma macrolepis, assembly GCF_012432095.1. Classification (NCBI taxonomy): domain Eukaryota; kingdom Metazoa; phylum Chordata; class Actinopteri; order Cypriniformes; family Cyprinidae; genus Onychostoma; species Onychostoma macrolepis. The sequence goes on from NC_081163.1 coordinate 11,713,961, forward strand.
ATGTCTGTGATTAGCTACAATGATCAACACTTCAAAAACGTTGTAAATAGACATCTTTGACGCTTTTCACCAAGCACTTACACAGATGCACACAGGATCGTTTGAAAGCAGGATCCGCTGATAGACACCTGCTTTCAAGCACTCCCGTGTGTATCTGTGTATGCGCTCGGTGAAGAGCATCAAAGATGTCTATTCACAACATGTTTTTGAACCATTGATCATTGTAGCCAATCACAGACCTATCTGTTGAGTTGTGATCACAACGGCAAATCAGAGATGTTTAAGAATCCGCTTAATAGCGCTCAAAATGCTATGGGGAAATGCTGGGATCCTCACGTTTGTAAAATTTCAATACTGACTTTATACCAAAGTCTGTACTTTTGACAACAGTTTTGCTACCCTAATGACACGCATCTTTACCTTTCATTCCAGCTGGATGTTCCGACGGTTGCTGCTTGCATCTCAGCCTGCTGGATGGAAATTTCTTGCTGGATGATGAATGACCTTCAACTCAACCATGTCAAACGGCTCTTGTATTCAGCCAACCCAACACGTATAAACTTCCAACCACATTGCACTGCCTGATCCTGTGGATATGCCTTGTACAACATTAGGAAGATCAGGCCCTTCCTTTTGGAGCATGCTACACAACTCCTTGTCCAAGCTTTTGTTCTATCCAGACTGGACTGTTGTAATGTTCTCTTGGCAGGCCTTCCAGCATGCACTGTCAGACCTCTGCAGCTGATCCAGAATGAAGCAGCAAGAATGATCTTTAACTAGTCGAATAGAGTACATGTCACACCTCTCTTCATCAGTTTGCACTGGCTGCCAATTGCTGCTCACATCAAATTGAAGGCACTGATGTTTGGCTGCAGAACAACCACCGGCTCTGCACCCCTATACATAAACTCACTACTTCAGACCTGTGTCCTCCAGAACCTTGCTTTCTGCAAGTGAATCACACCTTGTGGTGCCATCCCATAGACACACAAAATCACTTTCATGGACCTTTACTTTGACTGTTCCCTGCTGTTGAAATAAACTGCCCAACTCCACCCATTTTCAAGAAATGGCTAAAAATGCATCTTTTCATGAACACTTGACCCATTAATACTAACTCTTTCTGTTTATTAAAAAATAAATAAACTGTCTACTGTGCTAGACTAACTGGGACTTTGTATGTCGCATTGGATAAAATGTAATTGTAAATGTATAAAGGTATAGAGCAATTCCCTTTTAATGTAGGTATTTTTGAATGTTCTAAATGATGTATTAAGTATGAATTTCCTATCATTTTATTATTCATGTAACTTGATGTAAATGTGCAGGTTCCTTTAAAATTATGCATAAGTACAGAATAGATTAATTTTACTTTTTTGCTATTTTTATGTATTTCTAAGTACTATGCTTGTTTCTCTGTACAACAAACATTTTAAACTATAATACTTATGGAAAATGAACGATTAAAATGCATATCTACAGACATTTGTCTTTGTATTATGTACTTACTACATTTTTATACAATATGTCTTAGTTATTGTAGCTAATATCTGTATTTTAACAGAAATTGATTGTAGGTAGACAGCCATTTCATAAAATAACTACTAAATACCTTTTAATTAACAGAGATTGGTTGAAGTTGTGAGATTGCTTATGTAAAAGGAAGGATTAATCCTGTAAATATACAACCTTTTTTTTTTTTTTTTAATTTGTGCATATTGCAATTTTTAAAATGATTTTACAGTGTAGAGTATGATTTTGACAATGAGTAGGTCCTGACACATATTGTTTAACACCAATAGAGTTAAATGCCTATAAATGCTGATCCCGACAAATCTTTTTCATTATCAACATGGATATTAAAATCACCAACAATTAGGACTTTATCTGCAGCCAGCACTAACTCAGACAGAAAATCAGCAAATTCTTTAATAAAGTCTGTATGGTGCCCTGGTGGCCTGTATACAGTAGCCAGTACAAACATCACAGGGGATTTATCATTAACACTTGTTTCTTTGGATAACGTTATATGAAGCACCATTACTCCAAACAAATTATACTTGAAATCCGACCTCTGAGAAATACTGAAAATACTGCTATAAACTGTAGCAACACCTCCCCCTTTGCCTTTTGGAAGCGGCTCATGTTTGTAACAGTAATCTTGGGGGGTAGACTCGTTTAAATTAATGTAATCATCTGGTTTTAGCCAGGTTTCTGTCAAACAAAGCACATCTAGTTATAGTTCACAGTATATATTAGGGGAACTTACCGTAAACCATTTAACAGGTTTTTACTGTAGCATTTTCACAGTTTTTTACCGTTAAAAATCATTTTTTACAGTGTAGACTAAGAAACAATATGCCTGGTCAATATGGTTAAAAATATATGCCAAAAATGGGACATTTTAGTATTTTTAAACACTGCATTCTCCTAATAAGCACTAATATGTAGTACACTCCTATCATTTTAGATATATTTAATCACGTAATGTAAGATATATATCTTATGGCATAAAGCTGACTCTTCTTTGTGGAAATGCTCCCAGAATCTGCACGACTGAGCAAGCAGTTTTTTAAACAAAATGCATTATTGCATTATTTCAGTCTTTGGTCTTTCTAATTCTATTTACCAAACCTGCAAGCATGGCAGCATAGCACTGCTCATCACTTTAGGTCATGTTTGCAGGTAAGCATTTAAGGACATTTGATTTACTGCTACCTTTAATGGTGTGTTTAGAAAGGCAGGAGACTGTAGCTGTAAACCGTGAAGAAAGATGTACAGCAAACATGGTTTTCCAAGTGATTTTCTCACCCTGTGACTCTTCCCTCTGTGCTGTTAAAACATGCAGCTGAAATATGAAGAAATAACCAACAAAAAGATTGGAAGGTGTTTGCACAAAGCTGGGCTTGGATATCTCACAACTATTGGCCTGCAGGTTGCAGCAACTTGATAATGTATTTTCAAACAATATTAGAAAAAGATTATTTATCTTGAGAGTTATTTTTTTGCCTAAAGTAAATGCAAATTCAGGCCGTTGTGGTTTAACCAAAAATGACCTTCAACATTCCAACCAACAAAAGACATCTCCAAAATGCTCTATCATTAGATTGGCTTTATTTTTTACTTCTAGATAAAAGCTTGTTCCTTATTATAATGCACTTAAACAGATAACATGTTACAAGCAGATTATCATGTAATCTTTTGAATGAACTGTCGGGCCTGACTCGTGTACTGTGCTCTGATGTAAAGTGCAAACAGAGTTTGAATCTTGGTACGTGGCTCTTTTGGATCCTGTCTAAATAAAGGCAAAATGCTAGAAGTAGAGCATTCTTGCAATTCTACATAAGTGTTAAAATATTGCAACTTAAGCAACTCAAAACTGGAGCTAAGACTAGGAAATGTTGGCCTCAAAACTGGTGAGAAGAGAAAGCTTTGATGTTACACATGTTAATCATCCACTTAGACTCAGGTAGAGCGATTAAATGTGCCTGTCGAGTCCTGCAAGGTTTTAATCAAGCCTTTCTTCCTGTTTTTTTTACACTTTGCATTCTTAACACCTTACATACATCAGCTTCATATGTGTCTAAAGTGGGTCAGCCTTCGCTTCCCAAGTCACCACCATGATGGCGAGTCAACGCATTTATCATTGTGTTCATTATTCCCTCAACAGCATCATGGCCACAAACTATTTCTCAGAAAACCTTTTGGAGAAAAATTATTTGTGCTAATGAATTTCATTCCTGTGAAGTTTTTCACCATCTATATTCCTCAAGTTAAGTGCTTCAGTCATTCATTTGTGTAAAATGTGCGTTTGTGTATGTCAATCTCATTTAATTGTCTTGTCTTATTTTTAGAATCCCATGCATCTTCTATTTTCCCATGTTTTGCACTCTTGCTCTGGTTTAATGCAGTGCTTACCAAAGATCAAGATATTATTCAGAATTCAAAGAAATAGTGCACCCAAAAAAGAAAATCTGCTTAAAATGTACTTACCATTAGGCAATCCAAGATGTAGAAATTTAGCATAACGTCACTTGCTCACTAAGGGGCCATTCACACAGAATGCGTCTTTGCGTCTAAAATGGTTTTAAAAAAGCGCAGCGTAGAACGCGAGGGTCTCGAGAGTAACAGAAATAATAAACAGGCAAACACCAGAATTTAACGAGTTCTGATAATCGCTTGAAGAAATGTTATATAATTTATGGTATCCAGACACAGCCACTATGAGCGCCTCCTCCGCCATGCTGCCATCAAATAAAACAGTTGTCATGCCAACTTGCTACTGTAAACAGAAGCTCGCAACACTTGCCCTGCCTCCAAGTTCTTCTGATTGGCCCACTGCTTTGGAACTGACATTGATGAGTGGCGCTGCGTATAAAAGTTGAAATTCTTTTAACTTGGCACGGCGTCTTGAAAACGCGGCGCTCATATGAGAGGCGCTGCAAAAGATGTGAGACGCGAGCCTAACGGTCATGCACGTCCGTCAATTGCATGTTTACATAGAAAAACCCTCAAAGGGACACTTTTGGACCTTCTTTACCCCTAAAGGGTGCATATTAGTACCATAAGAGTGCATATTACTATTTTAAAGGGGTCATTGGATGCAAAATTTACTTTTACGTGTTGTTTGAACATAAATGTGTGTTGGCAGTGTTTGTACACATCCACCCTATAATGATAAAAATCCACTTGTTTTTTCTTTATCCCTATAAATAATATCCCCTTTCTCAAATCAAGCCGTTCTCAGCTTCTTGGCTGTGTGACGGCACACAGACCCAGGCCCCGATTGCTCACGATTGTTGATTGATACTAGCGTTTTACCTTAGACCCGCCCTGAGTGAGCTGTCATCTGTCCTCCATTGTTTCGACGCTGGAGCTGGAGTAGACAAGAATGACTCCTAAGCGATTGAGGTGTTTTGTTGTTGGATGTAATAATGAAAATAGCAGTTGTCATTTACTCCCGACATCTGAGCCGCTGAAGACACGGTGGATTACTTTGGTTTTTGAAGGGAATGTGCCCCCGATCTACCTAAATGCATTTATGTTCGCGAGAATCATTCGTGATCCAGCCTCACCTACAGAAGAAGTGAGTATAAGGTTATTTTATGAATCTTTGCAAATCGCCTTTCCTAATAATGTGCTTGCTAGCAAGTTCCGAGGCTAAAGTAAACAGTCTCATGAGAACGGCTAGTCCCCCCTTGGAAGAGAGGGGCGGGGTGAGCAGTGCTCATTAGCATTTAAAGAAACATGCACTAAAACGGCTTGCTGTGTGCAGAGCTGTTTTCGACAGGGTAAAAAGGGTGTTGTTTTACACTACCATTGAGAAATTTTAACCAAAGTATGTTATAGACTTTTCATTAAGACCCTAAAGAATCATATCAACTTGTGGAAAATGGGCATCCAATGAACCCTTTAAGTGCAAATATTACTATTCAAAAGTACTATATGCACCCTTTAGGTGTAAAGAAGGTACAAAGGTGTCCTTTGAGGGTACGGCCCCAGTGACAAGCTGTTGTACCCCTAAAGGTACAATTTTTGCACATTTGTTTTTCTGACAGTGTATAATAACACTTTCTCCAGTGAAAAAGTTGTCCTTTCACATCAAAATCCACCAATATATTTGGTTTTGCTTGTAAATTGTGCTTGATCTGTGCATATTTATGTCTTGATTCTTTTTTGTTTTGTTTTTGGGAACTATTCCAAAGTCAAAAACCAAATATGTTTAGACAATTTCTAAAAAAGGAGCATTGGACAGGACTGGTATTGTCAGGTTAAGCAACACAATGTCATGGCAGTTCGTAACTCTTTCTAAGTTTTGGTTACTTATGCACAGTGATGGTTATGGTTAGGGGTGCACTTTCATGCTTACTAAAAAAAAAGCTTTTGTGTAATTCACATCATAAAAATGCATATGGAAACGCCACATCATAAAATAGTTGTTTTCCTGTGAGATCGGGTTGGGATAACTGGTTCATATTGATTTAACTATTGTTTTTTTTGTTTTTTGTTTTTCACACCACTTAGTCTAAACCTAAAAAAAAGAGTCAAAACAGCATTGAAAATTATTATTCATGTCAGTCCACTGATGTTTACCGTTCAAACCCCATGGAGAGGAGTAGATTAGTTCCATCACATACTTGAGAGGTTTTGAAGGAGTATTTTCTGAAAGGCTAACACTCTCCGATCTATCGGTGAAGCCTAGCTCACTAAGTCCTGCACCTCAGGAGGATTGCCTTTGAAAAGCTAAAGTAGGAATATCTATTTAGGGCACATAAAACCACTGATCCATTTTTACTCTTTCTCCTTCTCTCCTATTGGTCACTAGAAATATTTTCCCACTCCACACTCTTACTATTAAACTGTTTACTTTCGTGTTAAGGGAGTTGCTGCATAATTCATTGAGTGGATATTAGTCTCACTGATTACATTCCAGTCGCACATTTTTAGATATGTATTGGAGAAGCTTTAAACCCCCTAGAGTGTGTTCAACAGATGAACGTGCCATTTCCTCGACACAGCACCTTCTTTCGCTTCAACCTTCATCTTGGCTCTGTAAAGTGACCTTAAGTAAGTATCAACCTTTCCTGACACTAACATGACGTCGCTCAATAGAGTTTTTTTTCTACAAACGAAGGCTGAATTCAGACAGCAGACCTGCCCAAAGCTTTTCAAAGCCGACACATTCTCCAAGGCGCTATGAGCTACCTGACAGGTTATCAAAATGTGTCTAAGATGATTTAATCCTCCCCTCACAAGCTTGTTGAAATACCAGAAGAATATGTCAGTCTCCATATTATGATGTTCTAAACTGTTATGAACTTTTTCCTCAAACACTTTTTTAACCTCTATTAAATTCAAGGGAATCTCTACCAATCAGTCACTGATGAGCAGCCAATTAATTAAAATAGTAGTCAATTAAGAATCTAGGGGTGGCCAGATGTGGTTCTTCATCCCATGTTATGCACCGATCGAATGAGGTTGTGAAAATAATTTGATGACATGCTTGATAAAAATGAAAGTTAGAGTTAGATACCAGCAAGAAAGAACTTCCTTTTGAGTTATTCAATACATCTTATTCTTTATATGTTTATGCACTTCATCTATTGTTTTTTTCCCCTGTGGTGGTAATGATTTGAGCCATTTTTGTAACATATTTGTAATCCTTAAAATACATTTTTCATTTGTTCTTCAGGCAAAACTATATGTTCAGGTCTCATTCAATGAGAAATCAGCTGTCATTTGTCCTGCAACCGCTTTATTTATTGGAGTCTAATACTGAACAATAATTCAGTGTATGATTTATATAATATTCATTCAGGTACTATGACTACAGAGATCTGACAGGTGTTTTAAATTATTTAACTAAATAAAATTAATTTCACAATGTGTTGCTTTTTAAATTCATCTTCCAGTATTTATATAATTATCTAACTATACTCTGTTTGATGAATGCAGATACACAACTGTCTTACTTTGCAGTCCTAAAATAATATTTAAGTTAAAACCATTGATAAAAATTGAAACTCTGACGATGTTTTATGATGCATACATTTTTCAAAAATTGATACAAGACTCATAACACAGAATCAACTCTGTTTTCCAAAAATGTAGAAGTAATATCTTATATGTTGTTAAAAGTATGTATCTGTCTTTATAGAGATATTGTTCATCTTACATATAATGTTTTTTTATGTTTGCACCCACACAGTAATTTTTTTAAGTTTCGGTAGAGATAACCCTTCACACAGTTTATTAGAATTTTTTTTTTTTAATAATCTGCCGTTTTAAGGCTTTCAACCTGAATGTCTAAATAAATTTACTTAGCAATTTATCCAAATGAGTAAAGTATTTTCTGGGGAATAAAAAATCCTAAATTGTATATCCAGCACACTTAGGCATCTGTAGTCTCATATTTACTGTTAAAAAGAAGGGGAAACTATGATGAATAACTTTGATGAATAAACCTAAAAACAAGTAAAAATTGCAATATAATTGTGGACTCCGTGTGAAGCTTTCATTCCAAATAGACAGTCTTAAAATATGCAGATCCTTGAAAAGCACATCTTTATCTAATCATATTGAATCCGTCTGATGGAAATCATGGATGGCACACATTGATCCCTCATCATGTCTCTGTGACATTTACTCATTTAAAGGCAAACTACTCTTCCAGCATTGCTCGGCAGTTTGGCAAATGACTTAGCATATGCATCACACAACATGACTAATGAATCACTAACAAACTTGATTCTGTGGGCAGATCTTTTCACATTTAAAGACATAATTGAGTTGGTGATGGTAGTAATTATAGGGCTGGGACTTGTTTGACAACTGCGTATTCAGGCTTAAAACATTAAGACTCTGATTCTGTAAAAATAAGAGATTGAGGACTTTCTGCATTCATCTGCCTACATGCTTTATTATGCTCATGTCATGAGTTTAACTTCAAATTGATGAGCCCAAACTCGGGGGCTCGTCCATCAAGTTCTGTGTCCACCAACTCCAGATCATTAAAAGTCATTATTAAAAGTAGAGAAAGAGAGAATGGAGGAGGAACAGGCTTCCATAACTGCATCCTTTGGTAAAGTTCTTGTATAAAATGCAATAATGGTGATAGACAGAGACATTAATAGACTTTCATCCAAACTGGAGCACAGGCCCCCACCAAAAAAGATCCCAATATTTGATACTCTTTTTTTTTTAGATATGGATACATTTGGCTTTGCAGTACAGAGTGGAGCTGCTTCGTTACTAAACAAATGATAAAAGGCATTAGCAATTATGTTTCTTACAATGGATTGTATGCAAATATCTCATTCGTGCTCTTTTTGTTTTCTCTCATATCCTGTTACTATTTCTGTCTGAGAAACCACTGCCAAACAACTGAGCTGTCCAATTAATCAAAATTAATCACAGACCTTTATGCAAACCCATTTGACCAATTAAATCAAAAGAGTGACTAATCTGCAAATCTGCCATTGCTAATTTAGATTGTAAATTGTTAAAAGAAAATCCACATGAAATGATTGTTGAAATGTTACAAGGGAATGATTCTCAGGTCTGTATACGGTAATCTTCACCGTGAGACAAGGATTTGTCAGTCATTTTTTACTGGGGCACAGTGGTATTTTTCAGTGACTCTTTCTGCAGGTTACATCACCAGCAGGTAGCGACAAGTGACAAGTCTTTATGAGTGAGTCACTACACCATTCATTTATTGATTAATTCATTAAAAAAACATTGATTCACTCAAGTAATGAAACAAGCTGCTGTATTAATAAGTAAATAATTTGAATCAGATTTATTTATTAAATTACTCATTCAGGAGAGAAACTTTGCTACTGCACTCTCAGAAATAAAGGTACAAAAGCGGTCACTGGGGTGGTTTTTTTACCTATTAGGTTAAAATATGTACACTTTAAGTACTTATATGTACCTTTAAGGTACCAAAAATGGACCCTTTAGGTACAAACATGTACCTTTTGAAAAGGTACCGCCCCAGTGACAGCTTTTGTTCCTTTATTTACTCAGAGTGTGTGTTGCTTGGAGGCAGAGAGGTTATATCCAAATATGCATACTTCGCTTATGACCTTATGTAGCTCCACCCCTTTTCATCACTGTGCTCTTTGTCTTCCACAGCGTGAAGGTAAGATTGTACAAATTTATTACTGAACTGCTCGCTTTAAAATCTTCCTAGTCTACTGGCATTTGTTATGAAATCTGCTTCAAACATTACAATGCTCATGATAACTTTCATTAATGCTACAATAAGTAAGTCCACTACACCAGCTAATTATTCTAATAACAATAATGCTATAGATCTTAAAAAACAGAAGCTCAAATATGGCTGCACACTTGTTTCTCTGATGCATAAAGTCTAGGAGAAAAAGCAGTATGTGTTAAGAGTGGTATGTCTGAATTCACTGTATTTATAAAACAGAATGACCTACTACATCCGAAATTCTAAAGTGTGCATTGGATCAATCTATCAATAGACAAAGCAACTGGCGATATTGCTTCCAAAATGTAAATTGCTTCTAAATTGCTTTGCTAGTTACTGTTGTATTTTAATAAATCAATATCACACTTGCAGTTGATTGAATAGTGACACTATTGGTCCTTTGAACATTTTGCTATTATTTACTCACCCACATCATGTTACCAGCTTAACATCTTTTGGGAGCCACTTAAAGAGAGTCCTGCGGGAACAACAGGAGGATAAATAAAGGATGACAGAATCAACATTTTTGGGTAAACTGATCAAATATCATTGATATTTGGTAACCATAAACTCAGTTTCAATTCAAAGTGTTAAAGTGGGCTGTTTACATAAAATAATAACAATAAACAATAAAAATTGTGTTAAAATAATGTGCTAAGTAAACAATAAGTGTAGGATGTAACGATGTACAATGATGGAAAACTCTAATTATTGCAAATGGACGAGACTAAATGAAGAACGCAGTAGCAAATACTGTACAACATCAGACCATTACTCTCACAGTAGACCTTTGTGTGGCAGGGGATTTGAGATATGAGAACCAGGAAAAGCTTTCATATATCAGAGGAAATGTCTCTCTAAGGTGGGGACAGCATGCTGAAGACTAAACCATTCTTCATAGCTCACCAATATCTCTGTCAAATATCAGACTCTCCTTTCCTGTCTTGACTGAAACAAATCCACTAAGACTTTGGTGTATGTTTAGTGCTATTTTTTAATGCTATATTATAGTTTTGTCGCTGCTCCAACTAATGAGCAAAGAAGTGCACTTGGAAAAACTCTTTGGCCTTGATTTTATGTATATTTGACAAAGACCAGCTTTAAGACTTTGTTACGCATGCTTTGTGCAAAGTCAGGAGCTTTTAAGGTTAAATAGATTAAATTTCACATTACAAGATAGTATTCACTGATAGTGGAACATTTTGTAACTTACTACTAGGCAGGGGCGGATCTAGAAAATAATATTTTGGGTGAAAAGGGGGTGGCATGGGGTCTATGAGGGGTGGTGACACCAAAGCAAGCATGCATAGATTTTGGGAATTTATTGCCCTGACGTGCACAGTTATGTTCACAAATATTGCATTACCATTAAGTAATCATCTATACTGTTTAAAATGAAAAATAAATAACATTTCAAGATCCATCATGGCACCAAGTAAATACACAATATGAAAAACTTCAAGAGGTTATAAATGTTTCTGAGCTTGTATAATTAAAGAAGACATTCTGTTATTACCAGAGGTGGGAATGTCTGTAATCACCCAGAACACTATCAATAGTCTAGCAACACCCCAGCAACTGCATAGCAAAAGCCTAGCAACCATCCAGAATATCCTAGCAACACTTTAGCAAACATCTAGAACATCTAACTGACCAAACTATTTATGTTTCTTAAACAAGACCTTAAGACAAGCCAGCATAAAATTGTCTTTCAAACTTTTCAATCTAGTTATTACAGGTATTCTTAAATGCTTACACACAATTCAAATACACAGATGACTTTCCTGCCCAGTGAACACTCGTGAGATCAATAACACTTAACAAAAAGCTCTTATTAGGATTCAGGAATTATTTTTGCAGCTCAATCAGGTCTATTACAGTATACAACATAAATTAAATTACAGATAATAATAATAATAATAATAATTCAGCAATTAACTTTTGGGAACAGATCATTTTCATTTTACTACTGGAAACTAATCTTGCAGTAGGTGAAAAACACTAGAAAAGTTCAAATACCAAAGAATTGTATACGAACTTGGTATGCACCACAATACAGTACAGTACAAAATCAAATTAAAAAAAGTAAATTCAGCATCCTCTGCACATTTGGTCAAATTACATTACAGTGTACAGTGCTATAGCAGTTTCCTGGTCTCCTGACACAAGACTATATCTCTAGGCAGTCATTTCTCAGTTCTGCAAACATGCAGTAGCCTGCACATAAAAGATGGTTACAGATCAAATTTGACAGTCGCACGTTTGAAGGTGTACAACATGTGCTACAGTTTACTGTACATATAGAATAGTGAAATTTCCATCATGTACTGGTACTGTACCTTAATTATACTGAATGTGTAAGTATAAAACCCACGTATATTATTCGTTCAGCTCTGCGTTGTTAGGATGCAGAGATTCTGATCAGTTTTGCTGCCTAATCTCATTGTTAAACTTTTTGAGAAATGTGTCTTTGTTTTGAGAACTGAATTAATGGTTTGGGAAAATGGGCCAACTAAAATCACTTATATTAAATTAACAATAGAGAAAACTGCAATACAAGATTCTTACCTAACTCTGCTATTAGTTTTCGTGATCGGCTCACGTTATTGTTTCGTCCGATATGGCAGAAAGGCCTAAATCCATGATGAAAGTGGCGCGAGCGGTCGGAGAATCGGATCACCAAACAATTACGGGATGAATCTCAGACATATCCGGACGGGATTAGATTGCTCAGAGGACTTCTGAATAAACCGAGAAGCAGTATTTGATTCACGAACAAATGTAAAAACAATTCGTTAGTGAATGGACTGCACTTTGTATTTTTGACTCAAAAAGAACCGGTTCATAAGAGTCATTTGATAATGAAGCCGACTACACTGGGCACGCTGCGTGCGCGTGCAACCATCGTGCGCTGTCATCGCCGCGGCTAAAAAGTAGCACATGAAACACTGCTTACATTTATATTTTATTCTGTGATAATTCTGGGGTGGCAGGTGGGGTGGGACAGATTTTTCTTAGGGTGGCCGTGCCACCCCGGTAGATCCGCCCCTGCTACTAGGTAGGAGAACCTGCACTGGTATCTTTGTCTCAATACAATTGAAGCTGCATTACAGGTTGCAAAAAAACAGGAACAAGAGCAGAGTTTGGCTCAATAATGAAATTTTGTTAATTTAAATCCAAAAACTTTCATAGTGCACATTTAATAAACTGTTTTGACAGTATCATCCTTCACTGAAACAGGAAGTTCACTTAAGTTAAGTTGCAGAACTGGACATCATATTTTGCCTCAAGACAAAATCTCTAAAAGTGTGCTAAGGAAGACATTTGGACTTTCAAAATTTGATCTGTCTTCTCAGATGATGAGTGACAAACTGTGGCAGGAAGTGAACTAGCTCTCATCCTGGGCTGTCATGGAGAATAAACTTTCTTTTAATATGGAGCTACAGGGCTAATAGTTAGTCTAAACTGTGATATAGAAAAATTTGACAGAGGACCAACTTGCTGACAGCATCCTTTTTTCCCTCTCTCAAAGTCTTCTGACTGATTTAGTCTATCTCTGCCATTTTGTCACTGCTGTGTTGAATCTCTCTCTCACTCTGGCTATGGCTGCATGGTCTCTTGAGTTGTCCTCAGTGGACCTTCTCTAAAGGTTGTGCTGAGACACGCATAATGACCTCCTTTGGGATTTTGGAATCTGTCCATAATGTCTATCTGTTGGCCTTTAATAGGGACCCACGTTCTCATGTGTAACAGAAAAAAAAAAAAAAAAACACTTGACTTGTGCAGAGTGCTGCCTTGCCTGTGTAAAATCCCAGTCATGCCACCACAGCGGCTGGAGGATTCAGATGAAGAGAGATCATTAAGTGCAATCTTGTTCCATTAGAGCCTTCTTCAAAATGGATGGCTAGCAGAGACAGTTTCTGACATCCCTGCTGTCAAAGGCAGACCTGGAACACAAAGCAAGGGTTCTCAGAAAACTCATGAAGCAATGCTGTACAATACCTTCAGTACAAAAAAAAAATAGATGCGTGTTGAACATAAAAAAAAAAAATAAAAAAAAAAAATTGAAGGCAGCAGTTTGGATGTTTTTCTTTTCCTGTTGCATTTATTTATTAAATTCACAGCGCGGTGCGACCGGACCAGTTGCACCGCCCCAAAGGACGGCCCTGAGTGTTTGTCTTAAGGTGATAATACATTTTGTGGTCACACTTTATTTTAAGGTCTAAGGTTCAGTGTTGACCCCACTGACTTTCCTTTTATGGGAAAGAGCAGTTCTTCAAAATATCTTCTTTTGTGTTCTGCAGAAGAATGTGTTTTGGAATGACATGAGGATGAGTAAATTGTGACAAAATTGTTGTTTGGTGAACTACTCGTTTAAACTATTGACAGCTTTACATGAATATGTATCATTTGAACACTCACTTGACAAACAAAAAAAAAGAAAAAAAAGAAAAGAAAATAGTGGAAAATGGAACACACACTCAATACTTGATCCACGAAGCAACAAGGGTTACACTCAATCAAGTGCTCTTTTTAACAGGATCCCACCCCCACCCCCCCAAAAAAACATGCAGGTCAAAACATCACAAGTCAAAAAGATACTAAAACATGACAAAAACAACAACAGTGTAAACATTAAAACAGTGCAACCACATAAATTATTCATGACTTAGTGCATGCTGGGGAAAGGGCAATTGGGACTGAACCACAAAACTTTTATTCTTTTTTCTGTCAGGCCTATTAAAAAAAAGAAGAAGAAGAATTGCATCAGTCCAAATAACTTGCTATTAAGTTTAACTTAAGTTTAGAATGAAAGGTGCATAGAGTGGCCTGAAAGCTAGTACTTCAGAATACTTGATCTATGAATGCTTTCTCGACAGTGTAACATAAGAAATGGGATTCTCAGTGGCGTCAACAGATTTGTATATTTAACTTCATTCAACTTCTGTTGTGCCTCTGGCCTGACAGATTTTTCTTTTTGCCAAACTCAGAGCATGCATGCAGAAAAAAATAAATAAAAACGCTAAGGTCTCGGGAAGAAAAAGGCCAACTCAACTTTTTATCCTGGAGCGACTTATAATGATCTGAGAGCTTGCTTAAAATGCAAATGTGAGGTTGGTCTTAAGCTTTCAAAGGTCAGAAATGAATGAGGTGCTTTTATAAAACTCAGTGTGACTCACTGTGCCTTGGGAGCACATACCTGATCATTAATTCAAGCTCACATGGAGTCATTACAGTCACTCCTGATGAAATCCAGGGTCCTCTTACTGATCTCTGTGCACTTCTCCCTTGATTAAAAACAAATCTAACAAAGTCATTGGAATCTATTACAATCATGTCTGCCTGTCAACTATTTGGCATCCCCCACTGATGTCTACGCAGATTGGTATATTTTCAATTATGCTAATACAATCATCTCGTTTGGATAACATTATTACAGCACTGTGACATTACACTACACTGCCAGCTTATCATATTTGCGATTACATCTTAATTTCTTTACGAAATTAAAGAGGACAGTGGCTAAATTACCTTTTCAAACATTAATGCACATAATCAGTTGTCTGGCTATTATTAATAACAATAATTATATTTTTAAAAAGAAACATTACAAGACTTTAAACATGTTAAAATGATAAGTAGCGGCAAGAGGGCCGAAGACACTTTGAAGAAATACAGAGCACATGCCCTGAAATGAGTGGGTTGAGGTCAGGTCATTGACAGGAATATAAAATCATCTCTCTCATATGCAATAAGGCTCTATAATTGGAATTTCATCCACTTTTCTACTCTAACAAGTGAACAAAGCATTTCGGAAATCTAAGAGTCAGATATAGCAAACTATGATCTTTTAAACTTTAATGAGCTTTAATGAGCTCAAATTCATGAGCTTGGTGCTCTGTGAAATACGGTACAACATAAATTCCAGTTTTGAAAATTCTTTCTTCACATCCATGATAGGCAGCACTATCTTTGATTCAGTTCACTGCTCGCATGTTTTCTGCCTCATGCCATTTACAGAGTGAAAAGAACGATCTTCTAATCTTAGCCCTGTTTTATGTTCTCTGCCTAGTTCATTTAGTAGATGTGTTAACTCAAGGAATAAATGAACGGGTTTCAAACTCAATGTCCACATGCCTTCTGAGGATTCCGGTACACCAGTAATTGCTGTCAGGATTTGACCACAAGTTTCTTTAGAAAATTTACTTATACCACTATGTTTTCAAAATCTTTACATTCTCAAAGGCTACACGCAAAACCATACTTTACAATGCAACCGGTGTAGTCCAATTTAAACAAATGACTCTTATGAGTGGTTCTTTTTTGTGGGTCAAAACATACCAACCCGACTGCATTAGAAAACAGGACTGTTTTACATTTGAATTCACATGATTTGAGTTGTACAAAAACTTTTAATTCTTTTTATAAAGAAAAATGGAAAAAGTCCATTCTTAAACTTTTAAGCCTCAGTCAGACATAAGCATTTAGTACGAAAAATGTGTTTGATATTGTACAGATTCATACACACCTATTTGAAAACAATAAAATAGTTATTAATTGTGACCCTGGACCACAAAACCACACTCTAAAAAAGATGGTTCTTTAAAGGTTCTTTACATGTAGTAACGTTTATATTTAGAACCATAGCATCCTGAAGAACTCTTTTATGCTGAAATGGTTCTTTGTGTTAGAGTTTAGGGTTCTTTATTCCCGCCCTTTTGTTTTTCAAATCTGTAACTGTCAAAGCACCTCATTACTGATTTTCTGGAGTTCAGTGATACAACTACACAGACCGTCAACACACTCTCAACAGGTAAATTATTTCATTCTTAAATTTAAATACAAATTTAAGTTTAAAATTTTAACTGGTTTCCAAACAAACATGTTCTTTTCTCTTTTTAGTTTTTTGGTCACATGTAAGTGTGAGCAGCTCTTTTAAGCTGAGGATACTTCTCTCCTCTTCTCCACTAAGTAGGTAACAGAGATATTGAATTTATAATCCATACTGTTAGAATTTTTTAATTATTAATTGGTTTTATAAAGCTATCCCATGACTTTATATCACTTTTTTTTTTCTTTTAAGATTGTGAAGGGCTCACATACTGTCCGTTTTTTGCTACTTTTGGCCTTCGTGAACATAATTGTTTTTACATAAACAAATGGACACACTGTAATTCTAAAGTCAGTTGTGTATTTCAGGTGCATCACATCCCCCAACCTCATCATCTGCAGATAAACCTTCACTCAGTCACACCATAACGATGGACTTAAAGGCATATGAAGATATTTCACTGGAACTTGGTCTTCATCACATCTGTTTTTTGTTTTTATTTTGTTTTACTTCGTGTATTTATTTCATGTTCATTGTCAGTTGTCATTTTTTAATGTTTTCAGCTAATAACTGTTGTTAAGAGCACGGACATTTTTGCTACAATATTACATGTCCACAAAACATTGTTCTTGGTGTTGTTTTAATTTAAAACCATAATAGGCTACACTTATCTATATATAGCCTACACAGTATATATTAGGGGTGCAACGGATCGTAGATGATCCCCTGATTCATACGGACCAGTCGCTACGGTTCGGCACGCATGTGATTCGGTTCAGACAACACCTCAACGGATGGATACATACACACAAAGTTATGTGAAAATACCAGTTTTGGAAAGTATTCTGGTAAACGCAGTAGGTTATGTCCATGTCTTAAGTTAACATATACAGCTGAGAAAGAAACCGAATGTCAGTATTAGGTCCGTGCATTTAGTCTTAAAGAGACAGCAGCCTAGAAATACCTACTTCTGTCTTGTCTGCTAATCAAACGACAGCACAGCTTTAACAAAGATTAATCTGTATTTAACTTATGCAGTAAGAATTATGTTGTTTTACACTTAATTATTACATTTCTGCACCTGAATACTACTGTTACTGTCTTTATATATTTTTATGTTGTAGGCTGTTCATCTATGCTTGTAATTTGTACAATTGTTCTTGTTATATTACTGACTTTAATAGTTAAGCTATAGTTTCTGCTGGGGTATAGAAATACTTAAAAGCTCACTTTAGTAATAAATGAAAAGCATTTTTTTTTTTTTTTGCGCTGGTCCGAAAAATGATCCAATCCGTGACTCGCTAATAGTGGTGGTCTACCCCGGCCTCGGGGTGCTGGCCGATCCGGATGTGCCAAGTGAAACTCCTCCAGGAGTGTGGGATCGAGGACATCTTCTCTTGGCACCCATGAGCGTTCTTCAGGGCCGTAGCCTTCCCAGTCTACAAGATATTCAAGCTTACCACCACGGCGCCGAGAGTCCAGAATTTCCTTCACCCTATAGATGGTGCCTTCTTCCACGATGAGAGGGAGAGGGGGCTCCTCCGTTTGGCCAGGCCCTGGGGAGAGAGGAGGAGAAAAGGGTTTGAGAAGTGAGACATGGAAGGTTGGGTGAATCTTGTATTGTGGTGGTAATTTTAGTTTGTAAGGGACTGGGTTGATCTGTTCCAGAATGGTTTCTGGAAGTTTCCGGCTAGGCAGGCGCAGCCTGATGTCCCTGGTGGATAGCCAGACCTTTTGTCCCGGTTGGTAAGTGGGGTTGGCGGCTCTTCGGACGTCTGAGGCTATTCGTTGTCTGCGCACTGCCTGCTGGAGCTGGTGGTGTGCTGCATCCCAGACCCTCTCGCTCTCTCGGAAGCAGTAGTCGATGGCGGGTACCTCAGATGGTTCTCCTGACCAGGGAAACAGGGGAGGCTGGAAACCGAGTACGCACTGGAAGGGCGTGAGTCCAGTAGAGCTCCGAATTTTGGGTGTACTCGGCCCAGCCTAGGAACTGGTTCCAAGAGTTCTGGCGACCATGGCAGAAGGTTCTCAGGAAACGTCACACTTTCTGGATCTTGCGTTCGGTCTGCGGGTTTGACTCCGGATGGTATCCTGATGAGAGGCTTACGGTCACACCTAGGAGAGAGAAAAATGCCTTCCACACCCGGGAGGTGAATTGTGGTCCTCTGTGCGATACAATGTCCTCTGGGATGCCGTAGTAACGGAATATTTGATTAAACAAGATCTCTGCAGTTTGTAAGGCAGTGGGAAGGCCTGGGAGAGGTATGAGGTGACAGTATTTCGAAAATCAATCGATGATGACAAAGACACATGAGCTGCCGTCGGAGATGGGGAGATCTGTAATGAAATCTACTCCTAGGTGTGACCAAGGGCGGTGCGGTATGGGTAAAGGAAGGAGTTTGCCAGTTGGAAGGCGACGGGTGCTCTTTGAGATGGCGCAGTCAGGGAAGCCCCGTACGAACCTTCTCATGTCCCTAGACATGTTAGGCCACCAGAAGCGATCTTGTAGCAGTGAGAGGGTGGCGTTGGCCCCTGGGTGACCAGTACCTAGGGAGGTGTGAGTGGTGTGAATGAGAGGGGTCCTTTGAGTTCTGGGAACGTACTGATGACCAGGGGGACAGCCCGGCGGGTTGGCAGGAGGATTGGTGGAGGCGACTGGTGGAGAGGTCCATTGGATGGGGCTAGAGATTATTTCTGTGGGTAGGATATTTTCTGGTTCTTCGTTGTTCTTCTCGGGGCTATGTATGCGAGATAGTGCATCTGCCTTTACATTCTTTGGACCTGGACTATAGGATATCTTGAAATTGAATCGAGTGAAGAATAAAGCCCATCGGGCTTGTCTTGGATTCAACCGTTTGGCGTCACGAAGATACTGGAGTGTAATAATTTGTAAGGTTTTATCCTTCATTTATAAATTTTAGCTTTAGGGAACCAAATCGTAGAAATTCGGTTTTGATCTGATTAATTGATATTAATCAAAATTGTATAATTTATACCTTATTAACGACTCGTCCAGCGAGTATTAATACAGTATAATTCAGCAATGCTTCTTATTGTTGATAAGAATACAGAATTGATTGGGAAATCTGTTGAGCACAGGTAACACGATCTATGGCAAATAATTTAAGATTTGAAAATCAAGGCACCAGACTATTCATTAAAAATGAATCGAGAGTTTATTTACTATTCTAGGGTACAATACAAAACGAAACACATACACACATACACACATTATGGCAAGATCAAAGCAGTTTGAAGGAAGTTAACTATTCTCTTTTCTTGAGAATAAAGACGACCTTATTGGGACGTCACAAACAGAAGACTCAGTTCTCGTTATCTTTTAACGATTCATTCAATTCAAGTCAGCTTCAGCGAATAAGAGATTTGTTTGTTTACTTGCTGTGAGTTGAAGGCTGTTCTTAGGGGTTGCTGGAGGGAAGCCCTGGACTTTTCCTGCTGACGTGTTGTTGTCGCGTGACGTCACTCGGGATTCCTCCTTTTGGATTTGATGGCTTTCTGGTAGCGCGCGAATAGAGAGTTTGAAGTTCTTACGCAGCAGCTTTGCAAGTTTTCTTTGGTCAGACGTGGCCAGGGTGTTGAAGTCTTTTAGATGATCAGCCAGATGTTTCGCAGCACGATCGGGGGTGCAACGCCCAGACTTTCAGCCAAGTTTCTTGCAGTTTCACCAGTTGTTCCAACCCGTTCTTTTTTCTTTCTGAGCAGCTTTCAAAGTTGGGGTGTCTGTTTTTATCGGACAGAATTAAGTCCATCCTATTCACTGTCTGACCCAATCACATTGTCTCTGTAGGGCGGAGCCCCGCCCGGCACGACTTCTTTTTCGTGCATACATTATCTGCTCATAAATGTCACCTGAAGTAAATATCCTAGCAGATTTCTATAAAGTGTTATAATCATACCTTATGATGCTAAAAGTCAACATTCATCTTTTTCAATGTATTGGAATCAGCATAACGTGCAATTTTAATACCAAACATGAGATAGTTGTCACATCGAATATCTATAATTTTACCTACTAAACGGGTTAAGTCATAGATTAAAATATCCTAAATTCTGATAACTACATTAAGATTAAATGAAACATAAAATACCACATTCATATATATTTTGTCTCTTGAGTAAATTGCTCTTAATAGCAGCAGTCTTTTCTGGATTGTCCTTTTGAAGATCCTTTGTCCATAACAGTTTGGGTGTTCTTTTCCTTTTGGAGAAGAGGAAAAAGGCGCCTTCCTTTTGGAATGCAGGAGACCAGAGCTGAGGTCGTGAGGTCATGAGGAGTATCACGTTGTGTGTCTCTGGTGATCTTCTTTGCTGAGACA
The DNA here is from genome assembly GCF_012432095.1 of Onychostoma macrolepis. Taxonomy (NCBI): domain Eukaryota; kingdom Metazoa; phylum Chordata; class Actinopteri; order Cypriniformes; family Cyprinidae; genus Onychostoma; species Onychostoma macrolepis. The sequence goes on from NC_081163.1 coordinate 11,734,851, forward strand.
AAGTTGTAAGTCAGTCAGCATTGGTGAATGCTGTTTTGAGGGTGTCGAAGGCTTTTTGGGCATGAGGATTCCATGAGAGGGTCTTGGCGTTGCCTTTCAGTAGATCGGTGAGGGGACTGGTGATGGTGCTGTAGCTTGAGATGAATCTACGATAAAAGTTGGAGAATCCTAAGAACCGTTGGAGCTCTTTGATGGTGTTGGGACGTGGCCAAGAAGTGATGGCTTCCACCTTCCCCTTGTCCATGCGAATGCCACCACTGTTGATGATATACCCGAGGAAATGGACTGTAGACTGATGGAAAGTGCATTTTTCTGCCTTGAGGAAGAGGTGGTATTGACGGAGATGCTGGAGGACCTCCGCAACGTGTTGGCGATGTTCGGCCAGGCTCCGGGAGTATATGAGGATGTCGTCAATGTATACAATAACAAAACGGTGGAGGAACTGTACTCATAATGTCCGGTGGGGGTTACAAAAGCGGTCTTCCATTCGTCTCCCTTTCTAATGCGAATGAGGTTATAGGCGCTGCGGAGGTCCAACTTGGTGAAGATGGTGGCACCACAGAGCTGTTCCAATGCCGTAGGGACAAGGGGAAGAGGATATCGGAACTTGACAGTGATCTCATTCAGTTTCCGGTAATCGATACAGGGTCTTAGACCGCCATCCTTCTTGGCCATGAAAAAGAAGCTGGAAGCAGCAGGAGAGGTGGATGGAACTATGTAGCCTTGTTTCAACGCCTCCTCAATGTACTCCTCCATGGCCTTCTGTTCAGGAGGTGATAGTGGGTAAATTCTCCCATGTGGTACTGGTTCACCCGGAATGAGGTCGATAGCACAGTCCCATGGCCGGTGTGGTGGTAGCTGGGCAGCCTTCTTGGGACAGAAGACGTCGCTAAAGTGGGAGTAGCAGGCAGGGATGTAAACAGATTGCTTTTCGACAGGGCTCTCAATGGAAGTGGAGTGAACTGGAATTTGAACGGGATCTTGGAATGCTGGTAATGGACGTCTTGGGAAACAGTGAGGAAAACAACTTTCACCCCACTTTAGGACTTCTCCTGTCCTCCAGGATAGATGGGGATCGTGCTGCACCAGCCACGGGCGCCCTAGAATGATGTCTACAGTGGAACCCTCCAGAACCAATAGATGGATTTCTTTGTGATGCAACTGCCCTATTTGCAGGCCGATAGGACCAACACTATGACGGACGTAACGTCTTGTTAGCGGTTGACCGGTTATTGACTGGACCTCGTAAGCGGTCTCCGTAGTCGAGGTCGAGAGTCCGAGCTGCTTGACGAGGTTTCCTGAGATGAAATTCCCCGCAGAGCTCGAATCGAGGAGGGCGGTAACTGAAATCATAGAGGAGCCAGCAGTAAGTTGAGCGAATGTAGCTAGAGGGTTCAGTTTCTGGAAGTGAGGGCGGATGGAACTCACCACGGCTCGCGGAGGTCGAAGAGGGCACTCCAGGATCCTGTGCCCACTCTCACCACAGTACAGGCACAATCCTTGGGTAATTCTTCTCTGCCTTTCTCTTAATGATAGGCGGGTGGAGTCAGTTTGCATCAGTTCTGGAGGGTCACTGGTCTCTGGCTGATGGGGAGGAGGAGATGCAATGGCTATGAATGTTTCTGTATTGCAGGATTGAATACGGTTAGAGCACCGAATGGTCAGTTGGATAAACTTCTCCAAACCATAAGTGTCATCGTATGCGGAGAGGTGTAGGCGAAGAGATGGATGGAGCCCTTATCTGAATGCTGTCAAGAGAGAGGGTTCATTCCACCCACTGGCTGCGGCGAGGGTACGGAATTGGAGAGCATATTGATGAATGGGCATTGTACCTTGTCGCAGTCGATAAAGCTTCTCTCTCACAGTCGAGTCTCCAGGGGAGCTGCTGAATACCTCCCTAAAGTGATGGATGAAGTTTGCAAAATTTTGAGTAGCGGGTCCAGCCTGGTGAAGAATGGTTTCCGCCCAGCGGAGTGCAGGCCCAGTTAGGGAGGTGACCACAAAGGCGATCTTGGACTGGTCGTTCGGAACATATGGGGGTGAATGTCGATGGTGAGGTTTCATTGTTAGAGAAAGCCATTGCATTCCTCTGCCGAGCCAGAGAAGGGCGCTGGTCTGGCCATGGGACTGGCGAAGACGATTGGAGAACGAATGTTGGTGTTAGTGCGGGCTGGTGGTGGCGGTGGAGCTGATGGTACCGGTGGCGTGGGTGATTGAAGTAAAACCTTCTTAAGTGAATCCACCAACTCCTGAAAGGGATCTGAAGCACTCATCCTGTCTCTCGATTTGAACGGTCCAATCTTCTGTCACAGTATGGGCCGGACACAAGGTGAGTGATAACACAATGTTTATTGAGACAGGGATGAATGACAATGATATGGAGTAGAAACGGAGGCTGGCGCTGACACACACACTGAACTCTTTTCCAGGGACGAGGAGAAGGATTCTTTGCAGGGTGCATTGATCCGGGGTTTGACGATCTAGGAGGAGGAGAGGAACACAAGGAGCTGAAACAGAAGGTAAGGCTTTTTGAGGCAAGTATAATTCGTAAAGGATATCGTTCTTTGTTTTAGCAGGTTGCCGGGTGAAGAGTCCATGTCTAGCTGACGAGATCGGACGGTGTGTGTGACTGGTGATGGGGTTTTTATCTTCAGTGATGGTGATGAGCGGATGAGGTGCAGGTGGACGTGATTAGTACTGGAACGTTGTGATTGGTGGAGAGTTGGGCCTGGCCGATCCGTGACACCTATATAGCATTTTCAAAGCATGGTTCTTTATGGAACCCTATAAAAAAGGTTCTATTTAGCACCAAAAAGGGTTCTGCTATAGTTACAAGCTGAAGAACCCTTTTCTGGTACTATTTAGAACCATTTTTCTTAAGAGTGCAGTCATAAGGGTCCATTTTTTTAAAGATTTACGTCATCTGAATAAATAAGCTTTCCATTGATGTATGGTTTGTTAGGATAGGAGATTATTTGGCCGAGATGCAACAATTAGAAAATCTAAATATTGAGAAAATCGCCTTTAAAGTTGTCTAAATGAAGTTCTTAGCAATGCATATTACTAATCAAAAAATTAAGTTTTGATATATTTACGGACATTTACAAAATATCTTCATGGAACATGATTTTTACTTAATAATGATTTTTGGCATAAAAGAAAAATTGATCATTTTGACCCATGCAGTGTAGTTTTGGTTATTGCTACAAATTTACCCGTGCTACTTATGACAGGTTTTGTGGTCCAGGTTGCAACTTACAGTGACTTATTTCATGAATACATGACTTTTATGAACATTTTTAGAAAATCAAAAACCTAGAGTGCGACCACTGTAGCAAGATTCCCAAAAATAAGAATTCTTAGCGTTGGTTTTCAAAAAGATGATTTGCCAGTTTAAATTTGTATGAAACACTGCCACACATATTATATGTCCAGCAATATACTCAAATGAATCAGAATTGTAATCAAACTGAAGGGGATGCAGTTCAGTTTATCTATACACAGTCCAAATGGAGAGGATTACTTTGAAACACATTTTCACATACTTGTTTTTTTTTTTTTTCATCTACACACCAGCTAAGCTTACAAACAGTGACATGCACAAAATGGAACTCTGAGAAGCACTGTGATCATTTCGAACAATAACGTTCATTCTGGGTAATCTGAATACATCTTGCCCACAGACTGAAATGATCTGAACACTGAATTACGCTCTCATCTATATACTCAACAAATATACACCTTGGTCCAAAACAATGGCCTTGGGAAGCCCAGAACCTTACATGCTATGATTAAATGATGAATTACTCCCCAGAACCTACAGAGTCAGGAAATGCAGAATAGTTACCTCCTGAGGCAAAGTAAACATTATTTTTTAGTCAGCAGAACTAAAATAAACATTTCGTAATGCAACACTTTACATTCCATTACGGCAGAGCAACATTGTGTCTGATTCAATCATAAACATGTTGATATAACCACTACCTGCCAGAGGTTAGGAAGTTAATATGAGGAGACAGCACGGTACAAATTAGATGAACCTTGAAAGTTAAAGGGGAACTACTACACAGACTGACAGTCTAATTCTGTTGTATCCGATAAATGTAAAGCCATTAAATTATCAATTGTTTTGAGGTATGTGCAGATCACAGCAGTGTATCTCGCAATACTTTTCAGCAATGGTGTTCCTCATAGCCTGCGATTTACAACTCATAAATCAACTCTTTTAATGAATCTTTCCAAAAAAAAAAAAAAAAGAGTCATGAACTTTTCTGGTGAATCTTTTTCTAAAAGAGCTTACTGCATCCAAAATAGTAGCATACCTACCCAGTATAATAATATGGCATGGAAATTGTTTTAAATTAAATAAAGGAGACCAAATGCATGCTAAAAGGAGTTGATTATGTGAGAAATCATCACCTCAAATGTCAAAATCAAAAGCCAATAACCCATTCAAGATTATTGAAGATTATATAGATTATCCTAGAATGTATTTGACTGTGATAAACTTAGCATGCCAACAATATCATACCGTAGGAAATTTGCCTAATGTTAAAAATGTTATATCCCTGTTATATAAATGTCATATCCCTGTTATTTGTTTCCTGAATGTTTGGTCTTGAGTTCTTCCTTTTCCATTAAAAAGTTTGAAAACTTCATCAAATTGAATTGGTCATCACAAGAGGGTTATTATTCTCTCAATTAAAGTCCAGCACTAATAGTTAAATAGCTCCTTTCACAGAAATGGATTGATTTAATGACTCACCCTTCAAACTCTCAGCCAACTCCGTAATGTTTTGTGGGTGGCAAAGTGACAGCTTTTGTGTTCACTTTCTGCCACCAAATAATGTGAATCAAACACACTAACACTGGAGATGTTTTCTTCAGTAGGTGGATTTGAGTGATTACATGGAAGTAACATAAAGTAATTATTTTTCATCAAGACCAGCATCATTAAAGCGATCTTCAGTATTACACAATACCATTAGCACCTCATTATCATACTGAAACGCTGTCCTTCTTAATTGCTGTTATTCATTTAAATGTTGTTCAAATTAGTAGGTAGCACTTTATTTTACAGTACGTGTCCTTCCCTGGTACATACATGGTAAATATCTTGTACCTACAGGCAAATGAGTGCATGGTAACACAAAGTACTTACTTGAAGTGTATGTACATGGGACTGTAAAATAAAGTGCACCATTTTGCATAAACATTACACAGGAATTACCAGTTCTTCAAACTTTGTAAGCACTGTTGTGGAGCGCAATTTAACATTAACACACACACACTTGTTTGTAAGTAGTACATATTTACCATGTGTATACCAAGTACAGTGTGTGTCTTGTTTGTTACCACATAATAGCACATTTTTCCGTAGGTGCTACACATTTACCATGTACATATCATTAGTATGTACAGTAACTCTTATTAGTTACCATATACGGATACTGTAAGGACGTGCCTGTTTATACCCACTTGTCCGTAAGTACTACATATTTACCATGTATATACATTAGTAAGTACAGTAAAGTATCTAATTAGTTACCATGTACAGGAACTACTTGTAAGTGACCGTTCTAACTAATTACCATGCATGTACGACTTAAGTACAGCCGTATTTCTTATTTGTTACCATGTACATACACCTCAGGTAAGTAACTTGTGTTATCACTCATTTGCCTGTAGGTACAAGATATTTACCATGTATGTACCAGGGAAGTACACGTACTGTAAAATAAAGTGCTACCGAAAAAATTTACAGATTTTTTTCTTTAATTTTTGTGTAAAAACTGTAATTCAACACAATATTTTTTTAATCCACTATTCAATGGTTTCCAAAATGGGCTCATGAGTTCATGAAAATTAAATCATAGGAATGCAAAATTAAAATAATAAATAATTTAAAATGTAAAAAAAAAAAAAATTATTTAGCTGAATATTGTATTTAAGTGAACATGCAAATGTCTAATTAAATTACTAAAATTAAAAACTCTTTTATTATTTTATATCATATTATATAAATTATTTTAGCTCAAAAAGGCTTGGGAATCCCCGCACAATTCCAATTCATCAAGACAAAGGTTAAACATTTGTAAAGCTACTGCCACCAAACCAGCTGTAAAGATGATGTGTGCAATTTCTAGTTTAATATCTTTTAACACCGCTGATTAATATGCATGGCTTATCAAAAGGTATGAGTTCGGGCATGGGACTATTTGTTTAACAAATGGTAGACAGGTGAAACATTTGGTAAACCTGCTAAAAAAATAATTTTTGCACAAGAATTACACATCACACGTTTTTAACTCAATCTCAAACTAAATTCAAAATAAATTCCAGATTACACCATGAAGCAGTCAACAATTCAAATATTTTATTTCCATTTCTATTACTTCATTGTGTCATTTGAAACCTAGGCTAATTGTTTTTATATTGTGGTAGTTTTCACATTCAGATTGCAAAAAAATAGAGCAAACTTCCAAAGAAAGTTTCACTTCTGCATTCTCACCACAAACAGTGGACTGTTGAGATCCTGTCAGCACCCTGCCAGCCCCTGTGTGACAGTCCCTGTCTAAGCTCTCTTTCTGATTCACTTTTTCCCCGCTGATATTTCCATATCAGCCACTATCAGTTAATGAGGCCCAGACTGTGGTTCTGCACCTGTGGAGCACTGCAGAATCAATCTGGTGGACTGTGCAGGGATCTTCAGCACCACGGACAGAGATTCAATCATCAGCCATGAGCGCAATCCACCTGTAGAGATTCCAGGTACAGTCGCTTGTGTTACCTTGATGATTAGCTCACGGGTAGAGCCTCTGATCGAATTTCAGTTCTTTTATAAAACAGGAACTCAGAACTGCCTGTCTAGTAAAGTAGCCCTAGACCACTACGCAGCATGTGACGTGACCTCTTTTTTCAACACAGCCAGAAATAACTTGATTATACTCAGACACCGCTCAAAGCAATTTGCTGGATAACATTTTACAGGCTTGAGGGTCCTTTTGGTGGTACTTAAAACCTTCTGACCGATCTTACTACATTTTTACCTGACGGCTGAGCAATGGAGGTGGCATCCAGACAGCTGTTGAACCGAAGCTCCTGCAATCCCACTTTTGTTTGCATTAATACCAAATGAGATTACATGAGCATTTCCAAACCTTTACCAGCAGACCAGATACATAGGTGTAAATATTTAGTCAACCGGATATGGGAGACACGTTTAGAAAGACAGAGGCAGCCCTGACAGTTTTGTTGAGACAGACGAGAAGGAAAAAGAATTTCAACCACTTGCCTTCAATCAGAATTCCTCACCATGTTTGTCAGAGCACCGCCTGCCATCCGTGGGTCTCATCCTCCATATTAGCCTGCCTGTCATGGCAATCACTCCACTGTTTGGTCATTTCTCTCCATCACTATCTCATTATGAGCCGTCAGTGTTTATGTGGTCCTGACGGCCTTGGCAGGTAATGAAAGAATGCCGAGATGCATTTGGTCTCTGTCTCGCCCCACTCAGAGCGACTGGGCTTTTCTAATGAGGGATTGAGTGGGCGTAATGAGACAAGCCTGGTGTTCTGTCGACATGACCTGCCTCTCCACAGCTCACCATAATTCAAAAAAGTTCCCTATTTCTGTTTGCCCGTACCACCTGTACGCTGTGGGCAAGAAACACTTGGGTATGCCTCAGGGAGCGCCGCACTGCAACCTCTGTGCAACCTATTAAACTGCCTGAACCAACATGCTATCTTGTTAAAAATGAATTTCAACCTACTTTCCTTCTGATTTCCTCATCTAATTAGAAGCAAATTACAGAAATGCAGGACGCAGTCATGCTGATGATGATGCATACCTGCACAATACCTAAAAATAGAAGTGGAGTTCACTTCCTGCTTCAATGTAAATTAGGCCATGCTAATTAGCAGCAACAAATTCTCAGAATTCACTGCGTCCCACTGAGCTGGAAAACATCAGGTATTGTTCATAGTACATTAGCATTTCAGAGACATTGAAAAATAAAGCGTAAATTAACTTTATTGGATACCGTCAGGTTCTCGCTAGTGTGATGATAACTGTTGGATCTCTCTCCTTCTGTGATAATAAATCCCAAATATGGATTTCATTTGCAGCCATGTGACCGGAAAACAAAAAACAATTGAGTGTTCCTACCACCCATCGGCTGATGTCCCAGCGGACCTCAAATGTAATTTTGTGGGCAAAGACCAAGCTGCAATTTCTCCCGTGTGTCTGAGTCTGTTGAGATGTGTTCCCTAGGGAGTGGATCCTCCTCACTTCAGTGCTATGGCATTATTCCCTTATCTGCAGTTCTTCCTCCCGTTTCTAGACCACAGTGCACTCCATCAATTTCCTCTGACAGGAAGAAAGAACAGGAACAATGGAAGCAGGCTTTCAGAATTATTGGAAGTCAGTCTCATTTTCATTTTCATTCTGATCGGCCCAACAATAGCCATTAAAATAATGTCTTGCTCTGGTCACATCCCCAATGCATTCAGCCGTCATGTGATGGACGTTTGATGACTGCCATGATCCCACTGGGACAAGTTAAGTTTTTAATCCCAGATACGCTCGTGTCAGATCATATAACGTGTCAAATTTTGAACATACTACTTTAAATGGGAAACATTTGATCATTATGAAACAACCATAACTGAGTTACTTTTAAATTTGCATTAATTATACTTGGGCTCTCACACAGTGCTACTCATGAATCTAAGTGGGTCTCATTCACTAATAAATGACATTTATGTGCAGAGAAAAGATTTTCATAAAATTTCAGCTGCAATTCAAACACATTTGGCTTTTATCCACATTCTTTTATTGTAATTTAGATATTTTTATTCTTATAAACATGTTTAGATGTATTATTGCAAAAAAATAAATCAATCATTATATACATTAATCATAAATTATACATTAATATTATAAATTATAATAATATAAAAATAATATATATAGATTTCATATATACAGTTTATGTATATATTAAATTATATATGTGTGTGTGCGCACATTTTATTCTTCATTTTATTAATTTTAACAACCATAATGATCGATCGATCGATAGATAGATAGATGTAAAGTATATACTTAGAAAATTAAATTTCAGATCAAGCTATAATGCACGATTATTGTTACTCAGAAGAGATTAAAATAACATTTTCAAAATTCTTTTTTTCCCCTTAAAAATTGTTTATATTTTAAAATTCAATAAAACCTTCTCCCAATCTCACCTTTATTTCTCACTTCACTATTCTATCTAAACAAATAGGTTTTGAACATGTGTAAGCATGGTTAATGAATACAGAGCAGTGTGAGCTGGGCTGAGCTTTCATAGCTTTCCCAAACATAGTATACAATTCTATAAAAATGTCTTTATCTTGTATGAAGTCTCCCATGCAGCTAAACTCCAGGCTGAGATGACTAAGACAAAGACACACGCAGAGCTCCACCGCTCAAGGGAGCTCTAGTGAGCCTGATTAGTGCATTCACCGAGCGAGTTGAGAAATCGATTGCTGACCCCAGCTCCCTGAGATGCACACCATCACTCAGAGGCCAAGCGCCCCACCACCCCCCAACAAACACACACTTTCAAAGAAGCCCCATGAGCAGCAGCGCTTTGTGCTCCCTCACAATGTGGAGGAATCATGGGAGAGAAGAAAAGACTCAATGCCCGAAGAGAAGTGTGCCTACATTTGTCTCACAAAAGCACATCTATGTATTTCTGTAGTTTATTATCGGAACGCATCACCACAGGGGCTGACAACATAAACACGAGGGTACTCTTTGTGAGAAGCCGATAGGGAATATGACAAGCGCAGTTGATTTTGTGCGGTTGTTTTGTGTGTGTTAAAACTTTCTAACTAAAGCTATAGCTCAACTCAGCTCAAAAAAAAAAAAGAGTTAAAAACAAATATGCTTTTGGTGCCAGAATAAACTTTTAAACAACATATTAGGGATCTACAAACTGTCAGATCGATTTGTGCCAAGCAAACCAGACCAGGTACCATTACATAACCATTGCAGATACTATGCTCACATCTCTTTTTCCTTCTTTTCCTGAGCCTCGTTTAAAAATTGAAGCAAAAACATTTTTAGCAGATAACATCCATTGGAATATTTCATCATTTATCTTGAAAAATGGCTTGAACTAATCAATATCTTCCACCTCCTGCAGGTACAGTGGCTCCACACCTTTACTCAATACTCTCTATTTATCCAAAAGAACGAATCCCCTAAATTAAGTGCATAAACTCTTCATACAAAAATTATGGATTTTTAAAAAGAGGTAACAAATTGTTTAATTTGTTATAATTTGGAGACAATTTGAGGTAATGAATTAAGAAATTGAGAAAATAAATGTATTTTATGTACTGTAAAGAGTTTATGATCTTCAGAGAATCTCTCTGTAAATGAGTTGCGCAACATGGCACAATACAAAATAATGTTGCACTAAAGACAAATACTGATGAAAAATGATTTAAAAAGCTTAGTTTTTTCAGCTTCAATTTGTTGTCATTGTTCAAAGTGAGTTTTTTTCATTTACACACTCAACAATGTGCAGTTGAAGTCTTTTGTTTATGAATGTCACACTTGCATAACCATTATTCATTGTGAGACTGTCATGGGCTAGATGGTATTTAAAGCTAATTTGCATATTCATAAATATATCATGCATGGAAACCAAGCTGTCTCTGCATTTCTTTTTGTTGAAGATGAAAAAAAGGAAGTAAGGATTCACAGAAGAAGTTGCAGTCAAAAATCTGGAAAAAGTGCTTTGAGAGGGTCAGTGATGTTGATAATGAAATGGCACAAAGAATACCTATTCCAAGCTATAGAAAATGCCTGGAAAACAGAATCTTATCCAGTCAAATTGTATTACTGAAGCACTACTTCACCGCTCATTCATATTCATCAAATGCGCATTGTACATCTGAATAATAGCACTGATTTGTACATGCAAAGAATGCTCGTCTATTGAGGTAAAGAAATGCATGAAATTATGTTTTTCCACACTTGAGTAACTATCAGACAGACAATTTGTATTATAGACAGTAGACTTAAAGTAGACTTAAGTAGAGGAAATAATAGGCTATAGGACTGGGACACGACACAGGTTGAATTAAAACCTTCATCTCCCATATGACCACAAACAACTTGCTAACTGCTGCAGCACAACTTCGATAGCACCAATGATTTTGGGAGAATGGATCACTGTATAGCAGCACAACTTCTATTAAACAAACAAAGAAAACCTACCAACCACTCAGACAATAACATTCGAGGACCACAACTAATTGTTGTATAAATTAAAATATATTCAGTAACCATTCAGTGAATGATTCAAATGGTAAAAGTATTTTCAACAAACAGGTTCACTGACAAACCTCAAACTATCATTTAGACTGGTCAGGATTCTCCACAGAGTGCCAGAAAAACACAAAGCAATGCTTTTCACTGGAATCAGCTACTCTGACTGATGTCATTCGCTCACTTTGCAATATATCCACTGGCACCGCAGCCTTGGTGTGCTAGCACAGGCGGTGAGGTAATGGGATTACGATGCGAAGCAGAGAATCTGCTGGACATCCTGCCGAGTACAGGGCTTTGGGAACACGACAGGGGCTGGGCTGTAACTCATCCCTATGGCCTCATTTGTCAAAGTCCGTGTCTGCACCGAGGCAGAAAATGAGTCGTGTCAATGGCGGCAAAATTAGGAAGTAAAACAAGGCCCTATGAAGTCAGCGGCTGGTACACCTGTCAAACGGATACTGAATTCCAACGGCCAGGGCTGATTGGGACAGGCAAGTTTCCACTTTCGTATATGACATATGAAAACTTCAAAGCACTCCTGTGATAATTCAAAGAGACATTTGAGACAGAGGACTCCAGAGTAGGAAAGTGAATCACGAGGCGGAGACTCAGAATTTTGTCATATTAAAACCGTCGTAGTAAAAGCCTATACTTTAATTGGATTGGGCAGGCCATTATCAGCTCCGCAACAACAAATCCAATGTGACAATTCTCCCATGGGCCTCCACCAGTGCCTCATGTTTTCAACTAGAGCGTAGGACTCAGCTAGAACATTCCACCAATTATAAATTACCTCAAATGGTCTCAGGGTTGATGTAGTTATGCTGCAGAATAACATTTTGTGGCCGGAGGGACACATTGGTATATTAGCAAATGTTGCGTATTCAAACCTGATGCGAATGAGATGTGATTTCCTGCATCGCTGCTTTTCTCCTTGCATTTCTTTGAATCTCCACTTCAAGATTCAGTACCTGTGAAGGTGACATTGAAAATCAAATGAGCAAGAGCTGTTATCTCCAAATTATGAAGTCAAATAACACTGAATTAATTGCTACAATATTCCCAGCTCAGACTGGCAGTGTCTACTCTTTCTAAGTAAGCTCCTAATTAGCCCACAGTGTGCGTGTGATATCTTGCATAATTACAGAGGGACATGTCATGTCACTTCACGTAGAAGTATCACGCATAGACGAGATCAGTGATCTTTGCTCTAGACAGCATCTTTAATGGAATGCTTATTATTTAGAGGTGTCTCTTCCAGCAAGACTATTAAGATAGCCGCCAAGAGGCCATTTTTAAAGCAAAGAGAAAACATTTCATCACAAATGGCATTTCAACAGTTGTTGTAATTTAAAGAGCTGAGGAGCAGATACATGCACTGAGAATTCACAATGCGCTCTCAATACACCTAGAGTAGAAAGTGAGAAACATACTTTGAAATATTTGAAATATCCTCTAATGAGCTGAAATGACAAAAAAGTAAATCTCTGAGGACAGGAGCTGTCGAACCTACCAAATTTCCTGACAATATAACAGGACTTTGTCAAATATTTTATGACATTCACATGGCAGCTGTGACCTTAGAATCAACATGAGCAGGTTTCACTGCTTTTGAAAATTACACAATTTGCTTCATATTATTATTGCTTAAAAATAACATCATTATAAAATTTTACAAAAGTTCAGAAAGTTAAATGTGGTTTTGCGTGCTTGCTGGAAACGTAATGAGACTGCTGAACTTTATTCTCATTAAAATATCTCTGAAAGAAAATCGGAGAGTAAAAAATGTCAAATAAGTGAAGTGAAATAACAATGACATGAATATGAACAGCTCATCTTGATTTACATCAGGTCATTTAAAAAGCTCATGCTGTGTGAACTCTTTTTAACAAGGTTTGAAAGATGTTTTTGTGTCCCTAGGCATTTAGCAGGTCAAGGAAATGGAGTCATTCAGTGAGGCTTGTCTCATTTTGACAACACACCTACAATCAAGCTAATGTCTGTGAAGAAAAAGCTAGAATGAAATAAAGCAAATATTGTACTTTTTGTGTACTTTTGAGTTGCATGTAACATTTATCACCTAAATGTGTGCTTGTTTAGTGACCCGTGTTGTTGTAGTGTGTGTGACACCGATGCTGTGCCTCTCTCATGCTAACAAGTCCCAAATTCACATTACAGTCTTCATTGAGAACTCAGTCACCTATGAAAACAATGTGTCAGCTTCCTGATTGCCTCAATATCGATGACCTTGAGCTAAAAGAGCATGGAGCACACCTAATGATGAGGAAGAAACTCACACAGCTTGGCATAATTGCTGATCCATTAGGTCACCGACAGAGGAGAAATACATCTAACAGACAATAAGTTTGCAAAATGTCTAAAAAGAGAAGGCGGCAAATAATTTAATGAAGAGCTGAACTATTTGAAACAACAAAAAGTTTTGACATTTTTGCATGCTTTTATTTTTGTATTTGTAATTTATAATACAAGTCACACTTTTGCAATATTTTGCTTGATTAAAAAAGTAAATATTCTGATATCATGTAATATTTATCTTGCTTTTCTTTTCTTTTCTTTTCAGTCTTCACTGACACTGTTGTCTCATTGGTAAACCAGTAAAATAAAATAAGTTTTAATAAGTTGTAATAAGAATCAATCCCTTGTACCTGTAGTCTGTAACTTGAAGAAAGCAAAAATCTGTAGGAGACATGAAAACATAAAATGTTTTATTTTTTTTTTATTAAATTAAATTAGTCTTTTCAATATATGATGAAAAATGTAAGCCTGGGATATGCATTTAGTATCTTAATCATTCAGAAGACAAAGTAATTACTGCCAAACTTTTTACATCAACAACTGCATAACTTTTGCAGTCAAATTTTACTTTGTCATTTAACCTTAAATTAGATCAGAGCAGACATGGTGTAATATCCTTGAGGCAATTTAGTGATGTCCCTTTCCGTGACACGAATACAGAGTAAACAATTTCCTCCATTTTCATGAGGTTTTTAAACATGGGGCAGTGAGTCAAAACAAATTTTCAGATAAACTCTTTTTTGAGTCTTTACTTTGTCCACTTGTTTCCTCTCCAGTTTATTTGAAGGGTGCTGAGGCAATCGAAGGAACAGTAATTATTTTCTTCATTTCTAGATGGCGATAATTAATCTTGTGTTAGAAAGATTTCATCATCACCTGGGGAGTGAGTAAAAAAAAATCAGTAATGCTCAAAATTATGTATTTGTAGACATCTCATTTTCCCTAAACACCATCTGCATAAACAAAAGGCTTCATACATACATAAACAGTATGTAAAGTATTCCTAACAGTGGTGTGTCAGGCTGGTTGTGGTATAAAACTTTTAATGTAGTGGGGGGAAAAAAATCATCCAAAGCCTTGGGACTCATCAAGGTTGCATCATTTAATTTATTTGAAACGTTGAACAAATGCTAACTCTTTTCCAACCATGTAAATTCAGGAGCTAAATGACTTTTCATTTATTTAAAAGAGGTTAGCTAATAGCATTAAGGGCTGTTGGGTAATTTGCCAAACTTTGGCCGACAGAGTGAGATCTATGTCTACAAGGCATGTTGGACGACTAGCATCAATGAGAAACTTTTTAGATACGCTTCTTTTTCACTTCTGTCCACGATTCTTGAGGCCCATTATGAAGGGGAAACTCTTTCAGATACTTAGTGCTATTGAGTTGCAGGAAATGGCTTTTGGAATGCTTTGATTTTAATAAGATGCCCCACTTGTCAGTTGCAAATGATGAGATTTGCATTTCCTTATGAACAGTCTGCGGACCATTAATTGGTGTTGGACGTGATGCTATAAAATGCCGACAGTTATTCTGTCCCGGGGAAAAGCTGTTGAAGCAATCATGCCGGAGACAGGGAGCTATGTCACCGGCTAATGCAAATTAAGCCTGTTTCTCATTCAAATATATGTCTTTCAAGGTTTCTCGATTTAAGTAAAGTATTAGGAAAAGCAAACCCTTTTTTTAAGTGAAGACAGAGCGCCTAGTTTAAATCTTCACATAGCCTTCCATACTCACACAGCAAAAAATTCATTGTGCAAAACCGGAGTCATTACACTTCAAACACACAAAATGCTTTTGTTCGTTCACCAAATGTAAATGCCAGATCAAATCCCAGGACTGTGGGTGTACCTGTAATGGCGAAGGATATGGAAGTAAACCCTGCACTAAAATCCATCTTAATTCCACTGTATAAGCGAAGCACCAAGCTTCCTCCACACAAATTCTTCCTTCTGTTCTGTTAATCTCTTAATGCGCACTAAGCGTCTCACAAGCAAAGTCCTCAGTCCCCTCATTCAACCTAAATGAGTAATAAACTTCAGAATGGAGTTTTTATGTAGTGCTGATAAATGTACCCAAAATCACCGGTAGAGCAGAAATCAGCCAAGATCAGCCTGTATCAAAATACTGTAACATCTCATCAAGCACAGCATGATATTGCTCAGCGCACAACCGTCTCCAACAAAGAGGATTTACTGGAACTAAAAAAACAATTAGCTTGTGAATTGACTGCTTTATTAAACAGATGAAAAACTTTGATAGAATCTCTCCAAGCAGTCTGAATTTCGACTAATTCCCACCGCCTTGAACAACAAAGTTTTGTAAAGAAAGTAATGTTTCAATGCTGGTTTTGGCTTTTTTTTTTTTTTTTTTGTGGGTTCAGGATGAAACATATGCTAATGAGAAAAAGACAATCCAGCAGTGTTGGGCAAGATAAAATATGTAGCTAGTTCAGCTAACAAACTAATCTACAAATAAGCTAAATTAAACCCACCATTTAGAGCAGCGGTTCTCAACAGGAAGCCAGGGCCCCAGAAAACTTCTAAGATGCCTCAGAATGACTTGAAATTATTTAAAATAAAGACAAAAGAAGCATTAATTGGAAAATTGAGTGTTTACTGTCGTCTTCCTGCATTATCGACACACTATTTTCCTGTTTAATATAGCAAAGCTGCTTTGACACAATCTGTATTGTATAAAGCACAAAACTGCAACAGCAACACCGGTTTTTACTCCTTTTTTTAAGAATGATAAAAGTGTAATTTAGACATTTTATTGACTCTTCTATTATAAATTTTTTTTCTTATGATATATTTTTCTAGTTATGCCAAACTCTAAAATGTTTTATCAAATAAAAATTGTGAGTAAAAAATTATTTAATCTTAATCCTTATCCAGCAAAATCATGTTATGTTGTGCTCCTTGGAGTCAAAAAAGGTTGATAACCACTGGTTTTAAAGAAGCTTTCAGCATTTAATTTAATTCATACATTTTATAAATATAAAATTAGTTTTGGATTTTAAACAGTCGATGGGAAATTCTGAATGCATGACTTAATTATTTTTCAGAAAGAATAAAATTACCATTGTACTTAATCGATTGCAAGAAAATATAAATTATTTAAAAACTACCCAAGCTACCACTTCACTACTGAGAAATGTAGTTCAATCATGACAACTCTCTGAAGATTTTAGCATGGTGGTGGATATGACAGTGCTAATGTATTTGGTCTTGGCGGAATAGATCTGCTACGCAGCTGCTGAGTTGCTACTGCTGTTGGTTATTGCTGCTGCACGCAAGCACAGGAACTTGCTACTGCCAATGCATATGGCGATACGGTGCTGTGAGTATTTAAGACATACTGCTGCTGCACAAACAGCATATAAAATAACCATTAGAAGATCTATACAGGTGGAGCTGGGGAAGGTGGAGGGTTTCAGAGAAACTCTGAAAGTGCGCTGCAGGAATCTCAAGTGAATGCTAGCCAGCCATATAAATGCAAGGCAGTAAGCTCATTGGCTGCATATGCAGCATGAACCCATCAGCTTGTGCCAAGTCGTTTTACAACCCGTCAGCCTGCGCCATCTAGAGTTTCATGACTGAACTATATATTTCAATGAATGACTTTACTATTAAAAGGCTACAAATCAGACATAGTTCTGATTCTAAGCAGCCAATAGAAAATAGCAAACACACAACTTGATTCTGATATACTGTCAGAGAAAATGGAATGTTGAAGTGTTTATCAACGCTCCCCAGCTACATAATCACTAAACAGCTTTGCTTCTAAAAAGCTATGCGATTTAATAGCAATACTACAATCACGCTACTGAGAAATGTAGTGAAGCTAATAGTTTCAATGCTTTCAGTTCATTTGGACGAATAAACATTCAACACCACATTTGCCACTATGATGAGTTCAAATTAAAACATCAGTATGTCAAAGCACCACAATATCTGAGTAATATGATAGAGGCAATTGGTTATGTGTCTCTTTTTTTATGCTGCTATGCTAGAACAGCATGAATATAGACAGGATGATCTTTTATTCATAATTTTCATTAAACATTGTTGCTCAGTGTGCTCACTTACACGGCTAGGTTATCTTGCTCGCAATCGATACAGCTGTACTTTCTATGCCTGAAATGTTGAGCAACAGCAAAGGTTTAGTTGGTCAGATTCGTTCAATAATTCAGAATACATTAAGTCTTTTTGAGTATGTTCTTTTCAGGATATTATGTTTGAGGAACTCTGCGTTATTGTTTAAACAAATATTTGGCATCTAGAGACCTACATTAACATTATTTTACATATTTAATAGACTGTTTGAGAGAGTCCAGGAAGCTCCTCATGCAAGAGGTCACAGAGAGCTGAAGCTTTATTCATTTATATGCAGCCACTTAAATATTCATTTCAATCAAGCAGCGTATAAATGAGATTGGCAGAGGTGCTATCCTGAGGTGAACCATGTAGGTCTGATTGCAGATTGCATTTTACAAAGAAAGGGAGAGCAAGTGAGATAGAAAGAGAAGTGGGAGAGTTAGAAGAGGTAACAGAAGTGCTAGAAATGTAGAGATGTTATTCTTGAAAGACAAATCGTAGCACAGGCATTGTGCCTGTTCAAGTAGATTATGTCAATACAGTTTTTTGATTTTGATTTTTTATTTTTTTGTGGCCTTTTCAGATGGCAAACAGGCCTCCGTTTGCAAAGGATTGGAATGTCCTGTATTTTTTGGATCCTCTTCAGCTCTGAAACTAGAACATGTGAAACCTCACAGCTGTGGGAGAGGGAATTTTCTGTGATCTACATATTCATGACATTTTTAACATCCCTCATTTCATTCCAGGGTGGATGGAAATGGGAGTTCTAGTCATGCTTTCTGTGTTGAGCACTCTTAACTTTGTGTGGTAAAAAAAAAAGAAAAGAAAATCTCTTCTATCTTGCAGGTACAGTTTGTACTTCAGAAGTCTTTATACTTTCTCTCAGCAGCTTTCATTCTCGCTTATTCTTGGCTCCTTTACCACAGAACACAAGCCTTGCTTCACAGTTACAATTAGACCTGTGAATGAGATGTTAGAATTTGAAATGTCTTGATCATAAAAAAAAAAATACATAATATAACATTAAACATTACAATATATTCTCAATTTAGAGGAGACTGGAGCTAAGGCTAATTTTATAAATGTCCGGTTGGGCATGTTGTCACATCTTTTTGGGTGTTTTAAATGTTTAAAAACTTAACACTTTATTCATTTCAATATGTTGATATTTTTGGATGTTAGCATTTAAATTAAATGACTACCCAACAGTGACAAATACGACCTAGAATTTATTTTATGCATGTAAAACTAACCTCTGCAAGTAAAAAATGTGCTCTCTGAGTGTATCGGTTTCAAATGAACATTCTGACACGCCACCAAGTGATACCAAAGTCAACTGTTCTCTTTAAAACGCAGCACAATACAACCCACAGGCCTTTGGGACAATCAGCAACCCCAGTCTTGACCAGTTTTCTCACCTTAGCAAAGATACAGGTCAAACGGTTCAAGATTTTTTTCCCCCCTCAACCTTATTGGAATGGAGGAAAGAGAGGAAAAATGAGTGCTGGAGGGCTAAAAATAAAAAGTTCTTTCCCAGACCCTGTCAGACCTTGTATAATTGTGATGAGCTGCAGGTGAGAGTGGTCTGCAGGGGGAAAAACCTTTCCCCTTCTTGTCACGACTACCTTGGTTTCGTGCTCTCCATGCCTTCAGGACCTGCTCCATCATTAACGCTTGTGATGAGAAGAACACTGGTTATCTTTGACTAGTCAGCTGTTTTGTAAACACTTGGGGATGGACCCAATACAGGGTCACATTCAAAACAACTGCTTGCAAAAATGTTCACTTAATATAACATCTGTTATTAAAATGAAAAACAGAACATGCATTTTTAATATCACCACTCCATGTCAAAAATGTGTAGCGGTGCATGATTTAATGGGATGTCATGCTTTCCACTTCAGCATAAAAAGATTATAGCTAGTGTAGCATTTCAAATCTCAACCCAACCAAATTCTCAGAAATTATATTTTCTAAAAGATCAGTGTTGTAAGATTGTGATGATTTATGATTATTGACATGTGCTTCTAATAATCATGATAATCCATGATTGAAATGTCAAATTATTTATTGACTGTTTTTGAATGAAAGCATACATCATATATGGTGTTTTGTTTTTGGTCTTGAATGAATTGGTTGAATTAATGATTTAATGACTCATTCAAGAGGACTCACTGGTGCTTCTGCAAACAGAAGGCTGCGTCCTAGCAAAGCTGCATATCTCAGCTGCCATGTCATCAAAATCTGTTAAAGGACATCTCAGTTTGAAGGATACTTGGAAGGCAGTCTTCATTTTGTGTCCTTCCTTCAGTCTGTTTTGAACAGTGGTGTATAAAGTACCTGAAAGCCATACTCAAGTAAACATACAGATACCTTAGCAGAAAATGACTTTGGTAGAAGTTGAAGTCACCGTTTAGAATATTACTTGAGTAAAAGTCTTAAAGTATGTGATATTTATTGTACTTAAATACGAAAAGTATTTTTTAAATCTTAAACATACTAAAGTATTGAAAGTAAAAGTACAAGTAAATGCAAAATGTAAAAGAAGCAAATTAAATATATATATATATATGTTCATACACAGCTTGAGTAGCAAGATTGTGTTCAGTTTTCTTTCTTTCTTCCATTTTGTATTTTTGGGTATGAATAAGAAGCACTTCATCCGGTACTTAGCGTCTTTTATTCCAACATAAGAAAACATTTCCGGAATCTGCATCTGAAATAGCATTTAGATGTATTTACACAGTTTAATGTATCTCAGAGGGGACATGGACACATTTAAACTGCAGTTACAGATGCATAAATAGGCCTAATGTTTTGTTTTTAACATAAAACGTTGAATACTGATATTTGAAATATTTAGACATGAAAAGAAATAGTCGAAATGTGAAATGAAAAAAGCAAGTGACAGTTAATGAGCGAGTCATTTAGATTCAACTGATTCATTCAAACGGCTGATTCATTCAGAAACAAAGCATTTAACTGTGTTAATGAGTGAATCACTGAATCATTTATTCAACCGATTCGTTCAAAAAGCTGATTCATTCAATGAGTAAACACCGTCCATTGCTCAGAGACGCAAAACAGTGCTGTGATCTTTATTTGGAACTATTTTCATTGGCAAAATTGAGCAAAAACAAGCAATATTATGTCTAAAATGTAAGTCACTTATTGCTTTACTGAATAAAATGATTATTAAATGTGTTATGCTTATATCGGCAGAAAAACAGTACTCTTTGTGTGATATAGTTTAAGTTAACTATATTAAGTTCTATAAATATAAAAAGCATACAGAAGCATTTTAGCCATCTACAGTTTAGAATGCCTGGAATGTTGATTTTAATAGACTAATAAATCAACCTGCGTGCACTGTCTGTGTGTGATTTGGTGATATAGCCTACTCGATAATGTCAGATTGCACATCATTACAACCATACCTGCCATTTTCCCCGGACGCGTCTTGACCAGGATTTCTACATTGCTTTGAGTGCAATCTTTGCACTCATTTCAATTCACAAAAAAAGGTTGAAAAGAATGAGCAGCGAGCTTAAATGATGCAAAAAAAAAAAAAAGATTTTTGAGGTGAAGGCATTGTGTTTTATTTTGTTTAGATGTAAATGAATCACCTAATGCTAAACTGTGCATAATGTAAACCACTGGGAAAATAGAAAATCACTCCATCGCATTATAGAGTTTAATGCTGGGTACAACTTTACTCTAGCCTTTAAGCCTCAGAAGAACTAGTCTAGGAAGAATGTGTCCTCACTAGGATGCAGCCTTCCATTTGAGAAGCACATTCATCCAATTTTGGGCACCCTTTCCAATTTTGTTCAAAATATCAAAATATCATAGATGAACAAAAGTCTTATGGAATTGGGATGGCATGGGGGAGACTAAATGATAATAGAATTTTCACGTTGGACTAACCTATGTATCAGTGTTTTGAACAAATCGATTGAGTTAATGATTTATTCAATCAATTGGTCCCTTTATGATGTAATGTGCAGAAAGAATCACTATAAAAACTCAGACCACTAATTTACAGACTAAATCAAATCAAATTATACATACATATATACAATATGTACATTATAACACTGTTTTGACGAATATGCTTACATGATGTTCACTGCCTAGAAAAAAGTTGTTTTATTTTTATATTTGTTGTCACCATATGGCGGCTATCATTTACATATAACATGATTTTGGCCCCATTCTGAAAAGAAGAACTGGAAAAAAGGACTGCAAATACTACAGTGCAACAGTGTCATATGCATCCCTATCTACCAACGCAAGGCATCAAAAAATTTGGAGTGCATGCATGTAGAGCCATCTGTATATGCCTGTGGAAGTGCTTAAAGTCGTAATGTGCATTTACATCTTAGATCCTGGGAAACGTCATCTCTATAGCGCTCACTAGAGACTGCCCTTTTAATTATGCATGTGTCCACTGCCAACATTTGTTTACACTTCTTTGTAAACAGCAGGTTGACTGAATTTATGAAAATGTGAAACAGAAAAATTGCACACTGCACAGGCTATTCAGTGCTGAGTAGATGCCAGACTCCTGTGATTGGCTCCAATCTTAATCAAATGCAGCACTGAAAACCCACAGTAATTTCCAAACTGTCCAGTAAAATCAAATTCAAAAAGACATAGAAAGACCAGAGAGACCACATCTAGAGATGGCTTCTCTGCCTTATATTTATTGAAACTTCCCAATTACAGAAAATGTCCTTTTTGCTCATTATGAAGATCTTCTGGACAAAAAAATTGGACCACTGTGTGTCCAAATGCTCTGTTGAAAACATCTGAGAATTCTTGACATTTCAAATGGATTACAATATCAAACATCACAAGATGGGCCCAATTGGTTTAATACCATTATACCAGTGGAAAAAGCTTTGGGTGGTGTCAATTCAATTACAAATGGAATGGCTATATCTCCATAGACTGCATTATTCAACCATTCCCTCGGAATATACATTCTTTCCGAGCCAGGATAATGAATGGTAAAATAAACACTTTACCGAAGCATATATTTTCATATTGCCTGTCTGCAAAAAACAGTCTGTTTCCAATGCATTGAGATTACAAAACACTGTAATTTCATGCCATTCCAAATAAAAAAGCACTTTAAATGGTGATTATATAGCAGTGTTTTGTATATTCTCAAGGATTACTTGCAAGATAGAACACCTACATGTTCTACCTTGTAGGAGAAGAGACAGTGTAGGGTGTAAAACAGTTTACACATGCAAGCTTTCGTTTTATTTAATCAAATTGCTAAATCACTTTCATTGTGATCATAGACTCAAATCCAGTGGAGCTTCATTTGCCCATAGTTCTTGCAAATAGCTCTAGACTATTGGGCCATACTGAGGGAACAGATGCTATATGTTTGTCACGGATCATGAGGCTGGATTTAGTTCTGCTATTGAGCAGTTTTATTGTCATTCAGTAAAGCTACAGAAAATACAATCATTCTTCACACAGGTCACACTGCTGACTTCAGACTGCCTAGAAGTTATTGCAAAATGCTTCTTTTGACATATAGAGCAAAACCGCCAATTCATATATGCCAAAGGCCATATACAATTCAAAATTTTCCATAGTTGTTCCTAACTAAACATATAAATATGGTTTAGTAGACAATTATTTTAATTATTTATAGAGAATTCTCAACTATTTTTTTTATGTATGTCAAAGCAGAAAGCTATTTGCAGCTAGATAGTGTATTTACATCATCTTCCAGTTGGAGAAAATGCTAAGAAAACACTACTACACCATATATCACTTCTACAACTGGTAGCGTAGCTTTTTCCTCTCAATGGAAGACAGGAAAGAGAAGCCATATTTAATTACCATCACAGGGCACAACACCATCTGTGCTCAGACAATGATTGACTCTTAGCCTCCAGTCTCTTCCATCAAACATTCAAACACACTCCAATAGTACCAACCTTTCAGACCCCAGTGCGCCCATGTCGCCCGAACCAGCATTCAGACAAAGCCGGCCATTATTAATGACACCGGTTGTCAACTATTATGGAGACGGGGGAGAAAGTTTAAGGGAGAGAAACAGGAGTTCACTCACAATCGCCTCAAAACATTGACTAAATTCCCACCTCATATGATTTTGCCTGTCCTGCATTCTGATTGGAGCGGTGTTAAAAGTCATTTCCATTTAGATGGCTCAGGTTATGGTGCATTTGAGAAACAGGATGTGGAAAGCCAGGATGAATGTGCCTGACGTGTATGTGCTGGCGTGGGCCAACGCAGTCTGGTTATTCACGGGCAGCGGGTTAATGCATAGCTAGAAAGAGCATAACCACACGTCATGACTTGGAGAGAAAATACACGATATCTGTTGAATAAGATGGACCTGTTTCACTCCCGACAGATTAACTGCTCTTGTCAAAGGTTTGGCCGTCTTGTTGGGCTTTCCTCAGAGCCCTATCGCATTCGCAGCTTCAAATGTCACAGTACTGATGTTTTGGTCTTTTGCTTTAAGGGATGAATGAAGTCTTTTGGGTGCTTGGTGTAAACCACGAATGGCGGGTCTATATGTCACTGGCTATTTCATGGCATGTCTTTGAGAAGCTTGTTTACTATGTGTGAACATCTAGTATCATGTCGTGTCAGAGGATGAATAGCTTGGGTTGGAAATAAATGAGAGCGTCTAACAAATATCCTGAATCGATTAAAAGGTTAGTAAATGGAAGTGATGCGTGAGCATGATGTATGAAATATGACTTGTAGTATCACCTAGCAATATCCCAAGACATCTTAACAGCTCTATTTTCCTCATATGCTGACCCCAGACTTTTGAATGGTATTGTACACAAATATGCACATTTTAGATGCCGTCAATGCATCCATATTGCATTTTTCTTTTAATTAAAAATAAACAAATCAAATAATATGAATACTAACAACATCAAGCTGGCTAATAAAACTTCACTGCACAGGTCAAGGACAGGCAGTAAAAGTGCTTGGCCTTTAATCTCTACAGTGCCACTCAAGAGACACTCACCACCTTCAATATACAAGCCACTGCTATTTGTAGAGCAATACTTGGGGTCACACCAGATTCTCGTTTAACCTTGGTATTAGAGTAGCATGGCTTAAACCACTCTTAATCCTGTCTCCCAGTGTGTGTTTACATAAAGATGAAGGCATCTCCTCAGCTGGCTTAGTGTGGCTTTCAGGAGGTGGTCCAAACCTTGTCCTTCTGCCCTCTAATCTTCCCTCAGGTAAATGCAACTCTCCTAAGCCATGTAAAGCAGCCTGTTATCTGCACAGTGGTTTTAAATTTCTGCCCACATGCTAATACAGGTTTAAGAACATCCTCTTCTTTGTTTTAATGACACAAATGGTATTGACATTCCATTGCTGTTCTGTGCCTCAGAGTGGGGATTGCGTTGCTATTGCACTTGACTTTGATGAGTTCAGACACAACGCTGTTAAAAAGACAGAGACAAAAAAGTGGAGTGTGGGCATTTAAGTGATGTGCTTATCAGTAGTTGGATTGCTTGTTTTGATTATCTGAAATGGCTGAAACTGCACTGAAATTAAGAGAAAGTTCCAGCAAAGAAAAAGTTAGTTTAAACTTCTCCTGTGACTCATTAAGGTTAATGAATTTTCAAAACACAACTATTTCTAAAAGATCATAAATTATTATCTCAAAGAATGATAAATTGTTCTTTAACTGTTGCTTTACTGTCTCTAATTTTTATCCACTTTTCAGCATTTTTAATACGGTCTCTTTAGGATGAATCACTTTTGTAATAAAGGCCCATTCACACCAAGAACAATAATTGCTAAGATAACTTTAACAATAATGGCGTTAGTTTTAATATTACAGTGTTATTAAAGTGTTATGAAAGTGATGCCAATGATACTGTTTTTCTGTGTCTTAATAGTTGTGGTGCGGACTTCCCATTTCTATAAAATTAGAACGATTATCAACACTTTATAGTTATAGTTGTCATTACAGTTAACATTGTTTATGTTAATGGAAACCTTTATTTTCCTAATTTGTCAGTAACACTGAATGAAAGCAGAGGTGCATGATTTGGGGGGGGGAATATAACTGATTTTTCTGATAAAAAATTATGTTTTAAAATGCAATTTAAAAAAGCTTCACATTTTCTGTGCTAAAAATGTGCGATTATTCCCTTTGAAACAAACAGCGTATGTGTATTAAAATTGCAGATTTGATAATCACTCTAAGCCATATCGTAAATTCAGTTTTATTTTGATTAATCATGCAGCCCTAGATGAAAGCATCTGCTTAATGAAAATATTTAAAAAATCATTCTAGCATTAAAAGATCACTAATGACGTGATATAATCTATAAACATTTCCCTTTGATATTCCTCTAAAATGTTCATTTTTACCTACAAGAAAACAAATTCCTTGACAAATCAAAATGATCTGAAACCAGCAAGATGCTTTCTCAGGACTATTAGATTAAAGTCATATTAAAGTTTATCTAAACTAAAAGGTGCAAATTAGAAGAGTAAATGGTACAAATGCTGAGCGCATGCATACTAAGATTCTGAGTTTAAATTTTGCAACAGTGCTGCCCACAATTGATACTACAGTTATTCTCTCCTGGGGTGCTTTGCCCTGCTCAGTGAGTGCAAATGGCTGCATTAAGGCCATAATCAGGACAATAGAATGATTAAACACATAGATTTTAAAGAGCGAAATCTGGAGATGAGGCCCTTGGGAATACAAAGTGCATTTAACACATTAATCTGTAAAATGGCAAGAACAAGAGCAAGAAGAGAAACAGAGACTGACGTCATACACTAAGTGACCCTAGCAATAACACGCTGCTATATAGATGTAATTTTTTTGGATTCAGTGACAGGAAATATATGAGGGGTTAGATGCATTGAATTCAAGTGATATCACGAGGTAATTTTATGCAGCCTACTCACTGTAACATGTATATCCTATCAAGAATGATTTGGCTTGCGCTGGCATGCTCCGACTCGGAATGAGCTTTCAAACCACGTGAAATTATGTGAAAAACCTTTGGCTCTATTCTGGCATCCTCCACCGCACTCAAGTATATCTCAACCTGACAGGAAAGTGAAGCATGATGCTGCATGTAGGTGTGGAGCAAAAGGACCCTTTTTCGATCTCCTCCATGCCAGTCCTAGAATCCCTGTCGAGCATTTCCTGTAAAATCAATAACCCATGCTGTCCGTCACGAGCTTGATGGACGGCTGCTCAGAACAGAGGGCTGTTCTCCACAAGCACGGAAACTCTCTAACTGGGCTTAAGGCTATTTTTTAACACTCCATTTGTCCCTACAACATGTGTAAGGATACCGCAGTGTCATGAATAATTTATGCATTCTTAGCACCTAGTGACTGACATTGTGGGGGAGAATAGCATGGCCTTGAAGGAAATTCATTTCGTCTTTTTGTTTTCAAAGTTTACAGTCCTCTCGGTACTTTACAGGAATCTTATTCTTTGTGAATGTCAAAATGAACTTGAATCAGATTAAACACACCTACAGTACACTGCACACACCTACAGTCTTGACGGTCTGATTGGCTTGTGGATTAGAACAGGGGCATTCCAGTTTCATCATGTCATTTTTCTTTCTTTCAGGCTTTTGACTGCATTTCACAAACTTTCTAGTCCCCATTTGCAGCTTATTCTGGCCAAGAACCACCGAAGAGACCATCTGACTGAAATGTAATCTGACCAAACAAAGTTTTTTTTTTTTTTTGCCAATTAACAAGGCAATAGTTAGATGTTTAGCTTCAGCTGTTAGCCCCTGCTGATAAACGCAGGAGCATTTTTAATAAACTATTTCATAATTTTATACTGTACCATTATGTGTTAGCTTTCTCCAATGAAGGCCATTGAAATGTAGCTGTTCTGATGAGTAAAAAATAAAATAGCAAGCCACCATATAAAACACATTAATTTAGATTCATTTACAATTTTGTTAAATGTGGTCAATCCAGTCATAAGTAATATGATTTCTGAAGGATCAGCTGATAAGTGGTGCTGAAAATCTGTCTTTGAATAAATTACAATTTAACATAAATTAAAACAGAAAGCGATTATATAAAATGTGAATAATATTTCACAATGTTATTGTTTTACTGCATTTAAAAAATATATATAATGCAGCCTTGATGAGCATAAGAACTTCTTTCAAACGCATTTTAAAAAAAATCTTAATGACTTTTGAGTTTCATATATTTATCTTCATGACAAGGATGCATATATATCTAATATATTTTGACATACAGAGAGAGCAAGAGAGATCGATCGATTTCATAGCAAATTTCATAGCAGCCTGCCAATCAAATTAGAGCTTGCAAGTTTGTCATTTTTGTGCTCAATATACATCACTGTGGGTGGTGAGAAAAGGGTGTGAAGCACAAGAAAAACACCTATAATTCAAGTCGATAGGTATTTTCATGGGATTCATGAGAAAAGAATAAATAGGTGTTCAGTACATTTGGCTCAGCGTTCATCCTGTTGTGTCTCTTTGTTCTCCAGTGCACCACGCTCACTCTTTCACGCTTGAGTTCAGGAAAATCCTATGGATTCACTGCAAGAGCGTTCAATTCACACACCTGGCACTCAATTCAAAGAGTTTTCTTGAGTGCTCAAAGGAACAAGGAAATGAAAGCAGCCCAACGTCTGACATAAACATT
The DNA here is from genome assembly GCF_012432095.1 of Onychostoma macrolepis. Lineage (NCBI taxonomy): Eukaryota > Metazoa > Chordata > Actinopteri > Cypriniformes > Cyprinidae > Onychostoma > Onychostoma macrolepis. The sequence continues at coordinate 11,763,294 of NC_081163.1, forward strand.
CTCTACAATAGAAGAGTGCCAATGAGAATAGTCATTCTGAGCAGGACAGACCAGGCTAAATATAAACACATGTAATATTCAGACATGACACACGCTCTCTTGTACACATTCCATTACAATTTAATTAGCGTAGCTCTACTCATAACATGTTTAATGGTACCTGAAGACGGAGTTATATAGGACAACATGAGCATAACACAAAATAATTTCTCTTTGAAGAAAAGGAATATAAAATCTGCATGAAAGTACCAAAATATATCCCAATTACCACCAGTTTGAGTAGAAAAGGGTTTGTAGTGCTTTTGACACGTGAATTCTTGTCAGCCTTAAAAAGAAAAAAAACAACACCTGTAATGAGTAAGGATGCTGCAGTTCAGAATGCCGTGTCTGCCACCAGGTGGCCAGACTTCTCTCTGCATATGACACCTTTTCAATTCATTTACTATTCAACCTGCCTCTGAATGCAGTTCTACTCCTCCATTAACTCACAGCCGCGAGCAATGCAGGCGAAAAAAAAAAAGCAAAGGAAAAACAAAGGATGGAGTCCGAGCAGGCACATAGCTCAAAGCAGGGGAATATACACTGAAACATGAACTGTTGCTTTTTACAGTAGATGCCCTAAGATTCTGATTTATGCATATACAGTATTTTATTAGATATTGTTATACAGTGTTTTGTTATATTATACTACCGCTGATACTGTACATTCATGTTTAGAGTCCGTAAGATTTTTTAAAGAATTTAATAAATAATACATTTTAATGGCTGCTGAAAATTAAGCTTTGTCATCACAGAATTAAATGACATTTTAAAGCATATTAAAATAGTAAAGTTATTTAAATTGTAATAATATTGGTGGACATTAAAAAAAAAAAAAGTTTTTTGACCCAAAACTTTTGAACAGTTGTGTATACAGTTTAGTCATGTCAATAGAATAAAATAATCACAATAATCTAAATGACTTCTGACAACTGATTTAAATTATATATTAATATAATTTCTTTCACTTTTTTTTCAGAGCTGGAACGTTTCATATGGATGAACTTCCCACTGAAGAGTGTTCAGGGGTTTGCTAATGTCTTAAGGGAGGCTCATTTCCCACATATTAAAGTCCTTTTGCATTTTGTCCCTTGCTGGCTGGGGAAATGCTGACCTAGCACTCCTCTAGCAGGAGCAGATGTCAACACACTCCTTTCTCCTCTACTCACCATTGGTCCTTTTCTAATTAAGCTGTGCCCATTTAAGCATCCTTGTCATAAAGAAACGCTTGCATGAGCAAAACACACAAACCTCGTCACTTGTAGGAATGGGCCTATAAAGTGGTTTGATTAGTCATTTAAAGTGCCTGTAGTTTAATTAAAATCACCTAGCAATTAGCCGCAGTGGCATCACTTTTAAGTGTATCTCTGCCATCTTCAATGCATTAACTGGTCTTAATAATCATAATTGTGTCAGTAGTGCTGCAATCCATGTAAACATATGGCTAGCAGTGAGCATTGATCAGGACATCCGACATGCACCTCATTCAAGCAAACATAAAGCAAGACAACAACAGAGTTATGGATATTGTGCGATTAATAGGGCGTGCCCATTTAAATGAGGTACTCATTAAATTGACAGATTACTCCCTAACATGTCCCATGCCGAAAATAATGATCAGCTATCTGATCAGCATGAGCGTGGTCTGCAGACCATGCTTGATTGCTGATGAGTTGGCGTCTCCAAAGAGTTTCATCTGTCATAAAAGCATGAATTACTGGATTGCATGATGAGTGATTACCGTGCACAATGTGTCAGAGCAGAGAAAAAGAACAGACACTATACACGAAGAGAACAAAAACTTCTATCCACTTGTTATGACTCAATGGAGTTTTAAGAGAAAACACACTCATGCATACACACATAATCTTTCAACCCTGGCAGATGAACAATGAAGACTAGCTACTTGCCTGACTGGAGAGATAATGCAAAATCGCCTATTTGACATTATAAAATGCCATTTCTCTGGTACAGTGTGCGCTGCAAGACTATGGCTTATTGCTACTGCTGAAAATGTTTCACAGTTTTTCTTCCACTGCAAATATACTATTAGTAACCAGTAATCACCCTAGTTCCCTATTGTAAAACAAGATACCATTAAAACAAGATATATGTTTAAAAGAAAAGTTATTTATAAGACTCTTATATTATATTAATGCAAATATCATAAATATATTAAGTCTTAGAATGCTAGTTCTTATGTCTATTTTCTAATAGATATTTTATGCATTTCAAAACATATTAAAACATTTTTGCACAAAATATGTGAATTCAAGTGGCATCTGCAAACAAATCATTCTAGACCTTCACTTAACTGACATTATTAATGTTTGCAACCAGAAATTGTCCATATTTTATGACTTGCAACCAAATTTCTTGTGCAGTGTTTTGCTTGGAGCTGAAAATTGAAAATTGACTCACCCTCGGCCATCCAAGATGTAGATGACTTTGTTTCTTCATCAAAACAGTTTTGGAGATATTTTGGAGAAATATTATTATGAATTCATATTTTGGATAAAAGCAATGGTTAAGTTAATACGCCTTAATGATGGATTTGTTTATAACAAACATACAGCTAGAGAAAACATTAATTAATGGGCTGGAGTTTCTGACGGCACCCATTCACTGCGAACAATCCACTGGTAAGCAAGTGGTGGAATACTATTTCTACAAATCTGTTCTGATGAAGAAACAAACTCAAACTCATTTTTGAACTATTCCTCTGAAAAACTTGTATATATGTATACACATTATATACTAGCGTGCATATGCATCCACTGTGAAACGTAGACCAGAATCAAGCATGCATTACAATATCTTCAATAAATCTGAGTAAACGGTTTGTCATTAGAGTTTTGACCTCCGTTTAAACGATCAGTGTCCGAATATTAAAGTCACTTGCAGGCCTGGCTCGCTAATCACCAATACATGTCATGCATTTCATAGATTTCATGCTTTGAAAATCAGTGTGTTTCTAAACAATAGGCCTCCTCATTGTCTCACAGCAATTACCGAAATCCACAATGGCACATGCTCGTCTGCTTTTATGTGTGCTTTTCCTCTAGCGTGCTGTTCAGTTCTCCCTTTCAATCACATTCATCCCACACGGCCTCCAGCTTTCCAGATGAGCTCTATTCCCATTCCACCACTTAAACATAATCAAAGGCATTACGCAAATCCATGAAAGACTTCTAATTCACAGCAAGGCCATAATCACGGTCTACCCTCTTTATTTTGCATGACACTTTTTCTGAAAGCCTGCTCCATGTAATCAAGGGGGTTCTGATTTTGACACAGTTCTATTCTCTGTCCCCATTGAAGGACTCAGAGCTAAAAAGAATATTTTTGTTCACCTGACAGCTTTCTTTTTGCGTTCTTCGAGATCCCTGATACAGCTTTGTGCTTTCTGAATATGTGCTGTTGGATTAGACCTTAAATGCTAAAGTATACTTTTTGAGAATGGCTTACTGGCTCTCCTCTCTCTACAGTGGAAAGTATTTTTGGTGGGTTCACATTTTCCATGTTTTATCGCATGCATTCTCTATGGTTCAGTCGCTCTGTCTCCTGGCAGCGTAAAGGAGATCAATCAAAGCTTGTTGTGAGGGTGCTGAACTGCCTTTGGCTCATTTTGCTCATCCAAATGCATCCTATTACACATAATGTGTCCTCTACATTTTACTGCCGAACTCTCTGCCTCTTCTCTCATTACCTTCAACCCTAACAAACTAGCTCTCCTTCATCTCAGAAATAATTTTATCTACTAATGTCTGATATTGATGGATTGCAGAAAATATTGTGGGCAGCATCACTCTTGTATTTCCATACCCCACGTTCTTGAATATGTTGGTGTGAACTTTTCAATTATTTTAAATTATGTTCCAGGAAGATGAGAATTGTAGCCTATACCTCACCCATTTGTCTGTATGATACATGGGTTTTATAAAGCAATCAAATTGTCAGTGCTGTCACTAAATTTCACCAGTAGAGGGTGCAACAAATTAGAAACTGAGTTTTTTATAACTACAATAGGGCTGTATACATTTTATTTCATTCAATTTCCGTTTCACTTTTTAATGTCAGGAAAGCCTTGGCAATATCATAAAATGAAAATTACAATAAAGCAGTAATGGTTAGTAGCCTCAGGTGGTCGTAATAACCTTCTTCACATCTGCTGAGTTTTCCATATGCATAATGGACACTACAGGAATGAAGAGACATAACTTGATTAAACTATGGATAATTTTATCCGATTCCTGGTAGGCAATCACAACAGTAATGGCTTCACGCTGCATTTGTCCACTTCCCCAGTCCAAGGGATGTGGATAATATACAATAACAATAAATCTGTTCTTGGTAGAATTTTATTGTTATACTGTTAAATGTAAATTCATTATGAAAGTGTTTTAAAATCTGTGAGCTTTACAGCTTATATTAATAAATTCAATGAAAACACTTGTCTTTTTTTTTTTTTAGAAAAGCATAAAGAACTTTTTCTGGTAGAAAGAAAATAGTCTTCTCTGATAAAAGTTTATCAAATAATGTTTATGAAATATAGATGAAGTATATCCCTGTACAACACATCTCTGTATAAATGTAGGACAACCTAGTATTGCAATTTAAAATCCTTTTATCTAACTAATACTGTAAATTGAATATATCACCAAACATTTCTCAGGGTTTTTGTTAAATTGTGAATTTCCCTTGAACTACTTCCACAGATAAATGAAATTGAATAAATGAACAGTAATGTGCAAGCGATGTTCATTCTGTTCAGACTGTTAGGAACTCTTCCTTATATTCAATTGTAATACAAATGATATAATATTTTTCTAGTTATCGTGTGCATTACATTAGGTCAATATGTAAATATAAAATATATATAATATCAAAGTACCACAACCAGAAAATGTGTATTTCATATACAAAAATGCCTTCATTTACACATATGTTTTGAGGGTGCAGCTTGGGCATTTTATTATATAGGCTAGTCGTGTTTGAAAAACTTCCCTGTTCTGAAAAAATACATCACCTTCATTTGAATAAAGCAGTGAGCTTTGGGAACTCTCGCATTTTTAGCAGTTAGATTAAGAATTTGGGTTTTATTTACTATACGCAGCTCTATTAGTCATGATTTTAAGCTGTAATGTATACAGTAATATCTCTGTGCCTCAGCTGTTCTCTGAGTTTATGATAATTCGCTCTGCTAACAAGCACATGTTAATGCCTGACAGGTTAATGACTGTGTGTTTAGGTGATAAGTGTTTGTTTACAGTGTGACATCCACCAGCAATTCCTTAGCGTCTGTTCTCTAACAAACAGAAAATGACTTCTCTGGAAGTATCATTTCAGAAGATAACTGCATTGCAGATGTGTCAGGCTCTTCAGCTCAGCCGGGGGTGTGAAATTCAAAGTAATTGGGATCTGAAGAATTCGGATACCTCCTTCTGTCCCTGAGAGTTTATTCAAGGAGGTTGTCCATGATTCATAGCGTCTACGGACACAATAAAATGTCTATTTGTGAACTGCAAATCATTCAAATATCTGTGAAATTGAAAGCTATAAAAAGCAAGTGTATGTTAGGCTGGACGGTGAATGAATGAAAACAGAGTGTCTGTATTAGATTTCATCTGGACATGATCTCATTTTTATTTTATGAACAGGGAATAAACAATATACCATTGCCAGCAGAGGGCAATAGAGTAAAAATAAACATTGAACAAGGTAGGGATTGTTTTTTCAAAACTACCAGCAGACAATTATGAAGATGTCACCATGATTTAATATCATTTGAAATGGCCATGGTAAATAATCCAGTATTAAATATTTTATGAAGAATTCAAACCAACATTTTTACATATAGTGCCACTGTTCAACAAGAAAACATTTAGCTTCAACCACACAACTAAAAGGGATAGTTTTGGATCCCATTAACTTTCATTTATGGGATAAAATAGCTGTCCAAACACTGCAAAATATATTTTTTTGTGTGAACTATCGCTTTAACAGCAGGATTTATGTTTCAAAGCAACAGGTCCAAAGCAAAGAAAGAATGGAAAACACATTCTGTTTCTATCTCTCATCCTTTACGTAACTTAGTGAAAGCTTAATGTACCCTGTCAAACTATATTAAAATAATAGGACAGTCTGAGTACAGTTTGAACTCTGTCGAATAAACAGTACAAAAACTAATTCCATCGATACAATGAATCCATCATTGAAAAAGAGGCACAATTTTACATTATTCTTTAAAACATTACACTATTCTTACACCCTTCCAATAAAAATAATGCAACCAATGAATAAGCCATAACTCCATAATTCCTGTTTCAATTTTATTTTATTTATTTAACCTTTATTTAACCAGAAGAGACTCTCTGAGATTAAAAATCTCTTTTGCAGGAGTGTCCTGGCCAAAATGGGCAGCAATACAGTCAGTTTCATCACAAACTATTACAACACAAACAGACTAAAAACACTTAAAACGGTTACATATCATTGAGTCATCGTCCATTTGCCGAATAACTGATTATTGCCTATTGTTTATTGCCAAATTGCCTATCACAGCTATGTTGATGATACCCAGATTTACACTGTAAAAAATTGCTGTAGTTTCTACAGCAAAATTTTACCGAATATTACTGTTTAAACATTTTACAAGATGTAGCTGTAATTCGCAATGCATTATGGGTCAAATAAGGTTTTACAGTTGTTAACTTAACAGTATATTTCCATGTCAACTGTAATTCATTTACAAGAAGCAGGTGTTGTCACTGTCCTGGTTTTTACACTAACTTACTGTAGTGTGGCATTATGGGATTTTGTACACATCATTCAAATCTGAAATCCAGCCGACTGGAGTAGTGCCAGAATGATTGAAGATTAGAGGCTTTATTCATAATTCCTGGTAAGTTCACTTAATTTACTTAAGAAATATATCCTTTTATATTTATTTAAGTTAATGTATAAGCGATATCAGGTCACAACCGTCTGCTATCATGACATTTAGACAAGTGGCCTTGGTATGTGCAGTAAGCTGGAAATTGCTATCATAGCATAGTTAGGCTAAATGCTGCATTTTTTTCCCAGTTTGGCAGTTTAATTTTCTTATTGAGAGCATTTAAAGTAGTGTTTACCCAACTTTTAAGGTAATGCCCAGTGCAAACAATTGTCATAGTAACGTTAAAAATAACTGAGGAACAGCAAAATATGTGAAATTTCATTTGTTTATATGTGTTCAACTGCCCCATGTTGACGTGACATCTTACTATAATTAGAAACTAACGTTACCTAAATTGTGTCTATTGGCACTGTAGTTGTACTCGACATTAAAGCTTTTTTAATGTCAATTTTTTAGTGAAAGACATCTTTATATGCCTGATTGGACAAGTTAGCCTGATTAAAACTTGAGTGAAAAAAAAATAACTAGGGAAGCATCGAAACGCAAGACTGATTCTGATTTTATTACATTCAACATCAAAACAAATAAACTTAACGGTGCACATAAACTCACGGAAGAAACATGAGGTAAATGTTCAAACTGTTGAGTTTATTTATAACATATGTGACCCTGGACCACAAAACCAGTCTTACGTAGCTGGGGTATATTTGTAGAAATAGCCACTGTATGGGTCAAAATGATTTGATTTTTTTTTTTTTTATGCCAAAAATCATTAGGATATTAAGTAAAGATCATGTTCCATGAAGATATCTTGTAAATTTCTTACCGTAAATGTATCAAAACTTAATTTTTGATTAGTAATATGCATTGCTAATAACTTAATTTGGGCAACTTTAAAGGCGATTTTCTCAATATTTAGATTTTTTTGCACCCTCAGATTCCAGATTTTCAAATAGTTGTATCTCAGACAAATATTGTCCGATCCTAACAAACCATACAGCTTTCAGATGATGTATAAATCTCAATTTCGAAAAATTGACACTTAAGACTGGTTTTGTCGTCCAGGGTCACATATGATATTGTTAAGGATTTGTAAATACAGAGAAATTCCAATTTTAAATAATGACTCGTCCCTGGTCATTGTCGTCTGATCAATGACGTAATATCCGCATATCCTGTGTTTCCCTTGTAGAAACTATGGGCGAATTCCAAAAGGAAGTGAGCATCCCTATGCCCTACTCCCTTCGAAGGGCAGAGCTCTTTAAGTGAGTTCTTTGAAGGGTGTAGGGCATTAGCGTTTGGAACTCCCTTGGTGAAGGGAGTGACTGACCAAATGTTACCTTGACAACGCTGCGCGTCCACACAGCACCCAGCACTACATCCGTTGCTGAATGAATGAATGAATTTAATAAATGAAATTAATCAATAAATTAATATTTACTTAAAACGTACTTGTCTAATTGTGTCTCATTTTAAATTACATTTAATTTAATATTGTATTTAATTTAATTACATAATTACAATTACATTTCTTCAGTCTGCTTAGTGTTTACTACAATTTTTTTTTTTTTTTTAATTTGGACCGTTGGGACCGTTATAAATACCTTTGTTTTACCTGGAATTACCTCGGAAAGGAAAAACAAAATGGACCCAGTTCTGGGTATATTTTTGCTTGCGGCTCTGCATTTTCTGTCTGATGAGGATGAACGCAAACATCGGAGAAGGAGGCGTGTCCGCTATCAAAGGGCAATAGAGCTTGCCCAAGCTTTTGATCAGGTAATAGACGTATTTTTTTCCCTATCCCAACCTCTTCAAATGTGAGTGTCACAAAATTCAGTTTCAGGACTTAATCAATTGACACCTCATATCACATCTTCAAAGTCTTAGATTTACAGTGGTAGTGGAATTACATAAACATCAGACATAGGCTATATAGAATTAAAACTCTATTTTTGTAAATTAACTGATTATAATAAAAAATATTATTATTAGCCTATTAATTAATAATAATAGGCTAATAATAATAATTTTTATTATTATAATCTTATTTATACTCATCTTATTTAATCTTATTATACTCTTATTTCAGGGTGGGTCCCAACATCCTGCATCATATACAAGAATTAACAGGACTGTGCCTATTCTGAAGGCATACTTTGATGTTGAGAGGGACACCAAGCCAGATTTCCGTTTAAAAAGGGAAGCCTTGAATTATTTCCTCCAACTTATGCACAAGGAAAGACACCATGGTTGGGGAAGGACCACTGAATGCCTGATCTTTCTCTTTTGACTTGCCTACGGAACATCGTACAGAGTTGTTGCTTGCGCTTTCAGTGTGCCAATGACAACTGTACATAGGGCATGCCACTCCATCTGTAATGCCCTAATCAAACATCTTCCAGTTGTCATTAGGCGCCCAACAGAAGCTGAAGTGGAGTTGCTTGGTGAAGGTTTCAAGAGGTTGAGCAGGCATGCTGCTTTCAAGAGGGCAGCAGGAGCCATCGATGGCTGCCATATTAGAATACGCGCTCCAGGAAAAGGTTTAGGTCAGTGCTACTTTAATAGAAAACTTTACCCATCAATTAATCTCCAGGCAATTTGCGACCCCAGTACAAAGTTTTTGGACATATTTGTTGGCTTCCCAGGGTCCGTGCATGATTCTAGGGTCTTAAAAAACATGGCTTTTTTCTCCTTGGAGATAGTGGCTACCCCTGCTTAAAGGAGCCAATTTGCCTCATGACACCGTTCAAGGAACCACTTCAAGGCATTGTTGAAGCACGCTTTAACCAGCACCATGCTAGAGTCCGTTCAGTTATAGAAAGAGCCTTTGGAATGTTAAAGAATCGTGGAATATTTCACCAATCTTTAATGGTTCACCACAAATTCGCCCCGAAAGTTGTCGCAGCATGCACAATACTACACAACCTGTGCTTAGCTGCAGGAGATGAAGAGGATCCACTGCTTCCAGGGGCAAATGAATCCGAAGACCGCCCACCTCATCAGGAGAGCAATGGCATGACCATCAGAGCTCGACTGGCAGCACAGGTGTCAGCCCCATCCAACATACAGCTAGAGGACCATGACTACATTTGACTTTTTTAAAACAAAATAATCAGTTCAAATTAAATGTACAAACATTTTTTCTTCAATAGCTTAGCAGATTTTTATTTTATAGAATAGAAAAGAAAGGAAACAAATGTATTTAATTAGTTCAGTGTAAAAACAACACTACACGTACAAATGTTGATAGTTTAATGACTGTAATTATTCATATTCAAAAAATATTTATTTTTATAATTTAACGTTTATCAAATTCCTTGTTACATTAATGTATGTTTTTTTTTTAAGTACACAACATTTTTGAGTTTAGAATTTATTAATAAATGTCTCAAAAAGTGACAGGAATCGCTCACTCCTCTCTACTGCTGCTCTTTCTCTTGCATCTTCTTTTTCTGCATCCAACTTCAGGAAATCCATGAGGTCACTGGATCGCTTCCTTTTTTTACGTCCAGCTTGGGGGGAGGGTGGAGAAGCAGCCACAGAAACAGAAGCTGATGAAGATGATGGCCCTGGTTCATTCTGAATGGATGAGGATATTAAGACAGGTGGTGAAATAGAGGGACGCCCCCCAATAGCCTCATCCATTAGGATGAACCAAGGCCATGTTGCAGCAGTAGCCTCTCCTGATTCTGTGCCAGCCCCTGTTGGTGGACATTTTAACTCCTAAATAAACAGAGAGAGAAAAAAATAAATAAATTAGCCAAACATTTTGAAACCATAGCTTGCAGACCTGATTCACACCAAAAATCTGAAACATGGTACCACAATAATAAAATTACTTAATGGGGAAAGAGTCTCCACAAACAGCAGTATAGACAACTTCAGAAAAATAGATATGTGAAAATATGTTTTAGGAAAGTTACACAGACCAACATAACCCGCAGACCTCGGTAAATCCAGTGATTATCCAATGAATAATGATTATCCACTGTGCTCATTGTATCAATTACAAAATATCAAACATATTGTGGAGTGGAAGCTGGGTCGAGGCAGACTATAGATTCTTACAACACTATCATCTCAAAAACATTGCAAGAATTAGATGTTTTGTGTCCAGTCAAGACTTGGAGAAACTTGTTCATGCCTTTATCACCAGCAGGGTGGATTATTGTAATGGTCTCCTCACCGGCCTTCCAAAGAAGACCATTAGACAGCTGCAGCTCATCCAGAACGCTGCTGCCAGGATTCTGACTAGAACCAGAAAATCTGAGCACATCACACCAGTCCTCAGGTCCTTACACTGGCTTCCAGTTTAGGATTGATTTTAAAGTACTTTTACTCGTTTATAAATCTCTAAATGGCCTAGGACCTAAATACATTGCAGATATGCTCACTGAATATAAACCTAACAGACCACTCAGATCATTAGGATCGAGTCAGTTAGAAATACCAAGGGTTCACACGAAACAAGGGGAGTCCGCTCTTAGCTATTATGCCGCCCGCAGTTGGAACCAGCTTCCAGAAGAGATCAGATGTGCTAAAACATTAGCCACATTAATCCAGACTCAAAACTCATCTGTTTAGCTGTGCATTTGTTGAATGAGCACTGTGCTACGTCCGAACTGATTGCACTATGTATAATCATTCTCTATTCTTAACTGTTTTAAATTCTTTTTAAATCAGTTTTATATCATTTTGTTTTTATTGTTGTGATTATTATTTTTAATGACTATTTCATGTCCTTTTATGTAAAGCACTTTGAATTACCACTGTGTATGAAATGTGCTATATAAATAAACTTGCCTTGCAAAATGATCCAAAGACAGCTAATTTTGTAATTAAAGTTCAACTTCCATTATGTACTTTCAGTATTAATAATTGCTCTAATTACAGTAAATAAAGTGACCTAAAAGAATTCTAATCTACACTATGGCTAAATTTGGGGCCGGCCTTTTATTTTATTTCATTTTTTATTTTTTGGAAAATAGGCCTACATTCAGCAAGGATGCTTTACATTTACCATCTTTACATTGTATACATATTTATTTATTGTTCTTTTGAACTTTCTATTCATCAAAGAATCCTGAGAAAAAGCACAACTGTTTTCATAATAAGAAACGAGCACCAAATCAGCATATTGGAATGATTTCTGTAGGATCACATCATGTGACACTGAAGACTGAAGTTTAAAAGATAACATAAAAATAGCAAACAGATATTTACAATTTTAATATTATTTAATACTATTTTAGTGTTACTTTTTTCAAGAATACTAAAAATGCTTTGTACCATTATCTACCAGCAGGGGCTGAAAGCTAACAAGCCTATATTTGGCCCTCTGCCTACATCTTGACCCAACTATTTTACTCAAACACATGCAGTCATTATAGGTTAGCAGAAAATGATTAGTTAAAAGCTCATACCATGTAAACTGTCAGTCAGCGATGTAGCGGTCAAACCAAATGCAGGTGGACTCCAAAGACAAAATGCATCAGTCCTGATGCATCAATTACCGTGGTACCTGTGAAATCGTGCCATGACAGGACAGGGTCAGGGCTCTTCAAATCCCTGTCAGACTAGTATTTTCCCTCAGGTTTAATTAGAAACTCCTCTCTCGGTATCCAGTATAGTTAGTCTTTCTCTTGCACAACCCAGCAGGAGACAGAAAACATGATCAATACGCATAATACTGCTCAAGTTCTAAATATATCCTGACCTGACCCTGACCACGAAACCTCGTACAGTCTGTACATGTAGCTTAGATCATTGCCTCATCCTACACTGCGAACTATTTAGCAGACCATATTTTCACATTTATAACACATAAAGCCATGTAAATAATGAAACAACCAAACACACTGCCAAGAACCCTTGCTACAGAAGCACAACATTCAAATGTATCTCTCCAGTGGCAATCCTTCAAAGCATAAACAGCATTATTATAATAGTATTATCAATATGTCAGCTATTGATTACATGAACTTCATGAGAAAACTGTGCTTTCCTGCCCCATGATTATGTGGTTGTCTCAGAGCGGAGAAAATAAATTACAATTTCACCACTGAGCTTTTTGTTCAGAGCTGCACTTTATTCTGGTCACGGAGCGAAGGGCCCCTGAATCAAGTCCTATTTTCAATCAAAACAAAAGCTCTATTCTCTCTAGGCTAGCGGAGTGATGCTGTTACCGCCAAATCACATTTAGTGGAAAACAATATACGACATTCTGATTAAGACAAAAGCTAGAGTTTAGACTCAGTGCTTTGGGTCAATAAAGGTATTGACCTGCACAATGGAAAAAAAAGCTCTTGAGGCCTTTAAGGCTTTAACTGCACTGTCCTTCTCAAATTTAAAGGAACACAAAAGAAGAACGTTTAAAGAAAGTTCATGTAGCAGCATGTCAAGTGCCAAAAAGGGATGAAAAATACCATAACAGCAGTACATAAGAATCATGTGCTATATAGTTAGTAATAATATTCAATTAACATTATTAGCATTTTTTCCCCCAAGAAGAAGTAGTATGATTTTTGACAGGCATAGTCCTACACTATGCGTATTATATTTGCTACTACAGTTTCCCTCAGATGACCTCTCTGCCATTAGGCCTAACATATTTTTTTTGCTGTAAAAAAAATACACACTAAAAGATAATTATAAAAATGGGAGTGAACAGTTCTCCTAAATAGTTAGTCATTTACTCACCGTTATGTTTTCATCCGTGAAACACGAGGTAAACGGATGAGAGGAAGATGATTGTCCCAAAAGCATGAAGTCTGAAAGTATTACATAGCTTTGTATCAAAAACAGGCTGGTAATTAAGTCGATATTTACTCAAAATCTTGTCCTATTCCATTTAAAACTGGCCAGCACGAAAGCGTTTGTTTGTTGACAAGCGTTTCTCTGTAAACACAATGCGGTTTCTCACTCACGTGGACTTGAAAAGGGATTAACCGCAGGTGTATAAAAACACTCAGTAGGTTAACTAGGCACAGGTGTGGAATAAAAGGTTTACAAGGGGATAAATGTAGCTAAGTAATAATAAAAAAAGACAATTAAACAAGACAGATTTGACATGAATGAGAGTAATATTGACTGTGGACACATCTGGCTCTGTCAGGATCAGGATCAGGGTTATGCCGAGTTCACACTGCACGATTTTAGCCCGATTGTTCACTCGCCGACAGGTTTTGATAAATCGCCGACAAATGCCCGACATCGGAGGCAAATCGGAGCTCGTTCACGCGAGTGACAATCGCGCAGTGTGAATTACCAAAGACGCGATCAGAGAGAATCGCCGACATGTCGCCGACGCCTGTGAAATATTTGGCATGCTAAATATCTGGAGCTGTCGGCGATTCACAATCACGCTGTGTGCAATGATTTCTGACTGAAAACTACATCACGATGACCTTCAGCCAATGAGAGACAAAGATACAGGGCAGAGGGAAGTTCGGTGAGGAGTTATAGACCATATCAGTATTTTAATATGTACAATTATATCATACATAAACAAGCACAAACGCTTGACCAGCCGCAACATCAGCAGTTACTGCAAAATTATTATTTACCACTCTTTGCAGAACACAATCCCTGTTCCCTGCATCCCTCCTGCAATCTGTTTTTGTTTTTGTAGCTGGAAATCAGTGCATTTGCGGGCTATATTGTTTTAATAGCTGTCTAGCTCGAGAACAACGGGCTGACGCACGCAGGTTCTCGCGTATCACTTCTCGCGTGTGTTTTGTTGTGAAACGTAGTTTGCGGATCAGACAGAGTTGTCGGCGATTCTTCCTATTGTGAAATCGTGCAATGTGAAAGCCCCTGTCGCCGATCCATCGTGCAATGTGAACACAGCAGCGACTGAATGCTTCCCCAGATAGTCACGCAGTGTGAAAACAACAGCGATCCGACGAGTTTGAAAATCGTGCAGTGTGAACTCGGCATTAGGTGTTGGGTTTGGCATAAACACGTGAGGAGTTTTAATTAAATAAAGAGAAATTGTGTCATACACACACTTTGAGTTTCCATGTTTTTTGGGGGCATTCCATAAAATAATGCCTTTTAAACTGTACAAACTGTATATTCTAATCCCTACCTTAACCCTATCCCTCCCTACCGATCACACAAAACTTTATGCATTTTTAGATTTTCAAAAAATATATATTATTCTGTATTATTTATAAACTTGTTTACTCATGGGGAACAAAAATGTCCATACAAGGACAAAATTTACTGGTATTACTGTTATTAATATCTTTGTGGGGTTTTTGTCCCCATAACGTGCGAACACCCAGACCACACACACACGTTTGTTTTTGTGAAAAGTGGGGACATCCCATAGGCGTAATGGTTTTTATACTGTACAAACTGTATGTGCTATTGCCCCACACCAACCCTACACCTTACAGGAAACTTTCTGCTATTTCAGATTTACAAAACACTCCATTCTGTGTGATTTATAAGTGTTTTGAAAAGTGGGGACATGGGGTAATGTCCTGAAAAGTCACCTTCTCCTTGTAATACCTATGTCATACCCTTATCATTATACAAATTTATGTCCTCATTTGTCACAAAAATGCACGCACACGCACACACACACACACACACAATTAATTATAAATAAAAAAATTTGAAATAAAAAATCCCTATGAGAGTCATAACATTTTTAATCAGTACGGGTACATAAATATAAATCTGTTCACATATATTTGTTGTATTTTTCCTTGCTTACAGAGACATGACCTTGATACCCAACAAAATTCTTAACAAAATATAAGCTTTACAGTTTATATTCAACTACTGTTTCTGTTAGACTGAATATGCCAAAATGAGTTGTTACTTACATTCACAACAAAGTCTGACTGAGATCATTTTAGCATTTTATTTGACTGCCAAAAAAAGAAAGAAAGGAAAAAAAAAAAGAATAGCATGCACTACGCACTAATATATTGATGAATCACAATCTACAGTGGGCTGAATAGTATTGATCGAGAAGTTGAAAGGGGAAATGTGTCACTGCCATTTCATGTTGCTCATACTGAAAACGAATCATACAGCACATAGTACAATACAGTCACGATTTATGAGGCAGTTAGAAAAGTAGTTGAATTATCTTACGTGGGAAAATGAGTGGTTTGCTTAACTTTTGGTGAATGTATTGCGCCAAATCAACGGAAACACCACTGCAGGATAACAAAAAGCAGAGAGTGGCTTAACATTCCAGTGGCCTCTAAATGAATGAAGGACAGAGAGGAAAATAGAGGCACATTCTGTTCCTTCAATTCTGAATGAAATAGTTTAGGACTACTGCTGTATCCATGCCAACATGATTCTATTATTCTGGTTACTAGGCTCTTAGCCATCTTGAAAGAACCATCCAGTGAGCAAGTTAAATGAAAAAAAAAACAAATTCTACCTATCCTCGTTCTGTCTCTTATTTTTTGCACTGCTTCTGTCAAGTATATTCTATGTGTTTCTTAAAACATTTAAATTTAGAAGGATACATTTATACACAGGTAAAAATGAACTTCTATGAATTACACTAGGATACGTAGTACAGATCAGCAACAACATCAAGTTATTGAATGAGACCACATTTTAGTCAAATTGACAGTTTATTCAAGTTACACAATTAAAAACTTTTTTTCAAGTCTATCTTAAGCATGGCAGCAGGATTTTAGTACTGCAACTATTCTATATAAAAATATTTTAAAATTTACAGGTTAAATTCAGAATAGCAAATCTACTGTAACGCCACAAAGATAACACACTGAAGTAGTTCTAACACTATAGACGTCTAGTAGTACGTCTCTCTTTCCACCCAACCTGCAAAGAAAGAAAAAATAAAACTTATTTTTACTTTTACAGTTGAAAAATATAAAATGATGCACTCATGCATTACTTAGACATTCATTTGTATACTATTCATTTAAATCCTACGATACAGTACAGTTGGTTAGAGCAAGGTTGCAGTTTCCTGATTACCTCCGGGGTTCCGTCTAAGGATGAGCTTTCTGATTTCATCATAAATAAAGATGAGAAGAGAGTACGGGAAGGCACAGAACCACCAGTTGGGCCTGTAGATAGAGCACAGAATATAAACCACAGAAGCAGCCAAGAAAAAACTGCATATTTATTTTATACAAATCAATTTTAGCCTACTTGAGCGGGTACATTCTGAGAGCCACATCCATGCCAGGGCAATAAGACAAGAAAGCCGCCAGTGCTGTTTCCTCGAACAATCCAAAGATCAGGATTTTGTTCCTTGTAGGACACAAATGTAGTAAACAGACAATAAATATAAGAAAATCTCCTCAAGAACATGGCTTACGCTCATTTGTTCTCCCAGACTCACTTCATTCCCTGCTGGAAGACAGAATTACGTCTGGTCTTACAGATAATCAGATCAGCCCACTGCACGACCACAATGCTGGCGAAGAACGCTGTGTGGCACGTGAACTCCACAATCTTTCTCTGTTCGTATGTCTGGGAAAACGAAACATTGTTTTGACCAAAGCACAATATCATCATTAAAATTAGGGTTTTGAAGCTTTTAGTAGATGCCTGTTAGCTTTGAGGTAAATCTAAATCCCAAAGCACACCTAAATTCAATTTTCGCCGATATACACAAATTTCAGCTTTGCCATCATTGGAATAAATTAATTATAGTAAAATAGAAAACAGCTATTTTAAATTGTAATAAAATGTAAACAATATTATCATTTCACTGTATTTTAAATCAAATTAATACAACCTTAGTGAAAATGAGAGACTTCTTTCAAAAACATTAATAATTTTACCCATCCCAATTTTTTGAAGTTGTGTGTGCATTTTAAAAGGACTTTCTCTTTTGGGAAAATACAGTAATACTGTTGACTGTTGAATAATTGTATCCAAAACTATGCTGTCAAGAATGAGAATGTCCCTCCCCTGACTAGCATTTAGCAACTTTATGGTTCACAGCTGTGATGTAATTCTTAATACCTACCCACTGTTGCCCATAACTGTCCTCCAGATCATTAATATGCTTGTCATCCCAATATACACGAATTCCTAGTAGTCTTGACGGTAAAAAGCCATTTTCAGCAAGAATGACAAAGTATGTGAAAAATCCAGCGAGAGCCTGAATCATACCTGCAGAACAAGACAAAATCTTCTATTTGAACTCTTTTAAATTGTGAAGCCATTTTCACATTTTGACATGGGAAGCTTTTATATGATAGCATGTTAGTCAGGAAAAACTTTGGAATGAGATTCACAACATTCACATAATTTAGCACCTGATCGACGAACACCATTAAAAATGACAGTCTTCTTCGAATCTTCTGTGTTCTCCAGGAAACTTGGACAATTTTAGCATTTTTAGTGCCATGCTCAACCATTTAAGCTACTGGAACAAAGCAACAAACTGTCCACCTACCTATCTGGCCATATGCAATGCTAATAAGTCTTTCATTCACCAGCTTGTCTGTTTTAGGGTTTCTGGGCTGTCTCTTCATGATATCACTCTCAGCAGCCTCGTATGCCAGAGAAATAGCAGGGGCCTTGAAAACAAAACAAAATGATTAACTGTCATCTCTTGTAGAGATAAAATGCCAAATGTGAAAGTGTGAACAAAGAAATTAAGCCAGTGTGTTGTGCACTGACCATGTCTGTTCCCAGGTCGATACACAGAATGGTCACAGTTCCTAGAGGCAAGGGGATGTTGGCGATAATGAAGAACAGGAAGGGTGTGATCTCAGGGATGTTACTGGTCAGGGTGTAAGCAATGGACTTCTTCAAGTTGTCAAAGATCAGACGGCCTAGAGTGGAGAGAAAACGCTAACAAAGGAGCCCAAAACATTGAGAGGATATGAAAAAAAAGGTCTCCTGTACCTTCCTCTACGCCTGTGACAATTGAGGCAAAGTTGTCATCCAGGAGGATCATGTCAGCAGCCTGTTTGGACACGTCTGAGCCAGCAATGCCCATAGCAACACCAATATCAGCCTTCTTCAGTGCTGGAGAATCATTCACACCATCCCCTGTTACAGCCACTATGGCTCCCTTTGGAACAGAAATGATTTTTTTTGTAAACATTAAATTAAATATTGCAATTTCTAAATGCTCTCTAAACTGGGGGTTTTCAAAACGGGGACCAGAGGCTGCAAAGGGTCCTAGGTGGTTTATTCAACAATTTGTCTCCTCTCTGTCGCTCTGTGTCAGCGTAGCGCCATTTTGAAGAGCATCCGATGGACGCAAAGTGCGTACGCTATTCTCTGTCATCAGTAATGCATGGATATGCTGTATCCGTTCAAATCAAAGCGTAAATAAACGTACAATACGTATCCATGCGTTACTGATGAGAATAGCGTACGCACTTTGCGTCCATCGGATGCTCTCCAAAATGGCGCTACGCTGACACAGAGAGACAGAGAGGAGACAAACTGTTGAATAAATGTCGTTATTTTTATTTTCTTTGCCTACAAAAGGTATTCTCTTCGCTTCATAAAATTCAGATTTAACCACTGATGGCAGATGGACTATTTTATGATGTTTTTTATACTTTTCTGTGCCTTGACCGTGTAATTTACTTGGCAGTCAATGGGACAGTCACAAGCCTCCCGGTTTTCATCCAAAATATCTTAAATTGTGTTCCGAGGACAAAAAGCTTTTACGGGTTTGGAACGACATGGGGGTAAGTGATTAATGACAAAATTTTAATTTTGGGGTGCAGTATCCCTTTAACATGTTTGTGAAAACTGATCATTTTATTAAGGATTGAATAAAAATATCAATTTATTTCAAAAACTTCTGTAATGTGCATAAAAAATATTGAATGATTACCTGTCGCTGACACCCCTCAACAATAATCAGTTTCTGCTGTGGTGATGTTCTGGCAAACACAATTTCTGTGTGGTACTTCAGAATGTCATCTAGCTGTTCAGCTGTGAGGTCCTTCAGGTCTCCACCGTGAACCACACATGCCTTTGCATCTCTGAAAAGAGATATTTATTGACTTGATAGATTCATGTCAAGGAAATTTAGAGTGACGTTTTAGTAAAAGTATCACAATACCTGGGATTGACCTCATTGACAGGGATATTCAAGCGAGCAGCAATGTCTTCCACAGTCTCATTACCCTCAGAAATAATCCCAACACCCTTTGCTATGGCTTTGGCAGTGATTGGATGGTCACCGGTTACCATGATAACCTAATAGTTGAGAAATATACAGTATGTGTAAACTATAATTACATAATCATTTCAGCACATTGTAATGGAATTGCATCTCTGCTTTACCTTGATTCCTGCACTTCTGCATTTGCCCACAGCATCAGGTACAGCAGCACGTGGAGGGTCGATCATTGACATCAGACCCACAAAGCACAGATTCTCAGTAGGGAAATTTACATCCTCCGTATCAAACTGGAAGCCTTCTGGAAACTGTTCATCAGGGAGGTAGAAATGACAGAATCCTGTTGGAAAAAAATGTGAATGATCAGTCCACAGTCTGCTCAGGTGAACTCACAACTTTTATTTGAAGAAGCAGCTTTTTCTCTTTTACCTAAAACTCTTTCTCCAAGTCCCCCGAGCTCCAGATAAGCATTCTGAAAGGATTCTTTCATTTCATCATCCAAAGGTTGCTCCTTGCCTTGCATCAATATAGTAGCACAGCGGTCCAGGATTCTCTCTGGGGCTCCTTTCATCACTAGCAGGTGTTTAGACTCTGTGCCACCATTTGGGTTATTGTGCACTGACAGCTACCAATGCAAGCATCAGATCATTTCAGATAATGATGAGATGTATTTTATTAGTTGTGTAAGGGCTGTCAATGTAACACATTCATTTGTGGCATATTTTACATTCTTGAATTGGAAATCTACTAGTAAGTAGAGATCCAAGATCCTAAATCCAGTACCTGATATTTGTTTGTCGAATTGAAAGGGATTTCTGCCACTTTGGTGTAGTTGTCTCTCATTTCTTTCACTGATCCACAGCAAAGCTCAATGCATTTCAACAGTGCAGATTCAGACGCATCCCCAGCAACATCTCTCTAAATATTTAAACACACAAATGAGATATTAGAACATCTTACAAATTATATCCACAATGAAGATGTGACATAGCATGTTTTTGCTTTTCAATTTTCATTAGGAGCATTATTAGATGGTGCACTGACAAATTTATATATATATATATATATATATATAAATTTCTGGCTGTGAGAGACAGAAATCTTGCTTGTTTGTAGGTGACCAAATACTTATTTTACCGAGGAATTTACAAATTAATTCTTTAAAAATCCTACAATATGATTTTCTGGATTTTTTTTCTCATTTTTTCTCTTATAGTTGAGGTATACCTATGATGAAAATTACAGGCCTCTCTCATCTTTTTAAGTGGGAGAACTTGCACAATTGGTGGCTGACTAAATACTTTTTTGCCCCACTGTATATATGTGTGTGTGTGTATTTATACAGATTTTTGTATTTATTCATATGTATACATGTAAATACATTGTATTTGCACAATTGGTGGCTGACTAAATACTTTTTTGCCCCACTGTATATATGTGTGTGTGTGTGTGTGTGTGTATTTATACAGATTTTTGTATTTATTCATATGTATACATGTAAATACATATTTTAGATGTATTTAACAAATGTTTGTGTCAGTAAGATTAATGTTTGAAAGAAGCCTCCTATGTTTACAAACGCTGCATTTATTTGATCAACAATACAGCAAAAAAACTTACATTGTGAAATATTATTACAAATTAAAAGCATTAATTTCTATTTTGATTTATTTTAAAATGTAATTTATTTCTGTAATGCAAAGCTGAATTTTCAGCAGTCAATTCTCCAGTCTCCAATGTCACATGATCCTTCGGGAATCATTCTAATATTATCCATAATAATATTGTCTGACTTGATTCTTAGGAAACATTTCGTATTATTATCAATGTTGCAAACATTTTTGGGGGATTCTTTTTATTTCAGAAAGAAATCAATACTTTATTTTTTTAACAAACATATAACAAACTGCACTGCTTTTTTTTTTTTTTTAAAAAGCAGACCTTCACCAAAAGTCATTGTATAACTTGCGCACTTACCTACAGCGTCACACCCTGTAAGTATAATGCTGTGCATCAAATCAAAAACTAACCTTTAGAATTGGCACATCTGTCTGCTCTGCCAGGAACACAGCCCTGTTGCAGAGCCCAGCAACACGAGCCAATGATGCCCAGGTGGCCGAGCTGCGGTCAAAGGATGTCCCGCTCTGATTCTCTGTGGTGTCAGCCTCATGGATCTGGTTATCAAACCACATGTGGGCTACGGTCATGCGATTCTGCGTTAATGTGCCAGTTTTATCAGAACAGATGGTTGAGGTTGAGCCCAGTGTTTCAACAGCCTCAAGGTTCTTAACCAAACAGTTTTTCTTAGCCATGCGTTTCGCTGTGAGGGTGAGACAAACCTAAAGAATGAGAAGCAGAGAGCAGGTGTCAAGCACATATTAGGGCCTAATCTTCAAACAAAGTAAGTTTAAACTAACTAACCGTGACTGTAGCAAGAAGGCCTTCAGGCACATTGGCCACAATGATGCCAATAAGAAAGATAACAGCTTCCAACCAGGAGTAACCAAGAACGAGAGACAGAATAAAGAAAGAGACGCCCAGGAAGACAGCCACGCCTGTGATGATGTGGATGAAGTGCTCAATCTCAATGGAGATGGGGGTGCGCCCGACCTCTAGTCCAGATGCAAGTGTCGCGATTCGGCCCATGACTGTATGGTCTCCGGTGCTGATGACGATGCCACGTGCAGTACCTTGGTGCAAATATTGCATGAGAAACATTTAAATGTAAATTACATTTAAATTTAATTTGATTGAAGTGATTGATCAATTATAATATTACAAAAGATTTCTATTTAAAATAGCTGTTCTGTTGAACTGCATATTAGTCAACGAATCCTAAAAAAAATGTTTCAGTTTCCACAAAAAATATTAAGTAGCACAACTGTTTTCAAGATAATAAAAAGAAATGTTTTTCGAGTGCCAAATTATCATATTACAATGATTTCTATGTGTGAGGTACTGAAAACTGAAATAATGGCTGCTGAATATTCAGCTTTCTCTTCACAGGAATACATTACATTTTAAAATATAATAAATAAAATAGAAAACAGTTATTTTAAATTGTAAATGTCTTGCTGTATTTTCGATCAAATAAATGCAGCCTTGATGAGCATGAGAGACTTCTTTCAAAAACATTTTAAAAAATCTGATAATGTGATATTTTTGCTTACAACAAAAGTAGTTGCAATTAAATTAGAATTAGTAACACAGCAGAATAAATCACAGATGCTGAAAATTATTCAATGGCTCCCACATGAAGTCTATCATTTGTTTAATTTCTGAACAAATCAGTGTTTTTAATGAATTGGTTAAGTCAATGACTCAATGATTTACTCATCATTTGTCGCCACCTAATGGCATTATGAGTAATATTAAAAGTAAAAGTGTAAATATAAAAATAAAATGAGATGAATGTAATTATTGTAATTTTAACAATTATGAAAATATAAGTGAAACACTTTACTGAACATCTGTAGTGAATGAGAATATAAAATACCTTCTACACAGTTGGTGGAGAAGAAAGCAATATTCCTGGTCTCTAGAGGATTATCATTTGAGAAGTCCGGGGACCGTGTCTGAGGCTCTGATTCTCCAGTCAGAGAGGAGTTATCCACCTTAAAACACCCAATTTAAAAGCTATTTTTACATAATGTCACTGCCACAGAAAGGAAATGTGATGTTCACACTACACTGAACAGCTCAGATAAGAAATAGCGGCTCATAATAACCTTGCAGCCATGTGAGGCTATGATTCTCAGGTCAGCAGGGATCCTGTCACCACCTTTTACCTCCACCAGATCACCAACCACCACATCTTCAGCATTGATATGGCTCTTCTCCCCATCACGGACAACCAATGCTTGCTAGAAAGGAAAAAAAGCTTATAATCTGAACAAAAAAATACATAGAATACAAAGAATACAATCCTACAGTACATTTAAACGTATAGATTAATTTATTAGACAAATTGAATGGCAAAAAAAATAAATCAATAAAAAATTCTACCTGGGGAACCAAATTCTTGAAGGAGTCCATAATTTTTGAGCTCTTAGCCTCTTGATAGTATGAGAAACATCCAGTGATGATCACCACAGCTGATAGCACAACTCCCAAATACAGCTGCATTGCACAAAGGGATAAACAAGACTAGATATAAAACATCTAAGAAGCAGAACACACATTTACATATTTTTTTAGCATTCCCTCTCACATTGTCATTAGCTGGCTCATCTTCCATTGCAGCCTGAATGCCATACGCAAGAAAGCAGAGAACGGCACCAGTCCACAACAGCATGGAGAAACCTCCAAACATCTGCTTACAGAACTTCACCCACTCTGGGGTGGTTGGAGGTGGAGTGAGGGCATTAGGTCCATCACGGGCCAGAATCTCTGCTGCACGAGCACTTGTGAGACCCTGGTGAAGTCAAAGAGAGGGCTATGTTAATTATTGATCACTAGAGATTTATTAAAGAGTCATTTTATAAAAGAGACACTCTACTTCATGAACTTACTCTGCTCAAGTCTGTACCATATTTACGGTGGAGCTCTTCCAAAGTCAGTTTGTGATCATCCTGAAATACATTTTGTACAGAAAGCTTCAGTCTTGGAAAACTTAGAGTGTACCTTATTGAACAAAGCTAAGTAAAGTCTCACCAAATCCACTTCCTTTTTCAGTTCATCCATATCTTTTTCCTTCTTCTTGTTTTTGTTCTTTTTCTTTGCTCCTTGCTCTGACGTTGCCGCCAGCTCATACTGGTCCCGTCCATCCTGAAATAGATGTTTGAAACATCAAATAACAAGGCTGTGACAATTGAGTCATTTTGTGGAAAAAGTTAAAGAAATAATAACCCTATTACAAAAAAAAGAAAAGAAAATTCTGTCATTGCTTATTTTCATGTTGTTTCAAACCCATATGACTTTCTTTCTTCTACAGAACGTAAAAGGAGAAATTCTAAAGACTGTGCTGCTCACTTTTTTCATACAGTTACTAAGCTTTCTTTAGTTTTCAAGCTTCTAAAAGCACTATATATGTGGTCCATGTGGTTTGTGCACTTCACATTTTTCAAGTTATCACTTTTATGATACCTTAAAGTCTGTAAAGTTCCTCTTTTTAAAAAGAAGGAAAGCTGTATAAAATGCAACCTATACATTAAATGGGTTTTTTTTTTCCATGTTTCCAGTCATTATTACCTTGTATCTCATGTGGTGGAGATGAGGGCAAGTCCAACTATCTGACTATCAAAACATATTCAAATTACTGCCAACCTCCTGAGTTGTTAAGGGTCTTTGATGTATTTCCAAGGGATCCGCTTTCTCTTGACATGATCTGCTACATGGAACGAACAAGCATAATAATGTTCTGTGGCAAAGGGCCAGGACCAACTATAGGGACATGGAAGCAACCAAGTCATATTGGCCTCTATCCAGTGAAAAGGAATAAGCAGAAGCAACAAAGACCTCAGTGCATTTCATTTCCCAAAGAGAACACGAGTAGGCAAAGGTGGGAGTATTATTAGTTTATCTCAGAATTTCTGTGAGGGTCACGCATCCGCAAACTCGCAACAGATAAACACTCCGGCACAAAGACTAGTGCTCATGTTTTATTCAACTGTCCAGTCAACCAGAGTTCAGTGCAATTGTTGCCTCAGGCAAACATGTTATGCCACCTTTGTGGCGACACACAGGAGTGTGACAGGAGCAACTGTTTATGAGAATGAAAAATGGATTTGAGGATGTTTTTCCAAATTAGATCTGCTTTCATTGTACGACGTCAAACAAATCCACAGCAGTTGTAAACAGTCCAAGTTAACACAGTTGTTTGGTTGTACAGTGAAAGAATCTTTTAGTCTACATTGTGAAAATGGCTGCAGTACATTAGGAGGCAAAAAGTAACTGCATGTTGACATCTTTCCTCCATTCTTATTGCAAAGGATTAGGAAAGTTTTGTGGTAATTCAGGTGAACTGACCTAGATAAAGCACACCATGTTCTTAAGGGGAGGAGAGAAAACTCCACTCTGAAACAACAACCTGTGGCTCTAGAACTAGCGTTAGAAAGTAAGGAAAATGCGCAACAACAATAATAATAAAGTAAAAACAAATATAATAAAGTAGAACGTTGTTAGCAAAACAGTACAAGCACAATTACAAATCCTGATTCCACACTAAGTATGCAAATAAGGCCGTAAATAGCGATGAATAGTAATGAGTAGCCTACTGCATGCACTGCACAGGTCATACCACAGCCCACTACACTCCCATTTCTCAGTCAAACGGAATATAAAATGCGATCATAAAATAAGAAACAATAAACTAATCCATATGCCCAACAACATGATTACACAAAATTGAATTGAAACTTTTTGGTCTTTTTTGAATACATAGCCTATATACATTTATATGAATGTGTGTTTGTGTGTATAACTTATACATTTTAGATAAAAGATAAGTATATTAATATTTTCGTTTTAAGTTATACAAAATACTAACGTCTAGTTAATTAGTTCATAGCTGGTATTTTTCACCAGCGATTTTCACACACTCATTATAATCTTTATCTTTCTGAAAAAATATCTGCCGTAACTAAGCGCATCTCCATTGTTATTAATATGCTTCAAACGAAACAAGTTATTGAAACATATTTTACTTACCCCAACTCCCATTTTTGCTTGTGAACGGCGGCTGTGCTACTTTACGTTCACTTTCAAAGGCTTTTTCAAGCGCGTGGAGCAGAGCATCAGATCATCAGCGGCTCTGCTGCAGCTCAACTCATATGAGTCTCAATCACACGTTTGTGTAGAAACTGAACAACCAATAGGAAGAGAGCAAGCTCTTTGTGTAGCCTGTGTGTGTGTCTGTGTGTGTGCATAAGAGAAGTGTAAATCTAAGGTTTGAATCCCCTGAAACTGAGAGACAACGTTCTTTTTGCCGATGCATTTATATTACTCTTAATAATTAACAATGTGGCAAAATTCACAGCAATAGCTTGCTTAGGATAAGATAAACAATAAATAATACAAAAAAAAAAAAAAAAAAAAAAGTTTGTATTTCATTTTTTATATTACTGTATAGCCTAGCCTACTGTATACTGTATACTGTATAGCCAGTGCCGGTTAAAAGTTCGAAATAATTTACTGTATGTTTTTGAAAGAAATCTCTTCTGCTTACAAAAGCTGCATTTATTTTATCAAAAATATAGTAAACACAGTAATATTGTGAAGTATTATTACAATTTTAAGGAATTGTTGAATTATTAAAATATTCATTTAAAAGAACTATTTAAAATGTTATTTCCTGCAGTGGCAAAACTGAATTTTCAGTAGCCATTAATCCAGTCTTCAGTTTCACATGATCCTTCAGAAATCATTCTGATGTTGATTTGGTACATAAAAAAACTTAATTATTCCAAAATTTCTGTATTTTATTATACACACAAATAAATCCCCATTACAGGGTATAATGAGTATTAACAAATCTGGCTAAATTTGATTAAAAAAAAAAAAAACATGGAAAGATATGTCTGTGTGCAATATGAGATTTTCTGGTTTCTTTATTTCTTTCCTTTAACAAATCTTTCGCTCTGTTAAAATGAATCATTAATTAAAAAAAAAAGAGTGAAGAAAATCAAATATATTTTTCATCATCGTTTGCTTTTTCCTCCCTTGCATGTTTTACACTGCTTATGAGGAAACCATGACAATGTGGGAAACCAAGAACAGCGCCAGGAAACCTCAAGTGGCTAAAAGATAATGCAGTGGTGTTGAGCCTTACTGTGGAGCCAAAGAGGGGTTGCTGTGTAGTCTCGACTAGTCCTATAACATTATATTATGCAACATGAGAATTGTTAGCTTATATCTAAATACTACTGCATTTTAAAGCTGTTGCTCTGTAAATCTAAACGCTTAACATGGGGTCTTAGAACCTATTATGCAAGAGCTTTGGCGGTAATCTGTGTATATAGCTAAGCCGCGCTTTTCTGACACCAAACATTCTTAAACTAAATATCAGTCACACACAAGAGAAAGAGCTGCGGATGGTATGAATCCAGGCCATTTCAATGGGTTTTCCAATTTCATTTGATGCATTGCTTTTATTTTGTGTGTAAGCCTGTGATTACAAATGATTATATCACTCAAGCCTCTGTTTGGTGTTTTATCTGTTTATGCCAGAAGGACACAGATGCTACCTTAGACAAATGCATTGTAATTCTCCCCTTTCAAACCCTTTGATCTGATACAAATCCATTAAAGGTATTTCTCTCGTTGGGCCATATCAAAGACCCGCTCTGTTTTCTCTTGATCTCCGTCCAGCTCACATTCACCCTCTCCCCATTTCAGATGTCCACAGAAGTCTAAATATAGACCACACGCACCTTTTTAAACAGCTCAGGTACACTTTCTTATAATGGATCCTGTTGTAAATAAACACAAACGTGTCACACTATAGATGAGGCTTCAGATAACACCAGCTATACCTGCACTGAGATACAATGGCCACTGTAACGGTTCTGTCGGGTGATGGACAAGCCATTTCTTGTTTCCAAGTAGAGCACCGGTGCTGCTGGGTATTCTGACCTCACTTTACTGATGCCTGTTTGTAATGAAGTGTCGAAACCTGTCAGACAACGAGAAAATGAATTATTGACCTGAGCCATGACAGCAAACAGAATGACACTTCATATTAACATGGCATATCAAACAGTAGGTTTGACAGAACACATCTTTAGATCAGATACTTGTTTGCATATAGTGGAAATGCTATTGGTTTTGCATTTAATATTCAATGGGAAATAGACAAAGTTGCTTCAAAGGTATAAATATGTTTAATGGCTGTAATGTTGGATACAAAATGTCAGTGCTGAATTTTATTGGTCATAGGTTCATTGTAAAAATATCCTGTTAAATTTACTGTAGATAACCGGCAGCTGTAGTTGCCTATAAATAAATAAATAAATGAAAATACACTGTAAGAAATAAACAAATATGGTGACAATGTTTTGGGTATTGCAGGATACCTGTAAATTATATAGTAATTTATGCTTTTCAGTAAAACAGAAAAAAACAAACAAAAAAAAAAAACATTACATTTGATGTTACATTTAATTTAGAATTTCATGATGACAGAATATTAATTTTTGGGTAAACTACACCTTATTATTAACTATTAAATACAGTATTAACTTTAGATGTTTCACCACTTAAGACTGTTGTTGACAGTTGCTACACAATTATTGCAATTGCTCTGATAATTTGGTCTGGGAAGAATCTGATTAGAAAAGTGTGGGTTTATATAAAGCGCAGACTTTTTATTACAGACTGTGACATCTTGGAATCTAAAATTCATGAAAAGGGATCTTCTGCTCAAAAACAAGGCATAAACAAAATAATCTCTTCCCATATTTATCTCTTTCAACATTGGCTGGGTTTCTCAAAACACTAACTTTACAGTCATACTCCAGTTATTATACTCCGTCCTTACTCCCTTAGTTTCTGTCTGTCTTTGCATATTTGTAACTGTCAGTCGATATCTGTGTCAATGGGAAACACTTCATCTTCACGTCAGTCCCGATGTCACGCCAGCCCTTCTCTATCGTTTCCTCTGCCCACAACCAAACTGCATGCATTTCTCTCTATCAGTGCACCTGTCACCGCTGTCTGTCTGTCTCTCAGACTGTGCCACTCAATCTTGTCTTGATGCTGAACATCTTCGATCGAAGCCCTTTGATGTTAGCTCTGTCTCCAGCTCTGAAAGATGCAATAGACGTGGAAGTATCTCAAACACTGAATGTAACAGACGGTCCACATTTTTCAAATTAAATGAATAGTTCCCCCAAAACTGAGAATTCTGTCTGATTTATTTACTCATACATTTTTCCAAACCCCTTAGCTTTTTTTTCCCATGAAAGAAATGTATTAGATTATTAGATTATTGCAACCACAAGCTGTAAAGCTTTAAAAAGCCATATCTGTGTCGTAGGAATCACTAATGGATTACTTATGTGATACTTGTACTGTGCTTTTATAGTATTATGTCTCACTTTTTTATTAAAAGCAGTCCATGTGAATAGTGCACTATATTTCAAATCCACCCCATATGTTTTCGGGTATATTATTTAATTTACTTCTAATTAAACTTATAAACATATATATCCACTCGCCCAATATGTTAAATATAAACATATTAATGCTGTCCAAAATATATTAAAAAAAATACATTTTGTGTTTACCCATTTGTTTAAGACCAGAGGGATTTAATACATTTACCAAATATTATTATGTTTACGTAAATATTTTTCTTTAGTTTACTTTAGTTGTAGAGGTTCTAAAAATAAGTTTAATTTCCATGCAAATATAAATTTTTTTGCCCAGTTTTATATATATTTTCAATATATAGAATAAATGTGTTATTTTAAAGTCCTTTGTTTCACCTTACGTAATTTATTTTGCCATTCTCAGTTTTAAATAAAATATATTTTAAATAAAAAAAACCCTATTCCTTTAGCAATGCTGTTTACAAGATATGTTTAGCATATACATTTAATAGCTTTATTTACATCTGTGAATAATGACTTATATTCATAAAACAAAGACATTATAAGACATTCAAGAGACATGCAATATAGCCATAGCTATAAGGTGTATAGACTAATTTCATGATATTTCTGTATTGCTTTTTAAAGCGGTCATTATAAATGGTCACTGAATGGAGCTATATGAAGATGAAAATGACAGCATAATTTGAAATGATAATAGAGTGATTTTCATTTTTGGGTGAACTATTCTTTTGTTTGGTTTTTAGTTATGGTAGATAAGTGGTAATGTTAATACAACACATGGTTGACTAGAAAAGGCAGAAAGTATGTTTGCATTTTGACATGTTTATGGGAAGCAGGGCTATTCCTCAAGCCTTAACATAATAACTCTTGCCACCCAGATGACAGAACGTCCAGGGAAAGCTGTCTCACACTGAAACCATTATGCCATCGTCCCAGCAGGATGTTACGCACAATTGTCCCTTTTCAAATCCAGCGTGAAAGAAAGCGTGTAACAAAGAGTGAAAGAGAGGGTGACTGTTTATCGCCATCCAAGGGAATGTTCCCTCAGTCATTCACTGAGGCAGTCGCAGGGCTCTCCTCTATTTGAGTGCCCTCACTGAACTCAGCCTCAAGAGTAATTCATGTTTAATAGTACATGATGCAAAACGTGACTGATTTTTACTAATCACAGTAATCAGACTATTGGAACTAGAAGATTAGAGGAGATAAAATGATAGAGAGGGAAAGAAAAGGTGAATGAGAGACAGAGGGAAGATGAGGGTCTCCCAGTCTATTGCGATGCATGAGCGGGCGCCTGGCACCCAAAACAAAGAGCTGCTTGTTTCTTGAAATTCACTGCGAGTGAAAAAGACTGCATTAAAACACATGGCACAACATATAAACACAACTAGAGGAGTTACACGCACAAAACAGGCCCAAAGGGCAGAACTTTCCTACATGGTTGAAAGGGAAAAGTGAGGAAGTTTAATCTTTCCAGAAGTGTTAGGAAGACGAATGTTAAATCTATCCTGCATATGGTTACTAATAATTGCAACTGAAATTAAGAACATTGCAATGCATCTAATTTTTCAACAGTAAAATGTCTCTGGCATGTAGACATTGATTACACATGAACGTGTTAAAATATTAAATGAAATTTGTTAAACTATATTAAAATAGAAACCAGTTATTTTAAATTGTAATAAAATTTTAATTTTAATGTTTAAATATTTATTTTAATATTCATAGTACACACACACACACATTTAACATTTCTTATTATTATCAATGTTAAAAAAGGTTGTGCTGCTTAATATTTATGTGAAAACTGACATCTGCTGAATTGTAAATATCTTCTCTGTCACTTTTGATCAATTTAATGCATCCTTGCTAAACAACATTATTAAATTATTCAAAATAAAGAAATAAATAAAAAATCTCAATCGTAGTTGCTTACAGCTAGTGAGGGACTTACTGGTGCTCAGTGCTCAGTAAAACGCTGCTAGCTATTTTGTTTTTAGTCAGTAGCTAAAACAAGATGGTGTCTATTTTCTACTCACTCAGTCACAGCTTGAACACCTCTATATAACAAAAATGTCCTTCTGAATGAAATAAAACAGCACAGCTGCAGATGAAGGACACATGAAAAATATGAACTAACAGACATATGATAAAGCTGTTTGATGTAGGAATATGATATGAAAAACTTGATGTTTAGAAGATGCAAAACTCACAAATCTGACACCTTACAATTCTGTCACCTCTGGGAGATAAACAGATTCATTTTGTGCTGAGAAAAGCAAGACTATAGTCATAAAGGCTTCCGCATACTTACCCTGCATTTCCACTCCAATGATGGATTTCTGCACTGAAGAGACACAGAAAACAATGCTTCAAGCTGGATGTTGGATATTACTCAATACTTCATGAAATGTTCTGGGTGGCTGTTGGATATACTGATGGATATGTTGGACTGTTATTGTCAGGTTGAGTAGTAGCTCCTAAAGGGGTTTGGCTCTTCAAACTGTAAATACAAACTTGTGTAGACAATGTCAGATGAACAAACTCAAGAAAGCTTGTCATGAACATGCAACATTTATTATTAATTAAAACCACCAAAATAAAATTTAAAAAAAGACTTTCCAGTGTCTATGTACCTCATTTACATCCTTTTTCAACATTAAGCTAAAGTTATCAGTGTGTAGGCATAATGCAAACGGGTTTCTGTGTAGTTAGTAAAATT
Source organism: Onychostoma macrolepis (assembly GCF_012432095.1). Taxonomy (NCBI): domain Eukaryota; kingdom Metazoa; phylum Chordata; class Actinopteri; order Cypriniformes; family Cyprinidae; genus Onychostoma; species Onychostoma macrolepis. The sequence continues at coordinate 11,796,113 of NC_081163.1, forward strand.
ATCTAAATTGTTCTATGTTGAACTATCTTGTATTGGTGACCTGCTTTAAAACAGAACTTGGCCTAATTTAGTTATATATGAGTTGTTATTGTTTTGGTGAATGTCTGTTTTTTTCAGATTATAAAAAGTATGGCCCACTACAAAAACAAAATGCTCCCTCCCCCCACCAAATTCTATATGTTGTGAAGGGGGCCGGCTTCACGTGTTTGCCTGGGGGTCCTCAGCACCAGCGTTACACCCTGTCGAAGCGTGCGCTAGCGCCTCATCCCAGGGTGTGCATGAGTAATCTGGGTGCCAGTAACCAGATGCTGCTTCACAACTGAAGCAGCAGAAACGTCAAGTCTTTCGCTGGAATTGTGTTTAGCGTACTTAACCCGCTAAATCCTAAATTTCACAAAGAAACTTCACTCGACCGTCGGTATTGAACTTACCTTTCTGTCCTCCAGTTACAGATGCACTGAGCTCCAGTGCAAACCTTTAGAACGTGTGACATCACTGAAACTGGCTGTGTGATTTGGCCTTTTAGGTGCGCAGAAGACAAAGGCTACTGTCCTTGTCCATGTTCTGGTCGGAGTGTGTGCACAGGAAGCTTCCTGTCAGCAGCAGATTCAGTTCTCTTTCACAGCTTATTGCGCTTTTAATCGTACTTTTTAATATCAAGCACATCCCACTCTTTACTTTCTTATTCATCCATGTTTCTTTGTTATAATTTCAAACTGTCCCACACACTGAAAGCTATGCGGATTATCATACTTAAATACAACACATTTATAGGACATAAAAGGTCTGTGCGGTAAAAGAGAAATTACGAGGTGAAATGTTAATGAAATGAAATGTACAGTATTTCAGTCCAGTCACTTTTTTATACTTTTACATTTTCTCTTCTGTTGTAAAAAATCGTTCTTTTCGTCATTACCACAAACAAACTGCTTGAATCTGAGCGCAGGAGCTATAGGTTACCATAAGCCAAAGTGGTTTGCAGTTGATTGCTGCCACCAACAGCACTGTGCACTTGGCTGGCACAACGGTAAATTATATTATTCTAAAATTTTCATTAACTTCAGTAGGCTGCACAGCGAAGGAGTTTTAATTGGCTGTTTTTTAGTCTGCAGAAAGTTGAACTCTAGTAAAGTGTCTTTTTTTAATCATCGATCATTTCTTGGTAAAAGGTGATGATTTCTGATGATATGATTTCTGTCAAAGAGCCAGCGTGGCTCTCAAACCATAGGTTCCCCAATGCTGCGCTAAAGAGTACAAGACACTAATAAATCTGATTCCAGTGACATTTGGTTAACATTTTGACGAGCATTAAAGGAATAATTCACCCACAATTTAAAATTATGTCTCATTTAAACTTCTACATATTCAAACTGGCAGTGTCACAATGTGTCAGAACCAGTTGCCATAACCTAGCCCAGTCAGGTGCCTATTATAATTCGTTATTATTATTTTAAATCAGAGGATTTTAAAAATAGTTAACCAATGATACGCATTAAAAAGAGCTTGTCAGTAAAACTTCGTAACGCCATTGGATCATCAAGCTCTCAGAGAAACCTCGTAACTTCACCCCGCCTCCTTTCAGATGGACGCGCCGCGCACAGCCTGGAGACAGATCTCCGCTTTTTCGCAATAAAAGAGTAAATAAATAATTGATGTTTGAATAGTACAGCGTTTTCTTTACTCAAACACTATGTCTGTAAAGGCTAATGTTTTTGTGTGTTTGAAAGCGGAGAAGAATTAGGCTATTTCAAGCCATAGCCTATAGGCTACTTTTGTACGTTTTAAATATCCTGTGCATAAGCGCTTCATTTGAGATTTTGGCCAAGTGTATTAAACAAGAAAAACTAAACGCCCATATAGCTACAATCAACGTTATATAACCTGTAAAGGTTGATGAAAGCATATAATTCACTTGCTGCCTCAGATAACAGTTACAGCCGTAAAACACAGCTCCATCTCAGTCATTCTCCGGTCAAAAACACTGTTAACTCCATTTGAGCTTGATTTTCATATAATGTTAAGAGTAAGTGTCTGATACAATAACAACGCTAACGACGGGGTGTTGATTAATTATTGCTTTTTCTACCTCTTGTAACAAGCGTTGCTGTAATCACAGTGCCCTCTGCTGGAAAGAATTAAGGGTTCCTATAGTACTGAATATGAGAGTTCAGCATGTAAAGTACATCTTATCTGAAAAGATAAGCAATTCATTGTCCAAAAAGGCATTGATTATTTGAAAATAAACAAAACAAAAACATCATATGAAATAAAAATGGTGCATTTCTGATGAGAAAATATTTAATTAAGTCAGCATGTCAATTATTCAACAAAGTTGGCCTACTGTTTAAAAAAAAAAAAAAAAAAAAAAAAAAGAATTCTGGTGAAAATTTCAGCATCAGACAGACATAAGGAAATACATGCATACTTACTTTAGCCAACCACAGCCTATTACCATGATCATCTCATCAATATGATGCAGTCAGAACAGAGCACAGCTAACATAGATCTATGCCATCTAACCCACAAAGGAAGCTTCTAATGAACGTATGTTCCAGGGTTGTCCAGGAAATTATTGATCTTCTTTGCCACGTCATCAAGCTCATTAGTATTGCTGTATTTCAGGAGGTTGTGAGATCGTACAAAATAATGCCGGAGATAATGCTGGCTAACACACTTATGTAGCTTTTGCACCAGCCGTAATACACATCCTCTGAAGTCTCTCCAGTCCCTGGTGCAGGGGTACTTCTCACATGTCCAGAAAAGCAGTGTCTAGATGACGTAAAGACAGTGGGAAAGTGTGTAAACCTGAATTTGTGTATAAGCATGATGTCTCAAAAACAAAAAAAGAGTGGAAGGCTGTTTTGCTTGGGCTGGTACCTGTAGGTGGTAGGCAGTGATGACGGGTTTGCTTCCAGGACACCAGACGTCCTCCTTGAGCTGTCTGACCACCCGATAACACTTCCTGCGGCAGCCGCCGTCGTCATCTATATTGCTCAACAGCACCTGCTCTGCTCGTGAGAATGACAGCAGCCAGTGGTAGTTTGATGTGGCCATTAGATTGAATCCAAACGACTGCGGGGGATTTAGAAGATTAATCATCATTGTATTGTATGTAAACAGTACTCAGGCCATTTTCTGTTTATTAGTTAATTGAAATATAGCTAATAATAATAATAATAATAATAATAATAATAATAATAATGTGACCCTGGACCACAAAACCAGTCTTAAGTCGCTGGGGTATATTTGTGGCAATAGCCAACAATACACTGTATTGGTCAAACTTATCGATTTTTCTTTTATGCCATAAATCATTAGGATATTAAGTAAATCATGTTCCATGAAGATATTTTGTACATTTTCTACCGTAAATATATTAAAACTTAATTTTTGATTAGTAATGTGTATTTCTAAGGTCTTCATTTGGACAACTTTAAAGGCGATTTTCTCAATATTTAGATTTTTTTGCATCCTCAGATTCCAGATTTTCAAATAGTTGTATCTCAGCCAGATATTGTCCAATCCTAACAAACCATACCATTTAGTCAGCTTTCAGATGATGTATCAATCTCAGTTTCAAAAAATTGACTCTTATTACTGGTTTTGTGGTCCAGGGTCACATATTAAATTAATGAAAAACCATAATACTGTGAAATGTGATTGCAATTTAAAATAGCTGTTTTCTAGTTTAGTGTACTGAAAAATGTAGTTTTTCCTGTGATAGCAAAGCTGAATCTTCAGCAGCCGTCACATCTTCAGAGTCACATGATCCTTCGGAAATCATTCTAATATGCTTATCTGGAGCTCAGTTGTTATAAATTATTATTGGCTCTCATTAATTATTAATAATGGTTCTTATTATTATCACTGTTGAAAATTTCTTTGCTGCTTAACATTTATGTGAATAACATGATTTCCTCAGTATTATTTGATGACTAGAAATCTCAGAAAAACATGTATTTGAAATAGAAATGTATTTATTCGAAATAGAAATCTTTTGCATCATTATAAATGTCTTTATCATTACTTTTGATAATTTTAATGTGTTCTTGCTGAATAAAAGTATTTTTTGTTCTTGTATTTATTTATTTATTTTTTACGTTACTCCAAACTTTTGAATGGTATGCATTATGGTTTCCACAAAAAATATATTAAGCAGCACACCTTTTTTACTTTGATAATAATAAGAAATGTTTCTTGAGCACCATATCAGCAAATTAGAATGATTTCTGAAGGATCATGTGTCACTGAGGAATAAAGTAATGGCTACTGAATCTTCAGCTTTCCCATCACAGGAATATATTACATTTTAAAATAAAACAGACAACAGTTCTTTTAAATATAATTTCACAATATTACTGTTTTACTGTATTTAAAAAAAAATAATAATAATAATAATAATATGAAAAAATAATAAAAATATATTTAAAAATTATTATATAAATTATGTGTGCAAATTCCTTTGTATATACCCACTGACCTTAATACAGCGAGCACGCTCTGCGGAGGGCCATCTTCGAAAAAGCCGAGGCCACCTAGCTCTCTTTGGCCAGTAGTTCATTAGCTCCAGTGTAGGAACCAATTCCACCTCAATTTGTGCCTCTGATGTTTCCACAGCAACACGCACCACTGACCCAACTGATTCCAGCACACTCACCTTACCTGTCAAAGAACGGCAAAAAGAAAGTTAAAACAAATGAAATGTAGCGTGTATATATGCTTTTACACTTTATTTATTGTGCACATTTATGCTTGTCCATGTACCCAAGTAGTATTTATTCCTGGATCAACATCGTTGTCAACCAGTCAGTTTTTAGGGTTAGAACTGGGGTTACTTAGGGGCTTGAACAAGCTATCAACCTATAGTTTCATGTGATTTTGGCTCATTTATATCATCACAATGTGCTAAAGGGTGTTCATGTGTGTGGAACACTGTGTCTACCATCAACACATTGAGCTTGTGAGTCAAATAAGAAAACAGTCTGTCTGTTTGGAGCTTTTTAAACTTCATACTATTTAATTCTAAAGATTGTCTTTGGTACTCACAATTTTTTCCCTCAAACCAGTTCAGTGAAAATCCCGCTAATAGCTAATTTCATTGGTTAAGGTTAGGGGTTGTGTTTGGTGTAAGCATTCATCACTGTGATTGACATGACCAATGAAATGTTTAGAATCAGCTGTGAAAAAAAATCATGCCTCATCTGTTTTCATAGAATCTCCTAATAGCAGCAAACAAGCTTTTACTGATAGGAATCTAAATACTTATAAGTCTACAGTGAGATCCATCTGAAACATTTGCATTTTTCTAATGTAATACAGTTTTCATACAAATTATTCTTATAACAATTATATATTATAAAAATTTGAGAGAAAAGTTAAAATAAATAATGTGGCCAATGTCGATAATTAACTTAATTATATAATTATTAAATTAGAATATATTACATTAAATTACATTAAATATTTCTCACTCATTTTACATAATTCTTTCAGGTTTCCATGTTGAAATTATGTTTTGATCTTAGATTGTCAATGCGAACTTAAGCACTACTGTATGTATGTATGTATGTATGTATGTATGTATGTATATATATATATATATAAAAATATATATATCAATTAGGGAGACACCAGCAAATATTGTAAATACCCTTGATACTCTGTTTGTGGTTTTCATGCAAACTCTGTTAGAGTTACTAGTTATGGAAGAAAAGAAAGAAAGAAAGAAAGAAAGAAAGAAAGAAATCAATCAATCAATCAATCAATCAATCAATCAATCAATCAATCAATCAATCAATCAATCAATCAATCAATCAATCAATCAATCAATCAATCAATCAATCAATCAAATCTGTAATCCCAGAAGAGTTGCATATCAGTAGAGTACGATTGTTGGACGATTATAGATTTTTGATTATTCACCAGACAATGTGTAAAAAATTAAATCGAAAACAGATAGAAATCTAATTTAGAAGCACCTTTTCTCTCATTCTGTCTGTTTGAGTAAACAAGTGGACACTATAAAAACTCTAACTTGTTAGTCCGCAGGTCTTAATGGATGCCTCCAGTTGCTCTTTGAAGACGTTCACCACCTTGGCAGGCACAATATCACCCTCAATGGTCATGCGGGTATCATGCCACTCCTGACTCGGATTGACGAAACTCTCCAGCTCCAGCCACTGGTGGAGCTTCTCTGGCTCACGGACCGGGGAGAGGAGACGAGACCCGCTCAGTGTGTAGTAACGCCATTGACGCGCACGCCTCTCCTTATAGCCCATCAGACCCTGTAGGGGCACTGAAATCAGGAACAGAGTTGGAGTGAGCACCTGCCGAAATGAACAAAATATCTATTAGTTTATACACAGAGCAATGAAAAAACAAAACAAAACAGCTGCAGTTTTACCAAATACATTCACATTTATATAATAAATAAATTATATGTAATGAATTGCCAACGAGACGAAATTTCATATATTACATTTTTATTATGCAAACAATGAAGATATAGGTTTATGACTATGCATTTAGTTTTATGTATTTTTTATATGCATCCATAATAGCCATACATGGTCCATGCATATATATTGCAGTACATTGAAAAATATTTTTGCTTTTTTTTTTGCTTACTTGGATGGCAGGGTTGTATGCACATCTTCCTCGGAGTAATGCAGACCATTTTGACACTAAAGCTGGCTGGTCCTAAATTGGATTGTGGACACCAAAGGAATTATGATGTTACAAAAGTAGCCATAATTAAAATGCAGTTATTCATTGTTTAATAGACAAGAGGCCTACATGAAGTATTACTTTGAGACTGGCATTATGAACTCCAGAGTTTGCAATGGACTGGAAACGAGCATCCTTTGAGCTGACTTCAGCTGTAAGATCTTTTATGATTTTCTGCACATCTTCCACGGACTTTGAAACCTGACGATGCCTGAGATCCACCTGACAATAACACATTCGGCCACCATTAACAGCACAACAGAACAAAATTAGCATCTTGTAAACAAACCAAAGCAGTCACCCTTTTCTTTGGGCTATGTGAATAAAACAAAATAAAATAAGAAATAATAAATTCTTTTAGCTGACTACAAATAAAATAAACACCATGATTCAGTTAAAGTTAATATTTTAGTCTGGTTTAGATCTCAGTGCCCATGACAGCATAAATAGGTCACCTGATTTTGCAAATAGTTGTCCAGATCTTCTTCTGTAAAGTTGGTCATTTTGCAGTCTATCCTTAGAAGTGCTCTCTTTGAATGCTATTTTTAAGTCTTCTTTCCAGCTGCAAAGCTTGATGTGAGGTCTTTGTGGCCCTTTTTGCGGTTCTTTTGTGTCCCCGTGTACGTGTGACACAGATTGTGCTAGGGAAAAGCACTTCAGCAGAGTCCCATTGATCTCACAATATTGATTTCTGAGATGCTAAAAAGCTCTCATGGTCCTCTGGGCAAATGAGTTCACCAATTGCTTACTCACATGACAGATCACACTCATAGAGATATTTGAATGTAAACATCTGTTTCGTTTTAATCTAGCAGTGTAGATAGTGGAATATACAAACATGCAGATGGATCCCACTAACTTCCTTCTACATGGTGTATTTATATCAGTCTGAATATATCCAATTAATATAAGCTAGTTTCAGAAACATCAAATAGAGACCATTTTATATATGAGATGATATAATTAATAATATATGGGGGGCAGTCGTGGCCTAATGGACAGAAAGTCTTGTAACCAGGGATGGGCAGTATTTCAAATACATGTATTTAAAATACGTATTTGAAATACTAAATACTATTTTTTATTTAAATACCTTTGACAAAATCTAATGTATTTTGTATTTAAATACATTTACTGTTAGTATTTTTGTATTTTCCAAATACATAAAATACTTTTTGCCAATCGACCTCTTTATTAGACTGCTGATTTCCTGTATCAACTAGTTCAGACATGCCACTTTCATTCATGTGAGCTGCAGCTGTATGACATCTTTACAGTTAGCTTGTTGGTGATTCTGGATTTTCAGTCAAATACATGCTGTTTTGTTGTGTATAAACCATACAAAATGCTTGAAATTGTTATATGTGCATGACTTTAACGTTAAAACAAGGTGATCTTGCTTTTGTGGGAAAAAAACATACCTGTCCCAGCAGGTAAAAAAAGAGCACTAGCAAGGGGAACATAGCATTAGCACTAGTCAGTCTTGTTAGGTTTTTTTTTTTTTTTAGATTTTGGTTATCAACTAGCTAGTCAAATGTGTTCATTAAACTTGCTATCATTACTGCTTGCTATGGCGATATGACAATGTATATGTCGGCGATGATATACAGTGGGGCAAAAAAGTATTTAGTCAGCCACCAATTGTGCAAGTTCTCCCACTTAAAAAGATGGGAGAGGCCTGTAATTTTCATCGTAGGTATACCTCAACTATGAGAGACAAAATGAGAAAAAAAAAAATCCAGAAAATCACATTGTAGGATTTTTAAAGAATTAATTGGTAAATTCCTCGGTAAAAAGTATTTGGTCACCTACAAACAAGCAAGATTTCTGGCTCTCACAGACCTGTAACTTCTTTAAGAGGCTCCTCTGTCCTCCACTCGTTACCTGTATTAATGGCATCTGTTTGAACTCGTTATCAGTATAAAAGACACCTGTCCACAACCTCAAACAGTCCAACTCCAAACTCCACCATGGCCAAGACCAAAGAGCTGTCAAAGGACACCAGAAACAAAATTGTAGACCTGCACCAGGCTGGGAAGACTGAATCTGCAATAGGTAAGCAGCTTGGTGTGAAGAAATCAACTGTGGGAGCAATTATTAGAAAATGGAAGACATACAAGACCACTGACAATCTCCCTTGATCTGGGGCTCCACACAAGATCTCACCCCGTGGGGTCAAAATGATCATAAGAACTGTGAGCAAAAATCCCAGAACCACATGGGGGGACCTAGTGAATGACCTGCAGAGAGCTGGGACCAAAGTAACAAAGGCCTCAAATCCTGCAGTGCCAGACGTGTCCCCCTGCTTAAGCCAGTACATGTCCAGGCCCGTCTGAAGAGGATTGGGAGAATGTCATATGGTCAGATGAAACCAAAATAGAACTTTTTGGTAAAAACTCAACTTCTGTCAGGACCACTATCGTCAAAAGATATATACTTAGCATAAGGTTTTGGTTTGGCGGTATGGTTCTGTTCTGTGCAAAAACTCCCTGCCCATCCATGCAGCCTGTCATGAATGAGCAGGGAGAGCAACAATAATAACCCCCCTAGGGTAAACAGAACAGAACAAGCAGATATCATTAAATGTACATAATGATATTTAAATGCATTTAAGTATGATTCAGCAAGGAATATCAGAAGACAAGTCCTGACTGCGAAAGGAGGAGTTGGGGATGGAGGAGGGTGATTTGCTCCTGAGCAAGCGGAAAAAGCTGTTGATTGATACGGAAGAGAGCTTATATAGGAATGCCGCGATAGGTGTTGTATTCCTATAGGTAGATACGATCAGCTGAGAATCAGCTGATGCAAGCTTGACTCACGTGACCTGCCAGAACTAACGCTAACGCTTCATTTCTGTCAGGACCACTATCGTCAAAAGATAGATACTTCGCATAAGGTTTTGGTTTGGCGGTATGGTTCTGTTCTGTGCAAAAACTCCCTGCCCATCCATGCAGCCTGTCATGAATGAGCAGGGAGAGCAACAATAATAACCCCCCCAACACAAACGATAGGCATGAACCCCCCCAACACAACGATAGGTCAGAACCACCCAAACCACAACTGATGGCATCCTGAAAGAAGCATATCCTTCTGAAAATAGCAGAGACTGGGGCAGCAGCCCCTTACGGAGAAGGCAGTGAAGGGGTGCTCTTCTTAATAAGCAGTTAAGAAGAGCAGCAAGCCCCTTACCGGAAGAGAGTAGCAGCGAAGGGATGCTCTTCTTAATAAGCAGTTAAGAAGAGCAGCAAGCCCCTTTATGCAATACCTGAAAAGATGCAGAAAAATTGACAGCTAGTTGACTCACTAAAATGACAGCCTAATTTGCAGCAAACACATGTACTGCAGCCATAGAAGCGAGCAATGAACAGTTCAGAGAGAGATCGCATATTCTACCTGACCTAAAGCTTCAGCATCCATTTAAAAACTATAGAAACAGCATATGATAACTCAAATCAACTCATCAGTTTACAGGTTGCCGTCTCCCATTGTGCTCGTTATGTTACGTGTCTTCAATCTGACAACCCACGTGAGTGAAGACAGAAATCCTTACCAATGCACTCGATTGCTTTGCAACAAGCATGTTGCAGTAGTCAGAGAAACTTAAGGAAATAGCAGTCCCAATAACTAGATGAGCCATAAGCAGCAAGCGTATTTCGAGAACAATCAGATGGCCTAACAACAGGTTAAATATTAGCTTATTGCTGTTGTGAATTTACCAAGTACCAGTACTTGCAGTACAACCAATAGCTTAAAGAAACAAGCTGGTCTAGCAACAAACATGATACTGAGCACTAGATAAGCCCTAAAAGCAAGCAAAATCCCAGTACCCTAACAGCTTTAAAGCAAAGACCTTCTGAAATAACGTAGACTGCGGCAGCATGCCCTTTAAGAAGAACAGAAGCAGCGAAGGGGTGCTCTTTAATCAGCAGCTGAGAAGAGCAGCATGCCCCTTTAATGCAGTACAGCATGTGGTCAATACCCGACGTTTAGGCAGCCCATGTTGCCCTTATCCAGATAATCGTTATCATTATAACCTTTGGTAGCAAGATCTACATACTGCCCTTTAAGTATCAAGCACATTACAGGTACACTGATTAAAGCAACAGCATATCAAATAGAAATAAAAATAGATAAGTTTAATGAAACAGAATTCCCAATACTAGATGAGTCTTAAGCAGCAACCTGTTTCATATCAGACAGCCTTAAACAACATATTAAAAACAAGCCTGCTGTGGTAGGTTTACTGGGTAATGTTACCAGCGTGACAAAATACAACCAATGAGCCTAAAGCAACAGCATGCCTAGCAAACACGTTACTAAACAACTGCCTTAACAACGAGCAATATTTGACGATAGCATAATTGCCAACATAGCATAAGACAATGAGAATGAAATAAGAACTTAGCTTAGCTTCGTGAAGACATTCAGAGATGAATAAAGGGTTAAATGTTCATTTTACGTGGATGCTTTAACCCTCCTTGATATCTTTACTTCTACCAGCGGGGAAGCAGATCTCGTGTAAAAGCGTTGATGCAATCACATTAGCACAACTTCAGCGATGATTTGCGGGCATTGCAGGCGAAGAGTCTATGTCAGTGATATAACGTTATGAGAAGCAGTACTTGAGAAGCTTATATCAATCGCGGCGAATTTGCGTTCAAGTTCACAAACTTGTTGAATCTGGTGAGAACCCCGTGGGAAGGAACCCCTGAAAATTCCTGACTGAAAGCTTTCCCGTAGAGATGGAATTCGCCATCTGATTTGCTCCTGAGCAAGCGGGAAAAGCTGTTGATTGATACGGAAGAGAGCTTATATAGGAATGCCGCGATAGGTGTTGTATTCCTATAGGTAGATACGATCAGCTGAGAATCAGCTGATGCAAGCTTGACTCACGTGACCTGCCAGAACTAACGCTAACGCTTCATTTCTGTCAGGACCACTATCCTCAAAAGATAGATACTTCGCATAAGGTTTTGGTTTGGCGGTATGGTTCTGTTCTGTGCAAAACTCCTGCCCATCCATGCAGCCTGTCATGAATGAGCAGGGAGAGCAACAATAATAACCCCCCCCCAACACAAACGATAGGCATGAACCCCCCGACACAACGATAGGGCAGAACCACCCAAACCACAACTGATGGCATCCTGAAAGAAGCATATCCTTCTGAAAATAGCAGAGACTGGGGCAGCAGCCCCTTACGGAGAAGGCAGTGAAGGGGTGCTCTTCTTTATAAGCAGCCAAGAAGAGCAGCAAGCCCCTTACCGGAAGAGAGTAGCAGCGAAGGGATGCTCTTCTTAATAAGCAGTTAAGAAGAGCAGCAAGCCCCTTTTATGCAATACCTGAAAAAGATGCAGAAAAATTGACAGCTAGTTGACTCACTAAAAATGACAGCCTAATTTGCAGCAAACACATGTACTGCAGCCATAGAAGCGAGCAATGAACGGTTCAGAGAGAGATCGCATATTCTACCTGACCTAAAGCTTCAGCATCCATTTAAAAACTATAGAAACAGCATATGATAACTCAAATCAACTCACCGTCTCCCATTGACATTGTGCTCGTTATGTTACGTGTCTTCAATCTGACAACCCACGTGAGTGAAGACAGAAATCCTGTCTGGGTTTTTCAGCATGACAATGATCCCAAACACACCGCCCGGGCAACGAAGGAGTGGCTTCGTAAGAAGCATTTCCAGGTCCTGGAGTGGCCTAGCCAGTCTCCAGATCTCAACCCCATCGAAAATCTTTGGAGTCCGTGTTGCCCAGCGACAGCCCCAAAACATTACTGCTCTAGAGGAGATCTGCATGGAGGAATGGGCCAAAATACCAGCAACAGTGTGTGAAAACCTTGTGAAGACTTACAGAAAACTGTCATTGCCAACAAAGAGTATATAACAAAGTATTGAGATGAAATTTTGTTATTGACCAAATACTTATTTTCCACCATAATTTGCAAATAAATTCTTTAAAAATCCTACAATGTGATTTTCTGGATTTTTTTTTTTTTTGTCTCTCATAGTTGAGGTATACCTATGATGAAAATTATTTCATATATTATAATTAAGGATTTTGTTGTCATAATGATAACAATAGCGCATACAAAAATAGTAAATTAACAGTTCCATCAGCTACATGGGTACTGCACCAGAGCCACCTCTTCAAGCGGGCCAGGGGATGCTTAAACGAACTGCACTGGATACGGTACAGAGCAGTCACACTTCTGAAATGAACTGGACTTTGGGGGCCAGTCGTGCTCAAGCACGGATCAGATCCCCTGAGTACATCCTAAATCTAAGTGAATAACAGATAGCACTGTAAGCACACCACAACTATAACCATAAAGGCACAAAAAAATAAAGCATAGGAACTACAGTAATGTACAGTATTTGAAAAATAATGTGTTTTTTGAACATTAAAGCATGTCAACATATTCTGTTACACCAAATACACAAAATAATGATCTTAAAAAAAAACATCATATGACCCCTTTAATAGTGTTACTTCACTGGATGGCCAATTTCAAATGTATTTTGTGTATTTTCAAAATACGGTATTTGTATTTAAATAAATTTTCCCACACAGTATTTTGTATTTGTATTTAAATACATTTTTCCACACAGTATTTTGTATTTTTATTTTAAATACATTTTGATGTATTTGTGCCCATCTCTGCTTGCAACCCGAAGGTCACTCTCTCCACCTTCAATACCAAGACTGAGGTGAGACCCTTGAGCAAGGCACTGAACCCCCAACTGCTCCCCAACCGCGCATTCATGAATGCATGCATGGAGTGTCATTTGGAAAAATAAAAGACCTCTCAAAATGTCATGAATTCATTCACCACAATTTACTACATGTGCCTAAATTGGTTGGCTTCTAAAACAGCCCAATTTAGGAAAGGTCATATGAACACAATATGGAAAAAGACTTGCAATCACTGATTGCAGGCCACACGCACATTAACCATGTAGTCAATGATGGAGAGAAAGTGAACTAATGTCTTCTTCTGGGTCTAGCTAATTAATTGCAATACCAGTTCATTAACATCATAAATGAATGCAGTTAGGTGGAGAAAACAACTCTAAAACAAAAAAACAAAACTGAAACCAACCTGAATGGTTTGCTAATCTAGCTCGTAGCAAATCTCACAGAACAGCCAGACTTTCACCAGACTGTGCAAATAGGATAGCAGCAGAGACGCCCTGCACATAAAACAGTGAATTTTAAAATTGTATTGTAAGGAGAAAGTAGCCTAAGTTATGAATGTTCCTGCAAAGTGGCGATTGCGATTTGTCACCACCTAAAGGACAAATTCTATATCGCGCTTTGCCCTGAAAACAGTGACTACATTTCCCTGCATTCTGTTCGACATTAATATATAACAACAAACCCCAGTGCACATTCAAAACGGTGTCATTCAAAACACAAAGACATGCTGACCTAACTCACTCTGCAGTGGAGAAATCCGAGCTAAATTAGTGAGGTATGCCCTTGCTATATATTATTCGTGTTGTATTTAGGTTGCATTATCGTAAGTGTTCATATCTGAAATGTAGGCTAGCTTTGAACATTAGCTTTTATGCTACAACATCTTGTCAATAACACTGGATGTGTACGGTGGTCATATCACCAAACATCATCTAGAAACATTATAGCATTATAACATTATTGACAAAGCATTGCAAAGATCTGACGTAGCAAAATTTAGCAAGTCCTAAACCTACATGAAATTTGCTTGGCAGTTTCTCCGCCAAAATAAAAGCTCGATAGTTTCGCTTTTGACAACGCCATTGCCACACTCTCAGGAAAAAAGGAACAAAAGCTGTCACTGTGACAAATATCTACCTTTTAGGTACTAACATGTACTTTATGCACCTTTAGGGGTAAATAAGGTACACAGGCGTGTACCTTTTGAAAAGTGACAGCTTTCGTAACATCAGTGTTAATTTTTATATAATACAGGTGTACTGTAAAATAAAATTATTATTTTCTTAAACGGGTCATTCCTGTTATACAGTGACTTTTCTGTCTCTATGATTTACTTACTCATATTTTCTCTAAAATAGCCACATATTTATAAGAAATTGCTTAAATTATACATATTAGGTCTACTTTATCACTTAAACAGAGATAATAGACATAAAAAAATATTATTTTGTTTTTTTACACACCTTTTATTGATACATGCGTTCAGTTTTATTATGTCCTCAGTGCAAAGTAATCAACTTCCTCTAGAAATATAAACCATGAAATGATAAAAATCTCAAAATAATTTTAAATTATGTTATGGACTAGGCTAAACTTCATCTAATCATACATATAAATCATGTGAAACCATTTTTATTTATTTTTTTACAATTTTCTTCATTTACCGTGTCCCTAAAGTCATCTTCCACCCTGTTAGTATGTACTCCCTCGCCTTCCAAAATAGACTACTGAAAATAGATTCCACTGAGATCATTTTCAGGAAGTGATATTGTTTATTTTTTTCCGCTGGAATTCAACTGTGCAAATGGAGGTAATTGTCAGCTCTCACTCCTACCTTCTACCTTTGTTTTAAGTTTTTGAAATGTTTTCCTGCTTGTCACACTCTTAAAGTTCCACCCTGTTAGGCTATATTACGGAGAATGTTTGTCCGATCAAAAAAAACAAAAAAAAAAAACATATCTGACATAGTTATAAAAGTTATGTTCATCTGTAGAAAGTTAGAGAGCTAAATGTTGATCACTCAAAAAACTACAGCTAATTTAGCTCAAAATTTTCCACCCTGTTAGGTCTATAAACCTAACAGGGTGGAATGTGAAACTAACAGGGTGGAAATTCTAATAGAATAAATAGTATTTATTGTATACTGCAAATTAATCTACCTCCATAAAACTTTTGAGTGGTAATCCAAAATTATGAACCATCCTGTTGGCAAAAATGGGCACAAAAAAGTACCTGTTCTTAATAATCAAGACATATTCTATTAATTAATAATTGTTTTGTTTTTGTTTCAAGAATAAAAAAATATCATTATGGCATAAGGGACATATACTATCTTATTATTGCTCATTATTGTTTAACATTTACATTATTAAAATTTTGTGATAACTATGTATATGTCCCTAACAGGGTGGGAATGTCTGAACAATATACCCAAAATGTCTGAACAATATACCCACAATTATTATTTTTTTAAGTCACCGAGCTTGACCAGTATGTGTTCCATATAGTTAAACATGTCACCATTTTGGTAGAATGCTAAAAACATGAAAAACGTATAACTTTTTTTCCAAAAATTGTGAAGCCAAAATGTTACCGGATACCAGGAATGACCCAAACACATTTTTTTTTTTTTTACAGTGAAAATGTATTTATTTATTTATTTATTTATGTATTTTACCAAATTGTGCAGCACTACAGTAAAGCACAGCAAACCTGGAGCTTAAAAAAAAAAAAATCGTTTATCTATCTCAAAAGTATTATCTAGTAAAATTAGCACTTTAATGCTTTTAAAGTATTACAGGTTTCACAACCAGGCTTGACAAGTTATATTAGTATATTAGGCCTATATATTAGTGCTGTCAAACGATTAATCGCATCGAAAATAAAAGTACACAAAACAAATGCACACACATACAGTATATATTTTGAAAATATTTACATGTATATACATTTATATGTATATTCTTATATTTTATATTATATATACATATATTTAATATATAAACATAACATATTTTTCTTAAATATATAGATGCATTTGTTTGTATTTATACATAATAAATAAACAGTATACACATATTATGTAAATAAAAACCTTTATTTTGGATGTGATTAATCACAATTAATTGTTTGACAGTACTAATATATATATATATGTGTGTGTGTGTGTGTGTGTAGGACGTTTACTGTTGTTTGACATTTCTTTATAAAGCAGTTAAATTAATACACAAGAATCACTCAATTTTATTTTTTGGTGCCACTTTATATACTCAAAAGCAGTTGCTCAACTCAGTTTAGGATTTTTATATTTTTAATTTTCGTATATATTTAGGTGCCCGTTGCATATAGGCACAATGAGCTGCTGGATGTTGTTACGGCTGCACATCGAGGATCTTCGCAGATCTCTCCTTCCTCTGTACTGTTCCCTCAGCCTGCGAGCTTTCAGTTCTGGAGCTATCAGCCGCAGCTTGAGAGAGAGTTACCGTATACTGCAGCTGCCTGAAGATGGAGCCAGCGATGCTGCAGAGGTCAAGGAGGCTTACCTACGCATGGCCAAGCTCTACCATCCAGATTCCGGTGCTCCCACAGCAGACGCAGCTCTGTTTTCCCAGATAGAGGAGGCCTATCGGGCTGTTCTTGCCCGCCTTGCACAGCAGAAGTCAGCCTCACAGTATACCCAATCGATGGAGGAAGAAGAGGAAGATAAAATTAAAATGAATGCCCCTCAACACAGACATTACCTCAGTTTTGAAGGCATTGGTTCTGGCACTCCGAGCCAAAGAGAACGACAGTACCGACAGTTTCGTGTAGACCGTGCCACCGACCAGGTTCTGGAGTATCGACAGAAGGAGATGGAGAAGGCGGCAGCAGACGAAGGAGCCATGGTGACCCGAGATGCACGTTTGCGCAGCAAGCAAATCAAAATCACTCAGGCGGTGGAGAGGCTTGTTGAGGACCTCATCCAAGAGTCGATGGCCCGTGGAGACTTCCAAAACCTCAGTGGCACTGGCAAACCGCTCAACAAGTTTGATCATAACCCATATATGGACCCCATGACACACAACCTCAACAGAATCCTCATTGACAACGGTTACCAGCCTGAATGGATCGTGGCTCAGAAGGAGATCAGGGAAACCATTGCTAAAATGAGGGCAAGGTTGCAGGAGGTCAGGGCCAGGCTGGGAGAACCCATGAGACACTCAGAAACCTTCCAGTGGAAGGAGCACTGTGCTGTGTTTGCTGATGAACTGGGGAAACTCAACAAGAAAGTGGACAATTTCAACCTGATTGTGCCTCTTATGAGCAGGCAGATGGTGCATTACAGCCTTAAGAGAGAGCTGGAGAAAATACTGAAAACTGATCAGCTGCTCAGGCAGGAGAAGGAAAGAGAAAAAGAAAGGAAGCAAAAGGAGCAGATGGAGACAGCAAGAACATCTACGAGTTGTATTTCACCTGTTGGCCTGTTATTAGTGTGATTAAAATAATTGTGCCCCTTCTTTGTTTTTATTATAACTGTAATACAGTATGAAATAATTTTGTTTTATTAAAAACTAGCAGAAAATTAAACACAATAATAAATAAATAAATACTATCATGTTGATGTATAAATATTTTCATATTTTTACTAAAAAGGAAAAATCTATCTATCTATCTATCCATCCATCCATCCATATATTAAAAATATCTTATATTTTTTGTTACATTTATTATTATTTTTATTACATAAAATATTATTACAAATTAAATATTAATTATGAATATGAACAAATTAAGTGAATTATTTGGCAGATAAATATTAATGTAGTATAGTAAATATGTATAGTAATAAGGAGGCTTGGCCTTTTTGACACTCTATAATTTGTCCCAAAGAGACCTAAAATCGCTTAATAAAAAATAATTTACTTCCAAATTCATTTTAATTACAAATTCCTTAAAAAAAAAAAGTGACACTAGTGATTTTGTCCACAATCTCTAGAGGGCAGTAATTATTTTGTTTCTGTGGAGTTGTCATGCCAATCGTTCATGATCAAGCATGTAAGGTATTCTTGGAAAATCCTATTAGACTTCTCAAACATTCCATGAGCTTATAAATGCCAGTTGAACATGATCATTTTATGACAAATGGCAACAGGGTTAACACACTGATCCTCAAAATCTCACATCTGTTGAAGGTTGGTGTTTGTTGGGACATTGTAAACTAGTCATAACTGCAGGTGAGATGACCCGGTGGCATTATATAAAACCAAACTGACTGTAGAATTCAATTGTTTGATTTATTTTTGACATAATGAACAACGGTGACACTTTTTTTTTTTTTCAATTTAATGAAGCAGAAAATCAAACATATACTCTGTATAGAAATGACAGAAGTCACCGACTGTAATCTAAGCCTGCTCCTGCTCTCTTCCACTGTACCCTGGAAGCTGTCCGAGCGCAGCTGGGTTGCTGATGACCACAGGAGAGGCTATACTAGCCCAGTCTTTAGCTATATACTGATGATATGGATCCTGTGAGTTCTCCACCTTCTTTGAGCGAATATAGCTGAACATGATACCAAAGGTAAAGAAACTAAAGAGTCCCACCATCAGACAGATGTAGATCATGCCGTGACCTTTATCTTGGACCGGAGCTCCACTCAGATGCACAGGTGGACGATGTGGTGGCGCATACGGAGCTGCTCCCACCACCCATGTCTCATTAATGTAATGCTGCAACCAGGATACCAGCAGAGCGTGGACATCTGTGTAGTTCTGCTCTAGCATTTTTCCCACTGTTGATATAGATACTGAACTCAATATATATATATAAATACAGATATGGAATCCATCATTTGCTTATTTTTTATTTATTTATTTAGGAATATTTATATATTGCCAAATATATACAACCAAATGTTTTTTAACACATTTGACTGAATTTGGTTCTCATGATCTAAATATATTGGTCTAATGCTATACTGAATTATTATTTTTATTAATTTTAATTATATATTGACAGTTTTAAAGTTTGTGATCCGTACTTGTGATCTTTTGAAAGAAATTTATTTTTTAAATAATTATTTTTAATTTACTTTTATTCAGAAATTGTGCATTAAAATGATCAAAAGTGACATTGAAGGCACTGATAATATTACGAAATGCAGGTTTTTTTTGTTTTGTTTTACATAAAAAATATTAAGCGGCACAGCAGTTTTCAGTATTTTTTCATTGTCAAAGCAAAGCAGTCCAGCATAGATATACAAACTGATATTGATATTTAAGCAAGTGAGAAAGGTATATAATATAAAATAAATATAACAGACATACCTTATAGTTTTTGGTGGTAATAGGAAGTTTTAGTTTAATGCAAAAGAAACCAAAAAAGTGTGTCGCAGATCTTTCCTGCTAGTCTCCCTGTAGCTCTTCTAGAAAAAAAATCACTAAGGAAGACAGGACAGTATCTGAGATCATGGTTCCACCCCATTATGAACAGAGAGACTTATTCAGAAGGATCCAGTCCCCTCAAGATGTCAACAGCTTTTAATGAATCTAAAACAAGTCAAGGTCATCAGTTTCAACATGGGGAAAGTCTGGGTCTGAACATAAGTCTAGCTAACCAATGACGTGGTCAGATCATGCGCTGATCAGCCCCAGCCCTAATTAACAGCCAATGTGGTTAAGAATGATATTTTTGAATGTATCTTTTTGACTTTAACAAGCTAGTTAAAGGATATGTTGGTGGAGATGAGCATGAGTCACTGGGGACTGTATATATTTCTATCAACTCTGTCAGCTTGGCCTTGATGTTGAATAACTCCACATGCAAGCGGGAACAATGGTTTACATTCAGACAGCCAGGCATTCGAGACTCACAGATTCTATTTCAAGGCAAAAAAAAAAAAAAAAAAAAAGAGACATCACCTTGAAAAATCCTCGACTTGCGTCATTACTGCGATACCAGCATACTGGATGAACGCTGAGTCATCTTTTGAAAATGGCTAAATGCATAAAACTCGAGAGGCATGTGGGCTGAAAGTCAGAACACTTACAATTTCGCAGACTAAAATACAATTTCGCTTTAAAAAAAAAAAAAAAAAAAGGGTAAAAGGACAGCACGACTTTGAAGAAAAAAACATTTTAATGACGTGTTATGGCTTTTATTTATGCATGACAGGACAAAACACCCAAGCCATTGCCAAGTCAGTGACATTTTCAAAACCAAGTAAAAAAACCAGCATATACCATTATATACAGACATAAACAGTAAAAGGCATCAGAAATACATTATTAAGCTCAATGTAATAAAATTGGTGTTCATCCTGGTAAAGGGTGTAACAGTCTTCCAACAAAACTAATTACAGTGTTATGGTCCTACAAATGACTCAAGTGCATGAACTTGAGGACCATGCCTTTCAGTACATCCTAATGGATAAAGAACTACTTTGGGCCATTTCGAGTCTTTTTTTAAAAAAAAAAAGACAGTTTTATTAAAAAATTTAAAACAATGGACTCAAGTATATCTGAATCTAAAGCTCTATACATCTAGACAAAAAATAAAATAGTATACGAGAGTTACACTTAATCGTGATTCGTAATTTAGGAACGTGCTGAGGCACATGGTGGAACGAGACTTACAATTGCCATATGAATGGGAAAAAATAACCCCCTAAATTTTATGACAAAAATATTTACTTCATCATCAGCATTTACTCTAGTTCAAGTTCCAATAATCTCTCACAATTATTCATTAAATAAGAGCCTGAAAATATCAAGCTAAACTAAGAAGAAATAAACTAATCATATTATCACACCCACTGACTGGGATTCAACATGCTTCCCAAAATACAAAAACACTACACAATAGGAGACTCATGTTCTCCACAGCCACAGTTACCAATGAAAGCACTCTTGAAAAGCCCCAGCCTGCAGAAAAATGAGTCATCGAATGCATGCAATGAACCCCTTTGCCCTGTGAGATGGTGGACATATAGGTTATGTCGTTCCTCACAGGGCCGAGGTTCTGTCTTAAGGCGTCCTCTAGTGGTCTGGAGGACCAACTGCATGCCACGGCAGATCCCCAGAGGGTCCTGTGATAGTAAAGCAAAGATTATGGCACAACGAGAGCTTCCTTAAGCTCACTGCATGACAGAGGGACTGTATTCTGGTCGACGGGTCTGGATGATTTTTGGACGTTGACGTCTGCCTCCATCCATTTCCTCCTCATTTACTGAGATTTCTTGATCGTTTTCACAAACATGAACAACCACGCTGGGAGTGGTGGGAGTTCCTGGTTGGAGTTCATACTTTTCACCTGTCGAACAGACAGAATTTATTATTAGATGTCTAAAGCAGGTCAAATTAAATTAATAATTTATGCACTGACCTATTTTTTTTTTAAGAATGGAACATTCAGAAAAGGATTAAATTTAGGAATACGTTTCGTACCTGGCCCTAGTCTGGCAATGGCACACAGAAGGTCATAGTTAATGACAGGTGTGGCGTCCTTTGACTGCTCCCAACCAACAGGAGGCGACGGTGGAGGGGAAAGGAGGAACTGCTTATCTGGTTTAGGAGGTTCCAGGTGTGGACTGCCAATGTGCACAGACTAGATAGAAAACGGTGGAAAAAGAGGTTTTCTTGTAATATTCAGTACACTGTAGCCCTAACCAGGTGTGATAAAATAAACAGTAATAATTAAGGAATAATGCACAGTCAAGTTGGTCATTATTGCAAAATAAACCCTGACGCAAAAGTGCAAAGACATTACAGTTTAGAAGTCATTATACAAATATATATATATATATATATATATATATATATATATATATATATATATATATATATATATATATATATATATGCTACATTTAAAGTGACATACCTGTGCAAAATAGAGTCGCACTTCCCTGCCGTTGAAGTCACTTTTGTGCAGTTTTGCTCTTGCTTCTGCAGCAGCCAGAGCATTGGTGAAGTTAATTCTCACCCGACGAAAACTCTTAAAGAACTGGAAAGTGACGTTTCGGTCGAAGGCACGGAATAGATCCTCAAAACTTGCCTGTGGATGAGAGGAAAATATCTCAAGTGAATACAGTTGACTTTACATCTTCATGGAAACAGAAATTAAGAAAGGAACATTTTGCATGTGATTCAGGAGCACACAAATAAGCATTCCCTGTGGAGCAATCTGAGGTCAGGTTTTAAGTGTGCCCCCATTTAGGCTCTAAGTCAGACTGGCAACCTTTCTAACCAGCCTTAAGCCTAAACCACTAGATTACCCAACCACCCTATGGTGAGGCTGCGCTCTTAAGACATTATAGTGCCGAATCCATTTAGCTTGTTTTTGGGGATGCTGCCAGATTGATATTCAGTAAACGCTTCTATATTAAACCGTACTGACGCACATAGTACTAATCTAATACACATCCTAAAAATGACCACGTCTGTCAGTGCTCTGCAAGATATTGGTTACCAAGGTAACAGAGACTTACTGCATGCTGTGAACACGCAGACGAACCTGACAGAAAGAGTCCTGATGGACCATTTCAAGCTATGCAGAGATTTAATAGAGTATGATCCACAAATCCTGGGTTATTTCTGCATAGGTGTAGTGTGCGTAAGAGCTTACGTCAGATACAAAAACCCCCAAACTGACCAGCCAAATGCTCATTAAATGTTCCCACAGCATCTTATTCCATGACCTAACCACTACTACCACAACCAACCAACTAGATCATTAGCTAAATACATAAATCATACATAAGTAGGTCATTTAGTCAACCACAAACCACACAGAAAGCACAAATCAAGTTGGCATCAATAAAGACGAGATTGCATGAGGACTTCAAATAGCTGTTGGATATCATCTGTTCTATCATCTCATTCATGGCTTTCTAGCAGTTTGACTTCCAGCATTTAAAGCTCTTTTGATATTGTAAGGCACCATGTCAATGAAGCCTTACCCTTTGCTCAGGTCTGTTAAATATATCTGGATCCTCCAAGGAAGCAATAAGGCAGAAAGGGTTACACTTCATGGTTTTCAGGTGCATGACTGAAGCCCGTTGACGGATCCTCCGCAGGACTTGAGAGGTTAGAGAATGAAAAGGGCAGGAGGGGCTGAGACGCGTCCGTTTTGCCTTCCCCAGCGTGAGGACACGAATGACGCCTGCTTCAGGAAACAAATGCTTCGAAAATCACCCTCTTTGCTTCTGCTTTTCTTCCTGTCCTTCTCAGACCGTCTCAGTCCAGCAGAGAGCCTAGAGCGTTTTCACAAAGGAAATAGGTCAAACTGAGCAATGCACAGAAAATAAACCCCCCTGTGTGGTCACGTGACACTACTTTGTTGAGACAGAATCTTCTGGAATGGTCTGTGCTCCTCCACCACCGATCAAACGTCTTGAAAGCTTCGTAAGACTGCAGCTCACTCATCCGTCTCCTTTTATATAATGGCCCCTCTCAGCTGCACAACAACAGGCTCCGCCTACTGCAGGGGAGGGGTGACTCGGCTTGCAGGCTCCGCCCCACTTTCCCATTCTGTACCGAAACGAATGGCTCTGCTGACTAATCACAGACTCACACACACACACACACCCTGAGAGTGCAAGTCTTGGAAACTATGCGCCACTGCTTTCCATGCAGCTCAGATCCAATTCGGTCAATCTCTGCTCAATTCAGTCATACCATTTCAGGACACACAGTGTGGTAAAACAATGATCTGTATTGCTCATCTCACAGTAGGTCTCTTTCATGCTGCCCCTCCCATCGTGATGGAAAATCTAAATCAGCTGAGCTGGGCAGAAGGGCAGCTGTGTTATCAAGCGCTCCCCGCAGCATACTTTCCATGGGTGCTCGTTTTCTCCTGTCTGACTCCAGGGGCAGTGGATTTGTCCCGTTATTATTGAAGAGCAGCTTTTCTTTTTCTATCTGTTTAAGTGGCATTTAGTTATCACGACTGGCTTATTTTTAACACATCTGCATGATGTTATTTTCTCAGAGTCTTGCAAGCAATACAAACACGATCCATATTCTCTCAGTCTCCTGTGTACACACAACTATACTGAAACTAACGATGGTGCAGCTGATGCAGAGAGATTAACTGTAATTCTCTATCAAGGTAAACATATCCTCTACATTTAAAGGCTTGCTAACACTATTAAACAGAAGTTCTCAACCCAAGAAATAGGTCACAGAACTGTGGGTTGTGTCCAGCAGAAGGAAAGATAATGCTATAATTAAACAATATAATAAAATGCAAATAATAACACTTTGACACAATGAGCACAAACAAACTTTGCTTCTGTGTTGGGTCACCACAATCTGCTACCTGAAGCACAACAAGTTAATGATGACTGCAATACAAAAGTGCATAGCAAAACAATGAAGATAAAATCTGAGAAAAAAAAAACACTATTTGGGGTCAGTAAAACTTTAAAAAATAAATTAATACTTTTATTCAGCAAGGATGTATTAAATTGCTCAAAAGTGACAGTAAAGACTTACAGTTAAAAAAAGCATATTAATAATAATACAAATATTATACAATAAATGCTGTTATTTTGAATTTTCTACATTCATTTGAAAAATGATGATGATATTTCACAATATTACTGTTTTTACTGTATTGCTGATCCTATAATTGCAGCATACTATACTTTCCAAATAAATATTACTGACCTGGACAGAACTAACTCTGAAACTCGCATCTTTTTTATCTATCTATTTTCTCAAATTAAATAAAACCTTGCAAGGAACATACATACTAGAAATTCTCCCCATGCCTTTCACTCAAATTTTCCCCTCTCTATCTGGTAAAAGCTTTCCTGTTTGAGATAAGCACAGAGATGTCTACACTAGCCATAAGCATCTGTCAGTCATATGTGCAGATGTTTTTAGTTCAAAAGCTGGGAATCCAGTTTCAGTGGAACAAGGCCTCTCATTAGGGAATGGAAAAAAAAAACATGTATCCAGATAATAACAAAAAGGAATACAGGGTGAAAAATGGTGAACAGGACAGCATAGTTGTATTGCTGCATTTTATTTATGCTTTTATACGGGTGGAAAGCAAAAGGTATTATTATGCATACAAAAACATTCTGTTCCATTCAAAAGCATACAACACAAACAGCTGAATTCATCATCTTTAAATAGCTAGAAGCCAAAAATATACGTTATGTCCATCAAAGCAATGACAAATCATGTTATTGTCACTGCAATGATAAATTTAGTTTCTTCTTTACCGTCCAAGTAACAACAAATATCAAACATAAAAATGACACCCAAAAAATTAAAATAATAATAATAATAATATATTATAATATTATACAAATAAAGTTTTTAAAAGTATTTATAATAATAATAATAAATATTTTAAATTTAATTTGATTTACTTTCTCACACTGTAAAAAATTTACATCTTGAAAAATTGTGGAAAATAAACTTTGACTTAACAAATTGCTTCCCAAAAATTGGAAAAATGCAACGCTCAATATGGCCGCTCAATCGCAGGAAGTCCCGCCTTCTGAATGACAGAGCCAATCACTAATCGGTAAAGTCAGCACGTCACTGCAGCTGCCGTTAGAAGTCCCGGTTGCTATAGAAACAGTCAGCTTTCTGAGATGTGCATTTAGGACTGCGCATGCGCACTGGTTGATCTAGCCTGAAAAATAAGCTTTTTAACGCTATTTGAGCAAAAGAAACAACATTTATGATACAGTTGTTGTCAGATTTCTTTGGTGACTTCAAATATGAAATTTAAACGTAAGCTTAGTGAACAGTTTTGGAGAATTTGATGTTTCCCCATTCAGAGAGAC
Source organism: Onychostoma macrolepis (assembly GCF_012432095.1). NCBI lineage: Eukaryota > Metazoa > Chordata > Actinopteri > Cypriniformes > Cyprinidae > Onychostoma > Onychostoma macrolepis. The sequence goes on from NC_081163.1 coordinate 11,822,330, forward strand.
AGGAGCTGCACTTGGATGCCCGAGAGGCGTTTCAAAGATGGCCGCCGAGTAACATGACTTGTCTTAAAGAGACTTTGACGTAAGTATTCGCCAAATGAATTAAACCAAGTTTCCGAATGTTTTACTTTAGGACACATTACATTTTATATAAATTACATTGTATTTTGCAGAATAACGGTGAATTCACGCCTGTACTCATGTCATGTTGGCATTATAATAACCTAGTTTAGCTCATACTGATCACTCGGTAGGGGTGTGCGATAGGCTATATGTTATATCATCTGCGATAATATCGTAATTGCTGATTTAACGATGTGGGGTTTGACATTATGAGTAACGTTATATCGCAAAAACCAAACAAAACACACCTACAGAGTGCATGCATACATTACGTGATGAAGGTTAGACGAGTGTCTTTCACTGCATGATTCGGTCTATTATTAAAATGCATTTAGAATGATCGCAAAATTCAAGATATGGGGGCAAAAAATTTATATATTTACATCATTTCAAATGGTTAATCAATATCACATGAAGAGTGACGTTTTTTCTTCCACAAAGCAACATGATTACAAATGTGATAATGATTTTTTACAGCAGTTCAATAAACAAGATGGTAATATTAAGGGACTTACGTTTTAGACACAATATTGGCTGTTTTTTCTCTATTTCGCCAACAAAAATAATTACAATTTGCGTCTCTGAGCAACATGTCAGTGTTTTGTTCCTGAATGAATCAACCTTTAAATGATTCGGTTCAATCGCAATGACTCACTGATTAACAGTGACTGCCACAAATTGGAATAGTAAGCATCAGCAGTTGCACTTCAAGAGCCCTGTCAAGTGTGCTAAATGTCTCCGTTGTCCTGGAAGAGGAGGTGGTGCTTCACAACTTAGGAGACTTTGTAAATGTGTTTATTGTACTCTTTGGATTATTGTGTGCACTCAACATGGAGTACAACAAGGATTTACAGTAAAAGGTTAGTTCACCAAAAATGGAAATTGTCTAATTACTCACTCTCATGTCGTGCCCAAACCCGTAAGACCTTCAGTCATCTTCAGAACACGTATTAAGAGGCTCTCTGACTCTTCATAGGAAGCTATGCAACTTACACATTCATGTTCCAGAAGAGTAGGAAAGACATCATTAAAGTATTCAGTGAGTCCAGTGGTTTAACCTAAATTTTACGAAGCAACTCAAGAGTTTTGTTTGCAGAAAAAAAAACAATTTACTACTTTATTTTCAAAATAATATCCAAAGTGTGGTGGTGCTTCCTCTATTGGGTTGCAGATCAATGTTTTAGTAAATAAGGTGGTTATTTATTTTTGCGCAAACATAGCACTCGCGTTGGTTCCTAAAATTGAGGTTTAAACCACGTTGATTACTCTAATGATGTCTTTCCTACTGTTCTGGACCTTGAGTGTGTAAACTGCATAGCTTTCTATGCGGGACGGAAAGCTCTCAGATCTCATCAAAAATATCTTAATTTGTATTCTGAAGATGAACAAAGGTCTTACAGATGTGGAATGACATGAGGGTAATTAATGACAGAATTTTCATTTTTTTTCGTTGAACTAACCCTAAAAAGTTAAAAGTACCTCTTATGAGATTATTTATTTATTTATTTAATTTTTTTTGGCAAACATCTGAAGTGTAAGTTTCATGAGTTCAGAGTACCTTTTGTGAGAATGCTAATATTCAGGTGACATTACCCTAAACACTGAAGTAACCTCAGATAAATGATTACATTTTATGGTGTTTTTGATATTTTTGCATGTTTGTGAATGTATTAATCTTATGAGAATTAAAATGCATGATTTTGAAAGGTTTACTGTGTAGAATATTATTTATTAAGTATTTATCATTGTAAGGTATTACAATATTGTTGTAGATTTTATTAAAAATGTACTAAAATGTGTCCGTGTTCAGTGTATCATTTAATTTTTTTTTATTTATTTTTTTTTATCATTTTCTTTTGGGACAACAGGGAATAAACAATTCAGCAAGGTTGCTTTAGCAATATAAATTTGCCAATATACATTTTTAGATTAGGTTAATCCAAAAAATGCATGCTACTACAATTTAAAATATTTAATTGGGCCAATAACATGGTTTGGTAGATTTAATGTTTTTCCAATTGGCTCAACATATTATTTCTCATTGAGCCGATGTTAACAGACTGCTGCCACAATTGAAAAAATTCAATTAGCAGAAATTCAATTGGGCCAATGGAAAAATTTAGATGTAATCAGTCACTAGAAAATTTTGAGTTGGGGAGGTTTGAAATTTTTTACAGTGCAGTGTAAAGGAAATTAATTTCCTATATTTAGAGTCGATGTATTGGTAAATGAAATACTTGAAAATGACATTTTCTGCTGCCATGTAATGACAGATTATCAATGGACGTCAAAGTATCAGGGAACTGGATCATTATTTAGTCAAATGGCAAATTAAATTCTTATCTAACCCCAATGTAAGGGTAAATGAAGTAATTATTTTCTGTCAGTGTAATGGCAAATTGAGTTATTATCTGCCATCAATGTAATGGAAAATAAAAGCACCAGCTGTCACTTTAATGGCAAAATGAGGTCATCATCAAGAAATGTGTGTAAAGGTGGGATATGGGTCATGGCTCAAGGTACAAAGAGCAAGATAATAATAGCCAAAAATGACCTGAGGTTAAGGTCAGGACTTGGCTCCATATCAAGTTTTCAGTATGAGCATGTCTTTCTACAGGCTGATATCACCCACTTAAATGGCACACTTCATGTTTTGAAGCACCAATTCAGGAAGTGGGTTCCAACTTTCTAAATGAGTCAGTGTTTTGTTTATAAGACCCTGGCTTAGGTTATGATATCAGAATGGGTTTGCTCAGGGAATGTCAATTCATCTGACACTTAAGAGAACAGCTTACATTTTCCACTGACTAGACACCCAGCTGAGTTTACGACTGCTCGAGGGCCCATGTCGCATACAGAAAGTGTCAAAACTCCTTCCAGACTTTCCACAGAAAGTAACAACCAAAGTGGATTCTTTCATCATGAGACAACCAGCTGACTATGAATAACCCCTCAAAAAAACACATTTTGACATTTATTGCTTCCAGAAAAATTAGATGGTGAAACCAGTGGAAAATATTCCAGTAATAGTGAAACTAAATAAAGTAAATAAATTCAATGTTTGACAATAGACAAGAACTTTTTAGTCTGTACATGTGTAAGCTTGAACAAAATGTGTATCGTAAGCCAAGAGTATGGTAAATGTGACAAGAAAGTGATATTTGGCTGTCCCTTTAAGACTTTAGACCTCACCCAAAGTTAAATTGCCATTAGCTTGTGTTGAAAACAAGCCTAAACAAAGGAAAAGCAGCATGCTCCAGGCTGATCGCAAAACTGCGTGTTGTGCAGTAGTTTGTTTACGGCTGCGCCACTGTAAGATGACACCACAATGATAAGTTTCTGAAATTAAGATTGTTCATTTGAGCAGAGATGATGATCATCTGCATTATGGAGGTTTAAAAAACAGCCACGTCAAAATACGAGCAAAGAACTGCTGAAAATACAAAAAGAAACTCTGTGTTCCAGTGGAATTTGTGAGTACGAACATGCAGCCAATTAAAGTGTTCGAGTGGCTTACCACAATTAAAGGAACAGTTTATACAAAAATGAAAATTCTGTCATTATTTACCAACCTGTATTCCAAACAAAAACAAACAAACAAACAAAGAAGCATGTTCGTAACCAAACAGTTTTGGTGACCCTTAACTTCCACTGTGTGGCCAAAAAAAACAATAGACATTAATCAAAAAATCTTATGGAAGTCCATATGGATTACCCACATTCTTCAAAATTTCTTCTTTTGTGTTCAACAGAAGAAAGAAACAAATTTCATTTTTGAGTAAACTATCCCCACAATTTAATTGATATGCAATTATATAGACTATTGTATTTACATCAGTTTCATACATGGCTCAAGTGTTCAAGAATAGAGACCAATATATTTAAGAATCTACCATTGAAAAGCTCTACTACACTGAATGACCTATAAGAGAATATTTGTGAGGCTGACCCCCCACCTCTATGTATAAGTCTATGGTGGTAACGTGACCTCCTTCTCCAGTCATATTTGCATCCGCATTGTAATACGTGTCCTAGAACTTGCTTCCTGTTTCCACATTACAAAACACAATGGAACAGATTTTCCATTTTTCTCCATTCTCAACAGCAGACTATTTTCCTATCACTATTATGCTCTCATCCCATTTCCATTTAACTCAAGGTTTCCATCCTACTTGGAAAACTGCACACACCAGAAACCTGTTGCCTAAGCTCAAAAATAACCTACTTGTGCTATAGACAACTTCTAGTCTGTGGACATAAGTGCTTGCTTTATTGTGCATTACATCTCAAAATCTCCTTAACAAATGCTCATTTATCATGAGACAAAATGACAAAAACCTGTCGTGCGTCACTGTGGTAACTCAATCTCTGAGTTGAATTATCTAAAAAAGAGCAGGAGAAACAACAGGTCATTGCTCTACATTATAATAACAATGTCTACAACTTGACTTAAGGCTGTCTGATAGCCAGGATTTGTGTAACAGCTCAACAAAGGTGACGTCAAGTGGAAAATTTCTTCAGCCAAGACAAACAACACCTATTCACCACTGCAATGTCATAATCATCTTGTAGAAAAATGGCAAAAAAAAAAAATGAGAGCAATATGCTTTGTTATTTATTGCTTTGTTTATTCACTCAGCTACTTGACTTGTAAAGCACTTCAATATTTCAGAGCTAAACTCAAGGGACATAGCGGGTATATAATACGTCTCCATTTCCTGAAAGCACGGCTACTACTTCAATACATCATAAACTGACGTTAAACAAATTATGGAGGAAGTATGTAAGGCTACACTTTTAGGACAAAGAGTGTATTTAGCTAAATGATTCGTTTTGATAAATGATATGGAACACAACCACACAAAAAAATCTGGATTGATTCAAACACTTTTACAATGACAATATTTTTTCCGCAAGTTCCTGTTTTCCTTTTTTACCATGAGGAACAAAGAAGCTGTCAGGGAAATTGAAGTCACACCACTGATGTCCAAATTTGCATAAATATTCCAAAAACTGTTGTGACACTATACCAACAAAAAACCCAGTCTTTCCAAGTTACAGACATTCAGGTTCAACCATCTAATGAATGCCTAATCATCAAATTTGATGCTTGCATCATACCATTAGGAAAAAGATTATATCTTCTTATGGCCCATTAAATAAGATTACTGTGAAGATTATGCGGTATAAAGTCCCATGTGTCACAATACAAGTTATCTCTGGTTCCATGAGTTCAGTCAACAGATCTCAATCCAACAGAGCATCTTTTGGACAAAGTGGAAAGATATTTGCAATATGAATGTGCAGCCAACAAATCCCCAACTGCATGATGCTATGCCAATATGCATTTTTTTTATTATTATTATTATTATTTATTTTTTTTGCATTCGATAACACAATGTCAAACCAAGTAAACAAATGATGCGTCTAAAACATTTTTTTGTGTAGTTCATCACATTAAAAATGGAAATGTCCGCTACGTTTGACAAGAAAGTGTCCAAATACAGCTGATATACTGCTTAATCTAAAATGAAGCACATTTTTGTTTAAAAAGTGTGCTGGTAATCTTTCTTTAACAAGCTACTTTGATATTTTGTTATTCAATGCAGTGACTTTCTTGCATATTAAAGTTGTTTTAATAATATATGAACATATCATTCCTTAACTGCATCTGTACGCGGGTCATACATGTATGTCTGGCCTAAATAAGATCCTCGAGAGGGCTACAGGAGTGTGAATTCAATATTACTCACTCTTAAAGGGTTTTCAATGGCAAAAACATCCACAGGAACTTTCCAGGCCACCAGTGAATCAGTCAGGTCGGTAAAATGCACGTCCACGGTGGCCTCACTGTCCTCATTATTCAACTGCTGCATAATGTAAATATGGGAACAGATAGGAAACTACTGTCCAGGTCGTAAAATAAGTTTAATTCCTTGAACTGGTGATAATCATATAGCGTGGCAAGCTAAGCTATCTGTCTATTCTGTATGAAATGTAACTGCCCACGACTCACGCTCACTTTGGGAACCGATTTATATATCGGCATTGACGTGTTCAACTGTTATTTTTAACTTTACACTAGATGTTTAACCTGAGTGTTACAAAAATAAGTAACCTCAATACAACCCTTCATTTGCGGAAAGCAGCAATCGACGTTAGCACTCGACAACTTCCCGTTTCCTTTTTCGACATATTCAGTGATTCCAGCAGGGGGCGGTAAGACATCCCTGCAAATAACTGCAGTATTTAGAAACAAGTTGCATAAAATATGATTTAAACCACTGAGCGGGGAATTTTATTAACTAATTATAGTTTGACCGTTTTTACTTTACTTCTATATATTGCACAAGACTGAACGGCTAATGCTATTATGTTTGCTATTCTTCTTAGCGGCGAGAAAAGACAAATCGTCCTTTGAATCAAATTATCAGGACGTTTTTGTCTTACTGGAGACATGTGTACACTAAAATGTGTAATCTTTTAAATAAAGCAAATTCTAGAATAATGACTAATCGGACCACTGGAACAGATAGCAATTCCATTTGTTGATATTGTAGAGATAAGAATTACTGAATGAACAAAATTTTGACATGCAATCATTTGTGATGAAAGGTTTTGAATAATATAGACTTTAATAATCTCTTTTCAGGTACAGTAAATGTAGAGTCACATAGTAGCTAAAGATATGATGTCCTTGATAATACAGGACTGTTAACGTTCCCCCTCCCCCATTGTGTTTGATTTAAAGATTTATTAAATGACTAAATTTTCCAATATAACTGATTAGAAAAGAAAACACATTTTCAAAAGTCATGTAGATTGTTTCCTTTAATATTTGAAGTTGCATTATATACAAAGTGTGCCATTATATTTCACAATGTGATGGAAAGGATAAAAATGCTTTGTCAAAACAAGGATGTTTCACATTTTATGCAAAGGATGTGGGCTTGTACCTTAGATGCAGAATAACTTTTTTCATACTTATCCTTAAGGAGACGTCAACATGGCCACATTCATTTCATATGTTTTCTAATTAAAGGGATAGTTCAGAAATGAAGATTCTGTCATCATTTACTCATGTTTATCCAAACTTTCAAAATCTTATTTTGTGTTCTGCATAAAGTCAGTCATACAGGTTTGGAACAAAATGATGGTGAGTAAACGATGACAGAATTGAAATTTTTGGGTGAACAATCACTTAAAAATGAAAAATAATGGCAAAACGAAATATTATAATACACAATATTTCTAGTTTGAAATATGTTGTTAATATTAATCTAATGAAGTATAAAGAACTTCTGGATTGAAGTTTGTATCGTTTCTTAAATGTGGACAACAATACAGTGCCACATCTAAAGCTGTTTGGAACATCCCATCACGTTGAACATACTCTTTTTAACCATTAATCTTTGTGTCGACCATAAGAGTTAAATATTTTAAAGTGAATTAATAGGAGCTGTGCCCTCATCACATTTCTTTTTAGATAAATTGGTAAAGTGGTCTCCACCATAGAACACAGTGGAGGGGAGAGGTAAAAAAGAAAAAAAAAACCTGACAAAATGCACACCTACACAATATACAGTACATCTTACAGTACGTGTCTAAACAATAATCTTTTGCAAATCATATGCATTTTAATCACCCCTTATCTAGAATAGTTATGGGTGACGTTCTCACTCCTGAAAATACAGCATCCCAAGCTGCAGCAATGCTGGGTCAAATATTTCAGTCACAAAGATAAAACAGCATTGTATACCACACAACTGCATCATGGTCTGTCGTTTACAAGGATGCACTATATGCACTAAAAATGAGAAAAGAAACCCTTAATCTCATCAATGAGTGACATTTTCTGTGAATTTTTTTTTTTTTTTTTTTTAGATAAAGCCAGACCACTATGTCAGTTACTGGCAAGCAGCACAGCAAGGTTTAACCAATGTAACTAAAAGAAAGTCTGTGGTCAGAACCCTTACAATGCATATCAATGCAAACATCATCCGTTAAGTATAGCAGTCAATTACAGCCACAACTCTGAACCTCAACATTTAATTTGCTTTAAAAGTTCACAAAAGTGTTAAGGAACAAACACAATTCTCTTCACCAATGTATTTAAACAAGTGATTAACACTTCATAAATTTTAAAAGACAGGAGAGAAAAAAAAAAAATACTCCTAAAATAATCATGTCTCTAACAGAAAGCTCTGAAAGTGTGTACCAACAGACCTGACCTGTGATCTAAACTGCACCCCAAAATCTTTTTTTTTTTTTTTTCCTTTTAGGTACACCTATAAATCTGAGTTAAATCTACCAGAGGTCCTTCTTCATGGTATCAAGAGGCACCATGTGTAGTGAAGGTAAAAACAAGCCTGAAAGCGAAATGTTTCACTGTCAATCTGGGCCGGTACTATGTATGTTTTACACTTTACCTCCTTAGACATACTGAATGGTCTAATCTGGTAGTTTTTATTCTATGGTAAAAAAAAAAAAGAAGAAAAAAAAAAGATTCCTGTAGCTTGCAGCTGTTCCAACAACTGACAATTTAATGATAACTGAAATCAATGTAGCTTCAAGTGTCCAGATGCTCAAGTGTCCAGATGCCCAAATGTCCTTCTCCTGTGAGCAAACAAAAGCTTAAATTTACATGACGGATGCAATCCTCTCGCAGAGATCATCCTTTTTCACAAATGCGAGCCACAGGTGTCCATCATCAGGACTATATACGAGATGCAGCAGAAGGATAGTGGGTTACTGCAAAATAGTTAAAAACATAAACAAGAGGTAAATACCAGCAACCAAGACAGAAAATGTTTAAATTAGTTCAGAATGACAGAACATGATTAAATCTAGGAGGCCAATAAATAAAACTGCAATTAAAATTGTCCAAAAACAATATTTCACCATTCATTTTGTTTCCACACTTGCACATACTTAGTTTAAAATAAAGATGTTTTGCTGCTCTAAATTTAAGCATAAATACTCACCCGTGTCTCATCATCATCATCATCTGAAACATGTGGCCGTGCAATACTCATCTCCTCCTTACTCTCTGCAATCTGTTTACATTTCTAAAAAAAACCAAACAAACAAAAACAAAAAACATGATTTGAATTTTTTTTTTTACTAATAATAAAAGGATTGGTTTTAAATAGACATATTAGGGCTTGGTAAGTTTTTGTGTTTTAAAAATAAGTGTATTACGCTAACCAAGGCTGCATTTATTTGATCAAAAGTACAGTAAAACAGTATTATTGTGAAAAATAAATAATTTTCTTTTTTAATATATTTTTAAATATAATTAATTCCTGCGATGGTCCAGCTAAATGTTCAGCAGCCAGTCTTCAGTATCACATGATACTTCAGAAGTCATTCTAATATGCTGATTTGGTGCTCAAGAAACAGGTCTTTGCTGTTAAAAACATCAGTACTGCTTAATATTTTTGTGGAAACAGTAATACACCTTTTCCAACACTATAAAAGTCTTTACTGTGACTTTTGATCAATTTAATGCATTCGTGTCGAATAAATACGGTTGAGGCCAAAAGTTTACACCCCCCCCCTTTCAGAATCTGCAAAATGTTAACTATTTTACCAAAACAAGAGGGATCATACAAAATGCATATTATTGTTTATTTAGTACTGACCTGAACAAGAAAGATGTCTACATATAGTTCACAATAGAAAATGATAGCTGAATTTATAAAAAATGACCCCGTTCAAAAGTTTACACCCCCTTGATTCTTAATACTGTGTTCTTACCTGAAAAATCCACAGCTGTGTTTTTTTGTTTAGTGATAGTTGTTCATGAGTCCCTTGTTTGTCCTGAACAGCTAAACTACCTGCTGTTCTTCAGAAAAAGCCTTCAAATTCTTTGGTTTTGCAGCATTTGTGTGTATTTGAATGTATATAATGACTTCACCCTAGGCTATAAATTATGTATTGTGCATTTTTCAGCAAAACGATTGTCTTTCTGTGGCTCTAATAAAGTCGGTATGCTTCATGTAGAGAGCTGTAATAGATTGCGCGTTCTCTTTCCACTTGCTCTGTTTTTTAAACACCGAACTGCAAACTCATTTATGCCACATTGTTCATTCTTGAAGCAAACTTATGTCCATTTGGTGATTTAAATAAATTGTTTTAGACCGCCACTTGATCTGAACGCAAAGCGTCTGGTATGTGTGTGCGTGTGTGTGATACCTCTGAGTTCTCCTAGACTCAGCGCTGCGGGACTAACTTTTTTTTTTTTTTTTGATTAGATAATTATCAAGTGTTAAAAAATAGAAGCAAATAAAGTGTGTGAGTACACATACAATATCCATATGTATGTAATTTTAATGCTATGGCCTTGTGTAGATATTTAAACATGGCCATCTTTAAGCATGACTGTTGAAATTAAATGGTAACATTTAACAATAAAAGTCCATTCGTAGCATTAATGAAAACTGTAGAAGTATCGTTCCTTGTTAGAGTGTTTTCATTTCAACATTCACTATTAGCTACTAATAGGCTATATTTTTACATTTTAAAGTTTCTTCTTTTAACATTAGCAAATTATGAAATAACTTTAATGATCAATATAGTAAATAATATTAATATTTTTATTCATTTACAAAGTATGGTTCAGTACTGTTGCTGCTTTTTTTTTTTTTTTTTAAATAGTAAAGCACTAGCTCTCTTTCAGTATCCATTTTGAAAACTATCGGTTGATTAATCGGTATCGGCCAGTGTGGTCCAACCTAGCTATCGGTAAAATCCACTATCGGTCGACCTCTAATAGATATAACCCTAATTAAATACATCTGATCCAGCTAATCTAATCATTTAGACTTATTTGAAAATTACATGGTATGTGTGTTGGAGCAGGGTTGGAACTAAACTCGTTAGGGCTGCGGCCCTCCAGGAAGTGAGTTTGACACCCCTGGGATAGACCTATAAATCTCAAACTAGTTGTTTTTAATTAAAGGAATCAGTTATTTAGAATAATAAGACATTCGGGCTGTTACCAGGCAAGTTAAATCAATATCAACAAAATTAATCTTTGCAATGCAAAGGAAACACAGAAGCTTCATCTGAAGTGGCATTTTGATGCATTTACACACTGTTTAATGCAGGACATGAATGCATTTAACCTGCAGTTACAAATGCAGAAATAATGTTTTGATATGTAAGACATAAAATGTTGAATACTCATTTGAAATTATGAAAAAAAAAAAAAAAAAAAAAAAGTAACTGTTAATAAGTGAGTCATTGAGATTGAACCGAATCATTTAAACAGTTGATTCATTCAGGAACGAAACACCCTCATGTTGCTCAGAGACGCAAAATAGTGCTGTGGCTGTGTTTGGGGTTATTTTTGTTATCGAAATAGAGCAAAAACAGGCAATATGGCGTCTAAAACGCAAGTCTCTTAATTAACTTCTTGTTTATTGAACTGTTGTAAAGAGAAAAAAAAAATCTATATGTAATCATGCTGATTTTTGGAGAAAAACGGCACTCTTCGTGTGATATTGATTTACTATATGAAATTATATAAATATAAATTTTCTGCCCCTATATCTTCAATTCCGTGATCATTTTAAATGCATTTTAACACACTGAATCACGCAGTGAAAGATCACACTCTAAATGCGCGCGCACACTAGTCTATACTAGACTTCACGGCACTCTGTAGGAGTGTTTTGTTTGGTTTTTGGCTAAATACTGATAATGTCAAATCGCACATCGTTAGAACAACAATTACGATATTATCGCATACCCTTGCACCACTGTCTTTTTGGCTAATTTGTGCAAAACCTTTTGCTAAACTGCCAAAGCTTAATTTTAACCACCAATGCAATGATGCAAGTATTTATACTTACCTCTACATGCTTGCGAAGGGTTAATGTCGATATTTATAAGCTGCTAGTTTGGTTTCCCTAGGTAAACAGCTTACACTGCATAATAGTGCATAAACATGGCCAGGGGTTCACTTCATTTCCTTCGAGTTCAACTTCAGCAGAATACGACGGGGTTTGGTTTTCAGCTGGGTTTGCACCATTAAAGCCTGTCTTGTCTGTCCTCGTCTTTCTTCTGATTTTAGAGCCAGTTTGTTCTCTTGCCCTTTATTTACTGCAGTAGTTTCCAGGGAGCAATTTTTTATTTATTTTTTATTTTTTACTCAGTAATTAATGTGTTTTAAAATGTAGCGAAGTACAATACTTCAAACAAAATATACTTAAGTAAAAGTAAAATTACAGATTTTAAAAATTACTTTAAAAAGTAGAAGTACACAAAAAAGCTACTCAATTACAGTAACGCGAGTAAATGTAATTTGTTACTTTCCACCTCTGCAAGGGACTCATGAACAACTATTACTAAACCAAAAACAACTGTGGATCATTCAGGTAAGAACACAGTATTAAGAATCAAGGGGATGTAAACTTTTGAATGGGGTCATTTTTTATAAATTCAACTATAATTTTCTCTTGTGGACTATATGTAAACATCTTTCTTATTCAGGCAAGTACTAAATAAACAATAACATGCATTTTGTGTAATCTCTCTTATTTTGGTAAATTCTGAAAGAGGGATGTAAACTTTTGACCTCAACTGTAAGTATTAATTTCTTACAAAATAAAATCTTACTGAACCCAGTATATGTACACATACACTGAGCAACTGGGATAGCAGTTCACAAACAAATCTCACCTCTGTAAACTCCTTGATGCTAATGCTGTTAGCTTGTTGAGCCACTTTCCTCTTCACCTCCTCAATACTGGCCAGATTAGGTGTGGGTGCTGAAGGGGGCTTGTTGGTAATGGTAGGAAGTGGGGGCATCGGGGGCATAGAGGCCAGGGCACCCATATTTGAGAGAGCAGCAGTCATTGTCGCCGCAGTCATACTTGCCATGGCAGCATTCATGGTCATGTTTGGCATTGCAGGCATACCTGGTATACCCATGGGCAGATTCATAGGTAAATTGGGCACAGGCAGTGGCAGAGGCAAAGACAAGGGGGCTGGAGCTGGGGTTGGCAGAGGTAACTGTAGAATTGCCTTCGGCTTGAGACTTTCAGGTATGGGCATTCCGGCTTTAGCACACATTGCAGCAGCATTAGCCTTCGCAATCTCCAACAGTTGATCTTTATCTGTTTGAAGCAGCAATTAAAGGAAGTTATGTAGACAGACATTTCTTGCTATTGTTTTGAAGTCAACATTAATATTATTTATGCTAACAAGAAAGGGGAGCCAAGCAAAGAGTATATTTACCTAGGTCAGTAAGACGTGGTGGCGTCTTGCTAGAACTGCGTCGAGATCTTGAGGTGGACCTCCTCTTACGGAGAATCAAAATTGGTGAGTGGCTTGGTTCACGTTTCCATCGATCTCGTCTATCAAATGATCGCCCACGAAATGCTGGTCTCCTCCGACGTGAAACAGAACGTGATCTTCTGGATCGTGACTGACGAGCTCTTGACCGTGAACGAGATCTTCTCTTTCTAGCAGGGGAACGTGACTTGGACCTCCTTTTTCGAGCTGGTGATCTAGACTTTGACCGTTTCCGCTTGGGGGATTTTGATTTTGAGCGCTTTGTTCTTGTGTGAGATTTCGATCTTGATTTTGCCCTTCGATTGGTTGATCTTGATCTTCTTTTCCGAGCAGGTGACCGAGATTTTGTCCTCCTTTTACAACTATGTGAGGGAGACCTGGACTTGCGTTTTTTTACAGGAGACCTTGACCTCCTCTTGCTACTGACAGATTTAGACTTGGATCGCCTTTTCTGTGTGGACGAAACTGATCTGGAGCGCTTTTTTCGAACAGGTGACGTTTTGTTGGAGGACTTTGATTCTTTTACTTTACTTGGTGAAGGTGATCGTGAGGTCCCTGATCGATCATCTTCATCTGATCTTGCAGTACCACATTGAGGAACTGGCTCTGAGGACAAAGATCTGGATCGGTTTAGTCTTCCTTCATATTCAGAGAGATTTTCAGGCTCTTCCTTGATTTTTTGGATTTGTGTGTCACATTCTGATGATGTTATGTCTTCATTTGATGGATTTTGCACAGATGCACATTCAGTAGTCACTGGTTTCCATTGACTTGACTCTGCTGTCCCTTTTACTTCTAAATTTTCCTCCACAGCATCCAAAATTACCTGTTTAGTCTCCAAGGTTTCTTTTGAACTATCATCCTTTACGGACGTTTCCTCTTTAGTCGGAGATTTAGAGTGTGCTTTCTTGGTAGGGGATATACTTCCATCTGATGACTGCCGGTCCCTGGAAATAGATCTTGATGTGCGTCTCTGAGAAACTGACCTTGACCGTTTACTTTTTTGCTTTTTAGGTCTTCTTAATTTTGGGGATTCAGACTTTGAATTATGTGAAGATGTCCGTGATTTTGACCTTTTATGTCGTTGAGGAGATACTGACTCTGACTTTGTGCTATGAGGGCTCCTAGATTTTGACGTCCTTTGACGGGCTGCAGGAGAACGTGACTCAGAGGGCCTGGAGCGTTGAGGGGACCGAGACTTACTTCGACGTCTTGGGCTTCTTGAACCTGATCTTTTACGAGCGGATCTTGATCTAGATCTTCTGTTTCTTCTTAAGCGTGATCTAGATCGCCTAAGAATCACAACGGATCTTGAGCGTGTTCGCCTTGCTCTTCTGGCGGATCTAGACCTGGACCGCCTCGCCCGAGAAACAGGTGTTCTCTTTCGAGAGCGGGACCTTGAGTGTCTTCCTCTCCGTACAGATCTGGACCGTGATCTTGAGCGCCGATTCTTCCGCCGAGAAATAGATTGCTTTGATTTTGAGCGTGAACGTCTTGGTCTTCCAGTTGACCTAGATCTTGAGCGATGACCACGTCGTGGAGACCTAGTCCTCGATCTTTTGATCCTCGTGTGGGACCTTGAGTCGGCGCGATATGCTCTTCTTCCAGAGAGCGACCTTGACCTGCGTCCAGTTTTCTTTGTTACTTTAGACGGTGACCGTTTTGATGGAGACCTTGAGCTTTTTCGTTTTGTTCGATCCTTCCCACCAGAGGCAGACACAGACCTGTCCCTTGAAGATGATCTGTCATTATGACGTCCTGATTTACTAGATGACTGTTTTGGAGTTCTAGAGCGACTGTGTTTAGATTTTTTCCCTTTAGTGTCTGAAAGCGATCGTGACCTTGACCTGGAGAGGGAGTGTTTTTTCTTTTCTTTCAGATTCCCATTTGCTTCATTTGAGATGTCCTTCTGCACAGCTTGCTCTTTGTGCACATTCTCTTGCTTAGGAATAATATCAGGAAGTTCTTGCGCTTTACTAAAACTTTCATGTTCACCAACAGCTTCCACTTTAATGTCCCTCTCTGCAATTAGTGCATGTGCAGTCTCAGGAGACATCTTTCTTATCCCTTCTAATTTTAAACTTCCTTCTTCAGTGTGATCTGAAGTCATTTCTCTCTTCTTATCTTCCAACTGGGGTGTGTTATCTTTAAATTTGTCTTTTGGAAATTTAGCTGCAGTGATAGGTGACTTCCTGTCCAACTTTAAAGATGTCACTTGCAATTTTTGTGATTGTTTGGAGTCTGGTTCTGATTCGGACCCTGACGCTGAGGTACTCGCCGATCTTGAGCGAGATGAGGACTTTTTCTCCTGCTTTTCCTCCTCTTTCCGTCTTCTTTTTTTCTTCTTTTTCCCAACACGATGTTTCTGCTTTTTAACCTTGGCATCAGCTTCCACATCACTGAGGTCTGTAAAGACACATAATGTGCTTTCACTTTACTAATTATAAATTTCAAATTAAAGCTTACAGTAAATCGGTTTCAATTTGTGCATAAATATAACTTGCCAGATCGTCTGTTAATCGAGAAAACATGGACATACCTTCTGTGCAGTTTTTTGTGGCATTCGCATGATCATCAGCCTCAGGGTTAGATGAGCCATCTTTTTTCACACTGTAAAAAGGAAAATATTTGATTTTAATTTAAAAGAATCTAAATGCATCAAGGGAAAAAAAAAAAACCACATTCAGCGTTGCCAAGCAACTAAACCTCTCACCTCGTTCTTGTTTGGGAATCACCATCTGACTCTACTCCAGATTCAGAGCTACTCTCCTTTTCACCCTTGCGCTTCTTACGTTTCTTCTTGCTTTTGTGTTTCTTATGTTTCTTGCTTTTCTTTTTTGGGGTCTCACTCCCATCCTTTACAGTAATGGCTTCATACGGAACAGCAGTATCAGATGGTTCATCATCTGTAGAGGTAACATACAATGTTTACAAACATATTTATGTGAACGTAATAATTCCAGCATGAAAGAAGCGTTCTCTAACACTTATAAGAAAGTTATAATATAGTTAAAAATTGACAGAACTTAATGATAACAATATCCAAATACCAAATATCACACTTATATCTAAAAACATATACTGGGTATATCAGTCAAGTTATCTGTGAGAAAAATGTGGGAGAAGTCAAAAGCTGTCAGGTTAATTAATAATGTGGTACTTCAGAAAATGCCTGAATATATGAGAACATGGAAAGCACTTGTACCAACAATCAATGTGCCATTAGCAACTTTCCACATGATTAAAGCAAAATGCTAAAACTGTGGCAGCATAAAGTATTAAAACTTTGTAACTTACCAGGACCGGTGTTCACAGCACACTCCATTTCAAAAACTGATTTAACTGAATCCCAGTCTTAGTTTTTGTGATTATTTCTGTAGTCTTTACTCTGTAAATCGGACACAAGATGCGTTAACCCTCCGTTTTCACTCTGAAATGAAAAACAAATACATATAAATTCAACAAACCAACCAAAAACACCACACAAATAAAAAAAAGGATGGTGATCAAACGTTTTATGCAAACATTTTTTCTGTGATGCATTGCAGAAAATAAATCAAATAACCATATGCCATTGTTTTCCAGAATGTGTTTTTTTGAAGTGTATTTATGACATTATCCCTCTACAGAGTTATACAGCTCTATACAGTAAATTACTTTTAGTAAAGAAAACATAACATGTATTAAAACACAATAAAAATAAAGATATTTTTTATATATTGAAACTTTGCTAAAAACAAAACAAACAAACAAACAAACAAACAAAAACATTTGCAAAGCAGCCAGCAAAAATATTTTAAGTACAGATCTGAATTACTGGGCCAAAAAACCTTATTGTTGAGCTCTGAAAATAATACAAATGCTAATAATGCGTCTTATATAAAAAGACATGAAAGGATGTTTTATGGGCTTGTTACATAATATCTGACCCACTTGGCTGAGCACATAGAGCTTCTTTGCACTCAATCAGCGGAGCTGTTGCATAATAACATCAGCCTGGCAAATCACTTCTGATTCTCACACGATTAAAAAAGATAACTTCAACCAGTGAATCAGGCCTGATTATTATATAATTTTTGATGCTGCAGTGGCACACTGAATCAGTGTGACTAGGATAGTAGCTCTTAACGTGTCCCAAATTAAGTACAGTTTAAATGACAGAGCTTCTATAGAAAGATGACTGGAGTTTCTCTACTTTCAGAACTGGTCATGTAAACTGGACTGATTAAAAATGCATCCCTCAACTCAAAGTCTTCTTTTCACTTTCAGTCATTCATACAAATTACCCCTAAGCACTACTAGGTGCTACCATTTTTTTTAAAATCAGTTTTACCCAAAATAACAGATAGTACAGTTAAGTTACTGTAAAATCACAAGGTGAATATATATTTTTTAATCTACCTATTTGTTTGACTATGATGGCTAGAAATATATGCCTCAATATATACACAACTATGGTTATCATGGAAAATCATAAGTGGTTATTATAAGTGGACTTACGGTACCACACCCAATTACTAACCCTAACACAAACAAACACTTACCATGGTAACCAATTTGGCCCCAAAAGTCTACTACTGTTAAAAAAAAAATTAACGCTTAGAATGTGTAAAATGTTCCTCTTGTTTGTTGACACCAGTGGTTACCAAGTTAATTGTTACGTTAACGTATTGTAAGCATACAACCGACGGTAACAACCAGCACCAATTTATGAAAAAAATTTAACCTAGTCAGTGCAGTTTTTACAAACGGCCACTCAGGCCAAGCATTCAGAAGCACAAATATAAGAATATTACTACATTACATGGATGCTAGATGCAGTCAAGCAAACGGTTAAGCAGGGCGCACGAGACAACTCGTGTGATTGTTTTGGTTTTATGTACCTTATGGATAGACGATATCTTTTTGTGAAACGTTTCATTTTCATTACAACATGATCATGCCTACTGTTAATGTAAGCACATATAGTACTTCAATACATGTTTGTTTGCTCGTTGTTTCATTCAGAAGTCAGAATGGAGATGGGCTCCCGCGCGGCTAACTCAACACGCGCATCCCACAAAGGCTAACTACAAGCGTGCTCTGCAACTGCACTGCCTGTTCATTTACATATACAATATAATCAATCCATTTGGTGTGATAAAATTAAATTATGCGGGCGTAGAATGTAATAACACATTATACACACGGCTGGATACGCGTCTCACGGATCACGCGGACAAAGACTCGTTAGCTTGTGTTAGCTTAGCATCCTATTCGCAACAGGCTTTACAACAAACAAACCGCGCGTCTGTTATACCAGCCTTCCGCTCGGCCATTCCCGTCGTATTCTTAAATTACGCCGCCATAATTCTTGAGAAATATTTCACCCACATATACTCACTTATGTTGTGGACTTCTTGATTTGTATCAGTTATGAAACCTCGAGAAAGTTGCTCGCTGTTGGTCGCCATGACATTCAGAGCACAGTCAGTCCGCCAGTATCCCAGAAACACATGAAACAGGACCCCAAGGCTTCTTCGCTCGTCTGTCGCTGTATCTACAAGAACAGAGCGGCATCTAGTGTCATCCTAGTGTCAATTCACATTCACAACTTCTCTACAAGTTTGACCAAAGCTACAATACCATTGCATATATATATATATATATATATATATATATATTAGGGTTAGGCTAATATAAAAGTTTGTTATATTTGAACTTTTTCGAGCCATAGATAGATAGATTTTTACATTTTGTGGCAGTAAATACATTTTTAAGTATTTGTTTTCCATGTAAATAAAACCTGGCAAAATATTATACCAGTTGAGCTCCTGAAGCTGTATTATGACTGTAATAGCCTACATGAAAGACAGAGTCAATGCAGAATATTCTTAATATTCTTAAACGGTGACAGTAAAGGTGTTAGTAATTAGCTAGTTCTTACTTTGGTTCACAATTCAAAAGGTTATTACTGGGTCTGAAGATGTTGCGGTAGCTAAGTTACTAAGTAACGTTTTTTGTAAATAATAGTTGTTTTACAATTGTTGATATTTTATCAGAATTTGGACCCCATGCTATAAAAATAAATCTCTAGACTATCATTGTGCATTTTCTATGCGTTTGTAGTTTCATCTAATTTGTGTCTGCATCTAGTTTGTGCAATATGCACAAATGCATTAAATCTTCATTTGATTTATAAAAGAGTCAATTAAATCATATTTAGGCTTTTGAAATATACAAAACAGAAAACAGCAGCAGAGGCAAAAACATCAAACATTTCTTAGATGTTTGATATTCTTGCCTCTGGTGCTCTTTGATAAAGGAATTCATAATTTATCTGTGAATATGCATTTGTTTTTGTTGAGGGAAAAGGTTTTCAAGTGTAAGGATGCACAAGAATGGAAAAGGGATGTTGCAGTTTCCTGAAGAGGGCAGCATGAGACCACAATGAGTGAAATATAATAGCTAAACATTGTATCAGGTGTAGATCCTCTTTTCTGGTGTGGGCACTGGGCAGCTCTTCTCTTTATTGCTGAAATGACATTTGATCATATATAGACTCTAAATAGATTTTGACTATTTCTGTTTAGCAAAATATTGTTGTCTTGTCAAACTTGGGTTAGAAGAAGAGAGAAGCCAAGCATTTTTATCTCATGAGATGTGCTTAAGCTAACTCAGCACATTTTCCATACAACATGTATTGTATGAGATCCCTTACTCAACAACAGCACAGCAATCTTGGTGTGCACAAGCACTGATATGTTCTTGCAGTAAAATTCTTAAGAATTACTATCAGGGTTTTGCAAAATTCAGTACTGAAGAATATCTCTGTCCATCTGTCTGCCCATCCATCCGTCCATCCATCCATCTAATTTTAGCTAATCAAGCCTAAATTAGGCTTGTTTTAAAAATGCTTTTCAAGGTAAAAAATTAAAACAGCTAAATTGATTTCTTTGAATTTCATCAGTTCATTCATCCGTCTGTCTGTCCATCCATCCACCCATCCATCCATCCATCCATCCACTCTATCTATCTATCTATCTATCTATCTATCTATCTATCTATCTATCTATCTATCTATCTATCTATCTATCTATCTATCTATCTATCTATCTATCTATCTATCTATCTATCTATCTATCTATCTATCTATCTATCTATCTATCTATCTATCTGTCTGTCTGTCTGTCACACTTAACCTTCAAACATCAAAGTTTTATCCAAAACTTTTAAATATTTCAGGTCAAATTTCAGTATTTTAATTGGAATTTAAAGGTACTCTCAATTTATATTACAGATAATCTGATTAATTGAAATACTGTATACTTTGTATTATATTAGGACAACTTTACAATTCTCAAAAAAAAAAGGTTTGGAATTTTATGGAGGGTCACTAATGACCTTGTGTGTTATTGCTGATGTATGTAAATTAATTATATAAAAATCAAAGCACACCTCGACTGTGCAAGGACATGCAATATCATTTAAAATCAACTGAGGGAGCACTTGCATTGTGCTGTAAGAGTACTTCTTCCTCTGAATGAAAACAAGCAAGACCACTAGCAATGAGCTCAATGACACAACCAATCAGAACATAGCTTAAGCGTTTCATTTGAATCATTAGAGCAACAAGAAGCAAGAAACAATGTTCGAGAAGTTTGAGATGACTTGTGATGTTGAACTGGATTTTACTGAATAGTTAAGGTTGCTGAGGTTGTTAACTTATCTCCAAGTATTGCAGCAGTTGCCTAGGTAACAGTTTGAGTTTCTCCTAAGCCATGCAAGTGTTATAAAAGTCTCAGAGGTGAAACACTGGAATACCCCCTAGAAACCTTTGGCAACATCTGCGCAGTGAAAGATTCTCAATACCTACCGCAATAGATACCAGCAGCACATAGAAGCTTCTCATAAGCCCATTTGCTGAGAAGAGACGTGTCAGGTGTACTTCAGGTGTCCGTGAGGACAAATTGCAGATGTTTAATGCCCCGCCATTAAGATTTTGTCTAGCGAATAAGCTAGATCTTTGTACACCATAAACGCTTCAATTTTAGGATGCATACCATTATGCAGCCAATCAATGTATCGGACGTCCTTGAAAAATGAAGAGGAGAACAGTTTATTTAAAGTCTTATGCAGGCCTCTGAATGAGTTCGAACAAATGACTAATTCCTGGAAGCATTAACTGATGTAATTTCAGGAGAGGCCATCTTTTTCCACTAAGTTGCTTTTACAGCATGCACATTATAAAAGCTCCCAAGAGCTAAATCAGATTCCATTTAGACTTTTTCCTGTTGTTTTCTGCTCAAATAGCACATTAATGACTTGCTTTTAGGGCTGCAATACAACATGGAATCATTTAGACATAAGACACACACTGTTTGTTCTCTGAGTCATATATGCTCCACACAGGGGCCCAATCCAAGTATACTGCAGGGGACTGTCATTCTGTCCAGTTGACACTTTAATTCTAACATTGTAACCTTTTGGAATGAATAACCTGTCAGGCATTTGAGTACAGCCTATAAAACAGATCAGTATCATAATGGCAGTTGCATTTAATTTTGGCTTTTGATTGGACCTTTAGTTTCAACATTCATATGATGTTCTGCAACAGTTCAACGGTTGCTAAACCAGAGAAGTAATTTATGTCAGTTAGACTCTTCAAATTGAGATATCTGACACACAGTTTCACTATTCATTTACAGAACATTCATATTTGTAGTGCCACATATTGGCGCGTTCAAGGGTGCTTTTAAACCACCTCATATTAACATGCCAACACTAATAATGTACAGTGGGACTCTGTGCTCATCTGCAAAACAGAAAGGAGAAATAATGGCTCTGGGTGCTCTGTTCTGAAGACACTACACCTTGTTGCCTTCGGGAACAGATACACGGGGTAGGCAATTAAAGTTTGAATTACACTCTCACATCTTACCACATGAGTCTGCGCTCAAAGAGTCATGCTCACTTTTATGATCAGTCATCACTGCTTGGTAACGTCTTGCCTCTATTTTCAGACGCCTCTCAGCAGGACTGTGAACAAGAGAAAGTTTTTCATTTGTCAAAGAAAGTTAAATTAATGTTTTGGCATCTCTTTGCTGTTCAATTTTCACTGCATACACTGCAAGTTACAGTAAAGCACAAACTAACTTAGCTCACTAGAGATGTGTTTTGCTGTTCTTTTATATATAGCAGGATGTCCAGGGTTTTTCAAGTTTTAAATACCAAGGGAGCCACAAATATTATGATCCTCTTACATGTATTTTCATATACAGACCCGAAAGTATAGGTGAAGACATCACTCGTTATTTAGAATATTTCTGTAAATTATAGAAATTATAAATAATTTTATAATATATAAATCTAAATATATTATAATTGTCACAGTTATGGTCAGTTAATTAGTTTCTTTAGTTTGCCTTGGTTTGAGTTTCCCGCTTGATATCATGGTTACTGATTTGATTAGTTCTTGAGTTCAGCTGTGTGTCATTAATTTACCTTAATTAAAAGACATATTTAAAGTCTATATAAAGTCATATTCCTTTTCCTCTGTTCTGGGTCCGGTCTTGCTTATGTTTATGGTTTGTCTCTCATCTGTTCTGCTTACCAGTGGATTAAAGACTTTGTGTTAAAGGGTCATGAAACCCTAAAACACCTTTTTTTATTTTTTTAATGTTAACATATATATACAGGTTGCACATCAGTGAAAACAACAAATGCACTCATTATGTCTAGACCCAGTTCTCAACACTTTATGACAATACTATTTTATTTTTATCGTTGCTCTACCAAATATCAGAATATTAGGTAACACCAAAAATGTTACCAGTGTTACTTTTCATTAAAAATGGGTTTGTAAAGAAGATCAAAGATCTTTAGATCAAAGCATTTTTTAGATCATAAATTCAGTCAGGTGTGTTCAAACTTTTGACTGGTATAGTGTAAATGTTTATTAGGATCAGATGAAGACGTGTTGACTGTTATAGTTGTGTCTGCAGTGATTGCGTTTGATTAAAAGCAAACTGTAAATTCTGGTTTATGATGTTTATATAACCTTTTATGAGACGTTGGCATCCTTAAATAGAGGTGAATAATGATGACAATATTTGAATCATTTTGACACCTGATTTAATGTGTGTTTCTTCTGTACAACTCTATTTGTTTTATTGATGACATTATTAGCTTAGACAGCAATACAGAGAGTCAGTTAGCATGCGTCTAGGCGATAATTCATTTCAGTTGGTTCGGACAGACCTTTAAATGGAATATGGGTTCAGTTTTATTATTTTGTGACACATTTATATTTATTTGATCGTCTACATTTACATTTCATCTCTAAAACCTTTCTGGCTGGAATAGAACAGATCATTTCTGTAATACTAGAGTAGTCTGTGGCCACGAAATATATTGTGATAAACTGCAGCAGTTTGATGGATATTTAATCCAGACGAGTCTAGCTTGAGAACATGACATTATATTGAATTACCCACATCTTCAGTGGCCAAGATGCAATTAAGCTATGTAAAAAGAGAGAGCATGTGTGGTCTGTAGAGGAAGGTCAAGGGGGTGAGTGGTGTATCATTTCTAATCACTGCAATGGTGACACCATTTCAGACAATCGTAGCTCCAATTAGAACTGACAAATCAGCCATTATATTATAACAGCAGCCATTACTGTCATTGTTTTTTTGATGTAAAGCAGTTAGTGTTTTGTATAAGTTCCGAGGCTAAACTTCCTCTCATGTATGCGCTCAGGATAGAATGTCTTGAAGTTCTGTTGTTCGTTCAGGGTGCAGTGCATAAACGCTATTCAAAAATAGAATGAGGTTTTGTCTTTTTGTGGAACAGATAATGAATTTCTTATTTTCTTATTGTGGGGAACAGAAATAGTGCTTCAAGGTCATTGTGTCCTTTTTGCTCACAATTTTCTTCTATCATACTGAAGTTTTCCAGATAATTATAGTGTGACAACAAAGAATTTCTCTCACATCAGCAAGCATTTAAATCAAGCTTTTCAGTTGAGAGATTTTGCATCACCTAAAGCACAAAAAGCCGTGAAATGGATGAAAACATAAAACCCAGAGTTCATTAAATGCTTCCATTCTTAGTACCACAAACAGACACAGTAATATTTCCAGACATATATATTGTGCATAGAATGTTCCATATTTAAATTCACAACTGCTCTCACAAAAGCCAAACGAGACATCTCATCTGTATGTTTTATAACTCAGAAAGTTAAACCAGGTTTTCAAAGGAGGCCCATGTGATCAGCACCTGCCAAATGAGTTTCTCCCATCACCTGCAGGTTGTTTCTCTCACACTTGTTTATATTCAGTGCTGTAGGCTTAGTATGAAGTCATAAACCTGCACTTCTTTCTGCTGCTGAGATCATTGGCAGTAGCAGATGGGTTGATGTTTATGGCTTCATAAAAACATGTCTATTGAGCACCGTCTCTCCTGGTGCTGTCACAGAGATGTGTGCCTCATGTTCTCATGTCCCTCATATAGTACAGCTAATGTTTTTTAAGCAGAGAATGAAAGTGAGAAGAAGACATAAAGGAATACACACACACACACACACACACACACACATTTCCTTCCTTTATGTCTTCATCTCACATTCATTCATTACATTTTTTTTATTCGGTTGCAGATGATCTTAAAATGTCAATCCTGTGATTCCTAACATTACGCAGCTAAAAACAGCTAATTACCCCCTCTTTTTTAAAGAAGCATGCATGTATGAAGGATTGAATTGAATAAAATTAAATCAAATTGAGTTTGACTATACTGCTTTTCAAAATCAGGGCAGCTCTGTTCAGCATTGCCCTCTTCCTCTCCTTCAAGGAACATGAATTACTATTATGTAGTTCATCTACAATGGGGGAAAAAATGCTCACAAACGTTTTGTTGTTTTTTTAAGCACAATTTGTGGAGTGATGTTTCTGGTGCAGCTAAATGCTATGTAAATGGGTCAATTATTTATTCATGCTGAAAGAAAATAGCAACGATCTCACCCCTGACCCTCAAGGGTTTATGGAACATTAGGATCTGTTTCAGGACTGGGAAAGTGAGAATTATAAACACTGATAGCTAACTACATGAATACATAATATGCATAAACATTTGTGGTCCAGTTTTGGAAGCCAGAGACAATTAACTCATGGTGACAAGGAGGGCAGTTCATTTTGTTTATCAGTGCAACATATAACCCTCAGAGACCGCAAAATACGGCTGCAGGCTTATATCTGACGCTGATAGTTATTTTTTTTGGTCTATACAGACTGTTTATTATTACTCTGTGGGGGTGTGTGTGGTTTAGTTTGCATTACAATTTTTAGTGGGGCACAATTCTGCAGACAAAACAACATCTTCTATTAAGGCAATAAAATAAATCTATTAATTTTACAGAACTCTCATAAACTTTCTCCGTGGTGGTTTATTAAATTGAGTTTTCGAGGAAAATCTATACGGCACAGGTGCCACACAAAATTAGATAGATAGATAGACAGACACAAATTTATTCCCTTAGTCTCTGCTCGATTGTCTCACTCGGCAGCAAAGGCCAGACATGAGGCTTTGCTCAAGTATGTGTGTTTACGTCAATCTCAACCCTTTAGTGACAGGAATAAGTTGCTTTATTGATTCCTCCCAGACTGTGATCTGCACATTATTGATCTGTGATAGAGGAAACAAATGAGACGGATGGAATCAATGAGTATCCTATGATCTTCATTGATTCTGGTGTGCTAATATATTAAAATCTATTCTAAAGTGTCCTTTTTGGTATTTAGGAAATAGTTAAGGCTTATTACAATAGCCCTAGGATGTCTTTTGATACTAACAAACCAAAAGGATAAACCCAAACAATCTCAGATCTGTCTAATTTTCGTTATGCCCTTTGGACGTTTATTTACTTGTTTTTCTGACTTGCATGATTGGAAGCCCCCCTCCATTCCTGATTCTATCATAACAGAATCAACTCATTTTATAAGAGCTTAATCCTCTTTGAAGTCGACCAGAACCCCACAGAGCGCAGAAGACTGTTGAACCTCATAACCTTACTGAATGCTAAGTTACAAAATCTCATTCCGAGGCAAGGTCAACTCGATAAAAGCATTGGTCGATACGTGAAGGCTGAGGATATGTTGACCTTAAGGAATAGATCACCCAAAAATTTACTCACCCTCAGGCCATTCATTTCTTCATCATAACAGATGTAGAGAAATGTAGCATTTCATCACTTGTTCACCGATGGATCCTCTGCAGTGGATGGGTGCCGTCAGAATGACAGTCCAAACAGCTGATAAAAACGTAACAATAATCCTTAAATAATCCACATGATTCCAGTCCATCAATTAACGTCTTATGAAGTGAAAAGCTGAGTGTTCTGGCCTCGTATTTTGACCAGCTGGCATTTTAAAATGAAAATGCCTTTATGATAGATTTGTTTCTTACAAACACACAGCTTTTCACTACAAAATACGTTAATTACATGTGGATTATTGTGATGTTTTTCTAATCTGTTTGGAACCCATTCACTGCAGAGGATCCTTCGGTGAGCAAGTGACGTAATGGGGAATTTCTCCAAATCTGTTCCAATTAAACAAGAAACAAACTCATATATATCTTTAATGACCTGAGGGTGAGTACATTTTCAGCAAATTTTCATGTTTGGGTGAACTATTCTTTAAACTATATACGTTCTGAAAATTTACTCACCTCCATTTCAGGAGGAGTCATTCAAGATATGGATGAGTTTGTTTCTTCACCAAAGGATCCTCTGCAGTGATCCTTTTCCAAGCATTAGAATATGCTTGGAAAAGATGCCTTTTTATTGTCTGCTCACGATGCTGTGTTATGTAATTTATAATCACAGTTATGTAATTAACTGCATAAACCTTTTCAAGCATTTGTCTTAAGTCTCACAAGTGTCAGTGTTTGTTATTGATGCAAGTAAGTTCTCAAAGTCATTTCAACTGATATGATTTTAAAATGGTTATCAGAGTGAGCCATTTAAAGCCTACAAGTAGGTCATGATTGCTTTTCCTTTTTCTTTAAGTAATTTAGCAGTGAATCAGATGTCTTTTTTTTTCTAGCCATTGTTTAGCATAACATTGTTCAGAGCTAATGAAATATTTAAGTGAAATATTTAATTAAAATTCAAGATAGCATGAAACCTTTAAAAATGATTCTGTTTGTTTATGCCATTTTAATTGGGGTTTTTGACAGCAGCATGTAAATGAGATCTAAGTATCACAGTTTCAATCTCCAAAAGCCTGCTTTCATGTACTGAACTGAACTTCGGGAGACTGAAGTGCACTTTTCATACAGTTTGGTGAAATAAAAATTGAAAGCTTTGTGAATGAGGTATGAGGCGAATGGTAATGACATTTTTGGTGCAGGGAATCATTAGTTAATGAGGGTCTAATTGTATAACGATTGAATGACTGTTATAAATGTGCCGGGTCACACGCACACACACACAAAAAAAAGAGAGACAAAGGGAGTCTGTAATCATAAATAATTAAGCTCATTTACTGTATAAAACTGGAATGTGGAATGCCACAGATACCGTACACAATAAGCTAATCGCTCACTGTTGTATTAGTTAATTAGAAGAATGCAGGGGATGATAAAATATGGTCTTGTGTTCATGCATGTCTGGCTCTTGACAAGTTTAACTCAGAGGATTCATTTATTTTCCCACATTGATTAAAGCATTCTAATGATGGTGTCCCTGTGTATGTCTAATGTGCCATCACATACAAGTTTTTTTCTACTCGAACTGCCTATATAAGCAGCACTTAAAGGCATCTGATGTGCTCACTGTACACAATGTCCGAAAGGTAATGTAAGCTAAGGTAGGCCATCCAATAATGCACTGTAGACCAGTATTGTGTGAGAGACACTGAGTAGAACCCAGAAACAGTTGAGGTCGCCCCACTTTAACTTGTTAGGAAACACTTTGGGAGCTCTGACAAGTTTAACTACTGGGCTGTTTTTGAAGTTTGTTTGAGGGCAACTCTGAGCAATGGACTGCATTGAGCTTCAGCATCTTTCTTGTCCCATGCCACTTCACACAATGTGGAACTGAGGAAGTAAAACTGAGTGTCAGCAGCCTCATACGCCTTTTATTTTAATTTTTTTTTTTTTTTGGAAAAGATCACAGGTGTCAGTCATGGCTCACTTTACAACCCCAATAATCATATTTTAATCAATTTTTTTAGGATAGTGACTTATGTTCTCCCGGGCATTTATTTTGTAAATGTCCTTTCTTCCAGACAGTGGAAGTCAGAGGTAACCAAAACTGTTTTGCTACAACACTCTTAAAAATATATTTTTTTGTGTGTGTGTGTTCCACACAAGAAAGAAAGGAAGTCATACAGGTTTGAAACAACATAATGTTGAGTGAAAATGACAGAATTTTCAATTTTGGGTGAACTATCCTAACCTTTAGGTGAGGTGAGGCATGAAGAAAATATAGTTCTGTATGGAAGTGTAAAATGTAGTAAAGTTTTTGATGAGATTGCAGTGTGACCTGATTTTTATTTTTATTTATTTTTTATATAATCTAAGCAAAATTGCAACTGAACATATGTTTTGAATAAAAAGAAAACAAGTAGTATGATAGAATAGAATAGAAAGTGCAAATGTTAGAGGGTCAAGTGTAGATGGAAGAGATGTGTTTTTAGCCATTTCTTGAAGATGGCTTAGGACTGAGTTGATGTTTTTAAAAAAAAAAATATTTTATTATTTTATTTATTTATTATTATTATTTGTTTTATTTAATTCTTTTTACAAAAAGTTGTTTTCAGTATCCACTTATTATTCTATAGGTGCTATGCAGTGATGTGCACAGAAATAAGGTGACCAGGTGTGTCATACTGATTAATTTTTCTAACGATTACTCAGTTGATCAGTTGAGGACTGTACATGAGACTTAATGATTAACAAAAGACAAATATTACTATGTTAAAAAAAACAAAAAAAACAAAAAGTATACTAAGTGTGAATCTTTGCGTAGAAATGCATTTAGACTAGTACAGATACTGTTTTTCATCCCTCTGCTGGCATTCGTTTATCGGGTTTTTCTATTAACATTGCATTAATTTTCTACATTTAGCTTTAAACTGGGGCCACCCACCTTAGCATTGATGCCACTGCATTTATATTTTGAAGCTTTTTCCAGATGCATTTTATGTCTCACACTCCTCCCACATCTCAGATTGCAAACTTGAACTTGCTATTGAAATTATGGCTGTAGCTACTTTCCCTCTGGCCTTTCTCTGTTCATTCCTTTCATCCTACACTCCCAATAAGCAAGTATCGATTGTGCAGCCCCTGCAATTTTATAAATACAAGTCATCACATGTGGTGTGGCTTTAGGCTAGTCAGGTTCATACATTTATGTGCTTCTGCATCTGTGCCATCTTCTGATAGTTTTTCCACCCTGGTTTATGTTAGAGAATTTGATTTTCCAATCCCGAGCTCATGTGTCCATTGCTGGTGCTTACCTGCTGCCATTGCAAAAGGGAAAAGTCACAGAGTGTATTTGTTTCTTTGTTTGTGTGTGTGTGAGACCTTTGCGATGTCTTCGCCTGAGGACAGTCCCATTAAGCCGGTCCCATTACCTGCCTCTTGCTTGGGTGCAGCCCACTGGCCCTGTCACCAGCAATCCCAGCAGGACAAGTCTTGTGACATCTCTAGAGAAGGAGTCTGACCTGACATCTCATCACATCCAGCTCCCCATTACCGCAGCTCATCCTGATAGTTCTTTCCTGGTCCCTCTGCACAGACAAACAATAGAAAAGAATCCCCTTTTCCATTAAATCCATCAGATCATGAAGAATGACAACAGAGGATGGACTGTTCCGTCTTTCTTCCTCCATTCGAATAGCCAAAGAGCATCCATTAGATAACTCAGTCTGAGGCCCTATGTTGTGCTCAAAGGGCTCAAAGCTATTCTTTCTCCCTTTCACTTTCTTTTCTCGCTTCCTCTATTGATTTGTCTTCTCCCATGGGCTCCTAAAAAAGGCTCTCGGCTATAGGTTGCTTGGTTTTAGGAATACATTGTGAGGATGTCCTGCTGAAAAGTTCTGCAAGAGACCATCCACACATGTGGTAAAACCTCTCATCACCACATTTTCTGATTAAACATACATAGAGGAGTGCTGTGCCATGACCATGAAATCATTATGCCCCGGTAAAAATATTATGCATGGCACTTTTCATGGTGTAGCATATCCAGGGCTGTTTAAATTCACAAGACCTGGGACAAAAAATGAATAGTTTGTAGTTGTTTCTGCATATTAAGTTGGAATAGATTAAAGTATATATACACACAGCACTATACCCATGTAGATAACGCCTGGTTATATTGGATTCAGTCAACTCTAATGGTATTTAAAGTGTCATACATTTTTTAAGTTTAGACACTGAAAGGTACACTATTATATTGACAGCTTCTACAATATAAGAATTTTATGTATAACTTTAGAGATGTTTTTATTCTACTGTAGAATTCATCACTTTAGCCTTTAAATTGTTCAAAACGTTAAAATGAATAAAACATCATTGAATCAATTAATTTCTATTTTGTTTACAGCTTTGGATAAAAAATTACAAATGTACCATAAAATTATATATATATATATATATATATATATATATATACACACACACTGTCAATAAAATTCCGTATAATTTACAGTAAAAAAACAGCAGCTGTGGTTGCCGGAATTCTACCGTAAAAAATATGGTTGCAATGTTTTAGGTTTTAACTTAAATTTACAGTTAAATACCGTAATTGCATTAACTGATATAATGTTAATATAGCCTACCAACCTATTAAAGTACCGATATCTGTTTTGTACCTTTGTAATACACCGATAACCACCAAATGCAGGTGGTGATGAGAAAGTCACATGATGAACCAAAGCCCATCACAAGCAGCTTTTAATTAACATACATAGAAGGTGCACAGTGTCATTCACTCAAACACTAAACACCATCATGGTGAGACTCATTAAACTGAAATATGCAATAAACATTAATTTAACAACATTAGATGTAACATACAACCCTAATAAACATAATTGATAGGAAAAAACTAAGAAGAAACATAGTTATTTCAAAGTAAAAACATCAAATTCAAACAAAATTTGAAATGCAACG
This sequence comes from Onychostoma macrolepis, assembly GCF_012432095.1. Taxonomy (NCBI): domain Eukaryota; kingdom Metazoa; phylum Chordata; class Actinopteri; order Cypriniformes; family Cyprinidae; genus Onychostoma; species Onychostoma macrolepis. The sequence goes on from NC_081163.1 coordinate 11,853,917, forward strand.
CAGGGAATTCTGGGAACATCAATTTACGGTTTTCCATGTAAATTTTCCATTCTTTTTCACTTCCAAAAATGGTATTTCACCTTAAAATTGTCTGAAATGTCTATTACAGTTTTTCACCGTATATATTAGGGGAACTTACCGTTAACCATTTAACAGGTTTTTACTGTAGCATTTTCACAGTTTTTTACAGTTAAAATCATGGTCATTTTTTACAGCGTACATACAGTATATATATATTTTTTGGGTTATTATGTTTTATAAATGGTTGAGATTAGGCTATTTTTTGGGTAGTGGTGGAGTTAGGTGCTTTTTCTATTTTTTATGTTTTAATCTTTTGAAAGTCCTTTTGAGAGTTTTTTCAAAAATATTTTGAAACTGTTAATTTCTTTCAAAAGAATGTGACCAAATACTGAAATGCGCTGCAAATACGTACAACACAACCAAATACAGAAACGCGGTGCAAATACTGCCAACATAACCAAATACAGAAATGGTTGTGTTTTGAGAATTTGCAGTGTGTTTTTGTGTTTGATTGTGTTGCAAGAATTTGCAGCAAATTTCTGTATTTGGTTGTGTTTCGAGAATTTGCAGCAAGTTTCTTTGTTTGGTTGTGTTGTACGTATTTGCAGTGCATTTCTGTATTTGGTAGTGTTGTGATTATTTGTCGTGTTTCTGTATTTGGTTGTATTGTGAGTTTGCAGAGCTTTTCTGTATTTTGAGTATTTGTAGCACGTGTTGTCAAACTGATGAAGATGCTTTCTATTTGCATCTGTTTTCTTAAGTTGCAGTGCGATGAGCTCTCTCAGCCACCGTAAATAGTCCATATGTGACCCTGGACCACAAAAGCAGTCATAAGGGTAAATTTTTTGAAATTGAGATTTATACATCAGCTGAAAGTTGAATAAATAAGCTTTCCATTGGTGCATGGTTTGCTAGGATAGGAAAATATTTGGCTGAGATACAACTATTTGAAAATCTGGAATCTGAGGGTGCAAACAATTTGCATTGAGAAAATGTTTTTAGAAAAATTGGGAAAATCGCCTTTAAAGTTGTCCAAATGAAGTTCATAGCAATGTATATTACAAATGAAAAATTAAGTTTTGATATATTTAGGGTAGGAAATTTACAAAACATCTTCATGGAACATAATCTTTACTTAATATCCTAATGATTTTTGGCATAAAAGAAAAATGGATCATTTTGACCCATACAATGTATTGTTGGCTATTGCTACAAATATACCTCTGCTACTTATGACTGCTTTTGTACTCCAGGGTCACATATTGTACATTTAAATGTCAAAACATAAAAAAAAAATATTTGTGTACATGAGTAAAATGTTGAAAATCTATGATTACATTCTATGAAAAAAGGTACAGAACTGTCACTGAAGAGGTACCCTTTCAAAAGGTACAAATATGTACACTTTATATATACTTTTAAATACTAATATGTACCTTTAAGGTACTAATATGTACCATTTAGGGGAAAATAAGGTACAAAGATGTACCTTTTGGGGTTACCATCGCAGTGGCAGCTTTGCAAAGCGAAAGCGAGCAAAAGCAGTATAGCTGTTCAAAAGCCAAAAAGAGAAATGTTGAGCTGCATATAAATTAGGCATATTCAGTTTCACATATGCGTTTACCATGAGTATAGCAAACAGCCATAATACCCAACCCACAATACAGAGGAGAAAAGCAAGTGAGGGTGTGGGTGGGAATAAATTGTTTAAAAGATTAAGAGTGGAAGTGCTGGATTCTGAGCCCACTCATTGCTTCAGGGTGGCTCTGGTGGTGTTGACCAATATCTTATTGGAGTACTAAGTATCGTGGGTTCAGTCGATGAACTTTCACTGTGATCCACCGACAGATCACGTTCTCACAGCTGGTCTGGGAGCACTTCACAGCATTGCTGTGACCCTATAGTATAAGAGAAACCCGGAGAGCAAATTGAACACATTCTTCTACAGAGATTGGAGATCAGATGCTGATTTTTAACAGGAGAGATGAGCAGCGTTGTAATATCATGTGTATGTTTAAACAACCTAGTGTTCAAATATTTTATAATCTTCTCAGATATTTATGTGGGAAGTGAATGCCATTTTCTTTGGTTTTATACAGTGTTTCAGTCTAATTTAGTCATAAATAGCAGGCCATAGTTTTTATGTAATTTCACTGAAATTTTATAAATATCATCTCCTTGGTTTCTTTGCTCTTTTCCTCCTTGTCTTGTCTCTGAGTTTCTTTCCTCTCCACTGTCCCTTACACGATCATTGATATTCTGAGAAATAGCCCCTTGAGGAGGGCACACAATGTATTTGCTGTAATGCAATCTGGAATTATGCGGATACAATTTTCAATCTTATTTGTGCACAAACTCATAAGAAAGGCTCAGGCTAGAATCCAATCTCTCTCTTGCAAACCGGAAAATACAGGGTATTAGAGAAGCTATTGGAGTGTGTAGTCGCGTATGTTGACATACAGGGAAAGAAGCATGTTTGTGTGTGTGTGCTGTCTTTTAGTGTTGTGATAGATCTCCAGGTTTGGTAAATCGCAATCATTCTGGCACTAGCTCAACTTTATCTACTCTGGTGGTCGGTCCAGCGCAGGGTTCGCTGTGGGTCAAGCTGACCAGTGCTGAATAAAAAAAGTGTATGCTGTAAAAGTTTAATGTGTTGGAATATAAGAAAGAAGTGTTGGTACAATATAATGTGTGAAAGTGGTAATAGGAAATTTATATCCTGTTTTATCAATCATTATGCACTCCACAGCCATGGAAAAATAGAAATACCAGGGAATTTTAAAACGGTATCTGGAAATCTGGAAATAATAATAATCATGGGAATTCATTATTTAATCATTACTTACTTGTTTGATTTTTATTTTTATATGGCTAAATATTATTATTATTATTATTTAGAGTTATCTCAACTTGTTGTTTTAAGTTTATACAACAAAAATTTGAGAATCTCCCACAAAAATTAGTTGAGCAAACTCAAAAATCTGCTGATGCTGGTTGCCTTAAAATTTTAAGTTGGCTCAACTTTTTTTTTTTTTTTTTTTATAGTGAAATACCTACCTTACTGAGAAATCACAAAAATACAATGAAAAATTCATGGATATTTATTGGTCAAAACTGTGGGAACCCTTTATAATTATTTGGTAATGTTGTATTTAGTTAGTAAATTGCTGTAAGTCAGCCTCTTAATTTCAGCACAAAAATATATATTTGCTAAGAAACACTGCATATGTGGAAACTAAACAGCATATGTCATCGGATGCAACACTCTGATTCACTCTTCACATCACACATTCAGATGTGATACCATGAAAGTTGCTTTAGGCAGAAACCTCTGTCAAATGCGAAACTAAACAATATCACGCAAGCAAAAATGCCTGGGGTTGATTACTTGGTATATGTTTCTTGTTTTATAAAGGCAATACCATCTCACAATCATACTGTAGATAATCACATACGTCTTAATACTTTGATGCAACCAGTCATACTTTTTAAGCCAGAGAGGTCTGTTATTTTTTCAGTGCAGAATGGTACAAAGTGTGTTGTGGTTTTCCCCATTAAAAGGCCCATGCTGCATCTTTGATTAACGATGAGAAGCAAAGGTCAAAAAAGTGAGCATACACCAGATGCCGCTTTTGTTTTCAGTGCCGCGTCCCTTGCTGAGTTACACTTTATGTGGAGGAAGAGAGAATATAAGAAACAAGTAACAAGCTTTCATGAAAATTATCTTTCCCTCCAGTGACCCGTGTGGTCAAGTCACAGCAGCATAGCTGAATGATTCTAGAGACAAAAGTGTTGAAGAAGGAAAAGAGATGCTGGCACTGTTTCTGTCTCACACATGCGTCTTTTTAAAATGCCTTGGCCCTTATTGTTCTTAATAGAAGTGAAAAACAAGAATGGCGAGGCATTTATTTAAACAAGCAATGTTGTCACTAATCCTGCCAGCATGCTTTTAACACTGCGGCGTGGTTAATGAACAAATCCATCAATCTCTCCACCTCCCTCTCTTAGCTGCCTGTATTTTAATGGACTTTAATGGAGACTCTGAATTGTGTAAAGCCCAGGCCTTTTGGAAATAACAGGGAGCGGTGCATACTGTGCATGGACATGTTTTGAATTGCTATACTAAACTGTGATGCAACGCCTCTTCAGTGATGAAGCTGACAATTTGAATGTCAGATAATGTGACTTGCATGGTTTTTAATGTCCACAGCATGTATAACACTGGGCCTGAACTGAAATCAGTGTTCAAAATGTCCTATTGCGTTCTGAATGTAGCTCTTGCTGCTGGTTAGAAAAGTCTTTAGGAAGTTAGGACTGTTTGTGGAGAGCGTGGGCAGATGATGTGATGAAGGGAAGTATGATGACTTTTATTTGGCAATATAAAGTGTTTGTGTATCAATACTGCTGAGAAATCTCATTCTGATGCAAATGTACCAATCCATTTAGTTCTTTTGAAAGCACTCTAGATCACTTTGGATCGAGTAATTGAGTAAACTACCTTTTTACTTTTTGCTGCCACTTTGTTTAGTAAAAGAAGTTACCATTTTATTCCAGAAAGTCTACACAGCATTAGTCAATAAATAAATTATTTTGTCTTTGGATGATAGGCATTTAAGTAAAGACTACGTCAATGACTTAACAGGGAGAAGTTTGTGCGTTTACGTAAAATTAGTTTCAGACAGGCTTCCAAGCCAATGAATGATCTAATGATCTAAAATAAATGTGCGTTCTCTTTATAACCAAGCAAATATTTATTGACTACAATGATTATATTTAGAACAAAATTGAGTCATAAATGTAATATATATATATATATTAGTGCTGTCAATCGATTAAAAAAAATTAACAAATTAATCTCACATTTTTCTGAAATTAATCGTGATTTATGCCCCCTAACATTAAAGTTTTTAAATGTACTTTTATATTGCAATAATTTCACATTCAATCTTCAAATGAATGTACAAAAAATGTTTTATCAATAAAACGTTCCCAAATAAACCAAAAAATGATGTGGAATAATTTTTTTTTATCATGTACCATCAAAACCCTCTACTGCATAAATTAACGCGTTAAACTGAAAAAATTAATCGCCTGCATTAACGCGCTAATTTTGAGACCACTAATATGTATATATGTGTGTGTGTGTGTGTCATGGTCATGGACATTTGTTTCTTCTTTTTGTTCGGTTTTCCTTGTCTGTTTTTTTCCTTTATGTCCTCATTTATCATTGGCTCATTAGTTGATTATTTGTTCATATCCGTCACCTGTCCACCCCTCATTAGTTGCATTCATTTCATTCAGTTTCATTCATTGTCTGGTACACAGTAAATTACCCAGTGTTAAATCAACACTGCTCGGTGTACATATGGGAACCAGTTCCCATATGTACACCAAGTGGTGTTGATTTGACACTGGGAAATTTACTGTGTACTTTTTGTCCTTAGAAGCTTGTGTTGGAAGTTACCTCTCTTGGATTACCTGTTCTCCTGTGGATTTGGAATAAACTACTGTTTGAATTTCTCTTCGTCTTGCACTTATATTCATCCAGGACGTAGCATGACTCTCTCTCTCTGTAATTACTAAGTGGTTGAAAGTAGATTTATTTATAATACACACTACCCATACAATTCTGAAATAAGATTTAAATTGAGCTTTACATTCTCAGGAATAAAATACATTTTCAAATATTTTAAATTTGAAACCAGTTGTTTTAAATTGTAATAATACAGGTGCTGGTCATATAATTAGAATATCATCAAAAAGTTGATTTATTTCACTAATTCCATTCAAAAAGTATAACTTGTATATTATATTCATTCATTACACACAGACTGATATATTTTAAATGTTTATTTCTTTTAATTTTGATGATTAGAGCTTACAGCTCATGAAAGTCAAAAATCAGTATCTCAGAATATTAGAATATTACTTAAGACCAATACAAAGAAAGGATTTTTAGAAATCTTGGCCAACTGAAAAGTATGAAAATGAAAAGTATGAGCATGTACAGCACTCAATACTTAGTTGGGGCTCCTTTTGCCTGAATTACTGCAGCAATGCGGCGTGGCATGGAGTCGATCAGTCTGTGGCACTGCTCAGGTGTTATGAGAGCCCAGGTTGCTCTGATAGTGGCCTTCAGCTCATCTGCATTGTTGGGTCTGGTGTCTCTCATCTTCCTCTTGACAATACCCCACAGATTCTCTATGGGGTTCAGGTCAGGCGAGTTTGCTGGCCAATCAAGCACAGTAACACTATGGTCATTGAACCAGCTTTTGGTACCTTTGGCAGTGTGGGCAGGTTCCCAGTCCTGCTGGAAAATGAAATGAGCATCTCCATAAAGCTTGTCAGCAGAAGGAAGCATGAAGTGCTCTAAAATTTCCTGGTAGATGGCTGCGTTGACTGTGGACATCAGAAAACACAGTGGACCAACACCAGCAGATGACATGGCAGCCCAAATCATCACTGACTGTGGAAACTTCACACTGGACTTCAAGCAACATGGATTCTGTGCCTCTCCACTCTTCCTTCAGACTCTGGGACCTTGATTTCCAAATGAAATGTAAAATTTACTTTCATCTGAAAAGAGGACTTTGGACCACTGAGCAACAGTCCAGTTTTTTTTTCTCCACAGCCCAGTTAAGATGCTTCTGGCGTTGTCTCTGGTTCAGAAGTGGCTCGGTAGCCCTTTTACTGAAGACGTCTGAGCGTGGTGACTCTTGATGCACTGACTCCAGCTTCAGTTCTCTCCTTGTGAAGCTCTCCCAAGTGTTTGAATCAGATTTGCTTGACTGTATTCTCAAGCTTGCGCTCATCCCTGTTGCTTGTGCACCGTTTCCTACCCAAATTCTTCCTTCCAGTCAACTTTGCATTTAATATGCTTTGATACAGCACTCTGTAAACAGCCACACCTTTCAGTAATGACCTTCTGTGACTTACCCTCTTTGTGGAGGGTGTCAGTGTTCGTCTTCTGGATCATTGCCAAGTCAGCAGTCTTCCCCATTATTGTGGTTTCAAAGAACAAGAGATACCCAGAATTTATACTGTAGGGATGGTCATTTATTCAAACTCAAATGTAAATATTCTAATATTTTGAGATACTGATTTTTGACTTTCATGAGCTGTAAGCTCTAATCATCAAAATTAAAAGAAATAAACATTTGAAATATATCAGTCTGTGTGTAATGAATGAATATAATATACAAGTTTCACTTTTTGAATGGAATTAGTGAAATAAATCAACTTTTTGATGATATTCTAATTATATGACCAGCACCTGTATTTCACGTTATTGTATTTTTTATCAAATAATCGAAGTCTTGGTGAGCATAAGAGACTTTAAGAAAAACTTTTTAAACAATCTTACCGACCTCAAATTTTTGAATGGTGGTGTGTATAATGTTTATAGATAGGTAGATAGATAGATCAATGACGTCAATGGCATCGCTGTGAAGAACATTTTACAGGGTTTCCGCGGGGTCTTAAAAAGTCTTAAATTTAGTTGCATCAAATTTAAGGCCTTAAAAAGTCTTAAATTGTACAAGAAAGTCTTGGCTGAAAAAAAAAGGCTGAATGTGACAATTAAACTTCAAAAGGCTAAGATTTCATTAAATAAACATGACCGCTGCATGTTCAAAGTCTGGTGCTGCAGCTTTGTGTACTGCCTTTACCGGGAAAATCGACATATTTCTGGCAAACGCGACACCTGCTGTCAGAGAATAAATCAGTTAACATAGGTTAAACTAGTGCATGTACGAGTGCCTTCTTTCACTGCATGATTCAGTCTATTATTAAAATGCATTTAGAATGATCACATGATTTAAGAGACGGGGGCAGAAACTGTATTGCCTATAGCCTATATTTATATAATTTCATATAGTTAATATCACACGAAGAGGGCCGTTTTTTCTTCTTCTCCAAATGTCAGCATGATTACAAATGTGATATTGATTTTATGCAACAGTTCAATAAACAAGAAGTTAATGTTAAGAGACTTACATTTTAGACACCATATTTCCTTTTTGTTCTCTATTTCTCCAACAAAAATAATTCCAAACACAGTCACAGCACTGTTTTGCTTCTCCGAGCAACATGACGGTGTTGCGTTCCTGAATGAATCAACTGTTTAAATGATTCGGTTCAATTGCAATGACTCACTTATTAACAGTGAATTGCTGCCACCTACTGGCGGTTTTAATTTCACATTTAAGCTAAGTATCTTCATTTTTTAAAAATAATTTCAAACACCAGTTTTCAAGGTTTTATGTTTCAAATATCAAAACATTATTTATGCATTTGTAACTGCAGGTTGGCATTCTATGCCCCTCTGAGCTGCATTAAACAGTGTGTAAATACATCTAAATGCCACTTCAGATGCATTGCAAAAATAAATTATGTTGATACTGATTTCATTTGCTTGGTAACAGCCCAAATGCAAGAATTTGACTCAAAAGATGATGCACACTTTTAGAAAAAATGGCTTAAAGGTAAAAATGCCCATAAAACATCTTGGAAAATAATCATTTCTATCACTGCTGTGAACTGACCACACAGAATAAGAAGAATATAAAAAAATTCAGGAGTCAGCTGTCCACGGTAATCTTTACGATACCAGCATAATAACACACTCAGCAAAATATTGTCTAATTATCATTATCGTTAAAATCCCAGAAAATATCAAGATATCATTTTTTGTCAATATCGCACACCCCTAATTCATGTTATTTAATCTGTATAATAATTTATTGATAAAAATTGTTTAAATCAATACAATAATTAATACTTTTGACTTATCCATTTTCTTAAAAATGGTTTAAAGGATGAAAAGTTGATCATTTTATAAAACTTTTTGTTTTCATGAAAACTTGTATCTGAATTGTAAATTATGCTTTTTACAGTCATTTTACAGTTTAATATGGTACTATAGACATTGTCCTACCCTGCTCATATGGTATTAATTTTATTTGTGCAGGTCTTAAAAAGTCTTAAATTTGAGCTTAAAAATCCTGCAGAAACCCTGTTTTAAGCACTTTTATTTTTAAGAGCGTAGATAGATAATCAATAAATGGACTTCTTTCAACTGTTTAATATAACACTGTTACATTATTTCCACCAACTACAGAACCGCATACACAGGATTGTGGGATACGATTGGAAGCAAAAGATACATCTGTGCTTTTAAAATCCATCTAGTTAAAGTCATCTTATAGTAGATGGATTGTGGATTCACCCATGTACCTTCGCTCCGGCATTTTTTTATTTTTTATTTTTTTATTGCATGGTACTAGAGGTTTTCAAATGGAAGCCTTTTAGATGGCAGAAAGCTTAAGGTGCAACAAACTTCTAATGGAAATGCCACTGAGCTAGCCAGTGTCCACGCCATTAGAGAACCAGACTGAGCGAGCCGAGTCAGTCCCTATGTTTACACCAGGTTGGGGTCATTAGAAGAGAACTGATGGACTAGTGCAGCTCTCTTCCCATTGACAGATGTGTTGGTCTCTCTATGCACATTTTTGATTGATAGCTGTGCTGAACGCTCAATGCCAGTCATATAGTCACCAGGGTGTATGAGCCAGTGCAGAAATAAACCTCTAAACCGGGACGCAGATTGAACCGTGCTCAACTCCAGCTGTGACGGATTGTTTCAAGGGGGTTATTTTTGAAGCTGAAGTCATTAGTTCTTTGGGAGAGCACATGCTCTGCTCATTCAGATGTACAGCACACATCCCTGAAGAGCTGGTGCCCAGGTGACTCAGGTAGGAGGTCACCTTCCTAGTGTAGGTATTGATCAATCCATGTCTCTCTTAGGACAAGGTCATCTTATTTGGAGCTGCAATCGATTTACTGTGCTTTGTTTGTGCCTAAATGTCAACAAAAGATGTGGACCAACCATGTTGTTTGTTTTTGAGAAGATAGAAGCAATAAATCTACTTACATTTAATCCAATAACATTTGGTCCAGAGAGGTGGTAAAACGTAATTTCAGACAATAGCAGGTCAGAATTTCAAAGTTAAGAGGCCATAATCATATTTTTGAAAGCAGCCTGCAGCAACGTCTAGAGAGAAGACATCTTAGCATTCAAAATCAGCTTTAAGTTTTCCTAGCAAAGTCCTTTAAGACACTCAGTGGTTTGCAGAAGTAATCGGCAGACTGGCTTTGAAATCAAAGCGTTGCAGATGAAATGACAAATTCAGATGTGATCCTCCAGCACTGAGTCTGAGAGAACAGTTGTAATTTGCTCCTCTTATATTAAATGCGGCTGAATGCTGCACATTTGATGAAAACAAAACCATACCTGTGAAATGAGAAAATACTGAACATAAAATGCATAAACTATTTTTTCACATCACTTCAGTGCAGGAAAAAAGTATGTGACAAGTGATGCATAAATTGCTCATAAAAAACAAATCATGTGAATCTGATCTTCAGCTAAGTTACAAAAAATAAGTCAGCTTAAACAAATATTACATTAATGATGCATTTTTATGCCTTATTGAACACAGTGTGTAAACATTCTAAGTGCATGGTGGAAATGTGAATCCCCAGGGTAATAACTTCTCCAAGAGCTTGGAGTCAGAAGTCAACTAACCTAGAGTCTAATCAATGAGATGAGATCAGAGGTGTTGGTAAGGTGCACTGCGAAATTTAGAATTTGCTATTCGCGAAAAGCATTGCCTCATGTGAGCTATGCTTTGATCAAAACAGCTCTCTGAATGTCTAAGATTGAGAAGTGTTGACTTGCATACATCTGGCAAAGGTTACAAAAGTATCACTTTCTTGCTGAACAGAAACTGTTTTCTGAAGCGGAGTGATGCAATATTCCTCCTGACCAGTGTGCAGGTTTGGAACACAATTACAAAAATTGTTTAGTGGAGCTGCTAAAAGATGATCAACATATTCAAGGATTCACATACCAAGATATGTTAAAGAATGTTGGTAACCAAACAGTTTTGACTTCCATTGACTATGGAAAAAAAAAAAAAGAAAAAGCGGAAGTCAATTGGAAACAAAAACTGTTCTTTAACCCTCATGTTGTGCTCCAGTCATTCTGAACCAGAGAGGATTTCCTTTTTTTCCAAAAATGCTAGTTAATGTTGGATTGGACTAAAAATTACTGACTTTTGTACTTTTTAAATCAGAAAATTGTAACTGATCCATGAAACCCTGATAAATTCACAGGGCCCAGATACTCTTCCTACAACTTGCAGAGATCCAATTTAGATGTGCACATTACATTATACTTTACATTCATGTGCATTTACATTAAAGTGACGTCACTAATCATAATCGTATAGAGCATACATCAAGAAATTTCCTTGTGACATTCAGTTTGTTTCACAGTAACCTTTTGATGCATTCCAGAAAGCCTTTGTAGTCTCGGTTTACAGGCAGGGTCTGACTTATGTGCTGCAGAAATTGGCCTGATGCACTTCCAAAGAGAGGAGGCAGTAAAATAGCATCTTGCTCAGAGTTTTTGTTAGAGAAGCAGACTCAGACAGATGGTTAGAACACAACAGGTGAGATTTATTGCAATCGGCGGAGTCAGCGGGTAGCTGAAGGAGGTAGGTAACAAGTTCAATGAACAGGCACAGTAGTATGATGAAGGGGATAATGGAAGTTCTCTGATTTTCACAGGAACTCATGGCTAAGGGGAACGGAGCACACACCTCACAATCCTGGACGAAGGAGACACACTTGTGGAGATCCTGGGAAACACAGACAATGGAGTAGAGCTGGGAGGACCACGCTGGAGATGAAACAGGATGCAAGTAGAATATCAAGGTAAGCAGCTATAGTAACATCAGTCCACTTTAAACAAACGAGATTGGACATTGAACTGGTGTGAGGTGTGTGCTTTTGTATGCTGGCTGATAAGGGTGCTGATGATGTGCAGGTGTGTGCAATTAATACTCAGGTGATGGAGTGCGTTGTGATTGGGAGGTGAGTGAACCTGGCTGATCCGTGACAGGTTTAGACTCAGCACAGCATAAACTTATGTTGACATGGAGTATCTTTTTCAAGCTCAGTTTTCTTTAGGGCAGAGATTTTTTTCAGATGACATATGGGTTGTCACCAGTGGCTGATGCAGTCATTTGGCCTTGTGGTTGACACATACACATATAGACAAAGGATAGCACAGTTGATAGGGGCTTTCTCCGTTCATTGCAGCACAGTGTGGTTTTAGGAATGGTCTGGTGTTATTTGCGAGATGGATGAGGCCACAGCAAGAGGTGAGAAAACTGTCCACTCAAGACATGGAGAAATTTCAGCTTTACTAGAGCCTTACATCCTTCAGTCAAGCAATTTTTTTTGTTAGCAGGGATGGATGGTTCTTTGTGTAACTGATTTTATTTTAGCCTTTTTCTTACTTATGGGAGAGGAAAGATGACTGGAACTGAGAAGGAGTCAGGATTGAAACCTGCGAATTAATACACAATTTAATAGAAGAGTTCACTCAAATGTGAAAATCCAAACTTACTTCTGTAAGAAAGATACATTTTTAAAAGAATATCCTGTATAAATGATGTGAGCATCATAAAATGTCATAAGGTGGTTCATATGACTAGCAATCTTTGACTCGTTCTTTTGAGTCAGTCTATTATCTTTCTTATGACTTATGCAATAATTTAATCATTATTTCGAAGCAGATCCCTCTGTATGACTCATGTAAGATCTCTCATATATGACCTTTGAACCGGATCTTTATTGTGATTCATTTGTTTAAGTTCACAGAACTGAACTCTTCTATGATACATTTGTGTTCCTTTTGCGTCCTTTTTACAGCTGTAGTCGTTATTCACTTTCATTGGTCTGTATTCAAAAGATTTGTGCGCCATGCAAGAAAAGCAAGTCGTATATGTTTTTATTATTTAGCCAAAATGTGCAATAATCGTTGATCAAGTTGTTTAAAGAATTCTGTCTAAAACAAAAGCATGGAGTATGCCAAACCATCATTTTAGGTAATTTGATGTCTGCATTTGGAAATTATCAAAACTGCTTGGTGTTTGGTCATGATAATAAGCATAATTTCAGTTAATAGGCACCAACATGAAATACCTAATTTCTGACAGGTTAAAAGTATAAACACGTTTTCAGATCATTATGAATTTGCATTTGAGAACATCTAATTAGCGTTCCCCCTTTCATCAGAGTAATGGATGATAAATTCAAGTGAATAAATAAGGAAGAGAAAAACACTGGCTGCACCCAAAAGCTGAGAAACAGAGTTAGGAAGGCAACAAGGCATGTCTGAATCCGGTGATTGTGTAACATCCTGTCAACTGCGATTCTTTCATTTGAAACCTTTTTGATGTATCCTTCACTGCCTGTGATATCCCACTATCCTGTGCATTGGATAACGGTTGAGCTGAAATTTGGTGGTTGGTGTGTGAAATGTTTTTCGACTTTTGATTTCATTTCTAGTGAGAAATTAGCATTGCCATATTTAAATATTTGCTTAGTTATCACAAAAACACTCTGCAGGTACGTTTGTGCATAAACACTACCTGCAAAGTCGATGATAGGGCAGCAAGGCAAAAAGTCAGCCTAAGCTTTCGGACGCAGTCGTTATGAAGGAAACTTCTTGTTTCAATTCAATTTTTATTTGAAATAAAAACATAGGATTGAAAGATTAAAGTCAAGCTGTCGTGCATTATTAAATGGGTAGGTTGCAACCCGATCTCATGAAAGTGTGTATAAATAGTACGCCAAATGAAAACTCGTGGTATTGATACGCAAAAATGGACTTTGGCGTGTATATGCTACGCGATAGGATTAGGGTTGTGGTGTAGATGCGTATCATATGTATGCGAAAACTGCGTATCATATGCACGCCAACAAATTTCGTATCATGTGCATGTGAAAACTGCGTAGCCTATTATATGCACGCCAAACACGTTCGTATCATGCGTACGCCAAAGTCACCACCTAACCAATGTTATATGTTACAGTCAGTTTGAACGTGGATACCGTTTCACCGTGTGAAAAATGTGACATTTTGGCAAGTCTAACTGATTCGCTATGTATGGAATCATGTAATAGCAGTTTTATTGAATTAATTCAGCTTTTTATTCAAAGTAGTAGATAAAACTTTTCAGATCATTACAAACTTGCAGTTAATGATATTATCTTCCTTCATCAGAGTAATGGATGATAAATTCAAGTCCACATCTATAAGTTCAGATAATGATTACAGATACAGATAATGATCTACATGGTGCATAAATAAAACAGACGTCCATTTTTACAAGCAAGTTCACACTTTGTAATGTGTAGCTACAGTATTAACATAACTAATCATTTACATTGCCACAAAGTATATACAATATTATAAAATGCTTAACAGAATATATATAATTTTTACAGGCCTTTTGAAGTGTGTGCGAGCCTGCAGGTGCAGTTATTACTACAACACTGCTGTTATACAAAATACTTGGCACATTCATGGCACAAGGTAATAATTTCACTGGAGAAAGTGATATTCAAGTCATTCCATAAGAAGTCTACTTACTTGTATGCAATGTATATGAGGAACTCATGGCTCATGAAATTCATCAGGCAAAGCTTTCTGCACCGCTTAGAAAATGAAATTAGAAATTGTCCCCCACATTTTCAGTCAGTGCATCCAACGCGTCTGGCTATGTGCTTGGCTGGTAATTCAATTAAAGTGTGTTTAAGGTGAGTTGCAGCAGCTGTCAGTCTCACTTTGCTCAGAACACAGCGTGTCAGTGTGTTTTCTCCCTCTGCTACCACCCAAGGGAAAAAATAGGCAGGGTGAGAGACTGTCAGAGAGAGAAAGGCACTGCCTGTGTAGCTAGCTAGAGGTCTACTGCTTCATCCATAGTTCCTCTCTCCAGCTGTATTCTCTCTGCTCAATTGAGCTTCAGTCTTTTAGAGAAGTCTTGTTCAGAAGAGGCCTGATGTGACAGATATTGCAGGTCCAATTGACTACTGTTCTCAGTTTTACTTATTATTATTATTATTATGGGCTTTAATAATTATGGGCTGTTAAATTATGGGCTGTTAATCGATTAAAATGTTAAACAGATTAATTATATGATATGATATTTAGACCGACTAATTGAATTATTTACTTATATCAACATTTGCTGAGAAAATTTCTTAAATAAGGACAATTCCAAGATGAAAGCATTACGAAAATTGATATACAATGTAAAAATTATCTAATAAATATATTTTAAATGATATATTTTATTATTTTAAATATAATTTTTAAATGTATATATTATTGTTATTGTTTTTACAATTAATCTCAACCAATTACTGTTTTAAATTGACAACCTAGAAATTGACAATTAACTACATCAACAATCTACCTGTATTTCACATTCAGTACAGATTTCAAAGTAATAAAATAGTGGGCTGTCATTCAGTTAAAATGTTAATCAAGTTAATTTTATGATATGCCAATTAAATCAATCATTCGCATATATTATTATTTATTTTTTTTCGCTGAGAATTCCTTAAATGAAGACAATTTAAAGATGAAATATATTAGTGCTGTTAGTCGATTAAAAAAAAAACAACAAAACTAATAACACATTTTTCTGAAATTAATCGCGATTAATCCCACCTAACACTTAAAGTCTTTAAATATACTTTTATATTGCAATAATTCCACATTCAATCTTCAAATTAATGCACAAACAACATAAAGACAATGTATTTTTTAATATTTGTTTAATGGCATCTTTTTTTATGACTGAAGGCCTGTATCACTGATACCAATACTGATTTCTCTATAAAAATCTTTGTCCTTTGATTAATAGACATCACAGCAGCTGGTTATTAGGTTGTTTTGGCTGTTATTTCTTTAAGAGCTGTCGCTGCTGAACATGACGCGGATCTGACATGCATCATATTTTCTCTCAACTCTTTTTACCTTTTCTGACCCACTTCAGGTCTTAAAGTCTCTATTAATGAGCTGACGAGTTGAATCGGGTGTGTTAGATGAGGGAGACAGTGCAAGGATGCTCTTGGACAGTTCTGAAAACCATTTCAGAGACATGTTCTTAAACCTCTGGCCCTCTTTTATATTTTGAAATTTTAAAAATCTTAGCTTCATCGGAATGAGATGACACTTGGTGACTTTTGTCACATTAGCAATATGAACACACACACACAAATCATGGACATGATTCGGATATGTTAAAGGGTCAAAAAAATAAAAAGTCACACTTGACTTCTTCGCAGTCAAAAATCACCGACATAGGAAATTAATGGGAAATACGAAAAAATGTGAAAACTCAGTGAATCTTTAGGTGGTACAAACTACAAATCAGCCACTGGTCAGAAAAAAAGTGTGCAGCAACTTTGTGTGCAGCACTAGGGGTGACTGTCTAGAATATCAGGAGTGCAAAATAGACACGCACGCGCACACACACACACACACACACATACATATGCATATATACACAGAAATGAACTGGTAAAACTGCAACAGCAAATTTTGAAAATGTTAACATTAATTGAATTACATTGAATAAAATATATATGTTTATATAAAGTGTTTTGAATTATCACTCTTCCTTATTTTGTTGTTAATGATCAAATACTGAGTAACAAAAATGCTTTCTATGTGTTCCCTTTCTAACAAGATTTTAATGTTTGACTGTAATCATAATGTAAAACCTGATACTTATCTAACCAAAAATGTCTAAACCTTGACAAAAAGTAGTCTTTTAGAATGTCTAGATGTATATCTAATAGCAAAACCTAAACAAATTAAGAAATGATGTCTAAAAAGCAACGTGAATCCAAAAGCCTCTGTATATATCTATATAGGGTGCTAATACAAGAGGTTACGCAACATTACACAAGTTTTTATTTTTTAATGCCTCCAGATGGCCCAATTCTCACTTAAAAAAAAAAAAAAAAAAAAAAAAAAAAGGATTTTAAATGCATTCACTCTATTTTAATGTGAAATATTGCATTTATTAAAAAATAGTAAATAAATAAATAAAAAATATATATATTAATTCTAGTGGTAAAAATGGCTCATTAAAATTGTATAAATATTGCATAGTATCATAAAATTCCCTAAAAAAGTTACATTTCAAGGCTTCGGTCACTTTTGACCGCGACAGAGGCAAGTGTGACTCCTAAACAAAGAGGTCCAGAGGGTTAAATTGTGACTCATATAAAATATTACATGCACGCACAGTTTTAAGGCAGCTTTAATCGCCTTTTTGGTAACTTCGGGTGTGCAGCGGAGCCATTATTTGTATCTTTATCTGTATTCGGATAGATCGGAAAGTGGGCGTGGCTTAAACCGGACGTTCGTCAAATTACATGAAAATAACATTTTAAATCTGTTCGATTTGTAGTTTTCATTTAACAAATATACCTTGTATAACTAAAAGTATTATTTTTTTTATTAAAATTATAACTTTGTAAATAACTTGTATTTAAAACTTTATCAAAAAAGAAAAATAACTTTTATTCTTATTTTCCAGTGAAACTTTGTGTACAAATTTGACAAGAGACAAGCATCCACAATATTAAATAAGCACTAGTAGGAAAAAAAAAAAGAAATGGAAAGAAAGTGTTCTGTAGCCTATAGTAGAATGACAATAAAGCTCGCTTGAACTTTTTAAGTAACTTAGATCAGTGATTTTCAATCCTGTTCCTTGGGACCCATTGCTCTACACATTTTGCATGTCTCCCTTATCTGACACACTCATTTGAGTTCATGGAGCTCTTTCCTAATGAGCTGATGATCTGAACCAGGTGTGTAAATTAGGGAGACATGCAAAATGTGCAGAGCTGTGGGTTCCCAGGAACAAGTTTGAAAACCACTGACTTAAATCATGTTGCAGGAGTCTGTGATCATTCACGAGTTTATCATCATTTAATGGGGTGGAAGTAGTATTGGTAGTGGCTCTATATTAAGCTTGTTTAGGACTACAAATGAGTTGGACTACAAATCCCATGAGTCTAGTTACTATAAAGAGGAAATCAAAGTTTTTGGTCTTCCTCTTTGTGGTACCATGTACTAAGCAGGAGAAGCTGTGTGGCGTGTTTTAAGGCTGTGTGATAACTGAAAAAAAACTAGTTACCTTGTGAGCAGTGTGGAAGTAATTTGTGGAGGTAAGGGTTGTGACTCTTGTGGTTATAGTAAGCGTGTTTGGTTTTAATGTGTTTGTTTGTTTTTATTTTTTTAGTGTGTTTACTGGAGATACACTGATGGGTGTTTCAGAGAATTGAGTAGAGTTATTCAATAACAGGTACTGATTTTAATTGAATTATTGGTGTATTTGAAATTAGTTTAAGCTTATTTATTGGTGTTTTATTCTACCTGGTCTCATGGCATTTACGTACCTGGGTGCACTTTTTAGCGTGACACTTTGAAATAGATAGGCATAAAAATACGTACCAATAAGTACATATCACTGCAGTTTCCAAAATAAATGAACACTTTCACACAAATTTACAGAGTTGCGATTAATAAAGCGTAATTTTCGCACCATTACCGTATTGACCCGAATATAAGACACTGTTTTTTTCTTGAAAATACATCTGAAAAAACGCGGTCGTCTTATATTCGGGGTCTAGACTTTGACATGTCAGTAATACACCCACAACAATAGGTGGCGCCAACAACGCATAAAACGAGTGTGCCATGAAATATGTAATATGTCGTGACTGTCATGTTAGCCTGATGGGAACAAACTTCCTCTGTAAGTGATTTTAAACATAAGACAGTACCCAGATTTGAAAACTACAATAAGATTTCACTTCTACTGTTAATAAAATTGAAAATTGAGATGTTATAAATGCCTAAATGTTATATAATTCAGATGGGCTACCTGTTATTTCAATGGTGTATCAAAAAGTGTATATTTTCAATGTCATTGTTGGTACATTTTACCAGTATTTACCATACTTTCAAAACAAAAATTAAAATAGGAAAAATATGCAATTTGAAAATAATTTAAGAAAAAATGTTTTACAGAGAGAGAGAGAAAAAAAAAACAAGATTTGGTTTTCAAAGCCTTTTCCCAAAAGGTACATCTGGAAAAAGGGGGGTCGTCTTATAATCAGGGTCGTCTTATATTCGGGACAATACGGTACTTGAAGAATATCATGCTATGACTTCAAAACAATATTAATATGCTGGGAGATTTGAAAACTGATGCTTTTGAATGTTGGCATCGCACATATCCAGTTTCATATCGATGGGTTTTCATAGATGATATGTTTGTTCAGTAGCTCACGGAGTACGGAGACGGACTTAGAAGACGAGAAGCACCGGTTCAAATCCCGTGTAACTACGGTTCGACAAAGCAGTTAAAATCTGCGTAAAAGGAAGTTCAAATTGCACAGTTGCATCAGTTAATAAGTTTTTATATCAGTTTTGCATTTGTTAACACTATCCGGTAGGTTTAGGGCTGGATTTGGTGTGGGGCATATTTCCAACACGATAGAGCATTAACCTTTAGCGACAGTCCCCGGATATTTGAATTCTGAACCGCCACAATACGTATCTGAAGCAACGTAATAAAAAAACAGCAATACGTACCAATATCTACGTAATAAAAACGTGCCAGGGTTCACATATTGAACCTGTGTTTTAGCGCCACTCAGTGGACATTTCTATTTGAAACTGCGGCGAAACGTGCAGCAAGGTACGTAAAACGGTGTCGCACAAAAAGTTCGCAGACGTACATATTTATGAGACCAGGTTGGTTTTATTCTAATATTTTAAAGGGGCAATCATGAATTGTATTTTCTTTGTTTTTACAGATGATGCATGATTGCCGTTTACTTTTTTTGAGAATATTGGTGGCTTCATGTTGGGTCTCAAGATATGACTCTAAGTGTTACATTGTGATGAAGTGGCTTGAATTTATTGTGAGGTTGTGGTTTAATGTATGGTTTTGTTTATTTGTTTTGTTTAAACCAACAAAAACATTGGGGTTCCCATTCTCTTGTACATGGTTAACTCTGCTAAGGTGAGGGGGAGCAGTTTGTAGTGGTTTGAGTTAAGTGAGTGTTGGGTTTTGACACTTGTAGTGATATTTGGTTTTGTGTTGTGATTGAGTGTATATTCTTTTTCACAGAGGAATTGCCATTTTATATGATTGGGGAGCCCTATGGTTGGTAGTGGGTTTAACCTTATTTGTTTTTTCCTTTTGTGTTTTTGCCACTTCTAATTATTCTTTGTGCCCAATAAATTTGTTGTATTTGCAAGGAAACACACTGTGGTTGTTGCCCTTCTTTTATATCCTCCCCATCACTGGTGAGGTCTGGGGAGTTATAATCAACAGAGCACAACAAATCATCTGGACCCTCCAAAAGCCTTGATCAAGCATTGCTTTTCTTCGTCTTGTATAATTAAATGCAATGCCATTCACGAAAAGGGATAATGTAATTCGCTTTTACAGATGGATTTCGAAAAGGTTAGAAGTTATGACCGTTTTTGGCATATTTTTATCAAGTTGATTATAACTCCAGAGAAGGCTCTGATTTCTGAGAGAATAGTAAAAGTCATGTGCCCCAACACAAGTGGGATGAAGTGCCAGGACAACTCATCTCTCTTTTTATAAATTAAAAACCACTGATCAGACAATACTCGTTCTCGAATTTTATTGTCCAAACAGACGGTGTGTGTTTGTCTAGTGAACTTTTTGTAAAAAAATTTCATGTTCTGACTTTTACCCGTTGCTGCAAATAGACGGCTGCTGGTGTAGTCCTCACTGGCCCTCTCTGCTAAAAACAAAACAAAACAATAGAAGCCCAATAGAAACCATCACAGAAATTCCAGTGGTTTCCATTCAAATACCATTATGAACTATTAGCTTTTTCCAGTAAAACCATTACAAAATTCAATTTGTAGTGTGTTTTGGGCATTTTTCCAATAGGATTTAACATCCCAATACAATCCATCACATACCAGTAGAGACTATTATAGTTTCCAGTACAATACAATTCCCATTATAACCGTTAAATCCGTTACATTTTCTATTGTGTTTTGGGCAGGGTTCTAGTGTGTGTTTTTTTTTTTTTTTTTTTTCCTCCCAGCAGGGTGGCTGGCTCTGACCTGCTAATTTGCTGGCCAGCTTGGACCTGCCGGGTGGATTGGCTCTGACCTGCACTGTATCTACCTGTCTTTATCATGGTTTCTTCTTGAAGAAACCTTGAATGTATTGCTGCTGTTGTCCCCTTTTCATTTTTTACACAAAATTCTGTCTAAAAAAAAAAAAAAACTCTAACTTAATCATCAATATTACACAGTATATTTAATAGCCATATTCTCATCTGATTCTGTTCTGTTCTGTGCTCCTCCATAACTGTCTGGTTTGGGTCAGCCAGCAAATCAGATCTAAGACTTCAACGGACTGTTAGGACAGCAGAAAAGATCATTGGTGTGCACCTGCCCAGCCTTCAGGACTTGTTACCTGCCCGTTTCTTCACTCTGGAGTTGTACATCATCAAAGACCCCTCTCACCCTGGACACAACTTGTTTGCACATCTCCCTTCAGCCGGACGCTACAGATCTCTGTGCACTAGAACATCTAGGCATAAAAACAGTTTTTTTCCCCCATGCCATCTCCAGCCTAAACAGCTAACACATGAATCATTACCGGTGTTCTGTAATTCATTCTCCATCTTTAATTATTGCCTCTTTCTCAAGTATTATGTAAATACACATACATATCTGTTTATTTATACAGCTGTATATAGAGTAAATAATGCACAAATCTGTACATAAATCTACTGTTCCAGATTCATACTTATTATTATTATTATTATGATGATGATGATTATTATCCATTGTTAAGTCTTACTATTTAAATGTTTTTTCTGTTCTCATGTCAGATGTGTTTGTATGTATGTACCAGGAGCACCTTAAAACCACAACAAATTCCTCGCGTGTTTGCGCACACCTGGCGAATAAAGCTAATTCTGATTCTGATTAAAGAAAATAATTTAAATGTGAAGCTCTTCTTGGACATTGCAAACGAAAAAAAAAAAAAAAATACAAGACTACCACGCAAAAACGTTTGTTTATTCAATACAAACAGGTGTTTACTATTCTACATCTTAAAATTCCAAGTGTCAGAACGCTAACATTATTAAACCCCACATTTTAGCGTTTACCACGTTACTGCAGACTACTTGGGAAAGTGATTTTGCCTTTAATCTTTGAAACAACAGGAAGAAACATAACATAACAATTTCTATTTTAAGTGATGCAGGTGCATGGTGGCAACACAAATAAGTACAAACTGAGCTTATATATATAGGCCTATAATTTAATACTTGCAGTGAACAGAGACGTGGTCTGCAGCCTGCGAAATCGCGCTTCTCCTGTTTGAGCTGTGCAATTCACAGCATCCAATGGTGTTGAGCATTGTGAAATTAGGCTTGTTTGAGATGCGCCTCGCCTCGCCTGAAATGTAGGTGAGAGTAGGCGGCTGCAGTGAGGGGAGGAGTGAAATAAGAGCAGTCAAGACGGACAGTTCTGCCCTCTCGAAGTGGAACAGATACATACGAGATCAAAGGCGGATATTGCGTTATTCTCACTCATATGCTGTGCTGCTGATAAACATGATACAATTTCAGTTCTGTTGCTTTTATATGAATATAAATATGATGAACAAGACACTCAAAGTGCTTGCTATTTAATTCCATAGGAAAGGCGTATTTATCATCCATTTTTTTTATTTTAATTCAAACATGTATTTTAGATTTTTTATAGAAAATATGACAACAATCACATCTCACACAGAAATCGCACTGTCAGTGTTTGGGAATATTCATGCACAATTTAAACCAACATGATCTCACAGTATTCCGTGTAATGTTCACGGATTTAATTAACCTCTGAATCTGTGGTGACATCACGGAATCGCCGAAAATTCCGTGATGGGCTCACAGAAAAAAAATCTGTGATGGGCTCACAGAAGTGATACCAATGTAAGTCAGTGACAGGCATCAGCCGTGCTCCACGCACGGATCCACTGGTTCAACACTTTAAATATGCCGACGCGATAATTTATCGTCATCATTATTGTTCAGAACTGGGTAGGTTTAGGGTAGGGGTGGGGTCAGGTACTCCAGTGAAAGTATAACTGCATCGGAGTCACTCTTATTACGTGGTCCGATGCAGCACTGGTGTTGAACCAGTGATTCCGTGCATGGACCACGGCTGATGCCTTCTGTGAGCCCATCACGGAATTTTCTGCGATTCCGTGATGCCACCACAGATTCGGGGTTAATTAAGTCCGTGAACATTACACGGAATTCTGTGAGATCAGGTTGATTTAAATACATAATTGCATGAAATCAGATTTAAAAAAATAAAACATTTTAGAAGAGAACGCAGCATCATGGTTGTCTGAACCAGTGAGCATTAAGCTGTGTCGTCAGTCAGTCGTTTCCCATCATGCTTTTGATCAGCGCAGTCGGTGGAGAGCAGCTGCGCGCGACTGCTCAATCCGACACAGCCGCCTCGCCGTCGCGAGAGTGTTTTGGCACACATCAGCATGACATCAGAGCAAGGCAGACATAACTCTTTTCTACACTTTTCTAACAGGCATGCATCTCGCGGTGATCGGTTCTGCGCAGATTTAAGTTTCTACAAGTTTCTAGACATTTCCTTGTTTTCTGTTTGACATAAGATTATTTTTCTTACCCCATTGGCAGATTATTTTGCTTGTTTCAAGCAAAACCTCACTTAATTTTGACATGTTTTTTCTAGTGCTGGGCAACGATTAATCGCGATTAATCGCATCCAAAATAAAAGTTTTTGTGTACATAATATATGTGTGTGTATTGTGTGTATTTATTATGTATATATGAATACACACCCATGTATGTATATATTTAAGAAAAATGTGTTATGTTTATATATTAAATATATTTATATATCATATAAATTATATTAATAAATATATACGTGTAAATACATGTAAATCTTTTCAAAATATATACTGTATGTGTGTGTCTTTACATACACATAATAAATATACACAGTACACACAGATATATTATATAAACAAAAACTTTTATTTTGGATGCGATTAATCGCGATTAATCGTTGCCCAGCACTAGTTTTTTCTGAAAACGAGACGATAATTTTTACTTGTCTAGAAAATCCTTGTTGATTTAAGAATTTTTAGATATTTTGGCTGGAAACAAGACTAAAAATCTAAGTAAGAAAAGCATTTTTTTTGCAGTGTAAGTTTAGCTAAATGCTTGGTAAAGACATAACACACAGTAATTTGGGTGCAAAATATGTTTTTATTGCCTCAACACTTATATTAGTATACTAGTGTTGTGTGTGCCATTAAACAGAATATTCCTTGAATCACATACATCAACAGGAGGGTTAAAAAAAAAAAAAAAAAAAATGCAAGAAAATACATTTATCATTTATCAAAGCAATGAAATATAATCAGATTGAATCGTGTTCCCTTATCAAATTGACCCCTGTACACTGCTGTCCCCTTACACAACCTTAACCAGGAAACCTGTCCCTAACTTTACTCGTATCACACTTCAACAGCAGCAAAAGTCTTGTACATTAACAAAAGCTTTTGGAAATAGATTTGTACATTTCCTGAAGAAAATGTGAGTGGTGCTTGCCGTGGCATATCACTGTGCCTGCTGCGGCCATGTTACGGCAGCAAACTTCCTTGATTATTATGTCGGAATGGGAGTATAGTTCCTAATCATATCGGCCTAGAAAATTTTAGCAACCTTTCATTTTCAGCTGGTCTTAGTACATGATAGAACTACAGAAGAGTCAAGTTTTAAATAGGAAAAATATCAAAAATCTTTGGTCATTTTTGAATGCGATGCTACTGGTCTAATCAGATTCAATGATCTATGCTAAGCTATGCTAAAAGTGCTATCGCCAGACCCGGAGATCACCTGAATAGATTCCAAAACAGTAAAACTCCACCTATTAACTCTGGGGGAGTTGGAAAATGAGCCTATTTCCAAAAAAAGTGGAGTGTTCCTTTAACACGCAAATTTTGACACCACTAATATATATATAATTGAAATAATGTAATATATATAATTAATGTACGTTATTGTCACATTACAGTGGTTGCAGGAAGACGCAGGAGGCACGAGGAAACACTGGGAATAATCACAACGGAAGCTTGAGCAATACATGTTGCAAACAAGAATACCCGACAAACATGAACTGCACAGACTGGGGCTTAAAAACTCAGGATGACGAGGGACAGACAGATGCAGAGAATCAACTAATGATCAAACTAAACAAGGACAGGAAGGTGACCAAATAAGGCAAAACAGGAGTTGAAACACATGAAAAACGGGTCCTGACAGTTATATATTCTACAACAGTTGTGATTTTAATTTTATTACAAATTATTTTTAAATATTTTTTTAAAATATATATTTTATTATTATTATTATTATTATTATTATTATTATTATTATTATTAGTAGTAGTAGTAGTATTGTTTTGTAATTCATCACATTCAATTACTGTGTTAAATTGACAGCCTAACAATAAATGTCAACGACCTGTATTTCACCCTCACTGAGATTTCAGATGAAGCTGCACTGGAATTCTTCATAAATATTACCTTAAGTGCTTTTCTATAGTAATAGAATATATCATATTTGGCCGTAAACTTTTCCCAGAAAGTTGCACACTAGTATGTGATTTTGCTGATGAGAATAAACAATAAAGTGCTTTGAGGTAAATGGTTTTGTGGCTAGAGAAGCAAACAGTGCTGAGCAGTAACTTTGAGCAGTTACCTTCAAATAAACAAGTACTTTGAAGAACGTCAAATCTATCGTCCATCTGTTTAGAAGAGTTAGAAGTTAGAAGCAGAAAGGGGAAGAGAGGAGAGATGACATACCATCTGCGTTATGTTCTCTGGCATTGTCACTGTATAGAACAGAAAGCTGAGGGATTTTGCTGACTGAATGAGAGCCTATGGAAATCAGTACTGCTCAAAAAGGCCCCAAATATGTCCTAGCTGAGCTGCTGCCAAATTTTAGTCTCTTCTTCTATCCTAACAAGTGTCTGTGGGTT
Organism: Onychostoma macrolepis; assembly: GCF_012432095.1. Lineage (NCBI taxonomy): Eukaryota > Metazoa > Chordata > Actinopteri > Cypriniformes > Cyprinidae > Onychostoma > Onychostoma macrolepis. Next base: position 11,879,979 of record NC_081163.1, read on the forward strand.
GTGAAGATGCAGGACTTCATTGCAATGCAAACAATTTACCAATGAAAAGTGTAAATCAAGCATTGTGGTTAAAAAGTATATAATATTTTTTTTTTAAGTGACCGATCAATTCACTTGATAAGACTCTTCTTCCTCAGCTGGGATTGTGTAGATTGTGCAATGCAACTGCAATTTAGACCTTCAACCTATTGGCCGCCATTGAAGTACACTATATGGAGAGAAATCCTGGAATGTTTTCCTCAAAAACCTCAATTTCTATTTCAGAAATCTGGGAATGCAACCATATTAATGTCTCAAATAGCCTACAGGACTGACAACCATATTGTGAGCATGGCAAAGGGAAAAAAAATATTGAGGCATTTGGTCCCACTTTATATTAGGTGGCCTTAACTACTATGTACTTGCATTTAAATTAATCATTTGGTACAATGCACTTATTGTGTACATAACATGTTTTTACATTGTACTCATATTTTTAAAAATACCTTTATGTAATTCCATCTGTAATTAATTTCTGTAATTACATTTATAATTATACTGTTGAACCATCCCTTACACCTTAACCCACCCTTAAACCTACCCAAACCACCAAACCTGTCCCTAACCTTACCCATATCCCACCTCAATAGCAGCAAAAGTGTTTTATAATACAATATGAACACAATAAGTACATTGTGCTTATTTTTGTTTTATGTAAGTACATTGTAGTCAGGGCCACCTAATATAAAGTGTGACCAGGCATTTTTTACAATGCTCTTTTGCGTTCTGTAGAAGTGACAAAGTCATACATGTTTGGAACAGCATGAGGGTGAGTAAATGTTGGCAGATTTTTCATTTTAGGGCAAAAGAAACTGCCATTGTGGGCCCACAAAGTCCACAAGAATGTAGGGTGTCAAAAGGGTGCTCATGAGTAAAACTATAAGGATTTATGGAGCATTTGGGACAAATCCTCAGACTGGTATAGGATGGTCTGGCTCAGGTGGTAACAGCTGTATGTTTTAAAGAAAAAAGAGGGGGAAAAGTGAAATGCTATTGAGTGTATGAAGATGTTTCAAGTTTTTATTGCAGTACCACGGGGGGCCCATTCACTCTGCAACAACGACTGTACTTCAACAGGCATAAAAGTTATGAGACCACCATAAATCTCTTTGTCTGTAGTCACAGTGAAGGTTAAAGTTTGGACATTGCATTTTAAGAAAGCTATTATGAAATTGCATGTTGTAAATTGCAGGATTACAGTTACAAAGCAGAAACATTTGGTTATTCTAACATTACAGTTTGCAAACACACATTTTTCAAAAAAATAAGGAGATAATCTGTTATAATTAATATGGTTTCGCATAGTTGGCCTAATGTACCTTTGTACAGCACAGAGAGCCCAAAATGAAAATTAACAGCCAGAAACAATTTGTACAAAATGAATTCTGTACAATCGTGTGATTCACATTAAGTGGAAATGGTCACCTCATGCTATTCACAGTATGTGCAAATAGCACTTTGCTGCTGTTTGCACTAAGTAGTCATGAGTGACTGCTATTATGAACCTAGAAATGTGGTCCATATGCTGTGCATTGACTCTTAAAGACCCCTGCTCATCTACTTTTAGAGTGTCCTTTCACATTGCCTTTATGGACTGAAATGAAGAGAGAGCCATTTTATCAAACAAAGAATGTTTTTTTTTTTTCAGTATGCTTTTGTGCTGTTGCTTTCATTCAAGGTTAATTAGAATGACTTCATCATAAAGTCTCTCAGACTTTCTGTAACTGCTGTGCTGAAAGATTGGTTTACGTGTATTTTTCGGTTCACGTATGGGAAGGACATAACATGCTCCGTCACGTCACCCCCCTTCAATAGTCGGCCAACTGATAAGTCAACATCATTATTCCAAAATCCTTTATTGAGTATTTTGACAAAAGCAGGAGGCCGCAAAGGTCGGTTTGAACGAGAGAGATTCTTATCTGAGCATATAGTCATTCTTATTCTGAACAGAGTCTATCAGACTTGCACACTTGCTCAACAATAGAGCACTTTCCATTAAAACACTTTTAAATCAATCATAAATGGGTATTAAAAACCACAATGGTGATTGCCAGCAAATTCTGGTCAAAGAGCAAACCACACAAAAGATCACCAGGTGAGTGTGGTGAATAAAGGGTAAGAAGGAGTGAATGAACAATGGGGAAGGAGAGAGAGAGAAAGGGAACAACAGAGATTAGATCAGGTGTTTTACTGTACAGGAGAGTCTGCTCTCAGGCTTCATTATGCTAGAAGCTGTAAATCCATTGGGGGAGTTAATTCAATTTGAAGCACCATATAAAAGCATCATTTACTGCAGCTTCGCATCCACTGCTGTTGGTCGATATCCCTGGTTCCTGTAGAAACGACACTGGTAAGAACCAAAAGCACAGCATACTACATAAAGGTGGATACTTGCACCTTTACAAACACAATGTGTGGCACAGGTTGTTCAACACAAGCTTGCAGTGTTGGGGAAGCCACATTTAAACTTGACATGCTAAGCTACGTATGGAACATGTTTCCACCTAAAAAGGTGATTGCTACTCATGACTGTCATTAATCAATGTGACTTGTGAAATGTGACTTTATATGTAAAAATGTTACTTTTGATCTTGCAATGTTACTTTATATTGCCTAATTTTAACTATTTTTTCTCACTTTGTATCTTGCATATCTCACATATATTGCAGTTGTCATTTATTAACATCGTGATTTAATTTATTATTTTAAACTATATCTTACAAGTATCTTGTTTATTTTTAAGGTAGAAACTGGCTTCCATAATTTCTACATTTGAATATATTATTTGTTCTAACCGTTAGAGTCACATGATCATTCAGAAATAATTCTAATGTTCTGATTTAGTGCTCAAAAACATTTATTATTATTATCAATCCTGAAAACAGTTTGATATACTTTAATATTAAATATTTTTATAAATATTAAATATTTGTAATATTTCTATGGGAAATATTTCAGTATATTATTTGTAATATTTCTGTGGAAAATATTTAAGTTTTCAGGTTCCTTTGATGAATAGAATGTTCAGAAGAACATCATTTATTAGAAAAAAAGGTTTGTAACAATACAAAATTATGTTCTGTCACTTTTGATTAATTTAATGTGTCCTTGCTGAATAAAAGTTTTAATTTCCTCAGAAAAACAAAAATGTACTAAACAAAACTTTTGAACGGTACGGTGTAATTTATCAGAGACACAAAAACAATGTATTATCAGTTCATTTACACAAACCACCTGCACAAATGTATTTGCCTGATTGAATCCACTTTCCAATGCCACAAGAGAGAGGATAGTTTAGGAGAGTGTATTTCTTATATCCTCCACTCACTCAGTTGTAAAGCTGTGTGCTCAATGCAAAAATATAAACAGCAATGTAGCTTTTTTGCTGTCTAACACTGCTGCTTATTAGTAAAAGGAAAAAGGTCAGTGTAAACTATAAAATCATTGTATGTATCTGGATAAAGGCACCTTCCAAATGCATAAATGAAAATGCAGTTAAATTTGTAATGTATAGCTACTGTTAGTAAGTTAGGCGCACTGCTAACACTACTGGGAGTTTTTATTTATTTATTTATTTGCCTATGTGTTTTCTCTATAGGATCACTAGATGCATGACACTTGTGTTCCCGCTAGAATATCGGTCACGCTTTAAAATCAAGATCAAAACCTCCTATCTGCTGCATGAAAGCAGTGTGGAGAGCATGTAGACCCCTGGGAGATATGAATTTGTGGCATACAGCACAGCGGTTTGGGTCACCTTGACCCAACTAGCAACAAAGTCCCTCATCCGACAGCAATCCCCCGCTGAGTTTGCAGACTTCAGAACATGTTTGTCTTATTTCCTCTAAACATGGTCACTGCCTGTTGTTCAGCCAACCTAGATCAGGAGATCGCAGGCTTTAAAAACTCCATCAAATTCACTGCCTCACTGACTCAATCAAAGCATCTTTTTTTGGCTAGGGGGCTGAGTCAGGGATGGAGGTAAAATTGGATAAGTCCATAATCGCCTTTGTGGTTTTGTAGACTCTGCTTCTTAGTTGCACATGATCTGGTGCCCTGACACAAGCAGAGAGGAGGATTATTGGATACTTCGGTGAGGAGTGTAGTACTCATTAGGGCAGGAGGTTAGGGTTGAGTGGTGAAGGACAGAGGGCACGTTAGGGTGCAGTGGGCTAATCAACTGAAAAGACTAGCTTTAGAACAGCACAAATATTTCCATGCTAGTCAATGTTGGTTTATTCTGGTTAGCAGAGTTGAATTGAATTGAGAATGTTTTTTTTTTTTAAGTTCCAGAATAATTTATCATGAAACAAAAAGAAAACAGAATTCTAATTCAGATTATCATTAACTAAAACCATAATAATAATAATAAAAAAACATTTTCTTCACTTAAAATATAATAAACATTAACTGAAATAAATTTCCAAAGGCAACATTTCTCAGTTTCATTTAGTTTAAGTTAAGCAGTAAATAGCTAAAACTAAATAAACTAAAACTTAATAAAGGTTTGGTTATAAAATACATATTAGATAATATTAAATAACAGAAACCAATAGACATGGAATTAAAACACAACATTTCTAAAATGTAAAAAAGAAAATATAAAAAAGAAAAAAGTTAATTCACAAATACTAGTATATTAATGATACTAAAATGGCACTGATTTGAACATAATGAAGGAGAATTTAAATGTAATTTTAATTATAAGAATAACTAAAATTTTACTAAGAAAAGTATATCATGAAAAACTGTCAATAATAGACAGACAGATAGACAGATAGATAGATAGATAGATGAAAGTGCAGTGCTGATGCTCCACACTGGAGAAAAAAAATAAAATACTTGTAGGATGTACTTTAATTTTTGTAACAATTTGTAAGTAAAGTAAACACATTGTAAGTAAATTTTGCTGCTACTGATCTGTACAATTTACACAGTGTGTATTGTGTATAATACTTGGTACACAACAATGACGGTAACATTCTCTGGATCATTTGAATGTGTCATTTTAAGTAGAAAAGGACCTCCAGATGTAACAAAACCACAAGTTACTAAACCTAACAAACAAAAGCAATAATAAAACAGTGTAAATACAATAAATAAATAAATTCAACCTTATTAACTATTCATGCATGATAGGAATAGCAGTATCAGAAAAGTTGAGTAGGTTTTACTTAATTTTATAATATTGATATTTTCACTTTCATTTCTACAAGCTAGAATGCATCATTGTTTGTCATACTGGAGAAAAAGATGCATGATGCCTCCCCTGGATGTAGTGTCCCCAATTGTCCATATGGTTAATTCGCCCATGCTGACAACCCAGCATCCAAAACACAACATATTTTTCAGAAAGTACATATTCACTGTTCAGCATCAATTAAAAGTCTGAAACACACTGTGACCTGAGGTAGAGCCAAAGCTAAGTGGACCAACCAGCCATTAGTATCTGAGCTAATGACTCTGGACCCTCAGTAGACTTCTGCGTGCAGTTTTGAAGTTTATATTCCTCCCTTTAGAGTACCAGAGTCCTTCATCCATGCTTGGCCTGGAAAGTTTTAAATATGGACGACCTGATTTCTGCCTTCAGTGACCCTGGAGAGACCCCTGATTCTATTCTACCAGGAGCCTTTCTCCATCTCCCAGTTTGACATTAATACAATCGAAATACACAGAGCACTTTATCATTCATGTGAAACACCGTTTATGACCTACACAATCCCTCATTACTCATTTACATGTAAATTATTTCACATTCCCGCGCTAGCCTCCTTTTTTCATTTTTGCCAGGCAACTATCGTCTTTTTATTTCTTTTTAAGGGCTCTTTATATATTTTAAGGTGATAACCGATGTGGGTGGATAATTGAAATCAAAGCAAAGGCGCAGTATGGAAAGCAAGAGCTATATATAATGATTTTATATAACTTGTTAACCGATGCATAATATTCTATAGTAAGAATGAACTTGGGAGAATGTAAGATCTTTACAAAACTGTATAGCTTTGACAACTCTGACGTTTTCAAATTCAGGATCAGCTTGGGAGAAGACAATTAAGATATTTAAATTTATTGATATTTCTTTGAGGTTTATGAATGTTTACATGAGGCTGACTGTGTATACCACATGGATTCCATATCCTCCTGCCATATTGTTGCATAACAGTTAATTTGATTATTTTTTAAGGATGTGGGGCCATATTTACGAAACAGGGAAAATTAGCGTTAGAGTGCAATTCCATAAAAGCACCGATTGGAGGGAATTTCTGCCGGTGATTTACTAACAATATGCACACAGACACATTATGACCAGTGCAATCTACCAAGAGCAATGCAAATACCATGCAAAAATGACTGTGTCCACGCTTTTTCAGTGCTAATTCTTCACTGCGTGTCTTTAGTAAATCCTGACAGTACTATTTTAACACCAAAAGATGGTTTGCACTGTGCAGGCCGTTAGTAAATCTGGCCCTTAAAGTTTTGTATAAATTGGAAAATGCTTTATGAGGTTACATGTTAAAATTGTAAGAATTAATTCTCCCCTAAATATCTTGAGACGTTGTTCCTTTGCTGTTTTTTTGACTGAGGGAATATTATCTAAAAGCTTCAGTCTGAGAAACCATCTCTGATGATGGTTGCGGTAAAAGCAGGGGCAGTTCTCAAAAGTGCTTTTCCAAAACGTCACTCAAACTTTCCTCTACATTTACCAATGGACACTCTTCACCCAACTTTGATAAAATGCATAATTTCCAACACTGAACTCTTTAAAGTGCCTCTCGGGCATTCTTTCTCTTAACAAAGCCAACAGCAAATTGCTTCTTTCTGACAGCAGCAGTTCTGTCTCTGAAGCAGGTTGAGGTAGCAGGACACTCAATTAAAACCTCTTCATATTTATGGCTGCCTATCTCAGTTTAGCTCTTCTAAAATGCCACAGATGCACACAGGCCACAGTTCTTCGCTAAATTACAGGTTTTTATATAAATGGGAAAACGTGTTGGCTGGTGTCATTAGTGTTTCAATCCCAGTCTGGAGCTGTCAGCAACCTGCATTATTCACACGAGATGTGTTGAGTGTTGGCACGCTGTGGTTTCTGAAATCCTCAGTGTTGGCATGCTGCTAAGCTCTGGTATCCCTCGAGAGGAGAGCCAGAGAGGAAGAAGCCAGCAGCCTGAAAACACTTCATCATGGGTTTATCAATGAGGTCAGAATGAATATACAGAATTTATATTTGATTGGACACTGCGTGGCCAATTTGTGCTCCTGTGCTGTAGGTTTAGCAAAGGTGATTCATCAAGGTCAAAAACGTCTTGTGGTAATAGATAACCGATAAGTCACTGTAACTTCTGCAGCTGCATTGTTACTTTTTAAGGTACTTTTGCACTACTTTTTCTCACTGTGAGCTGGCTCAAGCTCTCTCACCTACAGAGCAGGGGCATCACTAGACCCCTTTTACTTGGGTTCGAGCCCTGGTAAAATACTGCTTTAACCCAGTGAAATATTGCTGATAAATCCTTATGCATTATTTTCTCTGATGATATTTCAGTAGTCAAGTCATATGTGTATTCTATTCGCTGTTTATAAATAAAACTGGTGCCAGATATTCAAAGGAATCACTTGTTTTTATATAATTGCTTAAAAGGTTTGAAATTGTTTCCAGTTCAGCTTTATTCATTCGGATAGTTAACTCACACACTGGATCATTAGTAGGGTTTCTCATACCAAAATAGTAACATGATATTTTATAAGAATGGAAACAAAAAGCTTTAGATAAAATAAAAAAAAAGATCTGAATTGCATTGCATTTGATGCAAAATTTCAAATCAACTGGCATGTGCAAACAAATGATGATGGAGCTTTTCTGTTACTTTTCTGAGCCACCTTTTCAATTATTTTTGTGGATTTAGTGGACTTTAGTTCCAACCATAGACTGTGGCTCAAGTGTCCAAATCCTTTTTGCGGGCATTGTATATTACACAAAAAAGGTGTATTTTCACAGGATTCACAAATGTGGGAAACCATGAACCATGAAACCATGCTTTTGACAAAGAAATTGCTTGGTTTCCAAAAAAAATCCATTGCTGTGTTATTTTTTTCGGCTCTACAAAAAACTTGTACTTCATTTTTATTTATCAGAAGTAGTTTGAAGTCTTTAATACATAAATCAGAGTGGGGTGAAATAAATCTTTGCCTGCTCTGTTTGTCATGATAAGCTGTCTTGTGATGAGACTTTTTCAGTACTGCTAAACTTCACACACATTCTCTAGAATAGGGGCCGACAGCCTATGATATTCATGTCAGCACTGACATGCAGAAGTGTAATCAGTAGCACCTGAGCAATAGAAAGTGAAAGAGAGGTTTATGTGTTTAATTTAAATGTTAATTTAGTAGTACCTCACACCTCACACAGCCTGTATTAGTTGATTAGGTGCTATAAATAGACTATTAAATAGTGAGAATTAAACACAGCACCACTGATTGTGCAACAGAAATTGTAGCGGCACCACACTTGTTAAGGGGAATTTTTGCTTTTAGAAAAATGTTACCACTATCACTTAGTAATAAATTGTTCATGAACAATTTGTTCATTTAGAACGAATCTTTTATTTGACTCTGGAGTAGTGAGTTGCTCTTTCATGCTGTCCTGGCCGTGCATGCACAACAACCTTTCATTCATCAGCTCTGTACAGGCAACAGCTCTACTCAGCTATGGTTCAAAGTGCTTTGAAATCATTCTGAAACGCATACAATGATTTTTATGCTTAAAACATTGATGCATTTCCAAGAAATACCTTTGAAGTTCAATGAATCAAGCAAAATTTTGTAACAAAATTAGTGGTTCTTAAGGTTATTTCTATCTGCGTTAAAGCACTCTTTACTTCAAACAAAAAAAGGGTGAACTTTTTTCTTTTTTTTTGTTTGGCCTTTTCAAATGTCAGTGGTACATGAAGTGTAATGGCCTGGGTTGAGCACATAATGAAATAAGCACCTCTGAGTATTGAATACGAGCTTTTGCATCACTGAATTACAACATGTCCTTTTTAAAGGAAAACAGCATTCATTTGTATGGAAGAGGTCCTTGACTATAGCAGACACTTAACGCCCTCTTAGCGTTATTGGATTTATCAGATGAAAAATAACCAATGCATTGCCATTGACAACATTTCTATGACACTTCTATGGCTTTAGTAACTTTACCTATGGCATATACTGTACCAACAAATAAGATATGGTGTAAGAATTCTAAAGGCAATCAAACATGCCACCCACTGAAAACCGTTCAGCTCCAAGTCTTGTATTGACTTCTTGAGAAAATCTTCAGACTGGGATCGTTAATAGCTCAAAATGTAATTGAAACGACTTTGAATGAAATCTGAAGTTCATAAATGTACCTGATGCTTTCACATTGTCCGAACTGTCCGCTGTTTCTATAATAACCTCTTTGACTCGTAGATGTTCTTTTTTTGGCCATTTTGCCACTTTTTGTTACATCTCAATGGCTTCTGGAAGCAAAGAGAAGTGAAGTGGTTGCCCTACCTTTAAACACATTAGAGATTCTAAGGGGAACATGAATATTTTATGCTGTGATCACTTAGCCAAAGGTTTATGCGGTTTTGTTGAATATGTGTGGATGGATTGTCAACGTTGAGTAAATAAATATGAACAAACATCAAGAAACATAGTCTGGATGCAAAAAATCAATGCGTTCAGGCCAGGAGCCAGAATCAGTCTCCTTCCTCTGTGGCAAACTATATACCCCACAATGATTATTCCTCAGAGACGAGCAATAACACTTCCTGTACACTCTATAGCATCTGTCTCATAGTCTGGTGCATTGCATCAATGATGTATGAGGAGATGGCATCGAGGGAGGTTTATCCTGTAGGCATGAAAGATTCATAAATGTCATTCAAAACAGAATATTAGACAGCCACAACAAAAAGTCTGCACGCCATTTAGAGAGAGGCTTCGTTACTAAGAAAGAAGCCTTTTGTCACCTTTGGAGACTGTGGCTTGAGCTATTTTTGGTCTTGCTTAATGGACTCGTGAAAGGTTCCAATGTAAGCGAGCAACTCAACCTCAGTGGGCTTCCTCTGATTGCATCCACAAGCTTAGAAAAAAGGCAATTGGGGTGGACAATTAACCTTTAGATCTGGGCTCTGATTGGTTGAATTGTGGTTTGACCTTTAAATGTAGGTTTAAGGGGGACAGTGAGACAGCTGTTTGCTTTTAATACATCAGTAAACACACAGAAATCAGGTCTTGCCCCAGTGGTTTTACAAACACATCAGCTGTATTAACAGCTCATTATGGACTTTGTTGATGATATGTGGCATGCCCTGCAATGTTTTCCTTGCTGTGATCTCAGTGAGAGGTGGATGTGTGTGGTGTCAGCATACTTAAGACAGCTACAACACTGGTGTTTTCTCAGAAGAGGAATGAATATAATTAAAGGGATGAAAATAAACATAAATAATAAAACACAAAAATATAGCACAGAATCTTTTAAAATATGGATGCACATTATATTGGCACCATCAGTATCATTAGTGTTGATTAATATTGGATATTCATGCTTATTTTCTCTATATTTACATTTCGTTTGTCGCTATCTAATATTAACTAAAGTTTATCTTTAAAAACATGAAGAATTTTATAACACTGTTGAATGTAATCTTTAGCATATCTCAATTGTAATGTTGTAATGCATAAATTAAGTTTACGTAATTTACTTAATTTAAAACAATTGATTTGGATTTTTAGTTTTTCAAATATTTATATATTTTTTTATATGTTAATGTATTTATATTTATGTATATACATACATAGATCAAAGCCTATAATACTAAAACTAAACCACATTTTCGTAACTTGAAATAAAATATCTTAAAAAATGTATTTCAGCTAAGCAACATTTCTAATTTTCGTTTAGTTTAACTTTAGTAAATTACCATAATAATCAAAATTAAATAAACAAAAACTAATAAGTACAAATAAATAAATACATAAAAAATTAAATCTTTGCCTTTTTCGGAATTCTACCAGTTGCATAACTGATGTGCACTTATCTGAGGGTAGGTGAACAGTTATGAATTGTGCATTGGTGTCTGAAAGTGAACTCAGCACTACGTTCTAAGCATGTGCGGATTAATAATTTGAGGCCCAAGAGGATAATAATTTATAGAACACTGAGAAAAGGCTAATGAATATGTAATTATAGATTTTCTATCAATCCCAATGATCTGTATATTCATCTCAAGAGAGCAATATACCAGGAATATATACAGTATAATAATGTATGTGCATGCACAAGAACATCAGAGGAAGAGTTGACAGAAGTATGAATTTTTTATGCACGTGTGCAAATAAATCTGTAGATTTTTTTACGCTGAGCAGTGGAGGTTTCGCTCTGGCTGAGTTTCTGTCTGTATCAGTGTGACTCTGAGATTCACAGCTGTCTGCCTGCTTATCTCTCCTGTTGAGTTTCGTGCTCAGAGTTGCTCTATAATTCATGGATGAAGAGTCAGCACTAGAGGATCACCATCTACTAACCAGGGATCGGATGTTCAAGTCCCTGTTAGTCCTGCGGATGCAAATAAAAGACTATAGCTTCAGATCTGCGACCAATGACAAACAACAACAAACAGTCTGTCCTCAGAGAGAGAAAGTGGAAGCGAAAGAGCCATTCATTTTAGTCATACCCACTAACATATTAATAAAGGAAGAGGCCAATATCATAAAATATTAATGCCCCCGTCCTGTAGCGGGGGAGCTGACTTGTGTTCCTGCAGGTTATGCTTTATGTTTTAAAATTGAATAAATGTCTATATCAGTATTAGATCTCTTAACAGTGCTGAGCTGATCTTTTAGGTGCCGTCCTCAGCCGAAGAATGGGAATTTCCATCATTCCCCCTGACCAAATCTTTCCTGCGGCGCCCCGCGACCTTCACAACATTCAGACAGTCATTAGGTGGAATTAACAGTGGCAATTAACCTTTCACAGATCACAGGAAGTGAGAGTCACAAAGTGTGTGTGAGGACTACATGATGTCTTTACGCATCACTGTGAGTATGCAGACATTATGAAGCTATTAAGAACCCATTAGGAAGCAAATACTTCTTAAAAGTTCTGTCCTAGTTCACATACTTCTGCACTATTTTACAGAAAATGGGGTTAGTTGTCACATAGTTGATATGTTTGAAGATAGCCGTGAAGAAAGCTGGAAATGTATGACAGCAGCAGATATGTCTATGGATGTGCTTTTTTTAGCTGGAAGGAATGTTGGGTGTTGGCATGACTGATCAAACAGTGGCACAGCCTGGCCAGAGACTGAGGGATGAGAAGCAATCTGAGAAGGAACGGGCTTTGATGAAACAGATTTGGACTAAGCTATCGCTCTGCTCAGTCTCAACCTGTTATTCTTGCACCAAATGAGATCTTAATCACCACATCGATTACACCTTATTTGTCAGAGAACAAACAAATGATCCTTCATGCATCAATGATGGTTTTGAGCTAGTGCAAAAAGAATGAAACATAAAACAGATTAATTCCGAGTGTGGATAGGATATTTGTGTTGTTTTTGTTGGTTTATGTAGGAATTTCTTATACTTTTTGTTATGCTCTTCTTATTTATGTAACATACTGTATACTAAGGTCTTTGTTGATGCTGTTATTCTAATGATCATAATTGTACTTGTGGCATACAAATGTTTCTATGTTTTGAAAGAATATTTAGTCTGCTTGGATAGAAAAGCCCAGTGCCTCTAATATATGACCAAATATGTCACCAAACAAAGTTTTCCTTGCAATCAGTTCAAATTTGGACCACATATTTCCAACAATAGCCTTATATGTATATATTTAAATATATATATATATATGTGTGTGTGTGTGTGTGTGTATGTGTGTAAAATGATTGAATATTTTAATTTAGAACATCATTAATGATTTATACAACAAAACTCTTTATGCAACTGAATGTTTATCTTTATCGTTGTTGTTTTATTTGTTGTTCGTTGATTATGGCAGTATGTTTTCCTTATAGTCAATTCAACCTTCCAATTAGACAAATCTTCAACAACAGCCATCGACTATGTTTACATGGACATCAGTAATCAAATTATTTACCTTATTCTAAAGGTCATTGCACACTGAGAGTCCGAGATTGTCGTCCGAAATTTTCGCATGTTAAAAAATAAATACGACCTCATTGTGTCAATTACGTTTACACCAAAACTTTCGTCCGTCATAAAAAATTTTGGATCAGGTTTGATTTCCTGCGTTTTCGTAGCATGCATTTTGATAGGAAAGGATGATGAATACGAAAAAACGGGAAAACGCACACGGAAATTTCGGACTAGTGTGCAGGTCCTTAAGACAATATTATGATTAAGGTGTTTACATGAGTTGCTTTTAGAATATTCCTTTCATGTTCCTGTTTTTCATGTTAAATAGCCTAGATCGATTAATGGCACACGTCATCTCCAAGCAACGCCATCATCATACAGTTATACAGTTTTGGGTGTTTCATTTTTAATTTTACGAAAGCTTCAAGTGCAATTACTTATTTGTCATGCTATAGGCTACCTGCAAACAGACGATGGCGTTGTTGAAGCCATGCTCTTTTGTTTGCTGTCAAATGGTTGACCACTACTGTGTGTGTATCCTGTTGCAAAATTTGGCGAAAAGTCCCACACGAGTGTGATTAAAGTGTGTATATGTCTATACTGCACTTCAATAATGTGACTAAAATAAGAATACTCCAGCTGAATTAAGGAATTCAAAAATCAGTTTACATGGTAGATTCTTAATAAGAGTATTGTTTTAATCATGTTAAAATCTGAATATTGTTGTCCATGTAATCATACTGATTTTTGTCCATGTATTGATTGAGAAGAGGCAGTTAACAGCGAATGGATCTCAATGATTCATTGACTGAATGAATTTGATTCAAACCAATAAACCACATGCGATTTTGGCCCTGTCCCAAATGGCACACTTCATGTGCACTTACGTGGTCGCCGCCTGCGCTTGTCCGTTAAGTCCAGGAGACCATAGGGTGTTCCATTCGTCATTTGCAGCCGTTACGTGCCCTTGATGCACACTTCTGCCAAGCCCACACTGAGGCGAGCTCCGCAGCAGATTTCTACCCGACAGTCAAAGCGGCATTACATCTCGCAAGTGCATACTCAGAAGAAGACCGCAAAGGTTTAGGGTGTGATTTGGGACAGGGCCTTTGAGGCTGTAAATCTTTTTGACTGATTCATTAAAATGAACCTATTCATGAGAGTTGTTTTTGTAAATTCGGTCATCATTGTTTGAGCTGTGTTCGCTGTTGCTTCAAGGAAACATTGTCACACACTGTAAGGAGATGATTTCTGACTAAACCGCATGTGAACATTGTACACGAAGGTTTCCCGACTACATTTGAAAAAAATCTTCAAAATACTGGATTTAGTGCTCATGGTAAAAGAAATAAAAAGATATTTGAGAATTGAAGTCACATTGTAAAAATGATAAGAAACAACATCGCAAAACGACCTTTTATTCATTTATTTATTTACTCTGAGGTGGAAATTGGTTCCAAAAGATATGCTATTTAGAGGTTAATGTTGTTGGATAAGTAACTAAAATGGCATAGATTTTCAGGCGGGAAAAAAAGCACTTATTAAAGCTCCGTTCCAAGCTATATTTGAGCCAATGTGCATGTTTGTGTGTGTGAGAAGAACATGCACCTAATGTTTGCGAAAGGATTATCCAGTGTCAGCAGCTCTTGGGTGAAGGTGGAACAGATTGCTTAATGTACAGATGTTTCAAGTGCTGTCACGGGGATCAGTCATTTGCTGAATTCTTTGTTTCTTCTACCTCATCCTGTTATCCTGCAAAACCCTTATCGTTGAGTCTTTCTGCTGCGTCTCACCTTTGTGCCTATGGCCTTTTATCGCTGCAAAGGAGCAGCGGATCCGGGCCAATCCGAAGGCCAGGGCCGCTCACTGCCTTTGAAGTCAGGAGCTTTGCCGGTAGATCAGCTGGTTTTATGAGAAAAGGTGCCTTTGAAATGCAGAGGCACGGAGGACGTGGCATTCCTCTGACTCACGTTTACCATCTATAGAGTCAAAAAAAAGGATGGAAGTGTGAAATGTGAGGCGTTAATAATGTAACTGCTTTAAATATATCCGTCATCAATTTATATTCAAGGGCAGGAGGCCCTTTGGGAGGCAGAGGAAGGCTGGAGGATTCTCTAGAGAGCGACTTAGTGTAAGTGCATGATGGGATGGGTCAGTGAGGCTCTGCTCAAGACGTTACATTAAAGCACCGATCTTTTTCTCTTCTCAGCTTTCTGTGTTATACAGCAGGGGCTGCAACACCGAAAGCCACACACACCGAGTTCTCATGTCTGACTTGCTTCTGCTTGAGGAAGAGGTTCATTTCAGATGCAGTCTCTTTCCCCCACTGATTTACTTTGCAGTGAAACAGGGAAAACCTTCAAGTGAGACGGATAAAGGCAAGAGACTGTTCTGAAAAGTTAGTTTAATTTTCTTTTGAAATTATAGCGGTGGTACATTTTTACCTCCAGGTCATTCTGTGAATTGGGCACCTTTTCCATTTTGTTACAAAGATTTTCAGTCAATTTTAATCAAAGATCTTAAACATCGTATCAAACTAATAATATGTTGAGATAGATTGTTAAGCGTATTGTGTCATCCAAGGTTAAATTTATACATGGTGGGATATAATTGTGTTTTCAGTTTAAGTTTTGTAATTTAATTTAATATAAGAAGACTTGGTATCAGTTATTTAGTGTATAAAATTATTAGGGTGGGGTTTTGACACAACTTTCATGATGCAATTCGATTCTGACTCACAAGCTTTCATTTCATTTCAATTCAATTCTATATCTTTTATTCTATATGTCAGGTTCAGTACATGTCAAATTTTCTCAAGAAAATCTCTCTCTCTGTCTCTATACATATATATATATATATATATATATTGTAGGTACATGAGTCAGTTTATTCAAACATGAATTAAACATTGAAGAACAGTAAAAATTATAATGAATGTTATATGGTGCATATATTTAGCAAAATGATCCTCTCTAGAGTTAATTTTTCTAGCTGACTTTGTCACCCGAATTTGTTTGTTTCTGAGGTAAATGCGACGTTACGAGACACTGTTAAGAAGCTGTTATATTGACATCTTTCCGTGGTTGAAACACTGTTTGAGTGATTACATGAGACAGGATATGGGTTTCGGTAAGTTTTACTCTTTCTTTTAACATACCTTCGGATGTTTATTCATGTTTATTTCTTGCTGAAACTGGTATTAAAGTGGAGGAGGCGATCAGATCATGCACAATTCGCGCTGCCGCTTCTCTTGAACTGAGGTGCCAAAACGGCATTTATTGTTTGAATACTGTAATAATATTGTACGAATTTGAAATCTGAGACTTTGTTTAATATCAAAAGTTACAAAGCACAAAGCTTATTGCAATTTATTGGATGGGAGGTGCACTACAATGTTACATTCATTAACAGGCTAGACTAATTGATTCTTGGGATTTAGGAATCCATATAGTTTTGTGAAAATGAGAATTTATTAAATTGAGAAATCAATATTTTTTACAGAGCCCTAAAAATTATAGCAACAATATTGACATTTTACTGATAAATGTACAAAAAACTAAAAAATAAACAAACAAAAACAAATAAAGGGATTAAACATGAGACTTTGGATCGTCCTTGATGACTTCACTTCTGTTTGCTGTAGCAGTTTGCAGCACGCTTTCAGAAATTCTTCCCCTTCCCCAGCTCCACTTTTCTAGATACATGCCAATCAGAGAGATGTCATTGTCTCAGAGAGTTGTCATGCCAAATGTAATTGGATTAATTAATGGATTTTTGTTGATGCTTTTTAGCTATATCAATATTAGCACATAGTAAAAGTTAGGACTAACTATTAATTATTACAGTTATTTTACATATACTGTACGTACATGAGAGAATAACACCTGTCTTGTAGAATGACTTAGGAGAAGTCATTGATGAAATAGATGTAAAAAACTGAAAAGTATTTTTACATCATTTATACATTTTTTTTTTTTAGCCTTCAGCTACATCAGCACATCAACAAAGAAAAAACAACAACCTGTGCTAGTCTTTTCAGCAGTGAAATCAGATACAATCTTTTTGGATATTTCCTCCAGAATCCTTGTAATTGTTCACATATTGTGATAGAGAGCTATAGCAGGAGAAAATAACTGAGTGAGAGAGAGAGAGAGAGAGAGAGAGATTACCAGCACAGAGGTCATTTTCCCAGCGATTAACCACAACTATCTGAGCAATAGTCATTACTTAACAGTTTTTCTCCCTTGAAGAGTCCAATGCTGACAGGAAACCACAATGAGAGTTTGTTGGAAGAAAACAATTTAATCTTCCTTTAAAAAGCAATTAATGATGGTTTCACCAAACGCCTAAAGGTCAAATATTGATTGAATTCCCGTGTTATCGTTTAGTAGCGATGATGAAGATATCCCATCAGACTGCTTTCAGTTTCTGTCAATGTTTGTGCACCTGTATGGTTTTATATGACCTTCATATATAAATGATCTGTAAGAGAAAAAGGTGGAACCATTGTGAGGTTGTGCAGAGTTCATGTCTTTTTACAGAGAAGTATTATCATTCATGTTAGCTTGCAAAGATAAGAAATAAAATCAGGGATTTTCCGTCAGCGTGGTTATGCTACTTTATTTTCCTTTTGGTTATATGTTAAATAATCCCATCTATATTTTACCTGCCAAACATAGTTTTAATATTTCAAATCAATCCATGATACCTGAAAGAAAGAATTATTATGAAGATGTCTTAAAGTCATTAAGGATTATGTGATTATTAACATAATCTGTTTGAGTGAGGCTGATATTGCTTCTTAATTTAGCTTAAAAAGACTTTGGGACACAGGCATCATCAGTCTGTAGTCTCCCATATTTTTGATATCTAAATATCAATCTAAGAATATGCTTAGTAAAATCAAATCATTCTGACCTTTATAAATACATGTCTATAAACAGATATCTGGCTTACTCTTTATGCATTCCTTAATCATAACAGACTTGCAGAAATCTTCTTACAGAAATCTCATTCATATTCAAATGCCCACCATTTGCATAGTTTGTAATAAATACTTGAGTTTTACACATTGTACTTTATGTAAATCCATTATCTGCCTGTTTCCATAGATATTCCACCACAGTCAACAGAGAAAATGTGTAAAATATCTGTCATTCTTATGTGTTTCCTCCTGTAACTATGCAATTTCTCAGTGTTTTTATGTGATGCTGTATGTATAATGCTTTTGAACCCTGTTAAAAAAATAAGTTGGTGTGTGCTTTTATTAAAAATTAACAGAGTAAGTTTAATAAATTTTAGAAACTAAAATATGTGTTCTCTACAAAATAAATGTTTTGTATTTATTTATTTTTTGTAATTTATTTTTTGTAATTATTGTAATTTCTACTTGTTTCCATTTTCTTCCACATTAGTGTTCAATATATATATTGAATATATGAAGTAAATGGCAGGAAGTAGGAAATCTACTTTATCTACTAAATCCAATATTTTAGTAAAATATGTTGTATTCTTATTTATTTTTTATTTTTAATTTTTTCTGTTATCTCTTTCTTTGAATAGAGTTCTGTATAAAGAGGTTTTAATTTTTTTTTTTTTTTACAAAAAATGGCAAGAGCTAGGATATGGACTTTGACTGTGGTGCAGCAGAGATTACAGTGGAGGTGCTTTTAGCAAAAATGGCCGGATGAATGAACACAGTGATTCATCATCATTATTATTTCTTTGAAATCCAATATTTAAGTGTACCTTCACGAGTGAGGAACAAATGGGCCTCCTTATTCCAGAAACTATTTACATTTGCATAAAAGGAGCTCTTTTCACTGATCCGCTAAGGTAGCTGGATTGAAAAAGTCTTGAGCGTCAATTTATAGCCACTCACAAATGAATCCAGAAATCATTCCTCAAGCCTACAAGATCAATTGGTCTTTCCAAAGACATAAAATAAATGAAATGATTGCTTAGTGGAATAGCGCTTAATTGCCAAGTCCCGTCACAGTAAAAGTCAAGTCTTTCTAGTTTTTGTTTATTTTTGTTGTACTGCTCTGAGAATAAAGATCTCTTTGATAACAAAAGCATCTCAATGTCATCGAGACTAAACGTCTTCTTGCTGCAATAAACATTCACAGCCTTGCCTCGCATCTCATTTCATCTGGATGTTTACCAGTTATGTGATGTGATGCTGTTAATGCACACTCAACCAGGCTGTTCCACTCACAAAAAGCACTCTGTCAAAATGAGGATGGCTATGAGAAGACTGATGGCCTTCACATTTGCCAAGCGCACCATTAAGGAAATGTTTAGACCCATAAACAAAATGACATAACGGGCGGCTATAGCCCTTAACAATGCCATAAGGGGAAGGTTATGGCATTTGCCTGCACTCAAAAGCAGAGTTTTAAACCCACAGCCTGTAAATCTGCCCGTGTCACTGGAGATTGTGACTTTCATCAGTTCCTGTCACCCTGAACCGTAAAACGTGACGTCACTTTTAGTGTGGCTGTGTAATTTATGAGGACGAGAGAGCACAGCCAATGGCCTGTCTCGACATCAGTCATGTCAGTGTTACCAAAATACAATTCAGTCAGAGTTAGACGGCACACCCACAGACTATTCTCTAACCGTCTGATGCAAACTACTCGCTAAACTGGCAGGCACTTTCTCCATCTGGCAAGCTCTAATATGACTAATTTGGCTGGTTTTACTAAACTTTATCAGTTCATGTGGAAACAAAGTTGTTTTAAAAAATTGTCAGGTTGATACAATGAGTATGGTTGGAAAGGAAATAATCACTAGATTTACTAAAGTTTGCAAGGAAAGGCATCAATTTTTTTTCTTTAAAGACACCCAATGCATCTAAAGTAGAAATGTAGGCTATGTCAGGTGCTGGTCATATAATTAGAATATCATCAAAAAGTTGATTTATTTCACTAATTCCATTCCATACAATTCCATTGTATATTATATTCATTCATTACACACAGACTGATATATTTCAAATGTTTATTTCTTTTAATTTTGATGATTATAACTGACAACTAAGGAAAATCCCAAATTCAGTATCTCAGAAAATTAGAATATTGTGAAAAGGTTCAATATTGAAGACACCTGGTGCCACACTCTAATCAGCTAATTAACTCAAAACACCTGCAAAGGCCTTTAAATGGTCTCTCAGTCTAGTTCTGTAGGCTACACAATCATGGGGAAGATTGCTGACTTGACAGTTGTCCAAAAGACGACCATTGACATGTTGCACAAGGAGGGCAAGACACAAAAGGTCATTGCAAAAGAGGCTGGCTGTTCACAGAGCTCTGTGTCCAAGCACATTTAATAGAGAGGCGAAGGGAAGGAAAAGATGTGCTAGACAAAAGTGTACAAGCAATAGGGATAACCACACCCTGGAGAGGATTGTGAAACAAAACCCATTCAAAAATGTGGGGGAGATTCACAAAGAGTGGACTGCAGCTGGAGTCAGTGCTTCAAGAACCACTACGCACAGACGTATGCAAGACATGGGTTTCAGCTGTCGCATTCCTTGTGTTAAGCCACTTTTGAACAACAGACAGCGTCAGAAGCGTCTCGCCTGGGCTAAAGACAAAAAGGACTGGACTGCTGCTGAGTGGTCCAAAGTTATGTTCTCTGATGAAAGTAAATTTTGCATTTCCTTTGGAAATCAGGGTCCCAGAGTCTGGAGGAAGAGAGGAGAGGCACACAATCCACGTTGCTTGAGGTCCAGTGTAAAGTTTCCACAGTCAGTGATAGTTTGGGGTGCCATGTCATCTGCTGGTGTTGGTCCACTGTGTTTTCTGAGGTCCAAGGTCAATGCAGCCGTATACCAGGAAGTTTTAAAGCACTTCATGCTTCCTGCTGCTGACCAACTTTATGGAGATGCAGATTTCATTTTCCAACAGGACTTGGCACCTGCACACAGTGCCAAAGCAACCAGTATCTGGTTTAAGGACCATGGTATCCCTGTTCTTAACTGGCCAGCAAACTCGCCTGACCTTAACCCCATAGAAAATCTGTGGGGTATTGTGTAGAGGAAGATGCGACAAAGCCAGACCCAACAATGCAGATGAGCTGAAGGCCACTATCAGAGCAACCTGGGCTCTCATAACACCTGAGCAGTGCCACAGACTGATCGACTCCATGCCACGCCGCATTGCTGCAGTAATTCAGGCAAAAGGAGCCCCAACTAAGTATTGAGTGCTGTACATGCTCATACTTTTCATGTTCATACTTTTCAGTTGGCCAAGATTTCTAAAAATCCTTTCGTTGTATTGGTCTTAAGTAATATTCTAATTTTCTGAGATACTGAATTTGGGATTTTCCTTAGTTGTCAGTTATAATCATCAAAATTAAAAGAAATAAACATTTGAAATATATCAGTCTGTGTGTAATGAATGAATATAATATACAAGTTTAACTTTTTGAATGGAATTAGTGAAATAAATCAACTTTTGATGATATTCTAATTATATGACCAGCACCTGTATGTTCCACAATGTTTTCAGAGTTATGTTCCATCCATCTATCCAGTGAGTCAGTGAGTATCCAGAGGTACCATGCGACGTCACAGTGTTTTATCTCTGCCATTTTTGTGTCCGAGTCACAGCTGCGCAACCTTTCAGTCTGTGGCCACAGCAGCCACAACTACCAGAGGAAGATCAACGAAACACTCCCAGAAGGTTCACAAGGTTACAATATGCTGTGATATGTTGTGCTGTAACAACAGTCGTCAGAAAAACCCCGAACTACAATTTAATCGATCCCAAAGAGGTTCGATCGGCGGAATAAATTGCTGGCTTCAATCAGAAGGCACCACTGGCAGCTAACGTACAGTCAGAAAAGGATAATAAGGGACAATTGTGATTCTTTATAGGAGAATAAAGGACGCTAAAATACTTAGGCTATGTCATTTGTGTCTGCAGTTAAGTGTGTGTGTATATGTGTATATATATATATATATATATATATATATATAAAGGTGTATACAAATAATCACAAGGTTCTCAAGAATAATCACACTTGTTTTGCTAAACCTATTTATTTATCATTATATTGAATTTGTCATACAAAATTAAAAAAAAAAAAACATCGTCCTGAGTAAATTACCTAATTACCTTTGTGAATTTTGACCGGCCTACTACATTCATATATGGCATACATTTTGAGAGCATAACAACTGAAAGTCTGAAGTAATTTTTTTTTAACAATGGCAAAATTTTGAACTGAAATGTTATTGCAGCCATGTAGCCTATGAATAAATGAAAATGCATGTTTTTTTAATTAAAGAGAACTTAGTGTGGGCTGCTTTTGGTGCCTGGATTTGTGCTTCAATAATGAAATCCAGGTTTAAGAATACACTTGAGATGAAAGAGGTCTTCCCTCAAGTAGATTGCATGTTTTCTTGGCTTGCTGGATGTTGGGCTCATGGGCTCAGTAATCACGTTGTTTGCATTCACCAAAACTGACTTGCTGAAATCAAAACTCGGAGAAGGGAATCGCTCTGCTGTGAAGCAGGAGCGACCAGCCGCCAGAGGATTCTTCAAGCTCTTAAAGCCTTCATCGAGCGGCTATGTTCGCAATTCAAACAGTAATTTTTCCAAAAATAATGATTAATTATAAATTGTGCTAATATTAGCTAAATTGCCATTAAATTCAGATTGTGTAATAAGCTAATAACGTTGTTACACTATCATTGACTCGAAAGTGCTTTGAGCTGATGTCAGTTTTTCATTTACAAGTAATCAGGACATTATGTGGCTTAACTGTTACACTTGCTATCCTAAAAATAATCAAGTACAGGGATCAGTGTGGGAAATGGTAGTAAAAGGTAATTTATTATTTCAATATATTAATATTATCTATTAAATCTCATATGTTCTGTGCTCGTTGTAACATCGGACACAAATATGGCGGCGAGCATAGCAGAAGTGACGTCTATTCTGTTTGCAGAAACATCTAGGGCTGTCGCGATTTGTCGATTTTATTCGACTATTCGATTTTTAAAAATCCTATTTTGCTCGTGTCGACTAACCGGCAAAATACCGAAAGTGGTGCATTTCACGGACGAGAATCCATAAAACACATTATTAGACTGTTTTCCAAGGCTGCATGATATATTAAACCCTATTTAAAAATCATAATTAAGCATAATTTTGAATTCACAAACACTACAATTTAATTAAATAATTATATGCGATGCAGTTCTAATAGTATGCGCTTTAATTATTTACATGCATGTAGGTTACATATGTGCGAAGTAACGTTAGTTCCACAGAAACTTATTTACATGTGTGGAGCGTCTCAAACTCCATCTCTGCATGTTGTTGTGAGTTTGGGTTTATTGCAACGTTCATCTGTGGACGCAATGTGCGCCATTTCATAAGATTTGAAAGGGAAATCATTTATAAATCGACGCAAACACAGGAGAATACATCGCAGGTTCAAAATAAAAGTACGCGTTTTGAAGTCCACATATTCATGTAATTACAGTGGCTATATCATTTCTGTCCTAAAGAAACGGCCAGATATTAAAGATTAAGTGGACATTTGAATTAAATGGTGCTTGATCAATATTAAACAAGGTAGATGGCACAGTAATGTGTAAAAACAATCGTCAGGCAGTTGGCGCCCCTTGCAGGCCTTTGTTGTTATGGGTAATGTACATTAGCTCTATTGTTTATAAGACATTATGTATTTTAACAGTTTTGTTCAATAAAACCATATGATTTCTTGCTTTTGATACTTTATTTGAACCAACTATTATTGCCTCATTGCTATTATATATGTATTTTAAGTAATTTTAAAGGCTATTATTTACTTACATCTATTTGTATAACCACAAATAATAAAAATAAAATAAAATAATAATTATAATAATTATAATTATAAGGCCCTATGAAATCCATTTTATTTCTAAATTCTTTTTTTTTTTTCCATTTTAATTTCCGTTTTAATGTTTAAATTAAGTTTTCTTAATCAAAAAGCCTGTCTAATTATTTGGGTTTTACAGTTTTATCTTTACCAAATTATGTTTTCCATTATTTTCTGGATTCCAATTTAAAGGTTTCATTAAATGTTAATAATCAAAAGCATGTCCAATTAATTGATTTTATTAAACATTTTTTTTTTTTAAGAAATACTGCACATTTGCACGTTTCTTCTAAATAAATTCTGGTAAATAATATTTCTGGTAAATACTCCTTTAAAAAGCGTTTGATTATAATTTTATTAGTAGTAGACTAGAACACGTGGATATGTTGTCATTCTTACACTATAATACTGAACTTTGATTTCAGTGATTTGGACTATGAGATGGACACTTGCTTCTTTTTTTACTTTACTTTTGCTTTAAAAAAATAAAGAAAAGGATTTCATAGAAATTTGGATTTCATTTGGTTTAATAAAATATAGTTTAATAAAATATTCTTAAGTAAAATTGTTGATTTTTTGTGGGAAATTAATCGTTTAGATTAATCCATTAATCGATAAATTAGTTGAAAGATTAATAAAAATAAAAATAGTTAGTGGCAGCCCTAGAAACATCCTTGCCATTTTTAAAAAAATAAAAACAAAAAAAATCCTTGAAACAAGATAAATTTACTTGAGAAGCAACGGCGAATAAGATATTAAAACTTGTTTACAGAAAGTGCATCAAATTTGAGTGTATTTTTCTTACTGAACTGACAACAAATGCCAGTGCAGAAAGAAAACAAAATTTATATGAGCATTTATATTCAAGACACAATCAATGAAAACAAGTTCTAATATTTAATGCAGAGTCTATATATATATATATATATATATATATATATATATATACGAAGAGTTCAGATGCAAGTGCCGTCTGGAATTTTCTTCTAAAATGATCATTTTTAATCACTCTCCTGTATTTATGTTCAGTTATTTCACTTTAATTGCATAGAAAATGACCTATACATTGCCATTAAGAGTAAAATTACTGAACCTAAACATAGGAGCCTGATAAAAATACTAATTTTAGATGAAAATTTCAGACGGCACTTGCATCTGAACTCTTCAGATATATATATATATTAAAAACCCTGTAAAAAACCCTAAAACTACATACAGGTTTTTATTTTTACTAAAACTCAAGTAAAAAAAAAAGAAGAAGAATAATTTTTTTTCAGTAGTTATGTAACTCAAGCTACTTGAATGGGGAAAGACCAAACATCTAAATCAGCAAAAAAAAAAATATAAAAAAAATGTTTATGTATTTTCAGACTGGTCCAGCAAAAATCCGTATCATCCTCCTTACACTGTTTCTAACCTCACTTTGTAGACTTTGCTCACTAACTGTAGTTTGGTAAAAAAAATTTTTAGTTTAGACTGGTCTTGTAACATCTAATTTAACGGAAAATAAAGTCAGTAATTAACAGGGGAAAAAATATATATATCTTAAGTACGATGCTTAAGGGATTATAAAGATTAATTTTAAAAGGGCAGCAAAGATGCTGAGGCAATGATCAGAAGATCCTGTGTTGATTCATTCCCACAGTATGCAATATGGGGTGAAGTATATTGGAAAGGTTTGACTTGCCTTACTTCAGCAATAGATTCAGACGCCAGACGTAGAATCAATAATGATGTTCTCAATTACAGGAACAGTGAGAGCCCCAAATGAACGCTCTAACGAGTTACTTAAGCCTTGCACGGGTCAGAAAGTGAGAGAAAGGGAGAAGTGAAAGATGGTGTGAAGAAAGAGAGAGAAACTCTGCTCATCATAAATAGATCAGCATGCTACTTGAAACTGTAGGTTTGTTAGTTGCAATCATCATTATTCATCAAACCGTCAAGGTTCACTGCTAGTGCCGTATCAAGGTCAATTTGGCTTGAGTTGCATGTTTGAGTGTTTGGGATGAGTATATAATAAGATGTAGCAAATACTAATGTAGTGAAACTGTTTGCTTATTTTTTTTTTCAAATAAAAAGACAAAAAGAAGCATCTGTCAAGATGTTATGCTGTTCACATTGAAGTATATTGATTGCTACAAGCTCGAATGCACTTTTTTTTTTCTTTTTCAGATAATAGAGGAACCATCACATAGAACATGTCTAAATGGGCAAAGAGTCACTAGGAAATAGATTGCTTGCCATTTATTCACATTGTGAAATGACACTCTTACTGACAACACAGACGTGACCAAAACAATAACCATGGACACAGACAAATAAAACCAGTGCCTTGATAACAACATCTCAGAGTGGAAAAAATTCCATTTCAAAAAACTGGATTCGGTCAACTTCATTAAAAGTTTAGTCATAATTTTTAAATGTTTTATCAACATTTTTTCTCATGCATACTCCGTTATAAATTAATTCTCATTTTTAAACATTTGACTCGGATAAGAATATAACATTTCTAAATATAGCTGAGATACACTTTTGCAATCTGCACTTGCCATAAAATACAATTTTCTTGAAATTCTTGGAAAGTCACTTTTGATCAAATTAATGCATCCTTGCTGAATAAAAGTGTTAATTTCTTAATCCCCCCCCCCCACACACACAAAATGATATACCTTTTACAAAATTGTGATATAGACATAAAATACATAGTAGACACAATTATAGTTTAAAAACAGTAAAACATTTTTTGGTACCATTGAGTATTGAATTCACATTAATTGTTTAAAATTATTATTTATTACTATGATTTATTTAATGTTTCTCAAGTATTTGTAATGTTATTCTAATATATTTCTAATATTTTTCTCCCACTCTGTCCACAATTTTGGTCTTTCTCCACCGAGCTTTGCAAATCATTATGGGACTGCATGCTCAACTAAGGATACATGCAATGCTGTCTAAGAATTTGGCCAAAATAAGGTGTCTTTGCATGCAAAGGCATGTCTTTAATGCCTTAAAAGTGTACTAAACTTTGGGACAGAGGCTTGGAGTTTGAATATGGATGTCCATGGAGGGATTTATTTGACTGCCCATCACTTCCTTTCCCTTCGAAGCACACTTATTTGTTTCCTTATGTGAAAATTACTGCTTTCAGAGTCAGAGTGGGGTGAGAGACTCTGACAGCTTCAGCTGGCTTGTCAGTGTATCAGGTGAAGAGGGTCAGCGTGGTTATGCACCCATCAGACTGTCAGCTTTACAGTGGGTTCAGGCTGCCAGAAAGATGAGGCCACTGCCGGTCTGATTTCATCACTTTACACTGACAATATAAATTGTTCTGCTTCCCAAACATCACATTAAGACTGATACCAGATGCTCAGCACACTATTCTTTAATGCAGGTGGTTTTTTATACGAAGTGACATACAGCACACTCAACATATGCGTTTTTATGCTGATGTTTTGAACTTATGACCTTGTGTTGCTAGCATGTGTCATTGCAAGCTGGAGTACAGCAACATATAAATGATGATCCGATGACTAAGTTTAATTGACAAACCCAATTTACATAATTTATGTGCAGTCTCCATGTACTGCCACCGTGGTTCCAATTCAACATGCTTCCTATGAGATTAAATGAGGAGTTGTTATCTAATTACTTGTAGACAGGTTTGCTGTAAATGACAAGTCCATCATGACAGCCCTTGTCTTGATATGTCACATGACATGCACAACCAGTCATTTTTAATTATTCATTCATGTTTGGATGCATCATAACATAACCAGCATTTCATAATATTCAAGGCGTATTCAAAACAGTTGTGTATACTTTATGTGACAATTTGTATGTTTGCGATCAGACTTCATTTTTGTGGGTGTGTTTGTGCCATTATTTGATTTGCATAATTCCTTTAGGGAATTAGGTGCTAAAACAATAAAGACAGAGAGTGCAAATGATGCTTACAGCAGATGCTATCTATTCTTAGTGAATCCCCCCTTCATGTGTTGCTTATTTATGTCTTTAATTATCTTTGATTACCACACTGAGTATTTCCTTTAACAACAAACATGAATTATATTATTATGAGTGAGCCATTAAGAATTATCAGCCTGATCTCAGTATAGGATTTGTAGGAGTTTTAAGATCAAAAGTTGTATCTGTTAACATTAGTTAATGGACTGTGAATTAATATGAACATAAAAAAAAGTTCATGCAATAACTAACAATTCAGAAATTAATACTTTTATTCAGTAAGAATGCATTCAGTTGATCAAAAGTGAAAGTAAATATTTTTGCATTGTTACAAATGATTTCTTAAAAAAACAGCACAGCTTCCACAAAAATATTAAACAGCACAACTGTTTTCAACATTAATAATATTATTATTATTATTACCAAACCAACGTAGAATAATTTCTGAAGGATCATGTGACATTGAAGACTGGAGTAATGGCTGCTGAAAATTGAGCTTTGCCATCACAGGAATAAATTAAATTTTAAATGGTAATAATATTTCACAGCATTATTGTCTTTACTGTATTAATGATCACATAAATGCAGCCTTGGTGAGACGTTTTAGAACTTTTGAAGAGTATAGTGTACATTTGGATACATGCTGAAATGTGACCCTGGACCACAAAACCAGCCATAAGGGTCAATTTTTCAAAATTAAGATTTATACATCATATGACTGAAAGCTGAATAAATAAGCTTTCATTGATGTATGGTTTGTTGGGATAGGACAATATTTGGCCAAGATACAATCTGGAATCTGAGGGTGCAAAAAAATCTAAATATTGAGAAAATCACCTTTAAAGTTGTCCAAATGAAGTCCTTACCAATGCATATTACTGATCAAAAATTAAGTTTTGATATATTTACAGTAGGAAATTTACAAAATATCTTCATGGAACACGATCTTTACTTAATATCCTAATGATTTTTGGCATAAAAGAAAAATTAATAATCATTTATTTCAATAATTTTGCTCAATAATCAATCAGTTGTTACAAATATACCCCAGCGACTTAAATGTGCCATAGAATAGAAAACTGCATTTACCTTGGCATAATTGAATAATAAGAGTTCTGCACATGGAAATGACATCCCGTGAGCCTCAAACACCATATACTCGCCCATGTTCTAAGCCAGCTGCCAGCCGAACCATCAGAAGTTCTGCGGGTATTGTGAAGAAACAAGTGAGGACAACAGCGAAAATGGCAGATCATGGAAATAAATGTTATGTTCCAGGCTGTGCAGGGGATGTGAAGTGCAGGGATGGGTTGGTGTCTGTATTCAGAAAGGCACGGAAAGCAAATTATGCGTTCTAATAAAATAACGCGAGCCACTAAAGGGACATGGTTAGCTCCTTGCTAGCGGTAGCCTATTACATTGCAGTACAGATTTCACTTACCACATAAACAGAGTAAGGAGAGATGTTTGAGGATGATGGCGAATGATTTGTAGATCCTGAGCACCACTGACAAGCATCTGATCTTGTAAAATGTGTGGTGAGTACTGCCGCTCCATAGTATAAACAGAGTTTGTGCGATCGCGAAAGTGAAAGTAAAAAGCGATCGTGCATTTGAAAGCAGTTTCAGTGCCCCGCATATTAATAGCGGCTCCCTGATGCCTGCATTTTATATACAGTATAATTACCCGATGATATAACTGCGAGAGAGAGTATATATATATATATATATATTTTCCTTCCTGCTGTAAGCTACTGAAATGAGCCGCGCTGTGAAACAGCCAATCAGAGCAGAGCTCAACATTATTATTCATGACCCTTCCAAATAAGCCAATATCAGACCATTTCATTCTAGGGAGAAATTCTAGGGTTGTAAATGCACATGTAAAACCGTTTCTGGATAATTTTTGCCCTTACAACCCACATACCTTCTATGTAGATATCAGATAACAATTTAAAATATTGTATCAATGCAATATATGGCACCTTTAAGACTGGTTTTGTGGTCCAGGATCACAAATGTGAAATATGGACTTATTGACATATCGATCGAAAACTGCTTTTTTTAAAATAATGACTGAATGATGACACTGTGAATACAATAAAAAATAGGCTCAACGTCAGATTGCATCTTGCAGCTACATTTCTGCTATTTCTGCTATACTCCTGCTGCTCAGAACTGTGCCTCTTACATGAAAAGTGTAAATGCTGCAATCTGTTCATTTGGGCTCTAAAATAAGTACACGCTGCTTTAGCATGCAGTTCGAAACAAGGTCTGAGGTCATAACAGCGGTCATTAATCAAGGTGAGTTCTGAGAAGAACCACTTATAATAATGCCAATTATGTGGACTGTAGACATATTGACAGTAGTTCTACATTCTGTATGTGTGTGATTAGTATAAAGAGCAGCACTCTTGGTTGTTCTTCTCAGGTCACTGAGTGACAGATGAGTTTAATCTAAGGGGCCGGACCAGCTGCTGAATATTGATGGGGGCAGAGAACTAGTTAACCTTTCTGAAAGAAACATGATTCCAATTTTTGCTGTGTCTATGCCTGTGTGTGCGTGACTGTTTGACATCTAAACTGAAGATGTCATAGATTAGCCATTTAACCATTGATTTGAATATTGAGTTCTTAACAGTGCTGACATTTGGGTTGAATGCATTCTGCCGCCCCCAAAAATTGAACAATTATGCTAATATCATATTAACTCATCGTTATATGATTTCTTACTAATTTAGTCTGATAATGACTTTTTTGTAGTTATAGATTTATGGTTTAGAAAAAATGACACTAAACTTTCTCCTCCTTTTAACTATCTCAGCCATCTAATTTCCTTGCTCCCCCTCTGTGCCACTTCTTTCAGCAAACAAATCTTTATTGAAAATCAGATTCTCTGAGCAGCGAGCTTGTAACAAAAGCTAAGAGCCTGTTTAATAATGTAGGTGGTGACCTGTGTGTTATTGGAGACAGTATGATTGGATATTACATTCAGCGGAGGAAATGTCAAGATCTGGGCTTTCTCCAAGAGGTGTGTGACCTCGGTTATTAGCAACAGCTGCTCTGAAAACCACAAATGTCACTGGCTGGGGAACCGGAGAGCTGGGACTTGGAGAAGAACGGTTAAGAAAGACTGGCGGATACATGACCACCGATCACAGACACACCACACCTGACCTGTGTTAATGAGAGGTCGTGAGGAGAGGAGACCATTGGGCACTGACGTTTTCGGTCTTGAGTCTGAGTGCCAAGTGCATCTATTTGTGTCAGGATTGCAAACCACAGCTAATGCAAGTTACGCCTACTACCACTGCAAAGAATACAAAGTCTGGTCATGACAGAATATTTTTTTTAAATTTTGTTTACAACATTTTTTCTTCTTTTGCCCTTTTCTGGGAGTTAAAGAAATGTATTTATTAAACAATATTGTTAGAAAATATTTATGAATATTTATGAAGCCTGTAGAACAATGTTCCTCCAATAGGCATTTTATAGAGTAGACTTAGGTTAAAATTTTGTACCTCTAAATAGTATTATATCATTTTTTTCAGTGACTATTTCTGCAGATTACATTAATGCTCCAGTAGGTGGCAACAAATGACTGATCATTCATTCAACCGATTAGTTCAAAACGCTGATTCTTTTGGGAATCAGTCAAATAGTCTTTGAGTAGTTGAATCACTCTTTTAAATGATTTGTTCAAAACTCTGATTCTTTCAGAAGCTGTTCATTCCAAGCTCACACTGCACGATTTAGCCCCGATTTTCACTCGCCGACAGGTTTGGTGAAATCGGCGACAAATTGGACGAATCTGAAAGAATCGCCAACGTGTTGCCGACGCCTGTGAAATATTTGGCATGCTAAATATCTGGACCTGTCGGCAATTCAAAATCCCGCTGTGTGAAATGAGTTCTGACTGAAAAATACATCGGTGATGACCTACTACAGCCAATGAGAGAGCAAGAGACAGGGCAGCAGGAAGTTTGGGGAAGAGTTATAGACTCCCCAACCATTTCATCCTCTAGTATCTTTTTTTTTTCTTTTTCGCCCTTTTGCTGCAAATCAGCGCACAGACCATTTGTATAGCAAACTTCTTGCAGGCTACCATTTTATCTCTGATCTCATGGTGATCTTGTGTTATTTCCTTATCACTTCTTGCGTGCGTTTAATTGTGAAACGTAGACCAGACAGAGTTGACTGCAATTCTTGCTATTGTAAAATCATGCAGTAAAATCCTCTCTCCGATCCATCGTGCAGTGTGAACACAGCGGTAACTGAATGCTATCCCAGAAAGTCGTGCAGTCAGAGCCGACGACTTTGAAAATCATGTAGTGTAAACTCGGTATTAGGAGTGAGTTCGATCATTTAGTTCAAAAAAAGCTAAATCGCTCCACAACCACACGTGTCTTTTTAAATGATTAATTCAATCATTCCCCCAATTCACACTAATTCATTCTGAAATGAAACACCACTACCATGTTGTTCCTTGAGATGTGGCTTTGTTTGGAGGCATTTGTCATCAGTGGAGCAAATATAGACAAGATAGTGTCTAAAATGTAAGTTATTAAACTTCTTGTTTGCAATGTAATACCATCAGTTCACTTATATGTGTTATTTTAAACGAGGATTTGATTAAAATGAAATTCTGCTACAAACATATTTTAGTGTCAGTGCCAACAGACAAGTGGCTTCCAGGGACGTTTAGCTGGGTTTGACAGGACAAGTCGATTTTTAATGCTTGCTGTATACTCATGTCTGGTAGCGTATAATAAACAAACAAAAAGAATCAGCAATTAAATTCACCCAGCATTTATTGGAAATAGGATTGGCTAGCAGACAGTACAAGCTCTTACTGGAGACTCGGTCATAACTAAAAGTTTTATAGGTATAGAGTATCAAGGTTATAGATAAAATGCATACGATCTTACACAAGCTACAACAAAAGCACCACAGAGCACACACTGAAAGAGTAAACTACTGTATGAGCAACCGTGACTGCATATAGTGTACATTGTGTACATTTATACAAGTCAGATAGGTATTGGCAACCAGCTTCATCTGATGAATGCAATTATAGTATCTGAATGTAAATAAACTAAACAGTATACTAGAATTAATTTCAAGTATATTAGATTAACTGTATAAAATGGCATTATTATTTACATAGACCTGAATCATTTGTCATGAAAGTCCATATGTGACATTTTCCATGTATTTTAATAAAATTATATGCATGCAAATATTGTTTATTTGATTTTATATATTGGTGCATATAAATAAAAATGATTAAATATCTTCCTTGTGTTCATTTAATGAAAAGCATGCCTTGATTAGTTTTTAATTAGATTGGCTACGTTGTCTCTTGTCAAAATAATGGTTCCTTTTATTGGAAAATGTAAAATTTTTGAGATGATTAAGTGTATTGACCATATGTATACTTATTCAGTATGAATGCAGTAAAAAGAAAAAGTACAAAAGGTTACAAAGTTAAAATAGCGTATAGACAACAATAAACATCTATGGTAAAAGTGGTCTTACGTTTTGCATTTCACAAGCATGTAGGGTACATAAAAAAAGCTAAATTTGCTGTAGTCTCTTATTCTCTAGCACAGGACATTTCCTAAAAGAACACACTTATTTTTGTTTAGTTTTTTTCTCTCATAATTCAGTATTTTAACTTGGGTAAAAGAACCTGCGAATGTCACATTTTAAAAACTCTCACCAGCTTTTAATAATAGTGACACCCTTTAATTCACAAAGCGCTAAATATTAGTAAGAGACTTACATTGTGCTAAAACTGCTAATAAAATCTAAGACAGGGAGGAGTCGTCATTACATATTGTCATCGTTGTTGGCCTGACCTATTCTGAATGCTTTTCCATGCAGTGTGAATAACTCCGCATTAATACTAACCATTACTGATTAAAGAAGAAATTAGACTTTTTCTAGACACACGTTATTGCTAGTTTGACTAATCTGTGAGATAAAGAACATTTGTGCCATATCCTGCATTTAACATCTGTCTCCCGTCATCCCATCTGTTCTTAATTTTCAGTATAACGTCAGAGATTATATCAACGCAGTGTTCACAGACACCTAGCTGGTGATGTTTTGCTGTTTACAGGAACATAACAATTGAATATTCACCTGATTTTCATTGGTAATACAAAGGCAGCTCACAGGTATCTACAGGGAGTTGAAATGCTGATTAACTTCTTGCTGTGTAATGGCATCAGAAATCCTTCAGCAGTGTCGTTTTGCATATACGCAAGGGGTCGTACAGAGAATTCAAGGCAGCGAGAAGTAATTTAGACTAGGATTTTGGTTTAGGAGTGCAGGAAGAGACTGATTTTACTCATTTGTGCATGCAAGAAGTCAAATAAATAAGGCTGGTCTTCATGCACCATGTGTCTCTGTGACATTGCACTGAAATATGTTGGTATTGTGCCACTGAACTAGACACAGCCTGGCCCGAGTACAAAGCTTTGTGGGATTTCAGAGGTGCGGGTGCAGGATGTACAATGCAAATCACTTTCAGTGAACTTGAATGAGGACGTGCTGGTCTTTGACCTGTTTTCACGGCAGACACTTTTGCTGACAGTGAGGTTGTTGTGTTTTGAACTGTGTGTATATGTCTGGTAGTCGTCAATAAAACGATAACAGCAACGCTCGTCATTTAGAAATGATTACGGTTTGAGTTGTTATTTTGCATCTTTGCATATATTTGTGCATCTTTTACATATATTTGTGCATTTAGCAAACAGTGAATTTGTGAGTTTGTGTATCAAGTCTTGCACTTACATGGCTCAGCTTTTATTTATGTAGGCCTCTAATGCAGCTCTCAACAATCAAAGCGCTGCCAAATGTGGTGTGATGACAGAGATTACATTAATAATGCACATCACTCTCTGCATTGCTTTTCTTTCAGCCCTGTTTTTAATTTATTTTTTAATTTATTTTACACTGTTTATTTAACTTCATTTTTATTTAATTATTATTGTCATATTAAAAATATTCTGAGTATTTTAATATTTTAGTTTAGTTTTATTTAATATTAATTTATGTTAGATAATATTAAGAAATTAAATATTATTTGTTAAATATTATAATATAATACAGATGATTTACATTAATCAGATTTTAGCTTTGTTTATGAAATGTTATAACATAGCTAAATTAAGAATTGTCATTATTAAATTGATTTTTCAGATCAAATTTAAAATGTTAACATTTTAATATACTTTTTGGTTACTTTTTTATTAAATAATATACATTTTTAAACAATATAGATAATAAATATTATTAGTTTACTATTGCATTTGAATGAAATGATCTGCTGTTTCTTACTTTTAAGATATGTGAAATTACGTGTTGCAGTTTTGTTGTGTTTTGGTTAAAGTTTTAGACCATGATAGATTATGATTATTTATTATATCAGTACTTATGAACATCTGTTGCAAAAAAAACTTTTGTGCACAGTGGTTTTTGCAAGGCAATACAAAGCTGACCTCTATTAAATCATTTCCACAGTTAAATTCAATTGCATTTTGGGTAAATTATATTACGGGGTAATTCTGTTATGGTTTGGGTTAATTTGATTGTGTTATGGACCAAAGCTGTTTGTTATCAACTGTAGTTTGCTTTGGAAATACTGATGTGTTGTGCTGTTCAAGGCCTTTTGCTTTACTGTGCAAGGAA
This sequence comes from Onychostoma macrolepis, assembly GCF_012432095.1. Lineage (NCBI taxonomy): Eukaryota > Metazoa > Chordata > Actinopteri > Cypriniformes > Cyprinidae > Onychostoma > Onychostoma macrolepis. The sequence goes on from NC_081163.1 coordinate 11,915,684, forward strand.
TAATTGATGACGGACCACTGAATTATTTCAAATTAATGTACACCATAGGTGGCCAAGATGCAGATGCTTTTCATAAATATTAAAAGTAATCTTGGGGGGAAAAAATCTGATTGTCACATTAACTAATTTGCTTGGCCTCTCTCCAATCAGAATTCAGCATTCAAGCATGCTGTGGTAAAAAATGCACCTAATACTTTTGATGCTAAGGGCCACAAACCATATTAGAGTGCCTGCTCACCAACATTGAGATTTGCCTTGATGTCTATCTGAGACCAATGAAAGATGCTGCGCTTGAACACTCACACAACAACAATAAGAAAAAAAAGTGGTGTTGCAGCTTTGACCACAAGGCCTGACTTCAAAGTGCAGATGAAAGCTTTTCAGATGTGGACGGCTTCCCAGAGAGGGTTTGCTCAGTACTCAAAATGCTCTGTATCTCCACGTCGTGAGACCCAAAAGAGCCAGAGTGGGCGTTCTGACAGGACAACCTCTGGTACTGGACTAAGAGGCTTCAGACAAGTCTGGATATAGTGTAATTCTCAAATGTTTTTGGTACAAAGCAGTGCCTAAAGCAGAAGACTATGACAAGCTTTGTAAGAAAAAGGAAAATCTGGGAGAATACAAGACATATTAGATTTTTCCCCCTCATATTTGATTGAATTTTATCTAAGGACACTACTGGTGATGAAGATTATGGTTTCCGCCAGTGGGGAGACTGCGGCTAGTTGTCTTTTTTTACTTTGAATATTGTTTTACTTTGATAAAGGCCTGCTAACTTCCCTATGTATTTTTCATTTATTTTAACTGGCCACTGACCATGAGCTTGGGAATTTAATTAAAAGCCCTTATGTCCATCATATGGGTGATTCTACTGAAGTAAATATGAGAATGAATAAGAAGAAGCTTATCACTTGAATGAATGTGCTGAGATATTAAGCTAATGGAAAAAGAGTGACTATCAGTGTGAGTTATAAGCTTAAATTAGTATGCGTAAGTGAACAGAGATGAGGCATGTCAGACTGGTTGCTCTTAACACTATTAGGGGATTTATAACCCTTAGGGCCATAGTATGATAAGAAAAGAAGAGCAGAGAGCCATCAGACACTGACCGTTTTAGAAATGTCAAATTACTTGGTTTGGTTCAAGAGCCAGACTGGTAACCCAAAGACTGTGCATTCAAATTCATAAGCTATCACTGATGTTCCCTTGACAAGACATTTGACATTTGCCATATTATCAGACAAGCATTTGCTCTTTTCTAAAGGAACTGCGTGTGTTTGGATGGTTTTTATTATTCATAATTATGGTAAAATGTTCTTTCCAGTGCAGTTCTAATAGTGGCACTCAGTTGCATGTGATATTTATTTTTCAAATCTTTAAATTAACCTGTTAACGGAAATAGGGGTGGGCGATACAACCAAAATCTTATACCACAATCTTTTTTTTCTAAGTAAGGTTTTTATGATATCAAAATTTTTGATACCATTGAAATTTTCGTAATCCTCATCATCAATTTCAATATCACAAAAAACTAATGCTAACCTAACTTATATAAGTAAAAAAAAACACTCAAGCTTACTGTAGATAAGTAAACAGTCTGTGATAAAATAAGAAAAATAGACCTATGTGAAAAGCAAAAGTGATTCATCTGGGAGCAGTAAGAGATTTTCTGCTTTTTGTTGTTTGATTAACATTAATGGCACAGACGGCACTAGGTTTATTAACCTGTTGTTACTTTAAGACTGCGCGCATGGATCTAATAAATTCATACGCATGTGCTTTCTCAGGTTTTTACATTCAAGACATAAATGACTATGATTACAAGGATACTCGTAAATACGGGTGTTTAAACGCAAGCCCAGGAGCCAAAAAGAACTACATTTGGCGTTTTGTGTGTGGGTTTGCAGGTGTGTGTCCTCAAACCATCTTTCAGACAGTGCGCACATACCAATTTTCACATACACAAATTATTGCTGCTTATTGCACTCAAACGGTTTAAAATCACTTGTTTTTAAATCGCAGTGCTTAAAAAATGCATTCAAATTACAAGCTTTAGTGATGGTGTAGCATAGACACATTACATGAGCGCCAACATGTTGCTATCTCAGACAAGCAAGTGCCGATGCTTTGCAAAAGGGTCAACTGTTGACACAGTAAAAGTATACAACTTCAAAATTTGATGGGAGGATCAGATAATTAATCCTCAAAGAATTTTATGAGATATCCCTTGCTTTTGATCACAGTACCTTAGCGAATCTGAGCACAGTGTGTGACATTGTCATGATCAATTCAGTGAAACTCTTTTCGAGACACGTGATCACTGGAGTCTTATTCTCAGGAGAAAACCATAGATGCAGCTACGCCATGCTCATATTTAGTATACAGATGGCAATGGCAATCATCATGCTAATTTATGTAAATCTCTCATTTTATTCAATCACTTGAAGTGACTTAACCTTTAACCTCATCTATGTTATACATTCTGAGTGTCATAAAAAACCAATTACATTTTACTGCTATCACACTTTCAGTGTTATTACAGAAATAAACTTATGAATTATGATACAGAGTCATAAAATCTCTAAAATTGGCCAAACAGAGGATTGCAACTGATTCTAAAAAACAGGAGATGGTGGGATTAAAATGTTTGAAGCAGTAAAATGTTTGAAAAGGTTAGCCTCCTCTCAAAATCATGTCTGACATTAAAATATTCTCTCAGAAATGTCTCCACTTTGAAGGAATAAATGTTCTGTGTTAGCCAACCATATTGTGCGCAGTTGGTTTTGAGTAGCTTTTGTGCTAATAACACAAAAGGGCGGTTAAATGGATGTGAAAGGCAGTTATGCATGATTTAAACAGTTAGACATCCAATGTTTGAGGTCAAGAATTGGTCACAGAAGACACTGAAAACAGTGAAAGGTTTGGAAATAGAAAGTCAATGAGCACATGTATACCCTGTACAGAATCTATACTCTTGAATTGTATACTCTGCCATTCAAAAGTTTGGGATCTATAATGTTGCTTGTTGTTTTTTGTTGAAAGAAATTACTATTTTTATTCAGCTATGACACATTAAGTTGATCAAAAAAAAAAAAAAAAAAGAAGAAGAAGAAGAAAAACATTTATAATGTTGTAATGTAAGATTTGTATTTCAAATAAATTATGTTCTTTTAACTGTAATATTCATTATGAAGAAAAAAAAATCCACAAAAATATTAAGCGCCATAGCTGTTTTTAACATTGATAATAATAAAAAGAACAAATTATATTATTTCACAATATAACCTTTTCTATATTTGATCAAATAAATGCAGCCTTGCTCACACATAAGAGACTTCTTAAAAAAAAAAACTTTTAAAAATCTTACTGACTCCAAAACTTTTGAACAGCAGTGTACCTGCAACGCTTGAGAATGAGAATTTACAGTGTGTTTCCTGTAAAACTACCAGTGGCCGTGTCAGTCTCGGGTCACCCAACAATAAGATTATATCAGCAAGCTTTGAAACTTCTAGGAGGATAATACTTGTGTGGATATATACTAAAGAAGGTTCTGAGGAGCTGGCAGCGCTTTCTGAATGTGTGATGAGAGGGGAGTGCTTACATCAGTGTGTCCTGACGCTGCAGTTCTTCTGCTGTTCAGTGGGTGGTAGCAGAAACCCCTCTGACAGCCCGTCTCGCTTTAATAAGCAGGACTGTACAGGGAATTCAAAGCCCACCTTCACAGACACAGAGACAGCGAAACAACAGAGAGTAGAGGAAGAACGTATTACCGCTGTTTTATGTCCTGTGCTCATATGTAAGTCAGCTGATGCTCTCCTGCTCGGCCCCTGTCTGTATCCTGGAGCAAAAGGCTGGATTTAAGTACACCCTCTTTGTATTCAGCTTTTTCTTTTTTTTCTTCTTTTTTTCAGGCCATTATGCCAAAAGTGTTTCCTGTATTACAAACATGCTGTCTATGCGACTATTTTTTATGAGGAATTTGACTGTCATCATTTTCCAACTGAAAATTAACTAACTGGATCATAATACTGAATATATTTTAAAGCCCATTACATTTTTTATTGACAGCATTACAGTGAGTAGCATCTAAAGTTCTATAGCAGAACTTTGAAACTAGTTTCCCAAACTACATGGTACTCAGAATTTTGAGGTACAGACTTTTCATTAAATTTTTTGGAGCAAATGCCAAAAAAAAAATAAAAATGTGTTCAGCATTCTTGCCTTAATGGTATGATTTATATATTGAGTTGAATCAGATTTGGCACAATGTCATAGGTTTGCATAATTTATGGCAGAAGAAATGCATGTTTATTTGCATAAATAGCATATTTTTTAGATATATGTCTTGCAGGAATGTTGGTGACTCACTAGCGATTTTATCTTTTAGATTCAAAAGAATAGTTAATAAAAGTAGTAACAATACAAGTTACTATCAAAGAGATTATATCATTTATCAGATTTGGCACGGTATCTCAGGTTTATATAATTTATGCCAGAAAATATGGTATTTACTTGCAAAGACAACATTTTTTATTAGATAAACATCTTAGGTAGGAATGTGTACAGCTAACGTAAGAAACTTGCAATTTTATGTTTTAATCATAGATGTCAATAGAAGTAGTTTAAAAAACTAGTAACATTACAAGTTGATAGTTGAAGTCTGATAGTTACTATTAAAGAGTAACTATCAGATAATATCATTTTATTTTATTTTTTACAGCCAGAACAGCATCTGCTACAGAAACATAAGTATCCCAATCAGTGAACAGATCATTTTACACAAAACACATTTGACCAAATTAGAATCAAATGTATGGTGAATTTGTTTTGAATTTGTTAATTTACATGAAACATCCAAATGGATAAATGGCCTATATATTTTATTTAAAAATGTGACCTGCAAAATAATGATCCTTTATCTTAAACTCACATTTAGCTGAAAAAAGTGTTTAAGCTCCAAAGAAATGGAAATGTTTCTGTGCCTATTCAAATGGTTCTCTGACTCAATTAACACTGCAATCGATCAAGGCTCCAAACATATTAACTCATTTTAATAGCCTTCATTTCACTCTCATCCTCCATATGACGAAAGCATGAATAATGGTGCCATTAATTGCGATCACTATTCAGATTTCACTGTCCAATCCTGCAGTGTCATTACCTACCTGTTGCCATCGATTATGATGTAGCACACAGGCAATAGGCCCACGTTTAATTGGGTCGGTTATTATTTATATGTAAATGTATTTTCATATTGCTGATTTTATCAGCCTGTGACTGGAAATAAACACAGTGTTTGTGTTTTACATCTGCTCGCAAAAACATTCACAACGAAGCTGGTGATATAATTACTGCAGGTAGTCTTCAACCTGAATAATACCTTTATCTGTCTTGGTGAAATGGCAGTCTAATGCATTTTCCCCCATGAACCCTGTTAAATGAAAATGATTATGTAAATAAAATGCATATTTTAGGTGAGGAAACTTTAAGGTTTTCTCATTAGGATGTAAAAATGAACAGTTTTGGTTTACAATATCTTCATCGATACGGTTGTGAATCACTGTGGAGTTTTTTCCACCACCCTGACAGGACTGTAATTCTTGCTATTATACAGCTTGGTGGGTTCAGACAGGCCAAGTGGACGATTCAGGAGGGACTGGCTAATTTTCACAGTGCACATAATATTGATTAATACAGACTAATAAAACTAATGACACACTTCAGATGAGGATGACTATGTTTAGACTGCAGATATTCCTCCGTTTTTACACTGCCTTGTTAAATAAACTCTTCAGTCCCTTATTTGTCTGAACACTAACATTTTTCTTGTGTACGCTGTCAGCCTACACTAAAAAACACTGGGTTAAAAACAACTCAATTTGTGTTGTTTTTAGCCCAGAGGCTAGGTAAATATAAAACAGAACACATGTTGGGCTAACCTGGCCCAGCAAGTTGGGTTGTTTGTTTATTTAACCCAGCATAATGGGTTGATTTTACCCATTCATTTTTTTTTTTTTTTTACAATAATGGCTTATTTTTTAACCTCATACATGAATTAGTACTTACAAATTAACTTTATCCTCTAAATTTGTACAATTTCTAATTTGTAAAATGCATGACACAAGGAGTAGTTTATACGTGACATTTTCCTTTGTTTTCAAGAGGACAGTTCTTAAAGGGATAGTTCACCCAAAAATGAAAATTTGATGTTTATATGCTTAACCCAAGGGCATCCAAGATGTAAGTGACTTTGTTTGATTTTTAACTCAAAACGTTGCAGTCTGTCAGTCATATAATGTCAGTCAATGGTACTCACGGCTTTGAGAGAAAAAAAACAAAACATACACAGACAAAACCAAATTAAATCGCAGACTTATAAGTGCATTATCGCCACTTATCTCTCAAATGGATCATTGACACTCCTAATTGAGCTTGAAGACAGAGTGTCAATGGTCCATTTGAGAGATATGTCACCTGCATCTTGGATGCCCGTGGGGTAAGCACATAAACATCAAATTTTCATTTTTGGGTGAACTATCCTTTTAATGCATGAAGCATATTTTATACAATTTTGCCTACATTTAAACTCTATTAACAATATTTTAGAATGGATCAACCGGTCTCTGTGATCCCGTTTCCATTGAAACCTTGCTGAATCTTGTGCGGAGCTGGGTTTGTGTTTGGTGGGGGAACTGCAAACCTCACACTGCTGCCCTACGTTTCACTCGTAGGCAAAAGATGCTGTGACTCAATCCATAACCTGCACATAAACAAACAGTGCACAGCTCTTAGAACATATTTTAACATCCAAAGTAATTACAGTAGATTGAGTAACTTTTAAATAAAAATTAGGAATTTATTTTATGCAAGGTATAAGATTTCCATCACATGAAAATAAAATGATTTTGTAGTTGAAATAAAACATACACAAACCTGTATTTCACAAATGCACAAATTTAGAAGCACTGAGAACTACTCTCCACTGAAGAGGACAAAAAGTGTACGCGCTCAGTAACTGGATTGTTACGTCAAGCAGTGGGAAAGGGGGTGCACAAAAAGTACCCAACACTGAAAAAATAACCCAAAAAATGACCCAACATGCTCAACCCAGTGTTTGGGTTGAAAAAATAACCCAATTTTTAGAGTGTATTTACTATAAGTCCATTTTTAGCCAAAAAAAATATATATATATTATATCATCTTTTAACCATCCTCAAGCTGTTCGAAAAATCTCTCTGAGTTTTTCTGTAGAACATAAAATAAGGTATTTTGGAACTGTTTTTGCCCATACAATGGTCAGTGGGGTTCAAAAACAAAAGTCAGTGGGGTTCAAAACAACATTGGAGCCTAGTGACTCTTCATTGAATAGATAAATCAAAACAAACCAATAATAATAATAATAAAAACGATCAATGAACTATCAATTTAATAATACAAATGGGAATTTAATCACATTCTATGGATGCCCTGTCATGCATTTGCAAATTCAGACATTGCTGATGAGGCTTCCAGTTGTTAAATATTAAATAAATAGACAAACTAGACAGTTAGTAATGCTCATGGTAGAACAAGCATTGATGATGCATGTTTTACAGATTGAACTAAAAGTGAAATGTGAAAAGAACAGTTAGTTTGAAGCTTTTAGAAAGCTACTTTGATGCTGGCAGCTATAAGCAGCACTGAGTAGAGAAACCAGGAGGGGTCTGACGTGGGTTTTCTTGGTCTGGTTGAGGATCAGACATGCTGCTGTGTTCTAAATCGTCTGAAAAGGGCTTGATAGTTCTAGGTGGGAGGCCAGGTGGTAAAACATTGCAGCATATTTACCTAGTTTATGTAAGGTCACAGAAACTTTTTATGAAGTTTCTGTACATCATTCTCACTTAGATGCCTTTTCGGATGATAACTGTTTTAGATGGGGAAGTGATGCAATTTCAGCATTTACAGGTGCTAGTCTGTGATTTTATTGTCTTTTGAATCAGAAATATCTGTCTTTCTCCTACCATTCAAGAGAAAATGACTTCCAAATTACCTAGTATTTTTGACAAGCACCAGAATCATGTGGTAATTTAATTTCCACCCGAATCGTTGGATTGGTCAAAAAGTCATTTTGGAAATTCTTTTTTGACTACTTCTAAGTGCTGTAGGGCTGCTGTTTGACACTTTTGCAGGTAGTGATCGTTTGGATGTTTGGCACAACAGATGCGTGCATCAAAGAACTGAGAACTATAATTAACTATGGCCACTTACTGCAAAGTTTTTCTGGAGTAAATACCTTGTTCCATGTGTATGGAGTCTTGAATTTTTGATGATTGACATAGCAGCAATTTGGCAGCTTGTGACTATAAAGACCAAACATGGAGTTTGAATTGTTTAGTGTTGGATACTGTATTATCATCCTTGAATTTTGAATATCAGTTCATTATTGATTATGCTGGTTAAATTGCTGCTTTCATACAGAATGCTTTCTCTTGCCAATCATATATTAGTGCTGTGTTTGTGGTCTACAGGATACAAAATAAATCAAATTACTTTGAAATGACTTTATCTTGCTTCTCTATGTATTAATTGCTGTTCGAATACATGAGTTTTATCACAGAAGATCCATGTGGCTGGTTAATTCTGTGTATAGATGCTATAAAAGCTGCACTAGGATATGCTTTCTCTGATCTGCATTACCCACTGCCCCCCATAGACTGAAACTTTGGAGAACCTGTTGGCACTCTTTGATGGTGTCTCAACTATCCTACTGAGTACACAAGGAATATCAATATACATTGCAAATGCCTCAGAACTTTTACTTTATGCCTTTTCCTTTAGTTTCTATAGGGAACTGACAGTCTTTCTTGCACAAACTCGTGCGTTCCTCAGAGTTCCTCAGAAACATGTCATTTTTAAGGGATATTTATATGTTCTCCAAAATCCAGTCTTAAAAATGCCATAGAAGAACCTTTAAATGAACAGTTCTTAAAACAAAGTTTCTTCTTTTTTCTTAGTGTAAAGAACATTTTAATAATCTGAAGAACCATTTGGCACTATAAATAACCTTTTGCACAATTGAAAGCTTTCATGAATTTTTAAGGTTGTTCATGGAACCATTGAAATGGAACCAGTAAAGAACCTTTATTTTTAAGAGTGTTTGTAATCATCATTAATTCCATGCCTTAATCTGATAAGGTCAATCAGCATTAGCAATATTATGTGTGTTTATTAAGCATTCAGTGATAAGTAAAATGTTCCTCAGAGAGATTTGAGTTAGCATCCACGTACAACACTCGTGAAACTACAGATAGAATTCTGAATCAGAATTCACCCCCTCACTCACACTTTCCACAGTGCCAGGAGCAACGCCATGGGCTTCCAACTAGGCTTCTGTTAGCAGTGCCTTAGGATCCTGTCATAGCCGACTGGCACAAACTGAAGAGCTCAGCGAGAATAAGCAGAACTTTACATCTGCCATCATCTGAGGGTCAGTTTCAAACCTTACCCTTGAGCAGAGTTCTATGAGATCAATAGAAAAAAATTGCAAGAAATTAGAAAATCGTAAAACCTAAAATACTAATGCGCCTCTGCACACTGGCCCTGAGAAGAATCTGATCACAGCAGGAGTGAGATGAACAACGGTGAAGAATGATCATTCGGTTTCTATTCGTAATGGGCATCTCATTCTTTGTTTGGTGACAGTTGGCAATTGGGAAAATCATTACGTTAATCTACACTAACAGTGCATTCACTTTATAACTCTGGCAGGAGATCTTGCCGGTTCGTTCTGCATTCCAAAGAGTGGGGAGAAAATTAGGGGGTGTAGGAGGCACTGCCATTTTTGAGCATGAATTACTCTGCCTAGATTTTCACTCCACCCAGCGCACTCTACGGCCCTGCTACTGATGTGAAATTCCAGAGTCTGTTGTGACAGTGCCTGTTTCTCTGCTCTTATCGACTGCACCGTCTGGGCGAAGCACGGGCAGCGAGATATGGACGAGAAACTTTTTAATGCACTCTGCACATGAGGCTAAGGTTTTAATGTGTGTGTTGTGCATGAAAAGGCACATTTAAATATTGCATTGCTATTTTCATTGGCTCATGGACCAACCTGACTGACAGCCATTATCTGATGTGAATATAATTAGTCCAATTAAAAATCTTAAATGTACAGGGAAGATAATAAAATGATACTGTATTTTTTTCAGTTTATATACATTCTTTTCCCCTAAACTTTTATCTTTTTCATATAAATTTATTCTTTATCTGTCTGTCATCTTTCTATCTATGTATCTTTAATTATGAATGCATGTATACACAGACACACACAAAAAAACTACCTGGTCTCATGGCATTTACGTACCTGGGTGCACTTTTTAGCATGACATGAAATACGTACCAATAAGTACATATCACCGCAGTTTCCAAAATAAACAGTGTTGGGCTAGTTACTCAAATAATGTAATATATTACTCATTACTAGTTACTCCTTTCAAAAATAATATTGTTACTTAATTATTACTTTCTGGCAACAGTAATTAGTTACACTACTAGTTACATTACTTTTTCTTCACACCCAACAGAAGTTGTAACTGTGTATCTTCCAGATCAAATTCTTCTAGAATGTTACTAACAACATATTTCTTCCTCATCATTTGACCAAAATCCACATTGGATCGCAGTCAGAAGTTATTACAAACACTCAATAGTGATTGATAGTGACATTCAAGTAGAAGAGTTGTATTCATCTCATTAATTGTCATGTGTAGCTTGAAGTAATTTATCCGTTACCCATATGCGATTCAATTTCGTTATGTATTTTATCACGAGTTTGTAAGAAACTATTTAATTTTCCAAAAATATTTTGAATTATATTAATATAATGTACCACATGCTGATCACAGGGATGTAATGCCATAGTAAAGTAAAGCCACAACTTACACAACAGATCTTTTTTCCTGACAAAATCAATATAATGCAATATTTCTATCTGCTGAATGTAGGCTTTTCCATATTTCAAGCTTGTCTGCTGCACTGGGGACATCACATGCATGTGCAAGTCATGAAAACTATGAAAATAAATCTAGCAATTATTTGACTGTTGGATTTTAAATCAGCGAGGTTGAGGCATCAAAAGTAAATAAGCTGTTTTATGGAAAGTAACTGTAATATTATTACTGAAATCTTATTAGTAATTAGTTACACTACTAGTTACTGCAAAAAGTAATATTATTACAGTAACTAAATTACTAGTACTGCCCAACACTGAAAATAAATGAACACTTTCACACAAATTTACAGAGTTGCGATTAATAAAGCGTATTTTTCGCACAATTACTTGAAGAATATCATGCTATGACTTCAAAACAATATTAATATGCGGGGAGATTTGAAAACTGATGCTTTTGAACACTAGCATCTCACACATTCAGCTTCATATATCATAGATAACAGCTTTGTTCAGTAGCTCACGGAGACGGATTTAGGAGACGAGTAGCACCTGCTCGAATCCCGTGTAACTATGGTTCCACAAAGCAGTTAAAATCTGCGTAAAAGGAAGTCCAGTGGCACAGTTGCATCAGCTAATACATTTTTATATCAGTTTTGCATTTGTTAACACTATCGGGTAGGTTTAGGGCTGGATTTGGTGTAGGGCATATTTCCAACATGATAGAGCATTAACCTTTAGCGACAGTCCCCGGATATTTGAATTCTGAACCGCCGCAATACGTATCTGAAGCAACGTAATAAAAAACAGCAATATGTACCAATATCTACGTAATAAAAACGTGCCAGGGTTCACATATTGAACCTGTGTATTAGCGCCACTCAGTGGACATTTCTATTTTAAACTGAGGCGAAACGTGCAGCAAGGTATGTAAAATGGTGTCGCACAAAAAGTGTGCAGAGGTACGTATTTTTATGAGACCAGGTTGCAAAAAAAAAAAAAAATGCCATTACATTCTAAATGAATACATTTAGTTTGAAGTCAGTGTGAAATTGCCAGTGTTTGTAGTCACTTTGCTCAGTAACCACAATTGCAAATAACCTATTGTCAGTTTAATGTCCAGTGTTATTTGGGGGTGAAATTTGTTCTGATAATTTGTAATAATACATTTAATTCTTTATTGAACATTGGTGTATTGTATCCTAATGCTATTGTTATGTCTCTGTAGCTCAGAAAGAACACAATTATAGTGAACTTCATAACAGATTTGTTATTCAGGATCCCTCTGCAAGAAAAGAAATAACCAGAGGGGGAAGTAATTACTGCCAGCTAATCCACACATAGACACTCATTAACATCAGCGTAATGATGGTTCTCAGAATTCCCGCGTGTTACAAAGATACATTTCTTCTTATACCAACATGGTTAAGCACGGTTACTGAGTTTGTTTGGTTTGAATGCTTGGTATACAGAGTATGACAGTTCATCAGAACTTCACGGGGGGAAAAAATTGAGTAGGTGATTGTGGCTGTTCTAATTTCAGATCTTCAGCTTTGCCCTAGACGTCCTCATTAGTCCAATAAAACAATCCAGCTCTGGTGATGTCTTCTTGAATATTTTTCACACTGTTTCTGTAGACGTTCCCTTTTCATCTGCCCATTCACACTCTCACTACTTGCTGTCTTGTCTCCCTTAGTAATCCTTAGTCATACGTTTCTGTTTCTAAGCATAATCATCTAAAACTCAGCAAATGTTCTATCAGTTCAATTATTAGTTGCTTAGTAACCATACAAATGAAGTGCTTTATTTTTGTAGTCATATTGATTGTCTGTGTGATTTTGTGGCTCTTTATCTATATATTGTATAGTTTCACTGCATTTGTCCACCCTCAGAAATGTCAACAAGGACAGCAATTGAATATTATTGAACAGTGTGTGATTTTAAAGAAGCACTTAGTGCTTTTTATTCCTTATTTTGAAAAGGTTTTACTCATAAAGAAACGAATAACACTTAAAAAAAAAATAAAAAAACATACAGCCACATAAAATATGACCAGTCCAGTCGCAATAACCTTCCTGTTTTTGAACACTTAAAAAAAGCTCACTTTTACAGTTGCATTGCTAACTAAAGACTATTGCATTTGTGTGATGCTGCATCTATGCAACTTGTCAATAAACAAAGTGCATCTTTAAAACAAATGGTCATATGCGGATGTCTCTTGTTGTTCATCATAAAAATTCATAAACATCTCTGTGTGCAAAGTCAAAGCCGAGAACAACTTTAGGCGTGTTAATGAAGTGTGTTAATTAACATTCTCTAAATTGCAATATTTTTGGTTGTATTTCTGTGCTTTTTGAAATCACAATATTTTTTCATTTATATTCAAAAACATTTGGTTGCTGCCTTCAGCATTTTTTGAATCCATGATTAACTCATTTGCCTAAATGTTTCCCAAGATTTGTTTGTTTACTGAAAACACAGAGGCTTCTCAATTATTTCATTCAACCCCTCAATGAGATTATGTATGTATTTGACGAGAAATCATTCTGCCTGGCGCCAAATGACATCTTAGAAACAAATTATTGCCTTTTCTACACCTATAACCCGGGCAGTATGAGGGAGACGGGGAATAGCTCAGTTTAATAGCCTTTAAGCTTGAATGATCAGTCTTGTAGAGGTGCAGTGGAGACAGTGGCCCATCCCCTCTACTCCCACTGGCAGCTTTTGAGTGGGTGGGTGGAAATCAAAGAGACCATTTTAAATGAGCGTTTCAAATCCATTACACAGCAAACATTTAGATGCGCTGGAGGCAGCACATAAAGCAGAGAAGCTGTGAGATGTTTCCCATTGTATTACAACACATTTTGCTGCAGCCGAAGCAAGACAAAACCACATGGGAATGGATTAAGATATTCAAGCCGTGAAAATTATTTTACAAAAAAGACCCACGCTTGATCATTCGCCAAATTGAAGAGTGTGGCATAGTACTAGAGGAAATGTTCACTGATAACGCATGAACCCTTAAAGGGATAGTACTGTCATAATTTTCTCACTCTCATGGCATTCCAAAAACCTTATGACTTTCTTTTATTTATGCATTTCACAGATGCTTTTTAAATTTACAGGTGCTAGTCATATAATTAGAATATCATCAAAAAGTTGATTTATTTCACCAATTCCATTCAAAAAGTGAAACTTGTATATTATATTCGTTCATTACACACAGACTGGTATATTTCAAATGTTTATTTCTTTTAACTTTGATGATTATAACTGACAACTAAGGAAAATCCCAAATTCAGTATCTCAGAAAATTAGAATATTTACATTTGAGTTTCAATTAATGACCATCCCTACAGTATAAATTCCGGGTATCTCTTGTTCTTTGAAACCACATTAATGGGGAAGACTGCTGACTTGGCAATGATCCAGAAGACGAACATTGACGCCCTCCACAAAGAGGGTAAGTCACAGAGGGTCATTACTGAAAGGTGTGACTGTTTACAGAGTGCTGTATCAAAGCATATTAAATGCAAAGTTGACTGGAAGGAAGAATTTGGGTAGGAAAAGGTGCACAAGCAACAGGGATGATCGCAAGCTTGAGAATACAGTCAAGCAAAGCCGATTCAAACACTTGTGAGAGCTTCACAAGGAGTGGACTGAAGCTGGAGTCAGTGCATCAAGAGTTACCACGCTCAGACGTCTTCAGGAAAAGGGCTACCAAGCCACTTCTGAACCAGAGACAACGTCAGAAGCGTCTTACCTGGGCTGTGGAGAAAAAGAACTGGACTATTGCTCAGTGGTCCAAAGTCCTCTTTTCAGATGAAAGTAAATTTTGCATTTCATTTGGAAATCAAGGTCCCAGAGTCTGGAGGAAGAGTGGAGAGGCACAAAATCCATGTTGCTTGAAGTCCAGTGTGAAGTTTCCACAGTCTGTGATGATTTGGGCTGCCATGTCATCTGCTGGTGTTGGTTCACTGTGTTTTCTGAAGTCCACAGTCAACGCAGCCATCTACCAGGAAATTTTAGAGCACTTCATGCTTCCTGCTGCTGACCAACTTTATGAAGATGTAGATTTCATTTTCCAACAGGACTTGGCACCTGCACACACTGCCAAAGCAACCAGTATCTGGTTTAAGGACCACGGTATGCCTGTTCTTAACTGGCCAGCAAACTTTCCTGACCTTAACCCCATAGAAAATCTGTGGGGTATTGTGAAGAGGAAGATGCGATATGCCAGACCCAACAATGCAGAAGAGCTGAAGGCCACTATCAGAGCAACCTGGGCTCTCATAACACCTGAACAGTGCCACAGACTGATCGACTCCATGCCACGCCGCATTGCTGCAGTAATTCAGGCAAAAGGAGCCCCAACTAAGTATTGAGTGCTGTACATGCTCATACTTTTCATGTTCATACTTTTCAGTTGGCCAAGATTTCTAAAAATCCTTTCTTTGTATTGGTCTTAAGTAATGTTCTAATTTTCTGAGATACTGAATTTGGGATTTTCCTTAGTTGTCAGTTATAATCATCAAAATTAAAAGAAATAAACATTTGAAATATATCAGTCTGTGTGTAATGAATGAATATAATATACAAGTTTCACTTTTTGAATGGAATTAGTTAACTAAATCAACTTTTTGATGATATTCTAATTATATGACCAGCACCTGTACATTTTCATCTGGTCTTGCTTACCCTGGGAATCGAACCCATGACCTTGGCTTTTCCAGAGCCATTTTCTATTGTTTAAACTATGGGAAAGCTGTTTTTTTTTTTTCTTTGCAGAACACAAAAGAAGATATTTTGAAAGTCAGTGGGGTCCAAACAACATTTCCGCAGGAAAAAAGAAAGGTTCGGAATGCAATAAGGGTGAGTACAGATGACAGAACTATTCCTTTAGGAAAGAGAAGGCAAGGAACTGTGAACTGACAACTGTACAGAATAAATCTGTCATTGACTGGACTGTTACTTTAAGAGCTTTATTATGTACATTTTATGTTGATTTGAATCATTCAGATTAAGAATTTGATTCATGTAAATGATTCTGCTTGACATACAGTGATATCTAAATATCTAAATATAAATATTAAAAATTATGCACTCGTTATAAGTTTGTACCTGAAAGCACAAGCTTCTTTTGGTTCATTCTCAAATCATGTTGGAGAACATCATGTTTTACACAATTTTTTGGAATTTGTGGCATATTAAGTGCATGCTGTTAAAAAAAATGCAGAAGCATTTTCCTAGTGATCTCAGACTTTTGGACCCCTTTGTGAAATGACAACACACTGTGCCTGATGTATGGTTGGGGAAAAGACCCCAATAAAGTAAAAAAAAAAAAAAAAATGCCCCTGATAACCAGTTCCAGGTGTCAAAAATTGCCTTTTAATAAAACTCCACAGTCTGTTCACTGACTGTTTGATGTTGCTCAAAAATAGGAAAACACTTTCTCAATCTGGCAAACTCTAATCTGATTGGCTGACTTCACGCAACCGGGAATAAGAAAACAAAGTTTTTTTTTTTATCAGTCTGTCTGAAAACAAAGTCATACTAGGTAACACACTGATTTAACTGGTGCTGTTGAGGATGAAATAATCATTGGATTTGCCACAATTGCCAGGTAAGTGGCATCAATGTAAACAAAATAGCAAAGTGAAATAAAACTTTAAAAATGAAAAAATAAATAAAAAATCAAAAAAATAATTTAGATTAGACACTGAAATATTTACTAAAATAACATAGCATAGACATTAAAAAATAAAAACCTAATGAAATTAATAAAAATTTAAAAAAAAAAACTTTAACTAAAAGGACTAAAACTTTAACTAAAATTGAAAAGAAAATATAGAAATTCAATTTAAATATTAATTAAAAAAAATATATATATAATATTATCTCAATTATACTAAAATGACATTCGTCAAATCTTTAAAATAATTTTGTTAAGGCACTTGGAAACATGTTCATTACATATCCACAAACAGAACTGTATATTAATTTTAAATTAGTACATTATTTTTTTAAATGTTTCTTTTCTCAACAGTGCTCTATTATTTTAGTATAATCTCTTTGAAATAAATCCACATGTGGTTGATCCCTTTACACATCAGCTATGCATTCTCCTCACGTCTAATTGGCTGATTATTGGCCAGAATATTTGTAATGTGTACCAGACCTTATGTCGTAGTCAGAAGTCTGGCTACGAGAGACTGCATCTCACCTGATGTCAACAAACATGTTTGGAAAGCGAAACCATTACCGAAGTCTAGGGACCTTTTGATGGAGGACATAAATTTGCAGAGGCACAAACACACAAACCATGGGGCTATTAGTTACGCAATGGGAGGTCTCTTTCCCCAGCCAGCATCCATCATGGTAAAATAGCATCCACAGCTGTGCCATTCCCATCTAAGTGTGTGTGGTAAACTCAGGAGATGCTACTCTCATCCCATTACTGGAGCATCTCATGTCAGACCTCAGCATTAGTGAGCCCCTGTGTCCTCCACTGAGTGTGTGCGTGTGTGTGTACCTTCCTTTATTGCGGTGTGGATCCAAAAGAAGAGCTTCTTAAAGCCAAGAGATGTGACTGATAGTGGCAGATGGAGGACTGATGATTCCGACTGCCCACTGAGGGAAGACACTTCACACATCTCTATTTCACAGTTTGGCATTTAGGCCCCAGTACAAGTCACAAACAGCCAGCCAAGGCACTATTCTATCAGAAAGTCAGAGAATGTGTGGGATAAGAAACTCCAAGGGACCAGATGTCCCACTGTACGTGAATAATACCGTATCTGCGCAGCTGTGCGATGATATACGGCGTTCTGAAATCCTATGGGTGATGTATGAAGCGAAATCTCTCTGCCTTCCCAGGATACAAACTAACTCTCGCTACAGACTCATTTGTAGGGAGAGGCAGAACTCGACTACTCATGTTTAAACATGGCCGCTACAATGCTATCTAAACAAACCCTTCAGGCTGTGAGCTGATAAGCCCCGGATGGGTCTATGCTTTGCGTTTAAGAACAAAATGACAAATGCACAGGGGCTATGTTCACACAGCAGCATAATACGGTCAGTTTTGTTTTAGAATGCAAAATACATATACTGTATAATCTTAGCAAACTGAAGTGAACCAACCGAAGAAGGATTTAAGTGTAAGTTTGTGTGAGCAGAACCACACTGGACAACTAGCTAATTAAAGGGATAGTTCAACCTAAAATGATGATTCGGTTATCATTTACTTGCTCTCATGTCGTTCCAAACCTGTATGACTTTCTTTTTACTCCCGAACATAAAAGAAGAATATAATTAATGAATATATGATTGGGTGAATTCTGTACAATGGTAGGACATTGTGACTCATTTTAATGCTTAATAAATATCCCACAAGTGTCAGAAGAAAGTTCACTGCAAAAATAACTTCTTACGTTTTTAATTAGTCTTGTTTGACGTGTTTACAAGTAAAATATATCCAATTCTCGAAGGACTGGATAAGATAGTGTTCTCAGAGAATATTCTGAATGATTCATTCTGAATGATTCATTTGTTTTAAACAAGTTAAAAAGAATTAAAACTTCTGCCAGTACAGAAAGACAAATACACATTTGTCACACAAATACACAATAAAATATGCTGTATGAAAACAAAGTCTTGATATTGTATACAGTGTTGCTTTTAATGTACATTTGTCTTGTTTTATTCTTTTTTTTTTTTTTTTACAGTTATTTACTGTACTTGCATTGGAAAAAAGACAGCCAGTTATTAAGAATATTTATAAGAACTCAAGTTTTTTTTATGACTGTATACTTTTTAAAATTAAAACATTTATAAATGTATAAAACTCCTTCATAAATCATAAAAATATTGCATAAATTGTGTATATATTGTAAATAGAGGATACTAGTTTGTTTACTAGTAAAATACACTCGAAGTGGATCAAGCATTTGAAGTAGATCAAAACCTTTAATCAAAGTTGTCCTAAAACCAAAATGTTTTCTTGTATTAGGACAACTTTGAATAACTTTTTTGATCCACTTCAAATGTTGACTATAGTATACCGTGCTGTGAAAAAGTTTTTCCCCCCTTCCTGTTTTTTTAATTTTTTGCATATTTGTCACACTTGAATGATTCAGATCAAACAAATTTTAATATTACACAAAGATAACCCTAGTAAATACAAAATTTAAATAATGATTTCATTTATTAAGGGGAAAAAGCTGTCCAAACCTGCCTGACTCTACGTGAAAAAGCAATTGCCCCCCTAAATCTAATAACTGGTCATGCCACCCTTTGCAGCAACAACTGCAATCAAGCGTTTGCGATAACTGGCAATGAGTCTTTCAAGTCGCTGTGGAGGAATTTTGGCTCACTCTTCTTTTTTGTGATCAACTTATATTTTTTAAATCAACAAAACCACATCCACACAAACAAACAACAGGGAGGGGGGAACCAACAGACACACCATAACAATTTCAATTTGCAGCAAAAGGACAAAACAGAATCCACATGAGTCCACAGACTGACAACAATTGAACGTCCTGAAAACAAGTGGAGGAAAGTACCTGCTAATACAGTGTTCCAGATATGACAGTTATAGGTCGATTGCAGTTTCATTTTAAACCTCATAGGAGTTATGTATGCTCAATGGATGACTTTGAAATGGATAAGGCGATGAGCCAAGTTTTTATAAATTAAGATTAGATTAGACCACACCCTCTCCCAGTCAACTGATAAATCAAAATCTGTTAATTCACGATTCCAGATAGATTTAATAGAAAGAGACTTTGCAGTGTGATCATTAAGTTTCTATATATTAAAGAAACAGATGGCCGACCAGAGGGTGGTGCGATCCAATCCCATATAGGATGAGAGGAAATATGGGATGCCCAGGGACCTCCATAGGCCTTGAGGCAGAGTCCTGCACGGGTCCTGTTTGATAAACCCGCACCCGCCCCGCACCCGCAGTAGTTAACCGAATACCCGACCCGTTATCCGACAGCAACACTAATTTAATTCCGAACCCGACCCGACCCGTTTGACATAAAAACCGTGACCCGAACCGCACCCGCATTAAATCTACATAAGGCAGACAAAACACCTTTATTTTATTTTTAATGTAACAAGCAATTAACAAGTCATTCTGAGTTAATGCGTTAATATTTTAATAATAAATAATAATAAATTTAATAATAACATTTAACACACGCAGCCCAACAAGTTAACAGAGAGAGAGAAAGCACCATTCAACGTGTAAACAATATAAAACTATTGCGGACTAAAGCTTCTATTCAAACTGTGAATAGATTAACTACAGAAAAGCGAGCAAAGAGCGCTCCCTTTAATATAATCACTAGACCTACAGTTGTCAATCAATGTCAATACAGCTGTCGATTGGCTACAGTGCTCAGTGTTTGCAAATCCCGCTGTAGAAGCCCAGTCTTCAGACAGAGCGCGCGAACGAACACAAGCACGGGACAATTTGAAAGGAGCTGCCTATCAGCGTGTACTGGATTAAGTCGAAATAGTCTTGGTTATAATTGTACGCGCAACCCGCCCGTGCCTGTCACCAGTCCGACCCGCACCCGCACCGCACCCGACACTTCAATATTATTCCATCCGTTACGTCAATTTTTGCGGTTCACCCGTCGGGTACCCGCCCGCGTGCGGGACTCTGCCTTGAGGTCTTAACACATGTGATGGCCATTTCTTTGACCATTAATCTTGATTATTTGCCCCAAATGTGACGATCTCCTTCCTGCGTTGGACTTATCAATAAGTGTTCTTTTGTCTTAATGTTGCAAGCTGTTCTGGAAGAGGCTTGTTGGTTAGGCTTCCTTCAGAGGTCGGAGCTAGGAATCTGATTTATGACGTTGTCCTGCTTTCTTGGGGCCTCTCTGGAATTTCGGCTCCTCATGTTTCGATGTTTTGATCGATTCTTAGTTTGTCTGACTCGTTCTGACCCTACATAATCATTCCCGGTATGTTCAATAGTTAAATGTAACTTCCTATCGACTAAGATAAGCACCCCTTAGCCAGTTTGTGATACTTGTTTTGAAAATGTGCCACATCGCATTGTTTTAACTGAGACTCTTATATCAGGGCACAGGAAATCGATTTACGGTGCAAATATTCTAATATCCGGGTACGCTTAATAGGAGAATTTAGGCCATTCACATTCAATGATAAGATATTCAGAACATGCATTGTATGCTCGCAATGCCAAGATTCTGTCTAAGTGAAGAGAAACAAAAGCAATGCCATACTGCCAGTGACATGTAAACATTAGTATGTATCCTGGATACCAGTCCACCTAGATGCATAGTCCTTTTAAAAGAAAAGCAGAATAAATGGAAGTATTGATGTCTGTTGAAGGGCATATAAAAAAAAAAGAAAGAATAAAAAACAGGGAACGACAAACAACCGTGTATAAAAACCAAAGCAGACCACACATTACCGAGAGTGTAGGTCTGCATAAACAACAGAAACAAATGTTGATGCGTGACCAGTCCACTTCAATGCAAGACATGTCCCCAAAAGGCCCACTGAGCCAAAAGCGTAGTGGTCGAACCTGCTCTCCATCAGCCTGAAGAATAATAATAATAAAGAAAATAAATAATTTACCAATCAGCAGACGAAAGTACAGGGCAGGGGCAAGATTCATGTGTCCATGGCCACCTTGTTATTGTCCTCTTCAGGGCAGTTAGGATCACCACAGACCTCATCATTAGTTTTCCTTCGTTAAGCTGAGAGGATGGAGACGGTAGCAGACACCTTCCCGCTGCTTTGTAGCGCTGCAGAATACGTCTTCAGTGACAGTGAAGTAACAAAATCCTCCGCCTTTTGAGAAGAGTCGAACATCATCTGCTCACCTTTGTGCTGTAGTTTAATTACCACTGGATAGGTGAGGAAGGAAGTGCTGTCATCTTCTTCAAGACTGGATTAAAGCTCTTGCTCTTGGTAGTTGTGGCTGGACTAAAGTTGGGAAAAAAATAGTAGCGTGACATTGTCCTGCACTCTCAGAAATAAAGGTACAAAAGCTGTCACTGGGGCGGTACCTTTTCAAAAGGTACATGTTTGTACCTAAAGGGTCCATTCTGGTACCTTAAAGGTACATATTAGTACTTAGTGTACATATTTGAACCTAATAGGTACAAAAGTTTACCTTTTGAAAAGGTACTGCCCCAGTGACAGCTTTTGTATCTTTATTTCTGAGAGTGTGCGTATACTTCACCGGATATGCCTGTTGCGCACCTTTCAGGATCGCCGATCTGTCATGCCATCTTAGTACACGGAAGATGAGAGTATGTGGCCGATCTGAGTTTTTCCTTCCGTCATACACGCGATGGGCCCAGTCAATCTCGATGTCACGGCCTTTCAGGGAAGGGATCCACTTGGAAAGATTAGCTCTGAGGAAGCCAGCTGCATCGGAGCCTTCCGCCCCCTCCGGCAACCCCACCAGTCGCATGTTATTTCTCCTGCTCCCATCTTCAATGTTCGTCATTTTTTCGGTGAGTTGCTCCAGCTGATTTCTTAAGTCCGTGACTGTCCTCCTATCCTCACGTGCAGCTGCTTGAACGGAATCGACCCGGTCATGTGTCTGTTTCGGCTAGCTGATGGCTAGCTTTTCAACTTCTGCTTTTAGCTCTTTTACAGAATCGTTGGTCGTTTGTATATCCAAATGTAGATCACGGAGTGCTGGGGTCAGTACAGAGTCTATCGCTTCTCTTACAGTCGAAGCCACTACCGAATCGAAAGTTCTTTGTTGCTCTAGCTTGTTACCATTAGCTATAGCAGCGTCGAGATCCTCTCTGGAGATGGTGGAATCTTTGAATTTTTTCTTTATTTGCCGATTGTCCACTCTCTCTTTTCCGGCAGTCCTTGACTGCTGGGGCACTCATAGTGAGCTAAATAAAGAGTGGTTCAAAATTTACTGACAGTATATATACAATTTCTGACAAAGTGAGCAGAGCGAAGGACTATGCGTGCATTGCCGCCGAAGGGCCACGTCTTCTCCCCCCTGTCTCTTTCTTATTGTTGAATCATGAACACTTACCTTAATTGAGGCAAGTGAGGCCTGCGGTTCTTTAGATGTTGTTCTGGGTTCTTTTATGAACTCCTGGATAAGTTGTCATTGTGCTCTTGGAGTAATTTTTGTCGGCCAGCCACACCTGGGAAGGTTCACCACTGTTCCAAGTTTTCTCCATTTGTGGATAATGGCTCTGACCGTGCTTCGCTGAAGTCCCAAAGACTGATGCATGTCAACTATTTATTTTTTCTCATCTGTTCCTGAATTTCTTTAGATCGCAGCATGATGTATTGCTCTTTAAGCACGTTTCACTTTGTCAGACAGGTTCTATTTAAGTGATTTCTTGATTTAACAGGTCTGGCAGTAATCAGGCCTGGGTGTGGCTAGTGAAATTAACTCCGCTTTCTAAAATGACGTGGTTAATCAAAGTTCTTTCATGATTTAACAGGAGGGGGCAATTCATTTTTCATGTAGGGCCAGGTAGGTTTGGACAGCTTTTTTCCCTTAATAACTGAAATCATCATTTAAAAACTGCATTTTTTTATTTACTTGCATTATCTGTAATATTAAAATTAGTTTGATGATCTGAATCATATGCAAAAAAAAACAAAAAAAAAAAACAAAACAACAAAAAAAACAGGAAGGGGGCAAAAACCTTTTCACTGCACTGTGAGTGTTTGTGTGTGTGTGTATATATATATATAACATACACATACATACATATATACATACATATGCCAGTGCAGAAAGAATGAAGGAACTTAAAGTATGTTCAAAATACAGTGTATTAAAACAAGCCTTAATATGTTATGCAGTATTGCTTCTCAAGTGCATTTATCTTGTTTTAATTATTTTGAAATATTTTAACATTGTGGAACAAAGACTGATTTAGAATTTTTTTAAAAGGAAAACTCAAGTTTTTGGGAACAAAATGGAAAAATATATCTCCTTTTGTGTTCCTTGGAAAAGATAAAATTTGATTGATGAACTTAGTTTTGAATAACATATTTGCACTTTATACTGTATCGCAAATTGAGGATATTTGTTTCCACTTAGATCACCCATCCAATCGGTGAACATTGTTGGCGGGCCGTCCGAATACAACCTTGCTCTTAATAACCGGTGTGTGCACGACTGCTGCATGAGAGATATACATTCTGCTAGAGGCTATGCAAAGGAGTTCCCACAGAAAGAACATATCAGCAGATCTCCATGGCAACCCTTCATATACAATTGACAGCTTTGTTTACTAGTCTTCACTTTTACCAGTGGAATTTACATTATTTATGCCATTTAAAAGGCCTCATTCCACTAACTTCAGTCCTTGGCGAGGTGAAATACTTTCAAATTAGTAGGGAAAGCGTAGGTTGTGCGTTTCAAAGTTCACTCCATTTCCATTTAAATGAATAGCTGTGTGAGCACTTTTGAGGAAATATGACATTTTAGTTAGGTTAACATATTGTGTATGTTTTTCAAAGTCATCATCTGTGAAATTACAAAACCACAGGCACAGAGAGAAAGGGGGCTATGTAGAGGCCCAATAATATCATTACCAAACACGTAAATCATCAAGCAGCCATTTGCACATCAAGCAGACATCGCTCCTGGCGGATAGACAGCTGTGGTTTTTGGGTTGCTCAGTTTTAGATAGGAAGCAATGCCCTTCACAAACTTCTGATTATATGAATGTCATACAATTGTATGAATGTCATACAATGTCATAAATGTTTATTGATTATATTGGTATGCTGGAGAACATTCTGATCTATTAATGACACAAAAAAAGAGACATTCATGTTATTCTGCTCAGTTCTGATACAGTATTTTGTTCAGACCATGCTGAATGGATCAATATTTGGCTGGTTAGCCCTTGTTAGTTGGTATACCGCAACCTCTAGTTCCTAAAATCAAAAAAAAAAAATTAATAAATAAAACATTAGCTGTATATTATGAAGAAATGTTATCTTAGCTAGGCATTGTCGTGAAAAAATAAATAAAAATAAATAATAATAATAATTTAAAAAAAATCTAATTTGAGCCATTTCCACCCTGTATAGAATATTCTGTTATTCTCTGTCTTATCATTTTCAATTCAGTTGATTGATGCAAGAACTTACTGTTCATATAAGAACATGTCCAGCAGACTTTCTCATTCATTGCCTTTCTTTTATTGCCTTTCCAATGTAGCAAATTAGCTTAAAAGGGAATTGTATATAAATAATTACAATTAATTATGATTAATTACAATTATTTATATCGGCTGACAGTGATAACTGTAGCAGAATCAAATTGCCATCAACTGATCTGGTCGTCCAGCGACCATTCAGTGCAAGTAGTGCAGTGCAAATATTAATGCATTAGAGCATGTAGCGAGGGTCAGAATCGTAAAGGGACATTAATTTGCAAGGCAGAACCAGAAACTCATGTAATTTGTGCACACAACTTTTATTAACTAAACGCTAACACACATAACTAATCTAAACAAACAAACAAACATACATACACTCTCGCGTATATACAAAAGGGGAGCTAAAGTGGTTGAATGAAGCCATTAGAGAAAACAGAATGCAGTTATGGAAAGAGTCAGTGACCCACCTGAATAAAACCATCAGCGCCGTTTATAACGGGGTCTATAACTTATACTAAACCTCTGTTTAATTTAGTTAGATGTACCATACTTGCACTTCCACGGCTGTTGGCGTGTCTGGAATGCAGTCTCTGATGACAAGTCTTGGTGGTTTCAAGGTTTTGGACTCGCGATCACGTTCTTCCGGGTTGAAGAGTGATGACTTCCACAAGATGTTATTCTGTGTTCTGAGGTCCGAGGAGCTTTGGTTGAATGGAAAGTCAAGGCTGCAAAGCCTGGCGCAAAACTTAAGTGTTTCAGAAGAGTTCTAGCTCACATCCTTCTAAGATCTAACAGAACCGCAAAACTGAGATATGTTGGAGCCCACCGGACACGCCGGTACCGGCTCAGGCCCTCCACACGGGCAGCAGTCCGGGATTTTTAGCAGAAGAGAGTGCACAGGAAGAAACTTGGGCGGAACTGTGCGTGAGCTCTTTAAGGTCTGCGAAGAGTCACACCTCTCAGGATGGGCTTGACCAATGAGAAAGGCTGAATTTCCAAGCGGGAGTTTGGAAATACTGGGGGGTTTATGGCCCTTTGTCTGAGAGCATGGTAATTTGCAAACGGGGTTGGATTGAAAGTTATTATACAAACTATTAAATATTCTTAGGACACTGATATGTTGCATAGGTATCAACATGTAATATTCACTCTCACTTAGATCATCCAAAGACGAATTGATAGAGACCAAACATGTTACAGTCAGAGTGATATTAACTAGTGATCTATTATAAGCATGCATAAAACAGTATAAAATACACAAAAACAGTAATAATATACACATTGACTTAATGATATGTGTGCTCATTCAAAGAAAGGTTTTTCTATGAATGAATTAGAGAAGAGTCCATTTTCTGGCATACTGTGAAATAGCTTGTCAAACAGCATTTGCAAAATAATCATCTGTGTCAAATTAAAAAGCCACGAGAGTTGAAAACCACTTTTTGAGGGAGGATCAAAAACATGTTAGCTAAACTTGGGGCTACAGAAACGCTGCAGATCTTGATGAATCAGGGCTGGGTGCTAATAGGTGGTAAATACTGAGGCGGAGAAACGTTCAAAGGTGGCTAATTATCACCCTTTAAAAATAGCTGTTTACAGGTGCTAAGTAGTTGTGCTTGGTTCTGGAACAATGGCAGCACTTTGGAGCTTCTTGCAAGTTGTGGTACTTTGCATCACTAGTTGTTTGTGTGCTGCATATTCATTAGCACAAAGTCAACAAGCCTTCCAGTGGTCTGGGCAGCAATCTTCTTTGAGTTTTGATGCTAAACAACCAGCTCCTCAGGCAGATCCTTTTCAGAAGTGTAATGTGGAAGACTATGAGAAGGTGCAGTGCGGAGAGCCTGACATTTCTCCTGCAAACTGTGCTGCTATAAACTGCTGTTTTGAAGGACAACAGTGCTACTATGGTAAAGCAGGTATGTGCAACTTGTAACATTTGAGAATTGTGATCGTATCTCTAAATGCTGTCTAATTAGACTTTGCTTTAGAACATGGCAAAATCCTTATGCATGCATGAACTATCCGTTTAGCACCTCTTTTTAGAACTGTCCTTTTGGAAACAGAAGTAACTATTTGCAGTTTCATTTAAGTGTAAATTGAGTGACAAATGAGTCATGTGGTGTTTCTTTAAAATTAGTTCTTGCACCATTTAGCTCCACTTTGTAAATTGTTAATACTGGTTTCATGTGGCATGTCTTGACTACTTGAGGTCTTTAATTTTTTTTTTTTTATAAAACTTCCTCCTTTGCCAGTGACTGTCCAGTGCACAAGAGATGGGCAGTTTGTAGTTGTGGCAATGAGAGATGCAACCCTTCCAAGGCTGAGCTTGGATTCCATCAGCCTTTTGGGAGGAATTGACCCTCCTTGTGGTCCTGTTGGCACGACTGTAGCTTTTGCTATCTACCAGTTCCCTGTCACTGCTTGTGGCACCGCAATGATGGTTAGTGTCTGACATCTTATGTAGCACTTATCTGCTTGTTAAACTAACTTCCTTGCAGATGGATGGTGACGTTCTAGTCTATGAAAACAGAATGACTTCTACCTATGAAGTAGGTGTTGGACCTCTAGGCTCCATCACGAGGGACAGCCATTATGAGTAAGTAACTTAATTAGTGTCCTGACCCTTGGTCCAGGTCTTCTAACTTTGGAGTGTTCCCTTTCAGGCTTGTCTTCCAGTGTAGGTATTCTGGCACCAGTGTTGAGGCGCTGGTTGTTGAAGTCAACACTGTTCCTCCTCCACCTCCTGTGGCTGCTCCTGGACCTCTGAGAGTGGAGCTTAGACTGGCTAATGGGCAATGTTTTGCTAAGGGATGTGTAGAAGGTGAAGTGTCATTTCTATCTAGTGCAGTGTTGCCAATTTTGTAGCTAGATTTAGCAACTTCCCCATCCCTTTTGAGTTTTTTTTTTTTTTTTCCTCAAGTTTAGGGACAAATATAGAAACTTCTTGGACAAACCTTATCTAAGTTCTCATGTTGCCCACTGATCTACTGTGTATTCATCTCTATAGAGAGCAGTGAATTTGCTGTTATGATGTAATCTAGTGACATTTTAGCTACCAGCAACACTGATCTAGGCTGTTTAAAACTGTGCTTGATCAGAATGCGTGTTGTCTGACTTGTGCAGAGGATCAAGCATACTCCTCATACTATGGTGATGCTGAGTATCCTGTGACGAAAGTCCTGCGGGAGCCAGTCTATGTTGAAGTGCGCATTCTAGAGAGGACTGACCCCAACATTGTTCTGACTTTGGGTCGCTGCTGGACAACCTCAAACCCTGACCCTCAGAGCCTGCCCCAGTGGGATCTTCTTGTGAACGGGTAACTACTAAGGTGACCTTTTTTTTTAGTGTGAAACTACTTTGCTAGAATTGTTTATAATGACTTGCTATTGTGCAGTTGTCCTTACCAGGATGACCGTTACCTGACTACTCTGATCCCTGTGGACGGGTCTTCGGGCCTGCAGTTTCCAACCCACTACAAACGATTTTTACTCAAAATGTTCACGTTTGTGGAACCTACAACTTTGGCTCCCTTAATGGAATTAAAGGTATTTGATTGTGTGTTTTTTTTTTTTTTTTTAAATTGCTTTGCTTGGTCTAAAATCTGTACTCTACCAGGTTTTCATTCACTGCAGTACATCAGTTTGTACCCCAACTCCAGCAGACTCTTGTGTTCAGAGTTGCAACCGGAAGAGTGAGTGCTACTTCTACTTAATAGTCTGTGGCATACTTAAGCCCTTTTCTGACTTTCTTCTCTGTTGCAGGGAGAGATGCTGGGAAACAAGCAGATGGTACCCATACAGTTGTCTCCAGTGGAGAAGTTATCCTTAATTTCCTGTGACTCATTTTGCAATAACTTGTCTAGATTCTGAAAATATATCTTGGATCATTGGAATTCTTTGAGCCATCCCGAGTTCTCTCACTTCTACAGATCAGTGTTCAGGCTGTCCTCATGAGTGCTCCAAAGCAAGCAAGTGTTTTAAGGCAACTATTTTCTATATTTCGCTGGCTTGTCTCCTTTCTTAAACCTCTGATGTGTAATGCATCCAGTGATGGGAATAGCGGCGTAATAAATAAACGGCGTTACTAACAGCTTTTTTTTTTTTTTCAGTAATGAGTAATCAAACAAATTACTGTTACTGACAACAAAATGTGGCGTTATTAGAATTAAATTTCGGTTCACCTGAATGGATGCGCAGTGTAGCTGTATTTGACGTACCATCAACTCTAGTGTGAAGGCGCACGACTCGCCGTCGCTTTCTCTCACATGCACGCAAAGAAAGATACAGAGCAAGAGTCTTTCATAACATGCAGAATTGACGCATTACATGTAAGCGATTTATTCTTTGTTGTAATTTTCCTGTCAAAATTACGGAGTTCCTTTGGAATTCTTCAGCTTTTAAGAACTGCCGGTTTCTCTGGTAGTGGGCGGAACTAATGCGCAAATGACAAGCTCATTGGCTGGCACTCACATATTATCGTCCCTGTTTTGACTTCAGCAAATCAATTCGAGCGAAAGCAGACAACGTGATTAATATTCATGAACCTAGCAGCTCCTTAATCTTTAGTGCGTTTTATATTGATGACAAATATGCATTTATACTTGGTTATTCTAATTACTAAAGTTGTAACGGGGCTGACAAGACGTGAGACGTGCGGATCCAATTGCAAGCTTTTATTTACAGGCATGGTCATAATACAGGCAGGGTCGAGCAATGGCAAACAGGTATGGCAGGGACAAGACAAAGAGTAATCCTAGAGCAAGCAAAGGTCGATGATCGGCGAACAGTGTCCAGGGGGCAAGGCAGAGAGATAATCCAGGGAACGCGGGCTAGAAATCAACACGGGAAACCAGGCAGGGAAAACTATCCAGGGCTTTGTAGAGTAGCTACTACTAGGAGAGTGGTAAACGCATACAATACTCAGCAGTGTGGCAGAGAAAGTCCAGGGTTTAAATAAGGTGTGTGATCAGTGTGTGCGTGGGATCAGGTGTGCGTGTGATTAGTGCCTACAGCTGTGTGCTCAATTAGTGCAAAGGATGATGGGAAATTGAGTCCAGTGTGCTGTGTGCTGTGAGAGTCCATGTGGTGAGTGGGTGACCTCTAGTGGTGAATGAATGGGAGTGCAGACCAGATTCGTGACAAGTTCTATCATATAATATTAAATTATTATAATGCTTGACTGACTGATAATAAATGTCAGTAGATAGTGTAGATTAATGTACAATGTTTTATAATTTATTCTCTTTAGTGTTCATTTCATTAATTTAACATTTAATATTGGGGGCATCCAAAGTTATTTGACATTTGAACTTTTTTTAATTTTTTTTTTTAAATAAAGTAACGCAATAGTTACTTTCCCTGGTAGTTAGTTACTTTTATAATGATGTTACTAACTCGGTTACTATTTGTGAGAAGTAACTAACTAATTACTTTTATAAAGTAACGTGCCCAACACTGAATGCATCAAGCATTTGAATCACCAGGCTTTCATACACTCAAAGCACCAATTTACAATTGCTGTGGATAACTCTGTCATCCCCCTCTCAACAAATTAAGCATTGAAAATCAAATGGCTAATTACCAAACAACAATAGGCTAATGGGAAATCTCAGTTTTGTGAACTGCTTTGGTTGTCCTCTGTGGCACCCTCTGATTGAATCCGGGCACAGTTTAACCATATTTCTAAGAATGCATATTTTACTGTGTCTCGTGCTGGTTTAATTGCAGCACCCTCAGAACAGTCAGCAAGCATCTAGTGGCAAAAGTTTAGATTAATTATTTTGTGCTGATGGCATCTGCCGTGTTATGTGTTGACAAACACCCTGTCACTTGCGTGTCCAGGGAGCCCTGGTCTTTTCCTGACAGTGGCATGTCTTGCTGTGTATGTGATGATCTGACAATCCCTTCTTACATTTAAATTCTCTGAGTTATAATGTGAAAAGTGAACTCTGCTGGTGGTGCTTTTATGGAACAATCTGCGCCAAATACAGATCAAGTCATTCATTAGCCCTCTAGTATTTTTTTGCACTGATCATTTTGCAAAACCCTGATGAGAACTATAAAGTTGTATGGTTTCTGGTCAGCAGTTTTATGCAAAATTTAGTATTATCTCCCTTACAATTGAGTTGTAATTTGAAGTGAATTGGCCGCATACCACAGGAAGATAAACTGGAATGACAGGAAGAGGATTCTATCTAGCTATGTAGCTACAAACCGAAAACTCCAAGAAATAAACTATCAAATTCCAGTTAATATTAATTCTACATCCTAAGATTAAAATTTGAGCTACAGCATTGTGGAGTTCGGCTTCCTGTCTGCTCAATTAAAATTCTAATCCAAGAAATTTAAAAGGCATTCTCATTCCATTTCAGAACGGTGCACAACCCTGATATACATTAACACAGACATGATGTTTGAAAAAGGTGAGTGTCAGCACTCACAAATGAAGCATATGTCATATGTAGGAACTACAAATCATCTTACTCTCTGCTCTTAGTATGAGTCACTTGGGAATTAAGCGTAGAATAAAAAATATCATAGTTGATGTACTGCAATAATGAATCTGGGAAACAGGCTCCAGAGAGAATTATGAAGGTTAAAGCTTTACCATTTTAAATGGTGATGCATTGCACATTTGCTTGCAAATATATGTTGTTTCTCGACTTTCTGTGTTAATAGCCATAAAGTTTCTTACAAATACCATTGCCACTAATCAGTTTAGAAACAAAGTCACAGAATTTTAAAATATTCACTCATTTATTTGCAAATATACATTTGCATTTTTATGAACCATTTTCTAGATTTATACATTAGAGTTTGCAGTGTTCTCTATCATTGGGGATCACACATCTGCTCAGAGGTATAAATGTGATTGAATAACTGGCTTACCCAGAAAGGCCAGGTATAACAAACTTTTAATGGTACCCCTAACAGTGTTATTATCAAAACACTGGCCATTTAGAGCATCAGGGGAGCTGAGCCTGCCAGTTCACGTCCCGTCTATTTTAACCTGAACAATAATGCGGTGTTGAAACTAGAACCAATAAAAAATGATTAGCTTGCTTGCCAGCGCTAATTGTGTTGCGACTAATTCTGTGATGCGCCGTCAGTGTAATATTATACACTGAGGAAATTACCAGCAATTAACTGAAGGCAATCCAGGAGGTTATTTTAAACAAATATTGGTGGAAAATGCAACAAGCCTTTCACTTAGGTTTGTCTTGACATTTTTCTTTCGGTGCAGCCTCTTTTTTTCCGGGTTAGCTGAGGGTTTCCTTGAAATCAAGCATGGAGCATAATGGAGCCTAGATCAAAGACCGGGAGTTATAAGGCTCGGCTATAGCAGTGGCATGAAAATGGGAATTCGTAAAGAAGCAGACCTCATTATAAACAACCATGCTATCTGTGAAAGTGCTGGGTGGGCTTTAGTCAGTGTGACTGAATACATTGGCGTTCCCCAAAGACATTTGCAGTGCATCAAACTACACGTGACACTGCAGCGGCTTTGCAATAAAGCAGATGCAGGACTGTGGCCACTACCATGATGGCCATCTGGCCTCATCATATTCTCTGTACTGAGAATATAAACGTTTCCCTGCTGACAAGACCGTTAGGCCAGCAGACAAGTCCAATGCTGGTTCAGACAGGTTAGCGCTAGTCTGAGATGAATGGGAATGTTAAAGGATGGCTTTTTCTATAGGTCTCCTTGAAAATAAAATTAAGCTGGAAAAGCTGGTTGTTAATTAAAAAGCCTCCTGGGAACATCAGCAGGCCAACATCCTTTGACGGAGACCAGAAAATAAATTTTCTGTTTTTTTCAGCAGGAATACCCTCAATAGTCATGAAAAAATAATGTGAAGTAAGTGATGTGAGATGCAATATAGACTTGTGATTGGATGGCAATGAGCGACGGGAACTCAAAAGCTGCAACGTTTGATTCCATGATCTAAGAAAAATGCCCTGCTTTCTTCGCGTCTTTGTAAATTAAATGTCTTGATTATTCGAAGTTGCCTGCTTTTCTCTCATCGCTCCATCCCATAAACAAGCCATTTCTCACCACTAAAATTATACCATTTCCTTCGGATTGTTGGAGAACAGCTTCTACTTAGCTTCTTCGGCTAGGGTAACAAAAAGTCTTTTCACAGTCAGATCTGTTTGTATTATATCAGTGACATGCAGCTGTTTGCCTCAAACAAGATTTTGATAATTGCGTCCGATAATTGCATACAGAAACGCTCCTGTGGGCCACTCAGGAACTCTTGACAACAAATTACTGCATGCAGGACTTTTAAATAGCTTTCAAAGTGGCCTTTTCAAAGCTATGAGGCTTTCACTTTTATGTTTGTGGATATCTGACATATCAAGAAGATGAATATGTGAAAAGAAACTGTTAATTAAAGCACTTTTGATACTTACTGAACTAGATTATTTTGTCTGTTTAGAGTAATGTGAATCAATTATTTGTGTATGTACACACCAGTGGTGAGACTACATATGGCATTGGTCTACTCGGATTGTTTGCTGGTCAATTAAATGATAAATATTTGTGTGTGGGAGGGAAAGAAAAATCCTGTATACGTGACAATCTCTCATATACATAAACATAAGGACTACTTGCATGTGTAAAGAATAAGTAAGAAGTAATAAGATCCTTGTGGATGAGTATTGATCGTCCAGTTGAGCACTTCTATTCTATGGTAAATGCAGAAGATGTCAATCTGAGGGATTGATCCAGTCACCCTCCTGCTGTAAAACAGTCCCCGATTTAGTCTTTACTCACCCTAACCACTATAGAGAATGGTGTCACGCTGTGTTGCTTTCTAGGTAACTGTTTTGGGGTAACACTTTTTATTATAAGGTGTCATAATACAGAGTAATTACCTAATTAAGTACTTCGTAGTAGCCGTTGTACTTGCATGAAACAAAACGTACTTACCATGTAACTAAGTTATGGAACAGCCTGCACTTACAGTTATGTAGATGTAATAGGCAGCTACTGATACACATATGTAACAGGCTGAGTCTGTTACACAGCTACTTGTACACTTAAGTACAATCTTGATGCACTTTATTTTAAGTAGCTTATGTCTGTGTACTTACATTTATAATTACAATGTTTAAGTCTGCAACACATATGTAACAATCTTTTGGTTACATAAGTAGCTGTGTAATAGACTCAGTCTGTTACATATGTGTAATAGTAGCGGCCTATTACATCTACATAATTACAAACGGTAAGTACAGGCTGTTCCATAACTTTTACATGGTAAGTACATTTTGTTTCATGCAAGTACAATGGCTACTACGAAGTACTTAATTAGGTAATTACTCTGTATTATGGACACCTTAAAATAAAGTGTTACCCTGTTTTGGTTAGACGCCATATTAGAAGGATCACACTGCCTTTCTGCTAGTGATTTTATGGAAGTGTTTTGATTTTCTTTCATGAAAAATATCACCATTGTAGATCATTCGACGCATCGAGAATTGCCATAGTAACTCATGGTTCAAGGGGAAAATGGCATTTATATCACTTTTTTAATTTTTCTTCTTGTGAAAGCATTAAGGGATGCAGGTTGAGGAGGTGACGTGAAGACGCCAAATAGTGCATTTTTTAATAATGTCACTGATTAAAAATACTGCCTATCACTCAATTACAATAATTAACATTACCAATATAAATGTCCCAGTTTGTTGGCTTGTGAATTGCACACAGCCAATACAAACATGCTCACAAGTTTAATTTTGGTTGTCATTTGTTGAATTAAATATGGTATCTAGGATTTACCAAGTAAAGATAAGGGCATAAAATGTTGGTTTTAAAGTGCCCCTATTATGGGTTACGAAAGGTTCTCTTTTATTTTTGGTTTTGGGAGTCCCCAACAACAGGTTGATATGCATGCAAGGTCAAAAAACACTTTCATTTTCTTATAATATGCATTTATTTTACCTTATTTGCTCAACGGCTCCCAAACAATTCGCTCAACGATTCATTTTTCCAAACCCCTCCTTTGCGTGACGCTAATATGCGGTGATTGGTCCAATTGACCTATCGGTAAGCCCCGCCCCCCTTAGTTACTGTTGCTTCCTCGGACAAACAAACGGAGTTGCGCACTGTCTTACAATGACAGCTGCAGTGTGAAAACCATGTCCCACGATGTTTTTGCACAATTTTGGACACAGAAGGCCACCAAATGGGAATTAAATATTCCATGGAGGGATTTATAAAATATTTTAAAATAAATAACGTTACGGTGGGTAACTCGAAGCAAAGGTTTATAGATCACAATCCAAGCGAGAGAAGTCTCATATTATGGTCGGTCATCACGATCGGATGACAACATGCAGGATCAACAGTTCATGTATGGCAGGGTACGATTACATTAATGCACATTTAATCAGTTTAATATGGAGAGGCACTGAAATGTAGACCTTCGTTTATGTGTTTTTGACCTACACTGTACAAGACGCGAGAACAGTCCGCTATTTAGGTTTGTACATTAGCATGGGCTCACTAACTTTAACGTTAGCTAGTTTTAGCCAGAGATACCTTGCTAAAGCACAAGATAACGTTAACATTCTGATGAAAATTGTAACTTAATGAGTGTATGACAACCAGAAAATGAACGTTTTTGTCTTCATTTGTATTGGGGTGAATACTTGGGGACATTTTGCTCTGTTTTGTTTGGATTCAGGAAATGTAATTAAATAAATTATATCGCCCATCCTCTCAGGATACATGGAATCAGTGAATCAAGTACCCCAGGCACATCGTTTTTCCATTTTTGAAGCATAAACCCCATAAAACCGATGCAAGCTTCGGATCTTCCAATGTTTCTCTATGGCGCTGAAACCTAAAGATGTCCGAGTTCCGCTCCCCGAGCAACTGATACTCGACTGCCATTGGCTAGTCTGCGTTCGAGGGGAGGGGCTTACCGATAGGACAATTGGTCGATTTCATTTAAAGCAGTGTTTGTGTTTGTGAGCAGTGCTGATTTGTGTACAGCCGTTACCGGGGAAACAGCTATTTTTAACGCTCCAAAAGCTGCACCTAGTGGCAACAAGTGGGCGGGCAATATGCTAATGTTTAATTTGGATGTCAACATGAAACGGTTTAAGATTTGTTTTAAAAACGACTAATTTCAATGACTCAGAGTCAACTCTTTCTTTTGAGAGACAATAACTTTATATAGACGGTTTCAACGGCAACAACATAAACGTTACTGCGCATGCGCGCTTTTGTGGCCCTAACTTAACTTCCGGTAGACATCCAAATACAATCAGTAACAACAGCTAAATCCCTCTAGAGTAGATTATGTTTTGATAACAAGCAAAATATGTTTGCTGCGTAAATCAGATGGACTGAGATGCAGCGATAACTACTTGGACGGGTTTATTAAAAATGCAAATTTATTCTCTGCCAGCAGGAGGCGCTTTAAAGCGGGAGAACTAGAGGTTTTTCCGGAAACGGCTGTTGGGCTGTACGTTACACAAAGCAGCGCTGAGCTTACAAACGCTGCTTTATCAGGCATATAACTAGATTAAATGAAAATTACATCGAACATTTTCTAAAGACAGTTGTCCTTCAGAAATACAGTGATATAAAAACACCACCTCGTTTTGATTTTAAACGTGCATTACGTGCTCATATTCAACGAAGCAAGAAAATCGGTCAGTTTTGATATTGTAGCGGGTTGCGACAAATAAATAAATGTACAGCACATCCCACAGCACAACAACCTGAGCCCAACTTCATTACTCATCACCTTAACTTTAACTGTGTTTGTAGCCGGCGCCACTAACAAGACCAATAAACTAACACAGACCGGAATTAACTTAGGTCCAGGCGCGTGCGCCCGATGAAACCGTCTATATGGAAGGATTTTCCGGACTATTTTCAAAAGCAATTGCAAATTGTATTTTCAATTGTATTTTCCACATGTGGGCGCATAAATTGTGACGTAATCCAAATGCAATTGCAAATCTTGCATTACCGTTTGCATTTTCGCTTTCGCGAACGCACAGCTGCCACATTTCAGAAAGCAAAGTCCATTTGCAACTGTATTTCCCATGTCTTAAGAGTTATGAGCCTTCTTTAATAGTGAATATTGACCTATTGTGCGTACCGTTGTTGCTCCCGCTGTTAGTGGGGTTATAATCGCTGCATTTGGGGTAAAAAAATAATAATAATAATAAAAAAAAAAAACAGAATTATGTATTGTGCCAAGAAGGTTGTGTGTTCCTTCACACAGGCACGAACTGATTGACAGCTGCCTTTAGCGGAGCCTTTACCGATTACCTACATTAATCAAAGCATTCGGCAAGGTCGTCTGTGAGTGACGTCACCTCCCAATACAAACACACCCCCTAGTATTGTCCCGCCTCCTCACATTGATTGACAGCTTTCCGTGTAGACATCGGAAATTCAAATGCAAAGAATTGCGATTTCATTGGAGTTTTGGCAGGTTACATGCACAACGCAGAGAAAGTGAAAAGGCAAATGTGGTAATTAATACTGCTATTTAAATATGACAGGCTCATAACTTGTAAGACATGGGAAATACAATTGCAAATGGACTTTGCCTTTTCATTTGAAATGTGGCAGTCACTGTGCGTTCGCGAAAGCGAAAATGCAAACGGTAATGCAAGATTTGCAATTGCATTTGGATTATGTCACAATTTATGCGCCCACATGTGGAAAATACAATTGAAAATACAATTTGCAATTGCTTTTGAAAACAGTCCGGAAAATCATTCCATATATTTATACACGGTGCATTTTCAGATTTAAAACTTTGCAGGATGTTTTCATTCACTTAGAGCTGTGTTATACACTGCATGGAAGCTCATTTTCAAAAATCCATAATAGGAGCACTTTAAGTTATAATTTTACCTGGATATTATCATAAATATTCTATGATTGTAACAGTTCCATGTTTGTTGATTGTAATTATAGCAAAATAATCACATAAACCACAATACGAACATTGTGGATTGTAATTTTCTACATGAACAATGTCTTGCAGTATTTGCTTTCATTCATCAGGTAGTACACTTTAAAGTTATAGATATACAAATCCAGTCTGAACTAGTTTTGGGAAATCAACATTGTTACCTCATTAAATCAATGAGTGTTCAACATGCAATGGTAGTTTAACTGTCTTGCTCTGTTTCTAAAGCCTTATTAGTCTTCATTCGGGTTACGAGATTCTTTATTTAGCAGAGAGGTCAATTCAGGTTCC
This sequence comes from Onychostoma macrolepis, assembly GCF_012432095.1. Classification (NCBI taxonomy): domain Eukaryota; kingdom Metazoa; phylum Chordata; class Actinopteri; order Cypriniformes; family Cyprinidae; genus Onychostoma; species Onychostoma macrolepis. The sequence goes on from NC_081163.1 coordinate 11,954,010, forward strand.
TAATCTCACTTTCTCTCTGGATTTAATAAAAATGCATCATAAAATGTTTTAGAGGCCTCTGACTAAGCTCTTAATGGAGGACAGGTCATCTCAGATTCAGATCTCTTTTTGTACCAACACATTGTGTGTGGCCGCTTAAGGGCTGGTGGAGGCCTTGAGGTCACATTGTAATTCTGCGAACTGAAGGTGGTAACAGGGGACCTGGAGGCAGCAGACAGAATTTTCAGCTTGTTAGATTTATTTCTAATTATAGAAGATTATTTTTGGACTTTTTCCATATTTTTATTGACAGAGACAGTAGAGGTGGAGGGATGAGGAATTGCACATAGATATTTTCAGTCATTTTTCATTAATAAATTGTATTTATTATTTTTATTTTTTTTCAGCCAGGATTTTCTACATGGGGAAAAGATATTGCTTATTCTCACAGCTACAAACTTAAACAATAAACAATAGTCATCCCCCATGCTACCATTACTTCACAGAGTAAGTCAATGTTTTAATCAGCGAAACATCTTGTTTTAAAGCCATAGACAGGGCCGGATTATCCATAGACGGGATTGGGCGAGTGCCCTGGGGCACCAGCCAATAGGGGGGCACCAAGTGATTACAATAATGACAAATCAAGTCAAGTCACCTTTATTTATATAGCGCTTTTACAATACAGATTGTGTCAAAGCACTTAACAGTATCAAATTGGAGGATAGAGTGTCAGTAATGTATAATGATAAGATTAAACACTCAATTTTCAGTTAAAGGCATTTCATTATTGAATTCAGAGATGTCATTGTCTAGCTCAGTTTAGTTTAAATAGTATCTGTGTGATCAAATCGGCAATAATCGCTAGAAATTAAGTGTCCCCAACTGAGCAAGCCAGCATAAGACAAGACCTTTAAAATATTTTTTCATGTTTTGTATATATTATTTTGCTGGAAGAGATACAGATGGGTAGAAAATGAACAGTTAATGATACAATATACAGAGAGAATATCAAATATATGCACGCATATAAATAATTGCGATTAGGTCAGGTCACAGTGTGCCCCCTCCCCCCAGTCAGAGTCGAGCATATTTATTCTCAAATGGATAGGCAGCATCAATTTGGCGGTTGTGCGAAACGTAAATAAAAAAAAAAAAAAATTAAAAAAAGAGAAAATATCACGACACATTGCCAGGGCTATACAGTGCGACTGAAAAGTAGCTACTGTGTGCGACGATCAAAAAATATTTAGGAGCACCTGTGCGACTAACCCGATCAGCATAGACTATTTGTGTTTGCGCTGAGAGGAGCTTCAAAGATTTCTACTTGCGTGTTTGTGCAGCGGTGAGTAATGTATCGCAGACATGATTCCTTGAATGCAATGTTAATCAGAATCCACTCACTGCTCAAAATACTTTTGTTCATTGCTGAGTTATGCAAGCTCACAAATCCTCTCATTATAACAAACAAAGTGTAGACGGTGTAAATAAGACATGAACTGAAGTGAGTAACAGCTTTTAAAGATTATTAAAGGAGTTTGTAAATGTGATATTAAATTAATACAACAGCTCAATAAACAATAAGTTATGTAAAGTGATGTACATTGTATGACTTTTAACAATATTGCCCGATTTTGCTCTATTTGGTCAAGGAACATAGTTTCTAACAGTCACAGCTGAGCCACTGCTCATCATTCAAACACAGCTGGTGTTTCATTTATGAATGAACCTGCTTTTAAATGAGTCTAGCGAGTCAGTGATTCAATTACCCACTCATAAAGACAGTCACTTGCTTCGTTCCTGAATGAATCACCTGTTCAAACGAATCAGTTGAATGAATGATTCAGTGAAAAAAATCAGTGACTTGCCGCCATCTACTGGCAGTTTTATTTTTATGTTTAAAGTGTCCGTTCAGTTATTTAAATCATTTCAATCAAACAATAGTTCTATATTCAAAATTGTATATTTAAAACATTAATCTCACAACATTATGAATTTAAATCATCCATGCCACCTCTGAGCCTCTGTAAATGTCTGTAAATTTACGTAGCCTATATGCCACTTTTGTGTTCTTCTGTGCCACCTTTGTAGTGGATTTTGTTATATGATTTCTTTTGATTAGTAACTTATTCTTCTTATTCTACCTGTTCTTATTCTATTTTTTTTATTATTAGAAATTTTTGAAAAATATACATTTTAAAATTTGACAATAACATAGCCTACCTTTAATAAAATTAAGGGGGAAAAAATGGCATTACAAAAAAATGCCCCTTGGGGGGGGGGGGGCACTTCAAATGTGGTCACCCTAGGGCACTACACTGTGTTAATCCGGGCCTGGCCATAGATGCATATTCTAGTTATGGAGTAACCCTGTTTACAAATTATTTGCCTTCTGGCTTGAGAATATAATGAGGATATATTGCATATTGACCTAAAAACACTTAAACCCTTTCGTTATCAGCTTACAACAATAAGATAGAATACAGTAAATAGGATTATGGTTCCAAAAGTGAAAAAATAACCTTTTAGTTTAGAAAATTAAAACATGTTTTTAATAGCCAGCATCCTGGTGAGGAACAGCATTAATCATAATTCCGAAGAAGCTCTTTGAATCCACCAATCAGAGAAGTCAGTGTTACCATGGAAATGAGAACTAAACCAAAAGAACTCAGCTGCGACCTACAACATAAAGTACAGCAAATGTCACAGTCAAGCTATAGTTTGAAACAGTTTGTATATATTTATGTTCAATATTTGAAATAAACATCAAATGTGCAGTTTTTTATACTTCATATCAGTGACTGTATTTTTATTTATTTTTTTCCAATTACATCATTCATAATGCTTCGAGTAGTTCAAGCTCATAAAACATCAAGTACACAGTCTTGTACTTTAATTGTTTTCCTCCAATTTTCACTTACATTTTTTTTTGTCTGAAAATTTATCTTGTGATTCATCTTGGAGCTGGTTTGTTTGGTTGATGAAAGTTTTTCTTTTCTTTTCTTTTCAAATCCTTATAGAGAAAATGAATGGGCAAAAATAGTTGAGGACCATCACTTATTCTTGAGGACCATCACTATATCAATTGAAAATTGATTGATTGATTTGTTTGTTTGGTTGATTGGTTTTTACTATTTTCTATTTAAAAAATGTATTTAATTTGAACCTGTTTGATACTTTTAATTTGAAAGTATCAAAGTATTTTTTTTTTTTTTTTGAATGAATGAATATTAAACAATAATGTTAAACTACTTCCTGCCTTTTAATGAGACTTCTTTCTTTTCAACTTCAACTAGACATTTTTTAATTTTTTTTTACTCAAAGCCCCACACATATAAAACTTTAATATAACATTTAATATAATTATTTAATGTTTTAAAATGGATCTGAAAAAAGAAATGAGTGTCACATTGCTGACCCAACAGCAGGGAAAGCAGCAGCGTGTTATGCAGAAGACTGTCTTCCACACTTGCACTGTCTTAGAATGACCTCCAGCCTTGACAACTCTGTCACAGTTTACTGCTGATGAGCTCAGGGGAGCCTGGATCAGGAGGAAGCCGGGATCAGTCCCTTCTGCCTCGGGCTTCACACATCTTATTACACTAGAGTTTAGCTGAGGTTTGTCTATGGATCAACTTGAGCACTATCTGTTGCCCAGCTCCATGCTTTGTCTCTTGAGATTTACTCTGTGCAGCTGTCAAGGGCTGACAGCATACTGACAACATGCATACCGCAGAGCTCACTGCAGTACCTACTTAGAATACTAGAACACACACTCGTTTGCTGGTGCTTCATTATCATTTTGAAGGTAACAGACTAGGATAGTATTTCACCAGTAAATCATTCTTTTGATCTAAATAAATTCATGTATAAAATCCCAAACTTTGGGTTCAGTGCTTACCAGTTTTTAATGCAATAGTTCAAACAAGAATTCTGCCATTATTTATATACCTTTATGTTGTTCCAAACCAAAGTTTTTTTTTTTTTTTTTGCTAATTAAATACACTGGTTAGTGAAGCTTTTATGTTAGTGAGAGCAGTGGTGATGTTCAGTTTGTATACTAGATCAAAAGGTTCATAGAAACAATCTGACTCAAAAGAATGTTTCATTCATTAATCAGAATCAGAATGAGCTTTATTGCCAGGTATGTTTACACATATGAGGGATTTGTTTTAGTGACAGAAGCTCCACAGTGCAACAGAATGACAGCGACAAGACAAGACACAGATAATAAAAAGAATAATATACAAATAGACAAAATAGACATGAAAATGTACAAAATAGCAAAAAAACAATATATAATATAGACAATTATGTATGTACAGTTATGATATGTGCAAATTGGAAATGTAAATAAGTATGTGTGTTAAAAAAATAATGTATTATAGTGTTGTGTGTTCCACGTTTATTGTCAAGTATTCATGTGTCTGGTCGTTCAGGTGCTCAGAGCTCTGTAGTGTCGACCAGACGGCACCAGTTCAAAGAGGGAGTGTGATGGATATGAGGGGTCCAGAGTGAATTTCTTAGCCCTTTTGCTCACTCTGGATTTTTCAAATTGGACTTAATGTGATTGTCCCACTTCAGGTCCTGGGAGATTGTGGTGCCCAGGAATCTGAATGACTCCACTGCAGCCACAGTGCTGTTCATGATGGTGAGTGGGGCGGAGAGCAGGGGGGGTTTCTCCTGAAGTCCACGGTCATCTCCACTGTTTTGAGCGTGTTCAGCTCCAGGTTGTTGAGACTGCACCAGATAGCCAGCTCTTTAACCTCCTGTCTGTAAGCAGACTCGTAACCATCCTGGATGAGGCCGATGAGTGTGGTGTTGTCTGCAAACTTCAGAAGCTTGACAGAGGGGTCTTTAGATATGCAGTCATTGGTGTACAGGGAGAAGAGTAGTGGGGAGAGAACACAACCCTGAGGGGCACTAGTGCTGATGGTGCGGGTACTGGATGAGAATTTTCCCAGCCTCACTAGCTGCTGCCTGTCTGTCAGGAAGCTGGTGATCCACTGACAGAGGGAGGTGGGCATGGAGAGCTGAGTTAATTTGGGCTGGAGGAGTGATGGGACGATGGTGTTAAAAGCAGAGCTGAAGTCTACAAACAGAATCCTCACATAAGTCCCTGGTCTGTCCAGATGCTGCAGGATGAAGTGCAGTCCCATGTTGACTGCATCGTCCACAGACCTGTTTGCTCTGTAGGCAAACTACAGGGGGTCCAGTAAGGGTCCAGTGATGTCCTTCAGATAAGCCAAAAGGTTGTGTGGAGGTGTGAATGGTGTTTTTTCAAACCTGCAGTAGAACTCGTTCAGATCGTCTGCCAGTTTTTGATTCTCCACAGTGCTGGGGGATGGTGTCTTGTAATTGGTGATGTCTTTCAGACCTTTCCACACTGAAGCCATGTCACTAGAAGAGAACTGAATCCGTAGCTTTTCGGAATAATTCCTCTTTGCCACTCTGATCTCCTTTTCCAGTGTGTATTTGGCCTGTTTGTACAAGACTCTGTCCCCATTTCCGCAAGCATCTTCTTTGGCCTGACGGAGCTGGCTAAGTTTTGTAGTGAACCATGGTTTGTCGTTGTTGTAAGTTAAATGAGTACTGGTAGGAATGCACTAGCCTGACTACGTCAGACTTCGTACTTCCGCTCAATTTCATTTCGCTTCTGTACTCAGTCTGATATAGCAGACCATCTCCCAGTTTATCCGGCTCCGCAGCAGCCGGGCCAATCAACGAACAGAGGGCGGGCTGAGAGCCGTGATGTAGACGCTAAGCGTCGAATTTAAGATTGTAGGTGAGGGACATCTAAAACGATAGCGGACATGGAGACACGGGATGCTATTCGCTCTGTTGTGGAGAATATTCCCGGCATTTGCCAACTGAAGCCCGAACAAGAAGAGTGTTTGGTTTACATTTTGAATGGAGGTGATGTTGTGGCCCTACTCCCGACATGTTTTGGGAAAAGTTTAATTTACCAACTGTTACCGATCGTCAACGAGAAACTGGGGAGGCCAAAGTCCGGCAAGGCAATAATTGTGATTGTGTGTGTGTGATGCGATTACTTCACATAATCTGCAAAAGTCATTCACAGCCATCTTCACTCCGGTATTTCGCTCGATGGTTTTGTTTTCGCCACATACCTGTGTTTACAGCGGAAGTTCGAGGCGGCTGAGCCGGCACGTAACATACGTCATAACCAACCGTTATGTGATTGGCTTACGGGTACACCAATGATTTTAAACTTCAGACAAGCGCCCACCCATGATAAAGTAAACTCTTGTCAATTATGCACTTCCAGACTCTGTCTACGAAGCAAAGTGAAGTAGCAGAGTTTGGTATTACCAGGCTAGGAATGCACATATCTTCACAGAAACTGATATATGATGTTACAGTCTCTGTGAGCTCGTCCAGATCGGTGGCAGCAGCTTCAAAAACAGTCCAATCAGTGAGAGAGAAACAGGCTTGTAAATCCCACTCTGCTTTATTAGTCCATCTTTTTACAATCCTTAATACAGGTTTAGCTGATTTCAGTTTCTGCCTGTAGGTCGGTATGAGATAAACAGTGATCAGAGAGATCCAAAGCTGCCCGTGGAACAGAGTGATATGCATCCTTTATTGCTGTGTAACAGTGATCCAATATATTACTATCTCTACATGTAACATGCTGTCTGTATTTTGGCAGTTCACGGGAGTGATTTGCTTTATTAAAGTCCCCTAGAATGATTAAAACAGAGTCCGGATGTTGTTGCTCACTCTCTGTGATCATATCAGTCAGTTTTAGTAAATCTGAGCTCACCTGCGCTTGCAGAGGAATGTAAACACTCACGAGAATGAATGAGCAAAACTCCCGCGGCGAATAGAACGTTTGCAGTTAATGAATAGTGTTTCAAGATCAGGACAGCACATATATATGTGCACAGCACAGCTTCTTTAACACAGTTACATCTGTACACCACCTTTCGTTGATGTAAAAGCACGTCCCGCCGCCGCGCGATTTCCCCGTTGATTCTGCATCGCGGTCTGCTCTAAATAGCTGAAAGCCCGGCAGACTTAACACGCTGTCAGGAATGGCGTCGTTCAGCCAGGTTTCCGTGAAGCACAGAGCAGCCGAGTTTGAAAAATCCTTGTTTATCCGGGAGAGCAGAAGGAGTTTGTCCGTTTTGTTGGGTAGAGTGCAGAGATTCGCCAGATGGATGCTAGGCAACGGCGTTCTGAATCTGCACTGTCTGAGCTTCACGAGCGCGCCGGTGTACGACAAAACATGCTACCTATCAGATTGTGCTACCAATAAAAATTTGCATTGTTTTAAGGGTAAGTTTAGGGTAAGGGTAGGTGTAAACAGGGAGGTTTAGGGTAGGGGTAGGTATGGACATTAAAAAAAGCCTCAAACCACATAAGATGCTGGTAGCACAATCTGATAGGTAGCATTTTTCGCTATCGATTTGATTTGATTTGTAGAATCAGTAAATGGATCTCAGCTGACAACTAATAATTTAATCACAATATATATATATATATATTCAGTGGCGTTCAGTCCATATAAGCTGCGAATGCGCCGCATACGTTAATGAGTTCACGGGCTAATTAATATAAACATGATTATAAGTTGATCCCTTGTCATTTGAGATGTGACTTACAGCTTAATAAAGTGTTGGGAATATGTATGTAAAATTATTTATTTGACAAACAACGGTCATTTTCTGTAAATCTGTGTCATTGAAGGAAGCTTCTGGATAAGCGGATTCTCCGCAGCTTTGGCGCCTCCTCTCTGTGGCTATGACTCGTCAAGATTGTGCGTTCTCAGTGTTTAGTTGGTATGCGCGTGATTTTAACTCCTATTCACTGGGAATAAAAAAAAAAAAAATTTTTTATAAATAAATAGCCTAAATAAAATAAAATAATAATTCAGTCTATGCAGAGACGTATAGAGCGGGGAAATCCCCCATCTCCCCACCCTCTGAATATTACGTGTAAACGTTATTTGGCGGTTTTTACTTGGGAAAAGCAGCTAGTTTTCTAGCATTGGAATAACTATGGATAAACCTGAAACTATAGACGAAGGATTGGAGATTAATTTAATTTACAAATAAGGTAAGAATGTGCATACTTTTAAATCGACACCTGCCACGGTGTCTTCTTTAAATGTGTTTTTAAAACGATGAGGAGAGGAGAGGGGGGAGGGGGGTGTGGTCTTAATCTTAGTACTCAGCATACCCGGTTAAAAAGGTCACCGCTTGCCACTGATATATATATATATATTTATTTATCTATTTATTTTTTTAATAAAAGATTTCTGGGATATTGTATCTATGTAAGTTGTTGGACTCAAACACCACACAGTGCTCAAAAATGGAACCTCTTAAGTGAATGGGTGCCGTCAGAATGAGAGTCCAAACAGAGGACTTGTCTTTTAGCTGGAAGAAACCATTTGAAATTAAATTATGAATTTGTTTCTTGCAAGCACACAGCTTTTCACTTCACATAAATTGATTTACTGATGGACTGGAGTTATTATTGTGATGCTATTGTGATGATTTTATCAGCTGTTTGGACTATCATTCTGACAGCACCCATTCACTGCAGAGGGTCCAATAGTGAACAAGACGTAATGCTAAATTTCTCAAAATCTGTTCCGATGAAGAAACAAACTCATCTGTATCTTGTACAAAAATAATTGTAATTTTAACTGTAAAATTTTGTAAAAATGCTTCAGAAAAAAAACTGTTAATAGGTTAAAGGGATAGTTCACCCAAAAATGAAATTCTGTCACCCTCAAGTAGTTCCAAACCTGTATGAATTTCTTTGTTCTGCCGAACACAAAGGAAGATATTTTGAAGAAAGTTTGTAACCAGGCTATTTTGGGGCACCATTGACTTCCATAGTAGGAAAAAAAAAATACTATGGAAGTCAATGGCGCCCCAGACCTGCTCTGTTTCCCACATTCTTCAGAATATTTTCCTTTGTGTTCAGCAGAACAAAGACATTCATACAGGTTTGGAACCACTTGAGGGTGAGTAAATGATGACAGAATTTTCATTTTTGGGTGAACTATCCCTTTAACAGAAAGTTCCCGTACTACATACAGGGAAAAACTGTAAAAGATCTAACCAGACATTTCATGCAATTTCACAGTAAAATTATGTTAATTGTACAGTTTTTAGAAGTAAAAAAGAACAAATCAATGTATAATTTACTGTCAAAAACTGTAAACTGATATTCTCAGAATTCCCTGCGTGACACTCCACGCTTGAAAGTATTTTGTTTAAATAATCATGTTTTTTTAATAGTTTTTGTTATCAGTTATGTACATTTGGGCTTTATGTTACATCTTCTGTTGTTTAATGAAAGTTTATTGCATTATTTAAGTATCATGTGTGTTACCATGATGGTGTTTTGTGTTTGCATGAATGACTCTGTGCACCTTCTATGTATTAGTATATACTTCTGCTTGTGGTGAAGCTACTTGTAATGAGCTTTGATTCTTCATGTGGCTTTCTCTTTTACCACCTGCATTATTATGGTGGTTGTCAGTATGTTAAAGGTTTTAATAACAGTGTGCATTGTTGAATTTACTGGTTTACATTCAAATTTTCTTGTTTGTAAATACAGTACAGTTTTATACAGTAAACTTTACAGTTTTGGGCCGTAAATGTGTTTACAGTTTTTTTTGTATTTTTTACAAAATTATTCTAGCAACCACAGCTGCCAAAATTATTTTGTAAAAACTACAGAACATTTTTTACAGTGTATGGCCAGAGGGTAAATTTTGGATGAACTATTCCTTTAACAATATAAGATATAACAAAAAAAGGTATTTATTTTAATGAAAAACCATTAAATGTGACATGTCACACAGGGGATTCTGGGAATGTCAATTTATGAAGTTTCAGCTGTAAATTATAGACCCTTTTTCTGTTAGTAAACATTGTGACGTTTTTCGGGTTGGCGGAGCTTAGCTGGAGGCAGAAAGATTCCCCTGACAGCTTCACTAACGCTATAGCTATTAAGTTTGTTAGCTTGTTTTTTTATTTAACAATAACTGGAGAAATTCGATTTTACCTGCATAAGGTCACTCACTGTCCAGGACCGCGATTGTTATTTCAAAAGGTTAACTTTAACGGACGAAACCAGATTGGCCTACCCGCACACACTTTTGAGTGACTCACATCTAACCTGTATAGTAAAGACAAACTCACCTTGTCTAGTCGTGAAGATGTATATATTTTAATTTCTATAGGCAACTATTTTTACAGCTACATTATTATTCCAGCCACAATTAATCACAACAATGTATATAAATGATTAAGCATATAAATCGTCAGTTTGTTGTTTTACAAACGTGCACAGACATTATTTCATACACGACATAGTGGTGAGATGCATAAGAAATCTTTAGAAGCACCCATAACAACAAAAGACAGTACTTTATTTAACCTTTTCTGATAAGAAAAGTGCGCTGAAAACGCAAACATTTTTGACGATCGTTTCTGTCCAGTCCGCTCGTTTTATCGCGTTTAACCACAGCTGTTGTCGGTTTTTGTCTGGTAGAGGCAGCAGTATCTGTTAAAATTTCAAATTGGAGACTCTACTACATTGATTCTGGCACCCAACCTCACAAGATGATATTTTAAGCTCCTTATGTAGCTGAATCTGTGCTGGTTTGAATGGGCCGCCTCCAGTTTTCGATTTTGTTTTGCCTCCAGCTAGCGCTGTGACGTAACTGTGACGTCGGCCCTAAAAGGATCTTTAACAGGGCTCCTCAAATCTTACCCTGGAGGGCCAATCCACTGCAGAGTTTAGCTCCAACCCTGATCAAACTTACCTGTCTGTGATTTTCTAATGATCCTGAAGACACTGATTAGCATTTTCAGGTGTGTTTGATTAGGGTTAGAGCTAAGCTCTGCAGGAAAGTGGATCTCGTGGGCCAGATTTGAGGATCCCTGGTCTATAAGATGGCTTGTAATTTTTAATTTCCAAAAATGATAAATATAAAAGTATTTTACTGTAAAATTACATAAAATGTCACATTACATAAACAGTTTTTCATTATATAGGGAGCTTTTTTTTTTACCGTAGCATTCTTGCAGTCTACCATTTTACAGTGCAGGCAAATAGCACAGAATTTTGTGAATAAGGCGAAATAAGCAAAACTGACATTGTAAAAAGGCATTTGTGCAGAGAAAAAAATGACAGTGACTTAATGACTCATCAGTTCACCGCTATTTGGCACCTGGCTATGATGCAGGTTTTTGAGCTGAAACTTTCACCCCTTAATACTCTTTAAAATTCAGAACATTTAGATGTAAATTCCACAGTGTATTTAGTTCCTTGTTTTGCCTTGTTTAGGAATTGCCACTCCAACCTTTTAAAGTTTGCCCTCATGCATATCAAATAAACACAGTAGAATTGCCCTGCCTGGACTAATGCATGAGTGCACTGCTACTAATAAAGATATTATGACTTTCTACTGGTAGCTTATGCTTTCCCTTTACAATTTCAAATGTGCACTTTATCCAGATGTTGTCATGGTGACATGTTACATTTTGTGCACTCTGTTTTAATCTCTCTGTCTATTCTCATGTAACAAGAAGAAATCAGAACAGGTCTGAAGGTTGGACTAAAAGGCCCATGAATTGAGCTCTCTTTGAAGTCACGACAGCAGCAAAGCACTCGTGATAAACTCCTTATTGTTTCGCCTCTTCTTCTTTTGTGTCTTCAGGGAAAAACTTTGATCAAAAGGCCTTTTCTTCTGACAAATATGGCGCTGTGTTTAGTCTCTAAACCATCACAGGAAATTGGAAGTTATTTTGTTTTCAGCAGGAGTGCAAAAGTGTTACACTCTCTAAAAAACTTGCATTACCCTTTGGGCAGTGTGTAAGTGTATACATTTGTATGTATGTGTGGGCATAAAGCGGAAACTGCATTTGAGTCTTCCTCCTACTCTTGTCATTTACAGCACATAGGTTAATTAGAGAGAGTTATTTGTGACCTACCTTCGACCAACCCCCCAACCAAAAGAAAAAAAAAATAAAAGAAAAGAAAAAAATAAAGTGAAATTGTTTAATATTATGAAAGAAATGCTATTTTATGCATAAACTTTTAAAAATAAAATATTTGTCTGCCTTCTTTTCTGTGTCTTAAAGGAATAGATCACCCCCCAAAAAAGGACAATTTGATGAAAGTTTACTCACCCTAAATTTCCTCTATCCATAATATTGCTTTCTATAGTGGAAAAAGTCAACTTGTCTGTATCAGGTGAGAAATATGCACATATCAAGTACTATTTACAGGTGAAACCAGTCCAAAATGTCAGTGGATTTTGATGTGAGAGGTCAACAGTGGATGGTCTTTTCCACTGGAGGAAGCGTTATTATGGATTATTGACTCATATTTTTGCCAGAAGCAACTGTTTTAAGTTAAATTGCCCTATGGACTTGTTTCTTACAAACACACTGCTTTTTGCTTCACAAGATGTTAATCAATGGATTGGAGTTGTGTGACTTACTTGTGGATTATTGTGATGTTTTTATTAGCTGTTTGGACGGTACCATTCTGACGGCACCCATTCACTGCGGAGGATCTATTGAGCAAGTGATGTAATGTTCAGTTTCTCCAAATCTGTTAATCTTTCTTAGATGAGAGAAACACACTCCTCTACTTCTTGAATTGGCTGAGAGTGAGTAGTTTCAGCTCATTTTAATTTGAAGTTTCAACAAAATTTCATTTTTGGTGAACTATTTTTTTAAAAGTATACTGTTTTTTGTTTGTTTGTTTTTTGCATGGAAGAGACATGCAAAGTTTAATAGTAATAATAATAATAATAACATTAACAATAAAAATAACAAAAATAATTAAAGTTACTGCGTTTACCTTTATTTTGACCTGCTTTTCAATAATTTATGAGGATGGACATGATCAGTCAAGTCATAATAGACACAATCAGTAATCACACTTGACATGTTCTCCCCTCCTTACTCCATCTCTTTTCCCTTCTTCACTTGTATGCCTGTAATTGAGTAATTAATAGAGATGTAGAGGGTACTTGTGGGAGATATTACCATACATAATATATTAGCAAAGAGGAGACTGGACTCCATATTTTATTTATTTTATTATGGGGTTCCATAATGTAGCAGTTAAAGAAAACCTCTTATTTCACCCCATACTCTGGGTTCCGTGGAAACTTTATAGCATTCTAGACTCAGTAATCTTCTAAATTGGAAGCAGCATGAAATTATTGTGTGGGCTTGTTTGACCAGCTTTAACTTTTATGACAGTTAATAGCTTCACATCAGCATAATGTTTATTGTGTCTTTATGTTTTTTCCCCCCTCATGTTTAAGTGTTATAATGTACATTGATCAACAAAAAGTGAAAATCAAGGAATTTTTACTCAAACTAAAAATGTAAAAAAAAAAAAATAGCATTTTAAAATCTATTGTTTTTATGTGATTATTTTTATTATTATTATTATTATTGCTGGTTAACTTCTTGTGTTCGCAGCCAAATGCCACACCTTCAATCAATATTAAATGAATTACCTTTTTTACAGCAACTTAGACACACGAATGAGGGTTAGTGTAACATTTCAATTAGCAAATCTTGCTTTTTATTCAAACTTTCAAGGCCAAAGTAACATTTCTTTATGGTTGTGATAACATAGTTGAATTGAACCAGTTCTGTTCAATCTTACCTTGCACCTGCTCATAAATACACACATTTTAGCTCCTGCTGGGGGTAGAAAAAATATTTTTTCCATGCACTTTTTTCCCTGTTTTTACCATTCATTTCATTCACATTCACAAATGTTTGTGTATTTCCTGTGAATCTTTTCTCCACGACACGATAAGATATTAAGAGGCGGAGCAAATTTTTGTCCTCCATCTGTGTGAGATTTGATTAAACTGTCATATATCCATGAGATGTTTAATGGTGTCTGACAATGTTAGTTTGAAAGGTCTGCCATGTCGAGATGTGAAGCTATAGTGCCTCAGAATGTTGCCTCCATCAAGCTGGCTTCTATCTTGCACTTAAGTAATGCTACACAATGCAGGCATACGTTGCCGATTAAAATCCACTTCACACTATGTTTAATATAGAAAGGCTTTTAGTCAGCCATGGCCAGCCCTCAAGAAAGAAAACAACCTCTCTTCTTTTTCTTTCACATCACGAGGAGTTGTGAGCAGTAATTCGTTCTTTAGACTATCAAGAATTGGCAAAAGTAAGGATGGAATTAGCTTGTCCATTAATATATTCATAATGGCATCATTTGAAGAACACATTTGCACCTTAAATGATAAGAGACAACACATGGAAAGCACAGTACAGGTCTAAGCTCTGATAATTTTAAGATTCCAATATAAATATATACAGTGTATATATATATATATATATATATGTATGTGTGTGTACATACATATATATATATATATATATATATATATATATATATATATATATACACACACATACACACAAAAATAAATAAATAATTAATGCTCTCAGCATAGAAAAAAAAAGGCTGATAAATTATGTTTATGTTTATTTTTACATTTATGTTGGGCTGATAAACATATTTTAATTTGATATTTAATTTGATATATACACACACACATACACACAAAAATAAATAAATAATTAATGCTCTCAGCATAGAAAAAAAAAGGCTGATAAATTATGTTTATGTTTATTTTTACATTTATGTTGGGCTGATAAACATATTTTAATTTGATATTGTAATGTTGCTTTACCGTGTTATTTTATGTCTGAGATACCAATATATATATAGTAAATTTATAAAGAGTTTTAAGTTTTAGTATTTTGTGTTTTTGTCATTTTTAGTAGTTTTTTATTGATATAGTTTTTATTAACCTTTATTTGAATTTTAGTTATTTTAGTATATCTACAATATACAAATAAAGAAATTGAGAAAAGGTTGCTTTGGCAACTAGATAAAAAAGAAAAAAAAAAAAAAATTTAAATATATATTTTGTTTCAGTTAACGTTTATTTTATTTCAAGTAACATTTTTTTTTTTTTTTTTTTTTTTTTTTTTTAATGGTTTTAATTTTGGTGTCAGTTTTAGTTAACTATAAACTATATTTTTTATAGTTATTTTTATTTTTATATTTTTTATATTAGGAGTCGATATTTCCATCACAGTTCCTTCTCTTTCTCTGCCCTGTGCTGGAAGACACAGAATGAAGCACCTAGAGACTATCAAAAACTATAGAAGAGACTTTGAGACTGTATAGAAGAGTTAATTTGCAAAAACCGATAAACGCTGCTTTCAAGAAAAAATAAATAAATAAAAAATAAAAAAATGAGCTGATTGCCGTGCATTATTCTCCACATATAGCGCGATCTGAACCCTAAACACCTTTTGTCGAAAAAGCCGGTATTGTCCACTTTCAAGGCATTGAGAGTTCACTTTTTACTGCAAACGCCGACAAGCGCCCATGTTGCACAAATTGTAATCCGTTACTGATTCCAAATTACATGACAAAAATTTTAATCAGTAACGTAATCCATTACATTACTCCTTTTAGGTAATATAATCAGATTAGCCTATACTTTTTGATTACTTTTAGATTACTTTTGACCTAACTCGTTTATCACATTGATAATCTTATACCTTAATGATGTAAAAATACAAAGAGTGAGAAAATATATTCCTTTCGTTGTAAATAACAACATGAAGTGCATTAAACATATTACATCAAGGTTTCCCAAACTGGGGTTCGTAAAGGAACTGCAGGGGGTTTATGAGTTTAATGAAAGGCTAACAAGTAATTAAATCATAAAAATTTAAAATTAAAATAAATCATACACTTATTAAAAAATATGAAATATTTAGATGTTTACCTGCACGCCATATGAACATTAACCAATGTCAGAGAACTATCAACATGCAAATGTGATACTTAATTAATAAAATATTTATTTTAAAATCTCAGGGATACTTAAAGGTTTGACTGATTATGATTTCACTTTTTTTTTACTTTAGTTTGTAATGTTGCTGTGTATGTATATATATATATATATATATATATATATATATATATATATATATATATACACAGCAACATTACAAACTAAAGTAAAAAAAGTGAAATCATAATCATAATCAACTCATATATATATATATATATATATATATATATATATATATATATATATGAGTTCATTTGCAAAACAGATAACTCCGTTTTAACAATTCTCAGAAATCATGTATTTTCATTGTACATTCTAATTAATCTCAATCCAACTGCAGCTGGGTTATTTTGACTAGGTTAAAAATAACTTTAAAAACATGATTTTTGAAAATTATCTGAGTTATCTGTTTTTGCAAATAAACTCTTCATACACACACGCACACACACACATTTTATTCTCTATCTCTCTCATATATATATATATATATATATATATATATATATATATATATATATATATATACATACAGTGTATATATATATATATATATATATATATGTGTATAAATATATGTGTGTGTGTGTGTGTGTGTGTGTGTATATGTACTTGTTATATATTGATATTTCCTCTCTCTCTCTCTCTCTCTCTGCGACGGTTGAAGGTTGTCATGCTTGCAGTGTAAAAATATACAGGCTTCATAGCTGGAATCACCATTTTTTTCTGTATGCTTGTATTCTAAAGGTAGTATTTCATGGAATTATTTACAGACCTGAATCAGTTAGACTTTATTAAAAGCTGTCAAATGGAAGAGAAGGTCAGATATCCGTCACCTCCTATCCTTGGCTCCCCAGTCCTCACACATCCTGCAGGCTCACATCTGAGGGGCTTCAGTCTTATCACTGCACTGCGTTCCTCTGCTGGAGAGGAGCGGGCTGGACATTAAAGTGTGATTTATTCCACTAATATCCCCAGGTCAGTAGGAACTACAGCAAGGTCAGCATAACAGTGCTGCCTGCTGGGTCTTTTCTGAAACTCTGATTCTTAGAAAAGCTTGTGAAACACTCCTTTTTGCTTTATAAACTTAGTTGTTCAATAGTTGTGTAAGTTTTATAATGGTATTTCATCATTTAATTTTACAGTATGGGGGAAAGGTCATGCTGAGTGGTTTCAAAAAAGTTTGTAAAAATGTGGCAGGCTCCAAATCAGGGTTTTGATCACTCTGTCAGTGTTTACTGACTGATTGTTTACTGGATGACTGTACATTACCCAGTAAATTATTACATATAAAATATGAAAATATTGATGAGTTGACCTTTTTAAAAATATATGTACCTTTATATTATTTTAAATTTCCCAAAACAGTAACACTTTATTTTAACGTGTCCATAATACAGAGTAATTACCTAGTTAAGTACTTAGTAGTAGCCTTTGTACTTACATGAAATAAAATACACTTACCATGTAACTAAGTTATGGAACAGCCTGTACTTACAGTTTGTAATTATGTAGATGTAATAGGCAGCTACTGTTACACATATGTAACAGCTACTTATGTAACCAAAAGATTGTTACATATGTGTTGCTGACTTTATACAACGTAATTATAAATGTAAGTACACATACATAAACTACTTAAAATAAAGTGTATCAAGATTGTGCTTAAGTGTACTTCATGCGTATCTATACTGTACACCTTATCCAGCTGCACCTTAGTTTGATTTAACCAGAGGTGGGTAGAGTACCCAAAAACTGTACTCAAGTAAAAGTAAAAGTACTTGAAGAAATATTTACTCAAGTAAAAGTAAAAATAATAGTCTGAATAGTTACTTGAGTAAGAGTAAAAAAGTATCGGATAAAAAAACTACTCAAGTAGTTAGTTACTAGTTACTTTGGATCATATACTGAATATAGTCTATTTTTTTTTAGATATATAGATACACACACACACACACACACACACACACACACACACACAGCCGTTCAAAATACTTTTAATGTTTTTTTTTTTTTTTAATGTAATTTATTTCAGTGATGCAAATCAGAATGTTTATCAGCCTGATTTATTATCAATGCTGTTCTTTTTTTTAGCTTTCTATTCATAAAAGAATCCTGAACAAACTGTCACAGGTTCCAAAAAATATTTTCAACAACACTGGTAATAAATCAATATATTTGAATGATTTCTGAAGGATCATATGACTCTGAAAACTGGAGTAACAGCTGATACAAATTCTGATTTGCATCAATGAGTTAAATTAAATTATATTTTAAAGTTTAATTATGTATTATAAATGTATATAACCTCTGACACGGAGAAGAGTGAAAACTCCTCACATAACCGCTACAGAACATCTGAACATAACGAAACAAATGCACATTGACGGATCTTCTTCCGTCTGTTCTGCAAAATGTAAACAAATGTAGCCTTTATTTCTGCAAGCATAAATATTGTGAAAATATCACTATTAATTGTGTCTAGGCAAAGGCATTCCTCCTGGAACTAACGCGGGTTTGACGGGTGTTTATTTCATACTCTGTGACAGCTTATTTAATGAATAAATTATACAATGTACTTAATGTGTAAGGTACATGTACAACAAACTGGCAATGTCATAGTGGTATCGTGTATTGTAATCGAATCTATACCTGTGGAACCGACAGCACACGCGGTGTTCGTCTAATAAAGATCTTCATAGCTAGCAAACCATAGCCTTTGCAGATTTACTTTCAACTGACTGTAGATCCAAAGCCATGTCTTCAACGCTCTCGATGTTACAACTCTGAGTGAGAACCACTTCAGACGACTCAGCGCGTGCGGCAGGGAACTGAACGAATCATTCAAACTGATTCGCGAACCGATTCACTGGTCTTCCAACTGGTTTGATCAAGCCTTCAAACAGAATTGACTCGAAAGAATAGATCATTCGCGAACGGGCATCGCTCATTGCCCAGAAAAAAAAGTAGACGGCACGCTTGGAATAAATTGAAGGATTTTTAACTTGTATTGCATTAAGATAAAGTAACGAGAGGAGCGTCGCCCACAGTAACGAAGTAAAAGTACCGTTTTTTCACTAAAAATGTAGTAAGAGTAAAAGTACCCATTTTTAAATATACTCTAAAAGTATTAGTTACCCAAAAAATTTACTTAAGTAAATGTAACGAAGTAAATGTAACTCGTTACTACCCACCTCTGGATTTAACCCACCAGTACACAGTTAAAATACATGTAATACATTTCCAATTACATTACAATTACATAATATTACACAAACATAAACTACTTAAAATAAAGTGTATCAAGATTGTACTTAAGTGTACTTCATGTGTATCTATACTGCACCTTAGCTTGATTTAACCCACCAGTACACAGTTTAAATACATGTAATACCTTTCTAATTACATAAAAATGACAGAATATTACACAGGCATAAGCTACTTAAAATAAAGTGTATCAAGATTGTACTTAAGTGTACAAGTAGCTGTGTAACAGACTCGGTCTGTTACATATGTGTAACAGTAGCTGCCTATTACATCTACGTAATTACAAACTGTAAGTGCAGGCTGTTCCATAACTTAGTTACATGGTAAGTACATTTTGTTTCATGTAAGTACAACAGCTACTACTAAGTACTTCATTAGGTAATTATTCTGTATTATGACTAGGGTTGCAAAGGGGCGGAAAATTTCCGGTAAATTTCCAGAAGTTTTCCGGAAACTTTCCATGGGAACTTCGTCTGGGGAACTTTGGAAATATTCCAAATTTGAAACTTACCAGGAATTTATGGGAATTTAACGGAATTAATTGGAAATTTATAAAACTGTATCATATACAAACATAAATATATATATTCTTTGATCATAGGCTCACTTGCATGCAAACTAATACAAATTTTAAAAGTGACATTTGGGGGGGGGGGAACTTATATTTTCTAACAATATAAGTCTTTGCTACAACTTTTTAAAAATTAATTTAACACATCCTTGTTGAATAAAATTATTAATTTATTTCAAAAAAAGAGAAAAGATACTGACCCCAAACTTTTGAATGGTAGTGTATTGTTAAAAAAGGATTTCTATTTTAAATAAATGTTTTTTTTTTTTTGTTTTTGTTTTTTTACTCTTTATTCATCAAAGAATCCTGAAAAAGAATCACAGGTAATAATAATAATAATAATAAATTATATATATATATATATATATATATATATATATATATATATATATCATATATATATATTAAGCAGCACAACTGTTTCCAAAATTGATAATAAATAAACATTAGAATGATGTCTGAAGAATCATGTGACACTGAAGACTGTAGCTTTGATCACAGAAATACATTATATTTTAAAGTATATTACAACAGAAAACCATTATTTTAAATTGTAATACCGGCAATACTGCACAATATCACTGTTTTTTTTTTTTTTCTGTATTTTTGATCAAATAAATGAAGGCTTGATGAGCAAAAGATATGCAATTTTTAAAAACATTAAAAATAGTAATGTGTCCAAACTTTTGACCAGTACTGCACTTCTGTATGATAACAGAAAACTTGCTAGCAGAAGGAGCATCACAGCTTGAGCTATATAGTACATAGCCTACCTCATAAACTGTCTAGCTACTGTATAAACACATTTTGGTATTTACTAGTTAAACGTGAATCCCATAATCAAATATATTTAGAATATCAAAACTTAGATGTAGTCTTTGGGCAGAAATGCAGAAAGTGCGGCTTCAGAGAAAATGGAGGGGAATCCCCCTCTTAGGTGACTAGAGGGGATTGTGTGTGGTGGAGGGTCATTTTTAGACTTTTGTTTTATTATCTCCTCACCTAAGTGTTTGTTCAGTCAGTGTATTTGTTTTCATTATGGTATAGCCTAATTTAGTTGCACAGTATATTACACACAGCACAAGGAAGTTTTAAACATTTTTTGTAATATTCATGTAATTTATATGAATACTTACCAAGATGGAC
This sequence comes from Onychostoma macrolepis, assembly GCF_012432095.1. Classification (NCBI taxonomy): domain Eukaryota; kingdom Metazoa; phylum Chordata; class Actinopteri; order Cypriniformes; family Cyprinidae; genus Onychostoma; species Onychostoma macrolepis. The sequence continues at coordinate 11,974,892 of NC_081163.1, forward strand.
ATTTCGATATTTTGTGTGCAGGATTTAAGAAATGATGTGTGCATGTAATGGTAGATAAGCACAGTGCATGTAGGGGGCGTGGCCTCGATAGCCCCGCAGTAAGCAGTGTGCTGTGTGCGATTGAGCAATGTGTAGAGTAGAAATTAAACTGAAATTGCATTAAATCTGGTTGTTTTAACCAAGATTATGCTGCAAGTTTTTGTTCTCATCTACATTTAAGTTCCCAGTTCCTACAATTTAGCAAATGTCCAGTTTATTCCCATATATTCCCATATATTCCCGTTAATTCCCATGGAAAGTTTCCAGTCTTGAAAATTCCCGGAAATAAAGTGTTACCCCCAAAACTTACAAAACAGCCCAGCAATAAGTCAATAATATTTCAGTTACTGAATACCTTTGAGATCATTTCCCTTCAGTTTATAATTGAGATGCAAGATGGCGTCAGTGCTTGTATGAAATGAGAGAATGAGTCAGTGGTGTCATATGAGAGTTATGAAAGTATGATGCCTTGAATAGTGGTCATATTTTCAGTTAGATGGTCATTATCTGACCATTCATAGTTGTGACTGACCAGTCAATGTTTAGTATTGCAGACATTTAGAATAATGGAGGGTTAATTGTCATTCCTTCAAGTAATTTATGCAGACTAACTAACCCCAACGCACGACCTTTGAAATTTAAAGCACTTAAGTTTTTCTTTGCTTTCTAGATGGAGTAAACATGAATCATGGATTAGGGATCAGTGTCAATAACTACATTTTTACATTAATGGATGCACTGCAGTATTATTGAAACAAATCTAGGCACTTTTTTAATTTCTGATAATGTGCCTGAACAGGGTTCACTTCCATAAGTCACTAACAAATATGAGTCGATATTTTCATCATAGGCAAGCCAGTTCCTTCTCGCCCTGTGCTGGCAGACACAGAGTGAAGCACCTAGAGACGAGATAAATCGCTACCTTTCTGCTGCTTGGCAGGGGGTCCTTGCTAAAATGCATATAATTAAGCTGGGTAGAACAAACAGCCATTATTTAGTTGTCAGAACATCATTTTGAAACTCGTGAAATTGAGAGAAAGGGAGGGAGTGGAAGGAGAGAGAGCAGAAGAGATGATTAAGAGTCACTCTATCCTCTTGTCTCGATATGTAGTCCCTCAGGAGCCGGCTGGGGTTTAAATCAATGCTCAGCCTTTATTCATTCACTCACTTATGTTCACAGACACACACACACACACACACACACACACACACACAGACAGATGTTCAGTGTGTTCACAAAAACATACAGAGAAACTATCAGGCTTGTTGCACTCTAAGAGGTCACTCAGAGAATGTGTTTTTACATTCTGAAACAGTGAGATGGAACTCAGTGGAATGGGATCGAATGCAAGCAACTTTATTTTGGTGCAAGATGCATCACAAAGGTAAAAACACTGCCTTTAGCTTACATTTGATTACAGTTTCACTATTTTTTCTGTCTAATTGTACAGTTTATTTATTTTTTATTTTATATATCTTTTATATATCTTATATTTTAAGTGATCGTATTTGGTATTTTACACAAAAATATCCTTTAAATTGAGTCAATATTTATTTGTGTCATTCTTTCATTTTAGTCAATTTTACTTGTTTAATTAATTCACTGACTAAAATGGCATCTAATTAAGTTAATGAAAATAGCAGTTATTTTAGTTCATAAGAAAAGTGCAAAAGTAAATTGAATGTTATGTATAATTTAAACATATCAAGATTTAAAGAAATGGGGAAATTTGCTGAAAAATGTACTTACCCTCAGGCCATTCAAAATGTGAGGGAGTTTGAGTCTTCATTTTAACAAGATTTGGAAAAATGTTGCATTACAAATGCGCACCAATGGATCTTCAGCAGTGAATGGGTGCCGTCAGAATGAGAGTTCAAACATCACAATAATCCACAAGAAATCCACATGACTCCAGTCCATGAATTAATATCTTGTTAAGCAAAAAGTTACATATAAGAAACAAACCGTCATTCAGCCATTTTTACTCGCTGCTCCAAAATTCCAAAAACTGCTTTGGATTATTTTTTCTTGTATTTGGTGCTTGATCTGTGCTTCAGACGAGACAACTTTTTCACTATCGCTTTCTACTGGTATTTCACCCAGAAGCAATGGTTTAAAAAAGTCTTTATGTAGATTTGTTTATTCCAAACATGTAGCTTTTCACTTGACAAAATGTTAATTGATGGATTGGAGTTGTTCATTATTTGTTACACATAGCTTGTTGGATTCCTCACTTGTAAGTCGATTTGGTAAAAGTGTCTGCTAAATGAATAAACGTAAAAGTACAACCCGAATTCCAGAAATGTTGGGACGTTTTTTTTTTTTTTTTGAATGAAATGAAAACTGAAAGAATTTCAAATCACATGAGCCAATATTTTATTCACAATAGAGCATAGATAACATAACAAATGTTTAAACTGAGAAATTTTGAAATTTTATGCACAAAATGAGCTCATTCCAAATTTGATACCTGATACATGGGACGGGGGCATGTTTACCATGGTGTAGCATCTCCTCTTCTTTTCAAAACAGTTTAGGGCTTTTCACACTGCGATTAACCCCGGGTTATCGGTAAAGACACGTTTCACACCTGTAATTTGAAAGCGGTGTTAGCACCGCATTTTACCCGGGGTTATGAAACCCTGCTCCGGAGCAGGGTTAGTACAGCATTTGTGGTGTAATTAAACCCCGCATTGCGGTGCTAAGTTTGTTCAGTGTGAAACGGAGCGGTGTTTGCTTGTTGCTGCTGGAGGCTTGGCAACAGACAGCCAATCAGAAATTGAGCAGCGAGGCTCATGTCAAGTCAGCAACAGGAAACGCGCGTTAAGATAATATTCACATACTTTGCTCCTTGTTTTCTTTCTTTTGTACTTTTGTCTTTGTTTTCTTGCCTTTGTGCGTCATGAGGCCATTCACATGTCGCGCCTAAAAACGGGTTTAAAACGCTAAGCGCGCCGCTTTCTCCTTCTTTCCAAAGCGCTGTAGCTTGCAAGTGGTGCTCGCTGCTGCAGAGCCAAATGGGAGGAGCTAGAGCTCTAGCTCCTCCTCGCTGGATCTAGTGGGCGGGGCTTGATGCATAATTAGCCTGTACTATTAAAGTAACGTTGTATTTTCTACAATTAACGTTGTATTTTCTTTTTTTATTTGAGAAAAGGGCATACTGATGTAATAGATATAATAAATAAATAAACGGTGATTGGAATACCCTAAATATGTCTGAGGCGCAAACCTACAAGGAGCGTTAAAAGTAGTCTTCCGGACAGCTCAAAGCGGCTCTGACCGATGCTGCCTGTGCGTGTATGCGAGAGATGGCGGTAAATGTATCGCAGTCTGGATGCTTACAGTTAACTCCATAGCGGAAAGTTTGGGATCACTTGTTCGTACAGTGGATGACATCAGTCTTATGTTTGGTTAAACTGAAGCTAGACAAACAGTGTCACTTACATACTTATCATGGTTTGTCGCCAAGATGTCCGGGGAGCTGGTTAGTTGACATTTCACTTGCATTGCTGGGTCAGTCTGTATATCTATGCAAATATTATTTTCCATATTTATTTGTATAGCGGTTTTCACAATACATATAGTTTCACTGCAGTTTTACAGAACATGCATGTATATTACGCTATATGAATGCTAATAAACTAATCACTACATGCCATTATTGATTTTATTCGTTTTAAAGTGTGTGCTTCGTTTGGTTAAGTTTGTTGCTGTGGAACAGTGCGAGAAAGAATTTGAATGCTCTATCAGCCACCATGTTGTCACAAATAAGATGAATGCAATTCAGTGCTGGCTACCGTGTTTTGCACACACCTTTATTAGTTTTTTTAAAAGATAAAAGTATAGCCTACATGCAGATTAATAAATGCACACACACTAAATACAGTATATATGTGGGTATGTATGTTTAGGTTAAATTTAGGTTAATAGAAACAAATAAATCCAGTGTAAACTTGTATGACAGTGGAGTATGTGACTATTAAATTACATCTGTCTTCTCCCAAATGTTGTTGGAGTGGATACCTCACTAATCTCAGAGCACATCTGTTATCTTATTTTTCCTCTAGTGTGAGAAGTCACATTGCTGGTTTTAAACTACTGGACTGGTTACTTATTTACATTAAAAAATGGCATAATGCATAGCCTATCACATGAAGGCCGAGTCTGTTTAAAATTACAGTCAATATTCCATTTCAATTTAAAATATAATTAAAAACAATTACTAGCCTGTTGGAGTTTATACATTCACATTTACATACAAAATTGGGCAGATTACGGTTCTTAGTAGAACTTTATTATTTAGTCTATTGTTATAATTACTCTTATTATTATTTATTACATTAATCAGATGATTTAGTTCATAAATAACCCACACGTTAATGCGGTGGCCAAAAATTTAAGAGGGGTGCACAGAGAGTAAGCTTTCCCATTGTTAATAATTTACATAATCATATAAGCAAAGCGACTTCAAAAGTGAGGAAACTATTCATCCTAATAATATGACAAGCTTACACAGACATAACAGTGGATTATTTACCAAGAGGAGCTCACAGAAAAGTACAAATGGGCTCATTTGAAAGAAAACATCCTAGGGTAAAGATGATATAGTGTTTGTGGCTGATTTTAGCTTAGAGCACCTGTAATCGAAGCAGAAATGAGACGTTTGTCTTTGTTTTTTCACAGAAATCATATTTTACTGCCCGATTCTTATGGAGATAATGTGAATTATGATGTTAAAACAATAAAACAAACGACACAGTCACATTTCTGAGAATGAGAGCTTTCTTTTGATGTATGATTTTTCTGTTTTGTGAGGTACATAAAATATATATATTCATATTTACATTTCTGCATCGCCATTTTGGGGGAGGAGCTATTTTGTGACGATTGTTTTTTAAAGCTTTATATTCATTATTTGTGTTCCATATACACAAATATCATTATATTCTGTGTAAAGATGAGGTTTTAAGATTTTAAATGATACTATATATGGGGTGATAGTATCTCCAGAAACATAAAAAAAATTGGTTTAAATATAATGACGTAGCTCTTTTGCCCGCCCACGGGCAATCAGAGTGGAAGAGGTTAACAGCCACATGGTGGCGCTTGATAGCGCTTCAAGCCCCGCCTACTAGATCCAGCGAGGGGGAGCTGGAGCTCTAGCTCCTCCCATTTGGCTCTGTAGCGAGCACCCTCTCGTAGCTTGTGCTCCCATGGCGTCTGCCGTTGCTAAGCAACCATGACCTGCGCTCTTCATGAAGACGCAGAAGTTTCAGCAAAGGATAAATGGATTTCCAGCACTAAATCGCTTGCAGTAGCTCTGCTACTAAATTTATTTAAAAATGGCTATCTATGCCTGTACAGCTGATCAGCTGTTCCTCAGTCTTCGCTGATCTAAAGACATAAGCGGCGACGTTTTTAATAACTGGCAAGACACGGGAAAAGCCGTGTAAACAGGATGCCTGCTGTGCTGTTCGTCCAATCAGAGACAGTGACACCGCAAATATGCAAATAAGAACGTTAACTGGGGTTTAGGAATGTACAGTGTGAAAGTCTGTTAATGAATACCCATTAACAGTTAACCCCAGGCATAGTATGAGCAGTGTGAAACGTGATTACAGATAACCCAGGATTCCGCTTATCCGGGGTTTAGGATGACCCAGGGTTAACAATTTCAAGTGTGAAAAGCCCTTTTGAAGATGTCTGGGCATCGAGGTTATGAGTTTCTGGAGTTTTGGTGTTGGAATTTGGTCCCATTCTTGCCTGATATAGGTTTCCAGCTGCTGAAGAGTTTGTGGTCGTCTTTGCCATATTTTTCGTTTAATGATGCACCAAATGTTCTCTATAGGTGAAAGATCTGGACTGCAGGGAGGCCAATTCAGCACCCGGACTCTACTACGAAGCCATGCTGTTGTAATAGCTGCAGTTTGTGGTTTTGCATTGTCCTGCTGAAATAGACGTCGTCTGGAGGTGAGCATATGTTGCTCTAAAACCTTTATATACCTTTCAGCATTCATAGTGCCTTCCAAAATATGTAAGCTGCCCATACCGTATGCACTTATGCACCCCCATACCATCAGAGATGCTGGCTTTTGAACTGAACGCTGATAACACGCTGGAAGGTCTCCCTCCTCTTTAGCCCGGAGGACACGGAGTCTGTGATTTCCAACAAGAATGTCAAATTTGGACTCGTCTGACCATAGAACACTTTTCCACTTTGAAACAGTCCATTTTAAATGAGCCTTGGCCCACAGGACACGACGGCGCTTCTGGACCATCACATCTGGCTTCCTTTTTGCATGATAGAGCTTTAGTTGTCATCTGCAGATGGCACGGCAGATTGTGTTTACCGACAGTGGTTTCTGGAAGTATTCCTGGGCCCATTTAGTAATGTCAATGACAGAATCATGCTGATGAGTGATGCAGTGTCGTCTAAGGGCCCGAAGACCACAGGCATCCAACAAAGGTCTTCGGCCTTGTCCTTTACGATTTCTCCAGTTTCTCTGAATCTTTTGATGATGTTATGCACTGTAGATGATGAGATTTGTAAAGCCTTTTCAACTTGACGTTGATGAATGTTGTTTTTAAGGTATTCCACAATCTTTTTACGCACTCTTTCACAGATTGGAGAGCCTCTGCCCATCTTTACTTCTGAGAGACTCTGCCTCTCTAAGACATCCCTTTTATAGCTAATCATGTTACAGACCTGATGTCATTTGACCTATCGGTAAGCCCCGCCCCCCTCAGTTATTGTTGCTCCCTCTGACAAACAAACGGAGTTGCTCACTGTCTTTCAATGACAGCTACAGTGTGAAAACCTTGTCCCACGATGTTTTTGCACAATTTTGGACACAGAAGGCCACCAAATGGGAATTAAATATTCCATGGAGGGATTTATAACATATTTAAAAATAAATACGGTGGGTAACTCGAAGCGAGGGTTTACCGATCACAATGTAAGTGGGAGAAGTCTCATATTACGGTCGGTCATCACGATCGAGGATGACAACATGCAGGATCAACACTGTTCATGTATCGCAGGGAACGATTAAATTAATGCACATTTATCCAGTTTAATATGGAGAGGCACTGAAATGTAGACCTTCGTTTATGTGTTTTTGACCTACACTGTACAAGATGCGAGAACAGTCCGCTATTTAAGTTTATACGTTAGCATGGACTCACTAACTTTAACGTTAGCTAGTTTTAGCCAGAGATACCTTGCTAAAGCACAAGATAACATTAATGTTCTGCTTGAACAGAAGAAAATTGTAACTTAATGAGTGTAGGACAACCAGAAAATGAACGTTTTTGTCTTCATTTGTATTGGGGTGAATACTTAGGGACATTTTGCTCTGTTTTGTTTGGATTCAGGAAATGTAATAAAATAAATTATATTGGCCATCCTCTCAGGATACCTGGAATCAGTGTTACAAATACCCCAGGCACATCGTTTTTCCATTTTTGTAGCATAAACCCCATAAAACCGATAAGAGCTTCGGATCTTCTAATGTTTCTCTATGGCGCTGAAACCTAAAGATGTCTGAGTTCCGCTCCCTGTGCAGCTGATAGTCAACTGCCATTGGCTAGTCTGCGTTCGAGGGGAGGGGCTTACCGATAGGTCAATTAACTTAATTAGTTGCAAGATGTTCACCCAGCTGAATCTTTTAAAAATGTCTTGCTTTTTCAGCCCTTAGTTGCCCCCGTACCAACATTTTTGAGACCTGTAGCAGGCATCAAATTTGAAATGAGCTCATTTAGTGGATAAAAGTTTAAAGTTTCTCCTTTTAAACATTTGTTATGTTATCTGTGTTCTATTGTGAATAAAATATTGGCTCATGTGATTTTATTCATTTTATTCAAATTTAAAAAAACGTCCCAACATTTCCATAATTCGAGTTGTACTTGTGCATTATTGTGATGTTTTTATCAACTGTTTGAACTGTCATTCTGATGGCACCCATTCACTGCAGAGGATCCATTAGTGAACAAGTGGTGTAATGCTATATTTTTCCAAATCTGTTCAGATTAAGAAACTAAACTCTATCTTGGATGGCCTGGGGAAAAGTAAATATTTAAATTTTGAGGTGAACTATTCCTTTAACAAAATTAACAAGGAAATTATCAAAACCTGAGAACCTTCTAATGAACATTCTAATGAATTCAGCATTGTATCACACATTATCCATGTTTTAGATGTGATTTAGTGCATTGTTACTAACAGTAAGATTATTTTGGTTACGTCAGCTGTTACCTCAAACAGCAATTCCCTACAGCACAATTCCCCCAAAACAGTGGACATGAACAAACCAGGGAATAATAATGGTAAACCAAGCCTGACAATCCTATTAGCCAGTCTTTAATTATTTATCCAGGTTTGAGCAGATTGGCTACCCTCTGGGAGAAATTAAAAAGTTAACAGGCACTTTGGAAAATGATGTTCTGATGCATCTTTCAAGGGGCTTAGGAATAAAGGACTGTTCCATCTTGCTTCATAATTAGCCAGAGCCTTGTTTCCTTTTCGGATTAGCATGGCAATTGATATACACATTGCTGTCATAAGTGCATGCTGAAAGCGAAATACTGCGGGTTGGCTGTGGAATCACACATGATTCATGCTGTAAAACTATTTTTAAGTCACAATCGTGTCCTTTTATTGAGACAGCTAGCCTGAAAACATTCATTTTATGCACAACAGAAACCCATGATAGTTATGGTTTGAGATTCATGAAATCTGGAATAATCTATGAGCCTGATCTCAATGCTGCAGGCATGCACTGGAAAATGAACCTAATCTTTTCAGGAGGAAAGTACACGCATCATGTGGACAAAATTTCAGGTGAAAGTGTCACAACAGTAATCGGCCAGGTTCTTGCAGTGAATGAATGTACTTATGATTTCCCTTCTCTCAGAATCCTGCTGAACACAGCAATCACACAAGTTTCAAGTCGCCTAGTTCCAAGGCACTTCTTTTTCATAGCAATAATTCAATAAACCAGTCATAAATGTTAAAACTCTAAAAAGGCCATAAATACACAATAAAGTCCAGCCTGTACATTCAGTATGATTAATCAGACACCAATCAATATGTCAGCACCAATACTAATCACCTGCAAAGCATGCATTTCAATCTTCAAATAACTGTTAGTTTCAGGTTCAATTCAGTCTAGAAGTTAAAGCTGACTCATCCACCATAGCTCCACCTCCACATAGCTTTCTCTTCCAAAACCAAGGAGGTGTATAATACCATTCATATATGATAGCATTCCTATTCATCTTAATGGCAGTTAAGAACCTCTGGAAATATGTGAAAATAAAGTGTCAAAACATCTACTATAATATAACAAAATAACTCTCACCACTTTTGCTTAAGAATACATGTATTAATTGATTTTAAATATATAAAAACATCTAATATCTATTAATATATTTGACTAAATGCTATTCATTTCTGTACAGTTTGCGAGTAGCTACATACACAGAGTTGTATTTGTATTATAGTGCTGTCAAACGATCAATTGCGATTAATTGCATCCAAAAAAAAAAAAAATTGTTTACATAATACTGTATATGCATGTGTACTGTGTATATTTGTTATGTATATATAAATACTCGGGATGTGCATCTCCATAACTGAGGCCGATGCGATACGCATCTCGATGCATAGCCAACGATACGATACATTGAAGATGCATATGAAGCAGCTAGCGATGCGATGCGATTCACCCCTATTACGATACAATGCGATTCGATTCGACTCAACACAATGCGATTCGATGCAATACGATGCAATGGAAAAAAATATGATTGCTTTTATTTCTTTGGTTCAGACAGGCAGCAAATCATAAATTAACTTGTGTCTTCTGACTTCTAACGCCATCGAGGCCTGTTTCATAAGTTTACCAAATAGACCATGGCTTATTTCAGTTAGTCTGACTCACTGACAAATGGTTTGGTTCCATAAAGCAAAGTTAATATAATTTATTATAAATTCAATAGTTCCTTTATTTTACAGTTACTGCTATCATAAAATGCATATTTGACTCTCCGAATTATTACTCTCCGTCTGTTTAGAGCGCATGCGCGCAGCAGCGCTCGTCCACTCGCCTAAACCCACTCCTGACAGCAAAATGGATATATTTTCATGACTTTCTAACATTTACAGATGAATGTACTCGTGACATGTCAGTTATGCACTGAGGAAAACAAAACGTCTCAAATGCATTAAACAGCACGATCCATGATCGACATTAAGGGCTGCTTAAGAATAAGCCTGCACAAATTAGTTAGATTGTGTGAATTTACATGGTCGTTTATAACCGCTTTAGCCCCGATTGATTTGTTAGGATATTTCAAGTCAGGTTTTGGACTTTAATCCCCGCTTTCCTCAGGTCTCCGTAGTGTTGTTGTGATTTGTCATATTCACGCGCAGCGGTGATGAGAGAACGCGCTTGAGAAACAGTTTCAGAGGAGAAATCAATCTACATCTAAAATACTGGTCACAGATTATTGGTCACTTTCTAAACAATAGAAGTGTAGGGCATCCACTAGTAAGTGCATCGCGATACAAATGCCAACTTGTATCCGATGCACACTTTTTAAACCAATGCATCGCATCGTTAACTTTTTTTGCCGATGCACCGAGCGAATCGGGGAATCTTCCCATCCCTAATAAATACACACACATGCATGTATATATTTAAGAAAAAAAAAATGTTATGTTTATATTTTAATATATTTATATATAATATAAATTATAGGAAAATAAATATATACATGTAAATATTTTCGAAATATATGCTGTGTGTGTGTGTGTGTATTTATATATACATAATAAATGTGCTCAGTACACACACATATTATGTAAACAAAAACGTTTATTTTGGATGTGATTAATCGCTATTGATCGTTTGACAGCACTATAAAAAAAAATACAACTCTCTCTGTGTGTGTAGCTACTTGCAAACTGGACAGAAATTAATAGCATTTAGCCAAATATATTAATATATTTTAATTGTTTGACAGCTCGAATATATATATATATATATATATATATATATATATATATATATATACAGAACATATATACATATACATATACAAAACCTCCACTTCAATGAAAACCTGACCACATATAACACTGACAACTGACAAAAGGAGCAGTCCTTGTCTCAACCCAACTGATGACCTCATTAAATGAGGCTTTCTTTCATTCTGCTGTTATCTCTATAGACTTTTCTTTTGAGCGCTTTGCAGTAACACTTTGTACCCTGTATGTTGCAAGAACTTCAACACATACAGTTTGATACAGAAAAGACAAGGACAATCAAAAAGAACAAGAACATTGTATCTTATAAAGCCACGTCTATGCCGTTGTGGGCCTTTGGTTAAAAGGTTTTAGTGTATTTAATGACAGCAAGAATATTAAAGTAAAAGAAATGATTTGTGTTCTAGCATGCTTCTCCTATCTTGTTTGTACGCAACCAGTAAGGCAAAATGAAATACTGTTTATTTTTTTTATTTTTTTTTATTTATTAGTACATTTGGAGGCGAAAATAGCGAAGATGGGCAAAAGCCATCATCTCATGCTCCCAAGCCAAATTACAGTTGAACAGCTAGTCTCTCAGGCAAAAGATATGTCATACATTTTTAATGTGCTGGGAGCCAGCTGAATGTCAGCCAGCCAATTCTAAGTTACTTCTTTGAATGTGATGGGCAGTCATGGGTTCTGTCACCACTATTGTAAATCACAGCACAGCAAAACCGTAGAAATGTATACTGCAGCTTGACAAAATCCACTTGTAGAAGAATCCTGACCCCTCTCCTAATAAGAAGACTGCATCATGTGATTGCCATTCACCATATGACAGCGGTTTCATGTAAAAATGTAATTCCACAGACATGCACCTCTAAGATTAGCAGTGTTAGAAAAGAACAAACTAAAAATAGCGATGCTACTAACTTTACTACTAACTACATTTTCAGCAGAACAACAGTATTCAAAACATTGTACACTGTTAGACATTTCTGTAATTTCCACAGTTATTTACTCTATATCACCCAGTATAATACTGTAAATTCCCTTTACAGTAAATAACTGTAATACCCTTTGCATCATGGGAATTTTCTGTGACGTCAGACCCCACATACAGATACTTACTGTATTTTTTAAAATTGCTTTATACTACTGTATTTGCTGTAACGGTCTCTTTGGCGCCATTCTACAGTGCATAACATCATCAAAAGATTCAGAGAAACTGGAGAAATCTCTGTGCATAAGGGAAAAGGCTAAAGACCATTGTTGGATGCCCGTGATCTTCAGGCCTTCAGACGACACTGCATCACTCATCAGCATGATTCTGTCATCGACATTACTAAATGGGCCCAGGAATACTTCCAGAAACCACTGTCGGTAAACAAAATCCGCCGTGCCATCTGCAGATGCCAACTAAAGCTCTATCATGCAAAAAGGAAGCCATATGTGAACATGGACCAGAAGTGCCGTTGTGTCCTGTGGGCCAAGGCTTATTTAAAATGGACTGTTTCAAAGTGGAAAAGTGTTCTATGGTCAGACGAGTCCAAATTTGACATTCTTGTTGGAAATCACAGACTCTGTGTCCTCCGGGCTAAAGAGGAGGAGACCTTCCAGCGCTATCAGCGTTCAGTTCAAAAGCCAGCATCTCTGATGGTGTGGGAGTGCATAAGTGCATATGGTATGGGCAGCTTGCATGTTTTGGAAGGTACTATGAATGCTGAAAGGTATATAAAGGTTTTAGAGCAACATATGCTCCCCTCCAGATGACGTCTTTTTCAGGGAAGGCCTTGTGTATTTCAGCAGGACAATCTCTCTTCAGCAGCTGGAAACCTATATCAGGCAAGAATGGGACCAATTTCAAACACCAAAACTCCAGAAACGCATAACCTCAATGCCCAGACATCTTCAAACTGTTTTGAAAAGAAGAGGAGATGCTACACCATGGTTAACATGCCCCCGTCCCAACTATTTTGAGACTTGTAGCAGGCATCAAATTTGAAATGAGCTCATTCTGTGCATAAAATTGTAAAAATTTCTCAGTTTAAATTTTTTGTTATCTATGTTCTATTGTGAATAAAATATTGGCTCATGTGATTTTAAATTCTTTTAGTTTTCATTTCATTCAAATTTAAAAAACTAGACTTAAAATACTGCTCTGATTAAATTATAAACTATATAGCATATTTTAAAATATGTGGCCACTTGGCTTCAGTGTAGTTACAGTAGTTACTTTTTGTTTGTAGCATGTAATGTAGATAACTGCTTTTTTCAGTAGAGTAGCTGGACTGTAGTTTATCTAAATTTAAATTATTAATAGCTTGTAGCTTTACAAGCTACAGTTTTAAAGTAGCTTTCCCAACACTTCCTCGAAGCTAACTGGAATCTTTTAAAGTGGTTGATATTTTTGTTAATTATTCACCCTGATTCTCAATTGTTGTGGTGTTAATTGTAAGTCTTCACACTGGCAACTCGAGATATTTTGCGGATAACACACAGCTCAGTAGAGTTATATCACATTTCTTTCTGTGGGCAGTGGATAAATCCTGGAGTAGGTCACAAATTCCCAGGCTGCACTGCTACTGTTCCTGTTTCTTTCTCTTGTTTACTTTTTTGCAACTAAGGGAGATCAATCCCAGCCTCCAGCTCTCCTAAGCCCATTGTTTCTTCCTTCCATCGCTCAATAGTCATTCTTCACAGACAGAGATGACAGAAATAAGTATTATAAAAAGGCAATATAACAATGCTTTGCACCAAGCTGTTTCACACAGATAGAAGTGATCCATTCTGTATGATGTCACCAGTCTCTCATTGTGTCTGGTAAACTGAATCCCACAGTGCCGAGACCAAGGGAGATAGCGGTGAGATGAGTTTATCCAATAAAATGGTTGAAATCAGGTTGATCTGTCCATTAGCCGTTGTAAAGCCTTTGTGGTAATACAACGGCTTGGTCAGAGGGCAGTTAAATCATTATGATCGAAAATGGCAAAGGGATTTTAACTATTCTAAAGGCTAGTTCACACAGATTCAAACAAATGGCAACATTTCAACCATTCTAAAGCTGGCTGTTGTGTTCTGAATGCTGGAACACACAAGTGTCATATTTAAACTTGTATTTTTGTATGTCACTGTTCCTTTCCACAGAAGGGAAATGAAAAGGACAGGGTTGCAGCCCTGAATCTTGCTGTGTGAGAAAATGAGTTTATACTGTATGCCAAGGCTCAACAATAAAGATAGACTGTTGGCCCGGGGCCAGTGTGGGAAAATTTTGTCCAGCTGATGAAGCTGCACTTGCAAAAAAAAAGTTTAGAAAAGTTTAGTAATTGTATATTTATCTAGTAAATATTAAAATATATTGCAAAAAAAAAAAAGAAATGTCTTTTGTGGCCTGTTTTTAAAATGAAATTTAGCAATGACAATTTGAAAAAATGTGCATTATGATATCATAATGACTGTTAGAATGGTAAATTGAATACATGTGTTTAAAATAAAAAAGAACAATTATGATGTCATTACAGCTCATAATCAAAGTTAAAACATGTTCACTTTTGAAAGTTCTGATCAATCATGCCTTTTTTTTCTATGTTTATCAAGGCAGGCACATTGGTTGCTATGGATTTGGCAGGGATGCTTATACCCCATCGTCTTGGCAACAGTTTGCGATGAAGTCAGATTAGGTCAGGGTTTGATAGAAAATCATACCAGACTGATCAAACATTCCAAGACAAGACAAATGCTGATTGCACATGGTCATTCTGTGAAAACAAACACCAACCGACGTCAACAGGGTTAGCACGTTGATCCAACAAAGCCCCACAACCACTGGATGTATTGTGTATTTGTAGCACATTTTTTATTCTTCAGTATGAAAACTTTTTCATACTGATTTTTATCATTCAAAAGTTTGGGGTCTGTAAGATTTCTTAATGTTTTTGAAAGAAGTCTCTTATGATTGCCAAAGCTGCATTTATTTATCAAAAATACATCAAAAACAGTAATACATGTGAAATGTTATTATAATTCAAAATAACCCTTAAAGGGACGTGGTAATGGTAAATAAAATGTAATGGGGGAAGAAAATAATATTTCAATGCTTTTGTGTTCCCCCAAGAAACTTGCATTTGCTTTTACGATGGAAAAATACAAGGTGGGAGGAAAATCTATATTTCAATGGTTTTACAAACGTATCTTCTGTGAATGCGATACTTTTGTGAGAGAACTCAAATGCATTTTTCCTTCCAGTCATGTTACATGTGATCAAGTTAACGCCTCCTTGCAAAATAAAAGTTTTAATTTCTTTAAAAGTATTTATTTTGACGTAATAATGTAATAATAATAATAATAATTTCAGAAATGAAGACAGCGAATAAATTTGTTCGCAGTTGCTGATCTAGAGTCAGCTTTTCCTCTCTTGCTAGTAATTAAGGTTTGAATTTGTTATGTAGAAATAATGTGGATTTGTCTGGGTCTAGCATTTAGCACATAGGTGTTGACACATTGTGCAGTGGTGCTCATGAGGGCAACTCAAGTTCAATTCCTGGCTTATTTCCTGATCCTGCTTCTCTCTCTCGTCCCATCATTTACTTTCCTGAATAGACGTGGCGGAAAGCCAAAAATAAAATTACAATTTGGATTTTAACCTCATCCATGCGATTAATTTTAGCCTTAGTCTAGGAGGCGAGTGGCCACTTCAGAATGGTTACAGATACACACTAGCAAGCTCACAAAATCTCCTCTAATCCCCAACAGAGACCTCAGAAACAATGAGAGTAAAGGCAGCTTTGTTTTGAACACAATTTGTTTCCATTAATTGGCCGCTCATCTCCTGCTGCTCCCTCCCTGCAAATCCCCAATCCTTCGTCTTAATGAGTTAGACGTGTGACAGTTAGACAGAAGTGCGGTTCTGAGGCAAGGGAGTAAAAAATGTCCGCAGCATTCAGAGCAGTACAATGGAAGCGTGCTGTTAGTGCCATTAGCATTGTTTCAGACGCAGCGAGAGCTGCATGCTAAGGGAACATCTCCAGCATAGTGGCGGCCGTCGCTGAAAGGGATGATCGATCTCTTTGAGCATCCATTGCCTACAAACACTGAGCACCCACAATGCATCTGCCCTGTACATCAATAAAGAGCTCTGTGAAAGTCTAACAGGCCTTTTGATGGTACATGGCTCAAAAATAATGAGAAACAATGCATGTCAAATATTTAAGATATTTTCAATATTTTCCTTTGCATGATGGCCAGATAGAGTAGGAGATGGGTTTAAATACAAAAACTTAAGAGGTGTATACATCATGGACGAAAACTATAACTATAACAATAATGAAAGAGAGGAACGATATTGTTGGAATCACTTTCAAAACCTTTTTTTACAGCTTATGAAAGATAAAAACATTGACAGCCAATCCAACATAAAGAGTTTGCACATTTATAGTGGTAGATGACATGAATTCAGCACACACTTACAATAAACATAATGTTTTTGTCTGTTGGGTTTTACACTAATATAGTTATCGTTATAGTTCATGGTGCGACCAGGCCTTTACACCAACACACTCTCACACACATCATGAAATTTTAAGTTAATTTAAGGCCTGTAATGAATCCCAGGAACGATACTATAGAGGCATTTAAGTATTTATATTCACTTTTATTCATTTATTTATCAAATGTTTTCATCCAAATTGACTTACAAATGAGAATAATACAAGTAAAGAAGCTATTGAAGGCTTGGTAGTAACCCACTTTCATTAAAGAGAGGCCAACTAAAGAGGAAATATATATATTTTTTTTTCACACCACTACTGCAGATTTGAATCAGTGTGATTCAGATTTTCATCATATTTCATTTTATTAATAGCACTTACTTGTGGCTCTGCCCAAGAAGTCGTAATTTAAATCACACACCATTTTATGGGGCCCCTTTGGGAAGCACGAACAGACATTTGCTTTCCCTTTCTGTCCACTTACACACTTCTCCCTGATAAGTGAAAAGTCATTAGGCGGAGGTAAGATGTCGTGAAGAGCCATCATCGTGATGGTGGATTCAGAGATAAGGACATGATTGCAAGAAGTCAATGAAGAGCCTTAATTGCGAAATGCTATGACTAATTAAAAGAAAAGGAGTGATGTTTTCCCTCTGCGCATCTTGTAGTCTGATTGCATCTTGTAGTCTGATCACTGTATGATCTTGTGTTAAAAAGTGCATTCATTGGAATCTCAAAGGTTACTGTGCTCATCATATATGCCCTAAGTCTTATTTTTCTTTTCATTTGTCTGCCTTTCATAATCCCTTAACAACCATATATTATCTTTGGTCATTTACACTGCAAACATTGCCTTTCTACCATTTTAAATACCCCAGAATCCACTTTGTATATGATGTATGTACATCATGTGGTTATTAGTTCTGAGCAAACATACTGTACAAGAAAGAAAAGACCGATCATAACTTAGTATGCAAATATTGCAAGGGTGTCTTAGGCTTCAGTTATATTTTTAACTAAACACAGAACCAAAGCCTAAAGTCAACATGCATACATCAGAATATTCTATCAAAGGAAGTCAATGTGAGATAGATGGATGGATGGATGGATGGATGGATGGATGGATAGATAGATAGATAGATAGATAGATAGATAGATAGATAGATAGATAGATAGATAGATAGATAGATAGATAGATAGATAGATGAATACATTGTATTGCAGACAGGCATAAATTAGAATGCTTGTGGAATTCCAATGCCTTCCAAGCTGTGGTGAAATGATGATCGTCAGTTCAGCCATTTTATGGTTCTAACATTTTAGCCTGCAGAAAAGTAAATTAAATTTGACCTCAGGCCACAGTAAATCATCCTCTATCCGGAAGTGGCCAAGAACCAACAGCACTTTGTTAAACCATGACCACGTGTGTGTTTTATTGATCTGTCTTACCACTTCCTCAATAATCCATTTGCATAAAGAGTGTTTCTGGTTGACATAAATCAGAGAGCAGCACACAGCATGGATGAGCTCTGCTGACAAGAACACTGTTGTTCTTAGCAGAGCCAGGACATTAATGAGTATGAGTACATATCTCTTGAGATGCTGTAAAGCAGTCAGAGTAACTTAGCTAAGCACATCTCACAAGGAGCAGCGAGCAAGGAATATTAAGCCCATTTTTAAATAATAATAATAATACATATAACCTTATGTATTCTGGTGAAAACATTGCCTCTAAAGGGCCAGATGTTGAAGTGTAATTTCTGTGACACTAGTGGCACCAAATGGAATTGCAAAAATAATTCTCAAAAATGTCTTTAAAAAGAAAGTTTCCGGAACACTCCTACTATCCTGCTCCTCGTCTGTCGCTGGCTACGTTTACATGGACATCGGTAATTTAATTATTTACCTTATTCTGAATAAGACAATATTATGATTAAGGTGTTTACATGAGTTGCTAATCCTTTCATGTTCCTGTTTTACATGTTATAGTGCATAGAGCGATTAATGGCATGCGTCATTACGTCACCACGCGACACGAGAATTTCACATATAAACATGTAGTTCGTCTTCGTGTTGATGCCATATACAGTTTTGGGTGTTTCATTTTTAATTTTAGGAAAGCTTCAAGTGCAGTTAATTATTTGTACGTGCATACAGACGATGGCAGTGTTGAAGATCTTTTATTTGCCGTCAAACAGTTGACCGCTGCCGTGTGTGTATCCTGTCGCAAAATGCGGCGAAAAGTCCTACACGACGGTAATAGTATGATTAAGGTGTTTACTGTACTGCACTTCAACTCCACATGTCTTAATTCGATTTGTGTTTTTTAAGGTAATCAAAAATCTCTGTTTACATGGTAGACTCTTAATCAGAGTATTGTCTTAATCGTATTAAAATTGAAATATTGATGTCCATGTAAACGTAGTCAGTGGCAGATGAGGAGCAGTGACTGCGTTTACATGGACAACAATACTCCGATTTTCATACGATTAAGACAATACTCTGATTAAGAGTCTACCATGTAAACAGAGATTTTTGATTACCTTAATCCAGCTAAAGTGATGGTGCTCACTGGTGCCCCCTTTAGATGGTGACACCCTAGATATCTAGAAATGGCCCTGGTCATAACTATTCCATTCTTATTTAATGGACATTTAAAACACCACCTTTTTCTTTAATGTTCGTTTAAAATAAACATGTATTCTGACTAAAAAGTATTTCATACAATACTTCTTTACAAATATTTTGGTACAAATAGTTTGTCATATTATGTTTACCAAGTGACCAACATGCATTAAGACCAATGATAAAGCGAATGCATAGCTTTCTCCAGGTATTATTGACCTCTTTGAACTGCTCAAACAAAGAGCAGCGATTTGAAAATCTCACTCTTCATGGAACACATACAGCAGCTCTCTTAAAGTTGTCTCTGCACATTAAAGTGCATGGTCTAAAAGTGTTTTTATTTGTAAAAATGGCACACTTCACTTTTAACATCCATTACTGCATGCAGTATTGCTCTTTTCAGATCATATTGGGAAGTAAGTTCTTGACAAGTTCGAAAAGTCAGCTGTAAAAAACATAGACTTGCTTTGTAACTTATATATATATATATATATATATATATATATATATATATATATATATATATATACAGTATATTTCTGTTTAACTTCCAGATGAATACAGGAAGCAAAATGCTTTCAAACTAAATTGTGCGGTTTTACGTAACTTATTATGATCAATACCATTCCACCCCTCATACACACAACTCAGAAAGTTTGGGTTTAAGAAAGCCTTCATGTGCAGTCGGAAATATCATAATTACAAATTACATGCACATGAATGACTAAGCTAAGGCATGTTGTGGGAAAATTATTTGTTAGATACCATGCCTACATAAATCACTCAGGTTGCATAAATGTAATGCAGGTGCATGTCTCACTGGTAATTATAGCTTTACTGTCGAGCTCAACTCGTAAATATGACCATGATTTGAAGGTAGCATATGACTGCATTTTAGAAAGTTGTACATTTGCTGTGTAGAAGTTTATTTTCATTATTACTTTTTAATTTAAAAAAGGCACATTATTATTATTATTATTATTATTATTATTCTTTAGGCAGGGTCCTGCTAAAATAGACAGGTAAAAATGATAAGGGATGGGCAAGACACAATTCAAAATGCTGACGGCAGGTTTTGCTGTCAGTAACTGGAGTGTTTCTGGTTGGATTGAGAAAAACTCAAAGTTGTCTGATACTTGGTTAAATTTAGGCTGCTGATTGCAGGAAGGGGAAGATTGGTATCTCACCCTGGGGTAACTAGTCCTAGTGCCTGGGCAGGAGGAGTGTAAAGCCAGACGGGGAAATCTTGATTCTCCACACTCACTGTTTTGCCCTCTGCGGTCGGCGTATAGCATCAATAACAACACCTTATTTCTGTCATGTCAAAACATGAAAGTGTGTCGGGAAGAGATTGATGACTGTCATAAATCAATGTCTGGAAGCGTACGAGCCAGATTGTAGGGAGAATAAATACGCTAACTCATACACACATTGCACTGCCTCTTTAAGAATGACTGATACCCTAAAGATAGATGCAATCTTTGTGGAAAATCTCTAGTCCGAAGTTTTCAGTCCACAGTTTAAATTAATCAAATTCTGCTCTTCCTTGTAACTCTTAAAAGCCATTTTAATACAAACTGTTTCAGACAGCCACGGGTGAGTTTTTACAGTTTTCCATGCTTGAAAAAGTGGTGGTATTTCCTACAGAACCTTGTGTTTACCGCAGAGGTGCCCCTAACCACCCTTCATTAGACACGCATTGCTTCAGTTCATTGTTTTTAAAAAGAAAAACACTAAAACCTGTCTAGCAAATGTGTATCTTTAACAACATGTTGTCAAATGGATGATTCATCAGCAATGAATAACACAAACCTCGCTTCATTTTGCTATGGACATCACTGAAAATAATGACAATTTGTTGATTGATTCATTAAATGCTCTTATTAGTTATAAGGTTCAGACTGATTCAAACCATCCTTTTGAACTATTAAAAGCACTATTTAAATGAAAACCTTTAAAATAATTTATTCAGGAATCAGGCTACACTGGAACCGACTCGTAAAATCATTAATTCAGGAATATGATTTTAAATTTGATTGACTAAAAAGATGTATTGTAGTTCATAAGTGTCAAGTGAAGTCGTCAAATTTATTCAGCACACCATTTCAGAGCAGCTTTACAGAAAGTCTTAGGCTACTGTTATGTCTATGATACTTTAGTACTGCAACCATAGTTCATGACACGGACTATTAATGGTAACAGTGTTTTTTTTATTCACTAAAAAAATAATGACTAGATTGTCTCTTTTGTAAAAGAATCAGACAACGCTGGTTCGGTATATGTTTCTGATTCACTAAAACAAGCCTGCTCATAAGAGACTTTCTTTTGGGAATCAGACTGGTTCGCAATATGCTTTTGATTCATTAAATGAACAGGCTCTTAAGAGTCTTTCATTCAAGAAGCAGACACTGGTGCACCACTCTGATCTATAATATATAGATTACCGGTGTGCTGTGTGTTCATTAAAAAGAACTGTTTGGGAATCAGACTGCACAGGTCACACTGTTTTTGATTCACTAAAAAAGAACTGGATCATAAGAATAAGAATAAGTGGACATCCCTGTTCTCAGTCAGAGAAACAGTATTTATTTCAGAGGGATGGCAGAGAGATTCTAGTATTTTTCCATCACTCCTCTGCCACACTGTCTCTCTTTCCTTTTCAATGATTGCATACAAATTGTCAATCTTTTTTTAACTAGGGGTAGTGGAGGAGCCCTACACTACTGGTCTGTATGCATGAGATAAGATAACGACTGCACGTGAATACAGTCAGATGAATGAAAGGTCACCTGTGCCAGAGCCCAAGAACTGAACCTACAGAGATGAAGGTCACCCAGATCGAAATAGTGATTCCTTTCACAGGTTGTCACCTGAACTCATGTAATTTGCTGAATTCAATCAGCATCCATTCATTATCAGTGCAACTAAGAACAGTACCAAATTTAAAAGGCCCAAAAAAGAATGAAATACAAAGTTTGATGTTTTGTGGCTCCTACAGGCAAAATAAATCAGTGCCTTTGGATTGATGTGTTTACAGAATATTTTAACATTAAAAACTGGTCACATTGGCTATAGCTCTGCTATTTTGACATTTACAGACCTTTAAAAGGGCTTTTCACAAAATACATCAAACCCAGTTCCTTCAAATCCAAAAACATCACTTTTCTTTTTAGTCTGCTATAGTCAATCTGTCTTTGCTCAAACAGTTCCACAACCTCTCCTCCATTCTCCAATTTTCTGCATCTTTTTATGAGTCTGTAGATGAGACTGCCATCAATCAGGACTAAGCTAGTACTTCAAAACATCAAGGATAATAAACAATTAACAGCAGCAGTCGATGACCTGTGAAAGGTTGAACACAGCAGGGTTTTAGAGGAGAACAGGAAAGGTGCTGGGCCTGCAGCACTGCCCCTGGCATGTCACTGCAATCTTTAGCACAAACTGGCCATAAACCAGACAGTCTGACCTCTATTACAGATTGCCCTCTGCTTATATAACTCTGGAAGCTGGTGTATTGAAAAAGACTCTTTTAGGCTTTTGAAGTTTAATGTATAAAAGTTGTTTAAATCTGTTGTCACTAGAAACCCCAACTTTTAAATAAATAGTTTCAATTGAACAATGAAAATTATGTCATTATTTACTCCACTCTCATTTTGTTCCAACCCCATATTCCCTTCAGGGCATCTGGGTAAATGTCAATTGTGTTTGTTCATGATATACTTGAGAACCAAGAGGTCTATAATACCTGGAGAAAGCTATCCATGTCTTAACTGCACTTGTTTGCTTCCAGGCGTATACAGAGGCTGCATCTGAAATCACATACTTCCCTACTAAATAATAGGCGAAAAAGGTCCACATGACCTTCTATTTCCGGTGCAGTTTTGGACTGGACTATGAAGTGTTGCGAGAAGTCTGCCATCTTTAAAGGGTTACTCCACCCCAACATGAAAATTTTGTAATGAATCACTTACCCCCATGTCGTTCCAAACCCGTAAAAGCTTCATTCGTCTTCAGAACACAATTTAAGATATTTTGGATGAAATCCGGTAGGCTTGTGACTGTCCCATTGACTGCCAAACAATTAACACTGGCGCTACGGCGACGCGGGTGAGACGAACTGTTGAATAAAGTTGTTATTTTTGTTTTCTTTGCATACAAAAAGTATTCTTGTAGCTTCGTAAAGTTACGGCTGAACCCCTGATGTCATATGGATTATTTTACCGATCTCCATGCTACGTTTCTGGACGTTGATCATGTTAATTACATTGCTGTCTATGGGAGGGTCAGAGAGCTGTCAGAATGCATCAAAAATATCTTAATTTGTGTTCCGAAGATGAACGAAGCTTTTACGGGTTTGGAACGACATGGGGGTAAGTGTAAGTGATTAATGACAAAAATTTTCATTTTGGGGTGGAGTAAACCTTTAATCATGGCAACTCATTCCCCCCTTCCCCCAGTCCTGTTTACATAAATGACAAAGCCATAAAATGCTGTTTTTCCTCTTCATCCAAACGAGAAAAAAAGGCAAATATATATATATATATATATATATATATGGGGGTGGGGCATCATAAGTGCTCCAGCTGTAATGTGAACACCAGCCTATGGTGAAATCTTGATGGAAATAGTATATTTTTGCAGTTGATTTTACAGCTGAGACTGATGAGTGTTGAGAAATCTAGAAGGACAATGAGCATGTATGAATCTTACTGACAAAATTTTAATGCAAAATAAATAACAAATAGTGTAATTACTAGTGTTGGCCGAAAAGTATTTTGTTGAGCTCTAAAACATTTCTGAAGCTCCTTTTTTGAATCAGTGTTTCAGAGCTGGATCAGACAGGCCAAGTCACATTTCAGCAATCAAGACTTCACTATGGCATTCTGTTTTTAAACACTTCGAAATTGTATCAATGGTTTGACACCAAATGGAAGTTGATTCTTCAGTGTCATTTGCCTATAAGTCTTTGCCTATAAGTTTTAACTAAGTGTTTTATTGATATATATAATATAAAGAAGGTATAGGTAAAGGTAAAGTTATAAAGAAATCAGACTAATCCAAACAAGTGTGTTCTGCTTGTTCTTCACATATTTCCATTGCTTTAAATGTTTGACCTCAGTGAGCTGTTTCAAGCACTTTGAAATGGTGAATCATTTTATGAAGCAACTGGGGTTGAATCATTTTATAAAGCTTTGTTTTGATAGAATGTTGTATCTCAAAAAACAATATCTATGTTCAAAACATGTTGTCTGACATGTCAGCACTGGTATATGTACACTTTTTTTGTCAAGTTTCTAATTTGTGTAAACAATATTTCAAACTTTTTGTACCTTACATAAAGTCACACCAGGTCACCTCAGCCTGTTCTTTACATGACTTTAACTCATATTGCACAATAAATAAATACAACACATGTGGACTACTTTTGTGATATAATGGTGTTTTTGGTCTTTTTAGGAGATGAACAGACATGGCTCTCATATGGACAATAGCTTCATGAAGATACTTGAAAACTGTGTTCAATGAAAACAGTAACCGTATACAGATTCTGAATTACATGAAGGTGAGTAAATGATCACAGAATTGTTTTAATATTTTGGATTGACTATTCCTTTAACTTTCCACACACTAGAAGCAGATGTCTAAATCTCAGATGAAGTTGCTTGACAGTGAGTAGCAAATAAGTATTTCCACCGTCCAAAGCTTCTAAAACCAATTTGACCACAGATCATAACCTTGGTACTCTCTTTGAATTTCTGTCAAAAAGACTGACATTCTTGGTAGGAAGTGCTTACAGCCCTCCCGCCGCATCTTCCAGGGGCTGTTTTTCCATTCCTATGCATCTCTAATTGATGAGGATTCAGGCTGATTTGCCTCCTGCTGCGGGCTTATGGGACCTCTGGCCCTTTAAACTCTCTGTGAATGTAGTGAAAAGACATTGCTGGGCGAAAATTAAGAGCATTAGCAATGGTAGAGAAGACTAGGCCATGACCCTCAACAACAGATGGACAGAGGGAGACATTTTTAGCTTCATCAGCCTATGCAAAGAAATTAGTTTGGGTCTTTGGAAGCATCTTGCTGACACTCCCAATTTAGTAAATCCTTCTTAAGTACATTAATGCCATGTATTAAAGATGGCAACATCTGGTTCTGCGTTAATTACACATCACAGGGATCAAAAGATCCTATGGTTGATGGACGTGGCGGGTGAGTAGGACATGATCACGTTATCCAGGAACATGTGGAGATACGAACTTAAGGAGATCACTGGACAACTGATCATGTGCCCTATTAAAGCAAATCGTCATTATGTAGGCATGAAAGAAGAACAAAACCATTTTCAGAATAAGCGGCTGCCATGCTTGTGTCGATAGCTGTGCGCCATGTTATCTTCAAAACAGCACATGCTTGAGGCTCAAACTTCTTTGAAAAACAAATGAAAAGAAGATAAATACAAATTCATAGACAATATTTATGAAGTAATAGCTATTGTAGATAAGAAAAAGTTCTCTGTGTCCAGTTTTTGCTTATAAAATGTCTAACTCTGAAGTTTTCCTCTGATTAGACTCTTATTGTTGCCGTCTGTGAGCGTAACTACTCGAGGTTTTGATAAGTGTGGCTTGTTTTTATAACGAACACTAACCAAAAGAAGAAAATCTGCGGATATCCACTGTAAGCTCCTACAGTGGAAAAAATGGCAAAGAGTATCTGTCCTCCATATAACCTTAAGACTCAAAATGTTGTGTTGTTGGAGGGCTCATGAAATGAATCTCTGCACTAGCTCTACTAATATAAGGGATTATTTCTAATATACAGCATCAGAATAAGGTCACTGTTGTAGCACATTGTCAGCCATTTTGTGAAAATGTTATATATATATATATATATATATATATATATATATATATATATAGGCTTGCAATACCCTTCAAAAGTTTGGGGATGGTTAGATTTTTTTAATGTTAAATCACTTTTGCTGATGAAAAGTACAATAAAAACAGTAATATTGTGAAATATTAAACTAACTGTTTTCTATTTTAATATGTCTTGTAATTTATTCCTGTGATGACAAAGCTGAACTTTCAGCAACTCTTTTCCAGTCTTAAAGATCGCATGATCCTTCAGAAATCACTCTAATATGCTGATTTGGTGCAAAAAAAAAAAAAAAAATTCTTGTTATTATCAGTGTTGCAACAATGTAGAAGTAGCACTTTCTGTCACTCTACTGTTATATTCTTTAAAAATAAATTATTTTAAAAATAAGAAATAAATCATCTTGACCTCAATTTTGAATATAAATAAACACAACAAATGCTTTTGACAGCTTATAAATGTTTACAACAATAAAAGTCATTTAGCTGTGCCTGCACAACAGAGCATTCTTGCTGTGCATGTATTGAATATGACCTTAAGAGAGATAAACGGCTTGTTCTGTGGTACGTCAGGGTGAACATTGGATTTCTGTGTTATTTTACAGACAATGCTGGATTTATCTGGCATTTCAACACATGTGGGTTAATTCTACGGCATTTTAGAGACACAGACCCTTGTATTTCAGTACAAAGAAATAAAGCCGGATTTCTCTTTCAGGCGATATTAAAGCATGCACATGTGATGCTTTGTCCCTTGGGATGAATTGGTGAAGTGTATGATTTCTAATTATGATCAACTTGGAATACTCTGCCAATACGATTGCCTACAACATCTTCCATTATAGGATACAGCAAAATGGTGAATCATTATAGAATTGAATTACCTTTCTGTAAATGCAGGAGTTTATGCTTTTGTGCAGTGGGAGGAAGGAAATACAGCAAATATCAGCAAATCTAACCTGTCCAGCTGACAACATCTTCACTATTATAAATGGTTCATTGATAATGACTGTAGGACTGAATCTCAAGTCTAATTCTGTGAGCATAAAATTGCAGGCCATTCATCCATCTTCATTTAGCCTTTAAGAAAACTCAAAATGTCCATCACGCTGACTGTGCTCTAAGTCTTTTTTAATCACAGTGTAAATGGACTATAGTTGTTTATCTACCATCTAACACCCCTACTTCTATCTCTTGCTCTCTCTCTCTTTTTTTTTTTTTTTTTTTTCTATAAATGTCAGCCTGCAGCTCAACATCAAAACAAAGAGCACTACTTGCAACTCTGGCTTCAAAAAAACATGAAGAAAAGAGTTGGACTTCACAAGGATCCAAAATCAGCCTTTGAGGAAATGCAATCTGTATGGTTTGTGCTAAAATAAACATTAAAACATGTCTAAATCTTTTTTGCCTTTTTTTTTTTTTTTGAGGAATAGACTAACGTAAAGGGCAAAAAAAAGGTTATTTTCCACCACACACAAAAGTGGCCAGTGCTTGAAATTTCAAAGCAGTGTTATTAGGCAATGCATTGCTGTAGCGACCTTTATATTGTGGCTAATATTGACTAATTTGTTGTTCAATTAAATATAATGACTATAATTTAGAACATACTGTAGCAATACATGCAATATGCAGTAATAGGGATACAGATATGTGTGACAGATACAATTTATGGCTAGCATTGGTTAAGACCTGAGATTGCAGACAGGGCACAGTTGTGGGGTTGATGGCAGGCTGGGGGCGGAACTGGGCATCACAGGAACTAGAGACCCCTGAAATGTGTGTCCCAATGTGTGGGTGGGGAAAAGGAATTAAGAGGAGTTACAATAGGAAGACATTTCCATCATATAGAACTAGTGCAGTGTGTCAATTTATATTCATGTCTAAAATTAACCTTTTTTGTATTCTATAGGAGAAAGAACTCAAATTTGGAATGACACGAAAGTGAGTAAATGATGACAGAATTTTCATTCATTATTTCAATTAACTCAAACTGAACAAAATGCTAACTTGATTATTTATGAAACTTTACTTGTTCAAGTTTATAACCAGGTTGGTCTATTCAAACATGGATTTATTACCATCTTAGGAATTGGTGTTAAAATTAATTCATCTGATATTATAAACTGAACTGAGGTGTGAGAGCGATTGTGCCACCGAGATGGACAGATCTTTAAGAGCTTGTATTCTGGCTGCACAAACTCCCAAGTGTCATTTGAGGTAAGAGATGGCGAGTGACAAGAATGACAAGAGACTGCAGAAGCATTCAATAGAAAAAAAATAAAATATATATATATATATATAAAATTACCTTGTGCTGCGGTGGTGTGGTTTCTGAGAGGTAGAGGAAAGAGCATGATAATTAAATGCAATCTCTGCGAGAGGAAAAATGTCATCATAATTGGTGTGTTAGACTGCCAACATCTTTTTATTTGCCCGTCATAGTTAATTAGGTCTAATTATATGTGGTAAAATTTAACTTTTAAATTATACTTTTAAGCCTGAAATGTCATCCTTCCACAGAATAAAACATCTAAAGTGTCAAAAGAAATTCTTAGAAGGATTATGTGTGTTCAGGATGCTTCGCCTATTTGTGTGCAGTATGTGAACACATTTATGGATGGCCATATGTCTTTCAAGTTTGCGCATGGTAGTTATCACCTCTGTGACGATGTTCTTTAAATATATATAGCCATCCTTGTGTCGCTCATGATTGCCTGGTCACACTTGATTTGGCATACCTTATGTCACAAAAAGATTTTAGACCAAAAAAAAAAAAACTTAAATAGGATGAAAGATGTGTAACAGAATGATTGCAGTAATATTATTTATGTTTTATTAATATATTTATCCATATTTCTGTAAAATTCATACAGAGAAAAAAAAAAACATGGATAATAAAAAAAAAAAAAACAGAACCACATAGATCAAAATTATCATAAAATATGACGTTTACATTTATACATATAAATAGAGTTAGAATAAATATATAATATTTTGAAAAAATGTTCAGTGACATTAGTATTCTTATCTGCACATTTTCTAATTTAAATTTTTGTATTTTACTATACCAATACTTTCATTCACAAATAATATATGTCTCACGAAGCATCAGATCATTATCATTATTCCTCCTAGTTTTCCAGCCCTCCCTTACAGCCAATCACCAGCTCAGTGGCTCAGTGACGGTGTCACTGATGTCGCGCCCATGTTTCTGTTCAGTTAACACATGCTAGGATCAATGGATAGACAGTGAATGAGGCTGTAAGAAGGAGCTTTCAGCTGCAGATGCTCACTGCAGGCTTGCTAATGGCTTATTGATGAATGTGTCTCCTCTTCAGTCTCAGCTCTCTGGCTCTGTCTCTGAGCATATAGGCCGTTAGGACACGAGGCCACTGACGCCTGACGTGCTGAGAATGAGTTCAGCATTTGACAAGCAATGTGGTCTGAAACAATGCAACATGAGTTAAGAGGGCAAAATCATGATGTAGTATCACTCAAATGTCGAGAAACGGTAACAGTACTTTCTGGTTGTGGAAATTACACCAATGTGAATTTGACACCAGTTTGTTAAAAGTAATCATTTGGTTTGATATTCCACTGGAACTTGGTCTTCATTACATATTTTCTGTTTCTATTTTGTATTTTTTATGTATTTATTCATTTTAAAGTACTCAGCTAACAACTGTTGTTAGAGCATTGTCATTTTTGCTACAATTTTACATGTAATTGTGAAATTATAGACTAATTGACACAATTTTTTTTATTTTTTTTTTATGTGAAACCCTCATAGAGGTTATAAGATAAGACCAGGCAGATAGAAGGGTAAACAAAATTAATAAATAATATCTAAAAATACAATTAATAATACTAAAATTAATAATATAAATATACTAATATAAATGAGATTATTTAAAATAATATTTATAAATTAAGGTCTTACATAGCACTTTCAAAGCAAGGCTCATTGCTCTTTCTTTTCACAAAAATGGTTCTGTTTAGCACCAAAAAAAGGGTTCTGCTACTGTTACAAGCCAAAGAACCTTAATTTGGTAATACTGGTTAGTAGAATTGTAGTTAAGAGTGCATGAGGTATTTTATTTTTTATTTTAATTTTTTTTTTAAAACTCTTTTATGTTGTGTGATTCAGTGGTTCTTAATTGGTTTTGCCTTAGGACTCAGAGTTTGGACATGAAGTATACATTTTTCTCACAGTTTGTAGTTTCCTTATACATTTTCCAGTTATGAATTGTTCAAATCAAACAATATGGAAAACGTTTTTTTTCCTACGTGCCCTGAATTCCAATGGTTGTAATCCTCTTAGCAACCAATACTTCACAGAGAATAAAACCTGCTTCTTACTCAAATTTAACCTGTAAATTGCATTTAGCATTGTTTTTGCCTGCTGTTTGTGACCCTGTCAAAACCACTGAATTACTGCGTTAAATCGTGAAATTTATGAAAAAATACTTTGAGGATTTACAGTATGTAGTTACTAGGCAACTCTCTTCAACTTCTTAAAGTACATTTTATCTTAAATCAATGACTTTCGTCCACCTCTGCATTTTGGGCCGTATAGTCCAGCATGTAGGAAGTTTCTACAGCCTGTATTCTGTTTCATGATTTTATGCCTCAGGCAGGCATAGGCATAGAAAATGCTCTGAACTGGTCTGTGATACGCAGGAACCCTCAAACACAACGTCTCATTCTCCCTGAATCATTAATCTCATATCTACACTGTCTGTGTGTCTCAGCATCCTGTTTAAAGCCCCTTTTATGTGACTTGTATGCTGAGCATTTGACTGTGACAAAGTATTCATTCCACTTATAATCATTAATGATGTTATCTGGAGAGTTACAAAGTGTTGTGTCTGTCAGGGGCAGACGAGCTTGAAATTGAGAGGTTTTCCTCTTCATCATGGAGCTTTTAAGCATAATAAGCATAATAACTTCATTTGGAAAACAACTGTTGAATCTATTATGCCCAAATATGCATTTGGCTCTGTCCATTTCAATCAGTCCTTCAGGAAATGAAAGAAGTCATTCAAAATATGTTCATAGATAATTGGAATGGTTGTCATGGTGTATATTGTTATTCAGAAGGATTGCAAAAATCAAAAAGAGCCTCTCATGAACATTAATGTGATTTATTTCAGAGATCAACATTAGTTTGTCCCAATAGAAGTAGACCATGCAGCCATAAAGAACACATTCTGTCTTTTAAGTCGCCATTTGAAATTGTTCCTGTTTTATATATTCTGTTTTCCCCTCTTATTTAGGTTCTAAATAGATCACAAGACATCCATGAAACAGAATGACAAGGAGCTCAACAGATTTGCTTGAGATACATTAAATGTTTAGATCCTAAAAGGAGCATGATTATTCAGCTGACTGAACGGGACGTCAGCCTTGAGGACATTTTTCAGACATTATTACAGAGTCAAAGCTGAGTGTTATCAGTTCAGACTCAGCTGCAAACCTTGCAGTCTGGGAACTCTATGAATAAGCCTTTGTTATCAAAGTAAAATGTGACTGTTTGCACTCAACGACTTTTCTTTTTGCTAAATTCCTTCACCTGAAGTGTGATCAGGAGTTTGGCGTAAAAATCATAAAATGAGTATTCAGAAAAATAAAAAGCGCACTTGTCAGAGAAGTTTGTATGTGCATTGTGGAGAGAAAATTCTGCTTCTCAGTTTTTATGGCATAAATGACCAAACATTTCATCTACCGGAACTTGATGTTGCTGAGACCTTGTATTTTGATCTTGACATTTTTGCTGCTCTACTAACATTATATGAGTCTACAAAAATAAATTTGGATTCAACAGTTTTGAAACTGGTATTTGACAGAATTTGCTCAAATTAATGCTGTTCTTTCCAGATTTGTATGAAGTGGCTCATTGCCATGGCTCTGCTCCTCTCCGCGTTAATGCAACAGCTTTTCTCCATGACAGTGCCTGCAACATCTCCTTAGATAAACAAACATCACTAAGCTGCCGGTAAACAGAACCATAGCCATGCTTTTCCTAAACATACACTAAGCCTCTCCTCCAGAATCTCATCCTCTCTGCAGGGAGTATGTGTTATGTCAAGGTGAAATGGAGGTATTTTTAAAGTCGCATATATTTTTCTTGCCACCAATTTTTTTGTGAGAATTTATGCACTTGACGCAATGAGTAAATAAAAAAAAGCATTTATAGAAATGCAATGCAGTATGTTAAATTGGCAGGGTTTTGTGGTTTAATCTTATGATTCCAGTATCATGTTCTGACCCATGCAGAGTTATGAGTCACACCTGTCAACAGGGACCACAAAAATTGTGTTTTTACTCATTTAAAGTTCTACACCCTAATTTATCTTTATGAAAGAGGTGTTGTATTTTCCCCAACACCAAGTGGACCTTAAGGGAGCAAATGTAGCTTGATATAATGGCTCAACTAGATGTAGGTCTTTGGAGAGTTTTAGGTTACATTACGTTTCTGGAATTAGATAAATAACCTGTAAAGGGAAATGGCTCAGTGACCAAAACAGTGGAGAAAAAATTAAATAAAATGGATAGATCTAAATATCACCTTGAGCATTATTAGAAGCAAAAACAAAAGCCTTTTTGTCCAAAGGGGTTTGCATGCAATGTTACAAGTGTCCTTATTTCCTAAATATATATATAAAAAATAAACAAATATATAGAAATATTTTACAGTGTCCTTATTTCATGTTATATGTTCTTACTATAATAACAAGAAGTTATGCATTATTACATGCAAGTATTCCTAACCCAAACCCTAATCCTAAACCTAACCATATAGTACACTCTTAAAAATAAAGGTTCTTTATTGGCATCAGTGGTTCTACAAAGAACCTTTACCATCCATGGAACCTTTTCATTCCACAAAAGGTTCTTTACAGTGGAAAAGAGTTCTTTAGATTATTAAAATATTCTTGAAACTAAGAAAAATGGTTATTTTAAGAACTGTTCTCTGGGGAACCAAAACTGGTTCTTATATGGAATCGCTGTGAAAAGGTTCGTTTTGGAACCTTTATTTTTTAGAGTGTAAGTAGGCTACATGTTAATTAATATCACTCAGTACTTAAATAGGCTAACAAGGACATCTTGAAATAAAGTGTAACCGATATTTTCTTAAACATTTTAAATCATCACTTTTCCTTGTTGGACTTTTATTTTTTTGTTTGTTTTTTTAAATCACAAAAAATAATTTATATCAAGTTGAAATGGGAAAAAATAGCCTACTGATTTTTAATGTGGTTTCCATATACTTGAGCACCCCACTGTTTACGTGCAGCTGCTCAAGAATCAATAGGCTACCTATGACTGAACTGATGATGGGCATTGGTTTCTACCTGCCGCGATGCACTGCTGCTGGTAGGTTGGGCTGGTTGGGCGCATTTGAAAGAGTGCTGCATTGAGGCAGCTGCTTCCAGCTCCTCAACAGATCCCGTCTGTGGCAGACAGTGAGCGAGTGAGTGAGTGAGTAGTGAGCGAGCTCGTGCGCGCCAGCGACTGACACGCGCGGAGAGGGAGAACCAGCGTCCAGCGTCCGTTCAACTCACTTCGAGCACTGGCCGCTGTCCATCAGGACCTGCTCAAAATGATCCGGACCGTCCTCTGTTTCCTCGGATTGCTCGTCGGTGGCAGTCAAGGTATGGACGCGTGATTGTGAGAAGTGTGAGAAAATAGACTTGCTCTAAGCCAGCATTGCACTGAAGGGGTCTATCTGAATGAGGGGGACGTACGAGGAGTGGGGCGGATTTGTTGTGTGCTGCTTTGCAGTTTGAGCACGTCCCTTTGGAGAAAACATTTCTTTTGATAGATTAAGCTTACCTTTTATTAACAGTGCAAAGCCTCTCTGTTTGCACTTGTTATCGTAGACTCGTGAGAATTCTTGCAGACGGTTCTCGAGGTGGTCTGCAGGAGATGTAGTGTTTGCTAGATTGAGATATGGATTGCATTTGATCGTAATCTCAGACAAAAAAAAAAGCAACTTTTTTTCCATGTACATATACAGAACGCTTTGCATCGCAATTTACTTGGGGAAGAAATTAAAAATGACTGGTTTTGTACCTAGCTATCTATTTCTATAACACAGATAGGCTATAAGTACATGAATGATAGAAGTAGCCTACATGAAGGATATATACACATACACAGAGAAAATTGTAATTGTATTTATTTATTTTTAAAAATTTGAATAATTTCATTGAAAAATTATAGTACATGAATCAGAGTTATTTCCTTCAGCTAACCAAAATAAAGGTTGCGTTTATGGGGCATTTGTGCAGATGTCAATTATAAACACACATCAGTGGATGTATGTAGTTTAAAACACAGCTCCGGTGACCCAAGTGCGTCTTTGAACTTGAACATCAGCTGCCAAAGTCTTGTGAAGCATGTATGTATTTTAGTGGCTGGTACTTCCCACGCGACGGCAGGTGGGGGTAGAGCGCTACATATTAACCCATTTAGAAAGCGCGACCACCATCAACAAGCGCTATCGATGTGTGCCAAGACAGAAATGGAATGAACCTAGTGGGGAATCGTTGGATGGTAGAGCGTTCCTTGGATCTAAATGACGGTTAGTCTTCATCCAACTTCGGAGACCTCCCTTTTGTTTACACAATGCAGGTTTGAGTCAGCGCGAGGCTAACTGACAACCGATAAACGATGAAACTACTGTAAATTTCACTACCTACAACATTACAATTTATGAGTACATTTTCATATGGAACTTGGTATTAGCCACTAGTTTTCACAGTAAGTGCTGAAATGGCCATAAAGTGTCTTGAATTGTTTGGAGGAGTCATCCCAGTATGACTGAAGTGTGTTCAATTGATTTATTTTATTTTATTTTATTTTTTATTTTTTGTATTTATTTATTTATCGATATTTTTGGGGGGATACTGGAATGCAGGTCCAACATAACCTAAAATGAACACAACTGCGGCCTTCAAAGCGGGTTTTGAGCACAGGCTGTTGTTTCATGTACTGTTTAGGAGCAGGAAAAAAAAGTCAAAAATAAATCAATAAATAATAATAATAATAGTAAATAATAAAAAAAAAATTAAATAATGGTGAATTTTATAATACAAAAGCGCCATGTACAGTATGAAGGAACTTGAACAAATGCAATTTAAAGTTAAATATGACCAAAATTATACAAAACTGAAATTCATTTGTGTTTTGTTAAAAGTGGTGGTTCGTTAACAAATCCTTCCCAAATCCCATTTGACGAGTTTGACTACTTACCTTCCTTAAACTCTCTACAGAACAAGCAAATAGTGTTTTAGTGTATCCTGTGAACTTGTATGTCTTGCAGCTAGCGGTTGGACTTGGTAAAGGAACATCTTGCTTATGAATGAACTGGGATGCATTTGTCTTGAGTGCAGTGAATGAACCAATCATCTCAGTTGAATATTTGCTGACAGACTCAAGGCCTATTGTTCCTTCAGTTTGTTAAGTGTTGTAGAATTAAGAACGCTGTAAAAATGGCTTATGACAATCTATAATTGAAACTCTGGGCTATTATTATGTTGTCTTTTTATGTAGATTGATACAAGGATAATAAGACTTGATTCACTTAAGAAAAACAACTATTAACAAAGTCCGATTAAATCACCAGAAGTCGCAGATTTTCACAGTGTATTGGTAGTAGTTGTTCCCATTTTTCCCATTATCAGGTGCTGGATCACTTGCTGGGCCCCCCAACATTAGTCGCCGGATCTGTTGCTGCTCTTTTGCATAAATTGACTCATGCTCTCTTTTTCAAAATTAATAACCTCCGGTTGCTGTGTCACTGCCAATCACTGTCAGTGTGAACAACCCTTGAATGATTCAGTAACACTAAAGACACTTAACTTGTCTCCACCAACCTGCAGAAAGCGCCACTGAATGAATCTTTTTTTCGGTCAAAAGATTCAAATTACTGATGTTAATTAAAATCTCCATTGCTAGTTTTAATGTAATGAACATTTTTCCCTGAGCAAGGTTGTGTCAGATACTTTATTTATTAAGAACTTTATTAAGAATACATTAAGAATCTGCATGCCAACTGCTTTTAATTTGAGCTAAGTACCTCACAAGCAGTCACATTGTGATGTCACTCTTCTAGCATAACCACATCCCACTACTTTATTTATTAAGAACTTTATTAAGAATACATTAAGAATCTGCATGCCAACTGCTTTTAATTTGAGCTAAGTACCTCACAAGCAGTCACATTGTGATGTCACTCTTCTAGCATAACCACATCCCACTGAGAAGCCTTTGTTAATTAGTGCCTCTCTTGTTGTCTTAGGAAGTTTTTTTGTGACTGACAGTTGCAGTGAACCTTGGCTTGTTCATCAGTTTATCATCAGTGAAATCTCTTGATGATATAGGCTTGTTAGAGTGAGCGTGTGATGTCAGTTAAACTGTAATTTATCCTGGAATTTCTTCACGGCGCAACACCTGCCGCTTGGATGGTGCACCTCCAGGGCTGTTGCTAAAGTCTGCTGAGGCTTGGGATTTACATTTTTTTTTTTATAGCTGATAGTTTCAAAAAAGGCTGTACTGTCTTTTGACTTGCTTTTTTTGTTTGCAGGATTGTTGGATTGTCTTCAGAGAGGGAGAGCAATTTGCTGTGCTGATATCCATTAGTACTCTAGCTCTTGGCTCTCAGGTCTGTGTTATTGTAGGTTGGCTTATAGCAGTATTTGTGTGTGTGTGTGTGTGTGTGTGTGTGTCTAGCTTCACTGAAGCTCCCGGTGATAAATTGTGTGCAGTGTTGGTCTCAGAGGACATAGTCCTTCGAGGTGTTAAGTGCTATAATGAAGGGATTCCTCCAAATCTCCCAATGAATGCTAACAGTGGAGCATTAATAGATTTATGCCCTGGAATTGTACGCCATATGTGTGTGTGAATGTGTAGTGGTTTGATTAGAACGCTGTAACATCCTCTCTGAGGATATTTCTGTGGGATGTGGTTGTAAATGAGTGAAATGAAAGCATGTGTGCTTGTGGGTCAGGATTTGCCTACACCGTGGGGACCAAATGTACTCGCTGGCAGTAAAGCCTTAATTCAGCATGGCCTCCTCCATTAGGAAAACAGAATGCATACTAAATGCATACATACTAAAACAATACAAAAATGAAAGTTTAAAAATGCAGATAGCATTCTGTGAAGGGTAAGATAAGGGATAGACAATAACATTAGATAAATACAAACACAGTCAAAGTCAATGGAAGTAAAAAGGAGCCTTTCAGTGATTTAGCTGGAGTGAATCATTGTGCATTTGAGTTGTCAGCGAGTTAATGTTACCTTTTCTCAAGTGTGACAGTGTTCACTGCTTCAAAATATTAACAGTTGTTCTGGGTCTCATGGCTAATGTCTCAAATCATACTATGAAGGTTATTTTTTTGTTATTGAATTTTTTCACCAAAGAATCCTGAAAAAATTTAGTTAGTGCCCCCAAAATAGTTAGAATTATAAAACAGTGATAAGAAGAAGAAATGTTTCTCAAGCACCAAATCAGCATATTAAAATGATTTCTGAAGGATCATGTGACACTAAAGACTGGAGTAATGGCTGCTGAAAATTATTTTAGCTTTGCCATCACAGGAATAAAGTACATTATATTAAAATAGAAAACAGTTATTTAAAATTATACATTATTATTGTTTTTACAGTTCATTTATCCATGTACTTACTCCTTTGTAAGCATAAGAGAGATTTCTCCCAGCACTTTAGAATTCAAAACGTTAAAATTCTTAATGACTGCAAACTTTTGACAGGTAGTATATATTTAAATTTATAAAAAAAGAATACATTTTAAAAAAGCACTATAATTTCATGTATATTTACTTTGTTTTAAAGACATTATCTGGAAATTGTAAATTAAATGTGTATTATTTTTCCTGTCCACTAAAGTAATGTTAGATGTATAAAATTTACTTTGTACAATAAATATAGTTCCAAAGCAGTAACCTTTGACAGATTAACCCTAACATTATCCTGCTTTAGAAAACCTACCAGCTCTTTATTTTATTTTATTTGAACAATTATTGTTGTCCATTTAGAACACATTGAAACATAGTGCATTTAGACACCTAAACAACTTATAGGAAGGCCTATATATACATTAATAGATCTTGTGATATTTTTACACTGTCAATAACACAATCACTATTGGGAATTCTTAAGATATTCCTGCTGATAATTCAAATGACAGGAATCCTCTTTTCTTTGCATGCACTCTCAAAGACAATTACAGGGTTCTGCAGTATTGTGTATCACCAGTTCTGGCAAACTTGTAAATTACAGTGTTGCTCTTAGCCCTCCTGTGGTTCAGAGGATGACATATCTAAAATGCTGCCATTTCTCTTTACATTCTTCCAGCCATGTTGTCTGTGTTTTTATACTATGTAACAGAGCTTGGAGCATGCTATAAAAAGACTAAAACACTAAGCTGTTCTTATAAGAACACGCTGGTGTGTGACTTCTCTTGGTGCAGAAATTGATCGTATTATGCGATTAATTGAGTGAATAGAGTGCCACACAAGCTCGTATGGAAATGGAATTGCCCCCCACGGGAGTTCTATATGAAAATCAATTTAAAAAGTATTAAGAGTCAGCATGCCGCTCCATAGAATAGAGTGCAATTTCACTGTTAGTGAAATGACGTTCATTTTAATGGGCGTTCTCTCTCGATTGTTCTATAGATACCCATCAGTACTCCATCCTAATAAAACTAGTGCTTTCATCTCGTGCCATTTTCAACTATGATTATGATGGTTTAAACATAAAGCGTGGTTCAGCTTTTGCTCTCTTGATTATTTATACCAATGTTATTGTTTACTGTATGAATGCTGTTTTATTTGAAATGCCCAAATTCAAACTCACACCTCTTACAAAGTAGTTTGCTTCTGTTTAAATATTCAGATGTAGTGAACTTATGAAATATGGCATTTCAGTCAGTTTTTGCAGGTGTGAGATTGCAGCCGTATTGATCTGGTAAGCCAGTGATCATTTGATGATCTAGCTTTATGGACGTGGTAAAATAGTCCACTATTGTGCTTTGCGCAATGTTTTCTACATCTGTAACATTGAGTGAGTCTGAATCTAAGACCACCAGTGCATTTAAGAAATGGCTTGGTTCTCAGACTTGGGCATTTTGGAGATAATTGGTTCTAGTGGTCAGATACGAGAGTAAAGAGACTCTGGAGAGCCGTCTGCCGTTTTTTCCCCAGCGGCACAGTGCTGGCAGCAAACACCCTCTTCACAAGTGTACACCACATTTAGATTAGAGGACAGTGATGAACTGAGACCATAAAAAGTTAGAGAATAAAAATGAGCATAGGCCGTGCAAGGCTGTAAGGCTTAAGTCTCATATATCCATATCCTTAACTACTACGAGAGTGTTACACTATGTGACAGTTAAACCAATTCAAACAACCAGCAGGCTGCATCATATGTTTTGAAGGATTATGACTAAAGACAAGCAAAGGAGGAATTTTTTTGTTTGTTTTGAAATGTGGTGTCAATGTGAAATTGAGAAATTTTGGTTGATGTGATCTGCTTTCAGTGCTCCTTAAAGTTGACATGGATTTATTTATTTATTTATTTATTTTTAAATACATCTTATTGGTTTTATTGTGAAGAATTTATCCATGCATGTTTTTTTTTTTTAGATTGTAATTTTCAATCAAAATGTCATAATTCAACATTTTGTCCACTATCCAATCATTTTGTCTGCTTAAACTCTACCTCTTTCTTAATTGACTGCAAGCTCGCATTCAGATATGCCTCCATCCAATCAACAACTGATGGATTGGAGTCCCTGCCCTGCATTTTTTATTTTTTTTATTTTTCAGTAATCAGTTTTACTCAAATGTACATGGCAATACAGAAGTAAAAAAATTGTCACTATTTCTTTTACATCCTGACTTTAAATACGGGAACAAATATTATTACTGGATGCATTCTCCTTAGGAAATAGTGCACTTCATCTGACCTTTTTTTTCTACAGATTCTGTGATGAATGAAACTAAAAATTATTATGTAAATGGTTCAAAATTGAAATACGTTTTGGGAAGTTGAGATAACCTGAGGTGTGACACCTGTTGTGAGTGCTATGTTAATTCTTTTAATGCTAATTCAAAACTTGTATGAGTTCATATTATTTGAAAAAAAAAAAAAAAAACTACAAGGAACATTTTGTACTTTTAATAAGTCATTTGTCAAACCGCAGGACCATTTAAAATTGACAAAAGGCAAAAAAATTTGAAAATGGTAAAAATTCTAAAGAAATGGTGAGTCAGTGTGTCAGTGTCATTTTGTGCAGACATTTAAGCATGTTTTAAAAAACATATGTATTAAATAAATCTGGCCTCCAACCACATGTCTGCTTTGAACCTGTAGTGTTAGGATTCATTTTCTGCAATAGAATGGCTTTGTGGTAAGTGTGTTCAGCAATCAGCTTGCATTATCCCCCTGAAACTCAAAAGCACTGCTTAACCTTTTTAAGAGGTGCCAGTCGATCTCCTGGAACAGCGAGTGAGTGATAGAGGGAGAAAGACCAGCAGAATTGAATGAAAAGAACGTGCGAGTTATGAAAATACGTCTACTGAAATGTTGTACAATGAGCTCAGCTACCTTGGGACAATGTTCTGGGCTGCTATGGCTTATGGCTCCAAACAATGGCAATAATGAGGACCGTTGGGAGGATTTTTAACCGCTCCCATATCAACCAGCAACCGACCATTACTGCTAAGCATAATACAGCTTGGGTTGCTGTAAATGATGCATACGTATTGCTGGAAAAGCTTGACTCCGATTCAGTCACACTCTATAGGTTACTTCATATAAATTATATTCTCCCCTGAAGTCATTGTGAAATGAAATATGTTTAGCTTCAAACAGAGATATGCCGAGGACATTATCAGGGCTATTTTATCCCTATGCGCTCTCAAACTCTCCGTGTAATTATAACCAGAGTCAGGTCTGTGTGCGCCTTCAGTGATAATGCAGTTTGACATTGGAAAGTGACCTTTAAACATATTTGTGTGGCCCTGAATTTAAGAACTGCTGCAGCGACATGCGAGACGAACATCGATAGCTGCTTTTAAGGAGTAAATATGATATGTATTTCCAGGGTGAAGTAAATGAATGATTAAAGCTCTGTTTGGCCCTGCTGCCACAGTACCACCGAAGAACATTTCATCACTGTGATGAAAGCTTTCATGGCCAGCCACTGTCTGTGCAGTGCCGCACACGGAGGATCATTATTTAAAGCACAGATAAGTCGTATCATGTGACAGTTGTTGCTTTAATGATTAATGTAGCCACAGATCAGTGTGTCTGTGGGAATAGGGCTGCTTTTCGTAATGTTA
This sequence comes from Onychostoma macrolepis, assembly GCF_012432095.1. Lineage (NCBI taxonomy): Eukaryota > Metazoa > Chordata > Actinopteri > Cypriniformes > Cyprinidae > Onychostoma > Onychostoma macrolepis. Next base: position 12,016,321 of record NC_081163.1, read on the forward strand.
AATGCGTTTCTGAGTGCGCTATGTAGAGCTTGACGATGTTTATCTGATGGGTGTTTTTTTGGCAGTTGCTTTGATTCTCATGGGCTTCTCACTGTTGTACAGTGCTACTTAACAGCTTTTGGTAATCGTTTTCATTATTTGCAGTGTGATGTGTGGAAATGCTAACTTGAGATATGGAATCATTATATTGATTATAAATCTTTGCGTACAGTGTCTTTTTTTCAAGATACACACGGTTCCTTGGCAGGTTTGATACACAGTGCTGTTAGCTGTAAGAACAGGTGTCATTTGCTACACTCCATTTTGTTTCCATCATTTTATGGATGCCAAGGCAGAGAAATTGTTGAAGCCAATAGAGTCAAGTCAGATTTATTTGTTTAGCACTTTTCACAAAACACATTGTTTCACAGCAGCTTTACTGTTAACTCTATGCCTGTAATGCATTGTTTTTCAAATGCATGTTAAAGGGTTAGTTTACCCAAAAATGAAAATTCTGTCATTAATTACTCGTTCCACCCGTAAGACCCTACAGGTATATGGTACTACACACATACATTTTTGGGTGCAGATCAAAACACGCGCATCTCCATAATGGAGGCAGAGGGCGACTCGGGGGAGAAGAATTGTTGAATTACATAGTTATTTGAGTTTTTTGTGCACAAAAAGTATTCTCATAGCTTCATAAAATTACGGTTGAACTACTGATGTCACATGGACTATATGTCCTTGGTACCCTTCTTTGCCTTGAACGTGGTAGGACCTTTGCTGTCTATGAAGGGTCAGAGAGGTTCAGGTTCAATTCAAGTCAAGTCACTATTATTTGTATAGCGCTTTTAACAATGCAAATTGTGTCAAAGCAGCTTTACATCAGCTTTACAGTATTTAGATGGGGAAATAGTGTGTCGAAATTAGTGTCATTCTCCTCTGGCCAAACAAAATCAGCAGTTTATATCTAGGCTGCAGCAGAGTCAGCTTGTGCAAAGGACTCATCTGGTTCCTGTGGTCTCGTCCCGATGGCCGTCTAGGAGACAGGGTCTTCACTGGGGATCAGTCTCTGGGGCTCATCTAGTTGTTCTGGTCTCCACTGAGGTTCAGGGTTGTAGAGGTCATCTCTAGGTGCTGATCCACCATCTGATCTGGATACGGACTGGATCCGAGTGGCTGCAGTGACAATCTGATCTGGATATGGACTGGATCGGGTGGCTACGGTGACCTCGGAATAAGAAAGAAACAGACTAATATTAGAGTAGATGCCATTCTTCTAACGATGTAACAAGTACATCGGGTGTTTTGGGAAGTGTTCCCAGTTCCGGTTGACCTAATTAATGCAGCCTAACAATCTTTTAACGGATTTGAATTATAGAAATGCGAGAGTGTATTATGTGTAAGCCAGGTTAAAAAGATGGGTCTTTAATCTAGATTTAAACTGACAGAGTGTGTCTGCTTCCCGAACAGTGTTAGGTAGATTGTTCCAGAGTTTGGGCGCTAAATAGGAAAACGATCTCCAGCCCGCAGTTGATTTTGATATTCTAGGTATTATCAAATGGCCAGAGTTTTGAGATCGCAGCGGACATGAAGGACTATAATGTGATAAGAGCTCACTCAAATACTGAGGTGCCAAACCATTCAGGGCCTTATAAGTAATTAGCAAGATCTTAAAATGTATACAATGTTTAATAGGGAGCCAGTGCAGTGTTCACAGAACCGGGCTAATGTTGTCATGCTTCCTGCCTGGTTCTAGTAAGAACTCTAGCTGCTGCGTTTTGCATTTAGGTTCAGGGTTCAGGTTCACTTTATTTGTACCCATAGGTAGACTAGGTTTGCAGTGTTATAAGTTCTCACATCTTTCACATTTTACATTAAACAACATGTATGATAAAAGTGCTTTAAAGTTCCCAGCATTACTAAAATGAGAGCTCTCGGATTTCATCAAAAATATCTTAATTTGTATTCCGAAGATTAACGAAGGTCTTTCTGGTTTGGAACGACATTTAAGAGTAATTAATGATTGAATTTTCATTTCTGAGTTAACTATCCCTTTAATATACAGCGATGAGCCATTGCACTATAACTACCTGTCTAATAACCTGTGGGACCTCCTTTAGCCCACAAAACAGTGGCCACACGTCAAGGCATTGATTCTCCTGGGGTATCTGATACCATAATGTCAACAGCAGGTCCTCCAGTTCCTTGTGGGGTGGTGGTGATGTAGCGCAAACCTGCTTTTTGATTGAGTTCATGTCAGGTGAATTTGGAAGCCAAGGCATTAACAGAAATTCACCATCATGTTCCTCAAACCACTCCTTGACGATTCTTTCAGTGTGGCAGAATTTGAAATCTGGAGCCTTTGCATTGAAATCGAACAGCATCCAGCATGACCAACAAGCCATAACAGAGTTTCAACCACTGACTTTATTTAATTGTAAAGAAGGATTTTGCATGTAGGGCTGGTTATTGATACTTATTGAATTGTTTGTGAGTCACAAGCTCTTGATTTGATTTGGGTATATTTCAAATTTTTATTGCCATTTTTCTAAAATATGAAAGAAATGATCTCTTTACCAGTGCTCTAATTCATACAAGGCCAGAGCAGTGTTTCAGACTGATTCAGAATGATAACACTACCTATTGAAAGTAATTTGTTTTGAGAATCAGGTTACTCTGGTTGCATTGTTTGATGTTAAAGGGTTTTTTTTGGATTTTAGGAATCGCTATCCTGATAGTTGTAATGACAATTATTTGGACAGTAGATAGCCTAATTTTTACCCAGCTCCAATTGTGGCCCCAACTTATGAAAGAGAACTTTTAGCTATATGACTGGGTACATTTTCGTTCTTATCTTAATTGTATTGATTAATTGCTGATGTTCCAGTTTTAGCAGTCTTTCTCTGTTTTTTGCCATGGCAAAGTAAAAAAAAAAAAAAAAGTAATATTAGAAGATTTGAGGAAATTCAGAGCTGATCTCTCTGATATTTTAATGACATGCCAGTAAATTACTTTTACTGGCATGGGTGTTTAAATTACTTTGACACCCATGCAGGGCTCTACGCTTACTTTTCTTTTTAGGAGCGCTTGTGCTCCTAATTTAAAAAAATTAGGAGCACGGTCAAAAATTTAAGAGCACCTTCTAATCAAAAATGAAAGTGATTTACAGGGAATTTTGTTTTTACCTTTGTAATTTTTCTAACTTTATTAAATGTATATAGTCTTTTATTTATCAAATTCAAAAAATATATATATATCAGTGGGGATTTCTTTAAGACTGCAAGGGAAGCTCGGCTTCCCCTATAATGTCAAAAAATTAATGGTCAAATATGTACTATTGTGTTAACATTTTATTTACTAAAAATGCGTTAGAACACGTTCATCTCGAAGACGAGTTCGTTCAGAATCAGCTACATATAGCAGGTCGACTGACTCGATTTCCTTCTCATACATCCCAGTAGCTTACCTCCGTGAAGTTGGCCCCCCACCCATCACAAAACGTCGCAAAAATAGTCTCAGTCGTTTGTGCTCCGTTTGTGCTGGTTTGTGCTGTAAAAATTTTCGTTTGTGCTGCTTTGGTTTGTTAGATATAAAATATTTATTTAAAGGTCATTCTCAGGTCACTCAGCCCCCACATGCTCCAAATTCACCCCGAATAGTCTCGTTTGTTTGTGCTTCGTTTGTGCCGGTAAAAGTTTCGTTTGTGCTGCTTTGGTTTTTTAATTATTAGACATTGAATTATAGGCGATGACGTCACCAGCCCCCCACATGCTCCAAAATCACCAAAAATAGTCTCAATCGTTAGTGCTTCGTTTGTGCCGTAACAATTTTCGTTTGTGCTGCTTCAGTTTTTAAAACATTAGACATTGAATTTTACGGTCGATGACGTCACCAGCCCCCCACACGCTCCAAATTCTCCCAAAATACTCCTGTTTGTTTGTGCTCCGTTTGTGCTGGTTTGTGCCGTAAAAAAATCGTTTGTGCTGCTTTGGTTTTTTTAGATATTAAAATAATATTTAAAGGTCATTCTCAGGTCACTCAGCCCCCCGCATGCTCCAAATTCACCCCGAATAGTCTCGTTTGTTTGTGCTTCGTTTGTACTGGTTTGTGCCGGTAAAAGTTTCGTTTGTGCTGCTTTTTACATAAAGCTACAACTTGATGGCGCTCGTGCACAAAACCATTTTAAGTGAGAGAAAGTGACAGAAAAAGAGTCCGACAGCAGATGAATATTGAGATGCTTTTAATAAACACCACAACGACTACAAAAAAACAGTGATGAAGAGTTGTTGTTCTATTAAAACATCACTAGAATCCAACAATTTGGTAAGAAATTGAATAAACGAGGAACCCAAAATAAAATGCTAAATAAAAGCAAAATAAAAAGCAGCACAAACGAAACTTTTACCGGCACAAACCAGTACAAACGAAGCACAAACAAACGAGACTATTCGGGGTGAATTTGGAGCATGCGGGGGGCTGAGTGACCTGAGAATGACCTTTAAATATTATTTTAATATCTAAAAAAACCAAAGCAGCACAAACGATTTTTTTACGGCACAAACCAGCACAAACGAAGCACTAACGATTGAGACTATTTTTGGTGATTTTGGAGCATGTGGGGGGCTGGTGACGTCATCGCCTATAATTCAATGTCTAATAATTAAAAAACCAAAGCAGCACAAACGAAACTTTTACCGGCACAAACGAAGCACAAACAAACGAGACTATTCGGGTGAATTTGGAGCATGGGGACTGAGTGACCTGAGAATGACCTTTAAATAAATATTTTATATCTAACAAACCAAAGCAGCACAAACGAAACTTTTTACAGCACAAACCAGCACAAACGGAGCACAAACGACTATTTTTGCGACGTTTTGTGATGGGTGGGGGGCCAACTTCACGGAGGTCAGTAACCTTCAGTGTATTTCCCTGTTGAAGCCGAGCGTCCATTGGCTTCAAAGGGGCTGCTTTGAACAGTTTTTTTCAGTGCTTTGAAACTAGATGGTCATTGGATAAATGCTGCGATTATGTCCCGCCCACGGACGCTCAGCGTCTCTGGGGGTGAATGGAGGAGTGGGCGTGCCTGGACTCCGGGCTTCTGCGTGATGATTGGACGGTCTGTATCTCCTTTTGATTGACAGCGATTTTTTACTATAAAAAGTCGCTGATGCTGAAGCTATTGGAGCTCAGTCCCATCGCGGCTTTGCACTTGGTTCTTATCAATCATTATATATATTTTTTTATTCATTTATAATGTTATGTTTTAATATACATGCTGCTAACTCGGAAATTTCAAGATATGCGAGCAAAAAATGCTCCTGACACTTTGGCAATATGACACGAGAAAGAGTGCCGTTTTTGTTTCGTTTGTGGTCGAATCCAGATCCGCGTTGTCTTGGGAGAATCACTGATTCACTGAGCCATTCATAAAACAGTCATTTGATTCGCTCCTGAAGGATTCAGCCGTTTTGAAAGAATCAGTGATTCAATGACGAACTTCTGCCGCCTGCTGGCCGTTTTTAGGTTTCCCGTCTAAAAGTAGGCATATTACATTATTTTCCAACATATTTCTATATTCAGAATTTAGTATTTAAAACATTAATCTCATAACATTATTTATGCAATTATAAATACAGTCTAAATGAATAAATGCCACATCTAAATGTCACTTCATGCAGTTTCTGTGCAGTGCTAAGATGAGTTTTGTTTAGATCATTTCATGGATAACAATAGCTAGTCATTCATTCACATTAAGTGTTCAGAGAATAATATTGTCTGTTTTCACTTACATCTATTTATTTATTAAATTTTGATTCATTTTGTAGAATTGAATTATAAATTAAGCTGGTATAGTATCGTAAGACATTTTTATGGTATCATGACAACCCTATTATACAACACATTCCTTGTTTCAGTTTAACCTAGTTCCCACATTTCCTCCGTTGAGTTTTTTTTTTTTTAGATTGTTTGTTCATTCATTCATACAGTAGGCTAGGCTATCGTCACTGGAAAATACACCTAGTTGGTACGACAGGGTCACAGAGCATTTTCTTGAAAAGGAACATAGGGCAGGATTTACGTATAAATAAATGGACAATTTTTATGATGTAGGCCGAAAATGAGCTTCCCCTCTTTGAAAGACCAGCAGCCGCCACTGATATATATATATATATATATAAGCTTTTTAACATTTCTAATTAAAAAAATCAGAATAAAAAGTAGAATAAGTAGAATAAGAATAAATTACCAATCAAATGAAATCAGTATTTAAGAAATAAATTTGTACTACAGAGGTGGCACAGAAGAACACACAAGTGGCATGTATGTGTATTTTCAGATGTTTAATGAGGCTCAGAGGCGGCATGAGTGCAATGAAATTCATAAATTCATGTTGAGGTTAATGTTTTAAATATAAAATTTTGAATATAGAAATATTAAATGATTTAAATAACAGAAAAGATACTTTACAAATTAAACTAAAACTGCCAGCAGGTGGCAGAAAGTCACTGATTTTATCACTGAATCATTCATTTATTTGATTCGTTTGAACGGCTGATTCATTCAAAGTACGTGACTGTATTTATGAACTGGTAATTGAATCATTGACTCATTATATTCGTTTAAAAACGCAGTTCATTCATGAATGAAACACCGCTGCGCTTTATTGGTGATGCGCAGCGGCTCAGCTGTTACTTTGTTTGAAACAATTTTTGTTGACGAAATAGAGCAAAATAAGGCAACAGTGTTATAGTCAGACAATATAAGTCACTGAATATTAACTTCTTGTTTAATGAACTGTTGTATTAAATCGGTATCACATTTGCAAACTCCCTTATTAATCATTAAAAGCTGTCACTCATCTTAGTTCATCGCGATCTCACAAAACTGCATTATAATCAACAAAGCTCCTTACACTGCACAGTGAATCTCTTATTTACACCCTGTCTACACTTTGTTTGTTATAATGATAGGTCTGTGATACATTACTCGACGCTGCGAAAACACGTTGTAAGTAGCCTACGTTAGAAACCTTTGAAGCTCCCTAAGTGCAAACACTAATATGCTGATCGGGTCAGTCGCACAGGCGCTCCTAAATATTTTTCCATAGTCGCACGCAGTATAGGTTTCAATGGCAAATGCGACTGAAATGGTCGCACTGTAGAGCCCTGCCATGGTTTTAAATCTACCTGGTCTCATGGCATTTACGTACATGGGTGCACTTTTTAGCGTGACATGAAATACGTAGCAATAAGTACATATCACTGCAGTTTCCAAAATAAATGAACACTTTCACACAAATTTACAGAGTTGCGATTAATAAAGCGTAATTACTTGAAGAATATCATGCTATGACTTCAAAACAATATTAATATGCTGGGAGATTTGAAAACTGATGCTTTTGAACGTTAGCATCGCACACATTCAGCTTCATATCTATGGGTTTTCATAGATGATATGTTTGTTCAGTAGCTGACGGAGTACGGAGACGGACTTAGGAGACGAGAAGCACCGATTCAAATCCCGTGTAACTATGGTTCAACAAAGCAGTTAAAATCTGCATAAATGGAAGTTCAAATGGCACAGTTGCATCAGCTAATACATTTTTATATCAGTTTTGCATTTGTTAACACTATCGGGTAGGTTTAGGGCTGGATTTGGTGTAGGGCATATTTCCAACACGATAGAGCATTAACTTTTAGCGACAGTCCCCGGATATTTGAATTCTGAACCGCCGCAATACGTATCTGAAGCAACGTAATAAAAAAAACAGCAATATGTGCCAATATCTACATAATAAAAACGTGCCAGGGTTCACATATTGAACCTGTGTTTTAGTGCCACTCAGTGGACATTTCTATTTGAAACTGCGGCGAAACGTGCAGCAAGGTACGTAAAACAGTGTCGCACAAAAAGTGCGCAGAGGTACGTATTTTTATGAGACCAGGTTGTTTTAAATTAAATAAGTGTGGACAGCCTTTATATGCTTGTGCAGTGTGTGTGTGTGTGTGTGTGTGTGTGTGTGTGTGTGTGTGTGTCCATACAGACTGAAAGTTTGGCACCAGGGATTTCTCCTCATTAACAATGGATCTGGACAGACCTGGTTCATTACACAGGCTGTGTAAAGAGTAAGAGGTATCTGATGGCATTTTTTTTCTTCCTCCTGTCCACTCTCTCTCCCTTTTTCCTTCTCTTTATCTCCTCAAGTGCAAATGCCTCAACTGAATCAATGCCGGTAGATCCCTCTTTAATTAAATCTACAAAGTGAGCAACAAGATGATATTTGCTTTCTAAAATGTAGCAGAATCTCAAAGACCCAGCTCTACAAAACTCCACAACAGAGCCTGAGCACTGGCTTTGTGTCTGTGTGGCTGTGACAGACGCCATACTGGGTGGAAAACTAGCGTTGTTTTCACGTTGCCAAGCCTGATGGCTCAATTCAAAGTCAGCTGTAGTAAGTGATTTATGGCTTGGTTTTAATCAGCCTGCTGAAAATGCAATTAGAAAGGGTTCCCACTGTGTGCAAATGAGCCGTCCCAAAGCCACTCGAGGACGCACGCTGTTAATTAGCCGGGTAGGGCACCTGTTAGCGCTCTGTGCTGGCCAGCGCAGAGAAGAAGAGAAGGGTCACGCGGCCACAGGGAATGAGGGAAGTGGTTACCCGGGGGTGCGAGAGTGTGGCAAGGGTAAGGCACTTGTTAGTGAACTAGGCTGGACCGAGAAGAAGATGACAGCTCTGGAATAAGGTGGTGGATGTGGAGAGAAAGGCCACTGGTAGGATCGTTGCTTGAGATATCAGTGATGGAAGATGTGCAATGGCAGAAATAAATTGGAGCACTCGTGATCTTTAAGAGCAGGAGGGTGCTTGTTAGTGAGCCACAGGAGGCTTTGCTGTTAGAATGGATCAAAACAGCACAGAAAGGGAGGGAGCGGTGATATGGTGAGATTAGCAGGTGTCAAATGTGTGAGAGAAAGTCTGGTGGAAATTGGAAGGTTGTCAACGGTAAGGTGAATAAGAGTTAGTTAGGAGGAGGAAGTGTGAATGAGATGTGCATGGTGTCAGGCTAAGCCAGGAAATGTGTGGTTACCAAGGTAAAGTAAGGCAATGTATCAATTGGTTTTACTTTAAGAGCAACAATTTAGTTTGAACATCAAGTAGAGATTAACTTTTTTTCTCTAAATAAATTTGAAAAAGTAAATTGTTTTGTATGCTACATTTTGAATTACAGTATAACGTACAGCGTTAATAAATGGATATTCATTTCGAGAATTATTTTCGAGATCTTCAAAACAAATAGATATTTTTAATGAAACCTGAGAGATTTTTGTCATTCCATTGAATGTCCAGGTAACTTCAAATATCTAATTTAAAACAATGTAATTTAAATGTAAAATGACAGCAAAGGTAAAAGGGAAGGGAAATGGTATCCAATGTACAATATATCCAATATTTTAGCTGATATGCAATATTGATAATTAATGGTTGATAACTTTATAGTTGCATAATATTGTTCATCTCTAATATTAAGTGGCATCCAAGCATTGTCTGTACCAGAACCATCTTAAAGGGATAGTTCACCCAAAAATGAAAATTCTGTCATCATTTACTCACCCTCAAGTAGTTCCAGATGAATTTCTTTGTTCTGCCGAACACAAAGGAAGATATTTTGAAGAAAGTTTGTAACCAGGCTGTTTTGGGGCACCATTGACTTCCATAGTAGGAAAAAAAAATAAAAAATACTCTGGAAGTCAATGGTGCCCCAGACCTGCTCTGTTTCCCACATTCTTCGGAATATCTTCCTTTGAGTTCAGCAGAACAAAGACATTCATACAGGTTTGGAATAGGGCTGTGGTGATTCGTTGATTTTAGTCGACTAGTCGATTTTTAAAAATCATCGACTTCATTTTGCTCGTGTCGACTAACCGGCAAAATACCAGAAGTGGCGCATTTCACAGACGAGAATCCATAATTAAGCATTCACAAAAGCTATGATTTAATAAAATAATTATATGCGATGCATTTCTAATACAGTATGTGCGCTTTAATTATTTTTTAATTATTTACATGCGTGTAGGTTATGTACGTGCGTCACACAGCGACTCCATTCACAGTAGTTCCACAGAAACTGTTATCATTTACATGTGTGGAGCGTCTCAAACTCCATCTCTGCATGTTGTTGTGAGTTTGGGTTTATTAATGTTCATCTGGGAACGCAACGTGCGCAATTTCATCAGATTAGTAAGGGAAATAATTTACAAATCCACACAAACACAGGAGAATACATCGATTTCAAAATAAAAGCTCAAACCCTTACTCTGAGTTTACAGGCTTTGATGTCCACATATTCATTTAACTACAGTGGCTATAGCATTTCTGTCCTAAAGAAATGGCCAAATATTAAATATTAAGTGGACATTTAAATTACATGGTTCTTGGTCAATATTAAACAAGGATTAGATCGCGCAGTAATGTGTAAAAATAATCATCAGGCCGTTGGCGCCCCCTGGAGGCCTTTGTTGTTATGCGTAATGCACATAGCTCTATTGTTTATAATACTTTATGTATTTTAACAGTTTTGTTCAATAAAACCATATGATTTCTTGCTTTTGATACTTTATTAGAACTAATTATTATTGCATCATTGCTATTATATATGCATTTCAAGTCATTTTAAAAGCTATTGTTCACTTACATCTATTTTTATTACCACAAAAAAAAAAAAAAAAATATATATATATATATATATATATATATATATATATATATATATATATATATAATATTATAATATAATTATATTATAATTATAGGGCCCTATGAAATCCGTTTTATTTCCAGATTCAGTTTTTTCCATTTTCATTTTTATACTCTTTCTTTTAATAATCAAAAGCATCTCCAATTAATTGATTTTATATATAAAAAAAGTATTTTTGTATTTTTATTTATTTTTATTTATTCTTTTTTTTTTCAGAAATACTGCACACTTACATTTTTCACCTAAATAAATTCTGATAAACAATATTTCTGGTAAATACTCCTTTAAAAAGTGTTTTTGATTATAATTGTATTAGTAGTAGACTAGAAAATGGATATGTTGTCATTCTTACACTATAATACTGAACTTTGATTTCAGTGATTTGGACTGAGAGAGACACTTGCTTCTTGCACTCAGTTGCATTTTACTTTTGCTTTAAAAAATGATTTAATAGAAAGTTGGATTTCATTTGGTTTAATAAAATATTCTTAAGTAAAATTGTTGATTTTTTAATGGGAAATTAATTGTTTAGATTAACCGATTAATCGACAAATTAGTCGAGAGATTGATCTAAATAAAAATAGTCGTTAGTGGCAGCCCTAGTTTGGAACTACTTGATGGTGAGTAAATTATGACAGAATTTTCATTTTTGGGTGAACTATCCGTTTAATATCAAACATTGCAATTTATTATGATTTTTTTATATATTTTTTTTTTAATTAAACCTATAATTTACAATTCAAAACATGTTGTTGCCACGAGGCTATATTTACCCTAGAATATTATATGTTCTTGCTGATCTGCCTGATTTAGATATAGCCTCAACCAAGTGCCAGATGAAAATACCATAGAATATGATTTGATGGGTTGCTTTTGAGCCAATGCCAAAAGATATGGGATGCGTTGTCTCCTCTTTTCCTGTTTTAATGAAGTTGATAAGCATATTTAATTTTGTTATCCTAACTATATGCACAACCATATTACTACATTGTTTTCCCCTATTGTCTTTGCCTCTAACATAACTGATCAATTGTGGGCACAGTTTTTGTGTGTGCTTTCTTTGCTTATCATGTGTTAAACTCAACCTATGTCCCTGTGTTATTCTTCCTTATAACTCAATAAATACATTAAAGAGAGGAGAATGCTCTAGCTCTCTGTTTGCCTTGCAGGTCCAGCCATATTTTCCTTTGTAAGCTCTGTCTATTGAGACTGTCAATTACCAGCGTATGTAACAGAGCGTTTTTTTTTTTTTTTACACTGATAATCTCATGCTTTTAAACTATCATTCCCTCATGATGGGTAAGAAGAGAATCAAGACAGAAAGGAAGAAATAGAAATACCAGAGCAAGCCACAGATGGTTATGCTTGTCAGATCGATGCAAGATGAAAGGATTATACCACTACTCATTTAGTTGCGTGTTATAGGACACAGCTCAGAGAAGAACCCACTTCGTTAGTTTCTTCTGCCTCTAGTTAAAGTGGGTCTGATATTAAATATTCAGGAGGTACTAATGGGAGTGCACTAATGAGCTGACTTGAACACTGAGGTCACAATTTGGGTTGACTGTGATCTAGACAGATGCCTGGAATACCACCTATAGAAATGTCTATTTAATTCTCACACACACATACACACACACTCACACACACACATATATGTATGTATGTACGTAAGATAGGACAATACTTGGCCGAGATACAACTATTTGAAAATCTTGAATCTGAGGGAGCAAAAAAATCCAAATACTGAGAAAACCGCCTTTAAAGTTGTCCAAATGAATTTCTTAGCAATGCATACTACTAATAAAAAATTAAGTGTTGTAGCGTCTGCGTAGGCTCATTGATGGTTTATTACACTTTGTTTTAAGAGACCCTTTTAGCCTGTTGACATTTGCATATAAATTACGGACCTGGCCTCACCGTCTACATTTATATGGGTGCTAAATTGCCAATGGTTTTTCCCCACTATCAAAAAGATGCTAGATAGATCACCTCTCTGGTCTCCCTATCAAACTTCAAACACATTCCGAAGAGGAGTGAATTTTTACTATGCTTTGAAGTAAAACTGCACCAACTCTCCTGACCAGTAATAAAAATGCAACTGGGACATAAACGGAGACAAAGAAAGTTTCTCGCGCTAAAAATTCATGCCTCTGATTGGCCACTCCACCCAAAAGGTGGGTGCGGCTATGAACAATCAAAAGTTCCTAACTCAGACTAATCATCGATTAAAACTCTTCTTCTTGAGATGGACACGCTCCAAAAAACTCTCCTCTTGAGTTTAACCTTCTGGCAGTTTTACCTTCAAGTAACTTTGTGGACTCGCTGTGGACTTCCCTATCTTCAGAAGGACCAGAGGAAATTCCTCAGCTCAATCCTAAAGAAATCATCAAGAACCTCTTGTCTACCGCATCAGGACTCTTATTCAGCAACAAAACCAATGCAAATAACCGTTTACAACTAATTAGATGCGTGTTTAAGTTTGAACCCCTTTTAAGGTGAATTTTGATTCTCTGATGATTCTCATTAGGTTGCGCTTAATTGATCTGAAATACTGCCATTCTTTTGCTCTTCTCTCTCTCTTCCTTACTTTCCTTCATTCTGTATATATACAGTATCTCACAGAAGTGAGTACACCCCTCACATTTTTGTAAATATTTTATCATATCTTTTCATGTGACAACACTGAAGAAATGACACTTTGCTACAATGTAAAGTAGTCAGTGTACAGCTTGTATAACAGTGTAAATTTGCTGTCCCCTCAAAATAACTCAACACACAGCCATTAATGTCTAAACTGCTGGCCACAATTGGGCCCAAAGTGTCAATATTTTGTGTGGCCACCATTATTATCCAGCACTGCCTTAACCCTCTTGGGCATGGAGTTCACCAGAGCTTCACAGGTTGCCACTGGAGTCCTCTTCCACTCCTCCATGACGAAATCACGGAGCTGGTGGATGTTAGAGACCTTACACTCCTCCACCTTCCGTTTGAGGATGCCCCACAGATGCTCAATAGGGTTTAGGTCTATCACCTTTTACCCTCAGCTTCTTTAGCAAGGCAGTGGTCGTCTTGGAGGTGTGTTTGGGCTCGTTATCATGTTGGAATACTGCCCTGCTGCCCAGTCTCCGAAGGGAGGGGATCATGCTCTGCTTCAGTATGTCACAGTACATGTTGGCATTCATGGTTCCCTCAATGAACTGTAGCTCCCCAGTGCCGGCAGCACTCATGCAGCCCCAGACCATGACACTCCCACCACCATGCTTGACTGTAGGCAAGACGCACTCGTCTTTGTACTCCTCACCTGGTTGCCGCCACACACGCTTGACACCATCTAAACCAAATAAGTTTATCTTGGTCTCATCAGACCACAGGACATGGTTCCAGTAATCCATGTCCTTAGTCTGCTTGTCTTCAGCAAACTGTTTGTGGGCTTTCTTGTGCATCATCTTTAGAAGAGGCTTCCTTCTGGGACGACAGCCATGCATACCAATTTGGTGCAGTGTGTGACGTATGGTCTGAGCACTGACAGGGCTGACCCCCCACCCCTTCAACCTCTGCAGCAAAGTTGGCAGCACTCATATGTCTATTTCCCAGACACAAACTCTGGATATGACGCTGAGCATGTGCACTCAACTTCTTTGGTCGACCATGGCGAGGCCTGTTCTGAGTGGAACCTGTCCTTTTAAACCGCTGTATGGTCTTGGCCACCGTGCTGCAGCTCAGTTTCAGGGTCTTGGCAATCTTCTTATAGCCTACGCCATCTTTATGTAGAGCAACAATTCTTTTTTTTCAGATCCTCAGAGAGTTCTTTGCCATGAGGTGCCATATTGAACTTCCAGTGACCAGTATGAGAGAGTGAGAGCGATAACACCAAATTGAACACACATGCTCCCCATTCATACCTGAGACCTTGTAACACTAACGGAGTCACATGACACCGGGGAGAGAAAATGGCTAATTGGGTCCAATTTGGACATTTTCACTTAGGGGTGTACTCACTTTTGTGGCCAGCGGTTTAGACATTAATGGCTGTGTGTTGAGTTATTTTGAGGGGAAAGCAAATTTACACTGTTATACAAGCTGTACACTTTACGTTGAAGCAAAGTGTCATTTCTTCAGTGTTGTCACATGAAAAGATATAATAAAATATTTACAAAAATGTGTGGGGTGTACTCACTTCTGTGAGATACTGTATATAGGTTTTGCATAGTTTATTTGTATGTTAGCTATAGTCCCATTTATTAAATCCCTTATATTCACAATTGATTGTCTCGGTGTCCTGCTCACGATTCGAAGTCACTGAATGCTGCTCCTTGCTACATGCTAAACTACTGCTAGTACTGTATAAGTAGGAAGGCTATTGTTCCTTGGCCAGGAAAATAATCTTTCCTAGAATTGATAAATAATTATATTGTCTGCTCGGTGGACGGACAGATCAAATAATTGTAATATCGAATCTGTTACAGTTAATTCTAAGTTCTAATCTGAATATTTATTATTAATTATAACCAGTTATAATTAATTATAAATATTCCCCTTTTGTGCTAATTTGCTACAGTGTATATATTTATTTTAAATATATAAATTTACAAACTATCTTCATGGAACACAATCTTTACTTAATATCATAATGATTTTGGCATAAAAGAAAAATCTATCATTTTGACCCATACAATGTATTTTTGGCTATTGCTACAAATATACCCGTGCTGTTGTAGCCTGGTTTTGTGGGTCACATAAATTGCTTAAAGGGATAGTTAACCCCCCCACCCCCCACCTTTAAGTCATCCTACACTGTAAGACCAAATAGTAAATCTTTCATAAAGGAATTGGGTTGTAATTACTCAAAAGACATAAAAACGTTCATTCGCCTCTAATTATTTGAGTAATTAGTACAAAAATGCAATTTTAAGTTTACAGCACTCAAATGCTTTCATTTGTTTTTGGCAGTGTACTCAAATAATTTTAGTACAACCCCGTCTGACGTCACGCACGTGCTTACGTGCTCCGCCCTCAACTAGCTGCTGCAACTTTTGAAAAGACGCCATGTTGTTGTGGCGCTGACTTTCCTCGGATTTTTTAAAATAAGTTTGCAACACTCGCTCGTATTTTATAAAAATAACGTAGGAAGGGATATTTTTCGATCGGGAATTTGCTTTTGTGTTGCCTGTGAGGACCTTTGTGGAGAAACGCGGCATGCGGTTTTCTGAACCTGCCGGTGATGAGCTTCTCTTCATCGTGCTGCCCTCGCAACTGGTGAGTTAACGTAAGTTCCTTGCTTTATTTGTTTAAATGTGTTTAGTGTCTTGGCAGTTAATGTATTTTATGCATTTGCAAATTATTTGAGCCATTTTATCCCGCCTCACTAAAGGTCAAAAATCGATCGAATTGATGAAGCAACTGTATTTATATATATATATATATATATATAAGTCTGTGTTTTTGCATCGAGTGTGCACACATTAAAAACGTTTTTTGGTAACAAGTTGTAATGACCTCAAATTGGCGGTTTTGATTCGTATATTTAATTGGCTCGCATTGCTGGACATAAAGTAAAATGATTTTCATAGAGGTTTCCCAATAATTTGATTTACTTTGTTCCACGAGTTGTACATTTTTGTAAGGACAGGTATTTATAAATGTATTCAAGTTGTTGGCTCAAGCCATACCAGTAAAGCTTGTGTTATTTACCGAAGACATTTGTGTTCTTGCTTAAAATGTAACATTTTAAAGAGCAAATTATACAGTATATATATGTGTTTGTATTATGGGATTAAATTAAGCACCATATTTCACATAATGCCTAGTAAGTTAAATAACTGATTTGTTTCATGTGCTTTAAATATAATTTTCCTGGTGTTTTGGCAAATATTACAACCTGACTAACTTCTGAATCTGTTTCTTTTCAGGATAAAAGTGAAGCAGCTGGAAGGTTAGTTTGATATATTGATGTCCAATTATTAATTTTAAAAGGCATTCATTGTATAGAGATACTGGAACCTACAGATTGGTGAGATCCTGGATTGCTGGCCTGCTTTAAAATGGAGTCGCAGGTAAAAATATTTTTCTTGGCACACTTGAAAATGTTTTATATTTAAAGGGATAGTTCACCCAAAAATGAACATTCTGTCATTAATTACTTAGCCTCATGTCGTTCCAAACCCGTAAGACCTTCGTTCATCTTCAGAACACAAATTAAGATATTTTTGATTAAATCTGAGAGCTTTCTAACCCTGCATAGACAGCAGTGTAACTGAAATGTTCCCAGGCACAGAAATGTAGTAAGGACATTGGTAAAATACTCCATGCTGACGTAGAACACTCATGCTCGGCGCCTTGTTTACAAGCAGAGGAATGCACACGCATGCGTCGTGGTACTCTCTATAATGGTGGAGGATGGTGACTTGGAGAAGTCAAGAATAAAGTCGTTATTTTTGTTTTCTTTGCACACAAAAAGTATTCTCGTAGCTTAGTAAAAGTATTCTCGTCACATGGACTATTTTACAGATGTCCTTACTAATGTTTCTGGACCTGGGAACATTTCAGTTACATTGCTGTCTATGCAGGGTCAGAAAGCTCTCGGATTTAATCAAAATATATTAATTTGTGTTCAAGATGAACGAAGGTCTTACAGGTTTGGAACGACATGAGGGTGAGTCATTAATGACAGAATTTTAATTTTTGGGTGAACTATCCCTTTAAAGTATTAGTTAGCCCAGAAAAGAACATTTGCCATGAATTTACTCTCTCTCTCTGGCCATGCAAGAAGTAGCAGATGTTCTTTCTTCAGTAGAACAAAAGATCATTTTTAGCTGAACTCATGGTCCTTGGTGATTCATAAAATGCAGCTCAACGGGTGCCATCGCTTTGCGAGTCAAAAAACATAAACAAGCAACACAAAATTAATACCCATGGTGGCACAGAAATCTTGAGCTCCAGACTCTGGTTTTCCTGGTCATAATGTTATAATGTGCTGTCTGTATCTGCTTTTTGACTTACAAATTGGTGGCACCTGTTTACTTGAAGTTTATGAATCATCAAGGAACACGACTTCAGTTAAAAATCATCTTTAGTGTTCTACTAAAGAAAGAAAGTAGCTTACATCTTGGTTGGCTGAAGGGTGAGTAAACGTCAACCTGAAGAACCAGAAATAAAGTTGATCCCACAAGAAAAGTGTCTGAAGTACTGAGTCAGCTCTTTAGGATATGACACTTCAGATCAGTGGTTACTCTTCTTAAAGGCTGATAGGGTTGATTTCGGTTGTGTTGTTATACATACAGACGTTTTAGGGTGATGCATAGTATTGCGTGGCTGTGCTGATTAGATTCCATGCTAAATCAAGATTCTCATACTCGAGTCTCTAATTCTCACTCTGAAGGAAATATTAACATCCATGCTGCTGTCAATGATGTCCATGATGAGTGCTCCGTGCTCCCTCCACCTATCTGCTTGAGGATGTCTCCAATGTTCTCAAGATGGGGGATGTAAATGATCATGTTGCTTAAGCCTATGATACACGGGGCAGCTTTTTGAGCAATTTTGCTGGGCAAAAAATGAGACACAGGGCACACGACCGATCTAAAGTATCCAGATATAAATTTGTTGCCCATTATCAATGGGAAAGTGCCCAAGCAACATTGCTCAAAAATGTTGCCCCGTGTATCATCACCTTTAGAATTGAGAGAGAGATCACTAAAAATGAAAATGTCTAGTCCTCCTTTACACTTTTGCAGAAGACCAAAGAATTACTACAATTATAAAGGATATATTCAAAACCTTGAACTGTAGCCTGAATGACATCTGAATGGCAGGAGAGATTGTTGGATAACCAAACCGTTTTGATTTGAACTGGCTTCCATAGTATAGAAAAAAAATACTATGAAAATCAATGCAACCTGAAACTGTTCAGTAATCAACAATCTCACCTTCCATTCAGATGTCATTCAAGTTCTAATTGCAGGTTTTGAATATAGGCTATCAATTATAATGTAGTTATTGTATGGGATAGAATGGTTTGGAGTAGATGTAAATATGTCATTTATTAGCAGTCAGCCTTTGGAAGTTTAGAGTAACATTACTCTGTTTTTGTCTTCCGGTAGAACAATCTGATGAACCAGACGCTGAAGATTTATCACTTCGTCTCCTCTCCATTAGTGACAATTCAACAGTTGCCATGTTCTTCTGCTCCGAGAAGACTGAAGTTGCACTTTGGGTTGCACAGTTAACGATTTCCCCATATTGGCTCATGCATTTGTCATGCTTTTTGGACTAACTTGCGCATTGGATCTAAGTTCCCGAAAAGAGTTGGACAATACATTTGACTTTACCCGGAAAGTCTTGATGGGTCTGGAGGATGGGAAGCTGAGACCCAGAGCGTTGAGTCTTAAAAATGGACTTTTGTCAGTAGAGTTTCCTCAGTGTTTTAACAAAGGTACTCCTTTATTTGACATTTCATTTAAACTTTCACTTCTGTCACTTTTAGTGAATTGTGTATTTTTTTTTTTTTTTTTTTTACAATATCTGTCTAGTATTTAATTTGCAGAACATTTTTTCAGTTGATTTTCTGGAATGGTATACATTCCATATACAGTACCATGTTCATCCACTCATAGAAATGACAGTTTAAAAAAAAAAATACATTGCTCTATTTTGAAGTCTTTCTCGTATATTCTATTCTTGTATAACTTTTATATTTCTAAAGTTACTGTTAGATGTGAATTTTGGAAGTGTTCCTATTTTAGGGAAGTGTTTACAGCTGAGTGATATCCAGATATCCATATTGTCCACTTCTAAAAGTGAGAGTTACTATCAGCTCATTTTTCAAGGACCTCGCACTGTTTTGGAGAATGTATTTCCATTTGATGTTGAACAATTTAATGTTGATGTTTTGTTAATGATTTTTGGTTGCTTAATAAAAGAGTAACTTGCATTTAAATTGTCTGTCAACCCATTTTTGTTTTTTATTTTATTTCAGAATGAGTATAGTTGGTGTATAGTTATTTATTAAAACTATGTTTTTACGAAGGTAAACTTAATTGTAATGTAACACAAAAATGAAGTCATCTTTAATTAATTTTAATTGGTTCTGTGAACCCAAAAACTCCTTGTAAAATTAACTTGATCAATACTGTTATAGTAACTTGTAAGATTTAAGTTAGTATCAGTTAAAATGACTTAGTAACATTTACTTTACTAAAAATTATGTTAATATAACTTAAAATTTCGATGTAATCAGTTTCAACTATTTTTTTTAGTTATATTAACTTATCCGGTTTTACAGTGTAGTGGTATATGACTTTCTTCTTTCAAATGAATACAATTGGAGTGACATTAAAAGTGAATGGGTGATATTCAGTAGTCCAATAAACTGCATCAATCCATCATAAAAATTTTTTAAAAAAGCTACAGATTATGGTTTATAAAGTTTTCAATATGGATATTTTGCTTACAAAAGTGCATTGATTCGCTTCAGGAGGCCTTTATTAACCCCGGAGCCATCTGGAGCACTTTTCTATGATGGATGGACACAGTTTATTGGACTTCTATTGGACTATTGAATATCACCCATTCATTGCCATTATAATGCTTGGAAGAGCCAGGCCTTTTTATTAATATAACACTGATTGTATTCGTCTGAAAGAATTATGATATATGTACCTTGGATGGCTTGAAGGTGAGTAAATCAGGTGGTAATTTTTATTCTTGGGTGAACTATGCCTTTAAAATTTTAAGTGAATGGAACAGAAATTTGCATTAAAGCCATACATTTCAAAAACACTAATGTTGTGCAATATAATTATTTTATCCTAGACTTACAGAGCTTTAATAATAAAGTTGAAGACACAGAAACACTTTCTCAAAAAAATAAATAAATAACATTAAACACTTGAAAATAGTTTCTAATAGTTAGTTAGTTTATATTACATCTTTAATCAGCATCATAAACTAGTGATATTTGACTAAATTGTCCCCTAACAGAAAGGCTTGTAATAGGAGTCAAATGGTGTAACCGGTTACACCACTTGACATTTCCATTTAAAATTTAATTTGACAGGCATTATCATGGACACCTATGATGAATATTTATGGGAATATTTCAAATGTAATTTTTAAAGTTTAATACTGATTTTTATAATAATGATGAATTATCAATGTATTCCTGAGGTCATACCATTTGACATGTATACCTAAGAACACCTGACCATACCCTAAAAATGTTAACATTTTAAAGAGAGTTACTAACATTTGCATCCTTCTCTGTGATATAATTTCCTGTCACATGATCTTCTCGCAAAATATTAACAAAATGGCTCCTTGAATGGTGGTTACACCGCCTTGACACTCAAGGAATTTGACTTGACTCCCATTATTCCCCAAATGAATTATAATATTCAGAACAATGATGCTCCATTTACTTTTATTTACTATTAAATAGTACTAATTTAAGATTAGGCCAAACTAGCTGATCTGGTGTTTTACTGAGAATTCCACCTTTTTTTAAACAAGGTGTTATTTGTTCCCTCAAAATGAATTAAAACCAGAAATTTTAGACTTGGTCCACAAAAAAGAGAATGTATGCAAATAATTTGCACATTTATTTTGAAATGTTAACCCTTTTAAATGTAATTAAACGATATGGACACAAAAAAGTAGCGTCACGTCATTGACCCATGAACGTTAAGAAGCTGAAAAAATAAAAACAATTTTTAAATCAAAATTGATTTAATAAAATTGGTATCGGAAAAAGTATCGTTCAGGAACCAGTATCGAAGTCAAGGTATCGTATGGGTATCGGTATCGATATTGAAAATTTTTGAACGATTCCCAGCCCTACTAACTTGCAATGTATTTAAAATGTAATGTCATTAAAATAGATTTGTTTCTTTCTTTCTTCAGGAAAATGTGACAACATAACTGGTGCATAAATTTACTTTGATTTATTAAAAAATAAACTGTAAGCCTCTTCATTTCAGAACAGCACTTCACACCACTGATGACAGATAGATAGATAGATAGATAGATAGATAGATAGATAGATAGATAGATAGATAGATAGATAGATGAACAGAATGCTTAAAGTTCAAAATTATCACTTATAAGAGCTAGGTATGCACATTGTTGTAATCAAATTGAACAGGGGCCTGAAGACGTGAGCGTATTTTCACTCAATATGTCCAGAGTTCGCGTTTGACTTGGGGCATATTGCAGCAGCTCATCTTGCTGACACCGACACAACGCCACCGCACAGCCTCTGGGTTTCACCAGACTGAGCAACCGAACGCCATCAAATCCACATCTGCTCAGTCGCACTCTCTGAGCCTGCTCCCATATGCTATTCCTCTGTGAGTGAGTGTGTGTGTTTGTGTACACACGCGTGTTTCTTTATCGCACAACGGAGATGAATCTCCCCTGCTGTTGGAATAGCTGATGGATTTTTCTTGCTTTCCTCTGCTTCCCCTTGTTTGCTTGATTTTCAGAGGTGCAGTCTCTCCACTCCCGAAACAGAAGAGTGAGTAGTTTCTTACAGCAATGTGAGAGGAGTTTTAAGAATGGTTTAGCTGTAGTTATTTCTTATCAGAAGTGCGTACCTTACTCATGCTTTTGTGTTGGAAACAATGCTGAACACGCCTGTGAATCTCAAGTACCACTCCTGCTAATTTATTTTCTCTGTGCATTCTTCATGGCTTTCTCATTTGTATCAAACGTGATGAGACTGTAATGACATCACTTCTCACATTCACACATTAGAATCCAACTGTGTAGAGTTGCATTTGAGCGTGGATTTGTGTGTGGTTTTGTGTTTGTCAGGTTATGCCCATATTTCAAATATATTTTCTAATAAAATTCAATTTCAAATTAAAAGAATAGTTCATCCGGTTCTACTGTCATTGTCTCTCCCTCATGCAATTTTGAATCTGTATGACTTTCTTCCATGGAGCATAAAGAGCAGTAACATTCCATGGAAAAAAGAATGTTATTGCTCTTTTCATACAATGAAAGTGAATGATTCTGTCAAACAAAGAAAGTATACAAAAAAGCATTATAAGAAGTTTATACTGTATACTACATTGACTCATGAATATGCAAATTAGATTTTGAGGGAAAGGTATTTCTGTGAATAGTAACTTAAAATTTCAGTTCATTTCTCTCACAGTTTTGTTTTGATTGTTCTTTGTTTTAAAACAATTTATTTTTCTGACTGAATTAGATTTTTATCATCTCACAAACTGCAGTTCTCTTACATTAACCCCAGTTAGGAAAACCCTGGTGTACTGTAATGTTTAATGCACTTTATGATTTTGATATCAAATAATGTAATATATTTTCTTTCTCTTTCCCTTTTTATATCAATGTGGTACATTTAATAGTAAGTTCAAAACCAAATTAGTTTGGTAAAAAAAAAAGTAATCTAAAAAATAGTTAAAATACAATACCTAAAATGAATAACCACTAGTCAGTTGTAATTGTTTTCGTTTTGGAAACATAGTCATGCCAGTATTGTTCTAGTCTGTGATGGTTTATATGAAAGTATTCAGGATGGAGTTGGTACAGAATGCTTGTGAAGTGTGAGCTGTTTTCCAGTCCCCATTAGTAAACACTGCTTTCTCTCCCTATGATCCACTTTGCCTCTGATTAAAGCATTCACTCAAAATCTCAGGGCTCTGGCCTCCAACTGAGATTTCTGTTCATTAATTAAAGCCTTAATGTAATTAATTACCACCCAAATGAGAATTCAGGGCTTGTTTGTTAAAACCGAAATGCGGAAAGATTTCTGGTTGTTTAAAAGCATTTCAGTTGGAAGCCAATGAAGAGGCTGTTTAGAGCCGGGTTTTCTTTAGAGTACCTACAACAAAACGGCATGCTTGGTCCAGTTGGAATACTTTTCAATTGTATATTCATACTATTATGTAAATATATATATTTTTTTTTTATTTGTTGGCAAGCTGTGAATTATCCATCTTATTTTTATGTCATATACTTTAAACACCAGTATTGGAACATTTAATGGTGGTGGCAAGAGGTTTAAATAATACAACCTGGTTAGTACCAGGGGTTCAGTCCTGTTTGTTTTTAAATAAAAGTTTGTCCAGTCTTTGCGAGGTGGGATTAGACAGAAATGTGTGTGTGAGAGGAGGGGTTGTTGAGGTTCCTTTCATTATTGCCAGCATGAAAACAAACGTGATGCTCCTCTGATTTCATCAGAGTTCTTTCCATTCGGTCTGTGTGATAGTGTCACCGGCTGCCATCGCTGCTCTATTGGGTCGTTATTCGGCACTGCGTGTGCAAATAGGTTTGTGCTGCTGCGGAGCGTGAAACAGCAAAGACAGGTGGGATTGCATCTGCACATCAGAGATGTTCACACCTGTCAATAAACATCTCACTGGCTGATAAGTGCAAAGGCATCCATATTCATGACATTTAGTCTCAATGCGGTAACAGATATACAATATCAATATTAGGACACACAAATTTTAGTGCAGGGGTTGGGAACCTTTTGGGCATGAAGTGCCATTTTTTAATTTTTCTGGTTAACCACTGTGCCAATAAGCACTTTAAATGCTTGCGGTACATAATCGCATAATCATTTTTAAATGTTCAGATAAAAATCTGTAATTATTATCATGCAAATAGCGCAGAATCTTAAATATTTCTGAAGCAGTTTTTTTAAACTTGTCAAAATCCTAAAGGTTTCTTTATTTTAATTTTTAAATTAGACTTTGAATAATAGATTTAGTGTGACCCTACACCACTGTATGTTTGTGGCAAGGCCAATTGAGCATTAAAACTTAAACGTTCAATTTAAACAAATTCTATATTAATGCGCTGCTTTAACTGATGCGCATGTACACACACACACACACACAACTTGCAAACACAGATAACAGATAGCGTGCCGCACACATGGAAACATTGTCAACGCTGCCCCATGACTTTTATTAATAAAACAGTTTTGATACTGAATCGCTACATTATATTTCTCAGCAAAGAGGGGGTAAAATAGACTAGCTGTTTTTTAAGTAACTATAGCTTATGCTTGCAGAGAGAGACGCAGGTAATTCTTTCTCAAAATGTAATTTGCATAACTGGATATAGCTGTCAGACATTTAACATTTCTATTGTAGAACGGTTGACTAATAGTATGATTTGGATTTTTGCAAATTTACATCTTACCTTGCTTTCTTTCAACATTAAACAGACGCTTCAAGCTGGCATTCGCGCTCTGCTTCTATGAACAGTAAACCCCACCTACTTTGATTGGTCATCTCAAGTATTTTGACATTGACGAGTGCTGTTAGCCACGCACATTTTATTTTCAAATAACTGACGATAATGAGTCAGTTCTTTTAGGCTAAGATTCAAATACATAAATATACAATCTGTTGTTCTGCAAATGTTCGAATTTGCTCAAATTTTTACTATTGTTCAGCAAAATGCAGTCATTTCAATAGTAATCTGCGTGATTGGGAATTCCAAAAGATTTCCCCCCATACAGATTTCACAACTGACTCTGAGAATTAAACCAGTGTAGTTATTGACTTGTTCATATTATATACGTAGTTAAAGATCTTATCAATATTAATGATTGAAATATGTAACACTTTAGTATATTCTCACTATTAACTAGTTGCTTATTAGCATGCCTATTATTAACATATCAGCTGTTTAATTAGTACTTATAAAGCACATATTCTTCATGACCATATTCTATATCCCTAATCCAACCAAATACCTAAACTTAACAACTACCTTACTAACTATCAATAAGTAGCAAATTAGGAGTTTGAGGCAAAGGTCATAGTTAATGGTTTGTTAATAATTTTGAAAACAATAACGACTTTTGATAACAAAATGCGCAAGAGTATTGACCACAAGAGTGATTATTATTAGCTCCTGATCTACTTACTTTTTAGAGCTTTTTATCTCTTTGTGGTTTATGAATATCTACATCAGTGTGGATTGATGCTTTTTAGATTGGATCTTCTGGGTCTGTTTTTTTCCTCACTGGTAATTATTTTCTAATCTAGGCTCTATGTGCTTCTACTTTGATGACATAATCAATCTATACATCAAAGGCGAACAACACAAGACTCTCTTTAAGACCTGCAGATCGGAGATGTAGTGTGAATGTTCACCGGAGGTAATAACACTGTGTGGAAAACGTGGCCTGTGCGCTCCTGATCACATGGGTCTACAGCGGAAGGGCGGGTGATCATTGCAAACAAACTGGATTTGTTATGACTGAGACTTCACCTGCCTGTCGACACATTACGCTCTGTATTTATTTATTTATTTATTGATGTGCTTATCATCCTGTGGTTTTTAAGGTTGAGTTTGCACAATCTCTGGAAATGGGTTAAATGTAGGCGGCTTCCTGTCAATCTAAAGCACATTTTTGTGTGAGTCACAGAGGTATTTTTATTTTATGCATAATGTCAGGTCGAACTGTGGCAGCAAAATGGTAAACTGAGATTATTGATGGTTGGACTGCATGACAGTTTGCCCAGGTTAAAGCAAACATCTTGCAAACTGGTAATCTAAGCCTCTTGGGGGTAAAGAGGTAAGGACACAACACGAGCAGTGCCTAAAAGTCCATTAATCTGTTCATTTGTACTTTATGGTCATTTCAATAAAAGCTTGATATCATTTTGAAACCTGTATCTTGTTTTAGTTACATTCCTGATAAATGAATAGATTAACTAAAATGGCAATTCTGCTATTATTTACCCCACCTAATGTTATTCCAAAGCAAACATTCATTCTTCTGTGCAACACACACACACAAAATAAATGAATAACTTGGCCATTTTAATATCATGAAAGTTATTGGGATCTGGGCTGTTTATCTCCAAAAGACAGGAAAAAGCACTATGAAGATCTCACAGAAGTAACCCGTGCAGCTTTTTCCATATGGCGTTATTTCAGGTTTTCTGAAGCCATACAGTTTTGAACTCAAATTAAAATTAATTTCACTTATAATCTTATAATCGTATTTTAACTAGGGCTGTGCATGAACAGTTGAATATTTGTGTATTCGATCTGCAATAATTATCCAAAAAAATTAAAATATTGCTTGAATTTTGCTCAATTTTGTTTTTCGTCAGTGAAATAGTGACAAAATCTAATATTCAGAAAAAAAAAAAAAATCTGTATTTTTTTTATTAATTAACAAATATGAGTATTCGTTTTGATTAACTCAAATATTCGATTACAATATTATTGAAAAATGTCCCTCTAATTTTAATCTCATGATTTTATGGCATGCATGATGATTTGTGCCTTTAGTTCTGAGCTCCAGAAGAGAGCAGAAAGCCATGCACACTATTTCCTCCATTATTTGCACACTTTCAAATAGAAAGAATTCCTCTGATGCTATCCTAGAATATTAAATGAAGATTATATTAAACAGTGCATATTTCAGCAAAAAACAACTCGGCTCGTACTTTTTCCGGTGAATCCAGGTGTAAACAGACTCGTCTCGGGTGAGTTGGATTAACTGGCTGGTCTTCAGAATGACCATGGGATACCGAGATAAGAGCCCGTCAGCTGCGGGAGGACATGATTGCACTCCGGTAGCTGAAATAAAAGGGTTATTAGGCATTCTTCCGATTTGTAATGAATTATACACACTGCACCCAGCCAGGCTTTAGCTCCCAGGTGTGTGTATTAATGCTAAAGGCCTACAAATGAGAGCCCATTTTCAAACACAGCTATTCTCCAAGTGCTCATCGTCATGTTCTCGCTGTAGGGGGGCTTCTCAAGCTTTCGCTGCAGGGGACACGGCTATAAATGAGGTGCTCCATCTATGGGGTTTGTGTGCACAATCTCGTCTCTTTCTCGCTAGTTGATTTTCTCTGTTAAAGTTCACTGCACATAGTAGGTCATTATCAGAAACTGATTTGGCTACAGTACAGTCATATATTTTGCCTCTTGCTTGTACACAGAAAATTTGTCTCTCTCCCACTTTTTTTAACACTCTCTCATCAGTTTTTCTCCCTCACATGAATACTAGAGCTCAACTGCATTCAGATGAATGGCATTTAAACTGTTAACATAAATATTCCCCTTTCACCCAGCAATGCTGATAACTTCAAAAATACTTGTTAATTGCTTTTAAATGGTTGTGAGTTTACATGGTAGTATGGTGGGAGTAAAGGTGAGGGTGGATGTGTGAGGGTGATGGGAAGTGATAATTTGCTGAGAAATTGAGAGGGAGGGTAAAAGAAATCCATGCTATTAGAGTCCTAGACATAATTTGTACTGAAACAGTTATGTTAAAAAAAGATAAAATAGATTTTTGATGCTAAATCATCCAAATAAGCATGCCAAGTTGCTTGGCAACCACAAACAGTCAGTTAGATTAATGAATTGTTGGGATAACGAACTGTATTGCTTTTGGAAGAATTGTGTTTCTCAATTAATATTATTATTATTAATGCACTTAAATTTTATCGAACCTTGGTGTCTTTTATCATATTGCTGCTTTCGCAGTTTTATAAAAGCAAGTGTGAGGCTGTGCATTACACATGCAGATTACAGATTCATATCTTACAACATCTTATATTTATATTTCATGGTATATTGGAACCATAATGGTTATTGGCCAATAGTACAGGAGTAATTGTCCATACTCCTTTGCACCTATTTTTGCATTTAGATTAATTTTAAAACCACTAATAGTTTAATGTATATTAATTATTCATGTTTTTATAATAATTTTTATATAATAATTAATCATTATAAAAACATATTATAATATAATAAATATAATAGCTGAATAACTGAATTGACTCGTAGCATTTAAATGGTTTATTTCATTTTTAGTGTTTTTTTTTTTTATGTATACCGTTTTATAGAATTTATTGAATATATTAAGTTTTTACATTTTAAAAATACAGTTGCATTTATGCATTTAGCAGGCACTTTCATCCAAAGCGGATTGCATCAGATTCAAGATATATCAGTTGTTGCTTTTTCTGGGAATCAAACCCATGATCAATGTTGCACAATGCTTTGTTGAGCTACAGGAAGGCTAATAAATAATTATTGGTATTGATAATCCTTAGTTATATTATTATTAATTATACCAGAATTTGCATGGCCTTTTGAACCCCATCTGAACTACATAGTTCCTGTGGTGTACGACAGAAGGCAAATTCACCTTTTAAATGATTCTTCAATCAAGAAGATTCTCAGAAGAGACTCCTGGAAAAGGACAGTTGAGAGTCTTTGTGACTATGGAGATATAAGGAGCAGTGAAGAGAAAGGTGCACTGAATATGAATATGAACTTCTGAGACTGACACTAAGCTGAGTGTGGTGAATCACAGTGCCCTTTAGCAATGAGTTTCTTTGAGTTTGCTGGCCCAAATGACAGTAAGGCCTTGTGACAGTTTAGAACATGACTGTTTGTGATATATTGAGATCTCTTTAAGGAAAAGCAATGGAGGTTTGCACCTAGATCTTTGTTTCGCTCCATAAAAATCCCATGTAAAAGGTTTTCTTATGGGACATCAAAGGCAGAAAGGAAGTGCGTGATTGATGTGGCTGATGAGTGTGAAATTGTTCTGTTCTGTTAACACCATGATCAGCACACATGTCAGCGCGATTACCGTCAACATGGCATCTCACCATGTTACCATGACAATCTGATCAAATGATTAAATCAGCTTCAAAGGCTCCCTCTATTAGACTAAGACAAATCTGTGGGTCATGGAGGATTCCAAAGGTAACAAAGAGAATACTTATGGGAAGTTATAATGCAGTGTCGGAAATCTTTTATGTTCTGCACCCAAACAAAAGATGAAAAACTAGAAAAAAGTTCTTTGTATCCACCCGTTGCTGTCTGGGAGAAATAATTTGTTAAAGCAGCACAGTTATGTAACTGTAATATAAAAATATTTTTAACCTTTTTGTTGTGCAAATGCACCCTAAATAATCACATCAGTTGAATAAGAAGCTTGTCAGATACCTAGTTTGTCACAGAATTATTAATCTCCCAGAATTCATTGTGTGGACAAAGAACTCATTCTTTGTCTCAATTCATACTCAATTCATTGTCAGGCATCATATAAATGTCCGTATGAGTTGCCATTGTTTTCAGATGTACACTACCATTCAAATGTTTGGCAACTGTAATATTTTTGGCAACACTTTACAATAAGGTCTACACATATTGAAAGGTGAAGAACCACCATCATGTCTGTTAATAGACTGCACTGTTTTTAATGTTAATAGACAGCAGTTTTCTTCTGAGATGTTTAATTGATGATTTCTGGTAATTCATTTATCAGTTCATTTAATAGATTCATCAGTTGTAATTGTAAAGGTACTCGCTCGCATACACTTACATACATTTACTGACTGGTCTTGCTTGCACAGATGTTCTCCTTGTGTTCAACTCATCCGTTCTCCCACCCTCCATATGTCCATTACCTGAGCTCATAAACTCGTGCCCTCATCTGCACCGCTCAGACAGGTGCTGTCCGTACTGCTGCCTAATTAGACAGCGAACGAGATGGAGGGATGAGGGAATGAAAACACAGCGGCTGGAGGCTTCCCCCTCGCCTGGTTCACTCATTTCAGAGAGCTACTTAGTGAGAGGAGAAGCTACATGAACAAACAGGATTAATAATGTAGGGTAGCATGGGTTCTTTTCCTCTGTCTGTCTGCCACAGCAGGCCTGCTAACAACCTTTACAAATCTGATTTAGAGGGCAGTACCGGAGGAGAGAGAGAGAGGGCCACTTCATGGGTGCAAGTTAAGAGCAGGCGTGAAACAAGGTGAGCTGGCAGCTAAAAACCATTAGAGAAGAGTGGAGAGAATGATTCACAGGATGTTGTTTAAAATACTTCACCCCAAAATGAGCATTTTGTTGTCATTTACTTTCTCTCATGCACTCCAGTACTGTATTATTTCTGTCTGCGGTGAAACACAAGGATTTCTTATAAGTAATGCAGTGAAAATGGATGGTGGTTTATACCACTTAAAAAAAAAAAAACACCTTAAGAGTAGTTTATAAAATAATTGTTCAAGCTTGTTGTATTGGTCACATGAAAGGCTGTCTTGCATCTATCTACCTATCTATCTATCTATCTATATGGGGGGGGCGGCAAGTGGTAGATTTTATTTTTTATTTGAAATTAATGCTTTACATGTATTAAACTGCTCAAAATGACAGTGAAAGGAATTCTGGAAAACAGCACAATTGCTTAATAATAATAATAATAATAATTAGGGTTACCCCTAATAGTCAACAAACCGCTAGTCGACGAAAAGAGGCTTGGTCGACCATAATATTAGTCGCTGAAAATTTTGTAATAAAATCCACAGGAAGTGGCGAAGTCATACAGTCTGTGACGGACTGATCATTAACGGCTGGTCTTAATACAGTACATCGGGCAGGACATCCAAACTCTCAGCTATCATTCATCGACCTCAAATATGGCTTATCACCTGAAATATGTAAGTAGTAGCAACTTTACATGGCCGACTTGTTCCTGACAGGGCCATAAAAGTGTTTGTGCGAAGTGTAGAAGCTGAATAGTAGCGTGCTTTCTGCATGACAGTTGGAGGCGCCGGTGTGGTCACTTGCTCTTAAAATCCTCAGTCGAGCGCTTATTAGGCTATGTAGGCAATTAAAGGCTCATTATCATGATTCAAATGGTTTATTAATAAACATGTGATTAGTTGTAGTACTAATTGCTTAAAATGAACGACTACTAGTCGACCAGAAAAATCTTTAGTCAAGGGCAGCCATAATAATAGAAAATCAAGACCCAAATCAGCATGATGGAATGATTTATTAATACTAAATCAGTGATCATGCATCTTTGTTGCATTTAAAAGAGTAGCTTTAATGTTTTAATAATACACAAAAGTACAGGTTTGATCCTATAGTTCTGTCAGGACCGCTATCGTCAAAGAAGACTGATTAATTAGCACACAGTTTGGATTGGCGGTATGGTTCTGTTCTGGGCAAGAACTGCCTGCACATCCATGCAGCCTAGCATGGATAAGAGCAGGGAGAGCAGCAATAACCCCCCACGGTAAACGGAACAGAACCAACATGTATTGCAGATATCATTTATGTTCAATAATTTAATGTAAACATTTTAGAAATGAGTCTGATTCAAAGGCTAATCAGAAGGCCGAATCCTGACTGGACCAGAGGAGGAGTTGAGGATGGAGGTGGGTAATTAGCTATTGAGTAACATGAAAGCTGCTGATAATACTGAAGGACCCTATATAAATGGGTGCTGTAATAGATGTCACATCCGTAGATGTGGATCAGCTGAGAGTCAGCTGATGCAAGCTTAACTAAAGTGATCTGCCAGAATTTATGATGACTTTCAGATTATTATCAAATGGCTGTAATTTCACGTTATGCCCTGTAAGTATCGGTGTTGGCCTTGATTTCAGTTTTTTAATAGTGCTTTGTGTATTGTGGATTTTTAAAGAAAATAAGTGGTATTACCCGTATGCAGATTACAACATATCCTGATCTCATTCACTCTCTCTCTCTCTTCCCAAGTCACGCTATGCTGCTTTAGCTAATAAAAGGGGCAAAAAGCCAAAAATTATTGGTGAAAAGAGCCTGGGAGGTTCATTGTGTAGAGGTTGGGCCAGAATTCTAGATATCAGTGTTGTTGAACACAAATTCAGTGCCATGAGAATTGTTTAGTGATGTTAAGATTAGCTTGAAATCTTTCAAACAACATAGCTTGCCAGCACAATAATGTGTATGGTATTGAGTTTGGGATTGCCTTTGGATGCCGAGTCCTCCAAAGCATCTCCAATACTGCCATTCTCATTAGGACAGAGGGATTCAGTGGTCTGTTTAATTACTGGGCTCAGTGATTCTTAGAACCAGCCTGTGCCTGTTAATTTAAAGCCCTGCTCCTCCAAACCACACTGCACCAAGCAAAAGATGAGTTTTACTGCCATCAGAGAATTATAAAGTGCAATAAATGCCACCCAGAACTCCAATTCATATTTTAAACCCAACAGACCCAGCCTCTTCTTTTTCATCTCTAAGGCAGCATGCAGTAAAAACCATAATGCTTCTTGGGCTCAGTTAATAGGAGCCAGGTTCCTATTTCACCGCGGAGGAATTAAATGCCGCTCTGTTTTCTGGGACTGGTGAAAATGAAGGATGAAAGGCTATGATCATACCTCCTGGCATGAAAGAATGTTTCTGTGAATGTTGTCAGGAAGCATATGCTTGGATGTCACTCCAGAGGAAGGTATAGCCTGAATTGTTAATGTTGCACTTAGCAGGCATTAAAGCAAAGTGCGGTGTACAAAAATGTCATTGCTTATCCTGCATTAGCCAATAATTTATGTCACTTACCAAAACCGCTTTTACAGACGGCTGTGTTTTGATATTAAACAAGATCAAATGAATAAATTAAAGCTGTTTTTGAAGGGATTATATCATGAAAACTTTGAAAAATAAAAGTTTCATGTACTATAAAACATACTGTAACTTTTTAAAACAGCTTCTGCAGTCTAAGCAGACTTTTTGACCTCAGACAGATGAACTTTACCACATGCGTTTTACAAAATAATTATACGTATTTGCAGAACTACGCAGAAGAAGATATGCTAATATTCTAGTTTGTATTAGGTGTGGGTGGTATGACTAAAATTTTATCACAGAATGTGTCATTTTTCTATCACAATAACCATATGTATATTCCAATATAGTTTATATTTTATGTGGTAAAGGCTATTTTTTAAGATATTTTTGATGAAATCCAAGAGCTTTCTGACCCTGCATAGACGGCAATGCAACTGACACATTCAAGGCCCAGAAACATGGTAAGGACATAATTAAAATAGTCCATGTGACATCAGTGGTTCATCCATAGTGTTATAAAGCAACGAGAATACTTTTTGTATGCAAAGAAAACAAACATAACAACTTTATTCAACAATTTATTTTCTTCTGTGTCTTTTCCGTTGCACATTTGCAAGAGTACCATTACTCATTATTTAAATTTTGAACAAAAAAAAAGTTACATAGTGCACCTTTAAATAACAAGCTAACTATTTTGTTGTGGCTGTGAGATTTCCAATAGAGAGACGAGCAGCAGAGTAGTTGGACTTCATTTAGCACTAATGAGAATTCTGACCTCGCTTACAGAGGCAGATGTGAGCTCTTGTGTGTTGTTTCCGTTCGTGATGAGTATTGCAAGCGCAATTCTTATAACCTACAGTTTGGCCCGTGATTCGCCATCATAGTTATCTCTTGTATGGAGAGTTAATTGTTTCCTGACCTTTACCTGTTTATCTGGTTTATCTGGTTAGAGTGAGATTACAGGCAGTTATAAAACTATGGATGTAGCAAATTAAGTACTCAACACACAGAAAAAAAAGCCTCTCTGAACAGATGAGTAATCAAAACACTTTAATGAACAGAAGCAAACATGCCGGGGATGATTGGATATTGTTTGTGTATTTTAGCACAGTAGAAGGGTCAAACGGAGGATAGCAGATGCAGAGTGAAGGAAATGCAAGAAAAGATCACAACGCAGTGCTGTTGTTCTTTCTTTCGTGTGACATCGAGTCTCAAAATTAGAGATCGGTTAATCTTTGGTATCGGTTCACAAGCGGTCAGGAGAGACACATTAGATATGCTTGTTACTACCAAGTGTAAACAGCAATTTGTCTCGGCTGACCACTTGCAATCGAATCACCAGAGATGGATCTTAATGCAGCAGTTGTACACCGGGCCAGTGATGTTTTACTGTCTGGGTCAGCTCATCATGTGGTGCTGGGAGTCTGATGAAACAATCTCCAGGGCAGCTTGTGGCTAACCAGTGGCTGTGTGTGGATCAGCATGCTCCATCTTAGGAGTCATCAGCACTGAATTTCTCTCAGGCTCTTGCCATCGTAGAACATCACCCTATTGCAAAGTCTCATTTGTGCCTGATGCTCAGATTTATGTTGCGAATTTGGTTTGTTTTTAAATTCATTTTTACATCCACTTGCACTGCTTTCCTCTCTGTCCAACCGTACAGCGATTCAACGTCTGTAAATTTGCACATTACAATTCATACTCATTTAATATTTATATCTGCAGAAATTTCATCTCATGTTAGAAATGAGATGAAATGAATGAGAAATGAACCATACAGTATTGTTTTTATATGCACAAGTGTTTCACCTTTATCTGTACAAGTGTTTCTTTGTTAGGTCAGGACTACAGCAGAGTAAAATGGTTTTTTTTTGTTTTTGTTTTTAAACAAGAATTTGTTGGGTTGAATTATAGCCTTGAATTAGAGCCTATAATGTAAAACAAAGGGATGCATGCAGTAGCTCCTCTCGTCGTTTTCCTTTTTCTGATTATCATTCTCTCTGTGTTCACTTCAGTCCATGTTTATAAAATTTGCACTATTACTGGAGCTAAGCTACCATCTGGGGCCAATAAGATTAGTTTTTTGAAGAAAAAAAAAAGGCTCTTATCCTCGCCAAGGATGTATTTGTTTGATCAAAACTACAGTAAAATGTGAAATTATTATTGTTTAAAATAACTGTTTCCTATTTTAATGATATATATTTTAATGAATTTTAACGATCCTTCAGAAATCATTCTAATATGCTGATTTGGTGCTGAAGAAACATTTTGTTGAAATCATTCAACATCATTGTTGAAAGCAGTTGTCCTGATTTATATTTTTTGGAAACGGTGGTCAAAAGAGCAGCATTTATTTAAAATAGAAATATTTTGTGACAATGTAAAAGAAAACAATAATCCAAATATTATAGCCTTATGTTATGGTAATGTTTTGCCATAATGCCATAGTGAATCTTTAGTCATCCCCACACTCACATTCATCCTCTCCATCATTTATTTTCAAGAAACATTTTGTATTTTGATGGCTGTCTTGCCAGTAATGTTTCACAGTTTAATCATTTCTTTCATTCTGTCTGCAAAAGAGTCTGTTTTCTGTGTATTTAACACAAGCTATATTCTTGCTTAATTGGGCTGTTAACCTGTTATGCTCATGATGGAGTGGGATCGGAGTGATCTTGAAGTGAGAATAAACACAACAATCCGATATTCACAAAACCGCCAATCGTTCCAGGCAAAATCACACAACTCTGCTTCCCCTCACATACTCTGGGGAATAATGGCGACCACAGACGCAAAGGGATCTGTATTCAGCTCACTCCCTCAAAGTGTTTGGAAGGAAGACAAGATCAGACAATCCCAGAATGTTTTACTCCTTGCCCAATGCACACATCTCAATATATCGGGCTCATTAAAATACAACAGCAAAGTCTTTATTGTGAGGCTGCAAATAAATATATTTCTTAATCCAATTGCCTTATTTTTCTGCACTGACTGATGTGTTTCGACTGAAGTCCAGTGCTACGTTTGATAGAGCAATACATGGGGCTATTGAGGAGCCATCTCTTGGCTGGTAATGGCCGTGAATGGCTTAAATTGTTTTTTAACTTCTGCCATCATTTGTCTGGCGGTTGACAGCCTTTGCAGTGGAAGCTCACTCTGCCAGCCATAATTATGCCCAATCACTGGTAGAGTGATGAGCGATGTCAAACGCCACTTTTTTCTCTCAGTCTGCTTTGTACCGATAACTTCCTTCTTGGCATTTGAAGTGCCGTCTCGCTTTTGTTCTGTGCTTCTGCCTCTATATTCATCTGTCTTTGTCGTTTCATTTTTTCCTCCCTCTCTTCATGTTCCTTTTGTGTCGCGTTGCCCCATTCGCGAGCAGCAAAGGGATTACGGCCCTGTCTTGATCGCTTGTAACCTGACAGAAAGGAAATATTGTAACATATGTCCACAGGGCTCGAAAGATACTGCTAAGTTTAACCGATGACGTGGGCCAGGGGGCAGTTGACTCGCACAGCTATGAGGCCGGCACACTTTAATAATGGCTTTGCCCTTGAGCTTTTACTCGTTTACTGATGGAGGCTTCCTAAACGAAGCTCATGGCTGACTGGGCCCTGTTCAAAAGAAGCTGTATGACATTGACTTCGACACAGAAATTGATGGCATTGATTTATGATGTACATGAAGGACAAAACAACTGTTCCAACATTTTCTATAAGAGAGATCTTTTTGAAAGGGAGCTGGTGTGGTTCAATAGAGATGCGGGCAAAAGTGCAGGTGAAGATGGAGTTGAAATATATTGAATAAAATGTATTAGTTGGCTTTACGTGTACATGAATTTTGGGGTCAGTAAGTTTTTTTTAAATTTTTTTTATCTCCATGTTTTCAAAAGAAGTCTCTTATAATAGTAAAGCTGAATTTTTAAAACAGCAGTGATTACTCCAGTGTTCAGTGTCAAACGGTCCTCCAGAAATCATTTTAATATGCTGATTTTATAAATATTCTTGAAAGCAGATATGCTGCTTAATTCTTGTGGAAATGTTAATTCATTTTTTTTTTTGTCAGGATGAATCGAAAGTTAAAAAGAAAAGTAATGTATTATTGTTACTTTTGATCAATTTAATTTATAATTTATAAAAGTATTACTGATCGCAAACGTTTAAAAGGTCATTTGTATCCATCATCATCATCAAAAAAGAGGAATAGACTATGAACTAATATATCAAATGGAAAATTTTGTATAGCCTAGATACAACCCGAATTCTGGAAATGTTGGGACGTTTTTTAAATTTGAATAAAATGAAAACTAAAAGACTTTCAAATCACATGAGCCAATATTGTAATCACAATAGAACATAGATAACATAACAAATGTTTAAATTGAGAAATTATACAATTCTAAGCACAAAATGAGCTCATTTCAAATTGGATGCCTGCTAAAGGTCTCAAAATAGTTGGGACAGGGGCATGTTTGCCATGGTGTAGCATCTCCTCTTCTTTTCAAAACAGTTTGAAGACGTCCGGGCATCGAGGTTATGAGTTTCTGGAGTTTTGGTGTTGGAATTTGGTCCCATTCTTGCCTGATATAGGTTTCCAGCTGCTGAAGAATTTGTGGTCGTCTTTGACGTATTTTTCGTTTAATGATGCACCAAATGTTCTCTATAGGTGAAAGATCTGGACTGCAGGCAGCACCCGGACTCTTCTACTACGAAGCTATGCTGTTGTAATAGCTGCAATATATGTGGTTTTGCATTGTCCTGCTGAAATAGACGTCATCTGGAGGGGAGCATATGTTGCTCTAAAAATTTAAATACCTTTCAACATTCATAGTGCCTTCCAAAACATGTAAGCTGCCCATACCGTATGCACTTATGCACCCCCATACCATCAGAGATGCTGGCTTTTGAACTGAACGCTGATAACACGCTGGAAGGTCTCTCTCCTCTTTAGCCCGGAGGACACAGAGTCCATGATTTCAAACAAGAATGTCAAATTTGGACTCGTCTGACCATAGAACACTTTTCCACTTTGAAACAGTCCATTTTAAATGAGCCTTGGCCTACAGGACACGACGGCGCTTCTGGACCATGTTCACATATGGCTTCCTTTTTGCATGATAGAGCTTTAGTTGGCATCTGCATATGGCACAGCGGATTGTGTTTACCAACAGTGGTTTCTGGAAGTATTCCTGGGCCCATTTAGTAATGTTAATGACAGAATCATGCCGATGAGTGATGCAGTGTCGTCTGAGGGCCTGAAGACCACGGGCATCCAACAAAGGTCTTCGGCCTTGTCCCTTATGCACAGAGATTTTTCCAGTTTCTCTGAATCTTTTGATGATGTTATGCACTGTAGATGATGAGATTTGCAAAGCCTTTGCAATTTGATGTTGAGGGACGTTGTTTTTAAAGTATTCCACAGTCTTTTTCCGCACTCTTTCACAGATTGGAGAGCCTCTGCCCATCTTTACTTCTGAGAGACTCTGCCTCTCCAAGACATCCCTTTTATAGCTAATCATGTTACAGACCTGATGTCAATTAACTTAATTAGTTGCTAGATGTTCTTTCTCCCAGCTGAATCTTTTCAAAATGTTTTGCTTTTTGAGACCTGTAGCAGGCATCAAATTTGAAATGAGCTCATTTAGTGGATAAAAGTGTAACATTGATTGCTTTGCTAAACCAGGTTTATGTCTTCTTAATGATGATTCTGGTCTCTGTATAAGCTTAATACAAAAGAGAATGTTGTTTGCTGGTTTGACAGCTGCGAAGAACACAATAATACAGAACTGGTTTTCACCGCACATATGTGGAAAAACATATTGGATCCATAGCCTCCTGAAAATAGTGACTTGTGAATGTACAACAGCGCAAATTAATGGGGCCAAGCCCTCTACTATTGATATTTGTTTAACATACTTGATTATATAAAAAAATGACTTGTTTTGTTTTTTCTTTTTTCCCTCCCACTCTCTCTCCCTTTTGACTGGACTCTTTAAAGTATTGATTATATGTCTGTTGTTTTTTGTTTTGTTTTTGTTTTTTGTTTTGAATGGATGTTATGATGTTGTGTGTAAAAAAAACAAAAAACAAAAAAAATAAAAAAAATAAAAAGTTGATAACAAAAAAAAGTGTAAAATTTCTCCGTTTAAATATGTATGTTCTCTATGTTCTATTGTGATTAAGACTAAAAGACTTTCAAATCACATGATCCAATATTTTAATTTTATTCAAATTTAAAAAACATCCCAACATTTCCGGAATTCGGGTTGTATATATCTGTTATGGTTTATTGCCTAGCAATTTAAACTATTTATGCTTCTTCTTTTTGTCATTTTTGTTGTGGTGTCTGTTTACTGAAGGATAAAAAAGGCGCTGTGCTTGTTCTGTAATAAAATTGATTTTTCCAGGTTATGTACTTTTGATTTGTTTTGTGTTAAGCCATTAACAGTTACAATTGGCTGCTGTTCTTTTTATTCCACTCCTGACATCCTTTGACACAAACACCCATCAGTTCTCTTCATCCTCAGACATTTCTGTAGCTACTGTTTTAGACTCAGCATCAGTAATCTCCATAGAAAGCCACACGAGTTGACCAGCATAATAATACTGTGCTTTATTGCTTTATTCATTTACTTTCAAAATACTATTGAAGTGGGTTTCCTTTTAGAAACATGTTTAAATAGCACTTTTTAGCCAGTCTGAATCATATGCATAATTTCCTAATATCAGTGGTGGGCTTACATATTGATTAGCTGGATTTTAGTGGGTAGTATGAATGTGGGTAAACTCAACAGTGGAAGCCATACTGAAATAAATAAAAAAATAATAAAACCATGTGCCCTCTGGGAATATAAGTGTGTTACACTTGAGAAATGTGAAAGCTAACATAGTAACTGTGTGTTGTTGTTGTTTTTTTCCTTTGCTCTCTATTACACGTTGTCGGGAAATGGGAAAAAATGCCCCAGGAGGGTTGCAGACACCTTCGTGCTATATGTTAGCCTCTGAAGTGATGTGCTTGCTGGTGCAGGCTTTGTGTAGGACTGCTTTTTTTCTGTAAGAACTAGGTCCTTATTTTCCATCTGACATTTTCTTTGTGGAACTTTCTGTGTATTGTAATATCCACAATATTATAACTCTCAAGAATATTACATTTCTAAATGTGAAGTTCTAAACATGAAGCATATAACATTTCTGAGAGAGAGAAAAATGTTACTAGTACTCCAGATACTGTACTTAACTCTGATTTATATGAGGATTATATTATTCTCACTAGAATGCATTTCTAAATCTTATTTTTGGCCTTTTTATTGATAGAGACAGAGGACAGGGCATGCTGTGAATGTGATGGACCTTTTTAGGTTTATAAGCTTTACTAATAAAAATATTAATGTATAATTTAGCCGTTGGTGGATTAAAGTAAACACTTTTGTGATTATCTTGATCAGGAAATCATGTAGGGATCATGTCCTGTGCAAGGAAAGTGTTAAACACACAGATCTTTCCTCTGATAGATTAACTGAGATGATGGTGAAAAAGTGAGTTTGAATGTAAAGCTGTGTTGAAGAAGCTGCTTTGAAACTTTAGCTTGCTAAGCTACTCTATTTTGATTATTCTTAATTAACTTTTTTAGAAATAGTTATGCTACAAGCTGCTTACAAAAAAGTGTCTAACTACATTGATGTTATTTAGGGGTTTAAGTGTATAATTATCTGGTCATAATGTTTAATTCTTCAGTTAGAACAATTGTCTGACAAAAACACCTAAATTAGAATGACAGCATTAAGTCGAACTTGATTCCAAAAATACTTAAACACTAATTTATATAATTGAGTTGAAAACATAGTGATGAACTACAGAATTTAAATGCACATTTTGTTTCAGAAAAGAAAACGCTGGTTTATAATGAATCAGAGAATTATTTATCTGATCAGTGAGTAATTTATTTAAATGACCATGTGTATGAACTGGTTTACAAAAATGAGACAGTCTTTCCAGTGGTATATATGAGAGGACAGAGCATGTTTTATTATTGCTTCAGCTTGCTTTATAAATGTTGTTTTCACAAAAATTTGAATTTATTTTTTTAGCAGCAAATTAGCATATTAGAATGTTTTCTGAGGGATCACGTGAAACTGAAGACTGGAGTAATGGATGGATTTTAAAAATAGGTAATTTTTACTGATTTTACTGTACTGTAAAAAAAAAAAACTTACAAACCCAATCTTTTGAACGTTATTGTGTGTTATTAATTATATTATAATATATTATATATTTGTAATTAAAACTGCATTTGAAAACAGCGTAAGCACTCTTACTTTTAGTTATTTACTTTCTAGCACTGGTATAATGCTGTAGAGGTGAAGAGCTATTGTCGCTCATTGAATTGTCCATGCTCCCTTGCGCCCTCAGGAGTATTATGGGCATATGAACTCTGCTCAAGCCCCCCATTCCCATCTGCAGCAGATTTACAGCACTCCAGCCCTTGTGCCTTTCTGCGCTGAACTTGACTGCTGCCAGACCCTCTATGTGCGGAGAATGGTGGGTGTGACGGATGGTCGAGCTGA
The DNA here is from genome assembly GCF_012432095.1 of Onychostoma macrolepis. Taxonomy (NCBI): domain Eukaryota; kingdom Metazoa; phylum Chordata; class Actinopteri; order Cypriniformes; family Cyprinidae; genus Onychostoma; species Onychostoma macrolepis. The sequence goes on from NC_081163.1 coordinate 12,057,988, forward strand.
CCCTGATGAAAGACCAAATCGACAATTCCCGCTGAAGCCCTTCATCATAATCGGCAACAGAAGAGGATAAAGGCCAGGACGAGTTATAGGTAAAAAAGACAAGGCTGTGAATCATCAGCGCTTGTGCCGTCGAGAGGGTGTCAGTGATCCTGACAGGCTTGTGAAATGGCACTTCCATGACCAGCTGCAATGGTTCAAGGGCTCGTGTGAAACTGTGACTGAAACATAAATTGCAATCTTGTATCTTAGGGAAATGCAGCTTATCAAAGTGCACAAGTAGAAACAGTTTCAGCTTTGCAGTTAAAAATGGAGAGTGTACGTGGAACTTTTTTCTTTTTTTTTTTTCAAGTATCTGTACTTTATCAGACTTTTTATTTCAGGAAACTTCACTACATTCAAAAGAGTAAAATATCTGACTTTTTATTACACTCTGATCACTACTTTTACTTTTGAAACTTAAAGGGTCAGTTTAATGAAAATTGTGTCATCATGTACTTACCCTCAAGTCATTCCAAACCTGTATGATTTTCTTTCTTCTGTGTAACACAAAATAGATGGTGGAAACTCAGAGCCACACCCATATATTCGCCATTGACCAATGGTATTTTGAACGTGTTTACCAGCTGGAATAAACTGTTCTGGAAAGCTGTCAATAATTACTCACCCTCATGTCATTCCAAACCCATAAAACCTTCATCTTCAGAACACAAATTAAGATCATTTTGTTTACTCGCTTTTGAGGCCATGTTAATGAAAGAGTATCAGTTAAATTTCGACCTTATGATCCGGTTAAAAGTGAAATTAACGTATGGAGTGGCTCAAAATAAACAGTTTGCACGCAAACACGTCTACTCCATCTGCCGTCCGGAAGTTGACCAAAAGTTAAGATATTTTTGATGAATTTCAAGAGCTTCCTGACTTCGCATAGACAGCAATCATTGGTGCACATGAGGGTGCACTGTAAAAAAAAATCAAGCGGTTTCAACTAATTATTATTTAGTAACAAGTTCCACAGAAATTTTACGTTCAGTCAATTTCTGACTTCAAAGTGTTATCTGAATTGTTATTTTTTTACTTGGCTCAACCTTTAGTGAGCTAGTTTTATAGTCCATTCAATTAAAATGTTTTAATTGGTCAAACATTTAGAAGACTACAGCAAGTCAATTAATTTATTAATTTTATTAATATTTTTTAGTTAATTTTAATGTCAATTGAAATTCAACCATGTACTCTGTGTTTTATATGTTACCTCAACTAAGATTTATTATTTGGGCATCATAAGAAATTGCTGTGGAAATACATAAACATATATATTTTTATAGTTTAAAAACAATATTAAAAATTATTAACTGGTGTTTATCAATCACTAAAAACACACTTTACAACACATATTAGCCTTTATTTAATAACAATCTGCATTTATAAAAATTTTCATACAAACTAAACATACAGGAATGAAGAAAAAAGTCACCTACACCTTGGATGGCCTAAGGGTCAGTAAATTAACAGCAAATTTTCATTTTTGGGTGAACTATCCCTTTAAAGCTGCAAAATTCAGTTTAAAGGTTGTTTATGAACTAAGAAAAAACTAAACAAGCTAAACAAAATGTTACCAAACAAATATTTATAAATGTTATTACTGGTCACAATTACATCTTTAAAATTAGGCAGAAGTAAAAAAAAAAAATAAAATGAACCAGGTGTTACAGTATATAAAATCAAATCAAGTCACCTTTATTTACATAGCGCTTTATACAATACCGATTGTGTCAAAGCAGCTTTACAGAGTCAAACAGGAAAATAGTTTGTCAATAATGCAAGCGGACATTAACAAGTCATTTTTCCAGTTAAAGTCAGTTCATTGGTGATTCAGTGTTGACATCATCCAGTTTAGCTCTCTTCCAATAATGTCTGTGCAATCAGCCAAGCGTCCCCAAATAAGCAAGCCAAAGGCGACAGCAGCAAGGACCCAAAACTCCATCGGTGATAGAGATTGAATAGAAAACCTTCTCCTCTGGCCAGACGAAACCAGCATGGCGTGGTTTAATTTTAGGCTGCAACAGAGGTCAGATTGAGCAGAGGACTTGTCTGGTTCTCGTGGTCTTGTCCCAATGGCCAACGAGGTCTTCGGAGGGGATCTGTCTCTGGAGCTCATCTAGCTGACATGGTCTCCGCTGACATTCAGGGCTGTCGAGTTCATCTCTAGGTGCTGATCCACCATCTGATCTGGATACAGACTGGATCTGGATGACTGCAGTGACCATCTGATCTGGATACAGACTGGGTGGCTACATTCACCTAGGAATAAGAATGAAACAAACTAATATTAGCGAAGATGCCACTGAAAAAAAAAATTAAATGATGCCTTTTAAATAATTTACAGTGTATCAATATCAGTTAATTAAATACAGAACTTTTTTTCTTTTTTTGGCACAAATCCATTCCACAATCAGTTGCACAACAGGGAGCATTGATGCTGACTGGATTTGTAATAGAACATGTACATTTCATATTATAGGGCTAAGTTACCTCAAATAGCATAAAAATAATATCAAAATATAACGGTCTTGCTTGTTGTTGATAAATGGTGACGTTTTACAAATTGATTGATCAGTTGTCCCAGTGTTTACTGAGCCACGGTCTTTCCCTGTGCAGGGACTCATGTGCACAATCTAGTGATTCACTCCCTAGGGAACTGACTGAGATGCTTTGAACTGCCTTGTGAAATGATTCAGTTGTTCATTTTCATTCAAAATGATGAACTTCTCTTCTGAAGCGCCATTCACAAGACCAGAAACGGCGTGTAACATTGATCCCAGTGTTGGCTGGATTTGTAGTTATTAGTTCAGTCAAACATTGGTATTCTGAATGTTGACTGGATTTGAAAATAACCATTCATTTAATGTTTTTTAAAAAAATATTTGTGCAGACTTAATATAATATGTCTTCTCAACTAAGCCCAAGCAATAAAATTTGTTCAACTTAAATATTTTTGCCCTTCCAACATTTTGTTAATTGGATTTTTTTACAGTGTGAGTAATTAATGACTCACAAGTATTTTCATTTTAGGGTGAACTATCCCTTTAAGAGTATCTGTACTTAACTCAGATACATGATTTGTGTGCTCCACTATTGCAAATCCCAAAGTACTACTCGGTTCTAGCCAATCACTTTCAGTGTTGAGGATTTCAAGATGGTTTTGTGAAAGTCTCAGAGTTGAATGTTTGCCCTTTTTGTGACGTTTCACCCTGCCGTTCCCATTCTGCTCTGCAGATGGTACATGACAGGTGTGAGGGCTTTTAGGGTGCTATTGCTAAATGATATCTGCTGTATGGGATCCTCTTTTCTTGTCCATATTACTCGAGAGGCGAGTTTTGACAGGTCAAGCACAGTGTGAAGTTTGGTTCCTTCATCGATGGGTATGAACTTCCTGTGAACCTCACCGACTGTTTGTGAAGTAAGCAAACAAAAACTGAAATCTGAAAGAGACCCATGTTTGATCACAAAGCTCCAGATACAGAATCCAATCTGGCTGGAACTTATCTAGGCATGTTGAGGATCTAGCCGAGCTTAGCGGGACACTTATCATCCTCGCTTTAATCCTGGCACAAGAGACTGGATCAGAGGAGCATGAGCAGTAATAAAGATTAATCATCCAATAGAATAAATCAATAATGTGGCCCAGGTACAAAGCAGGGGCAGAGTCAGAGATGCACACATTGGAAGAAGTGTTTCTATCACAGCTCAGCCAATGGGAAGCAAACAAATTTGAGTGGTAAAATCACCCATCAGGATTGACAATGCTTAAACGAATATTTAAATTAGTGGGTTTTATTTAAAATGCTAATGAGAGAGTTATCCATATTCAGTGGAAAGAGCTTGTTCAAGGTCATTGGAGAGCACAGGGAATCTGCATTACAGCTATGTAATTAGAGATGCGTCAGAGTTTAAATTGTTGCTCTTTCCGTGGCGTTCAGGAGGAAAAGAGCTCATTACTGTAATTAGCTGTTTTACCGGCATGGTTCTGCTCTCTGCCATGTGACCATACGTTTGTAGCTGAAAGCATCAATGTGTTGCTTCACATACTGCAGCTGTTCAGAGCAGGTTAGTTTGAGCCTTAAGGAATATGGATGTTGCATATCCCAAGTGTTTAAAGTTTAAAAATATACTTTTAATGAATCCGTTTGAGAATTTAGTTACACTGGGGAACTGTGCATGTTGACTTTTCTTTGATGTCATGCTATATTAGCGTTTCATGTTTATTATTATTATTACATGCACATCTATTGTGTATGATTTTCTGTGAGATTTTACTTTTTTACTGTTTTGGAAAGAAGCTAATAGGTTAATCCTGCCATGATGTATTAATTTGTCAAACATTTAAAAAAAAAAAAAAAAAAAGTCAAGGTTTAAACAAACGTATTAAGAAACAATGCTCCAATATTATTTATATAATATTTTTTTGAGCATCAAATCAGCATATTTAATTTCTGAAGGATCATTTGACACTGAAGTTTATAATAATATCAGTATAATATAAGTAATAGCTGCTGAAAATTTAGCTTTGCCATCACGTGAATAAATAAATAAAAATTGAAAACCATTATTTTAGATTATTAGACGTCTTTCAGGGGAAAAAAAAGAAAAAAAAACATCAAACAGCATCTACAACCAGTAATCAGATTTAAGACTTATGATTAGATTTAGGGCAGAGTTAAAGTTTGAACAAACTTATTCTTATTTTCCACTAATTTTAGTGGTATGTCAGGGCTGTGTTTAGGTTTTGCGCAATGAATGTTTAATGGGAACGTTTTATAATGCTAATATGTTCTGGAACACTCTTTCAGGTGTCTCAAGTATCAAACAAAAATGTGATGAACAGTGAAAAGTGAGACTTTCTGACACTAAAGAGCCTTGGGACGAGTATCACAGCTGTAGCTGTACTGTGGGACCTAGCAGTGCAGATGTTGCACCTTTTAAATATTTGTGGAACAGTAGTGTTGATGCCTAATGAGTGCGAATAAGGTTGTGTGTAATAAGGTTAAAAGGTGTCTTTAATAAAGTTTTATTTCTGAGGTTAAATGAACATGTGGTTTAACATAGCAGAAACATTATAGTCCCCTTTGTCTCACTTTATCTTTGCATGACATCTGATCTGTCCTACAGTGAAGTATATTTGATTGAACGTTTTAGACCAAGAGTGTGTTTGTGAAGTTAGTACAGACTATGTATTTTTTCCTCCTCATCTGCAATGACTTCCAAAACATATAAATCCAGTCCATGTATCCTGATTTTAAACACAAACTCCCCATTGATCACAGTGGAAATGGACATATGCAAATGTTTCATGGCCCCTTTAATTCAGTAATTGAAAGACCGTTTCAGCTAAATGAGTGCCACTCAGAAAGGCTCCCACTCAGGTGAAACACTGATAATGGCCCCTAACTGCTTCCTGGACTCTGGCCCAAGTGGGCAAAGAAAACTCCATTTTCATTTTTCCATTTTCATTTTAGGACTTAAATATTAGTGCAGCAGTTCCCTCTCGATTAGCTCGTAACTAATCAAGTGTGCAACCACATGCTGCTAATTTATGAGCTAACCCACAATGCAAGGCTGAAGAGCCTGGCTGGAGTGCTTAACCAGGAAACTTAAAGAGAAAATGTTATTATCAAACTTGCATTAGGAAACGGAGCAGAAAATGTTGGTGGAGCTAATAGCCTTCTGATTTAAAGAATATTCTTTGTTCAGTTCTCTGCAGCTGTGACTAAATATGCCTAAATGTGTTTTTATTATAATATAGAGTGCGAGATCATTATGTGAAGCCATAATAGAATTATGGTATATGATCGTAATATTTAGTGGAATTAAAATATATTTTATGATTCTCCAGCACTCCAGAAGGCTCTAACAATTTCTCTCTACACATCGATATTGAAATGTCATTTGGAAAATGTTTTTGTCAGTGTTTCAACTGTCTAATTGTCATGCAAGTGTTCTGTTTGATGTGTCATGCACAGTTGTTAAAGGTTACTTCGGAGGATAGTTCACTCAAAAATGAACTTTCTGCCATTATTACTCATCCCCATGTTGTTCCAAACTTGTATTACTTTCCTTATTCTATACAGTATTTTGTACTGTTTCTGTTCATATAATGCAGGTCAGTTGGGTCCAAAACAACACTACACCCCATTGGCCTTCGTTGTATGGTCAAACAGCACTAAGACATTCTTCAAAATATCTTATTTTGTGTTCTGCAGAAAAAAAGAAAGGGAGACAGGTTTGGAATGATTTGAGGGTGAAAAAAAAATGTTTTTCATTTTCGCTTTAACACCTTTCCCTGTAGAAAAAAAAAAAAAAACATGCATTTTCAAACGTGATCCCACAATGCAAGATTTAAGGAACTAAGATATCATTGCCTGCAGTAAACCTTTTCACAGAAGAAGAGCTCACCAGTGTTATGGATGTGGTTAATTATACTAGTCCTGGGTGATAAACTATTCTAATTTCGCACAATCTGAGATAAAAGTCTTCCTCCAGTGCTTCCTTAATTATTCCTAACAGTATTTTTTTCTGGTGTATGTTTATTCTTATTCACTGAGATAAGCTTGAATGGACCGCAAGCTGTTACCAGCCCCTCGAGCCACTGGTGGTGTTCAGTGATTATCAATTGCAGTTTTTCTCCAGACCTCCTGGGGGAGTTTTGACATCTAATTAGCAGTAGCAATAATAGTAGAAGATATTAATCAAGAAGGTCTGAAATACCTGGAGAAAGCTATCCGTTTGCATTCCCATTCATCTCAATTGCAGTTGCTCTGCTAGTCCAGAACTCACCGTTAGTATGTGACCTGCATGCTAACATCTTTGCTCAGTTCTGCCCCCAGGTTTTTTATTTTTTATTTTTTTTAACCAAGTCACCTGAGCTGTAAATGCCATGTAACTAATCAGTCTAGCTGCAATAAAATGACATGTGTGACAATGCTAACTGACTGATAGCACCTTCAGTAGTGACTATCCACTATGAGTTGTGAGATCTGATTGGCAGCAGACAAGAAAAATGAAAGTCCTTTTCACGCTTTTAAGAGCCCTCCAAAAATAATCTGTCACTGGTAAAACATCACTGTGATATAATGAAATATTTATGATTTATATGTTGCTTGTAAAAAAAAAAAAAACTTTATTTCACCAGAATGCACAGCTACTTTTGAATGCTTTTTAGTCATATTATTCTAGTTACCATGTAGTTACAAGATCTACCAACAGGGGTTAACTGGGTCATTGTAATTAATATTAATAATGAGACGTTTTACCTTTTATGTGGTCCTGTCATCATAGTCTATAGAACATCATGCAGACTGTACATTGTAGTTTGCATTTTAGCATCCCTGTGTAGCTTTTCACAAGGTACTGTAATTTATTTGATTGCTATCATTCTGTCAGCAATTTGACAGTTGCATACAATTTAAAGGGTTATGAAACCCACTATTACAACACCGGTTCTCAGCAGAGTTTTGAAAAATGCTGAAACGTGGACAATACAATAACACCTTCTGATCCAATCAACTTTATTGCACTCTCATTGAGTTAAAAGCATCAAAGGTTCCCCTTAATGCGCGCTACTGCATGCATTAAAATGAACAAATATATCATACTGTACATGGTTTTGTAAGCTCACCGTACATTACACAAATACACACAAAACCTGTGATGGCTATAATTTAATGCACAAATAAATCCACAGCCATTTGTCATGCACATGACATACTGTATATCAATGTGCTGTTTGCAGCATTTTTAATAACTTTTGCACATAATGTTAGACCTTGAAAACTAAAATAGCGCCAAAAAGCTCTAAATTAACCACTTTTCTCCTGGAATTCAAATTTAAGGATGCTAACATTGTGCTCTTTGAGGTCCAACACAAATGCCTCAAAATCTGTCGTAAAATCTTAGAAAATGTGGTGACTGTTTCATGAGCCTTATAAGGCTCGTAATGTGCAGCCTTTATACTTCACAGGCTTTTCATTTACACTTGGTTTGGATATGATGTTCCAAATAACCTACACATGCAACAGATTTCCATTTGAAGGCCAATAGCCTCCGTCCCCATGCATCCTGAGACATAAAAGCAAGTGCAATGGCTTTATGGTGGGATTGTGGACACCTAACTCAGCCAACATAGATTAGCGGAAAACAGGGACATCCTCAGACATAAAGGACAACGACTAATCACCCCATAAAACAAAACATCCTCATTCAACTCGACACTTTAATACTTTATTTGAACGGCTGGCGCCCATAATTGAATTGGCCGTGGTGTATTGGTGGGGCAGAATTTACTGGCTCTGAGCAGTAGTCTGCATGATGGGAGTCAGAGAGGTTACCTTTTATCCCCAAAGATTGCCCATTACAGGGGCTAAGTGGCTTTTTTATGGCCTCCTCTTCACTGTTGCCCAGGTCTGAACTGGATGGAGGACTTAAAGGACTTCTTATGGTCTGGGGGTGTTGTTTAAAGAGGATCAAGGGAATGATGGCTCTCTTGCTGCACTCCGTCAATGTTATCAGCCCCCCATATCTTATGAGTCGCTCACCTTTTAGCGTCTCTTTATCCCGGCTTTGTGAAGAGATAAAACACTGGTTCTACCGTAGGAGGAGGCCCGATTGGATCTGTGATGTCCACATTAGGGGGTGAAAGAAGACATTAAAGTCTTCCTGGCAAGCTTGCACTCTTTGTCCGAGTGGAGATTGGATGGACTCAATTTTTTACGTTTTTATCCTCAGGTTGTTTGGATGATATGGCGTCCGCTATAACCTTCATAAGGACTTCACTGAATAGCAAGCACCAGTGACTTAACGCTCAAACTTTTGAGTACTGAACTATCTACACAAGTTTGTTAGGTTAATAATAATGCAGAGAACATGTAATGTGTTGGTTTTGCCCCAGTTCCCAAAATGTTTGGTCAGCAAAATGGAGTTTGCAGTGCAGCTGAACACAAAAGGTTGTCTGTGTCTAGGTTAACTAATTTCATCTCTAGGTTAACTTGAATGGCAGAAACTAACACTTTCACAACTAGCTATTAGATTTTATGTTGGCTGTAAGGGTGGGTGGCATTTGTGATGCTAGTAAAATAAGAACTGTTAAATTGAATTGAAAGATTGTATCTTTTTCACATGAAGTGTCTAATTGAAGTTTTGATTTATTAGCTGATTAATATAGCTTAAGGATTAATCTTATTTCAGATAATTCAAATATTGGGCTCACTGTAGACTTTTTCTTTAAACGTTATTCTTCAGAGATAAAATAATCAGTATTATATAAAGGTGAAAGTTATTCAGATTTATTAATACATATTGAAGGAATGATATCATTGCTTAAAAGTTTGCTCTTATTTGAGATACAGTGGTTTAATATAATTTACGTTTTAAATTAAGTCGCCCCCAGCCACCTACATTGTCTCCAAAACTGCTCTTAAATTCATTAGAAGGGATTTAATCTTTCTTTTTTTCCATCTATTAATCATACAGTTGCATTTGGTACATATAAATGTTTCCATACACCAAAAGTTGGCAGGTAGATCAATTAGTAGTAGTGTGTGATTAATGAAGAAAAATGAAAGAAATGTTAAAATTTCCCCTGGTCTCCCTTATGTCATTTATAAAATGCTGCATGAGAGTGTGAGAAACCCAGAGTTTAGAAGGTAAAGCACAAATGCAGTGGAACAAACTTTTTTTCTCAGCTACTCCAGACTGCCAGCAGTATTTTCATACCAGTCCTCTAGTGCTGCCAGTAAGAGCTTCCTTATGCTACTTATGGTGGAGCATTATGCCAATGCCAGCCACTGCAGCAGTCAGACGAACAGACAAGTTACTGTAAAAATGTCTCTGTTGGCAGACGTTTCAGCCAGGCACTCAACTGAATTTCATAGAGAACCTCTGCCAGTCGGCAGTGCTTCTTACATTGGCAAGACAAATTGCTATTTCCTCTAGCCTCTGCTAAATTAGCCTCTGCAGGATGATCTCCCCATAAACATGTGCCTTCTATGCTGGAAGACTACACACTCGGTTGTGAAAATGATCCTGTCTGACATTAGGCAAGAAAGAAAATAACTTTTTTTGTGGAGACCTGGTACATTAATTTATAACTTATGCATGAGCTGTTAGGTTACTGATTATAGGGGAGCTTATAATCTGTTTAATGTGTATATATCTAATATATATATATATATATATATATATATATATATATTATTTTATTTGTTTTATTTTATTTTTTTTACTTTTTCATTTCAAAATTTGAGGGGTCATATTATAATTATTATATATAAAAATTCTAATTTTATATACATATGCATCAAAAACATGTTTAATTATTATTTTTTTCCCCTCCCTATCTCTTTCCTTCAGAATTAAAATTGCCATTTATACCAGTTTTACTTTAAGATTTCTATGGAAATGTTTTCTTCCCATGTGAAATCAGTAACAATGCTGACAGACAGTATAGTTTATGCATTATGATTTGCGGTTATTTTTGTTCACATTTTTGATAAATTACAGTCAAACAGTTATTAGCAAATAAACCCCTTCTTTGGGGTTGGGATCACCATGTTGCCTTATACTATGTATAAATCAGGCTGTTTATTTCGTATGATTTTGTTGTTGTTTTTGTCCATAGTAGTTGTAGTTATTTGTCAGTTGTTGATGAACATACTGTATGTAAATGATAGATTGAAGTGTGTGCTGTAAGAATTTAGCGTTTGCTAAGCTGTGACTCTTCTTTTAAGCCATGCGTTGTTTATTCAGTACCGTTTAGTTAAGCTGCTGTGGACTTGCTAACTCTAGCAAAGACAGAGCCTATCCGCACCTCTTTGACTCCTAAAACCAGCTACAATCTGGTTGTGAATTAACAGGCAATGTGTATACGCCTGCTGCCAGTATGCTAATGCTGTAAAGGCATGCACAGTCACAGATCAGCTTTTCCTGTGTGTGCACGCGTAATCTCTTCTCTGCATATATGGGTATGTGCGCGAGCCCACTTCCAGTTGCAGGTGGAATCACACTGTGCCCATTTAAAAAACATTCCATCTGTCTTACCGTACGCCCAACTTAACATATTTGTGTGTGTATGTACAGAATATCTTTGTGAGCAGTACTGAAGTGTGTATCCATCTACATGAGTTTGTTGTGGTTGGATTTCAGCCTAGATATTAATTAATCTCAACCAAGTGCATTAGGGAGAATTTTTTTTGGCACTTTCCCTGCTATTTCCAAACATGCGTAAACATATGAGATGCATTTGCGTGTGTGTATTTTGTGCTTGTGTGAGTATGGGTATTAATTAAAGCAGGGCATGAGTGGTGCTCAATGTTGGTTTGGCTGGCCCACTTCATTGGGAATATCAGGCTTGTTTATATGCCTCAAAGTGTGTTTTAGATATGTTTGAAAGGTTTCGTCTTTGCAATACTAATCTTTTGGCTCATTATGGTTATTTAGAAATGAAGTATAAGATAGTTAGACTTTACTATTAGAAAGTATTAGATAAATACTGGTCAAACATTTGAGGTACGATAAAATTAAGGCTCTTATGCTCACCAAGCTCAATTTGCTTGATCAAAAATTCTAAAGCATTAATGTTGTAAAATATTATTAAAATTTGAAATAACTGTGAATTATGTTTCACATATATTTTACCTATAGTCATTACTCCAGTCTTTAGTGTCACGCAATCATTCTAAAATAATTCTGAAGCATTTTTTTTATGTTGAAAACTTTGTGCCGGTTAATAATTTTGTGGAAACCTTTTTTTTTTCCATGATTTTTTGATGAATGGAAATCTTTTGGAATATTATGAATATGTTTACTGTCACTTCTGATCAATTAAATGTGTCCTTTAAAAATAAATACATAAATACATTTAATAAAATAATCTTACTAAAAATTAAGCATTATAGAAGAAGACTATGGTATTAGAAGACTAATCTTGGTAAATATAGGTTGCAAAAAGTATTGAATAAAACGGGGCCACTAATTGTGGCCAACATATATTGGAGAAAAACATTGAAAACAAATCTTAAAAATATTTTGTGATTTTGTTTTTTGTTTTTTAATAAAAGACCAAATAATACACAATGCATATTTATTTTCACAGCCTTATTTGCCCATATTTACCAAGGGGATAATAATTCTGACCTCAACTATATAAAATATAGCCTATTTATATTGCAAACCTTATTTTTGAAGACCAAGACAGAAACTTTTGAGATAGCAAGTCGTGCCTAGAGTTGGCTGAAAATTGCTGTACACTGATGCTTTCCACAGAATTGGAACATTTTACACAAAAGTAGAAAGAGGCTAAATTTAAATCTTAATGTGCCAAGCTCACACAGGCATATCCAAAAAATACCGCATGGCTGTATTAGCAAAATATTGATTTGAGAAAGAGTGCAACTACATAAACTGGGGCACATTTTCTCATCAACAGTTTTGATAATCCATTTCCACCAGCTACTTTGCTGCCATTCATAACCTCCTTGAATCCCCTTAGTCTGGTCTAACTGTGCACTGCAGACAGGAAACAATCCAGGCAATCTCCCTCTCTGCTTGAGAACAAAGTTTGTGTCTCTACTCTTTGCTGGATTGTAATCATATCACGGTGTGGGTAATTGCTATTTCCAGTTAGCTCAAGGGCAGGAAGACAAGCTTGTCATTTCCTTCTCTTTGTTGGCTGCCTGTCACAAGTTTAGTAGTTGATCACCTCCCCCTGATTCCCTTATCTGGAATCACAATAGTCTAATATGGGCTCGCTCTCTCCTGCCTGTCTGCTAATAGGCTTCTTAGGTCTCCTAAGGGAGTGCTTAACTCTCTGTAGCCAGCCACACACTTCTGTGTGTAGGGTCACTATTAATAAAAAGATGTGCTGGGGGAGCAGAAAAGAATTTGTAGTGATAGTCACTGTTGAAGCCAACTGAGCAGATGGTTTTAAATGTGCGAGGCCACCTTGCTAACCTCAACTTTTTTGACGAGGAAACATATCCTCAGTCTAAACTCCCTGAATAAGGCCCTCAATGTCAACAAAGGCCTATAAAGCATCTGTCAGTGCAGAAGATTCCAGAATTGCCAGTCATGCTACATACCAGGGATGTGCTCCATTCAGAATTTAATTGAGAATATCATATCCAATTAACTGCTGAATTTGAATTGAATTTCAACTGGGTAGCAAACAGAATCAAAAATTATTTGAATTTGAATGTAAGCAAGTATGATTAAAATGGTTGGGTAAGTGATTTCGCTATGTAGAAAAAGCTGGAGAAAAAGCTCAGACACGCATTTCCATCGTACGCTCTAAGTAGTTGACCAATCACAACAGACTGGGCCAACTGACCAATCAGAGCAGACTGGGTTTTTCAAAATAGCAGCCTTTAAAGAGACAGTGACCAAAACAGTGGCTGCATCCGAAATTGTATACTCTCTGAGTAGAGAGTAATTACTTAGCGAACGTTACAAAAAAGTACTTTCTATATAGTATGAATGTGTGTAGTATGAATGTAATCCAGACATACTACATTGTCATGTTGTCATTGTCATGTGATCCACCACTGTCAGTTGTGACAATTTACTGCCATTCATAAATTGTCTCCCATGGCCTCATTGGATAGTAAAATATCCATCAGATGCACACTTCAGAATATCAGTGGAAATAGTAGGTCATCCAGGGACTTTTTGCCTACTATTGAATTTGGATACTGTATATTTGAACATACTGCTTTTTGCATACTACATAGGGAAGAATGCGATTTCCGATGCAGTCACTGTTTCAGGCATAGAGTGAGGTGCTGCAGCAATGTACCATATGCAAAATTTGAATAGCATATGAATTTTAAATGATTTCAATGTTTTAAACTTGTAAAAGAGTACAATACGAGAACTTTACCTAGAAAAGCAACATTCGTCAAACACAAACTTTTTTTAAAAATTGCAATTAAGTTAATTCCTCTTCCTGTGACTCCAATTCAAATTCCAATACAACTTCCTGTAGGTGTTGACAATTCAATTCAGATTCACACTTATGAATTGGCAGGAAGCCAATTCTTCAATGTTGAATTTTGCACCACACTGCTATACACCATCAGCTCCTCACTGCATCATGAAAATGGCTCTTGAACTAGGCCAAGCCTGCCCTTAGAGACAAGGTACAAGAGGGTGTGTGTGGGGAGATGCTCTACGATGTGCTGAAATAGCGTGCGAGAGCATGTCGACATCCATCCTCTTCTGGGTCACCCTCCTACCTGCCTTACTCTGCGCACCAGGGCCTTGTTGACATTTTCATCTGTGTCGCCTACAATTTATGTACGGTTAGTCTTGTGCCTGAGCACACTCCAGAACCGTGTAAATGCAAGCAGGGAGAAAAAGAACAAATTGCTTTTTTAAATTGCCCGGACAAGTATCCCGCTCTTAGCCAATAAAGACAAAGTACATAGCTCAGCCCGAGGTGTGTTGCAGCGGGAGTCTATGTTTTCCCAGTCACGTAACGTACGTGAGGTAACAAATTATTTTCCGACAACAGACTGATATGATAATGACATGAGAGGCTTAAACTGCCTCTCATATTTCTTCATAAGGAAACTAGGGCAGCAGCATAAATCAAGATCTGTTGTTATGAGGAACTGAGGCAGGCAACAGTGTGATTTCATTTACAATAAGCTGTGTGTTGATGGGAGGATGATGTGGAGAATAAACCTGTGGACCCAGACGGAGCTCTGACTCTCTGTGGGTGGTGGCGGTGTCTCGGTCTGTTTAGTGAGCTTGGCCACTGCTGTCTCGTTCATCATTGTTAACAAAGCGCAATGTCATCTGGCATCAGTTGGCTTCGTCCACAGATTTCTTGTGTTACTAATCCAATGAAAGCCCGTTTCCACCTCAGAACAAAAACTAAATACGTAATTGCAACTCTAAATCTCAGAATTTAGATTATATTTCTTGTGATTGCAAATTTGTATGATTGTATTTTATGATTGCAATGTGACTTTTACATCCCACAACTACTATTTTTATTTTTTGTAATGTTTTGCCTTTTTTCTTGTAACTGCAATTTTATATCTACAAATGCCTCTTTAGAAAGGAAGGGACTGTCTGAGTGACATGAAAAATTACCAATCAAATTTGCGTGACGTTTAGAGAGCGGTGATCCTCAACCTTTTGACTCAAGCCCCTCCATATTGACACTGATATTTCCTCTGGTAATTTTGCTGGAATTATGATAGCGCTGCTTGTTTTCAAAACCTTTTTTATTACCAGAATATCAGAGGCATTGATTACAACTTTATATCTTGCAAAGTGCATTTTACATCCCTCAATTGCCACTTTGTATACAGGTGCATCTCTATAAATTAGAATGTCGTGGAAAAGATAATTTATTTCAGTAATTCAACTCAAATTGTGAAACTTATGTATTAATATAATACTTACTGTATTAAATAAATTCAGTGCACACAGACTGAAGTAGTTTAAGTCTTTTGTTCTTTTAATTGTGATGATTTTGGCTCACATTTGACAAAAACCCACAAATTCAAATTAGAATATGGTGACATGCCAATCAGCTAATCAACTCAAAACACCTGCAAAGGTTTCCTGAGCCTTCAAAATGGTCTCTCAGTTTGGTTCACTAGGCTACACAATCATGGGGAAGACTGCTGATCTGACAGTTGTCCAGAAGACAATGATTGACACCCTTCACAAGGAGGGTAAGCCACAAACATTCATTGCCAAAGAAGCTGGCTGTTCACAGAGTGCTGTATCCAAGCATGTTAACAGAAAGTTGAGTGGAAGGAAAAAGTGTGGAAGAAAAAGATGCACAATCAACCGAGAGAACAAGCTTTATGAGGATTGTCAAGCAAAATCCATTCAAGAAGTTTGGGTGAACTTCACAAGGAATGGACTGAGGCTGGAGTCAAGGCATCAAGAGCCACCACATACAGACATGTCAAGGAATTTGGCTACAGTTGTTGTATTCCTCTTGTTAAGCCACTCCTGATCCACAGACAACGTCAGAGGCGTCTTACCTGGGTTAAGGAGAAGAAGAACTGGAGTGTTGCCCAGCGGTCCAAAGTCCTCTTTTCAGATAAGAGCAAGTTTTGTATTTCATTTGGAAACCAAGGTCCTAGAGTCTGGAGGAAGGGTGGAGAAGCTCATAGCCCAAGTTGCTTGAAGTCCAGTGTTAAGTTTCCACAGTCTGTGATGATTTGGGGTGCAATGTCATCTACTGGTGTTGGTCCTTTGTGTTTTTTGAAAACCAAAGTCACTGCACCCGTTTACCAAGAAATTTTGGAGCACTTCATGCTTCCTTCTGCTGACCAGCTTTTTGAAAGATGATTTCATTTTCCAGCAGGATTTGGCACCTGCCCACACTGCCAAAAGCACCAAAAGTTGGTTAAATGACCATGGTGTTGGTGTGCTTAACTGGCCAGCAAACTCACCAGACCTGAACCCCATAGAGAATCTATGGGGTATTGTCAAGAGGAAAATGAGAAACAAGAGACCAGAAAATGCAGATGAGCTGAAGGCCACTGTCAAAGAAACCTGGGTTTCCATACCACCTCAGCAGTGCCTCAAACTGATCACCTCCATGCCACGCCGAATTGAGGCAGTAATTAAAGCAAAAGGAGCCACTACCAAGTATTGAGTACATATACAGTAAATGAACATACTTTCCAGAAGGCCAACAATTCACTAAAAATGTTTTTTTATTGGTCTTATGAAGTATTCTAATTTGTTGAGATAGTGAATTGGTGGGTTTTTGTTAAATGCCAAAATCATCACAATTAAAAGAACCAAAGACTTAAACTACTTCAGTCTGTGTGCATTGAATTTATTTAATACACAAGTTTTACAATTTGAGTTGAATTACTGAAATAAATAAACTTTTCCACGACATTCTAATTTATTGAGATGCACCTGTATATATTTTTTGTTAGTATGACTGTATGTCTCTGAATTCCTGTTTTCCTTGTAATTGCAACTTCTTATCTCACAGTGGGACTTTTAAAAGGAAGGGGCTTTCTGAGTGACATAAAAAATGGCTAATCACAGTTTGTGTGATATTAGGAGCAGTGGTCCTCAACCTTTTTGACGTGAAGTCCAGCAATTTTGGGTATTTCAGTTTGCACCTCGATTTGTGTGTGTGTTCAGCATTTTAAGTTTATTGTATATAAATATAGTGCAAAATAAAATAAAGAGGATTTCATGTGGGCCTATTCTTGTTAAAGGTTTATGTGTATAAAAATGTCCATTTATGCATAACACGTACATGTCTTTCAGATGCACAAAATAGTGAATCTTGCCAATTTTTGCATGTTTCCTGTAATAAATATTTATTTCGAAGCTTGATGAAAAGAGGAGCACCTGCAAAATGATTTATCAAGGCTGAAAATAATTTTGAAAATGTGATTTGCATGTGTATTCAGTATTCAGATCAGAAAATATGTGGATGTGTAAACAAGACATTGCTCAGCACATTCATTAAAAACCTGTACACGTAGACGTTCTGTAAAGCTAGCCAATCACATAAGAGTTTGCAGTTGTGAGAAATCTGCATGTGATGGATCACCTTAAGTTCGTGGATGTTGCTCGGTTTGGGTTCTCTTCACTGACTTCTCATTGTGTACTTGGATAGGTGTGTCTTTGCTCAGAAAGGGTTAAAAATGTGAAAGGGGTGCGGAAATGTGCTATTGTGCCTAATTGCCTATAATATGCGTTATGCAAGTGCAATTATGTAAGTGACCAATCAAAATCTTTTATAATTCAAAAGTGCAGTCCATTCAGCTATAATTGTGGACTTGACCTTGGTAAAACCAATGTACCAGCTGTAGAGAGCCTGTTCCATATCCACAGCAGGGAGCCATCATTAAACTTCCCTTAATATGTCAGGTTTGGGAGACTAAATGCATGTATTACATGCTTTACGTAATATTTTGTACATTTTTTTTTTTTTATGTGTTTAGCAATGGCAGTTAAGCAATATAATGTAATTTAACCTGCTATCCTTTTGTGCTGGCACAAATTTATATTCATTAGCCTGCTTGTAAGTCCTTTCCCATGTGTTAACAAAGATCACAAACTAATGGCCTCCATGTTTTGCTCTCCAGTTCTGTCTGATTATAGTGAGGCAAACACAAGATAATCCTTATATCAAATAATCAATCAGAAATCCCCTGCACGGTAATAGAATTCACTTCCTTATATGCGATTCTTGTGTCTTGGTGTTTTGCATGCGTTGTAGCAGGCGGTGAGCTGTAATTATCTCTGGTGTTAGACTGCTGTCAATCCATATTCGCCAGAGAACCAGACCGCTTTTCAAGTGTGTGCTGATGAATTATAACATCCATTTGTTTCCTGTGGTGTGAGGCCTCCCCAGAGCCGCTGTTCCACACCTGGCTTTAACATACAGACTTTTTGATAAACGTACTTTGCCCCTAGATGAGAAAGCAAATGTCTGTCAAAACATCAGAAATGCTAAATGAACGTGACACTTTTTGTCTTTTCCCAGGAATGCAGTTTGTGTTTGATATCCGTGATGAAATTGGTTAGGATATTTTGACGGATTTGTACTTCAGACAAACTCCCACTTTAATTAATTGAGGACTTGATCTTCATTGTGTTGGTGCTTGATTTCCAGCCTACTTCACACCCACACGGAAGAGAATAAATGCCAAATATTGTTAATATACAGTAACATTTACAGTATGTAGTTTACTGACATAGTGACTGAGGTTTAATAGCAAGGGTTTTGGTCACACTTTAATTTTAGGTCCAATTCTTGCTATTAACAAACCATTAACTACGACATTTGCCTCAATAAACTACTAATTTGCTGCTTATTAATAGTTAGTAAGGTAATTGGTAAGTTTAGGTATTGGGTAGGATTAAATATGTAGAATATGGTCATACACAATATCTCCTTTCAAGTACTAATAAACAGCCAATATGATAATAGGCATGCTAAGCAACTACTGTAGTTAATAGATACAATTTGTCCCTGTATTATAGTGTTGCCAGTGTTCTTAATGCAAATTTAAAATAGATTAAGTGCATTGTGATTAAACCGTTCTCTGTCTGATCCACATTTAAATGTAAAATTTATATTTTTATTTCTGGAGTGGTTATATATTTGTATCTGCCTCAGAGTATTAAAAAATTATAATTATGACTTTATTTTTTACAATTGCATCTTCGTATTCGTATCTGCTCCAGCGATCTGTCACTCCACATTAAACAGCGCCAAAACGGCATTTATTGTTTGAATAAAACTGCAACATAATTTGAAATCTGAGACTTTGTTTCATATTAAAAGTGCCAAAGCACAATGCTTATTGCGGTAAATTGGATGGGAGGGGCCCTTCAATGTTCCGTCCATTAACTGAAAGCAGGCTAGAATAATCGATTTAAGAATCAATATCGTTCCCTAAAAATGAGAATCGATTAATATCGAGATATCGATATTTTTTTACCCAGCCCTACTGTATACTGTCCTGTCTTAATAAAGGCAAAAACGCCAAAAATAAATCTTAGTTTCCTCAATTGCATCTTTGTAGTTCACAATTGTAATATTATTTCTCACAATTGCAACTACATATCTTACAATTAATTGACTAATTGGCCGGGTCTGAGATTTTCCTTATGCCCCTGGATCATCCCCAAGATACTTAATTTTTGTGATTATTTATTAAACTGGCCAGAAATATATAGCCTAGTGCTGTTGTATTTCTCTTGTGCGCCTCGCTCGTTAATATTTAGTAAAATCCCCTTAAATAATAGAAATATTAAAGAAAAAATTCTTGAAATAAAATCACAAAAGCACAAATATATATTGGTTCACATATAGGCTACATCTTCATTTGTATGTTAATCTGTAAGAGTTTGGGCTGTTTATAGGATTATTCCCAAAAATCCCCCACCGTGGCCCCGCCCTGCCACATCAATCCCCGCCCCCCCAGCACCCCCCAGATAAAATATGTTCCCGCGGCTATGACAATGTCCTTTATATTTCTAGAAGATTCCATGCATGTAGTCAGAAACACGCTACTGTGGTGGCAGGTGTTGGCCGTGCGCTTGTCATTACGGCACATTATCTTCCTTCAGCCGCACACATCAGTCTTTTTTATTGTTCAGCCATGCCTGGCATTGAGATGAAAGCCACGAAAAACGTGCTCTGTCATCTGCACTAACCGGTTTATACAAAGTGACTGTTATGTGTGTGCGGTTCAGCGCTGGGTCGGTATGCAGAGCCTGCTGTTGTCGGAGGTGAACGGGAGGTCGTTGTCTGAATGCTTGTGGTCCACTGCTTAAGGGACCTGTCAAGTCTGTTCAGTATCAAATAGTGCTTTCACTCATGTTGTCTCTTTGTTGGATCTTAAAGGTAAAGTGTGTAATTTCTGATCCTCCAGCATCACCAAACGATATTTCAAAATAATGTCTGTTTTCAAACAAGTTTCCCAAACACTCCTCTTGTCTACCTGCCACAAACCCATGCCAATGGTTGAGATAATGATGCTGTGTCACAATGTTTTCCAAGCACCACAGTATTCAAACTTTTCTGTAATGTAATTTTCTGTAATTGTTTTTTTTTTTTTTTCATTATTCATTATGCATTATTCAGTAAAACAGAAATAAGATATGCAGATTTCCCCTCTACAGCTTTATTTATGCTGTTCAAAAAGAAGATGTGTCATTTCAGCTGAATTTTCAGTAACAATTTTAACATAACTATACTGCTTATGTTGTTGGTACCAGAATGTTGCATTTCTAGTGTTTTTCTTAATTTCGCATAGTGTCTTGGGGAAAAGGTATCTGCTAAATGAATAAAGGTACATTATTTAAATGTTCATTCATTATTCCGCTTTATTTTCTGCCTTTTTCCCAATAATAATTGGCCATATAGTAGTATAACTATTATATTAATATTAGTATTACTGTATATTATGTGATAATTCTGTTTTGGCAGTGTATAAAAGTTTTTCTAGTTTCACAACACACTACTTGTTGGGATAATGTATATAATATTAATATCCAAATTAACTAAACTAAAGTTAACTAAACTTATCATTTTAAGTCAAGCATGAACACTTTTTTTTTTTTTTATTGATTACTTATGATTAAACACATGATTACTTACTGTAATGTTACATTTTGTTGTTGTTGATAACTAATCGCAGCAATCATTTTTTACTCTGTTGAAGGGGGGAAATTAAATTATTTTAACATTTAAAGAATTACTTCACCTATTAACTTTAAAAAAAAAAAAACATTTTCTAATGTTTTGCTCTTCCTTGGCCTTGGTAACCACAGTTTCTTGTTTAATTTCATAGTTGCTTTATTTGCTATTTCTATAGAAAGACTGTTGATTACTAGTATTATCGTAATAATGTCTTGGACAATTAAACAGGAGTAACGATAATAATATTTTGGCTGAAACTGTGTTTACAATGGTACATTGTTATTGGAGAGCTGCTTTAGTCCTTAGTCTATAAGAACTTCTCTCTTTCCATATTCTGCTACACTTTTCCTTTTCATCATTTTTGTCCAGTATAACACTGTACTACTTGTATGTCTAGATAGACAACCTCTCTCCTTTTTAGTGTTTTGTGTGTGTGTGTGTGTGTGTGTGTGTGTGTGTGTGTGTGTGTGTGCATGTCCTTCACCAGACAGGCAGAAATATGACAGCCACAACCAGGCTGATAGTTATTCCAAATCATGGCGTTCGGCCCTGACAGCTCCAATCTCCTCTCACTTTCCCTCGTTCTCTCCCTGCCCACAGAACAAGAGAGAATGATCTGGCTGCTCTGTTTCTTATTTAAATGAAAATATTATTACATTATGCCATGTTTCATTTATCTGGAGATGGAGTCTCATAGAAATCCTCTCTCCACCATTGCACTCTCTTTCTCTCTCTGCAGCCATAAATGTATTGCATTTTTAGGTGGTTCACTTACATTAGAAGAATGAGGCCTCGTTAATCTACTTCATTTTGTTTTTCATCTATCAATCTTTTTATGGATGTTTTTTCAACAGCAGGCACTTTATTTCCCAGGGATTGATTTTTACAAACAGAATAGACTTTTGTGTTAATTATATATATATATATATATATAGATTTAATTACATTTTTTATTTTCACGGACCCACACTTTCTGTCTTCAAATAAGAAAATCCCTTATAAATAAATTATTATCTGTAATAAAGCAATTCTGAGTTTTGTAATGTTAGGAAAATGTCTGAATTGTAAGATACATTTTTTTAATTACCTTTATTTATTTATTTAATTAGTTTTTTTACTTATATCTAAGAAATACATAAATATACAAAATTTTGTATGTTTATGTTCAGGTACTGTGAATATTCAGAAAAGAAAACACACACAAAAAATGTGTATATACAAGTTTTTATTGTAAAAGTCCACAAGGCCAAATATGCTCATAGTTGAAGAAACACCTTTTGAAAAGAAAGTCAAAATAGATTTATAAACTTCTACCTATTTTTACACGTGCAGATTCACACAGGTCTATGAAATAGGCATACAGTATGTCCTCAGTGATATATCTATAGCAGGATGGTAATTGGTTTTCATATCAAGCGATACGATTGTGATAAAGATGAGGATGAATTCTCGACCTTGTAGTTTTAAATACTTCTGTCTAATGACGGAGAGAGAGAAAGAGAGGTGTGGGGTCTGAGTGGTAGGAAATGAGCGAGCGTGAGAAAGAGAGATTCTTCCATAATTACAAAAACACTCATTAGAGTTTTTAATTAGCTTTCTGATTTAAACTCAGGAATAATTTCTATTTTATGCTCTCTTCAATCACACGCTCTTAAACTAATGAGCTCTTCCTTGCTTTATTTCATTCCATTTAATGCCTTTGTAATTGTGCACATTTAATAAGGATTCGGAGCAAAGCATTAAATGTGTGCATTACAGAATGTGATCAGAGGAACGCGCACACACACAGTTAATCATTAATCAGTTCTCCGCGTTAAACAGCCTCGTACAAATGATGACCGCTGCTCTGTTAGCATGCCAATGAACATTGCAGCACATGTTAATACTAACTCTGTGTTTATTACTAACCGTGCTGAAGCTGTGGGGTCTAAAAAGATGAGACCACTTGTGAATATGCTTCTATTTTGCATTTTTATTTAACAGATATATTATCAGCAAAACAGTTTAAGAGAAATTTTGATTTAAAAAAAAAATTCTGAATGTTCTGTTTGCAACAGCACTTGAGTTGCATGAACTCCACAAGTCTATGTAAAACCGAATTATCTTTTGTTCAATGAAAGCAAGTGTATCTGATGATATTTACAAAAAGTCACATGATCAGTGTCACAATTTTGCATATTTGATTACTTACTTTTTTTACCCCCTTTTTTACCTTACTATGTTACATACTGAACATTATTTTAAATTTATGATTAAATTAAATTTATTTTAGTTCATGTGGCAGAATGTCATTAACTATATTTTTACCATGGAAAAAATATACATTTTAGGAAATAATGATTGTAAAGATGTGGTCACATGTATTCATCTATTTAACCAAAACTATATGTGACCCTGGACCACAAAACCAGTCTTAAGTCGCTGGGGTATATTTGTAGCAATAGCCAAAAATACATTGTATGGGTCAAAATTTTTCTTTTATGCCAAAAATCATTAGGATATTAAGTAAAGATCATGTTCCATGAAGATATTTTGTAAATTTCTTACCGTAAATGTATAAAAACTTAATTTTTGATTAGTAATATGCATTGCTAATAACTTCATTTGGACAACTTTAAAGGTGATTTTCTCAGTATTTAGATTTTTTTTGCACCCTCAGATTCCAGATTTTCAAATAGCTGTATCTCAGCCAAATATTGTCCGATCCTAACAAACCATACATCAATGGAAAGTTTATTTATTCAGCTTTCAGATGATGTATACATCTCAATTTTGGAAAATTTACACTTAAGACTGGTTTTGTGGTCCAGGGTCATATATGAAACCAACATCATTACAAAGTAAACATTTTCAAGAACTTGACATGTTTAAATAGGTTAACATAGGGGGGAAAAAATTCTGTTATCTCAGACTTTTGGACCCCACTGTGCCCTCTTCAAAATATAGGTTCTTTATTGGCATTGATGGTTCCAAGAAGAACTTTTGACTTCCATCGAGCCTTTCCATTCCACACAAGGTTTTTAAAAATGGAAAAAGGTCCTTTAGATTATTAGAATGACGAGAACACTGATAAATGAAACTGTTCACTGAAAGAACCCAAAAATGTTTTTTTCTATGGCATCGCTGTAGAAACCCCCAAAAAAACCCCTTTTGGAACCTTTATTTTTAAGAGTATATATAAATGCTTGTTTGTTTCTGTGCAAGTGCATGCATGTGTATGCGCATGTAACATTCACGAAAGCTATATTAGCAAACCCCTGAAGTAGTGGCTATCTCGGTTAGTACATCTTAGCCCATATGTTTGTTGTTGTTTGTGTGGTGGATGTGAGCTGTAATGCAGAGTGCAGACTCGGGTCACAGGGGGTGTCAGGTCCCGCAGTGCACATGTCATTGGAGCTCTGTTTGCTGCTGCGACTCAAGCAGAACAGGCTGTTAGCTTTGCCCTTCGCCATCTCTGAGAAGCACGCACACAATATCTGTACCCACAACACAGGCAGGGAAGTGTGCGGCATTCAAAACAAGCTCTGTCTCAGATCGGAAGGGAATGAATATCACAGCATGGCACCTGTGCGCGCCTGTTTACTGTAACGGGATGTGATGTCGAAATCACTCTGAAAGTTGAGGCAGTGTTACAGCAAGACTAGTTCTTATTCTCATGCACTTTCAGGTCCTTGCGACGCAGATCAAAAGGAGACAAGGAGCTTTGGTTGATTTGGGTTTTTTGTGTAGACAAATATGACCGTGTGCTGAAGGGCACTTCCTGTAGATAGGCTGGTCTTGCTTGTTGTACTGAATACCAGATATCCAGTATGGCAGCATGAATGCAGCATTTCTTTTGAAGAAGGGCAAAATCGAGTAACTTTCAATGGATTTCTAGTTCCCAGAATGCTTTGTATGGGACTGGTTTGGGAATGTGTATGTGGAAGAAATATTTCAGGTTCATTTGTGGCATAATGTAAAAAAAAAACAAAAAAAAAACATGTCCTTCCATTTCATAAATAAATAAATAAAATGGAGGTTATAGTGAGGCACCTAAAGTGGAAGTGAATGCTGAATGTGTTTTTACTGTAAAAAATATCGCTTGGCAATCTTTTGTGTAAATTTTATAATTGTATTTCCTATTTTACAACTTTGTTGCCATGACAATGCAACTAATACCCTAAAATGACTACAAAATGATTTAATGATATACAGCTCAAATAATACTTAAAGTTGTAACAGAAGAATTAATGTACAGTATGTGCTTTTATAAAACTAGAAACTTTACATTTCTGCTATTAAATCCTTTAAAGTACCCGTTTACTTCCATTGTAAGTGCTTCACTATAACCTCAAAGAATAAGTCAGTTGAAATTGAATTATGAATTCAGATTAATTTTACTCAGTTTACTGTGCACAGTTCAGATAAATATGTTCATTATGAAAATGTGTGTCATAAATTTAAATTGGGCTTGTGATGCACTTATGTTTTAAAAATGTTGCTAGCTATCTTGTTTTTATCACTAATTGTCAGTTTGCTTCTTGTGATGAAAATAACTTTAGTTAAATGACTCTCAAGTCTCTCAATTTCAGTTCTCAACTTAAGCGTGCTTTATCGGAATGAGTAATATTTTACATTCGTACTGGCAAATCATTTGCAAATACTGTATACTTGAAGTTACAAATGGACTGCACTGGTTGAGTTGCATGTTTTTTTTACACACTACAAGGATTTGGTTCATAAGAGTCAATTGTTGTGGGAATTTCCAGGTTTTCCACTTCCTGCTTTCTGCTTTCTCCAGGTTCACTGGTGAGAGAAACCCAGCTTCGAGTAGTTCCTTTGTGATGAAAGTATAAAAATGTCACCTCTCTGCTAGTAACTTCTTTGACTGACACAGAAATTCTGAAAATGTCATTACTGTCCCATTGTCCTGTCCGTCACAGAGGCACAAATCTGTGTGATTTTCAGGTGGAGTATTTTAGTAAACAAACACACAAACAGGGGGACGGTTTGGTCTGAGGGAGCAGCACATAATTAGCACTTCCACTCCCAATTGACTTTTCTTTAATAAAGTTTCACCCCATGTCAGAAAATAATTGGCTCACTCGCTGTTATGCTGTTTACTTTTCCTCTGCCTCCATTGTGGTGTTAATCTCCTTCGGATAAGCAGGTCTGCATTGATGTGTTGCTGTAAGAGGGGTTAGAGTTGTCCCCAGACAGACTGACAGACTTACAGACAGACAGACAGGAAGAAAGGAGACATGCAGGCTGGATGCACTCATACCTGCCATGCTCCCTTCAAGCGGCTCTCTAATGGGAATACACTGAGACAGGCAAGACAGGAGGGCACAGATAAGTTTGGCTGGATGACAGCCATGCCGACAGAAAGACAGCTCTGGAGCTGTAATGAAAGAGAGTGAACAGAAAGGAATGAAGGGAGGGAGAGGTGGAAGTACATGAAGGGATGTTCCAGGACCTTAGCCGTCTTGCAGAATATACCTTTTAAGCTTTAGCTTTAAGATCACATTTATGTGTTCAAAACACTGGTGTCTTTGGAGTGAAAATGAGCCTAAAGTAGCCTTGAAGTAGTCTTGTGCCTTGATGGTGATTGATAAAAGCATAGTTCACCCAAACACTTAAAGTTTACTGTGTTTGTATTTTCAAACCTGTATGACTATGACTTCTTACAGAACACAAAAGAATATACTTGGACATTTAACAAGTGTTTAAATGTTTTGGATTCCACTGATTTTCATTATATTGACAAAAACATTCTTCAAAAAATTGGTGATTAGTGATTATGTACTGATTTGAACAAAATTAGGTTATCAGTAGTTTTCACTGAACCTGAAGCATTTGTTGTTTGGATGTGGGCGTTATGATTCCATGTTCTGGGTGAATGTGGCTGGAAAAAAATTTAAATAATCAGGATTTGTGTGATAATTAAGGGAGCGATTAATTATTCATATTGAATGCTGCTATTTAAGTGGCCATTATGAGGAACATTGTACATCAGTTGGTTTCCTAGCTGTTATTTTACCCTGAAAAGTAAGGCAAAAATGTCCAAATCCATAATGAAGGTCCAAATTTAGCTTTAGTTTTGATACGATATTTAACAAAGCTCAATGAGAAGTGTTTTGAAAATGATATACCTTAATTACACAAATTCCTATTCTGACAGAATTAGATTTCTCAAAGAACACCTGAGGTAGTCAAAAAACTGTAGGTAATTTATTTTGTAATTTATTTTTTTATTTTTTTTATTAAAGGTTGTGTGGCAGACGTACACAGATGCCTTTGTCAATTAAAATCATAAAAGTACATTACTGTTCAAAAGATGTTTTATGTTTTTTGAAAGAAATATGTTATGCTCACCAAGGCTGCAATTATCAGTTATCAATTTTCAATTATAAATGGTGGCAAAGCTAAATCTTCAGCAGTCATTACTCCAGCTGTCAATTACATTTGACCTAGTACCTCAAGACAGTACAACTGAATGAACAGATTTTTTTTCCTATGCTTCAAAGCCTCTTATTTTTTAATTTGTGTCACAATAAATATGACATCTAGCCTGACTAGGATCTATAGGGCTCTATCTATTTGTTTAAAATCCAATATGACTCAAAAACAGTGAATAAAAAGCCCATACAATCAGTTATTTAAGAGTTGTTGTGTGAATGGAGTATTGTTAAAATATAAAGCCACCCGGATAACAAGAGCACTCAAGACCTACAGTGTATAGAAGACAGTTCTTTCAACACCACTGTTGAACAATCATTTCCCACTTATAGTGTAACGCAATGAGAAATTGCTTCTATAAATGGATCCCTGCTGCTATTTCGTCTCATTTTAACTATATCTTGATGTGTGAAAGCTGAACGAATGACAAAAGCCCGTAAAGTAATTGTCTTTGATGTGCACGGTAGACGCTGCTTAAAAGACCTGCAAATAACTGCCATTTTCAGAAACCTCCATCATCTCAATCTTTTAAAAGACCCGTTGTGCCAGTGGTGTTTTTACAGGAGTAAAAAACAGCTCTGTGTTGTGTTTTTTTACACATCTTTACAAATTCAATATGCATTTAAAAGAACAGATGGTATTCTGATCGTGTCATCAGCATATTTCACAATGACATTTAATGCAATTTCATAGCTGTATGTCTTTATATTGATGCCTGTCACACATTCCAGGCTGTTATGGACTAATTCCATATGTAGTGTGCGTGTGTGTGTGTGTGTGTGCGTGTGTGTGTGTGTGTGTGTGTGTGTGTGTGCTTTGCACAGCCTTGTGTGACTTGATATTTCTCAGTTTATGTTGGCTTTGGGTGTCTCAGAAGTACTCACAGGTGTTTTGAAAATGATAAACACAGTTCATCGTCTCGTCTCGGTGTGTGGTGCATCCATATTGAATGCGTTTTCCTCTAAAAATGTTCAAAGAATGCTTTTAAGAGTATATTGTACTGAGGGCGAGAGAGGACTTTTCCCACTTTTTTATCATCGGCTACATTTTCACAATCCAGTGGAATTTTGCAGTGCCGTTATCTGTGTGACTCTCGGCCAGGTTTATGAGAAAGCTTTGCTGGGTCTGATAAGGGTCCTCAGTCCGTTTTCCCTGGTGTGAGTTTGTTCATCTTGCTCAGTAAGAGAAGTCGGGCATCATCACCAACTGCTATGGCCGGTAAACCAAGGAACCAGAATCTTCCTCATTATCTCTCTTACTGCGAGGACTTCAGAATCATTATACCTGCTAATCAAGCCGTTTCAACTAATCCAGGTAATCAAGTTTGACAAATGTCCCCATAGGAAAGAAAAATGACAAATGAGATTTCTTTAGTATCTCAAATTATTCTCATAGGCGCTAATTAGTTGAATGTTTGCTTAACACAGTGTGTTCCATTTCTTTCAGGTAACCTCACATTTCTCCTCATGAGTTTCAGAAGAGATCTCAATAGTATCACAATCTTTGCTTTGATACGCCAACATACCAAAGTCACATTATATTCATATGAGCCTGAACATTTCTCATGAGATTTTTCCAAAACAAATTATCAGAAGGTTAAAGCTGAATGTACATTCCTCTGCTGATTGTGTCTGTTTTTATTTAAGAATTTTTAGGAGACACTTAAAACTGAATTATCAACATTTCAGAAAGTAACTCCATTAAAACCTCTTGAAGTCACTTGACTAGTGCAGTTTGTTTCCTGTGTTGATGTGGAAACAGAAAGCTAGAGCTGGAAATATCAAAGAGCTTGACTCTTGTGCCCTTCAAGTACACTTGACACATAAATCACTAAGAGAAGTCATGTTTACGAGCGGAGAAACTCAGAATTCTAGATGATACACGAGTTGTGGAACTGTAATGTAGATTATATATAATACGTTTAATCTATTTATAGAGGTCATTAAGTGGAAAGCAAGTACAACTTGACATGCGTGACAAATACAAACACTTGAACACAGAAATACAAGTTTTCCAGTTGCTCTTTACTGCAGCATCTCTCTTTATTATTTTTTTGTAGTGTATGAGCCATGCTTTGCTATTAGCTAGTTGGTGGGGGTTGGTATTTGGGGGAGGGGCATTCTCATTTTAGAGAGTATGTGATTGGACAAGAATCTGCAGAATGCAAGATGAGTCATCAATAGTTTCATTCGAGATGGGCAAAACACTGATGATCACCATGAGATACACACCGGTTGGAAATGTGTTGGGGTGGTGTCTGATTTGCTTTTATGTACGGCAAAAAATTATATATCAATTAGTGCTGTCAAACGGTTAATCGCATCCAAAATAAAAGTTTTTGTTTACATAATATAGGAGTGTGTACCTTGTATATGTATTATGTATACATAAATACAAACACATGCATGTATATATTTAAGAAAAATATGTTATGTTTATATATTTATATATAATATAAATATATAAATGTATATACATATAAATAGTTTCAAAATATGTACTGTATGAGTTTGTATTTATATACACATAATAAATAAACACAGTACACAAGCATATATTATTTAAACAAAACTTTTATTTTGGATGTGATTAATCGCGATTAATCGTTTGACTGCTTTAATATCAATATAATTAATGATGTAAAAAGTGGATGGAGGGATTGTTCAATGCACTGAAGAAGGCCTTTGAGCTGAAATATTTGTGTTTTGTCCTACTGTTTTTGGCTATTTTTGTGAGTGCGTGTCATGGATTTATACACCAAAAATCTCTAGCAACCTGTGATTGTGATTGTTGTCATATTTCTATATATATGTAAGATGTGTCTTTATTAAACTAAAAATGGATAGAAAACACATCGTTGGGAGAAATGTAATAACTACTATTTTTATGTAAAAGCAACAGAATGTAATGTAATGTTACATTTAATTTATAAACAACAAATTACACAAGTATGAATCATGCGATATCCATCTTTGATCTCACTGCATGGTGTCTGACTGAACTGTCCATCTTTTCTGCAGTTACTTCACTCCTTTCTTCACTGCAGCTGTATACTCTTGTCTACTTTCCAAGGCTTGGAGCATTTTAAATGAGTTTATCTCTAAAAGTGAGCTTTTGTAAACTTTTAGGAGTACGCTAGCATATAAATGACCCCAGAGCTAACAGACATGGACTACAAACCACAAAACTCCACATTTTGATTTGCTTTTTAGTTTCCTGACCTATGAAAGTGCAACTTCTAAGCAACAACTTTTTCCTCAGGGATACTATTTGGATTCCAATATTGTGTTACAAATATAGCCTAAGATATTCTAGATATGTCAAAATTCTGAACATCAAAAGAACCAAATGCTTCACACTTAGAGGTTTAATCATTACAGGCGGCAACAACTACAGCATGTTATATATGTGAAAGCATTGTAATGGTGTGATGTTACCCTCGAGTGTGCTCTCTTCCAGGTGTAATCTAATGGTCAGGTTGGCACTGATGTGTCGTTTACTGGGCTTGGTTCACTTTAATGAAACATGAGAGAGACTGCACTGCTCTGGCTCAGGCGGCTAATTAAACCAGGCTTTTATTTTAGCCCGTCATTTGATCTGATCCAATTAAACCTGTGCTGAGCGTAGCCAACATCAGCAGCACCTGGTCACACTCGCTCTCCTCTTCATTAAAAAACTGTCACTGCGGTTAAAACAGGTCTAATATGTCCAGTAAACGTGTTTGAAGAATGCAGCTCATCTTACTCTCTCTTGTAATTGTGATGATGTGCTTGATGCTGGCCTTTGATGCTCTTGGGTTCTGGTTTCTTGCAGGTCAGTGAATTTCAAGGAAGAGTCAATATTGTGGAGGCATAGTTTTTCCCCTTGGCTACACAATCTATCTTTGCATGGATTTCCTGGAATATAATCACAGTATGATGATCTCCCTAGGACCAAAGTTGAATCTGAGTAGAACGAGTCTGTTTCTGGAATTCTTTAATTCTCCGAAACACATTCATCCTGTAGAGAGCCAGATGCGTTGGCACTATTGATACAAGCAATCACTTCTGTGCAGATAAACTCTCTTCATCAAATATAGAAAGCGGATGTGACTATTAAGGTCTTCATTCTGGAATGCTGAGAATCAATATTTCATAGTGAATTTGAGTACTTTAGTTAGTTTCTCAAATCTTATTTTTTGAACTTTTTTATTGATAAGCGTCTTTTATTGTACAGAGAAATCAGTCAGTTAAACGTAATAAAAATGTATCCTTCCCCATGCTGCCCGACTGAAATTGAACGGTGGAGTGAGAGTGATGTGTACAGTCTTTCCCCACTAGGCAAACTCATTTGGAAATTTCTATTTCACTGACAGCACGGCTTCCTGACATTTCTTTTCTCAAAACAAATCAATGTTGACATTTTCTGCACGCCTCCTGACCGTTAGCCTTAAGACTGGGAAGCCTTTGAGTGAAGGAAGATATTTGTATTTCCATACTTCACTCCCACTTTCTTAATCCATACTTTAACATTCTCTCTTGACTTGTGATGGCTGCTGTTTGCAGAGCTGGGGAAGGAAACCCCCTGCTGCACTGCTTTGAATCCATCGCTTTTTAAACTTTGCATATTGAAAGTCTTATGCATGTCTATGCTTGCCTCACTGTATAAAGCTGAGAAAAACTAAATGAAGGCTGATAACAAGGAGAGAGAAGGCAGGTGTTAGGAGCAGGTGATTTTTGTGTAGCAGCCGGAAGAAATGCGAGTTCAAAGGAAGCTATAGCTGAACGCTAACTCAAATGTTTTCTGCTGTGATAAACGAGTGGAATGATGGACAAAGCCACTTCTTTTCTTTTCATTTATATACCTAGTTATCAAGGCCAATTAATGAGCCAGTGAACATTTTACATGAATTGATCTTATGCATCTGTTTTTATTCTTTGCATACTTAAACGTTTGGTTTTCTGTGATTTATTCTAAGTTTCTGATTTGTCACCAATATAACGTTATCTAACTGGCTAACATAGATTAGGTTTCTGAAAATTAGCAAAAATGAATGTGATTAGTGTTGAAAGCATTATTAAGAATCTGTTGAAATCAGTGATTAAACATTGATCATGTTTTGCCTCATATGCCATTGTTTATGAATTTATTGAGTGATATTACAGCTGATTAATTTTCATATTGTTGGAATTTTCATATTGTTGTTCTTGTAAATATACTACAGTTCACAATTGTAAGGTCAGATTTATTTATGTTTTACTTTTTATATTTTAATACTATTATATTTTAATTAATATTACAGTATAGACTGTTATATTGTTACAGAAAATCTATTTTAAAATAAATGCTGTTCTTTTCTTTCTATTCATTAAAGAATCCTGAAAAATTGGTATTTATATAAAAATATATATTTAAAAAAAAATCACTTAATATCCAGTTTTGCCAAAAAAAAAAAAAAAAAGAATAAATAATATTTTAAAATATGAAGTGTTTCTTTTGCAAAAACAGATAAC
Source organism: Onychostoma macrolepis (assembly GCF_012432095.1). Lineage (NCBI taxonomy): Eukaryota > Metazoa > Chordata > Actinopteri > Cypriniformes > Cyprinidae > Onychostoma > Onychostoma macrolepis. The sequence goes on from NC_081163.1 coordinate 12,091,120, forward strand.
TCCGTTTTAACAATTCTCAAAAATCATGTTTTTTCATTGTGCATTCCAATTAATAGCTAATATAGAGAATAACTATAACTTGTAGAGAAACTAACTAAATAAACAGCTAACTAACTCAATAAAACACAATAAAAACATGATTTTTGAAAATTAAAAAAAAAAACAGAGTTATCTGTTTTTGCAAATAAACTCTTCATATATTAAAATACAAAACGTTTTTTTAATTGCAATAATATTTCACAATATTACAACATTTAACTGTATTTTAATTAAATAAATACATGGTGAGCATAAAAAACAACTTTCAAAAACATTTTTAAAAGAAAATCCTACCAAACCCAAACTTTTTAACAGCAGTGTACTTCATATCCCTATATTTGCCTTAGAAAACATCACAAACATGTTGGAAGAAAGAGAATTTGGAAGACGAGGTCACGCAATAGCATAAAGTGAATTTGAAAGTGATTCAAATGAAGCTCATAGCTAGGATTTTTATGCCTATGCACGTTCACACTCATTGAGACCTGGCAAGGGATGTACAATTTTGTCAGGGACACAATTGAGATTTGCCTTAATCTGACAGACCATTTATCTTAAACTATGTCTCAGTATGATAGCAATCTCACGTCATTGTTCATCCTCTGCTCTACCTGACTGAACGTTGAACTTCTGCCAGATCTATGAATGCAACGGGTGTCTGCCGTCCCCTGCCGCTTGGCGGATTTGATCTGGTCCTTTTCTTCTCCTCTGGGCTTGTTCCTTGTTGTTTGTCTCCATATTTTTCTGTATCCCGCTCCCCTTCCTCCCTCCGCTCCCCCTCCATCAACGGTTGAGTTGATGATCAGGCACAGAGCAGATGCTCCCTGCCCAAGTGGCCATCTCCTTTGACTACCCATCAGGCTGCAGAAATGGGAAACGCGGCCTCCATGTGTGAAGAGCTCTGAGAATAATGCAGTCATTACCATTCCTGCCTGACCTGCCACAGTCACACACCCTTATGTGTTCCCGTATCAGGCACACAGAGCGCCGACCGCACTAGACGCTGCACATCCAAGGACCTCAGCCGCCAATGAACGGTTTCAGAGTGCAGCCTGTAAATTCGTTGAAGAGAGGGAGCAGAAAATAGAGATACGGCAGAACGGGTGCATGGAGCATTTGTAGTGGGTGAAGCATTCTTTGCGTTTGATTAGAGAGGCTAGGATGGAGAAGACTGAAATAAATGGAAGATTTACGAGCCGATTTTAGAGTTCATTCTGCAGTTGTTTTGAGGAAATGGGGTCTATTTTGTTGGAAAATCTTCTCTGTGGAAGTTGTGGAGGCTCTTGGCTGGGCATTGACATGCTCTGGCTGCTTGGCCTGTTAGAGCTTCTCTAACAGAGTTGGAAATGTCTCCCGGCTGCCTGCATTTGTGAATGAATGCTCCGGAATCAGCGTGTTCAGCTTAATACAAAGCAGATATCAAAATTCTGGTACTTTGGTACCAGGCTAAAAAAAAATGCACTGATCTAAAAAAAACGTTTTTTTTTTAAAATGTACTGATTTCAATTTGGCTCACATTAACATGTAACATGCATGCTCCTACAGGGATAGTTCAGCAAAAAAAATGTAATAATTCCTTTCCTTTTTGTTTGTTTTTTGTAAAGATGTCTATATGTTCACCAAGCTGCATTTAAGTAAAAATACATTAAACAGTAATACTGTGAAATATTATTGCTATTTAAAATTTATATTTTCTCTTGTAATATATTGTAAAATGTAATTTAATAATTAGTGCTGTCAAATGATTAATTGTGATTAATCACATCTAAAATAAAAGTTTTTACAAAACAATATGTTTGCTGTATATATTTATGTATATATAAATAAACACGCATACAGTAAATTTAAATGTATAGCTGTATTTATATACATAAGTATACATCCTATAATTTATATTATATATAAGCAATTTTTTTTATTTTGGATGCGATTAATCGTATGACGGCACTATTAATAATATAATATAATGTAATATAATATATATATATATATATATATATATATATATATATATATTATTATTTTTTTTATTTATTTATTTTTTTGGTGTGTGTGTGTGTGTGTGTGACAATGTAAAAGTCTTTACAAATAATACATGTGAAAATGTGTTACTTTTGTGACATTTGTATAAATTGATTTCTTTTGTTTGTTGAATTAACTAAATTTCAAGCAGAGTATAATTGGTAAATACTTGAGATGCTATTTTTTTTTTTTTTTTTTTTTTAATTGGCTATAATTTAGATTTCTACAATTTATTAACTTTTCTTGCATATTACTGTTTTGCTGTTGAATAATAAGAAATATAAAAAAATACAAATCCTGCTACTAGGCAGTATATGCACATGATATTTCTTTTTCTAAAGTTTCCAGACTCATGAATATGGCTTTCTTTCCAGTCATTTCACAGTTTATGGTCAAATCAAACATGTCACCTGCCTGGCAACAGAGAGGCAGACTCAGTCAGACAGAAAATCAAAGGACTGCATTCCAGTGATAGGCATTATATGGTGATTCTTTTCACTTTTTAAACATGCTGATGGATGTCTTGTTGATACAGCACAAGCACACTCGCTTTCAGGATGAAAAATGTGATGAAAATCCATGACAAATGTGAGCCCTCTGCTTTCATTACAGTGCTTTCCGTTCTATTAAAAAGAACAGAACATCTTATCTCCCCTTAAAATCATCTCGTATCAAACCTAACCTAAGCTGCTCCCAACCTAGAGGAAAACTTTATTTCTCAGAACGTACTCTTTTGTAACTCAAAATTAATGCATGAATCATTTGGTCTTGGAAGAAGTTGATAGAAGTGTTTCATATTGAATATTCATATCAACTTTTGCTATCTTGCCAAATCTAAACGCAGTTTGTGATTGTTAAGATCTCTTCTGAAAGTTAAGAGAAGATACAGGACATCAATGATCTTTTTCCGAGAAACACCTGAGAATCTGGAAAACTCTTGTTCTCCATTTGATCTCAATGCTAGTGAAGAGATTCTCTTGTGGTATTATAATAAAAGTCCTTTTTGTCCTTTGGTATGGTTGGTTTGAAAGCAGTTTTCTAGGATATGGTTCATGTACGCTCTGGTATGAAAGCTATTTATTCTAGCTTGTGGAAGGGAAACACTATAGATGACATACAGTAAATGTATCTTTGAATAAATCGTCATCAGAGAGCATCTCCACGTATCTGTGGCAGACGGAGAATTATAAATACTTCCGTGACACATGGAAACTGGCATCTTCTCTTCTAGAGTTGTTACCTAGTTACAGTGGTAAGCAGCTGGCGATAGTACTCATGGTGCTCTCATTGATGACGCAAAGGACTGCGATTCAGACTAAGCAGTGTCAAAACAACGTAAGATTTTGTGGAAGACATTGCAACATTTTCTTTGCAGAGGCTTTGAAAGAAAGACGTTTCACGATTTGATACATATCGCTCTGTCTCTCATTATGCCCTCGTTTCAATCCCCACTTCACTGAAGTTTTTCCCTAGTTTGTCTTCATTGTCTTTTGGAAGTGAGTGAGCCATTCATGGTAAATTAATGAAGACATTAGAGGAGGAGGAAAAGGCTTACTTGAGTATTCATTTGAGCTTGATTTGATTGTTCCCTAATTTCACAGAGACAGAGGAGGGATTCTTCTACAAGGCGAGCGAATTTGATTTCCTACGATAAAATGGCAGTTAAAGTGATTAAAGTCATATTACAGACTCCGGAGGGAAAAACTGGAGTGTTGGATGAATTACTTGGGCGACTTGAGCAAAGCTCTGACTACATTATAAATCCATTTGCGTATTTTGGTATAAAACTCTCCATGTGGGTCCATGTAAAGGCAGACTAAAACATTGGTGAATGGTGATTATTCTGGGGTTGGTGAAACATTATGAAAGATGTTACACTATGAATTCATTACATTACATTAAAGACTGTGTGAGCAATGTATTTTGGTGTGAGGAAGAACACTTAAAGAAACACTGCATATTACCATGTTTAAGAGGTTAATGTTTTTTCCTGGTTAGCATAGTCCAGTTTGCCCCTGCTGGTAGATATTATAACTACACTATCTTGCTGCACAAAGCTTTTTTCCCCCCTATTGATAGTAGGGCTGGGTATCGAGTTCGATACTTTTTAGGCACCGACCGAATTGCCTCGATAACATTGAGTATCGTAAAACGTCTTGTCGTTCGGTACCAAATTTCGATACCTAACTGTGCGCACACACCAGACGCGACTTGCGCAAATAAATCGCGCTATTTGTGTATAGTTGGTCGCTTGAACATTTTGAGTTTACTCACTTCATTCGCGCGTGAAATTCACTACACAACAGACGCGAGTTCGCGTCAGGGAGGGGCTTCTGCCAGGTGGCTCCAGTCTCGTTGCGAAATGGCTGACATGGATTTTATTGACTCTTCCACTTCTTTCTGCACACTTCCTCTGAATAAACACATCAACTCAATATGTAAACTAAGTTGTGTTTATGCATTCAAATAATTAGACATATTACAACAATAAAACATAGTGAAAGAAAATAAAACACCCACTTATAAGCGTGGATAAAAATGTTCAATTTCTTGAAGTTTTTAACAACCTAGAATAAATGAATAGAAATGATGATTCTGTCTGAGCAATGCGTTTTAAAATGAACACACACTAGTGTAAACGTAGCCTAACAGATGTGCAAACTGAAAACTATTTGAGCTTTATTAAAACTATTTGCACTGATCTATTGTGTTGGATATATTGTGTTCCTTTGTGCAGTGGCTCAGGAGATGAGGCTTTGAGTCTGTATAAATGTCAACAAGCTGAAAAAATAAAACCGAAGTTTTTTTGAGATAATGTAATCCTGTTAAAACTGATTTCATAAAATTGTTATCGAAAAAAGTATCGTTCAGGAACTGGTATCAAACTCAAAGTATCGGTATCGGTATCGGTATCGGAAAATTTTTAACGATACCCAGCCCTAATTGATAGCTATTCAGGAGTAGCTGCATATGGTGACAAAATGCATGCAACATAAATCAAAAATAAATTTTTACTTGAAATGCTATATTGGGCTGATGGCACCAAATAGAACATATATAATGTATGTTCCTTTTGTTGCCATCAGCCCAACATTTCAGCTACCGCTGTTCTATTACCAGGTTGAAGATCTATGCACAGTTCATTGGATTTGGCTGACACTCGGCTGGCAGGAGGGAATGCAGCTGATAAAGATGGGTTATGGCTCAGGGGGACAATTTTATATCTGTGAGGTGATTTTACTCAGATTACTACATTTTCGTCAGTGTCTTTCTCACTTTCAGATCACACTCTCAGAGGTGAATGCATTAGATCCAGTCGTAAGAGCATTGCTAACCAACCAAACATTCAATTCTGAATGTGGTAAGCTGTAATTTTTGTCATTGCAGACTCAATTTAACAGAAACCAGGTTAATACTCGTGACACTCCAGTCATGTCCAGTATAGGTGTCTAGGCTGCTGCAAAGGTCACAGTTTGCCGCCACATTAATGTGGTATTCAACTGATGCGCAGTCACAGGTGTGATCACAACAGCTTCGAAATGTGCTTTATCCAGTCATATTTATAATTATGATCATTTGAGTCTTTTGGTTTTTAACTCAAAGTGTTATATATTGTGACACAGCTGTTTTAGCACTGATGCCAGACTAATAGCAGCCATTTGTATGAATAAGCCTATCCAAATGAAAATAATGAAATCAGTATCTTTTATCTAAGAACCACATATTTTTCTGGTTTATCCAAAAATAGGTATTACTGCATGTGTATGTAATATGCACTATACATTTCTGGATTGAATCTCTTTCAAAATTGACTATACTGTAAGCAGAATATAAAATTACTCAGAAGATTTTGGTCATGCACTATACAACACAGTTTACAGTTTTTGTCATCATGTACCTAGTTTCATTCCAAACATGTATACAACTTTCTTCTGCAGAACACCAATGAAGAGTGAAACTGAAAGAATGGAAGTCATTGGGGTCCAAAACAATATTGGATCCCAAAAAAGGAGTTTTTACAGTAAGGCCATAGAATAACCCTTTTTGGCTTCCCCAAAAGAACCTTTCATTGAACAGTTTAAAAAAAATAATAATTAAAAAAAAAACCTTTCTGGACATTTTCTTTTGTGTTCCACAGAATAAAGCAAGTCACAGGTTTGGAATGACATGAGCGTAAATAATGGCAGAATTTAAATTTTTAGGTGAACTATCCCTTTAATATAAAAGAATGACTCTATAAATTGGCTCTGTGGCCCTTGAGGCTAAAGTGGTCCTTCTTTGTGGCCCCAGAGCTTTCCAAAGTCGAGTTGCCCTGCTCTGCACCATCCCTTGGCCGATTTCTTTTCTGCTAAGGACTTTCACGCCAGACCAGTTTAGCTTTAGCATAATTGCCCTGAGGGAGAACTTGATCCTCTGGGGAGGCCAAACAGGATGGGAGACCTCATGCGAAGATTGGAAACGATTAAGTGAGAGTCTAGCTGTGAGGAACGACCCCTGCGAGAGGTTACTGTGTAGGTGAGTGATGGGGGCAGGCCTGTTCCGCTCCGACTCTGCCAGTTTCTGAATGCCTGTGTGAGGGCTGGTAACAGGGTCAGCACGTTGGTGTGAAGTGGGCCGACTGCTTTTGGATCGTGTTCAAGTTTGTAGTGCCTGCTTAAAAGAGGCAGGCCCTCAGCCAATGTTTTGAGGACATATCGGCAGAGCGGATTTTTTTCCGCACGTCGAACCATCAGCGATTTTTGTATTGTAAAGTGCTGCCTTTCGAGTGGCCCTCTAAGGGGAGCAGAAATGCTTAGCAATAGCCTTGCTTTCACCATCCTGCCTGTGCAGGTGTTTTGTCTATAGCATAGTGTGGGTGGTTAAGTTGTTATGAAAGGCCAAAGTCATCCAAAAATCGTTCAGTCAACCCATTGCCCTCAAAGTGGGTGGTTGAGCCAATGCAAAGAGACAGGCTTATTTCAGAAAACAGACAATATATTTGAAGCTCTGAACTGTTTATAGCCGAGCGCTGTGTTGGTGCAGCTGGTGCCGAAAGTGGTCCGGAGAGCATCTAACTGTGTTAGAGAGCAGATGATGATTTTTAAGTGCATCTGTGGCACCGCTGACCTGGAGGAGAGAGGTTGAGAGAGATGAGCGCTGGCTTTTGACATTCTCAGGTGGGGGTGAGCTTGGCGTGGGCCGCGGTGATGTGGGGTCCATGTGTGGGTGAGTGAAGGGCTGCCAAGCCCCAGCTGCTAAGTGTGCCCTCGAGGGTTAGAGAGAGGCGTGAGGAAATGAGGAACGAAGTGTGATGGTGAAATATGTTTGGTATACTGAACATTTCGCGGTTTTAATGCAAATGAACAAATTCATAGTGTATTTAATGATATTTAGTGAGGTTTTTACGGTGCTTACAAGGCAGTAGTGGATTGATTTCTTCAAACATTCAGATTAGGGCTTAACCTTCTGGAATGAATTCATGCCAGACCACTTAACATAGTGTATTCAAACATTGTTTTGTAGATCATTTCAGTCTGGTTTGGATTTTGAATTTAAATATTAACAAAAACAACTGTTTTTGTTAATATTTAAAGCATTAGCACACTCAAAAATGATAATTCTGCATTTATTTACTCAGTTGTATAATTCCAGACCCATTTAATTTTTATTCAGAAAATATAGAAAATTCCCCCATAATGTTATTTCTACCTCCAATGATTTATTGTATTTAATGGCATTTTGTCATGGGAATTAAAGTGTAAAAAAATGGCTGACAGCTTTAGCAAATATTGCAGTTAGCATTTTATGAATCCTAAATGCACATAATTGAAGAGTAGGTTCAAGAATAGTTTGTTGCATAATTTGACATACTCTTGAATGGTAGTGATGCATGATAAAATAATTTTCATATATTTGAAAGATATGTTTTTGAAAAAAATGTTCAAAATAATTCATATATTTGTATTACTTTTTAAACTGAAGATTGGAAGTCTGCATCTAAGGCAGTTTTAATATGATCTGCTTACCACAAAAAAGTTAAAATATGTTAATTAAATTATTATATTAATTAATTATATTAATAAAAAATCAAAAATGTCCTGTAATTGAGGAAATACTTACATAAGTTCTCACATATCGACATCCAATTTGTAACCACATTTTTTCAATGAATCATTTGATCACAAAAATGATCTGAATAGCTTGCCTTTTCTGTATTTTTATTTTATTTATTTTTATTTTTTGCTATAAACTGAAGCCCAACCAGTTTGAATTGGTATCGTCACGCTGACAATGTCTAGCCTGACTTTGTGCAGCATTTTTTCCCTGAATCTCTGACCTCTGTTTCTGTTCTTCTTGGCTACCTTCTCTTTTTCACAACCCATTGAACTGTTTCACTCTGTTAACTCCATCATTCATACATTTTACAGCGAGCTCATTGTATCTCCCCGCCACCCTTTTCTCATTTATCACTAGCCGTCTACCTCGCCTCTTTTTCACACATGGCCTCAATGCGCTCCCTCATTTGTATTTGAGACCTGATCTCTTTGATTTATGACTTTATGCATTCAGTTTTCCAGTATACTCTTCTTTTTCCCCCGCAAGGCTGCATTACTGCAGATTAGAAAATAGAAGAACGCACATCACTTTCCTCTGCTCTAATGTATCAATTCCCCGAAGCCATTACGTCAAGGTCATGTTCGCCGCTACACCGCCACCGATGATAACTCCCTAGGACTCTGCAGAGTACTTGACAGGTGTACGTGTTGGTGTGTGTATTCCTGTCCTCACTGAGCAGATGGACCACCGTGGGCCACAGCCCGTCGCACAGAGCCTCGTGCGAAGCCGTTCATCCATCAGGCTCTGTACATCTAATCCTCTCCGCTCTTGTGCTGTTAAGATGCTTAAAGCTGGAGGGAGGCATGAGCTCCGTGTGTGAGTCTCTCAATCCACAGATATTGCAGAGGGGGGGAACTGCTGGCGCTGCATGCGGCTAGTGAAGAGGGATGCATCATTGACTTCATCTCTATCTGCGCCTTTTGAAGGCCGGTGTGGCCTGTCGATGCAGGAGCTCATTTGTGACTCTCTTTGGAATATCAGAATAAACAAGCATGCGGTGTAGGGAAAGGGGATGAGAGTGGGATTTAATAAAAAGGTTTAGGGGACTGGAGGTGGGCCAGGAAGCGGCTGGAAGACTGACGGTGGGGGAGTGACTCAGAGCGTTAAGAAACAGAGCAGGAACAGTAATTGTGCTGTAAATCAACAGCTGGAATTGTACTGGGGAGCATAATACATAAGGTGTATGAGGGTATAGTGGAGCACAGTGGCAAATCTTTAACAAATTTATACGAACACAATATGAGTGGAATTAAATTGATTAAAAGTTATGTTACCCCAGTTATGTCGACTAAATGATGTTCTTTTGAATCCTGGAGGAAGGTTTCCAATATATATAAAGCAGCACAACTGTTTGCAACAATGAAAATAATAAGAATGTTTATTAAGCACCAAATTAGCAAATTGCAATGATTTGAAGTGACACTGAAGACCGGCGTCAGGGGCGTCATCCACTCATTATTTTTGAGGGGGCACGAGTTTTATTCATTTTTATTTGAAACATTCCCAAATGCATTAACTATATCATGAAATATCAATGGTCAAAGTAGTCTAACAATGTATTAAGGGGTAGTCGTGGCCTAATGGATAGAGAATCAGACTTGAAACCCAAAGGTTGTGGGTTCGAGTCTCAGGTCAGGGATTGTAGGTGCGGGGAGTGAATATCCAGTGCTTTCTCCACCTTCAATACCACGATTGAGGTGAAACCATTGAGCAAGACACCAAACTCCCAACTGCTCCCTGGGTGCCGCGTGTGTGCACTTGGATGGTTGAAATGCAGAGCACAAATTCCAAGTATGCTTTCACGTCACTTAACTATGCATAAAAACCTGTCTGTTTACGTAAGTAACAGATATGGGTGTCATGCCATAACATAGTTTTAATACGACTGACTTTATATTTAATGTGAATTTAACATTGAAAGTTAATGTGAATAAAAACATTTTAAGTTAGGCTACACTTTCATTGTACAGAAAGAGAGCAAATAACATTTAAATTATCAAAGAACATTTTGCTGACAGTCTAGAGTTCAAGCACTCTCAAAAACTCCCATTAATATCACTGAAGCTGTTTAAACTGTGAAATTAATATCTTACTTACAGATTCATACACACATCTGCACTTTATTGTTTCTAACGAGAGAATTCACCAGAAAGACGTATTCAGTCAGCGAGCGAGTGAAGAAAACACCGGCATTTCAGATATAACTCATCTGAACACCTCTGATTGGCCATTGCATTCATAAGCTCAACAGTATTGTGTGCCATTGGTTATAATACGCAGTGCTGTAAAAACGCGTCTGTATCTGGCTCAGCGCCAGCCAGCGAATGCAGATTTGAATTTAGCAGCTAATGATATGACGCGCTGAACGTTCTAATCACGCCGGTGTGATTGTATCAAATATAGAAAATATTATTTGGCTATTTATTTATTTTTTTGTCTTTTGGAAGCTGCATTTAAAATCCACTAGGCTCAAAAATCTGAGGGGGCACGTGCTTGAGAATACTGTCAAGCAAAGCTGATTCAAACGCTTGTGAAAGCTTCACATGGAGTGGACTGAAGCTGGAGTCAGTGCATCAAGAGTCACCACGCTCAGATGTCTTCAGGAAAAGGGCTACCAAGCCACTTCTGAACCAGATACAATGTCAGAAGCGTCTTACCTGGTCTGTGTAGAAAATGAACTGGACTGTTGCTCAGTGGTCCAAAGTCCTCTTTCCAGATGAAAGTCAATTTTGCATTTAATTTGTAAATCAAGGTCCCAGAGTCTGGAGGAAGAGTGGAGAGGCACAGAATCCATGTTGCTTGAAGTCCAGTGTGAAGTTTCCACAGTCAGTGATGATTTGGGCTGCCATGTCATCTGCTGGTATTGGTCCACTGTGTTTTCTGAAGTCCACAGTCAACGCAGCCATCTACCAGGAACTTTTAGAGCACTTCATGCTTCCTTCTGCTGACAAGCTTTATGGAGATGCTGATTTCATTTTCCAGCAGGACTTGGCACCTGCCCACACTGCCAAAGGTACCAAAAGCTGGTTCAATGACCATGGTGGTACTGTGCTTGATTGGCCAGCAAACTCACCAGACCTGTATTGTCAAGAGGAAGATGAGAGACACCAGACCCAACAATGCAGATGACCTGAAGGCTGCTATCAAAGCAACCTGGGCTTCCATACCACCTCAGCAGTGTCACAAACTGATCACCTCCATGCCACGCTGAATTGAGGCAGTAATTAAAGCAAAAGGAGCCCCTACCAAGTATTGAGTACATATACAGTAAATTAACATACTTTCCAGAAGGCCAACAATTCACTAAAACAGTTTTTTTATTTTTTATTGATCTTATGAAGTATTCTAATTTGTTGAGATAGTGAATTGGTGTTTTTTTTTTTTAAATGTGAGCCAAAATTATCACAATTAAAATAATCAAAGACTTAAACTACTTCAGTCTGTGTGCATTGAATTCATTTAATACACGAGTTTCACAATTTGAGTTGAATTACTGAAATAAATTAACTTTTCCACGACATTCTAATTTATTGAGATGCACCTGTATATTAAACTGCCTATTGATAAACAGGTAACTTAGGTTTCTATGATCATCATCATATCAGCATCATCATCATATTCTGAGCCATTTTAATTCGTACTTGAAAAACAATACATACTGTTTTGCATACAGATAATTTTGCAGTTGATAAAAATGCAAATAGATCCCATGCATTAGTAAATTTTTCTTTTAGTTAGTAAATCTTTTTATTTTTTACTGCAACAATTATCATGAATGTACTATTAAACAAGGTGTTTGTTGATATGAGATGGTTTTGTGCATTTAATATAGTAGCCTAAACTTACAGTATATAGTGCACAATGCACGGCAATATATGGCTACTTTTGTTGATGTTACACCATTGGCTGTCAAAATATGTTTAGAGACGTTTGGCATCATGTTTTCCAAACGCAGTACTTGTTCAAACAATTATCTTATTGTCAACAGATAAAGATGATTGTTTGAACACGTACAGTGCAGTGTTTGAGACGAGTGTAGCTCAACTTTTTGGGGAAGATTTTAACAGCTGGTGGCGCCACATGTCCATTCTTGTGTGTGTGTGTGTGTGTGTGTGTTTTCTTCCAAGCAATATGTGTTTATATATTAGCTAATATAAGCAAAATGCCCATTTTGTAAAAAGTCAGCATTTAGCTCATTTACTTACAGTGCTGCAGTGAGATGAATAGAATGTAAACAGACAGCTTTCTTTAGTCATGGAGTATTAGAACTCCTTGGCACAAACCAGTTGTGTACATAATTTATCAAAGACTCATACTGAACAGAAACAACCTCAACCTTTAGTCCTTAAAGATGCCAGTGTGAATGAACATACCTGTGTGTGGCTTTCTTCATTCCCTGCCTGCCTCTGCATCTGTCAAAATGTTGCTTATGTTATTTATTCTCTTCTGTGAATGTATTCTCAGCCAAGCACTGCCTGACTGAGTTGTACCCTTTATCTAAATGACCCTTTAAACACTTCATGAAGCAATTCAAGCTTTTCATGAGAAACAGATTAAAACTCACTCATGCCCTAAATCAATTTATCAGCAATCGGCTGAGACGGCTAATTAACCCCCACTGTTTCTACTGAGAACCTCTTCATTTGTTAACAAGCGCATATAACCACCCATCCATCCGCTCGCATGTGGATGCGAACGTGGCCGACATTGACGCACCTCTACATCCTGTTTTATTCTGCCTGTTGCTCGCTCCACCTCACCAGAAGGACCCACGGTGCTCCTGCTGTGCTGTATGTGTATGTGTGTTGTTCTGCGCTGTGCGCCGGTTTCTCTGTCTGTAATCTCAGCGGGTTTCTATGGCTCACTGGGTGATAAATAGAAGTGGTAAATGGATATACTTTTTTGTCCTTGTCACCAGATCCATCTCTGGTTCTGTTATCCTCCCTACCCTCAACTCAGCGGGCACACAAGCTTCAAATGCCATATGCGGGGTGGGTGTGTGTGACGGTTGTCTTGTTCGGTCTAACACTTCGATGCACACTTGCTGGTCGACACGGCTCTCGAAAGCCGATGTTGTGAGCACAGTTTAATCCTAAAGAGCAAAGGAAGCAGATATACTCGTATAAATCAATAGATCCTCAAGGCTGTGTGCAACTGAAATGCCAACACTGTTGTTAGGCGTGTGTGTGTGTGTGTGTGGGTTGGTGGGTGTGATCATATATCCATCCACTTCATCATTTGCCAATCTAGTGCGCAGAATGCATTCTAGACACGTAAGCACTAAGACAAGGCGACAGCCATTGAATTTCCTCACTGTTCAAGGTTGCAAATCACTTATGGGTATATGAGAAGCAGCAAATGTCAAATAAAGCTCAACAACGTAGCATTCGAAAGCCTTTAACACACAAGACTGTGTCAAGCAATCAATGTGCAAGCCAAATATATATTCAGCCCTCATTTTATCAGGTATTTCATGTTATTTCGAGCGCCATCTTTACCTGCTTTAAGCTGTGATATTCTGGCATGTCGTATTGATGTGCAACTCTCCAGACAATCTTTATTGACATGCTGTAACAATTTGACAAACTGATCTGTTAAAGTATACCTTGTGTGACAGCTATAATATCAGCACTTCTGCTCGCTGACACGTCTTCCTGCTGTGCGGTTGTGATATCGCTGTAATAACATTCTTTTGGCTTTTGTGACGATTAATTCTGCAGGCTCTCTGACTTTGGACAATCAGAAATATGTTGTTGTTGTTGGATGTCGATTTAGGAAGCCTAGTTTCGATCTAGTTTGGCACAGCATTGATTATTTCTCATACAGTAGTTATTGAGTGGCATTCTGTTTGGTTTGTGTACTCAGAGGGTGTTTGGATCCCTCTTAAAGCCGGAGTGAGAACTGTGGTGATTGAATTCAGATATTGATTCTGACCTAAATTTGTTTTTTGATGGATATTTTCTCTCAGAAATGAGAGGAGTGCAAGCAGTGTGCGAAATTGACAATTTACAATAGGATTTTATTTAACTGTTTTCAATTTTTTTTTTTTTTTCTATTTATTTTTCATGTTGCATGTTTGTGTCAAACAGTCCAGGTTATTGAATTACTCGCAGCATCATAAACAAGATCCAGTTTAGTCTCTGAAACAAGACCTGTCACAAAACATGAGGACACATCGACTAGGCTACATTCACACAGTTGCAGAAGGCAAACAAAAATACGGTGCCCAGGAGGCACGACATATTAAGTTGTGGGAACGTGATAATATGTCGTGGCCACGAGATATTAATTCGTGGGAACGTGATATTTTGTCGTGGCCACGAGATCCTTTTTTCAAGGTAACGACATCCTTATGTCGTGGCCTCGAGATGCTATGTTGAGGGAACGACATCCATTTCTCGTGGCCACAACATATTATCACGTTCCCACAACTTAATATGTCGTGCCCACGACAAAACTAAGTGAACCGAAGATGGCCCCTCCAGGGCACCGTACAAAAACGACTGATTGAAGTGACTCATTTAAAAGGATAGTTCACAGAGAGGAAAAAGAAAACGGTAACACTTTACAATAAGGTGTCATTTGTTAACATTAGTTAATGTATTAACTAACATGAACAAACAATGATCAATACATTTAGTACACTATTTATTCATCTTTGTTAACGTTAGTTAATAAAAATACAGTTGTTCATTGTTAGTTCACAGTGCATTAAATAATGTTAACAAATGCAACTTGAGATTTTAATGATGCATTAGTAAATGCTGAAATTAACATTAACTAAGATTAATAAATGCTGTAGAAGTATTGTTCATTCTTAGTTCATGTTAACTAATGTTGTTAACTAATGTTAACTAATGAACCTTATTGTAAAGTGTTACCAAGAAAACAATATTGTTAACAAGAAGATAGTTTGAAAAATGTCTCAATGAACTTTGTCCATACAATGAAAGTCAAAGATGTTGTTTTGGTACTAATTCATCAATTTTCAGTTTAAATTTTCTTCAGATTATCTCATTTCAGATCATCGGAAAGGCATACAGGTACAATTAATGCCAGATGACAGAATAATTTTTTATTTTTGTTTTAAATTTAAAACAGGTGCTGTGTTGATAGGAGAGGAATTATACTACCATGATATGATTCTTTTCACCAAAATGAATCATTCATATTTGTTCACTGATTCATTCAGTGATTCTATCATTACACCAGTAGGTGGTGACCAGTGAGACAATTTTTTTAAATTATTTATTTTTTAAGTATTTTCTTTAAAAAAAAAAAAAAAAAAAGCTGAAATTTTAAAATATCAACTGATTACGGTTTGAACTTTTTCCTATTTTAATATATTTTAAAATGTGATTTATTTCTGTTCAATTTTAGCATCCATTACACCAGTCTTCAATGTCACATAATCCTTCATAAATTTGGTGATCAAGAAGCATTTTTTATTATTATCAATGTTGAAAACAGTTGTGTATATTATATAATATATCACAGTATTAGTTTATTGAAAAAAAAAAAAATCTTTCAATCTTTCTGACCCCAAATTTTTACACGATTATATGTGATTATGATGCAATTCCTTATAAAATTACTGATCAAGTAACATTTTATTTACTTTCCAAAACCAGTTTTTACTCTCATTTGATGTTAGGCAGGTGTTCATTTTTGACCTTGAGTAGAACAGAGAAAAGGAGGATAGCAGAACAAACCCATTCACAAATCATAGATCCCTTTATTGATTACTCGTCATACTCCAGCGTACTAAGGTTCGAACTTCAAACAGCCCTTTGTTGAAGCAGATGATAACCCAGCTATGTACACCACAAAGGACAATTGAAAGCATATTTTGAATATGAATGCATCGTTGGCCTGAACGTTTTAAATAGACCTTGGATATTTGCTGGGAACACACTAAAAATGCTATCGGTTATGCCTGCTTCACGCTTCTCGCTGGATTTTCTGCAATGCTCTTTAAACATTAATAGCGCCAAATGTCAGGCCTCCCACCCTTCCATCTTCCTGTGTGTTTGGATTCTCCGCAGTCCCTAATCCTGTTACTGGATTACAAGTTTTATTCCTCTCCATTTCTTCTGTTCCATTTCCCATGCACCCAAACACTGCAGTGCTTTAGGAGGCCAGTATGAGGATTAGCATAGCATTACTGAGGTGTGAAACCACATAGCTACGGTACCACTGGGTAAGGAAACCACAGAGGATCCTAAGAGCAGCAGAAATGTATATTCAGTCCACGTGTCACCTAAAAGCGGATATTCTTAAGGGCATATTGCAGACTATTTTCATTCAATTCATCATGCTTCTTTTTATTTATTTTTTTTTAGTTTATTCATTGTGTTAGAATACTATGCACATATGTGTACTGTAAACACATTTCCTACAAAAGGAACTGGCCATAATTGTTTGTTTATATTTGTATTTGCTGATACTTTAGTGTTTTTAATGTGCTCTATTCATGACTTAATTCATGACTCATCACCCAAAAATGAAAATTTGATAAAAATATACTCACCCTCAGGCCATCCAAGATGTAGATGATTTTCTTCACGAGAACATATTTGGAAAAATCTTACATTACATCACTTGCTCACCAGTGCGGGAACGTGGCGGCGCTACCAATGTTTGCGGCTGCCTCTGTCGACACTAGTGAAAGTTTTTCAGTGCTACAAACAGTTTCATCTCTGCCCTGTAAAGCAAATGGGTGGAAATATGTTTATAACCGCGACTTTCTATTAGATATTAGAAAGTATTGCGGGAACAGCCGACCGAAAGACCTAAATTGGCTTAGCAAGTACTGTTACATCGGGGCTTTGCAGGTGCAGGAGATGCAGATGCAGCCCTGAATTCGCTCGAAGCCACCTCAGTGAGGAAACACTACCGCCGCCAACGCTGTGACAGGACAAGTAAGCAAGGGAAAAGACCAGGTGTTAGCACCAGGCTAAGGGCTATCCCCAGCAAACTGGCCGTTCCTTCGGTCCTGTTGGCAAATGTTTGCTCACTGGATACGAAAATGGATTACAACAACCTGTGGAGATCGCTACAGTGTGGAGTTAGGGACTGTTGCGTCTTCATTTTTACGGACTTGGTTGACGGAAAAAATACCAGACTCTAGAATTGAGTTAGTGGGGCTAACACTCCACAGAGCGGACAGAGTGGTGTTAACTTCGGGTAAGCTCCGAGGAGGAGGCCTGGTTATTTACACAAACAATTTGTGGTGCTGCGATGTAACAATGGTATCTAAAACTTGTTCTTCTGATGTGGAGTTTATGACTGTGAAATGCAGACCTTTTTATTTACCCCGTGAACTGGCAGCAATTTTTAGCACTGTGGTGTATGTTCCCCCAAATGCTGATGTAAAGTAGGCGATGGGAGAACTTTATAACACTCTGAGTCAGCTACAGACAGCCCATCCAGATGCATTTCATATTGTTGCTGGGGATTTTAACAAGGCTAATCTTAAGTCTGTTTTACCTTATTTTTACCAGCATGTTACATGTGCAACAAGAGGGAATAATACGCTGGATCATTTATACACAAATACTAAGAACGCATACATCGCAGCCCCTTTACCTCACATTAGCAGCTCGGATCACCTGACTATTATGTTGAAACCTGCATACAGGTCCAGAGTGAGACAAGCGCCACCAGAAGTCAAGGATATTATAGTGTGGCCACAAGAGGCAATTCCATCTTTACAGGGCTGCTTTGAGCGTACACAATGGAGCATCTACAAGGAGGCAGCAACATCTGGGGACTGTATCAACCTAGAGGAATATACAGAGACTGTGTTGGGATTTATTAGTAAATGTATTGATGATGTGATTGTTACAAAAACTGTCAAGCTAAATTCTACTGATAAGCCTTGGTTTACATCAAAGTTTCACTCATTGCTGAGGCATCATGATGCTGCATTTAGATCTGGTGACACTGAAACGTATAAGGTGGCAAGGAACAACCAAAAAAGAGGAATCAGAGAGGCTAAAAGAGCTTATGGGGAAAAGTTGTCAAGTAATTTTACTGACACCAAGGACACAAGGCGCTTATGGCAGGGATTTCGGACCGCAACAGGCTACAAGCCTACTGTACAGGTGACTGACAATGATCCCTCCCTACCAGATAACCTCAACACCTTTTTTTCTCGATTTGAGATCACAGACAACAGAGCAGCACAAAGGCAGGCACTGCCTCTCACCAACCAGACATTCCAGCTGACGGCAGACAGCGTGAAGAGGGTTTTTTCTAACATCAACCCCCGGAAGGCTGCTGGTCCAGATCATATTCCAGGTTGTGTGTTGAAGGAATGTTCAGAACAGTTGAAGGATGTCTTTACGGACATATTTAACATCTCTCTTAGCCAAGCCAGAGTGCCCATCAGTTTCAAAAGCGCCACTATAATACCTTTGCCCAAGACGCCAAATCCAGTCTCCAGTCTCTCAATCTGGATGTGGATCCTGGCATATGCAGATGGATTTTGGACTTTTTGACTGACAGACGGCAGATGGTCCGATTGGGCAGCACAACATCTAAGATGATTACAGTGAGCACAGGATCACCACAAGGGTGTGTACTGAGCCCTTTACTGTTTACGTTGCTAACGCATGACTGTTCTGCGAGTTTCAGTACTAATCATATCATAAAGTTTGCGGACGACACCACAGTTGTTGGCCTCATCACTAACAACGATGAGTCTGCATATAGACGGGAGGTGGCGCAGTCATCAGAGTGGTGTAAAATACACAACCTTTCCCTTAACACCAATAAGACCAAGTAGATGGTTGTTGATTTCAGGAAGACTGGTCATCGGCACCATCTCCCACTGACCATCAGTGGCCATGAGGTAGAAATGGTACACAGTGTCAAGTTCCTGGGGGTCCAGCTTAAGGATGAGTTGACCTCCAGTGACAACACCAATGCTGTCATCAAGAAGGCCCAACAGCGACTTCGCTCTCTCCGCAGACTGAAGAAAGTGGATCTTCCTATCCCAGCCATGATTATGTTCTACAGAGGCACTATTTAAAGCATGCTCACTTACTGTATCTCTTCCTGGTTTGGTAATAGCACAGCAGAGGAGAGACATAAACTGAACAGGATAGTAAGGACTGCTGAAAAAAATATTGGTGTCTCGTTGCCGTGTTTGCAGGACATCTACACTGAACGCTGCATGCGCAGAGCAAATGGCATTATAAAGGACTCTACTCATTTCTTTCATGGCATGTTCACACTCCTGCAGTCTGGTAAACGATACAGAAGTATCAGATCAAGGACTTCTAGGCTGTTAAACAGCTTTTTCCCTACAGCTATCAGACTGCTTAACTTGAGAATGTGAACTGCACTAAAAAGACTTTACTTTTTAAATGTTATTTTAATGAATTTTAGTTTATTTATTAGTATTCTTATTTATTAGATATTTGTATAATATATTTTTTTGCACTGAATTACTGAGGTTATTCTGAGGTTATAATTTTGTTTTTATGTGAAGTATAAAAATGACAAATAAAGGAATCTGAATCTGAATCAGTGGATCCTCTGCAGTGAATGGGTGCCATCAGAATGAGAGTTCAAACAGCTGATAAAAACATCACAATAATCCACAGGTAATCCACATGATTCCAGTCCAGTTAGCATCTTAATTGTGACCATGAAAAGCTGTGTGTTTGTTAGAAACAAATCTGCCATTTTTTAACTTCAAATTGTTGCTTCTGGTCAAGTCCATAATTCATAATAACACTTCGTCCATTGAAAAAGTACTTCCCCAGTTGTCCTCTTCATCAAAATCCACCAACATATTTGTTCAGATCTGTTTTGGACTGTTTTCACTTGTAAATGGTGCTTTATGTATATGTATCTCCTGATTCAGGCGAGACAACTTTTTCACTGGCGAAAGCAACATTATGAATTAAGGACTTTTTATTTTAGCTATTTTTAGCTGAATGGTTTTCAGTTAAAACATCTTGATGATAGATTTGTTTCTCATATACATGCAGCTTTTCACTTCACAATTGATGTTTAATTGATGGACTGGAGTCGTGTGGATTATTTTGATGCTTTTATTCATACTCATTCTGACGGCACCCATTCACTGCAGAGGATCCATTGTTGAGCAAGTGATGTAATGCTAAATTTGTCCTAATCTCTTCCGATGATGAAACAAACTCATCTACATATTGGATGGCCTGAGCATGAGTACATTTTCAGCTAATTTTTAAACTTTTTTTGGCTGAACTATTCCTTTAAAGAGACTTGGATGGATGTTGCATTATCAGTGAGACTGAATCAAAAGAAGTGTTTTGGCCTTCTAATGACCCTGAGCTGAAAAAAGAGATTTCATCGCTTAAATGCAAACCCGTACACCCACACACACACTCAGAAAGCATCCTTTTCTTAGACATCTTTCTTTACGAGGCTGTCCAAGGGCTTTTTCATCTTAATGAATACACCATAGAGCTTTAACGCTGTGTAGGTCATTATATTTATTCAGTACAGTATACAGATGTGACTCTTAAATTGACTTTCGAATATCATCTGTACAATAACTGAAGTCAATGCTAGGGGTGTAGCAGGCGTTATAGCACTTTAAAAAATCTCTAAGTGCACTTAATTTTAAAGCAGGCAGCATTAGGGGTGGTCTTCTGTAAAGCCATCAACTTGTCTTTACTACTACATTTTCATGCATGGTAATTTAGTGTCACTATTAAATCGATTTAGAGCTGCAATTATGTTCTATAATTAAAACAGGCCAGACTTTTGACTATCGGCATAAATTACAATATCATTATTACAATATCGGCATATTGCAGCTTATTCTGCAACAAAGTGAAGGTTTGTATAAATTATGGCACAGTGCTTTGTTCTGCGGAGATTTTCAAAGACATTACACCTGTCTATCTATCTATCTATATATCCACAGTATATACATATTTGAAAAGAAATACAAAAGTATATATGCATATATACTTTTGTATGTATACACATTTGTGTATGACTGCATAAAGAAAATGTGTGTGTATGTGCATGTGTATAAAATACATTTAAATTAAAAACAGTCATTTCTCTTTTTATAATGGCTGCATCTTAACAGCTATAAATATACATTTTGCTGCCACATTATCAAAGTAATATTTTGATTGAAAATGAAAGTGTCAGTGTCATAAGTCTTAAGGGGCCGTTCAGAGTACAGAGTACCCTTCAAGTGCTCTTGATGATGGTCACTTTTGAATGGAACTGGTTCTGTGACAGGTGGGGTGGTCTTGAAAAATAAGAGGGTTTTGGTGATGTCAGCTGTAAAGAAAAGTCATTCCAGAGGTAAGGAATGTTATTATATTTTGATAAACGATTACAAAGACCAAGTTTTTGACAGGAGTTTTGTCTCACTCTCTGATCTCACAACACTCCTGTATTCTGCCATTTTTCATAGCTCGAGAAAGACTGGCAGCGCTAACATTAGCCACTGACCGAATAGAAAACCCACTGAAGTACACGCCTTGTGTCATACGTATGTCAATGATGTGTCAGTTGTTGACATGCTTGTTGTCCACTGCAGTTTTTAGAACACCGAAACTGCTCTTAAAATTTTATCTTGTGGAAATTTCAGGGTATAGAAACTTAGAAAGTGGTTGTCAGACTTTTAAATAAGTGAGTATAAACTGAAATTAGCACTTCGAACATGACATACTGTACAATATGTTTGTTAGCTATATTGTGAGATTACAGAGAAAGAAAACTCATCCTGTGTCCTACTTTTTAAAAGTTTCCACATGTTTAGTCTTGTCCATCTCTCTGTAGTAACTCTTGTTGGTTGGTCTCATTTTTAGTGCATTTCTCTTTTCTTCTTTTCTCCTTTAATCTGTTTGGTGCAGTGTTCCGTTGTATTCTCTGAAGTCCGACAGAGAGAGACTGACGTTCAGAGTTGCGGATGACGATGTTCACTCGTTCTGGCTCAATGAAGAGAACTGATCTGAGCAGAAACTGAAAGCAACAATATTGATCTATTTGGCTTGTGGTTTTTATAAATTATTTGGAGCCATCTAAAGATACAGAAACCCTGCTATTAGGATGTGACACCAAGCCGTGTTGTTTGTCCAGGGCAAAAATGGAAACTTAAAACTGAGTTGCACAACACAAACTTGAGTTTTCACTTACATGGCAAATAAATTGACTTGAGGTTCGACTTGGACTCCAAAATGAAATATTTCCTGTGAATATTGCAACACTGTTCAGATACAAGAGGATTCCTCATGCACTCTCTGATGCTGGCAAGATTACATGATCGTTTGTGGCTCACAGCAGGTACTGAGATAATACACTGTATGATAACAAATCATACAACAAACCCTATTTGCCGAATTTATTTATGTGCTGTGGAGAAAATTTCTATTGAGTAACATTTGCAGACATTGCTAGAAAGAATCTAATATTTTAGATGATAAACTGTTTAGGATGCATGGTATTAAATATATATATATTTTTTTTACTTCATAGATACATATGGCCTAATGAACAAAAAAGAAGAATCCTGAAATTAATACATTTTAAAATGTATGGAATTTGTTTTCTGCGACATGATTTATGGCTGAGTAGATTTAACCTTGCATATGAGTGAAAAACACTGTCAAAACATCTTTATGCTTCTGTTCTTATTTGTGGATATCTTCAGTTATGAATTCACCAATGAATTGATTTAGTCTCGTAGTATACAACTAACATTTTAGAACAACCTTCAACCAGTGGCTGATGCGAGAATGCGTACGGTCGATATTTGAGCTCAACATTGTCTTCATATTGATTCTACTGTTCTGACAGTAGTGAGAGAGGAAAGTTCTCTAGATGCAGAATGAGTAAACTTTCAAATGGACTTTGGATTTAAGTGCTAAGTTATTAAAGAAAGACCTTGATGCAGTGATTGTGAGGTTATTTGCATCTTATTCCCTCAATATAAAAGCTGGCAGAATTTACATGCGTGTTTGAACTGAGGGGGAAATTCTCTCTAGAGGGCTTGTTGAGTTAATATATAAAAGAAAGAACATATTTATCTTCCATTAGCCACAGACGGTGAAATCAAACTTGTGCCAGTGTAAGCATTTTTAGCTGTACTGTTGTTTCATGACCTTTGATGACCTTAAAATCACAAAGACCACTAAGTCTTTCTGCAACTACATTTACATTTAAAATCAATATGAGCTGTTTTATTTCTGCAGTAAACACATTTTTGTTTGTTGTTTGATACATTGGTGCATAAAATAAATAAAAAATGTGTTATTTAATCAAATAGAAAAAGTTATATATATATATATATATATATATATATATAGCATATTGTAAATAATAAAAGGCAAATATTGTACATAAATATTTAAATAATATTTTCATTTAGAAATGTCATATTTCCAATGTAAAATGGGTTGTGAATGCCATTTCATGTTGAATTTCCATTCAAATGAGAACATTTCTTGCAAAAGCAATTTACAGAAAGTCTCCAAAGCTTTTATTATTACTCGAATGCTCTTCTGTCTGTCTTTCTTTTTTTTCTATTCATTCCTCCCTCTCTCTGCGCGATTGCTGAGCCGGCAATTTTGTCTCTCTAAGCCTGTTACTGACTATATACAGAATTCCCACAATTCTCCCTGTTGTGTTTTCGAGCTGACTGATTATAGCAGGTGGGCCAGTGGCATCGTCGCCATCTACATGTTTAGATGAATGCACATTATAGAGATGTATCTGCATATTATAGAGATGCATCTTTGTACTACGCAGCCAATCTCATTTAGTTTTGTGTATCATTAGTCAAAGTGATGCAGATTAAAATCCTTCTACTGTGCAAATGAATGATTAAACACTCAGAGACGTTCGAGTTCCATTTAAAGGACAACAGGGTCCTTTCGTTCAAGCTCATTAGTTACGTTACAGGACACAAGCGGGATTTACAGCTTTCTTCGGCTCCTGCGGAGAAGAAAGTAAATAATGGATCAGGTGATGGTGGTCGGGTGGGTTGTGGTTGCAAGTCGGTGGGTGTGTGAGCCTGGAGATTCGTTTTGCAGACAGGTGCCCTGTGGTATTCAGCTCTTTGACCTTCCCACATGAAAGTGTCTTATAGCTGACTTACCTCCTGTATTATTTACCGCTAAATGACTGCGCTGCCAAATCAGCTTGCAAGGCAATTAAACCTTCACGTAGACTCGAATCCCCTTCCTCGCTGACCCAGTAGCTTAATTGGGGGTCCATAATCACACTCATTTCCTGTTCTCTGAAATACAATTACACCTGTGGCTTTGCCCTTTTAAACCAGGCCTGATCTCCGCACACATCATACCAGCTCAATTCGTCTAATTTATCAACCACGCAAGACAATAGGATTACACCCTGCTGAACAGACTCACAGCCCGTTAATGATTCTCATGAAAATAATTTGCAGCTGAGACGAAGCTGTAAAAATAATTATGGATTTTAGAAAAAAAGTGAATTTTGGTAGAATTTATACAGGTTTTTAATTTGCCTACAGCTGTGGTTCACAAAGTGTCGGTTTGAGGTATTATAAGAAGGCCAAGGGAGGCCAGCCTAGCTCAGGGTGAATTTCCATTTCATTCCGACTCATGCTGTCTATTCTCTAAATGCATCTTATTGAACAATTCATCCATACAGAAGTTTATTTCTTTCTTTATTTTTTTTTTAATCAAAAATGTCTTTACTCAATTTCCCAGTGAAACAACTAGCCTCTTTGTGGTAACGTATGCTGGACTTCTTCAGCCATGTAGTCTGCATAAACCCCATCTTATTCTTACAGCTGACATAAAACTTAGATCCATCTCCATCCAACCAATTACTGATGGATAGAACCCATCCCCACCCTACATTTTTTTTATTTTTTTTCGATTCGATTTCTGTTTTACTTGGATGTACTTTACAATACGGCAGAAAAAAAAAAAAAGTGATGTGAATAATCCTACTTCATTTTTTGGAGAAAATCACTTCAGTAGTGCTTGAACAAAGCATTACCATTGTTTATTTTATGTTTATTTTTGGATTTTTGAAAGCCATTGGTTTGTTTATAACTAAAATGTTTGTGAGTGACGGTCCCATTTTGTTTAATGTTCTTCAGTCTTGCTTATCTTTATTTACTTTTCAGCAAAACTGTGAAAATAATAAACTTTTTTATACCATTAGTATGATGTGCATTATAAAATGAAGATCAGATTATGAGGTGTGCAGTTCCTTAGCAAAATTTGTAGAAATTTATTAATGAATTAAATTTTTAAAAGTAACTTTCCTCAAAACTAACTTACAGTTACTAAAAAGTGTAGTACAGTCTGCTATAAAATCCTAGATTTTGTTCACCATTGTTCATTTTCTGAATCAGACATGTAAATTTCGTTCTTCAAATATTCAATGAAGGAGAGAAGAATGTTTCAGGTGTACTGTATTATCATCAAGTATGCACCTGGCTCTGGTTCTCATAGGTGGAGAAGGTCCAAGGGTGCAGGACCAGGTGGCCTGAACGAGTGACACTGTAATGGATTCATGGCAACGGTGGCGCAGTAAGCACCAGGTGCAGCTCATCACCACTAGTGCCAGTGTTATTGCATTTCCGCTTCCATCCTCTCAGGCACACATTGCGGTTGTGAAGCTGAACGTGGGCCAGTGGTAGAAGAACCAGGGTGGCTAAATCCCAATTTGCATATAATCCCTTCTATATAGTATAAAATATTTGGATAAGTACATTCCAACTTTTTGAAAAGTGTCTACGTTGCTGGCTGTGATGTAGTACTGCTAATATTTCATTTATACTAACATTTATAGATGTTTTACCAGTACCTTATTCTGTTTGGAGGGCTCCTAAAATGACTAAAAACATGCATATTTCCTATTTAGCAAGATTCTAGCAATTACAAATGCAAATTGTTTGCAATAAAGGGGTCTGTGGTAGATGTAGTCGTATGACATTTATATTTTTCTTTTACTACACACTAAAAAGTATGTACTGTTGCTAGCAAACTACTTTTAGTGCATGCAAATTGAGTTTCATGTGATGACTGGAGGGTGTGAAGTTCCTCCGTCACACCGGCCATGTGTGAAATGGCTTTCTTCAGAATTGGGTTCCTGGACTTTAAAGATCTAGTGCCCAGAGTCTGACGGGCCAGAAGGGGAGAAGAAATAGGAAGATTAGGAGACAGAATGACAGAGAGAAACATCTGTGGTGAGGGAGAATGAGTGGAGGAAGAATGTCGGAGGACAGGTTGGGCATAAACTGCATGTGGTGAGGGATATAAACTGTCCGGCAGGCAGGATTCTGTGGGCCTGAGGGATGAGAGGAGAGCTTGTGTTCTGATAGGATGTGATAACTACCGTATATCAACCACTACTAGATCAATACTACAGCACTACTGCACATACAAACACCCTGCGTGGCCACATACACACCATAAAACACTGAACAGTGCCAACTCCGGCGAGTGATCAATCTCATCTGTGTCCATGACGTGAGGGATCAATATCACCCAATACCTTAAAACAATCTACTCTACATTTTGAATTGAAATTGAAAATACATTTTTCAAGTCCATAATCCAATAAGTTGGTTACTCAAACATACATAATGTATTTTAATGGACGTCTTTGTAACAGTTACATGTATTTTAGTTGTAACTAAAGGTAAGGTAGGCATTTTTTCCCAGAAACATATATATATATACTGGTTGAAAATCTCTACACATCCTGATAACAATCAATGATGGAATGTTTGGGTTTCAATCGATACGACAAACTTGTTTCTTTCAAAAGATAGGCTAAACTTCAAGATAATGTATTCTTAAGGTGTTGAACTTTTTATTGAATGTAGCCCACTTTTACCTGTTGAGACATGTCTTCACGTTTTTTTAGACCTGTTGGAGCTGTGTTCATGATTGTTGAGTTGAGGGAGGCATAATGTGTGAAAGGGATGTTTGCAAAGGTTGCTCGAAAACATGCTTTTTTTTTTGGTACTTCCGCTATTTGACACTAGCGCAGAACTGCCTACCCTAGCTTTAAAGAAAGAAATTGATATTTTACAGGATGTTAGGCCTAAACCTCCCGTGAACAAGTACAATATGCCATTGGCATGAAAAACACAATTAAGGGTAAGAAAGAAAACTTTGAAGGAATTAATGCTCAAGGGAAACCCCATCCTGCTTTGGTCTATAACAAGTTAGATTGTTAGTTTAGAAATGTGTACTCTTACAGAAGCAAACTTTAGACTACTGGCGCATGGTCTGGTTCAAATTCCATATTATTATGGCCAAGAATACCCACTCGGACAATATAGTGCCTTATTTACTATGTGCCTGGTGCAATTAAAGTTACACTACTACTGCCCACGGAAAGCAGGCAGTAAACAGAAGTTTATTTCAAAGTGATGTTTGTGTGCATTTTATAGGGATCATGGCTGCAGGGATTCATGGCATAACGGGGAAGAACGTTATAAATGGGCAGTATAGCCATGTGTTTTTTAACATTTTAATAAGTCAGTTGAGATGCCTACTGAACCGTTCATAAACAGCCCACAAGATGGAAAACTGCGGCATGTGAGTTGCCTTTAGCACTAATTTTTGCATGTATTTGTGACATTAGGAGATTTGCATAATCTTTATTGAATATAGGTGGTAAAGCAATTCAGTGGCCATTATTAATTATTAATGAAAGAAGTGCACATATACAGTATATCCAAAGTTCTGTCATGAAACTCTAGATGGCACAGTCTGATAGTTCAAACTCAATCTGACATAATGAAATCATTGCCAATGAGCTTGCTGCTCAACATTCAAATACTTGGCTAGTGTTTGCTAGCAGTTGCAACGTGCTTCAGAAACCCTCCACCTTCCCCAGCTCCACCTGTAGATCTGCTACGGGGTGATTCATGTATGCTATATGGGGGTTATTTCATAAATGTTATATGTGCAGCAGTAGTATTTCTTACATATTCACAGCAGCATGTTGTGGATGTATTGGCAGTAGCAAGTCTTGTACATATATATTATTTATTTTACAATGTTTAAATATTTTTGTAACTATAATTGTTACATACAGTATAAACCAGGGTTCCTCAACAGGCGGCCCACTACATCCAGCCCACGAGAGAAAAATGTTTGGCCCACGCTAATTTCAAATAACGTGGCATGAAAATTCAAACGCAGCATCAGAAAGCGGCATTAACTTACATCGTGTCTACACCAGACTTGAGCGGCGCAACGCAACAAAATACAATAGAACTTATTATAATCAGTGTGTCACGGGGCTGACGAGACATGAGACGTGCGGATCCATCTGCAGACTTTTGAGCAGAGACGTGGTCATAACAGGCAGGGTCAAACAATGGCAAACAGGTATAACATGGGCGAGACAAAGAGTAAACAAAGACAAGCGTGGGTCGACGATCGGCGAACAGTATCCAAAGGGGCGAGACAGTAGAGGTAATCCAAAACGTCAGCGATAGTCCAGGCAGGGGGAAACAATCTGAACAAGGGCAAGGCAAGACTAGGAAATCTAATGGGGCTCTGTAGGGCAGCGATAATGCATACAATACTCGGCAGTGATGGAAGGAAAGTCCAGGGTTTAAGTAGAGAGTGTGATTGTTTACAGCTGTGTGCGTGTGATCAGGTGAGCGTGTGATTGGTGAGACGGCTGATGGGAAACGTAGTCCATTGTGATGTGTGGTGTGAAAGTCAATGTGGTGAGTGAGTGACCTCTGGTGGTGAATGAACGGAAGTGCAGACCAGATTCGTGACAGAGCCCCCCCCCAAAGAGCGGCTTCCAGACGCTCCACACAGTCTATAATCCAGGAGGGAGGTGGAGCGGAGGCGGAACAGGGGGAGGGATGGAGGGCCAGGTCCCTGTGGAAGCGGAGTGATCTGGGACCGAGGTAGAGCCGGCAGAGCAGGAAGCCAGGGCAGAGTGGAGCAGACGGACCCGAAGACCACCTCCCGTTCATAGACGGCCTCTATAGCCATGACAGGACAGAACAAGAGTTCATTGACGGCCTCCATAGCCGTGACAGGACAGAACGAGAGTTCATTGACGGCCTCCATAGCCGTGACAGGACAGAGCGAGAGTTCACCGACGGATACCGCTGACACCTCTGGAGGTTCTGCAGCAGCTGCCGCCACCTCTGGAGGTTCTACAGCAGTAAACTCAGGACACAGGGAGAGTTTAGTAACGGTCTCTTCGACCACAACACAACAGGTTGAGAGTACATTACTGGGCGCCACCACCATACAAGGGGCCGACGCGAGCCCTGCCGCTTCTGGAGGTTCTGCAGCGTGGACCGTCACCTCTGGAGAAGCTACAGCGGGCGCCACCACCTCGGCCAGTTCTGCGGTGGTGTACGCAGCCCAAACGCAACACAAAGCGATTCCCATCAGGGGAAGTGCCTCAGACAGGGGAATATGCATAAAAACAGGAGGGTTAGAGTGAGTTGGTTTGGGGATACCAGCCTTGCGTGCAGACACCAGCGGTACATCCCTCAAACTAGACATCAAACTGGGATAGTGGAAGACTGACCTTGATGATCTGGGTGTGTCAGCCCGAACGTGACGTGACTCTGGACGGACAGCTGTGACTCTGGACGGACAGCTGTTACGGGGCAAGATTCTGGGAGGTCAGTTGAGACGTGACTCGGTTGATGATGACCAATTGTGACCTGACTGAGCTCTTTAACAGCAACTGTGACTTTATTTGACTCTTTGACATTAACTATGACTTGACTTAGCTCATGAAAATCAGCTTTGACTTGACTTGATTCATGACGATCAACGGTGACTTGACTTAGCTCATGAAGATCAGCTTTGACTTGACTTGATTCGTGACGATCAACAGTGACTTGACTTAGCTCATGAAGATCAGCTTTGACTTGACTTGATTCGTGACGATCAACAGTGACTTGACTAAGCTTGTGAAGATCAGCTTTGACTTGTCTTGATTCGTGAAGATCAGCTTTGACTTGGTTTGACTCATGAAGATCAACTGTGACTTGACTGGGCTCTTTAACATCAACTGTGACTTGACTGGGCTCTTTAACATTAACTGTGACTTGATCTGATTCATAACTGGTAGCAAGGACATGAGGGGGTGCTGTTGTGACCGCCATTTTGTGAGCGTGCTTTTGCGCAGTTGAGATCACACAATTGAGTGCAGTGTCGCGTTCCTCCGCGACACCCACAGTGAACGCTGAACCAATAGTAAGTAGAGCATAATCCATAAAGTCACTTAGAGACGAACGGGGACCTTCAAGGGTTAATACTGATTTGAGTGGCTGGTTAATGCCCTCACAAAAGAAATCAATGAGCACACAGTCCAGCAGATCAGAAAAATATGCGAGCTCTAAGTACTCCTGTATATAATCCTCCAGCGATCGCAAGCCCTGCTCGAGGGTTAATAACAGTCTCGCAGTGTCCATACCTGGCCAATATCCGCATGAAAAGCCGCTGGATCCTTGTGCGGCCGAGTATTCTGTCACAGGGCTGACGAGACGTGAGACGTGCGGATCCATCTGCAGACTTTTATTGAGCAGAGACGTGGTCATAACAGGCAGGGTCAAACAATGGCAAACAGGTATAACATGGGCGAGACAAAGAGTAAACAAAGACAAGCGTGGGTCGACGATCGGGAAACAGTATCCAAAGGGGCGAGACAGTAGAGGTAATCCAAAACGTCAGCGATAGTCCAGGCAGGGGGAAACAATCTGAACAAGGGCAAGGCAAGACTAGGAAATCTAATGGGGCTCTGTAGGGCAGCGATAATGCATACAATACTCGGCAGTGACGGAAGGAAAGTCCAGGGTTTAAGTAGAGAGTGTGATTGTTTACAGCTGTGAGCGTGTGATTGGTGAGATGGCTGATGGGAAACGTAGTCCATTGTGATGTGTGGTGTGAAAGTCAATGTGGTGAGTGAGTGACCTCTGGTGGTGAATGAACGGAAGTGCAGACCAGATTCGTGACACAGTGATGCTGTCTACACTGGATGCGGCGCAGCACTGCGTGACAAATGCCCGACAGAAAACTGCTGCCGCATTCAATTTATGACGTACTGATACAAAGTTCAAATGATTTGCAATGCTTTGTCGTGTCCAGGGTAGATACTATGTGACAGCAAAAACATGGCAAATGTAAAGTAAAAAAAAATGGACACGGAAAATAGATGATTCAAATGTGAATGGACTAAACAGTTTTGAGTGAGTGAGTGGGTGATACCATCTTTGTTATGGAAGTTGGTTCGCAGTGAGTTCACAGTTTTAATGTAAGTTTGCTTTAATTTATTTTCAAGATCTGAGGTAAAATATATGTTGTTGCTTTCACTATGGCTATAAACCTCAAGCAAAATAATATTCAAAAAATATTTTTTTTCCAAAAAGGGAAAAAAAAATTCAAAAATAGAATTCCGTGTCGCTTATTGTCACGTGTCGCTGTCGCGGGTGGTTAGGACAAAAATTACATGGAAAAAATACTTTTTATCATGTCACGTCTGGTTGGGACACACGGTGTTACAGTTTGATCCCCCCCCTAAAAAATCTAAGTGTAAAAATATTAATGCTGACAGATCTAATAATTGAATCTGCAATTAGGGAAAGTGGAGACTGAGAAGAGCAGTCTGGAGATGAGCAGGAACAATTGATTTGAATGGCAGACATGGAGATCCAGATTTTTTTGTTTGTTCATTTGTTTTTAATATTCAACAGGCAAAGTTCTTCTGTATCTAAATGCATAATTGTTTGAATAAAACAGACTACTGTGGGGAAAAATCTGAATATTTATCTTGTGACCATCTTGTGACTATTTTAACAAAAGCAACATCAATATAATAATTGTAATAAGAAGAATATATAGGTCAGTGGCCCTTGGCTTGGAAGAATTTGGCCCTCGAAGAAAACTAATTGAGGAACCCTGGTATAAACTATGTAATGTCCGTGATGTCATCTTAATTTGACTTTTATATTGGAGATGCAAGCTTTGTACAAGAATAATAGCAAACGTTCTTAAACGAAATGTGTTAGCAATCAAATGTGCCAAATAAAGAATTAGAAAAATTAGACTTGTGCCACCTCATTGGTGAATCTACAATTCATAACACAATTCTAGAATGGCAAATACTGAATGCCATAATTTGAGCAAATACTAGAGCATCCATTTCAAAGTGGCGGTAAACAAATTGGATCTTGTTTGTCACCAGAAGAAGAAAAAAAATGAGTTTACCCCTACAGGTAAACATTTCATTTTCTATGCTAATGCTAATGTCAACAAAGCAGACCAGTCTGAATGGAAATGGTCTTGATGCTGGCACAGAGAGAAAGAAATAGGAAACCCAGCATAAATTGGAAGCCCTTGGTGCTTAATTGCCTGGAGGAAAAGGGAAAGCAGAGGGAAATTACAGTGTTCCGTTATTGCGGCCCATACGGACAGACGTGTAGCTGTCAGGAAGCAGTGAGGTGTGTGTGACGCTACACTGACGGACTGCCTCTCTGACAGCCTAATCTCCATCAACCTGTCTGCCTGCTGTCACACCTCCACTGGAGCTCTCTCTCTTTCTCTCACACTCTTCTATCCCACCTTTCTGACTGCTGCTCTGCCTTTTGCCCACAATTCCCACTGCATCACGCTTTTCGTTTTCTTGCTTATGGCCTTTTTTAGTGTACTTTTTTGCCTACCTAATAATAAGTTTGAGTTTTCGAAAAACTGCTGATGTACACTTTCTTTCAGTCTCGAGCCCAAATAAACAAATAACACTTGGGATATGTTGGAATAGGATATTTTAGTCCCGATTCCCCTATCAAGACAAAACATTCGGTCTACCACTGAAATTAAATATTGATTTGCATAGTACAAACAATTCTGTTTTGTGTATACCCACTGTACTCCATGCTTTACTGACAGTTACATGATTTGTGTAGAATATGAATAGTTTAAGAGGAAATATTCATAACTTGATCAACGATTCTCATTGTGATGATAAAAACCTCTGTTTATGCAAAATACATTTGCACACTGCATGATGGGCTACTTTATGCCATTTAGGATAAGTTTCAATTTATCGCTTTTTCAATTTATTTTCTCCATTAAAGCAGTGGCTTCAACGAGGGGGAAATGAAATGCTTTAATTCATATCTAGGGGCTCTAATTTGTCTAAGTACATAAAATCTTAGGAAAAGCTAGCCAAAGACAGGGTACCGTTTAATGAGAAAATTGTTGTTTTGCATTTTGGTCCTCGGCGTTATAGACGTGATAACTCTGAGTATTAATGTTTTTTAGGAAGCACATTAAACCACCTGTCTTTTTCTCAAGCTTCTAGTAGATGTGTGAAAAGCGCTGACTTTTCCAAAACATTTCATTTGTCCCCTGGCGACAAAGAGGTAGTTCAAAATTGCTGATGTTTTATGGTTCAAATTATGGCTTTCAGGTTGGACAAAGGGTTTATATCAGCATAACCACCTGCAAAATTACAAACAAACTCTCATTTTACAGTCATATCTTGTCATGCTTTAGTGTATGTGGATAACGTGCATACATGCGGCCTTATCGCTCTTTTCTTCTGTGATAAATAGACTGCATTCTGGAACAATAAATAACCCCCCTGGAGGGCAAGAATAGCAAGCCAACATGACAATCATACCATAATTATGCATCCTGCTGTACAGGTTAACAGCTTTTTACTTAAGCATATTCTAAATGCTCATCATCTTGTAGTTCAGGAGAAATTCATACAGTGTTTTTATTTTTTATTTTAAAGAAATTTAGGAGATTTTAGTAGTTTCGTTTTTTTTTTAATTCAAAGGTGCTAAGATTTATCTCGCCTATTGCTTTGCTGAAACTCACCTGATATTTATATTAATCTCACTAAAGCCAGCAAATTAAATAAACTTCAAGCTATAACCAATCATGTGTTTAATGACCCGTCACAGTCTGAGCCAAATGCTGTATCACATGGTAAGACATTCATTGGTTAATATTCATTGTATTGCCAGGCGGCTACACTTCACTTGTAAGAGAGTTAAGCTGGAGTTACAAAATTACTTTGGACCAGGCTATGAATATAAGCAACAGGATGTGATGTCGGGCTTTGATATATTGCCAACTCTGAACATTTTGCATGTCTCCTTAATTAAACTCACCTGAGTCAGGTCATCAGCTCACTGGTACAGACTTTAAGATATGAAATGGGTGTGTCAGACAAAGGAGACATGCAAAATGTGAAGTGTTGGTGGGGCTCCAGGAATGTAGTTGGGAGCCACTAGTCTACTCCACGTTCATGGAGTACTGCAAGCCATGCAGGTTGTTTGTATGGAGAAAATTTGTTGTATTGTATTGTCTTAGGTCAGAGTTTATCAAACTTGAACTGTGATACACAATATTTTCTTAATCGTTTTTTGATGTTCATATGCATATGAATTTTGAGTCATTTTTGCTTTCAGTGTGCTGTGTGCACAGACAGATTAGTTGTCATTTAACACCAGGGTTGTATCAAGTTAATTTAATTCCTGCAATTTTAATTGAGATACAGTAGACAGGATGCAGAATTGCAATTTGAAGGCAAGAAAGTATAATAAAAATGAACTGAAATGCAAAGAAATTATGTAATACATTTGTTATAATGCAGTTTGTTAACAAAACTTGAATGTCCACTTGACAAAACCATTAAACCAGTAATCGCAGTAACGACATTTATATTTGTTACCAAAAAATAAATAAAATTCTAATTCTACAGTGCTTAAAAATTAATGAATGCTGTTCTTTGAACTTTCTATTTACAGAAAAATCCTGAAAAATATATCAAAGTTTTCACAAAAATATAATGCAGCACAGTTTTCAGTGGATAATAATACATTTTTTGTTTTTACCAAATAAATGCAGCCTTGGTGAGTATGAGAGGCTTCTTTCAAAAACATTTAACAAAATCTTACCAACCCCAAACATTTGAATGGCATATGTTTAATTCCAGTTCTTTAAATGCCTCTTCCTGACACTCCCATTCAAATTCTGATTAAACTTCGTGTGGAAGGCCAGTTCTTTGATTCTGAATTTGTACAACTCTGGTTAGAGTTATTATTCTGACAGACAACAAAGAGCTTTAGCTTCTTTCAACAAATGTTTGGTTTAAAAACTTTAAAATCTACCAAATCACTTTCTGAAATCACTCATGTGAATACTACAGTTGACTTTCTAAAACATACGTCTGAGTGAGTGAGATGATGTTTATAAGGTATATGGACTCTGCAGTAACTGCCTTGTCCCACTTACCATTTGAACAGTTCCATCTAAATGCCAGCATGAGTACCATTTCCTCAAGCCCTGAGAGGGCCTGGGCCATTTTACACTTCATGAACAATGGGAGCTCTCATCATACACATGTTGAGTCAATTGGACCGGCTGCTGCATCACAGAGGTCATGTTTCCCATCAGGACGCTCCCTGTGCTCGATGTCGCCATGACCCCAGGATTGAAAGGGATTGCGGAGAGGTCATAAAGCAAGAGCAGTGTGCGATAATAATCATATTTCATAGAGGAGCGGCAGGGTCACTGAGCTGCTGTCTAATCAGGGAGATTTTTGGAGTGGATTCTCTGGTCAAAACTCCCAGTGTTCTCCGCTTTCTAAAAATCCTTTGAGTGTTGAACTCTTAACCCTATCCAGAATGAGCCGGAGTGCTTTGCAGGTGATATGGAAGAGCCAGAGTGAGTAAATGCGATCCAGATGGGCTGCAGGATCTTCAGAGGATGTGAAATCTCATTGGTGTTTTCGCTTTTGGCTCGATTGCTCGGTTGAAACCCGAGTTTGATTCCAACGCCCTCCCTCTGCCCCCGCAGGTCTCATTTCACATTATTATTTGGCGTAGTACGTTTGCATCACCAATATATAACACTGAGCATTAGCAGCAGAATTTTTCCTATACTGTATCTAAGTAACAAGAAGAAAAAGACAGCAAAACAGGAAGCATTGCTTTTTATTTTACAATTGTTATTATTCAGTTTCTTCAGCTGTTTCTGTTCCTTTGGTTGTACTACCAGAATGTAACATCATGACATTTACGTCACTAATGGACAAAGAATGTGAGCTGTGCTGCCTGCGGAAAGTAATTTCAGAAGAGACAAGCAGCAATAAGAAATGCAATATACTACAGGCAAATTAAAGGCCTGCATCAACAAGATAGCTCACTTTCAAAAATGACGCCAAAATTACTTTCATACAAATTGCAAACCATACTAGATTCCACAAAAACAGTACCCTAGATACCTGTTGTCAAGCATACTTGTGTGTGGCACCCTTTTTTTATTTACTGGTAATTTATTAGGTATATAGTATCAGATATTGTTACAATGTAATCCTCCATGCTCATTTCTTCTTTTTTACATTTAGGTTATATTGATGTCATGTATCACTTAAAATTAATATTTAAAAACACTTTTTGTTGATGTGTTTTACTGGTATCAGAGATTTTTATTTATTGGTAATTTTTCAGCATATTGGATGATAATGTATATTCAATTGTGCTTGTTTTTTGGGGGGGGGTTTTTTACATTTAGGTTATTTACTAAATTATAGTAAGTTATTTACATTTACTTTTAATGCTGGTTTAGTGTTGATCTAGGTCAGGGGTAGGCAACGTCGGTCCTGGAGTGCCGATGTCCTGCAGAGTTTAGCTCCAACCCTGAAAAAAACCTCACCTGCCTGTAGCCCTAGTAATTCTGAAGACCTTGATTAGCTTGTTAGGGTGTGTTTGATTAGGGTTGGAGCTAAACTGTACAGGACAGCGGCACTCCAGGACCGAAGTTGCCTACCCCTGATCTAGGTGGTGGGCCAGCAATGTGACTGGTGAAGCTGGTCCTCCAAGAAAGCAATGCTCAGTTAGTTAAGAGGCACACTATCACTCCATAATGGCAAACTGCATTCAGAGCACATCATAGACTTCACAGCTTTTAATGAAAACACAAAGTGATTGGTTTCAGTGATATATAATGCATAAAGTGTGACAACCATCATTTATTATTTGTGAACCTTGGTACATGTTCTTGTTAAGCACTGTATTAGTAGCATAGCAGAACATTAATAAAGCTGGGAAGAGAGTTTGCCGTGACCCTGCATCTTATCTGCTCTCTGCCGCTGAGATGAGGGTTAAGAGTGTGGCTAACATGCGCACATTTTTGTCTTCTTGTTTAAGTTACATTCTGGAGAAAGGGTTACTGCTTTCTCTTGAGAGGCCATGTTTGTGTGAAAATGAAGAAATCTGGGATGTAAGAAAAAATGTTCAAGAAAAAAAAAGTTTGACATCTCTCTGGAACTCTCTTGTCATCTATCCATCCATCCATATATCGTTCTTTCTGTCTAGGTGTAAGTTATTACACCATTATCATGGTTTGGTTTGTACTTTTTAATTTAATTGTTTTGTGAGAAGTCAATATATATCTTAAAAGGGTTGACAATTTGTATGAACTAGCATCACATACATGAA
This sequence comes from Onychostoma macrolepis, assembly GCF_012432095.1. Taxonomy (NCBI): domain Eukaryota; kingdom Metazoa; phylum Chordata; class Actinopteri; order Cypriniformes; family Cyprinidae; genus Onychostoma; species Onychostoma macrolepis. The sequence continues at coordinate 12,128,750 of NC_081163.1, forward strand.
CTAAATCAAAAGAAAAATATAAAAAACTGTATTTATGAGTAGTCTTTTATTTAAATCCATGTAGGCTATTTAATTAAAATCTTTATACACAAGCAGAGATTAAGCTGAAGAAAAAATAAACTAATTTCTAAAACCCCCAACTGTACTGTAATAAGGAAAAAATAATAATAATTATGTATTGTTTTAATTGTAAAGTACATGTGTCTGTACATCTTTAACTGAGAGCAGCTGAAGCACATGGTATAAAAATAAAGGCTTCCCTTAGGACTGTTAACAAAACAATAGTGCTATTATGGAGACAAAAGTAGCGCTGAAGAATGCTGACACACATCTCTCGCTGATAGATTACCTGAAACTGTATTCAATATATCAAGTGGATTTACAGCAGGAACAGACATGATCTCCTAAAGAATGGAACAAACTTTATTAAGCTGTTTCCTCTGGATAGAGGTTTTGTTCAGGGATTTAAGCAATAATTGTTGTTTAGAGAGATAACGAAACAGCTGTAATGGCACATCTCTGTACACTTACAGTGATTTATCTGACGAATAGGCTTAGAGAAGTGCTCCAGAGAGAGAAATGCAATGAGGCCACTGCTGGAAGGACAAATGAGAGCTTTCCGTCAATGTGATTAATCTGCATGCACACTCAACAAATCTCCATCAGCCGAGAAATAGGGCAGTTATAAAAAGTAGAAACTAGCCACACATGACGAAATATGGAAACATTGATCTAATTTTTGTCACTTTGAGGTGAGTCTGTTTATCACAATGTTTATTTCAAACACTTCGTCATGCAACGTAAGGCCATATTTGTGCCATACTTGGCTTGTGGATAGTCCCTGCCAACACAAAGGTAACTCTGTAACCTTTCAAATACGAATAAGTAAATCTTCAATAAAAAGGTTTGCAAACTTTTAGGGGAAAAAATGCTCTCATCAAATTCAGGTACTTTCTTAATTATAACTTGATTATTTACACAATGGAAAGGAAATTAACAGAATTCCCTGCAGGACTGAAAAAAATATTTAAAGTTTTCCTGTACTTGAAGAAGGATTGAGAGTTAGTCAACATAAGGACGTCAACTTGAAATTAATTTAATATTTATTTTAATAAACTTTTGAAATTGTAATGAAATTATACCAAACTTTTTTTTTTCAAACAGGGTGGAACAGGTTTTACAGGAGACATGACAGAATTCATCAAATCCATTGCTAAAAATAATTTTCATGCTACAAATGATTGTATGATAAACTAGATTTTGTTTGTTAAAGGGATATTTGAAAGATGAGCAAGATGTAAAGTGATTTTGAAGACAAAAAAAAACTATATAACTTTAAAATAACAATCTCAAGAAAATATTTTATGAATAGAGAAATGTGGGAAAAGAAAAAGACATAAATCGATAGTTTTTGATGAAGAAAAATTGACTTCACTCATTTTTAAGTGGTGATGTTGTGCTCAGAGAAAATTAAGAGAGATATTTTTAGAGTGTATTATTTTATCCAACAATTTAGATTGCAACTGAATGCACCATTTAATCTTTAATATCAGACATGAAATTAAAAAAAAAAAAATCTTAATTGCAACCTTGGGCAAGGTATTTCGCAGTAAAAGAATCCAATTTGCGCAACTACCCACTTACAAGTAACACTAGTGACAATAACTAGGTTGTTTAGCTCTTTGTAACTGTTGTCTACAAATAAAGGTCACACAAGAACCAGAAAAATGGCTTATATCTGTTTGGTGTAATGACAGATTTACACAGGATCAGTTTACTAGGTTACTAGTTGTGTTATTTATGAAGCAGAGAATGAGAGCAAGATAGAGATAGACATGGCGAGAAAGACGCCAAGAGACAAGGCACCCTTGCATGGAGTGGAATATCAAATGCGGTGAGGAGAATGATTGCGTATTCTTCTCAGGCTTTTGCTTAGTGAGACTGGCAGCAGAGATTTCTGATTGGTGATCAGAGATACACCAGAGTCCATGATCGAAGCGTCAGACCTGACACACACAGACGAGTTTGAGACTCACAGATTGCACACAAACACACTCACACAGGAATAATTCACTCAGAAGTTAGAATTCTGTCATTATTTAGTCACTCTTATTTTGTTCTAGTGCCATATGCTGTTAATTTTCAGTGCCTCACAAAAGGAGAATTTTGAAGAATCTTCTTGCCATATAATGATAATGACCAATTTGATAGCTCTCATTTACAAATGAGAAGTTGACAAATGATAAAAGAGCTTGAAAAGGGTTTGTAGAAGCAAACAAAAATGTTTGCAAATGCAAATTAAGACAGGTTTAGAAAAGGGTTTAGTGTAGGTGGTATGTTATTTTAAAACAAGATAAAACGTTAATCTTTTAGCTCCAATCACCAGACATTTCATTTCCGAACTGCTGTAATATGTATACAACAACTAACATAATTAAAATCGCCAGATTCACGTTCATTTGTTTTGGATGAAACTAAACATGCTTTCAGCCCCACTCACTGGACATTTCGCTTGGAAAGTGTTCTTTCTTTCTTTCCATTTGGTGCCAATGGTGGTGCAAAAATCTTTTCTTTTTTTTTTTGTCCATTTATGCATTTGACAGATTCTTTTATGAAAAATGATTTCATATCATGATATACTTTGTTATATCAGTTCATCCATTCCCTGGGAATCAAACCCATGACTTTAGCATTGTTGGCACCATGCTACACTGTTTAAATTACAGAAACAAGCTCTGTCTCGTCCCACATACCTTATTCTAAGTTGCATGCAATGTATTTTTCCCTTTAGAGTATTGTTTGTATTTACAGAACAGGCTGATGTGGTAGAGGTGTGAAATGGGGGTAAAAAACGAGCTGGTTCCATTCTCCTCCTTTCCCCTCCCTCCGTTCTTCCGACAGGCTGTGGTATCGCAATAGCGGCAATGAATGGATTTGGCGTGTTTAGGGCGCATCAGTAAAATGGGATTTTATGCAAATGAATCTTGACACGGGGGCGGGGGAGCACAATCGGCATGTAAACTTGGCAAAGGCACGACCAGGCTTATTTCACACTGGGAGACTCAGATTAGCTGTATATTAATAATCCCTCTTTTTGGACAGAAATGAATGTGAAGGGAGATAATGGAGGCGAGGCGGAGGTAGAATATCCCATATTGATATTTGCATCTGAATCTGTTCTTGACATTGAATAGCCAGCAAGCTAAAAGGAAGCCCATAATAACCCAATCTCAGTGTGAGGAAAACAATTGCATGAGCTAATGAAATGATAGCTGTCCCGCCTTTTCTGTGAGACCTAGCGTTAGCCCATTAACTAGCTTGTTTATGTCACTGGGGTTGCTTGGTGACTGAATGAATGCTTGCCAACATGGAGGACTGGCCTGATAAAACTGTTAAAATAAGTCTAGGGAAAATATGTGAAATATAATAGACTGTTAGCCAGTCATTATGTGAAAAAAAAAATCGTTTAAAGTTCTCTTTCATCCGTCTCTTTGACTCTTGTGGTTTCTTGTTCTTCTGAGTGATGTTTTCATTTTCTTGCTGTAACTGGAGACTCTTCGCCTCTAGCCATCTTTCAAAAAGTGTATCTTCTATGTAAAAGTAATGCCAAAGTCTCACAGGGCGAGATTGCTACTGTGATCATTTTTAGATGCAAAATGGTGCCAATTAGCTATTCCAACTTGCATTTTTATGACAACACAGAGAAACATGAAAAGAGTCATTTGGGAGATAGGTTTCTTAGGTCAGCTATACAGAATTACCTGGATAAGCGGGCATGGTTCCGTATAATTTAGTACTGAATACTGTAATTGACCGATTTGAATTTGAAGTATTCCAAAAGAGAATTTTTACAGATTTCTATCAACTTGCAAATGTGTAAACTGGGTGAGCTAAAAAGGTCTACTACAGGATAGCACTGGATGTGATTTTCCTCGAATCGAGTTCTGTTCAAATATCTTTCCTTGGCCACGTCAGCTACCTTGCTGTAATGCAGAAGCAGCTGCTCCAGAGTCTTTACACTGCTCAGCTGGTGTAAAACGTTTGATTTTTGCCTTTTATTGACTGACAAAGCAGAGAGACGTCAAAAGTATGTTGAGGAAAAGATGTAGTACAGACATCAGGGCATGAATTCAAGACTGGATTCAAACCCGCATTGAACACATAACCTGTTTATATTCAATCTTCTATTCATCATGGGTGACAGTGAGGCTGACATATAGAACCAAACCAGAAGCTTCTCTTTCCTCATACACGCAAGGTACTTGTACTTCAACAAAAGTGTGTGTGTGTGTGCTTCTAGGAAGGTTAAGCAGTGGCCCTTGAGCACCATGTGTTTGTGTGTGTGTGAGCACATGCCTTTATTGAAATTACCTTTAATAGAATGAGAAAGTAATGCATGCCTCTGTTTATCCTGCTTATTGTTCTATAACTACAGTAGCTGTCTGAATAACAAATGCAGGCAGTTGAGCGCAATACAACTGCACATTCATTACAGTGACGCTTACCACACAGAAGCGCAGTCATTTATAGATCCATGTCAGAGGTTCTTAGCCTCGCTTTTGAGCAAATACTCACCCCTCTCTCTCAGTGTGTGTCTTTTTCAATACTTCTTTCATGTCTGTCCATTTCTCAAACTCATCGACATATTCAAGTAAACACACACTTATTAACCTGTCTATTAGCAAAGAGAGCATGCTTCTCCAGCTCTGGCTGCCATGATGATGAGTATGCAGATTACCCATCTGTTGCTAGTCCTCGCTCTCCAGTCTCTCTCTCTGCCTCTGATTAGTAAAGCTCATTGGAAGTCCATCTGTCCTTCAAAGCTACATCTTTCAGAAGTCGAATGGGTTGCTACACAGTTCCCAAAGCATGTGCCCAAGTTGAATTGTGATAGACTGCAGAAAGCTTTGCGTTCGTATCATGAGGAAAGAAGGAAGTTACTTGGTTTCCTGTAGCTCTGTCTTAGTTTGAATCAAATAACTTTGGCATTGATTTCACTGACATTTTCTGCAGAGTAAAGTAGATTATTGCTCATGTGTAGCTCAGACTTCAGTGGACTTCTCATTTATTTTATAGTGAAGTATTAACTTTGTCTCTCAATTTTTCTTCAAATTTCTTATATTTAGTAAATAGAAACAAATGAGGAAATCTTTGACATTCAATATGAATTTATAGCTATAAAGCTATTGAGAATAGCCTAACCCAAGTAACTCTTTGAGTTCATAAAGATTTCATCATGTAAGACATTGTCTTTTCTGAAACTCTAGAAACATATATGAGTTTACTTTTATACTTCAGTTTTGGAGGAGAGAGGAAATTTGTATTATTATTTTATAAATGTAAATACATTTCTTTTTAAATTAGACAAACTGAAGATCATTATATTTTCAATTAAATGCAATAGCAGTTTAGAAATAACAACATATATATTAAAGAGAACTCCTTTGTGAAATCATTCTAGGATTTTAGAATTGCATTATTTATGGCAACCTCAGATGTCTTAAAGTCTTGTTGTGCCTTGACTTGAACATCATGTATAGAGAGTTAGCAGCCAACAGGATAAACCAGGCTTTGCGTTTTAAAAAAATTCAAGACATGTCACACACCAAGTCTGCCATCACTGTTTGGAAATTCTCATAGAGAATTTACTCGGATATGCTGCCGTGACCAGTCATATATTTTTCTGAGGCTCAGCCTTCTGTGCCCTCTCAGTGCACTGCCACACTGCTGGACAGATAACAAGTTTATCCTTCTTTATAGTCAAACTTCACAGAGGGCACAGTCAAGCACACAGACAACTAAACCTCTTAGTGTCCTCTCAACCAACCGAGCCTGACACTGGCACTGCTGCTGATGCAGTCAAGCATGTGGCCGTGCAGCGAATCACTGGCACAGACCTTTCAGATAGATAGGCACATGTTATGACATCTACTGCCCATGGCTGCTCTCAGGGAGGCCTCACAAAATCTCTGACATTTTGAGACTCGGTTTGAGCAGAACCAGTGAAGAATGCTAGAACGTAATTAGTGCAGGAACATGCTTCATTACTGTCATTTCATTTGATCTAGGATAATTGATATGACATTTTAAAATTGCTGGCCATGGATAAGTAATGTTGAGAAAGAGAAAGGAATTGGCAAAATGAATGAAAAACTCTCCTTTAATTCTACTACTGCAGATGATTTTATAAAATGTTATATATTAGGGGTGGCACGGTATACAGATGTCATGGTTCGGTACGTACCTCGGTTCGGGGGTCACGGTTCGATACGATTTCGGTACAACAGGGGGAAAAAAATCTACTATGCTCAGTTTCTTTTCATTTATTTTGAACAGACAGTAGCGCAAATTACAATTTTTTCCATCTAGATGTGAAAATATTATTACATGTTATATATATATATATATATATATATATATATATATATGGGTGATTCTTAGACTATGGGCACTTTTATGTTCTTTGGTCATATTTTTAAAAATACATATAATTTTGGACAAATTACTATTTCTTTGTCAAACTAACAATAAAACCACCTTTAAAAAATTTTGTACCTTTCTATTATGATTTTTTTCATACTTTTCAACCTCCTTATAGGTGTCAAAATCACTGTTTTCTCCTTGTCGCACACCCAGACTTTTAAACTTCAACAATGAAAATACAGTTTAAAAATATGACTTATCTGGTAACTATTAATGTACCTGAATTAAGCACTAGTAAAATAATTAAAATACATTATAGTATTTAATGTGAGATCACTATCAATATTACTTTTTATACAAAATATAGCTGTCGCACAGTATTGGTGTCATTTCCAACACAACACTGTAATGTCCCTTTAAAAAGTTTGTGTGAAAGATTGTTTATTTGGTTTCTATGGAAATGTTCAGTGACATCGGAGCACATGTTGGACATGGAGGAAATTTAAATTTTCATCAACAACAAATGGAAGGAAAATAAGTTCAGCATTTGGTCCTTAGGGCAGTTAATTTATCTCATTGACAAATGTATAATTATTGTACATTGTGGAAAAACTGGTAAAAGTAGTTAGAAGAATGATCTTAGACAATTCTTTAGTGGCATAAGTTATTCTATTTTTAAATAACAGCTGTATATTGTGGAAATGGTGGAAATGACATTTATTAATTGCAGGTTGGAAAAATGTAAAATATTAACAATTTCTCTTGTAATCTAAGTTTGTCCTCTTACAGACCTTAAAACTAGACAAATTATTTTAACTTATGAGACTGTTACCTGACTTTTGAATAAGTTTTTTTTATTCAACTTCACAAGGCTAAAAGTGCCCCTAGTTGAAGAAATGCCCATATATATATATATATATATATATATATATATATATAATCTGTTTTGTTTTCATTGTGAGTGTACACAAATAAAAGCATACCTTTATACAGTGATTATTAATAAGACAATAAGTGTATAAAGTTGATTCTGCTGGAAACAGTTGAAGTGATTGTGCCGGAGCGCGCGCGCACACGCGCACACACACACACACACAAGACACATCAGTTCCAGCATTGCTAACTTGACAGCGCAGTTGGTACTTTATCAAAATAAAATAGTGAGCCAAACATCAGCGCGCCCGCCTCTGTGTCACCGTTGGAACGCGACTGAAGTACAAAGCCTATTTACATAATAAATAATAGTTTAGCATTCAGATAGGTTACATCGCAAATATGGAAATATTATGGAATATTTGGATTTGTGCCGAATGAGAGAGGTAGGATACTCGAGCACAAAGCTCCATTTCGCAAACAGTTAAGTGCGCAAGCCTTTAAAGTATATTCCCTTGTCAGTCTATGTGAGAGACGCGTTCAGAATCAGCACATGGTCACTGTCTAGGGGGCTTTGTTTTCAAGTGCGCAACTCATGGCATTCGCTTTTCTTCTGCTGGCGGTTATCAAATAGCGTTGCATTACTGCGGGCGCCCCCTTCTGGACTGGGGGTGAATTGTATTCGTCGTAAGGCCTCGTGCACCGAACCGAGATGCCCGTACCGTGATGGTTCGATGCGAATACATGTACCGTGCCACCTAATATATATATGTATATGTATAAATGTGTATATGTATATATATATATATATATATATATATATATATGTGTGTGTGTGTGTGTGTGTGTATATATATATATATATATATATATATATATATATATGTATATAAAAAGCAATGAAAAGCACCTATTAATTGCTATTAATGTGAAATTACTGAACCTACACATAGGAGCCTGATAAAAATGCTAATTTTAGAAGAAAATTTCAAATGGCACTATGCCACTACTATGGCATATGAATTCATTTAAAAAATAAAAATGTAATTAAACAAAAATGTTATTTATTTATTTATTTTTCCATTAGTAGAGGTTAAAGGAATGTTCTGGTTCTATTTAGTTAAACTCTACTGGCATTTTGTCTGTTACCATATAAGATATCTTCTTCCAGATCTGGATTTAAGAGTAGATTTGTGATGCTTCCATTTTTTTTTCTCTAAGATTAGAGCAAAACTTCAACTAAATTAACCTGACTGATTATATTTTTGTTTTCTATAGAGCTGTTTTAGTTTAATTTAATTTTATTTTATAATTTATGAATTTTGCAACACATCAACGCTGTTATTGAAGCGAATTAAATCAACATTGAACTGACTAAAGCTGAATAACGACACTGTTGTCTTGTTACAGCTGCTTTACAGCAGAATTTGGATTTGTCTCATATCTGATTAAGTTTTCATCATTGATTTGGTCATTTTCCTATTTAATGCAATCTGTATTGTATAAAGTACTATAGAAATAAAGGTGACCTGACGAAAGCATTTAATGAATTAACATGAACACAAATTATTCCGTAAAAATATACTGTATATATTTGAGCTACATTAAATGTCTTTTTTATATTTTTGAAGTGGGACCTCTTTTTTAGGTGGATGAACCTCTGATTGTGTGTTTCCAGTGTAATTACTTTGAGTGGAACGTGACCCTTGTAAACATTCCCGATCTATCCTGTGTAAATGTTTTTTCTGTGGTTATCGACATTGTGCCACAAATGTTGTCGATAGAGCTTAACTTGTATTGAACCCGGTACATTCCTTTAAGTAAACGCACCCTACAACTCATACACCATATTTGTTAATGCTGTAAATGTTCATTTCTTGGCCATTCAGAGTTCAGTGCCTGGAAACTCTTGTTTAAATGGAGCCGTGATAAACGAGTGCCCAGAAACTGTCACTACAAAGTTACACTGTCTCCTTCACCACAGGGTCAAACCCTTCAATTACTACTCGATAACAGTGCAAGTAAACCTGCAATTCTGAGAGTGTGGGAAGGCTGAGCTGTGTGATGAGGTTACAAGAGTGCAACTGGCCAGATTAAGATGTGGCTGGGTCAGCGCAAGGGTTGCGTTCACCTTCTTACCCTTTTGCTGGCCTCAACTATGCAGCGAGATCTATTATTCAGCCAATAATCCAAGCCCTCATAGAGAAAGCAAGCAAGAGAAGGCAAGAAGCTAAGATTATCAAAAATAAGCATTCAAAGTCGTGTGAGAACAGTAGAGGAATTACAGCCCGTGGATCTGACACTGTTGCCTTCAAAAGCACTTGATATTTTCATCTGACCAGATCTCAGTGGCAAGAATTTCCAATAACTTTTTTTTTCCTCGAAAATTTTACATGCCTTTGGTGAAATGATTCCTTTAATCCACAGAAAGAGCGGGAGGTTAATTTGCAATGCTTTTGTGTATTGTAATCAACATCCTCCGTTTGCATAAACCCCTGCGGGGTGTAAAGATCTCCAGGAGATTGTGAGGAAATGCTTAGACAGACAGTGCTTTGTAGATAAAGAGAAACATCATTCCAGTCAGTAATGTGAGCATGTGTAATTTAAACAGTTACATTTAGAGGGACAGGGACCACTTTCAGCGTGCCTTGCTAATGACTTTCTATAGCCTCTGAATCTCCAGTGCCTTCGGTCTTAGATTGTGAACCTGACCATCAGTTAGTAAGACAGCCAAATTTCTGGGAGACTTAGGCTAGTGGAAATGATGTGTCATATATCTACCTTTATATTTGTATATTTATTTAAGTTACTGTTTTTGGTGTGAGTGGAAAACTGCTCCTGGAAGAAGAAAAAAAAAAAACTGATGCAACTGGAATTCTGACTGAAAAGGTCGGTTTTGGAATAGCCATCGTCAGTGAATTTTTATTGTAGGTAATGGCCAGGCCATTTGTAAAGATTTTTTACCTCAGTAGAATTGCATTTCACTGCCACTTGCACAAAGCAGTAAAAATACAACACCACAAACTCAGTCCTCACTGTTTTTTAAACTGACAGCTTTTGACAAGTGTCTTCGGAGGAAGTTTTACACTTCCGTTTTTTTCCCCCACAGTTTACTCTCACTCTCGTTTGGTACCCTGTAGCAGCAGCTGTTCAACTGCAGTGCATTTCAGAGGACGTTTGACTCCTGTGCCTCACGGCAACTGTGACTCATACCAGAACCATCGCTGTTTGTTGCTTAGCTCAAAACCATAAATCACATCCTTGCGACTCGCATACAAAATCAGTACAGTCACACTTTAGCTCACCTGCAACTTTAGCTCACATGCAACTTTTAGTTGATGTGTTTTTGGACTCTTACATACCATAGTGCGCCGATTGTAGGCTACAGGTTGTTTGGATTTTATACTGACACCTGTTGGCCTGGATGTTTACTATTTCATGCTGCTTCACACCACAGCTGCCTGTTTTGCTTTTATCTTTTTCTTCATCCACATTGATACAAAAGACATTCATACCTTTAGTCCTAACAGATTTTTGTGTGCTAGCTTATTAGTGCTAGCATGACTAGCTAGCGCATTACATGAACAATCTGCCATGAGCTCTTTCCCTGGAAGTATTTTGAAGTGTAGTAGCTGTGTTATTTATTTTTTTAAGTTGTAAAGACCCTTTCACACCAAGGACGATAAGTATAAAGATAATGAAAAAGATATAGTTCTAAAAATCATTCTATATCATTGGAATCACTTTCAGAACGATTTTTTTCCCAGCTAAGTAACAACGATACAAACATTGACAGTCAGAATCCATCCTGCTATAACAAGCTTGAGAAGTAAACAGGCAATATAATTTGCTTGTGTGGACACTAATATCTTTATCTTTATATTTATCTTAATAGTTATTGTGTGAACAGAGCTTAACTGTCTATTGCATGACACAGTGGACTATATGGCACATTAACTCAGTGGCACCCATAAGAATAAAACAGCTTTTTCAAGAAGACTGATACAGCTTGAGTCTTCATCTCATGTGATTTCATTTTAATCATATTCCTGATTGCTATTCAGCTCCTAAGTTTTATTAATTTCTTTATGTGTAAAACTTTTTTAATTAGCCAAAAATGACTGAGTGCACCTTTAAGATGACCAGCCATTCTTTAGCATGCTCTACATTACAGCCACGGGGAACTCTGGGCTTATTGTAGCAGCCCCGACTTGGCACGGCACTGCTGATAAGGCACATTTTCATTAAATTCAGAATCGATTCAGTTATTATTAAACCTCTTTTCATTTATTCTCTTCCATTTCTCAATACTGGCAGCGCACATCCCATCCCAGCAGAGATCAATGCGTTTTGGGTAGAGTGTATGGTCTCAGAAGGCCAGCACAGGTTAACGGCTTGAAATTCAGCAAGTAAATGCTGGCATTTAAAGTCACTGTAGTTTGAGTTGCCAGTTGCCTATTCGTGGTAAGTGTCTGGGTTGTAATAAGGTGATGGTTTCTGTTCAGAAGTCTAAACGACTCGCAGAGAATGTCAGAGAAGCTCAGAAATGCACATGGAGATCTCCAAGTATTGGGGGTTTAGAATGAATAATTGACGTCTGTGCTGTTAAATGCCTTGAGATGTTTCGCTTATTAAACATGATGTGTTGTGGGCTATCACAAGAGTCTTGTATTTGGGTTTTATTAAAAATACATGCACTTTTGCAGAGTGGGCACAATTTGTGTAAGGTGCACGCCTGAAACTTTATCCATTATTGAGCACAAACTCGGCATTTTAGAGATCCTCTGATCCACAGAGAAGAGAAGCTTTTCATCTCCCAATGAAGTCAGATCTGTTTTCTTGGCTTTTTAAAAACAATACCTCTTTCTTTTGGTCTCACTTTTCGGGCATTCACAGTTGGCTTACTTTTCCTTCGCTGTCCCCTCTGTTTGATTCATGTATGTTTTAGACTTTTGCTTTCCATAAACAATCCCCCACAAGCCGTGACACATAATTCAGAGTGATGAAGAGGGACATAGGTTGCCACAGGGAATGAGTCTGTTGTCATTATTAATTACACATTGGTGAGAATAGTTGGTTTCACAGCTCATAATTATTAACCAGGGACACTATGGGGTGTAATTATGCCATAAACATGAGGTCTTATCAACATTACTCTCTCACGGTGCTTTATATTCCCCTGCCAGGCACTGTATTAATGCTCTGTCACAGCTGGCTTATTTGTGTAGCTTACCTACATGTTTGCGTAACGTTTAGGGAATGTTGTGGCAGAACCACAGGGGTGTGCGTGTTTACATTAGTGTGACTGTGTCTGTGTACGCATTATATTTTCATGAGGTAAACATCATTGCAGGAAATATAATCTCATACTCGGACCGTTCATGTCCAGTTGCATGAAGATTAGTTAGCGGCTAGCTTGCACAGGAAAGAGTTGAAAATTTTTGAATTTTGAATAACAACTTTTAACTCAAAAATAAAAATAGTGTTGAATTATTTATTTATTTATTTTTTTTTTACAATTATGATTTTAACCATGAAAATATTTTGTTATTATTAAATAAAATGTTTTTGTTGTTGTTGGTTTTGTTTTGTTTTGTTTTTTAAAGAATGCAAAGGTGCATTAAATGTATTCATACAAAATAATTCTATTTTGCTGTTCTTAGGAATTTTCTATTCATTAAAGAATCCTGAAAAAATTTATTTCAATTTCCACACAAAAATAAATAAGGAAAATTAAGAAGCAAACCTGGTTTCAATTAGAATTGAAACTGTTAGAATTATTTCTAAAGACTGCTAAAAATTCAGTTTTGCCAACAGAGGAATGCACAAAATTACATAATAGAATCAACAGAAAACAGTTACTTTAAATTGTAATAATTTAACTGAACCAAAATGGAACTGTTCTAATAGCACACAATTAAAATAACATAAAAACTGTAACATACAAAATTATCCAAATGAACACAACATAACATAATTTGAATATGTGAAACTTTAGCAGTCCTGTAAGAAATGATGGCATATTTAAAGTAATTTATTTATTGTGCCATGACCCTAGGTATGTACTTTTTCTCTTTTCTCTGGCAGTTATCATTGCCATTTAATCTGTAAAACTAACATTTTGGTCGACCTCTATTCAAGTTTTTGGCATCTGGCATTCTTGGCATTTTGGACATTATTGAAGAGGTTTTTCCCTCTCTCCTCACTTCCACTGACATATGGTCTGTTGCCACTGCATTACGCTAGTCTTTCATGCATCTGGAATACTGGATCTATTTGATCCATGACTTCCGATTTCTCTTGTGCCCGCTCGCTTTATTAAACCGCCACACCTGTTCCAGAGAGGTTCGGTGTGTGATTCGATTTCCCATGGGTCGTTTTATAAATAGCTTTTCTTTCAGAATGCTGTACCTGATAGTGTGAGGAGCTAAAGAAGCTCTCAGTGACTCACTCCTGCTTTGTTTCAGTCCATGCCTTCCCATGCTTCTGGGCCGACTGATGGGTTGATACAAGTGTCAGAAGTGAGATCTGCCTGTCTGCTTCATGATTCAGTGCAGCATGGGCCCTCCGCTCAGCCTCGTCCCCTGAGACACTGCGGACTGAGAGATGGTAAATAAAAGAGGAGGCGTCGCATCGGAGATAACGTAGGTTTTACTGCTAATATCCGTCTCAGGGAGGGCGGCTGGAACGGTTAATAAAACAGAGAAATGAAACTGTCACGGTATCTTAGTGCTCTTGGTGGGGCTGATGCTGTTTCTCTTCCAGTTTTGATACTCATTTGTTATTCGTGATCCAAAGGACATTTTTTTCTGTGTGCAGTAGCTCCATATGCATTGAGGATAACATGAACAATTTATGCAGGATATAATACCGAGATGGATAGTAATAATTACAATTAAATATTATTATAAATATTATTATTGTTGATATTGTTGATAAATATTATTATTATTATTATTATTGTTTTTATTATTTTTGGATGGATGGAGGGATGGGTGGATAGCAGTGATGGGAATAACGGCTTTATAAATAAACGGCGTTACTAACGGCGTTATTTTTTTCAGTAACGAGTAATCAAACGAATTACTGTTTCCCCCGTTACAATGCCGTAAAATCCGTTACTGACAATAAAATGTGGCGTTACTATATTATATTATTATAGTTACATTTTTCAGTTCATCTGAATGGATGCGCATTGTAGCTGTATTTGACGTACCATAAACTCTAGTGTGAAGGCGCACGACTCGCCGTACGCTTTCTCTCACATACACGCACGCAAAGAAAGATACAGAGCAAGAGAGTCTTTCATAACATGCAGAATTGACGCGCTACATGTAAACGATATTCTTTGTTGTATTTTCCTGTCAAAATAACGGAGTTCCTTTGGAATTCTTCGGCTTTTAAGAACTGCCGGTTTCTCTGGTAGTGGGCGGAACTTATGCGCAAACGACAATCTCATTGGCTGGCGCTCACCTATTATCGTCCCTGTTTTGATTTCAGCAAATCAATTCGAGCAAACGCAGACTACGTGATTAATATTCATGAACCCAGCAGTTTATTAATCCTTAGTGCATTTTATATTGACAAATATGCATTCATACTTGGTTATTCTAATTACTAAAGTTCTATCATCATATAATATTAAATTATCATAATATTATATTATAATGCTTGACTGACTGATAATAAGTGTCAGTAGATAAATAGTGTAGATTAATGTTTTATAATAATAATTTATTCTTTTTAGTGTCCATTTCATTAATTTAACATATTTAATATTGGGGACATCCAAAGTTATTTGACATTTGAACATTTTTTAAAAAGTAACGCAATAGTTACTTTCCCTGGTAATTAGTTACTTTTATAAAGATGTAACTCAGTTACTATTTGTGAGAAGTAACTAGTAACTATAACTAATTACTTTTTTTAAGTAACGTGCCCAACACTGGTGGATAGTAATAATGATGATGATGATGATGATGATTACACTTTATTTTACTATGTCATTGTTACAGTGTAATTACTCAAATAAGTACTACTGTAAGTAATATTATGAGTAATATTAATTAAATACATGTACCTACTGTAGGGTTAAGGTTAGGGTTATGGTTTGGTTTAGGATTAGTTAATTATACCTAATCATACGTAATTTACTGTAATTATACAGAAGTTACTGTTATTACCATACTAAATACATGTAACATAGCCATGCCACCCTAAAATAAAGTGTTTATTATTATTATTGTTGTTGTTGTTATCCATCCACCCTTCCAATCCCTCCATCCACCCAAAAAAATAATAACAACAATAATAATATGCATTTTTGCATAGTTGCATTGCATTTTTGTTTATAGTTAAATGTAAAAAGCCTTTTGAATGCTAATAAAAATAATAATAAAAGCCTAAAGTCACATACAGAGCAACTAAAAGCAAAAACAGTTATGCAAACATAAATATACAAATATCAGTAATAATACTTGTTGTTGTTATTCATTTATTTTTGCATAAGTATCTGTTTTGTTAATTATCTTTACAACACTACACACTGTAACTGATTTAATGATTTAATTATTGCAGTGGGCAAAATACATCATGAAATGCATTACATTGATAATTGAAAATAAATATACCCTGAACATCAGCAAAATAACAATGTTTGAAATAAGCATACGTTACCTAAATCCACTAAGTAGTCTATTCTTTTTAAAATATATAAAAGTCATTCTTGTATCATAATTGGCAAAGATTTCCAAGCAAAAAGATATGGACACAATGGTGGACAGAGCATTGATAATCCACCAGGGGGCAGAAAACATAAGTGTTTCAGGAAAACTGATTGATGATGTTGATTGATAACAATGTAGAGGCCTTAGATTGCACTACAGTTTTAGCTATAGGACTTATGTCACTTGATTATACACTGTACCTGTTTTACGCTTTGCCCTCAGCACTTGTGGTTTCGGTTTTGTTACTGTATACATCACTTTAATTTAGTGCCTGCAAACTGCTACTCTGAAACCTCATGACAGAAAATTATGTAGAAAGCTCCTATTTTCTGGCCCTGTGTGGAGGGAAGATGGATGAATGTGGCCTCACGCGTCACACGCTGCTGTGCATCAGCGTTCCGGAGCGCCGTCAGAAACCCGCAGCCCGCTCTCCTTCACTCTGCTCTCTCTCTATTAGCCTGATGGATTGACCATTTGTCCTGAACACTGGCCCAAAAACGCACACGCAACTTGCAAGCCAAGCATCCATTTACAGCTTCAAAGTCTATTTAAGGTGGTGAGACTCTTCAGTTATTCAGAGCCACACTGGGTTACATATGGGGTTAAATAGACATTCTGTTACACCGATGGCTTAATGTCACAAGTCCTACATGGAGGATAGGAACAGTATGGCGTATTACTTTGTCAAGTAGTTCTTTAGCATGATAAGTGACACTTAGGCAGGTGTGACAATAATAGAGCCTAGCGAGTCTTCAACAGAGTGTCATTTGAGAGACCATTTATTTTATCACCATGGAGGTGATGGGTGTATTGATGCAATAACATAAGAACATTTGTCTTTCCCATTGCTCCATTTTGCTACTTTTGACCTCATGGAGTGTTTTCCTGTGTGGTTTAACCAAGTCACATGGTAAACACAGATTTTAGGCATCTGTCCTCTTCCAATAGTATAAGGCCAGAGGCGAACAAAGTACACAACTCCATTACAAGTGAAAGTTGTAAAGACATATTTTTACTTAAGTAAAAGTACAGAAGTGCTTGCTTTTAAAAGTACTTAAGTACCAAAAGTAAATTTCCTTTTTTATGTCAATGCACTGTTTTTTTTTATTGTTGTACGTAAGCAATACCTCTGAAGCAACTTACAATACATTACACCTACTGAATACACTGACTAGCTTGTAGTATCTTTGGATTAAAGAGCTTTTAGGATATTAAAAACCTATGGGGAAAAAGAAATATGTAACACCTCTACCCACCCCCACAAAAGCAGGATGGTAGTGATCTCACACAGCTCTGACAGTGTGTGCACACATCTATGTGTAGCCATTCATCCACATTTGAACAGAGTGGACAGTGAAATCCTGTAAATACAGTGATAAAGGAAGAAAAAAAAATCAAACATGCTTTAAAACCCAGCAACACAACTGTAGCTGTATAACTTTACAACAGCAACACTGCTTTAACAAAAAAAAAAAAAAAAAAAAAAAAAAGCAAAATAGCAAGATTTATTTGACATCAAAACAAAAATTTGAAAAATGCTCTCTAATCGCTTTTGCGGTACTTTGAAGTCACACACAGAACGGTCTGTGCAGTGCTGCTTCAAGTCCAACACCTATTGTGTTTTATTAGGAGATGCACAACAGTTCTTCTGTGGCTTTATAGATAATATTTTCACTTACACAATTTAGCAAAATCAGACAATATTGTGTCTAATATATACCACAATATTAACTTGTTATTATTGAACTGTTGTAAATAAATATCACATTTGCAAATGGTCATTGTTCAAAAAATGCTGGGAAATCACTTCATGTAGCCCTACAAGACTGATTACTGACTGAAAAAAAAAAAAAAGTCACATTTAGAGAAGAAAAAAAAATTCACCCACTGACTTTCAAAGGTGCTACCTAGTAACAACTTTCTACTTTGAGGACCTTGATAGAAATGTAGTGGAGTGAAAAGAACAATATTTGTCTTTCAAATACTTGAAAGACTTAAGTACAGTACTCAAGTAAATGTACTTAGCTACTGTTTGCCTCTGTATAAGGCAGATACAGTATATAACCTGATGGACATTCACACTAATTGGTTCCCTCAAATATATAAAAATTTGCATTTTCTTATCTCGTTGCACCATTTTTCATTCTTTGCTGTATGTGCGCTTTGATTAGTTCCTTTATTCCTGCTCTTCAGTGTTGCTATCTTTATATTGTTTGCTTCTCTTCTCTTATATTTGATCTCATTTCTTATGGCTTATAATTTCTTTTTGAACTTTGTTCTAGAAGAATATTAAATGTAGTAGAGTTAATACAAAGTACAGTGATGTACATCAAATCTAAGCTTCATTGATGTTTTGTTCATTTTGATGTTAAGCACATTGTATTGCAGTTTTAATCAGATTCCTTTCTTTACATTTAATTATTTTAGATTTGATCCTGCTATAATCCTACTGGGATTGTTATGGGCCAACAGACATTGTTAAACTTTATTTTTGAGTGGTTTTCAGTGATTCATTTGTTACGTTTAAGTTTTATCCTTCCTTTTTGGGCTTAATTTTGTGAACATGTTGTGTGACGTAGTATTTATTGATAAACCTGCAGTGTACAAACTGTGAATTTGTGTGAATTTTATGCACAAAATCAAGTTTGGGTTTAGAACTTTACATTTCTGCTGACGAAATGCAAATGGCTTTGTATTTGTGTAAGAAATATGTGACCCTGGACCACAAAACCAGTCATAAATAGCATGGGTATATTTGTAGCAATAGCCAACAGTACATTGTATGGGTCAAAATTATCGATTTTTCTTTTATGCCAAAAATCATTAGGATATTAAGTAAAGATCATGTTCCATTGTTAAGAAGTTCATGTGGACTGCTTTAAAGATGATTTTCTCAATATTTTTGGCACCCTCAGATTAAAAACCATATAGAAAAAACCAATAGAAAGCTTATTTATTCAGCTTTCACATGATTATTAATCTCAATTTGAAATAATTGACCCTTATGACTGGTTTTGTGGTCCAGGGTCACATATTTTAAAATTTTACTGTTTTTTTTTTTGTCATGAAATGCTCCATTTTGCGTCACAATTTATTCAGTCCTCAAAATTAGTCAGGTTACACTTGGTCACAACTCCAAAAAGTACCTCTGTTGCTAATACACATCAAATGAAGTTGAAATTGATCGCAACTCTTAAATTTTGGCTTGTCTTTTTGCCACTATATTTCAGTGAAGCGCTACCTTATTTGGTGAGGTTTCATCATAGTTATGTTGTCCTTGAAATACCTGTACATGCTTTAATTTGGTTCCTCTACTTGATTTTATACTTATAACTGCTTGTTTTCTCAGCCATTTCAGCACATCATGCAAATTTAACTCCACTTAATTGTGTCTTGTATTAAGAATGATATAATTGAATATTCATATGTTACTCAGATTTGTTGGATCATAACAAAAGCGGCAGCTGTTGAGTGTAGTCTCTTGACAACCTCGTCACTTCATTATGATTTTCTGGGACACCAAATCCCTGCATTTCTTGCAAAGATACAGTCTTACACAGATCCTGTTTGATCATGCGGTTTGATTGGCGGCATACTGTGCTTTGTTTGTTTGGTCTTTCCTATTTTCTGCCTAGTTAATTCACAGCTCGGAAAACAGCGCTGTAAAAATTTTTGATGGAACCAGTAAAAGCAGAATCAGGGCAGAGACAGTATTTTATGCACACAGCCACTCAGCTGTCGGCGGTGATGAGTTGAGGATTATATTAAATCCTCAAGATTATGAGGAAAGAGTGAGCAACATCTACTTCAACAGTCTCACTGGTTGGTCCCGTTATAAAAAAAAAAAAAGGGGAGAGAGAGAGAGAGAGAGAGAGAGAAATAACTAAGGATGTTCCATCAACTATAAATACCACAATATCTCACTGCTCTATAATAAGCTGAGGACATATCCCAGACTGCCGAGTGTTTCCATGGTCTCTGCTGCTGTTGCTGGGCAGGTGTTTTCAGCTGGAGATATTGCGCTCAAGCAAACACCTTCCTTTATGGAAAGGGATGCAGCCCCCGCAGCACAGAGTCAATAAAGTCTCGAAGATGAGTTTGTGTTTTCCATATGGCCCGGGTCACTCCTGTAGCGAGCTGCTCTCAGAGGGTAATTATGCCTCTAAGATAACAGTATATATTCTATTTCATATCACACTCAGATGTTGATACAGTTCTCCTGAGATGAGCTCTGGGATGTCCTCTAAAAGTCTTAAGGATGTCCTTAAAGAAATCCATGTTTATATCTCTCCATCCATCTAAATAAGTTAATTAAACAAATTTAGTTGACTAACTTTCAGCAAAATTTGTTTATTTAAATGTAGCTAAAATAAATTGATTGCAACCACTTATCTTAAAAAAAATTAGTAAATTCAATTAATCATTTTTTTCAGTTTATCTATCTATCTATCTATCTATCTATCTATCTATCTATCTATCTATCTATCTATCTATCTATCTATCTATCTATTAATCATTCTTTCTATTCATTTATTATTATCTCTATCTGTTGTTATATTTATTCATCTATCTATCTGAGTAGATGAGTAAATTTTCTTAGTAAGACCCTTTGTTTCACATTTACTAAAATTTGCATTATCCTACTGGAAAAAAATTGAATAACCCATGACGTATTTTGTGCCAGTGTTGTTGCATCCCAATTATTTTATGGTTGAAGATCAAGTCAAAATATCTAATAACAGCCTTAGCTAGCAAACATAATTGCATCTCACCACATTATTCACAGTTTGCTGTTCTTGTACTTTGGGTCAATAATAATATTTAAGGCATTTTTATGCTGGATAACTCATTAAAATGTAATGGTGATTAATGGGAATGTGCAATTTTGTTGATGTTGCTATGAAAAATGAATATGTAAAAATAAAATTAATGTTTTATTACTTTGCTTTATGCGCTTATATTTTAGTGATCCATTTGTGTGTTTCTCTCTGTCTGTCTGGATATTTGTAGATTCATTCTGACCAAATTATCATCTGTTTTGAGACTAGTCACATTATGTTGTCTAAAGCTGCTGCAAATACAAGAACAGCACACAGAAAATCCTTCTCTCATCATTTGACCTGTTTTCCAGTAAGAGGCCCTGCGTGTGAATGTTGTAATCAGATCTTAACAGCCCCCTGCTGCTTCAGACTAGTAATACGAGGGTTTCTTCTGTTATACGCTGCATCTAAATGGGCCTGAGCAGCGCTGTGTGCAAAGTAGTGGAACTTCTGCCTGTACTGGTTAGAAAATCAAAAATAGTTTTCTTGTTTCATTTTCATTACTCCTTACAGCCATTAACTGTATCAGGTGGTGTATCCCTATCTGCACTTCGATTGGACGTTGCTGTATAGTTTCGCTTCAAGTACAGTTCTACTTAACTTTCTTAGTTCATGTCACATCCAATTGTTTTTTTGTTGTATATAGCTTTCTCTCCTTTGATGAATAGAAAGTTTAAAAGAACAGCATTTAATGTGTCCTGGCTGAATAGAAGTGTTCATTTCTTACCATAAACTTTTTGTAGTATATTTATTATTTATCATTTATCACAGAACAGAAGTGTAGAGCATTATATTTAATCTGGTTGGCCATATATGTAATGTCTGAAATGATTTTGCATGCTTAATGCATTTGATAAGTGGGAAAATCAGCTGTTGAACTTTCAAATATCAAGTCTTAATTGATACAGGAATAAACACACTAATCAGGTGTTCCATATTAAACTGTGTCAGTCCTCTCCGTGATGATGATCTTCCTTTGCCTTTCCCAGGGTTCTAAGTTGTTCACCCCTCTGATTGGCCGACCGCTCGTACCGAAATCAAACTGGCAATCAGTGCAGACAAAAACAAACATTTCACGTAACCTGAGCCTGCGCCACAGGGCCAGTCTGCGTTCCATCCAATCAGTGTCCAAGATGATTGGCACGCCGCTCAATCTCAGAGAGGCCTCTTTCATCCCCTGCGAGTCCCCGCTCCACAAATCACACTGGCGACGGCACGGGATCCGGTGACTTTGCCGTATATCACAGCCCGTGTGAGGGCGCGCTCAATCAGCGTCATTATCCTCCCCTGCTCGGAGGAGGGCGGCCATTTTAACTGCACTGATTATGCTAATCTGGTGACAAGGGACCACCCTCGGTTGATGTAGTGGCTTATTAATATTTACTGACAGCGTCCCAGCACGGGGGAGTGTGTGACATAGCACTGGATCTGTTGGGAGTGCCGACACACTGCCACACTGTGTTTACATCCCTTCCTTTCTGATGTTCTACAAACTGTTCAATTACCGTTACAAAAAGGAAAACACTGGCGCATTTGGATATTTATCATTTAGCCACTAGGCAGATCGCAGGAGGACGACTTTGAGGGTTCTTTTGCTGTATGGACATGTAAGCAGGTTGAAGGGGATAAAGGAATGTATCGGCGTGACAGGTTTCATTTTTGAGGAGGGCTGAAGCGATAGACTGCCGGTGGGGTGTGAGTAAGAAGATTGAAGAGTGAAGAGAGAAATGTATTTATTTGTGTCAGTGCTACACAAGCGTGGTGAGCATTCCTCACTGTTTGTTTGGGGCTGACAAATAGCACAGTCCTCCTGGCACAGACTGATTGACAGTATTGAAGACTGTGTGAGACATCAACAGTGTGTCTACAGAGGAGACAGCTTAAGTCAATCTGTCTTCAACTGTAGAATAACGAAAGGGGCACAGAATTATGTTGTGTGTACCTTAAAGGAACAGTTCGCCCAAAAATGAAAATACTGTCATCATTTACTTACCTTTATATTCTTTCCAAACCCATGCGGCGTTGTTTTAGTATTATTTATATACTATTTATGTAGTATTTATTAACATTTTGGTAACATTATTTAATGAATTAACCAAAATGATCTAACACAGAGCAATATTTGTTACTGTATTTATTCATCTGTTAACGTTAGTTAATAAAAATACAACTGTTCATAGTTTGTCAGCTCAGGACCATTCAATAATGTTATCATATGCAACTTTGTTTTCTAATAACGTATTAGTAAATTTTTAAATTAACATTAGGATTGATAATGCTTCAGAATAATTTTTCGGTGTTAGTTCAGTGTTAACCAATAGAACCTTACTGTAAAGTGTTACCAAATAATCAGAATTTGCTTTTTATTTTCATATTTATATTTTCTATATATAGGCTATATATACACCAGACACAGCTCAATTAGATTTTTTTGAGATAGAGAGTATTATTGAATATATATATATTTTTGTTGAAAAGAAGAAAGTCATATGAGTTTGGAATGTTGTGAAGGTGAGGGTTTCAAAACGTAATACTTACCTACACAACACTTGTAGCACATAATTTTTTCCCCTGATATTTAAATCTTATATGATTATATTTCACTTTTTCTTTGCTTTTGCTGCTTGTACCTTTAGGAATTCTGTGTAAATTACCAACCAAAATGAGCCAAAATTACCTTTTACGATTGACTAACCTCTTCACAAATGAAATGACTAACAGCTCTTGTTTACATGTTGAAATATAGTTCACTTCCCTATCTTAAAAAAAAAACAGCCTTTTTGCAAAGCCAGCACCACATTGTGACAAGTTCACAAAATAGTTCACGCTGAAATGTGCCTCACAAACTGTAGGGTCAGGCTCCAGTTAACTGGTACCTTGGTAAAAGACTTCAGTCCAGTCTGAAGGGATCCTTTGGGAATGGCTATGAATGGTCTCTTTAAATCATTCTGAGTTATTTTGTTTTCTTCCTTTTCTCTGCTCATGTTTGCCCTTCTGTCAGAGTAATGTCACACGAAGAAGAAAGGCAACTCTCATCACACATAAAGAAGTGATGTCTGCATTTAATTAACATGGCAGGACCCAGACAGTGGGTAGAAAGAAAACAATTAACATTCCCAACATGTCTCTCTCTTTATTTCACATATAATCTCATTTGAATCTGAATTCAATACAGAAGGAAAGTAAATATAGCCTGACATCTCTCTGCAATCTCTCAGGGTCGTAAACACATTAAATGCAGAACATTTGTAAAACGATGCCTGGCAAAACTGTCAATATTTGTGACGAGTTTAAAAAAAGAAAAAATCATGGATTTAAAGTTAATGGTAGGTCATCTAATCTGAATAAGCACATTTGGTCACAGCTCTCTGCATTGTGGGTTCAGGTCATTCCGCATAAGTGAAGGATTTTACATGCATTCAGAACTTGATTGGCTTTAGTATGAGCGTCCGTCCTGTATTCAAGCACAGCCACTGAGTTGAGACTTGCAGATAAGACTTGTCCCTCTCCGTACGGCAAGCTCGCTGGCCGCATTGTCAGCCTGAAGAGTTGAATTCAACTCATTCACATCTTCCTTATTTAAGCAGGTCAGCCAGTGTCAAGTCAATTCCGCCATGATAATAAATTCTCGCGGACTAGACGGAGAGTCTGATTCAATTTCTGCACAATGAAATCTTAACCTACAAACCCCAGTAGGTTCCTCGAAGAGAAGAAGTTCGTGCTCAATTCTCCTTTGCCTCTATTTATGAGAGTTTCACAAGAGCTTGACCCTTTCCTTTGCCGCTCGAATCTATTTTGGCGACTTTCAGAGCTGGTTTGAAACATAATTTGATAGCGTTTTTGGGAAAACGCTCGTCCCCAGGCGATTTTTTGGGTTCGGTTTGCTCCGAAGAATTTGATTTGAACGGATCCCAAAGGTTCTAACTACATCTAGTCTCTGTTAAACCACTAACTTTGCTTCCATGTGTAGCGCATAGTGTGTCGGTTATCAGTATCGTACACCTTGGTCATTTCTATTTCCTCTGAGAGAGATGTAAGCAGGCAGAAGGGACAGAAAGAGATCTCTCAGTACTCATTTACTCTGACATTTCGGGTGCAAGGGAATGCACAGAAAGAGATGGGGGCAATGTAGCCATCCTCTCTCTAGCACTTAATTTAGCACTGTGGTAGAATCCAGTCTTATCTCAGGGGAGAAAGAGCCGTGCAAATGCCCAATACCATCCAGCAGTTCCTTCAGACAAGGTGGACAGGTCCAGGCTGTGGAAGGAGAGGTTAAAGAGGAACCACTTAAATTGGGTGGCCTGCAGTGAAGAATGACATCTTTTCAAACCACATATATTTCTATCTACACGGTGTGAAAATAAGATTGCACAAGTGAGTCAGTGTTGCTGTCAGTTTACAAGTAAATGTATGTTTTCATCAAAGAAGGTCAAAGAACTGATTCAGTGGTTCACTAAAAGTGAGTTTCACTAAATATAGTTAAATAGTATTACTCAGTGCCTGATTGACTCCCCACACACACACACACACACACACACAGCGATGCCATAGAAGAACCATTTTTTGTTCCACAAAGAACGATTCAGTCAAAGATTCTTTAAAGAACCATCTCTTTCTTACCTTTTTATAATCTGAAAAACCTTGTTTCGCCACAAAGAACTTTTGTGAAACAGAAAGGTTCTTCAGATATTAAAATTTCTCCATATAACCATTTAGACAAAAAAGGTTCTTGAATGGCATCATGAAGCACCTTTATTTTTAAGAGTGTAGGGTCAAAAGCACCTTTCTTTATTTAGAGGTGTTCAAAATTAGCCTTGTTTTGCCAGCTTACCTTCAGCTATTTTAATATATTTGTTTTATTTTTTTATGTGAGGTCCCCACAGTCTTTATGATAATCACTGAGAAGGGTGTGGATTTGTCTTGTGGTACATTAGCTAAACAGCATCAGGTTCAGACAGTCTTACAGTACTTGTGATTCAGTTGGACCAATTCATTCTAAAGATCTGATGATCTCTGTAGCAGTGAGGAAGAATAGCGCTCCATAGTGGACTGGTAAATGACTGATGTGTAGCCGCTCAGCCTTGGGGCTCTGCACTGCTGCCTGCTTAATTAGTGCTAACTCATTTTTCTACACAGGCGTTTTGTTCGGAATGACAAACACACCACAGAATTACAGTAAAGCAGAGAGTTATGTCTGCACCTCAGGCTTCCATTGATTTCAGACTGTTTTTATTGGTCTGGGGTCCCGCGTGAACAAATATTATTAGGTGGACCCATGCGCTTTGCATTGCGGCTTTTAGTTATCATTACAGAAGTTTGTTGCTGCTGTGTCTGTGTTTTTTGGCAGGTATTGATATTTTGGGGCATTATTTATTTATTTTGGCACAGGCTGCACATTTGTGGCTGGCTCTCTCCATTTGCACATCTAATTGCTTTGGCACCTCATCTTTGCAACTCCCGCGCTCTTCCGTTTTCCGTTTCACAGAGCTGTGCTCTACCATCACAACACACTTGTTGTGTTCCACAGCTTGAAATAGATGTGCTTAATGCCAAAAAGTTTGGATCTTCTCTACTGGTGGTCTGATTTGTCAATAGTGTCTTTTTGTTTCTCTTTTCATTATCTCAGCTCGTAAATTGTGAAAAAAAAAAAACTGGTGTTCTCTATTTTTGCTCCAATGACTGTTGATTCATATCAGTTTAATTAGATTATTTGGCTGAAAGACAGCTAGGTTTAATCAGAGAACCGACTCTCGTGTGAGTGTGAAGTAATTAATTGCTTTAATTACATTTAGTTCCAGTTCTGGCTGCGAGGGAAGTTGTCAAAGATAACCTCACATGCTATCAGAACTCAAACTAGGAGATCTCAGCATGAGATAAAACAGGCAGGTGAGAGTATGTCAGAATGACCAGAGAGAGAATATATTTGTTACTGTTAATTGTTAAAAATTATATTATATATATATATATACAGTGTTTCCTCTAGGATTTTTTCCAGCTGTGGTGGCAGGACTATTTCCCATGGACCACGCCCCCTCCCCACCCAAGAATCACCTGCACTCAGAATTCAATTTATTTTAAATAAAAAAGACAAGTGCATAGTAAATAATAAAATAAGAACAAACAAATTAATGACAATCAATAGCACAAACAGAAACAATAAGATACAAATTAAATTAACAGTACTTTTAACAGTACATTTTTTCTTCCAGTTAGGTCTAACTATAATATATAGGTACTGAATTACAACAGAAACTGAATAATCTATTCAACAAAAATAACACTGGATAGTCTTCACTCTATAAATAGACAGTAATGACATACAGCAGCAGGTTTATTTAGGCTGCTGTCTCTTGAAGACCTCATGCATGAGTCTAATACTGTTACACAGGGCTCTACACTTAATTTTCATTTTAGGAGCGCTTGTCCTCCTAATTTAAAAAAAAATTAGGAGCACCTTCTGATCAATAATAAAAAATTTGCCTTCCTAATATGGGATGATATTTGACTCCTTAAAGTGATTTACAGGGGCATTTTCTTTTTGCCTTTGTAATGGCATTTTTCTCATTTTATTAAAAGTATGTCATCTTTTATGTCAAATTCAAAAAATTATATTTATAAGCTTTTTTAAAATTTCTAATTAAAACAATATAAGTAGAGTAAGACAAATAAGTTACCAAGCATACGAAATTAGTATTAATAAAAAAAAAATCATTTGTACTACAGAGGTGGCAGTGGCACAGAAGAACACAAAAGCGACATTTTCATTTATGCATTTAGCATAAACGCTTTTATCCAAAGCGACTTACATTGCATTCAAGTTACAGTTTTTACATTTTATCAGCTCTTGCTTTCCCTGGGAATCGAACCCATGATCTTGGCATTGCTAGCGCCATGCTCTACTATTTGAGCTACAGGAAAGCCAGAGGCGCAGAGGTGGCATGAGTGCAATTAAATTCGGAGATTAATGTTTTAAATATAACATTATGAATATAGAAATATTAATTGATTTAAATAACTGACATGATACCTTAAAAATGAAACTAAAACCGCCAGCAGATGGCAGCAAGTCACTGATTTTATCACTGAATCATTCATTCAATTGATTCGTTTGAACGGTTGATTCATTCAGGAATGAAGCAAATGACTCCCTTTATGAATTTGTAATCATGAATCACTGACTCACTAGATTCGTTTAAACACACACTTTCATTTATGAATGAAACATGGCTGTGTTTGCTTGGAGATGCGCAGCGGCTCAGCTGTTACTTTATTTGGAACTATTTTCGTTGATGAAATGGAGCAAAATCAGGCAGTAGAGTTATAGCCAGACAACGTAAGTCACTTAATATAAACAACTTGTTTTTTGACCTGTTGTATTAAACCGATATAACATGTGCAAACTCCCTTAATAATTATTAAAAGCTGTCACTGTCCTTAGTTAATCGCGATCTGTGGGCGCACAGAAAGGTCTATTAAGGGCCTGTATACACCTGGTCATTTCATGCGTTTTCTCTGATCGGATATCTATCTGATTTGTTAAAACTTTTCCATTTACACGTAATAATTTACACATACTGCAAATGTGTCTTAGCAAAACGGATATAAATCTGTTCTTCAATTCCCGTGCTATATGCACATTTAACGGAATTCAGGTCAGTGAAAGCAATACATAGGCGCTGCATTTTATTAATTATCAGCTCATTTCAATATCAGAGACCGCAACAGGAGAGAGCGCGACATCAGCACAGCACTGGAAAGATAGGTTAGTCACTACTTTTAATGAAGATGATTGTGTGTTGAGCGTCTGCGACTTACTTTCAGTTTCATTTGCGGCAGTCTGTGTGTTGGCTTGCTGAAGAGATACTCATCTATTCATCCGCGGTGATGCTTGTTGCATTAGCGCTGTCATATCTGACTATAACATACCTCACTCGTACGATTTTGTACGATTTGTCTAAAGGGTAGGTTTAGGGGCAGGGTTAGGTGTAGGTCATTCGTACAAATTCATACGAATTGGCAACTCGTAAAATACGTACGATTTAGCACAAATGAGGGAGTATGAGTGAGGTCCTACGAATTACCATCTCGTAAAATATGTAGGAATTACCGTGAGATCTTGGTAAATTTGATCAAAGAAGGCTGTGAAAATTAATCTGCGTTGTTAATCCTTTTAAGCTTTTATTGGATAATAAGAATTTGAAATGGGGGGAAATATCATTATGAAATAAATGTGTTTCTCAAATACACGTTGGAGACAATTATTGGCACCCCTAGAAATTCTTATGAGTAAAATATCTCTGAAGTATATTCCCATTCATATTCACAATTTTGAGCACTCCAGGGTGATTATGAGCATGAAATTATCCAGCCATGGCTTCCTGTTTCACAGAAATATAAACAGGAGGGAAAACAAAACCCAAATTCCCTTAATCATCCATCACAATAAGAAAAAACAAAGAATATATTTCTGATGTGCAGCAAAAGATTATTGAGCTTCACAAATTAGTGAACATAAAATGTTACGAAACTGCCTGGAAGAGTACATGTGTCTTTATCGTCCTAATGCACGGTGAAAAGGAGAGTTGCAGAAAATAGTTGAGTCTTGGGGTCAGAAAACCTTAAAAAAAAAAATTGTCAAACAGCACCTACATCACCACATGTTGTTTGGGAGGGTTTCAAGAAAAATTCTCCTCACTCATCCAAAAACAAACTCCAGCATATTCAGTTATCAGACACGACTGGAACTTCAGATGGGACTGGCTTCTATGGTCAGATGAAATTTTAAAAATGAGCTTTTTAGCAGCAAACACTCAAGATGGGTTTGGTGAACACAGGGATAAAAAGTACCCCATGTGTGCAATGAAATATACTGCTGTATTTTTTATGTTGTGGGCTTATATTTCTGCTGGAGGTCCTGGACATCTTGTTTAGACACATGGCATCATGGATTCTATCAAATAGCAACAGATAAAAATCAATAAGCGACTGACTCTGTTAGAAATCTTAAAATGGGCCATGTTTGGATCTTCCAGTCGTACAATAATCCAAACACAAACCTCAAAAACAACACAAAAATGGGTCACTGAGCACAAAACCAAGCCTCTGCTATGGCCATTCCAGTCATCTGACCTGAACCCTATAGAAAATGAGTGGAGTGAACTGAAGAGAAGAAGCACCAACATGGAGCTGGGAATCTAAAGGGTCTGGAGTGATTCTGGAAGAAGGAATGGTCTCTGATCTCTTGTCAGGTGTTCTCTAACCTCATCATGCATTATAGGAGAAAATTTAGAGCTGTTAAACAGGCAAATGGAGGTTATTAGAGAAAAACATTTATTTTATAATGATATTTCCCCCTATTTTAAATTCTTATTGTCCAATGAAAGGTTAGATTTTTGTGATTTTTTTAAAATAAAGGATCAAAAGGATTAACAATGCAGATTAATTTTCACAGCCTTCTTTTTTCATATTTACCAAGGGTGCCGATATTTTTGGCCATGACTGTATATACAGTATATACTGCAATGCTGTAATTTTATTACAAATTAAATAACTTTTCTTTTTTAATTTATATTTATTATTTTTATTCTATATTTATCTATATTTATTTACTTATACTTATTCTTGTTATGCCAACATTTACGTAAATTTACTCCAAACAGCATTCATTTAAAATAACAGTGTAGAAATAGTAGCAAAAAAAATTGTATCTATTTTTTGCACTTGCTGAATAAAGTTGTCAAAATAAATTAATACATTTAAAATAAAATTTAATCAAGATCCTGATAAATAAATAAATAATCCTGAACTTACGATAATACGATAATATATAATATATATATATAATATATAATATAGTGTATACATACAATATATATATATATATATATATATTAAATATGTTTCTTCAAAACTTCAATGAAAAATAACAGAAATAAAAATAATCTACTTCTGCCATTTATTGGCTGGGTTGTTGTTTTTAGGGTCACATTTGTATACTTGTCTATCTATACATATGTGTGTGCAAAATTTACAATACCAATATAACCATGTTTATGTTCATGAATTATGCATTGTCTTTGACACACTGTGACAGATTTTCTTTGACTGAAATTTCTGGGGGTGAATTTTGCTTTAGGAGAAATCAAACGCATGGAAATGTGTTCCAGGAGTGCGAGTCTACTTAAGAAACATCCTCCCTCACCAGTGTTTTATGAATGTGAGATATAGGCGCTTTGATTACAGGTGGTAAAGTACTCGAATCAAAGCGTACAGTGTAATAAAATCTTCAAATCATTGCTACACTATATTGAGTGTCATTTTGTTCATTAGCTCGTGACATCAAATATGTAATATTGTTTGAACAGTACGATAAGTGGGAAAAAACGTAATGAGAAGGCTTGTTTTGGGTTTTTTCAAAGTAGTCTTGGGGAGTAATTATATTCTGGTTGCTACGGGCAGCAGCTCACATACCCTCAGACTTGTCTCCATCCAGATGACTAGCTCCAGCCCCACTGTGCTGTAATTAATCATTACGCCAGATGCCAGTGCTTCCCCCATGAGCTCCGTCAGTGTGTGTTTCTTTGTGCGTTCGCGAGTGTGTATGTGTGTCCAGTTTGCTCTTGACTCTTGCATGCCAATGTGCTAAAATCATAAAAAGAACTCAAGTTGGTCATTCTCGGGTAAACAGAAAGACCTCTGGCTTAAGGAGTTTGTATGCTTTCTCGCACATTCATGCTCCAGCTCCTGCATGCATTCTTTTTCTCATTCATATGCGGCCCGCTGCCCTCACCTCTACCTGAGCCACAAATTCACAGACCACTTTTAACGAGGAAACCTGGACCTCCCACTGTCCTCTCCGTATGATTGCCTCTGTGGGTAGAAGAATATGGTGATTTAATCTGGTACTGAGCAGTTTTAAAGGAACAAATCACCCCAATAACTCAACCTCATGTCGTTCTAAACTCACATGAACATATTTCTTTAATGCACACAACACAATAGGACTTATTCAGCATGCTCAAGCTGCTTATAGTACAGTACAATAAAAGTGGATGTGTGACACCCCTGGTCACTATAGGGAAGACAAATGTGGAATGCCTTATTCAGAAAGACACGAATAATAACTTCAAAATGAATAAAAAAATGTACCAAATAATAGAAAAGTACAAGTATCAACATATTTAAAACTGCAGTGCAATGGTGAGTCTCTGAAGCCAGTATCAGTGAAATGTTAACTTATTAAAGAAAAGAAAAATCTGATTATAAATGAATCATTTATATTTTTGATTATTACTCATTAATCTTTATTTAGATTAATAATTAATCTGTAATGTTTGTGAGTGTATATTAAATTGAATAATGTTAGTAAAGATAGACTAATATTAATGAAAATGTAATTTATTTTTATTTTGATCATATTTTAATAATATATAATGATAAATAATTATTAATACAAATAATTAATAAAACAATTTTAGCCTTTTTGAACTTTCATGCGTGTGTTGTCTTGGTATTCCCTACATTGTCCCCAGTAGTATATGGAAATACCAGTAATTTTTGTCCTTGTGGGGATTTTTATTTTTTTTTTGGTCCCCATTACGAAAATAGCTTAAAAATCATACAGAATTATCTTTTTTGACAATCTAAAATAGCAGAAAATGTTGTCACCATAAAACATAAAAACCAATTTGTGTATGTGTGTTTAAATTTATATAAAGATTGTAAAAAAAATATATATAATAATAATAATTTTACAAATTATTTTATGAATTATCCAAGCCATATTTGCTATATGGACAATAAAAATTGAATAAAGTTACTTCATTTAGTTTTGACCCACGTCTGGTTCTATGAAAATTCACAGATGATTTTATTGCAGAAGATACAGATTAATATACAGTTATTGCCAGTTCTGCATACCACTGGTGATAACCATTCACTTTCATTGAGTGGAAAAGATGAGTTTGGACATTCTGCTAGAGTTCATGTTCCACACATGTGTTTAAATTCATCGAATGCATGCTGAAATAACACAGACAATGCATACAAATAAATGATGCAACAAGTGGGTGCAGTTCATTCTTAGTGGGTTCCTCCCTGAAATTGAAATGCAATGCAAGAACAGTCCACGATATATATATATATATATATATATATATATATATATATATATAAGGAAAGACAGATCAAAGCTTTGTCTGTCTTGTGTCCTTTTCTTTTCCTCACTTTTTTTGTAGGTGCTGGATGTTCCAGGCTGGCTAGCCTGATTGAAGTGATTGGGAGGGGGCTTATAGAAGTCTCCCTGTACCCTCTCATCTCTCCTGCTTGCAAAGACAGTTTTTTTGTGCCGCCTGTGGTTTGGTGTGATTTCTGTGGCAGGAACATGTGAGGCACTCTTGTTGTACCTGCGGTTCGTGTGCTGAATTCCTGATTGCTACCTCTCTCTCATCTTTCTCTGTCTCTTTTTCTTTGTTTTCCAGGTGTCCTCCAGGTGTCAATCTCGCTAAAAAAGGTGGAGCTGAGCGTTGGAGAGTCCAAGTTTTTCACATGCACAGGTCAGATTTTTCGCAGCACCACCTCATCACATCTCTCACGCTGATGTATATGAGATAGATGCATGAATGCACACAATTTACGTACTGCTGACTCGAGTAGTCATCCATTTAGGTTGAACAGCTTAAATAACTTCTCCCATTGTAAGCAGTATTGAATTCTAAGACATTTACATTTATGCATTTAGCAGACGCTTTTATCCAAAGCGACTTACATTGCATTCAAGTTAGTTTTTATATTTTATCAGCTCTTGCTTTCCCTGGGAATCGAACCCATGATCTTGGCGTTGCTAGCGCCATGCTCTACTATTTGAGCTACAGGAAAGTATAAGACTAAGGCTTTCTTCATGACCAGTGCAAAGTGTAGGATTTCATGTGTATAGTATGTTTGTCTTGGATTTTCAAACGGGAGTCTAGGGACCTTCAGGGGGCTGTAATGGGTTTTTTTGAGGGAATTTTACCAAATGTATTTTTAAGAGCTGTCAACATCACCATGCTAACCTCTGCTATCACTTATGTTGTGTTTATCACCGTTATTAAATTTTATATTATTGTAGTCTCATTCTGCTTTCTGCAGACTTGTCAGAAATTAAATAACTGGTCAGAATAATCACATTAATTATTTTATTATATTGACAGTTTGTAATAGTGTCGTGGCAATTTTCCTTTTCGGTGAAGGTATGAGACAAAAGTCTTTTGAAGATTTATTTTTTTGCAAGAAAATGGTCTACAGTCATTCATTCTGGGTGCAGAGTGCATCAAAGAAAAAAACTCAGTATTTATATCCTAATCAAATCAGGATGCTTCTATCTCAACCAATCATAATGCATATTCAACATATGTGTCAATTTAAGGTATCCAACTATGTCCCCTAGATGCATTTCTAAGTATTTCATGCAAATCATCATCTTAGAAGCTAGGATGTAGGGTCTCTAAAATAGCATTTCTTGTCTCACACTTATCTTGCACCTTCGACACATAGACTCCTTTTAGTACATCAAAACAACTCAAGCATACTGATAAGGCATTTAGAGAGTTTAAAGAACACTCTTTAGTAGAGTAAAGCAAATAATACCTTTAATATTAAAAATTTCCCTCAGAAATATCAAAAAACAAAAACATACACACACACTACCATTCAAAAGTTTGGGGGCAGTAAGGTGATAGATAGATAGATCAAAAAGTATGCTTTCAGATGATGTGTAAGTCTCAATTTAAAAAAATTGACCCTTATGACTGGTTTTGTGGTCCAGGGTCATATATTTCACAATATTTCAGTTTTTATTGTATTTTTAATCATAAATGCAGCTTCATTGAGCTTATTTCACCCCAAACCTTTTAACGGTAGTGTACACACACAATTAATATTTTTCTAACACCGTATAAATGCTTCTTATACATGAAAAAAAATAAATAAATAAATAATAAAATAAAATTTACAAAAAAAATAAATAAATAAATTAAAAAAAAAAAAATATATATATATATATATATATATATGTATGTATGTGTGATCTAAATGTGGGGGGTCGTTGACATTAAAAAGTTTGAATCCCCCTGCTGTCTAACAGCAGCTTTGTCTGTAGTCTAAACACCTAAAATTCCCTTATTCCCTTGCTCAAAGTTCCTTATCATTCTAAACCAGTCAAGTGTTGTCTGTAAACCGCAGCTCCTAAGCCTCTCTTTCGCTGCACACTGCAGGCAAGTTTGTGCTTGGACAGTGTACTGGAGGAAATGTGTATGGATATCCATGTGCACAGGGGTAGATTATGTCGGGCAGGTTTTGTGGTGAAGCTGGGTGTTGTTTTTCTTTTCCACATGGCTGAGCTGCTGTAGTCAGGTTGCGGGGCTCTGCTGCGTGAGCTCCAGGCTCTACCTGACAGCGTGCTTTAAACAGGATGATGCATGCTGACCCCTGCTGGACGCCCGCCAGATTGCGGGTGATTAGCACACCTTGTATGTATCTGGTGATATGGAAGGTGCACACATGCTTCGCAGACCTTCAGGTCAATTAGCTGAGGCAAACCAGCATGCTCACCTTTAAAAATAGCTTTGGGATATGCAGGGGAGTGTAAGAGAAACTGTATTGGTTTGATATATATATATATATATATATATATATATATATATATATATACAAAGTTCTATTTTAGGCTTCTGTAGGACAGATTAATTTGGGTGCTACATGTTTTGGAAGTTATTTGCTCCAGAAGAGTGAATACAGCTCATAATGGTGGATAACTGTAAAAGACTTGTCCTACACTTTAATCCAGCCTTTTATATATAATGCCAGCCTATTTTGAGCAAAGAGCTATGTTCAGTGCATACTGAACTACAAAATATAACCGGGTCACAGTACATAGTCACATCTTTGATAGTAAGTGGTCATTATTTCAGATTATGTTAGCTATAGTGACAGTGCTGCATGGCTTATCAAAATAAAACCGATATTGAGAAATGGCTTAAAGCATTAGTCAAACTGTGCAAACTGTGATTTAGTTAAATATATACCTTGCCATTTCAGAGTAAATGCAGCACTTGTGTGCACACGAGTGCAGCACTGATTTTTTTATTTTATTTTACAGTACTAATTTTACAGTGTTACTGCAAACATCTCTTACTTTCTTAATATTTTTATTATTGTAATAATCATAATAACAATCATATTATTTTAGTTACATTGAATGAGTCAAACATTTTGCCTTTTTTTTTTTTCTTTTTTTTTTTTTAAGATTAAAAGAGGTTAAAAGAGTTGGGTCTTGTAAAGAGTATACGTAAGTGTGAACACTCAAACTGTTTCAAGTTTTTCCTAAATCATTCAACCCTAAAAGGATAGTCTGTGTGTGTATGTGTGTGTGTGTGTGTGTGTGTGTGTGTGTGTGTGTGTGTGTGTGTGTGTGTTTAAAAAAGCATTAAAAGTCATTTTCAGCTTTTTTTTCCAGTTACCAACAAAATCATCCTAATCAGGCTAGATGATTAATTCTTTCCAAAAATGCAATAAGTAATTTTTATTTTTCTATGCAGATTGGCTTCTGAACAAAATTACCTAATCATTCTAGAATGATTAATTCTTTCCAAAAGTGCAAAAAGTCTTTTTTTATATTGTTTTTATTTATTCATTCATTCATTCAGATGTGATAAAACCACCCCAGACATTTTAGAATATATTTTTTTAACAAAAGTGTAAAAAGTCTTATTTTTTCAGATGCACTCCCTAACAAAATAACCCCAATTATTCTATAATTATTCATTCTTTCCAAACATAG
Source organism: Onychostoma macrolepis (assembly GCF_012432095.1). Taxonomy (NCBI): domain Eukaryota; kingdom Metazoa; phylum Chordata; class Actinopteri; order Cypriniformes; family Cyprinidae; genus Onychostoma; species Onychostoma macrolepis. The sequence continues at coordinate 12,165,409 of NC_081163.1, forward strand.
CTTTTCAAGTCATCTGGTGACAATTGTTGCAGAAAAACTAAATATAACAAAGTTATTTTTTTACAATTTCATGCAGCACTAACTGTGACTGACAGTACTCTTATTACTGGGACGAGCAGGTTAAGTGTCTCGCTCAAGGGCACAGTGTTGATAGCTCATGGATCCCTCTCCCCTTGCAAAGCTTGAACTATGTCATACCACTTCCCCAAACCTATCTAAACTGAACTTCATTCACAAGTGAAGACAAATGAATGTGAAACAGGAGATCCCGTGAAGTTTGTTTTTGTGAGCAGTGAAGTGCACTAAGCTTTGTCCCTGAGCCCTTCAACCCCTAACATCTCATTCAGCGACTCCTCCATGGTCCAGCGTCTGCCGAGCGGACTGAGATTATGCCATCTCGTCCTCTCCTTGAACCCCTCACGTCCCTCGGATCAGGCTCTGCTCCTTCGCTGATAACCCCCTGCCCGCTCTCAGCGGTTCTCCCTTGGCAGAGCTGCGTCATGGGGCCGGTTGCATCCTCGGGCCTGCCCGTCTGCCCGGAGCCTCAGTCTCACGCTCTCCCGTAGTGCAGCCGAAGGCCCCTGTTGTGCAGCTGATTGATGCTTTGAGCGGAGAAGTGCTGCACCATGCTGATGCTTTTTATGACCTTCCAGCAGAGCAGGATTTACGGCGCCAAGCACCTTGGTACCAAGTGTGGATTCGGCCAGCCGCTCTCTGCAGAGCAAAGCACATGACGGGTTTTGTTTATCGCAGTGTGTGTGTCTTTGTGAGACAAAGAGAGAGTATATGCCGCTACCAGAGGCTTAAGAGATATCCTTAAAGGGGAAGTTCTGCACCACTAGCAGCATCAAATGAAATGGCAGTGAAACGTGGCCATAAAAGCATTTGTTTCCTTTTAGATTAGGACATACTTTCTAAAAAAAAAAAAATACATTTTATAATAACACTATTGTCAAGTTGTTCTCTAAATTTTTTTCTGTGTGTGTGTTTAGTGATCGGGGAGCCTGTGAGTCTGGACTGGTATAACCCGCAGGGGGAGCGGATGGTCCCGTCTCAGCGGGTGGCCCTGCACAATGAAGGTGTTCGTTCCAGACTCACCCTCTACAATGCCAAAATAGAAGATGCTGGCATCTACCGGTGCCAGGCCAACGACGCACAGGGACATACACAGGAGGCCACTGTGGTGCTGGAAATCTACCGTGAGTATCAAATGCTAACAAATAAATCTGTTCATACACACCTTTTGTTGTCATCATGGTCCTTATAACTTAATTTATGTAAATGCATATGAACAGAGATCAGAAATTAACAGGGGCCTTGTGATAAAATATCAAAAATATTATAATGTCCCATAATGAACTTTTACAAAATGGCTTTTAATGAATTCATCTGTTTTTAGTCGTAAAATATTTGATATACATTTAAATCACAGAATTACATTAAGCTTTTTCAACAGAACCTTTCCTTGTTTAAACTTCTTTTAAAAATAAGAAATAACTAGGATTAAGTAAAGTGCAAAAATAATAAAACTAATTGAATGCAATAAAATCAAGATTAAGAACTGTGTTGCATCATCTTAATTATCTATGAACAAGCAGGAGAAAACCATTTTTGAGTATTTGTGTATTGTAACATCTCCAAGACGCTTCAAGAAAACTACCTACAAAGCTACAGTACTGTGAAAAGTTTTAGGCACTTGTGTGTGCAAATGTTGTAAAGATAATTTCACAAATAGATTTTATTTAGCAATTAACTTCTATTAACTAAATTAATTATGCTGAAAATTCAGCTTTACCATCACAGGAATAAATTACATTTTAAAATATATTTAAAATAAAAAGTTATTTTAAATTGTAATAATATTTCCCAATAGCACTCTTTTTACTCGTAAGAGACTTTTTACAAAACAATTTAAAATGCTACTGAGCCCAAACTTTTGAACAATTATTTTGAATTCAGGTACTGCACATTGTAACATTTACATCTTCTGTTGTTGAGCAAAGTGCACCCTGGTCAATTTGCAGAAATGCATTTTTCTTTCTTTCTTTTAAGTTATGCATTTTCAAACCTGTTCTGACAAGTTTAGCAGAGTGAGGAGACATAATGGGATCAGAAAATGACTTGAGCCAGAACTGAACTTCAGTGAACCAGAACACAACAAATATTTTCACATTGTTGTTACATGTTACAGTGTTTACTAAAATTTGCAGAACCAGTTAGAGAATTTTAAGAATGTAGAACCTGTGATTCAACACTGTGGGGCTCTTCAGCATGAAAAGCAAGCAGCTTTTGTCTCTGCTGCTCATGGCACTCGGTACACAGAATCCACCCAGGGGATACCAGGCTTCCTGGCACGCCTGCGGTCTCTGAGCGGTGGGGATGCTGTCCCTTTCAACATCCAATCACTGTCAAAGCCCAGACTCACATCTGTGCCGAGAGACCAGTCAGAGATACATAGATAATTGTCTTCTTTGCTCTATTTTACAAATAAACCGAGAAAATAACAAGCTGGCTTTTCATGTGTGGAAGTAAAGTTCTGACAGTGATGTTCGCTTTTCAGTTCACCTGTTTTCTTAAGATGGTATGTTTTGAAATGTCTTGAAATAGCTTGTCATCTAAGGTACACTCATGTATTTCCTCTAAAGTTTGTTTGTCTCCAGTAACATACATCATTCCAATTTCAGACATGGCTGAAATCAATACAAAGATATCAGAAAAATAAAATTGCACCTGAAGAAAAAAAAAAAACGATGCAGTAACCCTCCATCTGTCCTCATTTCTTCTCTTTGGAGATTATATTTGAGGCAAACTTTTACCTTGAATTATCATACATTTACATTGAGATTTATTCAGCATATTACAAGGAAGCATGTCCCGGCTATAAAAGCAATTCAAGACTACTGTATATTGATGCAAATTACAATGGAACAACATCTTGGCACAACTATGTGGGAATCCATTACATAGCTAAGGACATTATGTGTGTTAGCACAAAAAACCCTCCACCATTGGAAATGCTGCCATTGAAATAGCTGTTTTGATTTTCCCTGTGAATAGAGGACATCCAAATGCTTTCAAAGAGAGCTTCACAATGCAGGGGAAATGGACGTGTTCCATCCGAAGATGTTTGACAAATCTGTTGATGTAAAGCTAAATGTAATTCCCCAACAACGAGACAGCTGCCGCCACACGACAGAGAGGGAACCAGCATTATTAAGAAGAAAAAAGGTGACTGGGACGGGGGAGTTTTGTGGGGTGGTCAAATTAATGTGCCTTAAAGGAACAGTTCACAACTTTCCTAGCTCTGTGGAACAAAACATTTAAAATATTTGGAAAAAATGTAGATATTTTACGGAAAGTGGTGGCTGTGGTTATGCAAAAAAAAAACATGCAAAAGTGCTATAAAAGTATCATAATTTACTCCATATGTGTGCACTCTGTTCCAAGACTTTTGAAGCCATATTATAATTACTGTAAATGAGACTGAAATTCAATGAATGCTAATATCCAGTGATTTTCCAATGAGCTCTTAACAGCCTGGTCTCACAAAATTCCGTGTAATGACCACGGACTCTTAACCCCCGAATCTGTGGTGGCATCACGGAATCGCCGAAAATTCCGTGATGGGCTCACAGAAGTGATACCAATGAAAGTCAGTGACAGGCATCAGCAGTGGTCCATGCACGGATCCACTGGTTGAATACCAGCGCTGCATCGGACCACGTAAAAAGAGTGACTCCGATGCAGTTATATTTTGTATATAAATTTATACTTTCACTGAGTACCTAACCCCAACCCTACCCTAAACCTACCCACTTCTGAACAATGTAAAACACACACAGGCAAATATAAGTGCAGTCACAGGTATTTATTGCAAAAACTGTCCATAAACAAGCAGTATAATGGCAATGTTGTTACCCAATATATAATTTAATTATGACGATAAAATTCCCAGTATCGCGTTGGCATATTGATGCTAAGGGTTTCCTATTTAAAGTGTTGAACCAGTGGATCTGTGCGTGGTTCACGTCTGATGCCTGTCACTGACTTACATTGGTATCACTTCTGTGAGCCCATCACAGAATTTTCGGCGATTCCGTGATGCCACCACAGATTCAGGGGTTAAGAGTCCGTGGTCATTACACGGAATTCTGTGAGATCACGTTGGCTCTTAACCTGAAAACTGCTTTGACTAGATTCACTGCAAAAACGGTTTTTTTTTTTTTTTTCTTTTTTGTTTTCTAGTACAAAATGACATAATATATTAATTATTTTTTTAAAATATCTACTTTACATGTACAGAAATAATATTATATTAATAAAATAATATACCGGTAATATTAAATATACAGTAAACTGTTTTTAAGTTTATTTTTCTTACCCCTTTGACAGATACATTTTTTTAAGCTTAAACTTACTTAATTTTGAAAACAAGATTTAATATCTTACATCATTTTGCTCCTCAAGTGAATGCATCTTGATATAATAATGTTTGTACTGTGGGAAAAAAAGACAAAAATACTGAATAATTAAATCACTTGCATCTATTAAAATTCATGAGCCCTATTTATAAATCAATAATTTGGACTGATTTTGTGAACAAAACTGACTTCAAAACTGGAGAATATAATGCACACATGATCTATGGACGTATATTTTTATGATGCTGTGTCTTTAAAGTTTTAAGGCTTCAATTCCTGTACACTGTAATTGCATGGAAAAGAGCAACTTTCCCAGTTTTTTCTTATATGTTGCCCATAAGGGGGGGAAAAAGAAGAAGTTTAAAACATAAGAGTGAGAAAATAATGACAGAATTTTAATCTTAGAGTGAACCAATCCTTTTGGAAACACATCTTAATTGATTCCTTTGTTAAACTTTTGAATTAATGGGGAAGAGGTGACTAAAAGTAAGAAAGAATGAGTGTGAAAACGAGAGATGCCAAGTATAGACAAATTGAAGAAGAAAGGAAAAGGTGCAAGGGTGAGGAAATTTCTCTCTTTAAAGGGCCCGGCTTCAAAGGCTTAAAGCACAGGGGTAAAACAAGGCTACATCAAATGTTCACCAGATTGTCTTTCTTCTTCTTTTTTTTTATGTATGAGAATGATATTTTAATACTCAGTGTGTTTAATTAGTAGATATTGCAAAGTTTCAGGAGATATTTCCCAATCTTGCTTCTCTGTGGCTGACTTTGTTCCAAGCTTGGCATTTGCCTATGTTCCATTAGAAGTTGTATTTAGAGCAGTGGGAGCCGTGTAAACAGACATGACTCACAGATCAATACGCAGAGCCGCTGTGCTGATGAGGGTGTGCTGCATCATTCAGCCCTCTGAAGACACATTTTCTTATACTGCGGTGTAGCAGATGTTTACAGCAGCTTCCCACACAAACAAAATGTGGTTTTGGTGTGTCAGAATGTGGCTGTGAATTGTGAATAATCAGAGACGATGTGGAAGCACACCTGATTTATGACAAGCAGACATAGATGTTGACATGTCCGTTGTTTTTCGTTGATTTTCCTTTGGTTTCCGCACTGGGGGGTCTGAACTAGTTCTCCAAAGCCTTCATGTTTTTTTTTCTTTCATCAATTTTTCTTTTCAAATCCGCTTGGATTTCACATGTTACAAATTAAATCCATGCAACTTTCACCCAATATACAGCCCAATCCAGAACAATTAGCAGCATGCAACTTAATCAGACATGTTTGTTTGTTTTGTTTTATTTTTGGGTATTTTATGGTATGTAATGGTTTTACATAAATTTACTTACAAAATAAATGTAACAAATCTATTATAGTTACTGAGAAAAAAAAAAAAATTCCAAAGTATATTAGCTATGCAAAGATTTAATTTCTTGTTGTTATTTTAAATCTGTATTTAACCTCAGATGCTCTGAAAGTAAAAAGAAGTGCTAAAGTCTGATTTTGTGGTGACTGTGCTTTAAAATGAAATTATTATAATCTTAACTCAAGTGATGAAGGATTTTGAAAGTCTGACAGTAATGTTGTGTTACAGAAAATGGTGAGTACTGCTGTAAAGGCACACTGAGTCCGAAAATTTCACGTGCGTTTTTCAGTTTTTTCGTATTCCTCATCCTTTCCTATAAAAATGCATGCTGCGGATGCGAAATGAAGAAAATCGAACCTGATTCAAATTTTTTATGACGGACGAAAGTTTCGGAGGCAGTGTGTAAACGTGATTGACACAACGTGAGGTTGTATTTATTTTTTAACATGCGAAAATTTCGGACTCAGTGTGCAATGACCTTACGTCTGTAAGGATAACCTTGCCTGGTTTAAATGTATGGTAATGATTAACAGTTAAAAACATTCACTAGAAATTTTGAAAAGTAATCAAATCAGTTACATTACTTTAATAAAGTAATTGAAATAGTTACACTACTTATTACATTTTAAATAGGGTAACTCGTAATCTGTAACCTATTATATTTTCAAAGTAACCTTCCCAACACTGGTCACAAGGACGATTTGAAGTCACCCTCCCCTGAAATCTCTTACATAAACATGAGTATGTCCACAGAAAAAAGAAATGGTCTCGAAACAATTTACGCTCAGAAATTTGTAGTAAATTGTACAAACAATTACAAAAAATGGCAAGTAACACAATGAATTAAAAGAATTGAAATAGTATTTTCTTGTGAAACATTCTCCAGTAATCTGTTATTTACAACTTTGAAGAGATAGTATCTAGTAATATTTTTGCTTTTTTAAGTCTTTGTGCGATTTCAAAAACTGTACTATTGTGAAATAATGCAGACTTGGGGCTCAAGAAACGTTTATTATTATTATTATTATCAATGTTGAAAACGGTTGTGCTGCTTTTGTGGAAACTGTGATGCATTTTTTTCAGGATCCTTTGATGAAAAGAAAGTTCTAAAGAACAGCATTTATATGAAATAGAAATCTTTTGTTGCGTTATAAGTGTATTTACTGTAGCTTGATCGATTTAATACATCCTTGCTAAATAGAAGTATTAATTTATTTAAAAAAAAATTTTAACACTTTATTTTGATAGTTCACTTTAGACATTCTACTAACAGTAAGTAACTTTGCAACTACATGTCAACTAGCAGTCATTACAGTATTAGCAGACTCTCTGCTTAATATCTTCTAACACTTTATTTTGATGGGTCCACAACATACAACATACTGACTATAAGAATCTCTGCAAGTATATATATCAACTTTTTCGACTAACCCTAAACCTAACCTAACAGTCTACTCTGAGAGTTAGTAGACATGTAGTTGTGAATTAATGAGAATTAGTTGACATGTAGTTATATAAAATAAAGTGTAACCAAAATGTCTTACTGATCCCAAACTTTTGAATGCTAATGTGTAAATTAATAGCATTTCACAACATTTTTCTCCTCCCTGATCCACAGAGAAGCTGACATTCAGAGATGTGAGGTCTCCTCAGGAGTTTCGACAGGGTGACGTGGCTGAAGTGGTCTGTGATGTCACCAGCTCCCCCGTTCCTGTGGTCTCCTGGTTTTACAACAATGTGGAGATCATTGAAGACAATGAGAGTAAGTAATCTGCCATACCGCCTATCAACTATATTATAAAGCACACCTTTGCAGCTAAATAGATGAGATAAATACGTATTGTTACTTTAATTGTTGAAAAGTGCAGAGCTCAAGCTGCTCTGGAGCTGATTTGAGAAATAGAAAAAGATTGTCAAAAAAAAAAAAAAGTAATGAATGAATGCTTAAAGTATTATTATTGTAAAGGATTGAAGACCTTGATCACTGCAAGAATTTTAAAATATTATTCCCTTTCCCAGCTTAGTGGTGACAAGTTTTAACAAGCAAGCTGGTAAAAAAAAAAACAATCTGTGTTTTATGTAAATGTGATTTCAGCCAGCAATAAATATAGCTCCTTTGAAGGCAAAATTAGCCTGTCATTAACACGCCATCAAATATTTTGTTCTCCAGAGTTTCAGCTCCTACAAAACAATAATTTGCAAGTCCAGAGAGTAACTAAAGCAGATGAAGGAGTGTATCGCTGTGAGGCCAGAGTCGAGGCAAGGGGAGAGATCGACTTCCGGGACATCATCCTGGTAGTTAACGGTGAGTTTGAGAATGGATCCAGTAGTCTTTCCTGAGATCTGTCATTATATTCATGATTTCCATTTTTGGTGAACTGTTCCTTTAAACATAAAGTCGTCCCAGCCCTATCTTTCAGACGAAAGCCACGCGCATTCCGTTATCTCAATGACATTAGCCCTGTGCCGTCTGATGGGAAGGAAACGGCACAGTGACATCACCCCGTCTGCGTGTCCTTGTCTAATGCAATGATAGCGAACATGAACGGGTGTCTGTTTAGTTTACTTCTGATATTTTCCTTGCTGATCCAATCATGGTGCTCAATGAGGCATGACCGATAATCCAGCCGACATGACAACACATATCAGAGACCGACATAAAATAAATGCCACTCTGCGGGGCTGTTCTGAAGCCCCTGGTCAGATAAGTGTTAGATAGGGAGTACAAAATTAATATGTCTTTGTCCTCCAGGAGACGTTTTGATCTTTTCAAAGTTAGCTTTTGCCGGATGCGTGTTGTCGGTTGAAAAGTCTGGACACTTTGAGATGACTTTGAAATGCCTAGGCCATACATACTAAACAGCGTCTCTGTAATATCTGTAATGTTGTGGCTTTAATGTGTGATTTAGGCTGCAGAGAGCTTAGCTTTCCCTGGCCCCTGCGTGATATGTGTGTATATGAATATAGAAATGAAGAGAAATGAAACTGAGATTATTTCTTATGCAGGAGATTTATTTAGTTTACATAAATGAGCAGCACTGGTGATATGAAATTGTTGCATAGCTTAGATTCATTCTGAATTGTTGCATAGAAGTATCAATGCTGTTGCCAGTATTTCTTTTTAAATTATTTAGTAGAAGTAAAAATGTAAATAAATGAGGACATTCTTGTGAAGTCCATTTGAATGGCATACAATAGCATTCAATAGTTTTGGGGGGGAAATTATATCGAAAGAAGTTTATTATACTGTTCAAGGCTGTATTTATTAGATAAAAATAAATGCAGTCTTGGAGAGTATAAAATACAGTTAAACACTGTAAAATATTATAAAAAGAAAAAAAGAGAAGAAAATATTTTACAATCTGATTTATTCCTATGATTGCAAAGCTTAATTTCAGCAGCCATTACTCCAGTCTTCAGTGTCACATGATTGTTCAGAAATCAGTCTAATATTCTGATTTGCTGCTCATTTGCTATATTATTATTTTTATCAATGTTATGTTGCTTAATATTTTTGTGGAAACTGTGAAAGAACAAAGAACTGCATTTATTTGAATATATGCCACATAGATCACATAAATAAATGTCAATTTCTTTACTGTCACTTTCAAGCAATCTACACTTTTAAAAATAAAGGTGCTTCACGATGCCGTCGAAATGGTTCCATAAAGAACCTTTAACATCTGAAGAACCTTTCTGTTTCACAAAAGGTTTTTTGTGGCAAAAGAAGGTTCTTCAGATTAGAAAAAGGTAAGAAAGAGATGGTTCTTTGTGGAACCAAAAATGGTTCTTCTGTGGCATCGCTGTGAAGAACCTTTTAAGCACCTTTATTTTTAAGAGTGTATTGCCTCCTTACTGAATAAAATAATTAATATTTTTAATATATTAATTATATTATCTTGCTGACCCCAAACTTTTGATCAAAAGTGTAAGTCCAGTAATTTAATAATTATCAGACATGTTTGAAGTTATATTAATGTTCCTGAGTTGTTGTTGAGATCCCATTTGAAACACTAAATGAAAGTGAGATTACTGTTTATTCCCATGGAAAAAATTTGAGAAGCGTGAAATGTAAACAGCAGTTGCTTTCTATTTAATCTCATCGCTGCCTCAGAGGAACAATTAAGATATTAAAGAGATCTCAGTGGTTTTTACTCCGGTAGATTTTTGTACTTCAAAATAACTGCTTTATTGTAATTTTTATTTGTAGCTGAATTATTAGCCTTTGAAAGTGTGTAATTGTTGATGCTAAAGGTCAATTCAGTCTGTGTTAGATGGTTTTCTGGCCTGATTTGATGTCTTAATGCCCAATTGTGTCTCACATTAGCAGAGCTGTTTCAGTTGGGCATGCGTATCTGGGAGTAGGTTAAATTAGATTACTGCCTTTGGAAAATAGGCATCGATTGGCAAGAAAGTCAATGATAATCTTTTTGGAACCATTTCGGTGCATGACAGCCCAGTGCTGTGCTATGTGTGTGTGTGTGTGTGTGTGTGTGTTTCCTCCATGACTCTTACCACAATTCCACAGTGTGTGGGCACCGCATGTAAAAAGTAAAGGGATAGTTCATTGAGAAGTTAAAAATCTGTAATTATTTAATCACTCTGGTGTTGTTCCAAACTAATGACTGACTTTCTACTGAGAAAAAGTAGAAGAAACCTGCAGACTGTGTTGGTTGTTTTTTCATGCAATGAAAGCACACTTTAACCTTACAAAAGGACTGCAAAAAGTATTTAAAAAGTTTTTCACACTTAAAACGCTGGTCATGTTTATCCCAAGCCTTATGAAGTGATAACATAGAATTGTGGGTGAAAAAGACCAAATAGAAGTTAGTATTCACTGATGAGCTTCATCTTCATCGAAGTCAGTAAGTTAAACTCAAGAACCGTATCAGTCTGAATTGTTTTTGTGCATTCTTTGAAAATAATTTAAAAGAATCATTTAACTGCAAAATTCTTGATTCATGACTGAGTCAATCATAACTTGCTCTCTTTGGCACATTCAGAAATGAATGAGCAATGTTCAATTTTGACTTCAATTTATTTCTCAAACAAAGCTATCGTTTGACTTCAGAAGACTTATATAGTTGCCAGATATGGTTGCCAAGTCATATGGGTCAGTTTTATGCTACTTTTAATCTGATTTTATGGAAAAGAGTATTCAAAATTTCTCCTTTTTGTTTTACAGAAGAAAAATGTAATGCGAGTTTGCAACGGCATGATGATGAGTTAACTATCCCTTTAAGTACAATTGTAAGATCAAATTCAGAGGAAAGATAAAAACCGACAAGTCTGCGGTGCCCTGGGTGTGATCTTTGAGCTGCCCACTCATACAGACGCCCTCATTACCAGCAGTTCAATTGTAGGACTGCCTCCAAGGTTAGAACTATTTAACCCTAGAGAGCGGACAAAGCTTGCTGAGCTGCTCTGATGTGAGACTGAACCCCAGCCGTAATGATGATGATCTCCATCAGGACCTCCGCAGCTGTCATTTCATCAACAAAAAAACACTTATTTGTGCTTTAAAGCGCCCTTGCAGGAGTAATGCACGCCATTGATGCTCTGAAGACAAATGGCAAATGGCAAAACAATGGTGGCATTAATTTGAACTTGGCTGTCAGCAGTTTGGGTTTACCTAATGAATGACCCATAATGTGCAGGGGGAAAAGCAAATAGTGTGTGCGTTTATGATTTCTAATAGAGGACGAGAGGGATGTGTTAATATACTGCCAAGTCAGGCTGAAAGTGACCATGAATAAAACATCCATTTAATCTAATCTTTTTACCCCGGCGCACACTCCATTAAATTGTGTTATGTCTTTAAACCAGTCACAACTCAAAATGATGCCTTTTTTCCAGACAGAATGGCTCCATCCATTCCCTAAACCAGAAAATTGCAAAAGGGAACAAAAATGCTGTATTTAAAAATCGGTGTAGGAAGTTTGCAGAAGAACATTGCTGCCTATTATTGAAACTATTTGAACGTCATTCCCTCTCAGGTGAATTACCTCATTCTGAAGGGCATGGCAGAATCATTTCTGAATGAGTCGAAATTGGGTTAGGTTCAGTCTGAAATTACTTCATCACCTTCCAGTTCTCTGCAGAGATGGAAATATAAAAATTCTCACTCAAATCATTGTACATTCCCATAATAGAGCGTGCCAATGAAAATCGCTATCTGCCTGACCTTGGAGTTCACATATAGAGCTTTAATAGGCGCACACATATACTTTCAGCTGTAAACAGTCACTTTACAAAGATAAGTCGATCTTTTTTCATGAATATGAACTCTGAAAAAACAAATTATTTAGTGGAAGTTTGTTTGAGGGCATCCAGGTTGACCTCGAGGTTGACCCCGAGGTCTTTCTCCATTGACCTTTCACTATATAATTAAGTGGACTGCTCAGGATTTATTGATTTAGACACAGAGGATGGCTGAAGTATTTATTCATTCTTTTTCTGGCTTGTGAGGCATTTTGAGTGCGATCACGTTGTTGATGATCTGTATGCACTGGAGATGAAGGTGAGTGAATAAAGAGTTAGTTCTATCTACTGCTGTGCCTGTGTGTGTTGGAATATAAATGAAAACTCACTACATTACAATATAATACAGCATTTGTGTTGTCATATACTCCAAAACTGGCCGTTTTTCAGCGTGACCAGAAATTTGAATCTTGGATCTCATGAAAACAGCATTTGAGCAATAATTTAGCTCAATGGGTGCCACATGCTGTCAACCAGCATTTCCCAGGAAGTGAGAACATGTTGATGGCTTGTGAATGAATATGTCATTTGAATAAGTATTTGTTGAGACTAGAACATTTGAGAAATAACATGAAAACTTCCGAGAGATTTCACACTGAAAAATTAGAAATGACAAGTTTGTGTATTAGCATAATTCAGAGGTGACACAAACACCATGCAATATTTATTTTTTTTTTCTCCAACAGTTCCGCCAGTCGTCTCTGTGCCGCAGCAGTCCTTTAATGCCACTGCGGACTATGGAGAATCTGTGACCTTCACCTGCCGGGCCTACGGCTCACCTGAACCTGATGTTACCTGGCACAGGTATGACAAACTTATCACCATCACGGATGGATTATTTTCAATTATACAGCAATAAAATAAATAATATATAGACATCTATAATTTTTGTGTATTTAATCTTTCATTTACTACTATAATGAATTACTTTTTTGTATTTAAATATGATTATATAAATTAATCAGAAAATCATATTATTAACAAATAATATTAAAACAAAAATTGTTGGTTGTAATCCCTAAAACATTTTGAAAACTTTATATAATTATTCATCCACACTTTCTGATTTTCATGAAAAAAAAAAATTACAAGAACAGATTTTTCCAAGGGGGGCTTGGAAATCAAGAGTTTTGATGAGTCATGCAAAAACTGAGGAGCAGGAACTGGGGAACAGGAACAAGGTAAAACAGCCAAGAAAGAGCTGTGATGACTGGGAATGGACGCATTTATTCCATCCTTACTGTGTGGGCTTTGAGTGACAGCAGCCCAATGCGTTGATTACAGGCTCTCAATCATTGTAATTACCTCCGGCTCGGATGAGAATGAGCGAGATGAAAGCGATCCCTGCCGAGCATTCTCACACGTTGACCTTTAATGAATGAGCCTAACCAGACCACTCACTGATACACTGGGACATGACAAAAGCATCACCAATTACATTATGTCTGCTAAAACCTGATAGTTTCATTTAATTTTACACGTGCTGGTGCCAAAAAAAGGACTGTGGAGGAAGTAAAGCGTAAAAATAAATAATAATAATGCTATAAATAAATGTATGCGTGTAAAGAGTTAAAGATCTAAATATACTTAATGCTGCCTAACAAAGTCCCTTTAAGGCAAGTCATGTCACTCGGCGGCCATCTTTGAAACACCTCTCAGGCATGCACTCTTTGAATGGGGAACCATCAAATTCTCCAAAACTGTTCACCAAGCTTACGATTAAATTTCCTATTTGAAATCACCAATGAAATCTGACAACAACTCTATCATAAATGGGGGTTTTTTGGGGCTAGATCAGCCAGTGCGCATACGCAGTCCTAAGCGCACGTCTCAGAACGCTGACTGTTTCTATAGCAACCGAGACGCTTCTAACGACAGCCGCAGTGGAGCAGCTTTACCGATTAGTGATTGGCTCTTTTCCTCAGAAGGCGGGGCTTCGTTCGATAGAGCGGCCATATTGAGTGTTGCATTTTTCCTCATTCAAAACTATACAAGTGACACATCTTGGGAATTCTATAGTCTTTGTCCCTAACCAACCAAGTTGTTTAGCTGTGAGCAACAGGCATTCACTAAAAAATTAAAATAAAAAGTCAAAATGGCCTATTGACATGAAAGGATTTACTTTAAACTAATCTTTTTTTATTATTATTTATCTGGAAAATCATATATCACACTATATGGAAAATTTGTTACAGTACATGAATATTTTAAATAAACTAGTTAAAAAAGTGCCTCTAATACTAGCGTTCCCTGTTCTTTTTCTATTCTATCTACTTGTTTTCTTTTTATTTATTATAAAAAATGACCCTCTAACACTAGCATTCTCTATTCTTTTTATATTCTGTCTACTTGCTTTCTTTTTATTTATTGTATAAACAAAATCTTGCTATGTGTACTGCATTAGGCTAACTGAGACTTGTCACAGCACTTACATATTATTGCTCTTTTGTTTCTTATGATTGCTTCTATTGTCCTCATTTCTAAATCGCTTTTTGGATAAAAGTGTCTGCTAAATGAATTAATATAATGAAAATGTAATGTAGTAAAAAGGTCAAATTAACCAGTCACATGTACATTTTACCCTTATTAATGTTAATGTTACAGCGCTAAAAAAAGCAGCACATTTACTTACTTTACTCATAGCAACTCGCCAAATTAAAAGCTTGCTGGTTTTAGGTTTGAAAACGATGAAAATTCATATAATATAAAATATAATACAAATAAAATAATATAAAATCCAAATAAAGGAAAAAAATGAAAATGTATTTTAAGTGTACTATATAAAATAATTGTATTTTTTATTTAATGCTCACTTATTATTTATCGTATTATCACACTCTGTTTATTATTTTGTTTATTTTGTTCATTTTGCAGTGTGAGCACCAAACCAAATCTCCAGGTGCCCTCATGAGAACCAGACTGAAATATGTATGTGCACCCCTGATAATAGAGTTAATTCCAATAAAGGGCAACCTGGAGACTGGAAAGTTGCTACGATCACAAGCCTGCTTTATTAGCATTGTGCCCTTGAGCCCTGCACTTGCTTGCACCAGTTAGACTTGTGTACAATTAGTGTCACTACAATTAGTGTGTTGTAATGTCCTCTGGCTGAGAAACATCTGCTCAATTTCAACAATTTTGTTGTAAGCAGTGACTGGAATGAAGCATCCTTCTGTTTGTGTCTCTCTGTTGACTCTGTCTGTATAGCCAGAGAGACCAAGATTTGATTCCCTTCTCCCCATTTCCTGTAGCCACACAGGTCTCTCTGCTTTAAATAGATTTCATTTCCGTTCATTCCTTTCATTATGACAGTCTGAAGCTGTGCTGTAATCTTCTCCAAAAAATATTGCACTGTTCTGTCTCCACCTCGACGGCATACCTATACGGTATGTATATTGAATGTAACAGAATATTTTGAAATGTCGTATCTCCATGTATGATGAATAACCCATCACCTGGCGTGTCTTTGCTTCCTATGTCTGCATTATGTATAATACTTTTGATTGGCTGGTCAGGGAGATTTTCTTCTTGCGATATGAATAATACTACAGTGTTGGGAATTTAGGCTTTGTTCAACTGACGTGTTGTATATGTGTGCTTTGTCAGGAAGGGAGTGCAGCTCCAGGAATCGGAGCGGTATGTAATGAGAGCTCGAGGTACGACGCTCACAGTTCGAAACATTCAGCAGGACGACGGGGGCTCCTACACCTGCAAAGCCTCTAACAAGGCGGGAGAAGTTGAGCACGAACTGGTTCTCAAGGTTTTTGGTGAGAACACCTTTTTTTATTGGGTTACATAACTCTTCATCCACTAAATATGATGCTACCTGTCAAACTAAGCGCACTTGTTGTCCTGTCAAATTATTGTTCAAATTTTGAAAGACCTAAAACCTTAACATAATTTGAAAATGAATCAGCTCAAGCAACAGACTAGTAAATGAGAGGAAAAGGCCAGAATTTTCAAGATTAGGTTTTAATTTTTCTTCTTTTTTTTTTTCCTTTTATTTACTTATTAATTAATTTATTTATTTTTTGCTCATCTCTGTGGCACATCTCCCAGAAGCTGTTGTTGTGATGTAACGTGACCAACATGTACAATGGCATGAATAAATCATGCTAAATAGAACCGCATTGTTTACTATTTCACTGCATGTTTTGCACTGGTGCTATTGTGTTTGTGTTCCCTTTGAGTTTTGTGTGATGTGGAGATAGTTGTAGGTGTGTGGGTCATTGAGTATGTTTACATTTGCAGCAAAACCCTATATGAAAAATCAGCTCATTAGCTCATGTGTTTACGTTCTGAAATTGCTTAGGGGTTATATTTTTTGTGTTAAAATATACACATACATTAAGAGCTACAAATGAAAACATTTACATGCAGAGTGAACGTGGGGTGATAGGCACAGTTCTAAAAGAAAAATATATATAAGAACTAAAACAAAATTGTAATATACACTACCGTTCATATGCTTGGCACCTGTAAGATCTATTTTTTATTTTTTTATTTTACTGTTTATAAAAGAAGTCTCTTATGCTCACCAAGGCCACATTTATTTGATCAAAATATTGTAAAAACAGTAATATTGTGAAATGTTTTTACTATTTTAGGTTATTGTTTTCTATTTTGATGTTTAAAATGTAATTTATTCCTGTTATGGCCAAACTAAATTTTCAGCAGCCATTAATCCAGTCTCTGAAGTCACATGATTCTTTAAAAAAACATTCTAATATGCTTGTTTGGTGCTCAAGAAAGTTTATTTTTATTATATTGAAAATCATTGTTTCTTTTTTAAATGAAGAGAAAGTTTTTATCAATTTAATGTGTCATAGTATTCATTTCTAAAATAAATAAAATAAAATACTGACCCCCTGAACTGGAATGGTAGCGTACATTTAAAATAAATGAAATGCATATTATTGTAGAATTTACATTTAATAAATAGATGTATATTTCTATATAAACATTTTATATTAATATCTCTTGATCTTATGGCTTACATGCCAGTGATGCCCCATCTGCGTGTCTTTCTGAACACTACTTTAGGCTATAGTTGAATGAAGTAAATCATATAATCGTCAGCATCCGTGGCTCCTGAAAGCAAAATTAAGACTTTTTTTCTAGCTTTACCTAAAAACTTTCTATCTTCCTTATGGCTAGTGCAACAGGAACCCTGATGTTTTTGAAAGGTGATTGACAGGTACATCCCTGTGCTTCACTTTTCCAGTCCAGCCATGCGACATGCTTTTCTTCCATAAACAGATGGCCTAAATTGCATGGGAATGGGTGACATATTCTTTATGGGAAGGAATTTCGATTTCGATTTTCATGAAGCTGCCAACATTTTCACCGATTATTCAGATAGCACCTTGTCTGCTCATGTAAATGTATGGAGATTTATTCTGTAGTCATCAGAATCCTTTCCATGTGCAAGCGAAGGGTATTCTTCAAAGCAACTCATTTAAATGAGCCTCCGTTATTGGATGAGAGTTTTGTTTTGCAAAGCGTGGTGGGAATCTGAGTTGTAACTTTCCTTTATGACCCCTGACAGCTAACAGAGCGAGGGAAGCTAGGGTTTCCACTCAGCTTGGCACACTTCTTCTGCGTTTCCTGCATGCTCATAAAACTAGTTTTTGGCTTTAATGAATGGCATCCCAAGGTTTTAGAGATGGATATTGCCTCATCACGCTTTATCTCAGCACCGTTTTGCTGTATACTGATATGTTTGTGGGTTTTTCACAGCAGTATTTTAGTAATCTTCTTAAATGCTGATTATTGTTAAAGTGTTAAGTGTGAAACAAAACTCTTTGACATTACATTTGCTGTCTATTGGCAAATATGTTTAAAAAAGTTGTTAAAAAGTGGATTTTGGGCATCTGTTTGCATGGATGTGAACATGTAGCTCCTGAAGAACATCTAAATGCAAATCAGTCTTTATCGTTAGGATTATGCTCATTTCTTAGATTAATTGTTAGTTGATTTAATCCCTAATGTCAACATAGCAAGAGAAAGAGATTATGCTGATAAGATTTTTTCTCATTGTTCTGCTGTTCTCTTTTATTTATCTGCTATTATTGTGCGCCCTGCGGGAAAGCATTTTTTGATGTATATTTATCAGGTTAAACGCTGCGATGGTGTCACCTCTTTGCTTGAAGGCTGCCGCTGTTGTACATCAGTTACCCTTCTAATGAGCGTTGCTACACAAGACAAGCCTTATCATAGATTTATGATGAGAATCTTAAGTATTCCTATGCCACACAACCCCTGCAGTTTACTAATGTTTATTTACCAGTGGGAGCCTGTTAGATTCAGATAGCAACAGATGTGTTGTGCTTGTCAATGTGCTGTGTCTTTTTCTGAACTTCAGACAGCAAAATGCTGACCTTTCTCCAATATTCTGTTGTTTTCTCTTCCAGCTGGGTGCCCATGAAGGATTTTTGATTGTCAGACCAGAATGATGTTGTTGACGCAAAGTTCAGTCTGATATTTACTGAATCGTTACCCAAGTGCAATATGTACTCTGGAAGAGAAATCTTTATTGAGTAGTAGATTATGTTTCAGAGTGTCCAGAGGAAAAAATATTTTTTGTATGTAGGCATATTCTATAGATGGTATGAAGCTCGTAGAGACACATTCTACGTCTTTATTCTGAAATGAAAAGATACTTACATCGCAGCTATTGGATTTCTGCTGTGTGCAAAGGCAAGCTTGAGTGTTTTTTCCAGTTCTTTATGTTTCACTTTTGTCTTTGTCACATTCCTCTGTTGTCCCTCTCTTGCAGTCCAGCCCCACATTACTAAGCTAAGGAACGTGACAGCTGTGGAAGGCAGCGCTGCTATGATCTCCTGCAAGGCTGAAGGTGAACCTTTGCCTGAAATCTCCTGGAGGAGAGCAAGTGATGGGCACAGCTTTTCAGATGGAGATAAGGTACAATATTATTCTTACTGTGAATAATGTTTTTTATTTTATTTTATTTATTTTTTTCATCTGTGCAAAAAGTTTGGCACAGTAAGATGTTTTTAATGTTTTTTGTTTTTTTTTTTACTTTAAGTTTTAAAGTTTTTTTGTTTTTTTTATGTTTTATACCCACAAAAGCTGCATTTATTTGATAATGTTGTGGAATATTATATAAAATCATTTTAGTATATTTTAATGTGATGGCAAAGCTGAATTTTCAGCTGATCCTTCAAAAATCATTCTAATATTCTGATTTCTTAATGTTATAAATCATGATAACTATGATGCACCGTTTTCAGGATTATTTGATAAATAGAAAGTTCAAAAGGATAGCATTTATTTAAAATAGTTTTTTTTTTGTAACATTTTCAATGTCTTTACTGACTTTTAATCGATTTAATGCAACCATGTCAAATAGGTGTTGTTGTTTGTTTGTTTGTTTTTTGTTTTGTTTTTGTTTTGATTTGTTTTGTTTTAATTTTACTGGCACTAAACGTTTGAATGGTAGTCTGTTGTTTCATATAATGAACGTTAATGTGATGTTTTAATAAGTTTGGGACAGCAACAAGACATTTCTTTTTTTTTTTTTTTTTTTAGTGTTACGAACATCTACTGTACTTTTTTATATTGTACCATAAACTACTTTCAAGAACACTTATACACTGAAAAAAATAAATAAATAAAAAATCACACTGAATTAAACATGAAATTTAGAAGTAGAAAGACTAAAATAGTACTTTCCTGTCAAATGTACTCCAATAATCTTTGTTAGATTTACAACTTCAAAAAAATATTTTCCACAACGTATTGTATTTGCAGGTTATTTCAACCACCATTTCCTCTCAGTCACTAAACAGTGCAGCATTTTACCAGCACATTAACTGCCAGATATGTGTGACGGTCGCTCTTTGCTCACACCCACTGTAATAGTCATGGACATTAGAGGATATAATAGACTAGTACTCAGAGACACAGCTCCGAGGCACACTCAGTCTGTGTACCGGTTGAAGGCTGAAGAAGGCTTTCTGTGCTCCAATAATGCTCTGCATTTCCTACCGGCATGCTCCGTGTCTGTGCTGAATGCGAATGCAGCCTGCAGAATGGCAAATGCGATTGCAGTGGCCAGGCGGGAAAGATGATGGGAACAGAAACTGTCAAAGATCATTAGAATTCTGTGAAAGGTGGGTTGTTGGCGTCAACAATAGAGGCAAACGGAGCCTGACTCCAGGGAGGAACTGTGAAAAGACTCCCCATCACAGTTAATCTAGCGAGAACTGCTCGGATAGCGATTAGAATAGCCTGCATGGCTGGGAAATGAAAGAGGATTCATACAAAGAGGTGTAGGAGAGCAGCGACGCTTGCCGCCACTCAATATGAACAAAATGAGTTTGATTTAAGCTGCTCTTTCAGAGGTGTGGGGATGTGGAGGTAAGGTAGGGGAGTTAGTCTGCTACAATTACACAGGGGCCGGGACCGAACCTGTGATCTGAATTCAAAAGTTGTAAACAATTGATCTGGGAGCCTCTTCCCTCCCCTCCGTTTTACTCTGAACGGTTAAAGTAAGAGTTCAAAATGGACACCATTCACTGCTAGGAACAAATTGAATGGTAGAGCTGTGCGGAGAGATTTGACATTTGGTGCTTTAGCACAGTCTATGGGGGCCAATTAACAGCCTAGAGTAATATGACTCACTTGAGTCATGCCTACCAAGGATATTATAGTTTTTAATTTTTAAATTAGTTTTTATTTTAATATCGTTTTCAAATTTCCTATAATTTCAGTTTAGTTTTAGTTAGTTTCATTAATGGTTTTGTTAGTTTTAGTGTAGTTTTTATTTTGTGAACACATTTCTATTTAGTTTTTATATATTTTAGTTTCAGTTTTAGTTTTAGTAATTATAGTTTAACGGCTTAATGGAACACTTCCAGTGTAGACCAAACCAAGACATTTAATTTTAGCAAAGTTGAATGTTTGCAGTTTACAGTTAACTCTTGTGTAAACCTCTTAATAATGAAAATAAAATAATTCTTTATAATTCAACAAAAAACAAAAATATGCAACTTATATGTGGGTACGTTTTCATATTCATGTTCATATTCATTCATATTAAATATGTAATCTTGTTTAATATGCCAATAGTTTACAAACAACAAGCTAATCAAGGTTTTCAGAGTTACTAGGCAGCATCAGGCAGTTGAGTTTTTATCAGGGTTGGAGCTAAATTCTGCAGATCAATGGCCCTCCAGTGCTGGATTTGAGGAAACATGCCCTGCGTCCCAATGTGCATATTATCCACCCTATCTGCCCTAAATAGTATTAAAAATGACTAATATCACATAGAATTTAGCATGGACAGTGTGCACATTGGAATGCAGGCATGTTTTTTGCAACTAAAATGTTTTGAAACCTCATACTATTCAAAAATAAATGCAATATGGTGATTTAAATGATGTTTGCACTTTACTTTGACGAGCCGCTCCAGCACGCATGTGCTTCAGATGAGCAATGCAATCAATCCCAGTTCTAAAGCCCCTTTTACACAACACGGCCAGCGGTGAAAACACAGCTCGGCTATCGCTTTCTCTCATTTTGGATGCGTTTTATACAGTCAAGGCGGTGCTCGTGTCATGGACTCGAGGCGGACGTTACCATAGTAATCGCAAAGCGTGACAAAATGGCTATTCACTAAAGTCAGCTCATCCAAAACTTTTAATTCTGTATCTGTTAACTCACTCTCATGTTGTTCTCGCACGTCAAGCACGCTTTTAAACGTTCGTGCGCTGTATGGTGTGCATTTTTATTATTTCCCATTTCATATTTTATAGTTATTTCCTATTTCATAGCCCGCGTCTTGTTTTTAAATGCAAAAATGCATTCTATGTGAATAGCAGCTTAGGACGCAGCTCACGTGCATGAAGCTAATTATTATTTTATTTTCAGTTACTGTTGTTAGTTTCGTTTCGTTTTAGTTTTTCATTTATTTAGAAATTTTAATTTTATTTTAGTTTACGAAAATGTTTTTTGACCAATAGTTTTAGTCTTAGTTTCAGTTTTCGTTTACGAAAATAACCTTGATGCCTACATGCAGAAAAAGCAAATTAAACAACTAAATCCGGTTTAACTTGTTTTTTATATGTTTTTTTATATGGTTGAAATATTGTTATTATTTAAAATAACTGTTTTCTACTCCTAAAGCTGAATTTTCAGCAGCCATTACTACAGTCTTCAGTGTCACATGGTCCATCAGAAATCATTCTAATATGCTGATTTGGTGCTCAAAACACACTTCTTATTATTATGTTATTACAACGTTTAAAATGTCTTATTATAATGTTATTACAATGTCTTATTACAATGTTTAAACCTGTTGTGCGGCTTAACATTTTTGTGGATTCTGTCATGACTGGGCCACCAAAAATAGCCCTGTCTATCCTTGATTCAGTGGTGATTTTTTTTTTTTTTTTTCCTGCTTTAAACCAGCAAGAAACAGCTACCATGTTCCAAAAACCAGCTTTCCTGTCTTATAGTTAGCTTAAAAATGATTTTCTTTGATCCATGGAACACTAAAGATCATCCTGGGACACTCTTTTCAATGTAATAAAAGTGAATGAGAAGAGAGGTTGTCAAAAAACACTATAAAATTATTGCAAATGTAGTCCAAAGGATTGGTCTTCTGATAGATTACTGTGACAAATAGACCAAGATTTAATGTATTCACTGGAAAGCCATTTCTCCATGGTGTTTTCATGATGAAATTGTGAGTTTGGCAAGTTTGTGAAAAAGTAGTGTCTGGCTCCTGAAGTAATTGTTCATTTGCATAAGGTCTTTTGAATGAATTGGTCTGAATGATTTGTTCACAAATCAAACTCGCCCAGTCTTTAAGTTCAGCCCGTAACTCATTGATCTGGTGCCAGTGAATACTGACTTAAATTTCTCTGTTTCTTACACAGAGCTGTTTCATGGCTTCAAAAGACTTGAAATATGATGCACAAATCATATGGGTTGATTTTATGATACTTTTATGATGCTTTTCCATCTTTTTTGAAGCTTGAAAGCCTTTCATTGTAATTGCATAGAAAGTCAGTGTTCCGAATTTCTTCTTTTGTGTTGCACAGAAGAATGAATGTCATACAGGTTTGGAACGACTGAATTTTCATTTTTGGGGGGTGAATTATCCCTTTAAGCTGGTGTGACCTCTTTCTTTCAGCAGGGAGCAGAAGGGAAATGGCTCTGACTGCTGTGATGCATGTGTCAGCGTGAGCGTTGAGATTAGTGACTGACTGAGGGCAATTTTGGTCAGCTCGGATGATGAGCGGGGTGTTGAGACAGGAAGACAGGCCTCAAAACTGTCATCATGCACTGCCTCTCGTTAACCACACTACTGCTCACTCTCACTAATCAAAACTGACACCGCCACACATCCCTCTACTGCTTATTATGCAGTGAATGCTTCAGAGGGCAGTGGGAAAAACTGAAGAGTTGATTTACATCAGAGCAGTGTTGTGGTCTGGGAAACAGGTCTGTGTGATGTCTCCTCGACTTGTTTGCTTTTAAGATGGTTAAACAGTCTGAGATCCACGTTTGTAAGGGTCTCAGGCTGTTTTTAGTTCTTTAGGGACCGACAGTGTACTCTGTGATGATAATCTATTTTGGGATTATGCTGTTCTATGGCTTTCATATACTCTCATGGATTTACATTAGTTTTGCCAGTGATTTAAAAAAAGCTTGATGTATTGGAAGCTGTAGTAAAATAGAGGTTTTTTTAGTGTTTTACATAGGCATACAGTTTCCACACAAAGGGACATTTCTGGTCATTTTACAAGAGGTTGGCATTAGCATGATTAGCAATATTGTGAAATATTACTTTTAAAAAATTAACTTTTTAAATATATAGAAAGTAGAAAACAGTTATTCATTCCTGTAACGGCAGAGCTGATTTTTCAACATCCATTACTCCAGTCTTTAGTGTCACATGATCTTCAGAAATCGTTCTGATATGCCAAATTGGTGCTCAGGAAACATTATCAGTAGTTGCGCTGCTTAATATCTTTGTGAAAATCACAGTGCATTATTTTCAGGATTGATGAATACAATGCATTTATTTGAAACAGAAATCTTTAAATGTCCTCACCGTCACTTTGATCAATGCATCCTTGCTGAATAAAATCATTCGTTTCTTTCTCACTTTCAAAAAAAACATTCAAACCTCAAAATTTTGAACAGTATCCATCTTGGATTGATTTTCTATGCACTTAGTTTGGGATTGCAATTTCATGCTGCTTTAGAATTTGTCAACTAGAAAGTATCTTTGAAGGCGCTATAATTACACTTCCTACTTTTTGGAACATTCTTGGTAGCATACTTATCATGCCTTGAAATCCTGTGTGGATAGGCTGCTTGCTTTGGCACAGAGCCTGTATGCGCAATATCACCTACGGTTATGCTAATAGACTATACTACATCTACTATTCTTTGGCAGCATTGGTGCCTTGTATCACAATACTGTTGTTGCTATTTTATACAAGCATATAGGCTATATAACACCTCTTATGCAACACCGGTTTTCTCATAACTTCCTCTTAATTGTGTCTTATAGCTTTATGTTCTTTATTTAGAAGGAGTAATGGGATCAGGACATGATGCAGTACTAACATGAATATACATCCCTGTGGAAGAACTACATTTGCGTTTAACCTGTTAAGAAATACCACTGTTGAACATTTGTACTCCCAAAGCCGCAAGTCGGACAACAGTGTGTGGGAAGTTAGAAATGGTTCTGTACTCATTTACCATGAGAAATGTGAGGGAAAAGCAGATGAAACACTTGAGGTGTGTTAAAAGCCTCTCTGCACATTTCCTTCCCATGAATCCTCTAAAAACTCTGTCCTCATGAGTCATGCCTTAATCCCCACATCTTGCTATTACACGATTTTATACTTAATCCTACAACCTTGACTCTCTGATTATCGGGTTTATCTGTTTTTCAAATACGTGAAGCATGTGATGTTTTTTAGAGTCCAGACGGCCGTGTGGAGGTGCGAGGCCGTTATGGCGAATCCATGCTGACTATTGTTGGAGTCAAGCTATCTGACTGGGGACGCTTTGACTGTGAGGCTCTCAGCAGGATCGGTGGACATCAGAAGAGCATGTTCCTGGATATTGAGTGTGAGTGGTTTGAATTGGTCACATTTTGCAGTAATCTGAATTGGGATTTGAATTAAAGTGTCAGGAAAGGGAAAATTCAAGAATTGCATTTCATAAAAAAAAAATTATCATTAAATTGAACTAATTAAGCATATGTGATCCTGGACCACAAAACCAGTCATAAGTAGCACAAGCATATTTGTAGCAATAGCCAACAATACATTGTATGGGTTAAAATTATTGATTTTTCTTTTATGCCAAAAATCGTTAGGATATTAAGTAAATGTTCAATGAAAATATTTTGTAAATTTCCTACCGTAAATATATCAAAACTTAATTTTTGATTAGTAATATGTATTGCTAAGAACTTCATTTGGACAACTTTATAGGTGATTTTCTCAATATTTTGATTTTTTTACACCCTCAGATTCCAGATATTCAAATAGATGTATCTCGGCCAAATACTGTCCTATCCTAACAAACCATACGTCAATGGAAAGCCTATTTATCCAGCTTTCAGATGAAAAATTGACCCTTATGACTGGTTTTGTGGTCCAGGGTCCCATATTTATTCACTAAAAGTTGGTTGGTTTTTTATTTAGAATTGGAACTATTTTTCTAAACAATGTTCAACACTATCAAGATTTTATTACAGTTTTGCTAAGATTTTAACACACTACCATGATATGTCCACCACATTCTTTTCAGATAATTTTATAATTGTAAATATGACGTTCTTCATTTTGTAGAAATTGTACCTTGACAAAGGTCGTCAAAACACTAAACATGGTAGTGAGTGTAGAATTGTACCCTTCTTTATAATATTATTATATTAAATATATATACTGTATGTGTATATACAGTATATACAACCTGAATTCCAGAAATGTTGGGTCATTTTTTAAATTTGAATAAAATGAAAACTGAAAGACTTTCAAATCACATAAGCCAATATTTTATTCACAATAGAAGATAGAGAACATAACAAATGTTTAAACGGAGAAATTTTACACTTTTGTCCACTAAATGAGCTCATTTCAAATTTGATGCCTACTACAGGTCTCAAAAAAGTTGGCACGGGGGCAACGAAGGGCTGAAAAAGCAAGACATTTTGAAAAGATTCAGCTGGGAGAACATCTAGCAACTAACTAAGTTAATTGATATCAGGTCTGTAACATGATTAGCTATAAAAGGGATGTTTTAGAGAGGCAGAGTCTCTCAGAAGTAAAGATGGGCAGAGGCTCTCCAATCTGTGAAAGAGTGCATAAAAAGATTGTGGAATGCTTTAAAAACAACATTCCTCAATGTCAAATAGCAAAGGCTTTGCAAATCTCATCATCTACAGTGCATAACATCATCAAAAGATTCAGAGAAACTGGAGAAATCTCTGTGCGTAAGGGACAAGGCCGAAGATCTTTGTTGGATGCCCGTGGTCTTCGGGCCCTCAGACGACACTGCATCACTCATCGGCATGATTCTGTCATTGACATTACTAAATGGGCCCAGGAATACTTCCAGAAACCACTGTTGGTAAACACATCCGCTGTGCCATCTGCAGATGACAACTAAAGCTCTATCATGCAAAAAGGGAGCCATATGTGAACATGGTCCAGAAGCGCCGTTGTGTTCTGTCGGCCAAGGCTCATTTAAAATGGACTGTTTCAAAGTGGAAAAGTGTTCTATGGTCAGACGAGTCCAAATTTGACATTCTTGTTGGAAATCAAGGACGCCATGTCCTCTGGGCTAAAGAGGAGGGAGACCTTCCAGCGTTATCAGCGTTCAGTTCAAAAGCCAGCATCTCTGATGGTATGGGGGTGCATAAGTGCATACATTATGGGCAGCTTGCATGTTTTGGAGGCACTATGAATGCTGAAAGGTAAATAAAGGTTTTAAAGCAACATATGCTCCCCTCCAGACGACATCTATTTCAGGAAAGGCCTTGTGTATTTCAGCAGGACAATGCAAAACCACATACTGCAGCTATTACAACAGCATGGCTTCGTAGTAGAATAGTCCAGGTGCTGAATTGGCCTGCCTACAGTCCAGATCTATCACCTATAGAGAACATTTGGCGCATCATTAAACAAAAAATACGTCAAAGACGACCACAAACTCTTCAGCAGCTGGAAACGTATATCAGGCAAGAATGGGACCAAATTCCAACACCAAACTCCAGAAACTCATAACCTCGATGCCCAGACGTCTTCAAACTGTTTTGAAAAGAAAAGGAGATGCTACACCATGGTAAACATGCTCCCATCCCAACTATTTTGAGACCCGTAGCAGGCATCAAATTTGAAATGAGCTCATTTTGTGCATAAAACTTTAAAATTTCTCAGTTTAAACATTTATGTTATCTATGTTCTATTGTGAATAAAATATTGGCTCTTGTGATTTGAAATTCTTTTAGTTTTCATTTTATTCAAATTTAAAAAGCATCCCAACATTTCCGGAATTCGGGTTGTATATATAGAATATAGTGAAATACACCTGTTAGGCACTTTCTTCGGTTACTCCTTTATGTAACCATAGCTTTCAGCCATAAGCAGATGTCATCAGGTGGTTTCCAACCTTCCTTGAGTGTTTCGACCCTTACCACAACACTCTCCAGTTGGTGGGTCGGCAGTGGTGGCCAAGTCACTGCCCATCTGCTCATGGCTTCCAGCTTTCTTCCTCTCTCTTGCTCCATATCCGGCATGAAGCTCGCTCAGCCTCCTCTCCCATCCTATGAGCAGCATGTTTCTTGCTCTTCTCGTCCATGTCTAAAGCTGACATCAACCGCCTGTTTTAGCAGGAAAGACTTTGTCTTTACACTCCTGAATATCTATCTATCTATCTATCTATCTATCTATCTATCTATATATATATATATATATATATATATATATATATATATAAAATAAATAATAAATTCTGGTAAATAATTTTTCTGGTAAATATGCTTTTCTTTCCATAACAATTTTCCATCACAGAAATCATAGGACCCTATATATATAATTTAATTTAAATTAATTTAATATTTTACTATTGTCTATATATTTGATGTTTTTAATTTTTATAAAATATACATATTTGTAATTTTTATTTAACATATTTATTGGTGATCTATACTCAAAATGATATGTATAATAATAATATTAGCAAAAACAAATTACTATTTTGTTTAATTTTAATTTTTCTAATTTTTCTCTGTTTAATTTTAATTTTAAAAATTCAAATTCAAATTACAGTTCTGAATCCTGTATCCTTAGAATCAGTAGCAGCAGCAGGGTAGATATATATCTCATTATGTGGTGCAGTGGAACGGACCATCTAGCAGGGTTGCTAATATACCCATTCATTCAGTCTCAATCCGTCACCGATGTGACACTGTGGGCTGCATCAATCTCTTTAATGGAAAAAATGGGTGTGATTGTGAGTGTGCTGTTTCTGTGTGTCTATGTACTGTATGTGTGTGTCTGCCAGTGTGTGTGTGGGGGTGTATGACTGAGAAATCACATATAATGCAGCATTTCCCAATACCACAGTACTCTCTATCCCACACCCTCTGCCTCATTGCATCTCTCTAACATACTGCCAAATGAAATCTTCCACCACCCACTGCATTGTGGGGAAAGAGGGGGTTTGAGTTTTTGCAGGGTGTTTTGAAAAATTAGAGGCAGTCGGTGAGAAGTGGCCATGCTTCAGATTGAGTTTGATTAGGAGCCCATTTTACCCAGGTGAAAGAGAACTCCATGATAAAGTGTTTGGTTAACGCGTATGTGGAAGCTCCTACCTGCCTGGTACATGCTAGAATTTAATTTAGACTTCGGGCAGCTAATCTTGAATGAGTTTTTGATGGATGACTGTTAGAAGAGCTCGGCGTGCCATTACTGAGCACTCCTTTACCGTTCTTTCACAGATGCACCAAAGTTCCAGACCAACCACACTATATTTTTCTCGTGGGAAGGGAACCCGGTCAACATTAGCTGTGATGTTATGTCTAACCCTCTGGCCACAATGCTGTGGAGACGAGAAAAGTTGACCATCCCTAGTGAGGGTGCTGGAAACATGCGTGTACACAGTGCCCCTGGCAGATCACTCCTCGAGGTACAGTAATCCACCCACAGTTTTTAACATTTTTCTCATTCATACTGGATTTTTTTGTGTTTGCTCATCTAGATAAGAGAGCCAGGAGAGTTAGACATTAATGATATCCAGGCCTTAGCCCACTGGTGGCATGTTAGGAGTCTTTTTAAAATAAAATGTATTTATTACATTGCTCTTTGTTACATTTTAATTATTAAAATTGTAAAATTATTTATTTATAATTGGAAATCTATTTTTCTAAAAAAAAAAATTCAATAATTTCTTTACAGCAATGAATTTAATTTATTAATTGTATTACAGTTTTGCTAAAACATCAGTACACCACCATAAGATGTTAACCACATTGTTTTCAGTAAAAATATTAATATATTTATATAAACTTTAATTACACTATTACTTATTATATATATTTTTTTAAATCTATTTAATTTACTTTAGTTTTAATTTAATGATTTCTTTAATTAATCTGTATAAAAGATACTGAAAAGATACCATTTAAATAAGATACAATTAAATGTTTAAAATAAGTAAATGTTATTGTGTAAAAAATATAAATGAATAAAACTATCTACGGCATTATAAAACCAATTTGTACAGTATGTACGGGTTGCAGACGGCTGATCATGATAATTCTAATCTTTTTTTTTAACCCCTTAGCGGTCAAAGATCGGCGACGGCCCTAGATTAATGATGTTTCACTTTAACAGCACGTTAAAACATCACACTCTTACTTGAGCTGTACAAATTGTGCATCAGTAAAACTGATGTAAAACCTGATGACACACTGTAAAAAAAATCAAAAGTTGAGAAAACAAAAGTTTAAGGTAACCAGCTTCAGCAGACTTTTGAGTTTTCTCAACTTGTTGTTTTCAGTTTATACAATAAAAAGTTGAGAAAACTATAAAATTTTCTACAAAAACAAGTTGAGAAAACTCAAAAATCTGCTAAAGCTGGTTGCCTTAAACTTTCAAGTTTTTTTTACACTTGTTTTTTTTTTTTTTACTTTTGTACAATAAACAGTTTTGGTGCTGTGTTGGGTTGGCACTAGATTCTAATGCAAAATCTGTGAAAATCTTTTGCTAAAATATACAGGTGTAGTGAGCTAGTCAGATGTGGAAATCAATTATTGTCAGCAGAGCAGGGTTTTTATCGATAACTAAAGCTAAAAATAAAACTGAAACCAGTTACTTGATATAAACATTCACTGAAATAAAATCTATATATATTTAAAAAAAACTTGAGCTTATTCAATTTCAGCCAGTTTTCTTTAAAGTATTCCCTTTCGTTTAAAGTACTGCTAGTACTCATCTTCTGTACAGAATTTCCAAAAAAAAAAAAAGACGAAACCAAAACAACAGATGCTTCCACGTGCTAAAACAGCATTAAAACTGTGTAACATTATGGAATAAAATGTTGACCAATGAAGAGGTAATAATGGCTGTCAGGCTCTGGGGTGTTGATCGACTAAATCTACATTTTGATTATCATTCTGAATCCAATTCATAGTCTTTTTTCAGCTTTTTGTTCAAAATGTTGTTTATTTTTTATTTATGAAACTTACCCACATTCAAGTGTTTTAAAAAAAAGAATGCATGAAACTAGAATAAAATGTTTTTGTTAACAAGCAGATACCCTGTTCTTTCTTTTGATGTTTTGTATGTTCAGATATTCATATAACAAAATATATACAAATGAATTCCTAAATAGGGACATAGGGGCATCAATAAAAAAAAGGTACACATAGGTCCATAGTAGACAAAATTGTTCATGTCAACAAACGATCATAAAAAGTTAAAGCTTGGGAGCACAGACTTAAGTTTGGTCTCATTTTAAAGAAGACCCAGATTATTGTCGAAGTAAACCAAAAAAAAAAAAAAAGATTTAAGTTTATGAAAATTATTTATGAACAATATTTTATATGAAATATATATTTTATGAAACATGTTGAACTCTAAACCTGCTAGAAAATCAAAGCCATGAATCTAAACAAGTTGAGTTCCAAATTTGAGGTTAATGTCCCAAAAAATGAGCTTTCAGTAAAATTTAGTTGAAAGCAAGGCCCAAATTTTCCCCATTAGATGCCAGCAAAACTCTGCTGGTGCACACAGTGGTTGGATTTGTGATTTGCAGTAGAATTTTTCTCTCTCAAATATTACAAGAACACACACGCACACACACACAATTTTTTTTATGCCACACATGCAAACCACACTCTGACATCCATACCAACACACCTACACAATTATAGCTGCATTATTTATCCAATTGGCTCTATAATATGCAGAAGCAGAAAACAGGAATAAAGCGAGTATTTGTTTTATAGACCAAACCTGGAAAAACCTAGTAAAAAATAGTAACAAATTTAATTTTGCCAACAGAATAAAAGCCTATTAACAAAAATTGCATCATTTTACAGTTAAACGGCACTGCAATTAAAAATAGTTGTTTTAATGGGTTTTGAGTGGGGACATTTTTGTCCAAAAGGTCCTGAGAGGAACTATTTTTTGTACCTAGTGCAAAATAGATATATTAAAGGAAATGGGGGTGAAATAGTAAAATTCCAATAAAAATACACACCTGTGCCAAAATTTATGCAGCTGCCAATAACAAAATGATCAAAAAAACAAAACTGAAAAGGACATAAATGTCCAAAAGGTAGCACAAGGGTTAAAGTATGATGTAAAGTTCACTTAAAGAAAACTTACGAGTATACTTGCAGTATAAAACTACTAAACAAGTAGTTTACTGAGACCATACTTCAAAGTGTACTAAAAATGCTACTACAAGTATTTAATTAGTAAACTATCAGTATACCTATAAGTTCACTTTTAGTATAGTTGCAGTACAAGCTAAAAACATTGACGTAAACTAGTTGTGTACTCAAAGTTTACTACTGTTATACTTAAAGTATACATTTATATACTAGAAAGTGGGCCAATTTAGTCCCAAGGAGTATTGAAATTGTACACTTACAAGTATACTACTAGTACACTTATATTTGTATACTTACTACATAAAATATACTTAAGTATACTTAATAAAATAAACTTGAATTATACTACTTTTTGGTAAGGGGGTACAAGCAGATTTGACCTTTTGTTTTGTAAACTCATCTGAACTAGACAAGACTCAACAACACATGGTTTCTCTGGAAACAGATGTGTCCTCGGCAGTTATGTTTACTAACCAAGATTAATGTCATATGAGCACATGAACAACATAACAAAAAAAGAAAAATTTATCCATGATCACACTAACACAACCTTGGTCCTCAGGTTACCCCGATGTCAGACAGAGATTTTGGCCGTTACAACTGTACAGCTAGAAACAACATTGGGATGCGTTTTCAGGAGTTCATCCTAGCACAGGCAGGTGAGTGTTTACCACAGGTTCAACTAATCCATATGATTAATGCATCTGTCAGTAGCTGTGTGACAAAGGTGCCCCTATTATGCCTTTTCGAATATTACCTTTCATGCAGTGTGTCATGTAGCTGTATGTGAACATAAACTATCTGCAAAGTTGTGAAGCCGACAGTGCACGATGAATAAAGTTATTGTCTATCAAAAAAAAGAGTCGACTCACAATCGCCTAAACGAGTCGTCAGGAACTCGAATCTTATTCTGTTACGGCTGTACGTCACGAAGTCACACATTTGCATAATGTCCGCCCATGTTCTCGCGAACAACTTGCTATCACATATTATAATTACCACAAACTTGTTAACACTTGACACTTACCACTGAGAAACGTCTTGCTCCAGTCGTGCTTGCGAATCAGTCTCTTGTCGATCAGCCACTTCAACCGTTTCATCGTCAGACTCCAGCTCGAATTGGTAAGGTATAATCGATACCATCATTTCTATGTATTGACAAGTCTCCAGGGCTGTCATTCCGTCAGTCCGTTATGGCAATGGGCGTTTTGTTTCCGACACGCGCTTTACGTGATAGACTAATCACAAAGGACTGCGCCATTTGACCAATCACAGCAGTGAGGGCTCACAGAAAGGAGGGGTTTAGAGAGACTGATTCTTTGAACTGCTTCGCACGAGTCGTTTACGAATCATTTAGAAATGAGGTAAAATAAAATATATTTTTTGAGAAAACTAAAGTGTTTTTTGACCTTGCATGCATGTAAACCTGTTTTAGGAGACTCATAAAACAATATTAGCAACCTTAAAAATGGCTTAATAGGGGCGTTTTAAAGGTGTTTGTTAACATACTTTCTTTTATTCCAGTTTAACATATAGAGACAATAATATGGGTCATTCATAGAAACTCCAGGAGATTGACTATGATGTGACTATGATCCTTTCATGCCTTAAAGGTGAAGTGTGTGAAAGTTATCCGTTAGTATTCCTATTCATCTCGATGGCAGTTGCTCGACCTGTAGAAGATGGCAGCTAGTGACAAACACTTTTAAGAGCTCAAATAATCAATCACTGTAAAAACACCTTGAATAATAAAATAAAATAATTATGACTTGAATGTTGCTTGCAAAAAAAAAGGTAGTGTTATTTACATGCTGAGCATCCAAACTGTGACCCTAGGGTCTAAAATGTCAATTTCTAGCAATTTCATGAGTTTGGGACGGGACTATCTGTTTGCCTGAATATTGGCAAATGGGGTGTAAGGAACTTTCAGGAAACCATCATTATTTCAGGTCCGCTTGGTGTCGCAGAAATTACACACTTCACCTTTAAGGCTTGAATGGACTTTAGGTACATTAACAGTCCCAACCAGTCTTGCTCTTGTCAAAGTCTGTCCACATACATGTAATCTCCTCACAGAGCTCCTCGGCAGATAATAATGACTTTTGTATCAGGCTGAACACCACGGCAGCGCTGGAAGTAAACACACTTAGATTTCAAACAGCTGGCAATAATGTGTTTTGAGTTACTCGAGCTTTGAAGAGCTTATTTATGGCAGTAGACTTCAAATATAAAGCAGATCATTCTGATGGATTGTTGTCCACTATACTGTTTGCGTCTTGAAGTGTACAACACGATAAAAACACATGTAAATGTGTGTATGTGCTTGTCTTATTGTATACTCTTTTATATCTCACACTAGCAGACAGGTAAAGGTGGAAGTGGATTCTGTGGCACAACTTCTCTTTTCTGTCCATCTTGGTGTCTTCTTCCATATGTCTCAATCTGTCTTTCTCACTGGCACTTCCTCTCCATGATCCTCTATTACACACACAAATGTGTTTCTCTCTATCTTCCTGCTGCCTCTCCTTGTTTCATTTGCTATTTCTCTCTAAACCGGAGGTCTCGGTTCTCTCACTCTCAGATGCTTGTTATTCAGAGCAGTTTGTGTATTCTGGCTTGGCAAGGAAAAAAAAAAAAAACCTCAAAACCAAGCATGAAAAATAGCTAAGAATGATGAAACTATTCCATGTCACCTATTGGAAAGGACAAGCATGAGAGGTTCAGGCAGGGTACAACATGTTTTTGTATCAGATTGGCAACATGATGATTTGTGTTACCTGATGACTATGAGCTTATTTGGGTGCTTCTGTTATGATTAAGCCTGCAATGAATCCACTTCT
This sequence comes from Onychostoma macrolepis, assembly GCF_012432095.1. Lineage (NCBI taxonomy): Eukaryota > Metazoa > Chordata > Actinopteri > Cypriniformes > Cyprinidae > Onychostoma > Onychostoma macrolepis. The sequence continues at coordinate 12,200,194 of NC_081163.1, forward strand.
GAAGAAACGCAATTCAAACAGATGTCATTCTTACAACTGTATGTATCCCACTCACATAGTGCTCTAGTTTATCAGATTTTGTCTAGTTTGATAAAATTTTCATCTCCCAGTAATAGTGTATTGCTCTACTTTTTACACATTTTATCCTGTTTAAAACCATTATGTGGATGGATTTAAGCTTGTTTCACACAATCGCCTGAAAATATGAAAAAAAAAAAAAAGATTACATATTGAGTTAACTTTGAGCTCTCCACATTTTGTGGTGTTTCAAGCTGTTTTCAAGCCTTGTGAGGTGGACCAATTAAATGTAAGTCAAAATACTTCTGTATTGACAGTTCTGATTTCTGAATTAAACTGAATTTAGCTCTTAGCAATAGTGTTTGCTTGATTTTTTAATATGAAGCAAATTATTTTAAATTCTGACTGGAAAATATACTGTATATAAAGTGTATATCTGTGATATTAATTTAATTGGATTATTATATTTTAACATATTGGTTTACAAATTAAAAAGCCATAAGAGGCACTGTTTCTCCATGATTTTACCATGAATTTTAAGCTTTAAGAATACCTTTTAATTATATTTAAACCACTGTAACTTATTCTGTTTTGGCTTAATTCTCTTCTGTGATTTCATTTGATTTTTTTATTCTCTTTACTTAACTTTCAACCTTCATTGACATTTATTTTTTATAAGATGATAAGACAGGAGTACAGTGCAGTCATTTCTAGCTGACTGTGTTTGTGGACTGAAAAGTCTCATGCTGAGAGAGCTTGGGTTGTAAGTCCCTGAAAGCAGCTCTATAACTGTGTTTTCAACCCCCCTGAAAGACACACAACCAGATCCTTTGATACTCTCAGAAACTGTGGCCTCGGCACATAAATGGAGTCGTTTGTTAGTCTCTCTTCCCCTGACCCATAATTTCTCTGTCACAGATGTTCCCTCAAACCCTTACTCTGTTCGACTGAGCTCTGTGGTGCAGCGCGTGGCCACGGTTACCTTCACAAAGCCAGACTCTCATGGCGGTGTACCCATCAGTCACTACCTGGTCAAATACAAAGACATCAGCTCACAGGACTGGAAGGATGTGAAATCACAGGGGACGCAGAGTAAGTACAAAGGTTGTCCACTGCTGGGTTTTGTCAATGCCTGCAACCACCAAACAAATTATAGATGAAGCAGTAGTTTCCACTTACTGCTGATTAGCTCTCTCTCTTCTTGAAAGAGAGAAATAAATACTTGCATCCCACAAGGATGCAATAAACTGATCAAAACTGACAGTACAAAAGATTTCTATTTAAAATAAATGCTGTTCTTTTGAACTTTCTGAAATCCTTTAAAAACATTTGACTCCTTTTTGTTTTTAACATTTATTATAATAAGAAATGACACTGGAGACTGGCATAATGGCTGCTGAAAATTCAGCTTTACCATCACAGAATAAATTATATTTGAAATATATTAAAATAGACAATAGTTATTTTAAGTTAGATTTTACTGTTTTTATAAATGAAGCCTTGTTGAGCATAAGAGACTCAAAAACATCAAAGACCCACCGCAAACTTTTGAATGGTAGTCTTGTTTGAGAAGTAAATGAATGAATGACTCAAAATCAATGTTGCTGACGGGTTCAAAGCAGTTGATTACTAAATATTTATTATTACTGCTCCCCGGGCGCCGCAGCATAAATGGCTGCCCATTGCTCCAGGTGTGTGTTCACGGTGTGTGTGTGTGTGTGTGTGTGTTCACTGCTGTGTGTGTGCACTTAGGATGGGTTAAATGCAGAGCACAGATTCCGAGTATGGGTAACCATAATTGGCCACATGTCATGTCACGTCACTTTCACTTTTTTTACTTTATGTCTTTAATAACTTAAAAATATCTTAAAGTGTTTAAAAACATGTATAGTCTTGATTTCTTATTTTTGTTAATAATGTAAAGAAATATTTCACCCAAAAATGAAAGATGTGACTTGCTTTCTTCCATAATTTTCTTCCATAAAGATTCATTTTTGAAGAGTATCATTTCCACTGTCTTCCATATAAAGAAAGTAAAAGGGCATTTGGGCTATCAAACTACAAAATGAAGGAAAACACCATAAATATAAAAAAGTAGTCCATACAACTTGTGCACTGCATTATTAGTGTTCTGAGGTCACATGGGTATCTATGTGTGACAAGTTTCTCTTCCAGTGTATATCCCACATCAAATATGATGCCTTTGACAGCAGTGCCACTTGTAGTTCATTTCAGATCTTAGGCAGGAATATAGCACAAAAAATGACTTTCATTATATGTTTATCAGCTTGGATTCAGCTTGAATCCTTCATTCTCACTACATTCACACAAAACACATTACTTCAAAAAGAATTGGCCAAACATTCAGTTCATAATTCATAATTAAATTGATTTTTCTTTACTTACAACACCAAGACGGGTCAGCAGGAACTTTAAGAACACATTCGATAATCATATTAGATAAGGCTACATCAAGGACACTGAACTAATATACATATTCCTGAAAAGGCCTGTTTGCCATGAGCATGACTGGAGAGAGCAATCATTTGAAACCATGTACATGATTTAGGAGACCAGTTGGGACTTAGTATGTTTGTTACAATCATTTCCATCTCTCTGTCTTTATCATTCTCTCTTTTTTTTCTTCAGCAATCGTGTTGCTCACTAACCTTGAGCCCAACACGACCTATGAGGTGAGAGTAGCCGCGGTGAACGGAAAAGGTCAAGGGGAGTTCAGCCGCACAGAGAGCTTTCAAACTCTGCCCATACGTGAGTGCCCTCTGCTTTGACCTTTAAATACTGTGTGTTTCGAAAAGCAACCTTTAGCCGTTACATTATTGCAGTAGTATGTTGCTGCTGACCATTGAGTTAATTTGTAACCAGTTATGAATATGAATGTGGACCATTCATACATTATTTTATCTTTGTTCGATATTCAGGAGAGCCGAGTCCCCCTTCGGTTCAGGGTCAGCGAGGGGTGGGGAAGGCATACAGACTGGGTCTGGTCAAGCAGGATGATGGAGGAATGCCCATCCTGGAGTATATTGTCAAATACAAAACAGTAAGTGAGCTGAGCTAAACTACCATTCAAAAGACTGAGTACAAGAAGAAGTTAATAAGAAATTAATACTATTATTCAACAAGACTTTGTTTCATATTAATGCTGTTTTTTTCATCAAAGAATCCTGAAAAAATGTATCACAGTTTCCAGAAAATTATTAAGCAGCACAACTGTTTTCAACACTGATAATAATAAGAAATGATACTTGTGCACCAAAAATTATATTAGAATATACAGAATGTAGAATATTAGAACGCATTATGTAACACTGAAGACTGGAGTAATAAATAAAAAATACATTTTTATTTATTAAAATATAAAAGTTAATTAAAACTGTAATAATTATAATCACAATTTTCCTGTTTGTACTGTATTATTGATTTAAAAAATTGATTTTTTTAATGTTTAATGACCCCTTTTGAACAAAACTGATTGTGCTTGTTTTTAATTTAATAATTAATTATTAATTTTAGTGAAAAATATTGAAAAGTATCAGAATGTGGTCAGAATTGCACTTTTCTTCCAGTAATATTATAGATATTAGTCTTTTTTTTTTATCTTATTTAAAGAAAGTGTTAAGAATGCTTTGAAATCAGCTGATGCTAGTAAAATTCCTTTAATTTATTTTGAATTCCCTGTAATAATTTTTTGAGACCTTACATAAAATGAGAATAAATATTTATTAATTAAACAGCACGGGGGGGAGCTTTGGGGGCTCAAGCCCGTGCCCTTTTTCAAAATTATTCAAAAGTGCCCTTCTCAGACAAATAGCAATGATATTGTAGTCAATAAAACAAAATGCATTTGAATTATAATTAACATGGCAATGTGTACAAAATGGTAACTAATCGCTCAGAAGTCTGAAAATTCCTATTTTATCTGTCAATCTGAGACGTTGCTATGGGTTGCGTGCATGTTGCTTGACTGACTGATATTCCAGTCTGTTCAGAAACCTATAGGCTCTCAAATATGGTTCTTTCAGTGAGTGGGTCGACGGAAGAAGAAAAAAATAAACCAAACAATATTTTAAACTTTTTTTCATAAATAATAAAAGCTAGTGTTTCAATTTAATTCAAAATCCATATATTATATATTTTAGAATATTACATAATTCATCAATGCTAGTTTGTTATGTAGCCTATAATACACCAACCAATCATGATCTGGCACAAGTTCAAATTTCATTGGACAATAATGTGAAGTGGAGCAGTCATTTTCGCTTCTGATTCATAGATCGGTTGAAAATTACATGGGACAGACAAGCTTTTTTTTATTTGTGGAGCGATCTGGATCTGCAGTTTGTCTTATTGTATAAATCAAATTACATCTCTGGGAAAATGGGAAATTATGAAAGTGTCTTATGCTCATCAAGCCTGCATTTATTTGATCAAAAATACAGAAAAAAACTAATATTGTGAAATATTATTACAGTTTAAAAGAATGATTATCTATTTTAATATACTTTTAAATGTCATTTATTTCTGTGAATTTTCAGCATCATCACTCCAGTCTTCAGTGCATGATCCTCCAGAAATCATTCTAATATGCTGATTTATTATCAATATTGGAAACAGCTGTGCTGCTTTATTTATTTAATTAATAAAAATTTTTGGGACCTGTGATACTTTTTTGGGGTGCATTGATAAATATAAAGTTAAAAAAACCAGCATTTATTAAAATAGAGATGTTTTCTAACAATATCAATCTGTACTATTACTGTTTCTATCAATTTAGCAAATCTTTGCTGAATGAAAACGAATTTCTTTCAAAAAAATAAAAATAAATAAAAATACTCACCTCAAGCTTTTCAACGTATATTGTTACAAAAGTTATATTTTAAATAAATGCAGTGCTTTTTTTGCCCTTTTTTTTACTGTTTATAAATCAAAGAATCCTGAAAAAAGTATCACAGGTTTCCAACATTGATAATAAATCAGAATTGCATAAAATGTATTTTAAAGTGTATTAAATATTTGATCAAATAAATGCAGGTTTGATGACCATAAGTGACTTCTTGCAAGAATATAAAATAGTACTGTAATCAAACTCTTGACCTATAATTTTTTTTTTTTTTAATATTGCCCCTATTTTATATTTGAGCCCCTGCCCCTGATGAACTCTCTGCACGTCCCTGCAGCACTATATGTTTAATGGGTTTTGAATTTCATTTTTTAAATGGAAATGCCATCGCAGCTCTACAATGAACCAGCTGTCAAATTGATCCAAATATATAACAAAGGCATTACAGTATCCTCTAAAGCAAAACATACCCAGCGTGACCTTTTTGTTGTGCATGGATGAACTAAGTTTGTTGTGAGAATGTGATTACTGAACATTATTCCTTTACAACCACATTGATATATTCATGACTTTCACTTGTTGGCGAGATTGGTTGTGTTTAGCAGAACAACATTTCACAAATTGAAATGTACTTGGTCATTAACTAGCTGGAGAAAAGCAGCACTAAATGGGATCCTGTGGTTGTTTGTGTTTGTGAGTGTAGAGTGTGAAACTGAACTGGAATACAGAGGGTGTTATTCCAGTAAAGACGTAGAGACGAGTGGGCGATGGTTTCAGTAATGAGCAGTGAAAAAACATATCTTTGTTTGAGCCCATGCCCCTTGTTTATGCATCAGCGCGCACCGCAGCATGGGTAAAAACATGCTTCACTAATTCTTTCACAAGATATTTTGCTGTTTTGGGGGCTTTTCACTCATTGACTAAACTGTTGTGTGTCAGGTATGACAGCATTGAAGCGTTCAGTGGAAATGCTGTTTGGGAAAGAGAGAAGAATTGTTATGGCAGGGGGGGTCAGGTTTTGACAAACCTCCCTCTTGGGGCAATCAGTGTCTTAAATTGTGAAATAAAGCAAATTATGGATCTCATTTGCTAATAATTGCATGGATTATTTCATATGTGTACACACAGAAAAACTTCTCATAAAAAAATGTTCACCTAATTCACAACGTGTGCCTACACACATTAATTTGTTCTTAACCTTATTCTAATGTTAATGAATTTGGATTATTAAGTTAAACGAACGACCACATGGCCGAGGTTAGTCATTTCCATAAAACATGCCCAAACCATCTCCATGTAGAGGCTTTCTGCACAACTTTTCCTTTACAGCCTTTCAGCACTCTCAAACATATGATGTTCTCTAAAGACGCTGTGCGCTCTTGTCTGAGAGACGCTGAGAAACAAGATCCACTGCCAAGTGTGTCCACTCTCAAAACCAGTTCAAACTTAATGAACACCTTTAATACAGGAACAGATTACATGAGTCAGCTGTACATATGCATATAGCTGCAGTTATTCAGTGGAACCTCGCTGCTTGAGCCCCCATCTCTCTCCCACTTCGCTTCCTGTCAGTTCTGATCTGTCCTATCGTAATAAAGGCGAAAATGACAAAAATGAAATCTAAAAAAAAAAAAGTTTAAGAAGTTTGTTTTCTTTATTTTTTTTCTTTATTATTTGATTTATTATTTTAAATTTAATACCTACAATTACAATAACAAAAATGTCCATTGATGTGCATTGTATCTCGATCTGAGTTGAGTTCTATAAGCTATAATGCACAAATAATAAAAGAACACTTTTATTATTACGCTGGTAATATTATTATCTGGTTGGGCAGTCACATAGAGTCTAACTGCAGAAGTTTAAACGACAGCAAAATATCCCGATGAAGACCCTTATGCCATTTGCCAAAGCCTTGAATATCATTTGACTTTTTGCAGCTAATATTTGTTAATGGCATCAAATTAGACAAAAGACTTCGAGTGGATCTAACTTGGAGCAAGCGCTGAGACCAAAAGTTTGTAAAAAGTTTGTTTACAGGTCATGAGGTTATCGAGTGTTGGCACACTAGCATGTTTACACGTTCACCACAGCATTCCCTCTCTCTCTCTCTCTCTCACAATCCTTCTGTTTGTTTTTCCCCTTTTGGGCCTCAGCGTCTCCTCATTTGCTTCATCTTTGTCTGTCTTACTGTGTTTGGTGATGCCTCGCTTCCTCCTCAACCTTAATAGGGTCCGCTGGCATCTTTTCCTTCTCTTATTTGTACTCTTCTATTTTTTTTCTCTTTTTATATATATCTCTCTCTCTCTCATTTGCTCTGTCTCTGATCGCCTGTGCATGTGGAGGTGAGAACAGGGGAAATGGAGATGTCACAGCCTGGGGAGACAGCTCGCCTAAGGACTGTCAACGCGTGAAAGCCACATTCAACCATTTAGCCTTTAAAGAGCTGAGGCGTTTTGAAAATGTTGAAATATAAAAGCAATGACTTTTTGAAGGCAGCTTGTGTGGGCTTAGTTTCAAAATTTTAGCCGGCAGAACAGCAGGCACACACAAACACACACACATTATTTTATATTATGCACACACTCATGCTCAGAAGCTCTGCAGGCAGGGACACAAAGAGAATAATGGATGCGTTAGAGTGTTTCAGCTGTTTAAGTGTGTGGAAAAGTTTGAGGATTAGAGAAAAGAATCTCTTTTTTATCTTGCTCCAAAGAGAAAGAAGCAGATGGCCTCTCAGGCCACTTTCATCTGGAATTCTGTCATTCACTCGCTTTGTGTGACAATTTGACAATTTGGTTGAGAAAAGAGCAAGTATTGGCTTTATACTGTGAGTATAACCATGATTTAATATTTTAGTGATATACATATATATATATGAATGAGAGAGAGAGAGAGATGTGTATATATATGAATATATATGAATGATATATATATTACATTGTGTTTATACCCAAAGTATAAAGCCAATACTTGCTCTTTTCTCTGCCAAATCCTTTGAAATTGTCACACTGAGTAGAATGTAGCCACTATTCAAAGACCTACATGTTCACATGCAATAACAAGTTGTCTTATTTATTTATAAGTACAGTGAGAACAATTGTGCCCTAAAGCAAATGTTAATATCATATACTCATATGATTGTGCAACTTTTATGAAACACTTGTGGCTTTTGCAGGATAAAGAAGAGCAGTGGATGACAAAACTGGTTCCAGGTGTGAATGATTTCGTGTTGCTGCAACCGCTCCAGTGGAATACGCAGTATGAGGTGGAAATCACCGCACGCAATGTCAAAGGCCTGTCTGAACCCACCTTTGTGAAGTTCTCCATGCCTCAGAAACCTGATATCACAGGTACACGCACTTCCACAAAACATGCAGAGTACTCTGTCTCTTTTCCATATGACAAATTGAGTCCGATTACCTACAGCACTTCATCACCCACTCACAATATCTATAGCTGAAATTATATGTCTCCTATTATAATTATATGCCTGCTACAGTTCAGCACACTTACCACCCACCCACGCTTGATAGAGCTTGTGTATCCCACATTCACAATCAAACGTGCAGGATAATCCACTGTAGCTGTTTCTCTGTCCTAATCAGAAGCGATTTGTCAGAGGAAGCACTATCTCCCTTAGGAAAAAATGGACAAGAAAGAAATTGCCACTACAAAACTAAACCGATTATCCTTATATGTCTAACTGTCTAGCAGTTAGTGCCTCCATGTTACTGTGATTGGCTGATTGACCATGTGCATTTTGCAGTTGGGTCTCTTTTGAAGTCATGCTTTTATGAGAAGGCTTTTAATATTTGGGTTACTTGGTCCCAACAGACCTGTGGTCACCATGAAATCACAAACATTCAAGAATCAATCAGAAGCACTATGTAGCCAATGGGTGTATCTGAATGGTCCAAGGATGAAGGGTAATTTGCTGGAGGCATAATAGTGTTGATAGCTGATGAAGGCCAAAAGAAAAATCAACCAGCCATAAGAAACAGGCAGAACAGATACAATACTACTATTTTCTAATGCAAATATAAGGGTAAAACATTTTCAAGAGGTGTGTTGATTACTTGTCAACTCTCAATACCTCTGTACCTTTGTGGGCGGGATCTCAGAAAGAAGAGAATTTTTGAGCTAAAAGCATGAAATTTTCTTTTGTTGTAAGCTTCAAATAACGCCTAAATTATAGGCGCCACATGATCTACTGTAAACAGAAGAGCACATTTTTCTGCCTGGTAGGAAAATTGATTTGGAATTACTTGAAAAAGACCATTTTAAGAGTAAAGGTATTGTGATTGTGGTTTAATGGTACTGGTGGCTTAAATATATGCAAATATGCTGGAAAAACTTGTCATGAATGTTTCTTTTACAGTAAGTTGTGGATTTTTTTTTTTTTTTTTTTGTACATTGTTATTTTCTAACTTCCTGCCACTGTTGATCCCTGGATTTTTTCATTTATTTTATAAATGTTTGGAATAGAGGATAAATGTGTAATGGTGTCGATGTAAGCATTTTGCTTTGAGTATATGGGGTCCCAGGTTCATATCTGCTCTAATAACAATGTTTGTTTTAATGAAGCAAGCAAAATTGCAATTGTCTGTGAGTGGATTTATATTAGGGGATGCAACTGAGAAACACAAAAGTGTAGCTGCAAGCTAGTTCATAAAGTGGTGGGGACAATGTCCTCATAATGCCACCATATACTGCTAGAAAAAGATAGATAGATAGACAGACAGACAGACAGACAGATATAACAAGTCAGTCATTTTATTTCATTTTATCTGCTTAGTATATGATAAACAAAATGTGCCTTGCAGTCTGCTGTTGGGACAAAATGCCTGTCCTGAAAAATGCCATGATATTGACAGATGATATTTAAATTTTATCTGGACTTATCCAATTATATATGAAATATTCCTAGAGGCAGTGTCAGTGCATGCATAGGTATACATCTGAGTGTGTGTTTGTGTGTGTGTGTGTGTTGACAGCACTGCTTCTCAGCAGCTTGGATTTACCTTGTTAATTCGATGTCATTTGTATATTCTCTCCCAACTCCTCCTCATCCTTTCCTTTTTCTCTCCCTCTCCGCCTGCACCCCTTCATCCCCACTGGCCCACGCTCTTATTTATAATTCTATTGTGCTTCGTCTCGTTGTTTCACTCTAAACAATCCTGCTCTCCAATTCCCACCTAATGAATTATGCAACGCATTCTGGGCCACATCGCAAATCGCTGGGCTTTTTGTTTTGCAATGAACTGCCACTAAACTTCCCTTTCTGTGTGCCTATAAACACCCTGCGATCTTTTCAATCAAACAAACCTTTACAATGGACACTGGTTTGGTCTGCTCACTCGCTCTTCGCTCATATGTCAACATTATTGTCACATTCACCCCTGTTTATTTCCTGACCTGCACCCAAATAATCTGTTTATCTCATTTGCACTCTTGTAATCGTCTTTTCTATTAACCCACCGCTATGGTGTTGTGAATAAACCGCTTTTCATTCTCTCGCGTGACTTTCTGTGTGCGTAACCATCCTGTGCTGGCTCCACACACCTACTGTATGTCTTTCCTTTTCCTTCCCGTTCCCTCTCCCCTCCATCTCATTGCAGATCAGTGTTGCGAGCCCCCTCCAACCGGATGTGGACACCCCCCTGTGCAGCCCATCCATGCGGTGAACGTCTTCGGAGCTTCTCTGTCACTGTTGCTGTGCTTGTGTCTGTGTTGACATTGCTCCATCTTCACCTTGCCTGGAATGAGCCCTAAAGACTAAACCAGGGACTTTTTTTTGCCCCCACCAATAGCTCGCCTATGGCTAGCCATGTTCAATGCCCCTTCTGGTGGCGTTATTGTCCATGCTTGTGAGCTGATCTCACTATCCTGGCCACCTTCCATGCCAAAACCGGCCTCTTTGTCCATAAAGTTCTTGCACATTATTTACAACAAAGGAAGAGGAAAAACTGAGTGTCTCATTTGTTCTCTACCTGTAACAGTAGCAATCCGACCCCAAGTTTTATGTTTAATGAGCTCCCTTTTGCTGGTGTTTACAAAGAGCAGTATAAGCCACCAGCGTGAGGGCTTTTCCATCTTCTGTGCATCCACAGGCTCTTTTGTTTTTGTTTATTATGACTATGGGAAATGTCAGCAGTTGCATCGCTTGAGAGAATGCATTTAATGATGTTGCTGATATGCGCACACAGAGATATACAACACAGCACTCATTAAATGGAGTCAAGTAGGATTTCAAATTGATATGACTTTTAAACACTGGTATCATAAATCAAACAGGCCGACTTTCTGTTACCCGTAATATGAGAAACATAAAACAAGGTTTCTCTCTCCCAGTGAGTCAAAATATAATGCACATTAATTTTCATTCTCTGGGTACACCTCTGGCAGAGATGTTGTCGTGCTACTTTATTGTATATTCTCAGTATTGATGAGGAAGAATTTGAGTAACTGGAATCATGCATAGTCTGTGAATATGAACATTTGTGTAAAATGTTGCTGCCATGAAGGAGATGTATACAGTGAATTAAGCTAACAGTCATTGTTACATGTAATTGTACAGGACTAAAATCAGCTGAGGTCTACTCTACTGTTCAAGAGTTTTGGGTCAGTAAGACATTTAATAAGGCTGCATTTATTTGATCAAAAATACAGTTTTTTTTTTTTTTTTTTTTTTTTAAATGCTATATTGTGAAATATTATTACAATTTTAAAAAATGGTTTCTGTTTTTATGCATTTTAAAATGTAATTTATTCCTGTTTTGACAAAGCTGAAATTTCAGCAGCCATTGCTCCAGCCTTCAGTCACATGATTCTTCAGAAATCATTCTAATATTTTTTGAAGATTCTTCAATGAATAGAATGTTTAAAAAATGCATTCATTTGAAATGGATTTTTTTTTTTTATAACAACATAAATGTCTTTTTGATCACCTTAACTGAATAACAGTATCGATTTATTTAATTTTAAAAAATCATACTGACCTTAAACCTTTAAATGGTAGAATGGACATGCTTCACTTTTCTTGACTTTTTTTTTTCAACAGTATTGCAATCTTGATTTGATGGAGTGGTGTTCTGTAGTCAGTTACGTGAAGTTTATTTATTTTCTGTTATCAGAAGTATACATTTTAAGATCCATTAAATGTGAAATGCATAGCAATAGATTGTGCTTTTCTCATGCAACATGTTTTAAGAAACTATTTGAATTCATGTCAAAGGTAGCATAGATATCTATCAGCATTTCTCAAATAAACCAGCTTACTCTGATGCAATAACTACAGCCTCTTGACCATTTATGTAGAACAGACATATAAAGCAAGTTGTATTCAAAGTTTGTTTTTTACAGAGGGTAAAATGCAAAAGCATTGAATTATCTGAATGCTTATCTTGCACATAATAGCTCGAAATATTGACTAGTAAAGCAATAAAGGAAAGATAAACATATTGAATAAGTCTGTCAATGCTGAAGGGCTATTAAGCAGAATTACTAATGACAAGGTACCTTATTTTTAACTGAAGCAGTGAAAACAGGTATTAGTGATTGATCTCTGTCAACTGGGTGGGTGGGGGGGGTCTCTCCTTTTGGAAAAAAATTTATTGAGCTTCTAGGTGGAAAAAAAATGTAACAAACATTCCTTGGTGTATTGTGTTTAGTTGCAGTCGGTCAATAAGTTTTGAAGTTCACGGCATGGAATCACAATTAGGATTCCATAATGTTTGCGGTTTGGGAATTGTAAATTTTTATCATTGTGCATTGTGAAAAAGGTGAGAGGTTTTAATACCCTCATGGCATACCTGACCTAATTAAGACAATCGTAAATCAATGGAAGGCAGGTCAATGGAGACTATTAATCTTGATCATCTCTACGTGCTGCCCTCTCTATTCTCTCATTACACAGCAATAGAACATTGCGTTTCATTTATGGGCATGTCAAAAACCTCAATATTGTTCTCGTTAAAAGAAAAGGTCTGAAAACCAAGTCTATTAAAGCCCTTATTTCCTAATGTGGCTTGACTTCTTATAAGATTAGAATGGCTCTTTGTTGACGGTTCCAGCTGGAAAAGATTCCAGCAAATGGAAATGGACCTGTTGTTTTACTGCTGTCCATTACAGCTGATCACACTGACCATAAATAAGCTTTTTTGGCTTCAAGAAGAGAAATAAGCGAAGTCCATCCAGCTAGCCAGAGTACAGCCATTTATTTTAAAGCCAGGTGTATGAAGTTATAAATCAGAAGGTTTCAGACATTTCCTTAAATAACACAAGCAACAATGTGTCTCCAAATACAGAGAAAGGAAAAACATTGCAGAGATTTTTAAAAATGTCTTCAAAAAATGTCTATTTTGCAGAATATACAAAATCATAGAGGTTTGAAACTGCATGAGGGTGAGTACATGATGTCATTATTGTATCAAAATTGTTATGTTAAAATAAAATTAAAGAAGGATGTTTATTGAAACATACAGAACAACAATCAGCAGCAAAATTATTTCGGAGCCTCTATTGAAATGTGAAATTCATGATGACATTCATTTGGAATTATGTTGTGTTCATACATAACCAATTAATGAAATGGTTACTATAATGTTAATTTTCATTGATACACTACAAGCGTCATAGAGAATTCTATTAAAAGTATGGAAAGTCTAATTGGTGCTACTTGACATCCATTTCATTCGTTCTGACCCATCAGTCCAACCTCATGCTGCGCAAAGACATCTTTGCCACCGATAATGGCTATCCTGACGGCAGTCGGTCTTTTAATCGTTTAGCGGCTAGAGGGTCCCTTCTGTTCGTCAAGCATAGCGTCTTAATGAGCATCAGAGTCTTTAAACCATCATTATGGAGTCATGCTTGGCTTGTGTCCTCTGTGTAGGTACTGCAGGGGTTGCTGGGCCAGCATAGGGTGAGGAGAGGAGGTGGGGGAGTCTTAAAACTCGAGACCTTTTCCATAATGGCCAAAGCTTTAAATTACCTCAGGACTCCAGAAGGAAGCCTTTCAGCCTGAAGATAAGAAACTGTCTCATTTTATGGAGTGCTCTTTGGGTTTTATGGGTTGATTAGTAAAAAAGGGCCAAACTGTCACTGGCCAGCTCAATGTTTTCACTTAATACAACCCAGAAAGCTATAAAAGTGCCATTTTAGGTGGGCTAGGTGGGTACTTTGGGCGTTTAGTAGCTTGTAACAAAAAACTGATGTTTTTTCATGGCACATCTAATACATTTGGCAAAACATTTGCTTGGCTGTTCATGAGGGCATCATTTCCACAGTATTTTACTATCTTAAGGCAAAGTCACACGGCACTGACTAACGACAACAGACATGTTTGTCGGGTTTGGTCAGATGAGTGTGTTACCCCAGTCGTCATTTGTTGCCGTTGGTTGGCGCTTGGTTTCGCGGCATGATTTGTTGAGTCTTGGAATGTCTACAAAGCAACGTACTGTACTCTGTGATTGTCGGCATTGATCTGCGTCTGTTGACCTTAAAGCTTCCTTAGAAGATATTTACTTTGGTTTGACTGATTTGCGTTCTCTAGACTTCTCCCTGTCCCCATATGACATTTAAGTTATCATGAAAGTGCATTTGCAACCCTATTTTCTTATTTAAATTATTGCATTTTTCTTTTTTACGAATAAGCAACAACAATAATTCACAATAAAACCAAGAACTGGTATTATAGAAGGAAATCAGTTCTATTTTGAATTCATTTTTACTTAAAGTGGCATAGAGACCCCAATACACATTTTTAAATATTTCAACAGGTGTGTTATCAAGAATACATCAGGAATCACATCACACACACAGTATATGTATATTTGTGTCTGTATGTATGTATGCACACCATTTCAGTTTGATTACACTTTAGAAAATTTTATATAATCAAACTATAAGGGTAATGACTGTAGAACATTGAATAAGAGGTATTACTTGTTCCTGTCATAGCACATCAAATGCATTTGCCAAACATTTACGGGGCTATTCACGATGTAAGGGTGTAATTTCCATGGTATTTTACTGTAATCTGAAACCCCCTCATAACAGATTTACTCTGGTTTGACTGAAGTCTATTTTTAAAAGCCCTTCCTGTCTCCAGCTTTCAGCATTTATTGGTGTCGTTAGTGCAGAGGTAAATGTTTGAATGATTAAGTGGCGCAGCTGAAAGGCTGAGGGATATACTGTACTTTGAAGAGAAGAGAGTGAGGGCTTGAAGAGAGTGCATTAACGTGGTCTCACACGCTCCTGCTGCCTATACCTCACGCTGGAAGTTTTTCCATGTAAAAGTGTTCCAAACTAGAAAACCGTGGTTCTGTTTAAGCCCTACTTAGTCATGTATCAGCGTGACACAGCCATTAAGCCCCACACATGATTACAAGCTTCATTACCCTGTCAATCATCTGCTGGGATCCCACCCACAGACCTCCCTTCAGTCCAGACACAATCAATCGAGCTTGAGTTATTGCTTCTCATTGCTGAGTCTCAATCACCGTTCGTACTTAATTAATTGAGTGCGTTGAACTCAGATGCGGATGGATCACGCCCATTTGTGGAACTTCAGGATAAGTGATATTAACGAGATGCTAAATTGAGCTTCTAATGATGTTATAAATCAACAACAAATCAGCTATAGGAGCGGGGATACATTTCTCATGGAGAGCAAGGCACAAGATGGTGAAAAACAGATGTGTTGGCTGATAAGTCACAGAGGAGGTGGTCATGCATCAAAAGTAAAATCATACCAGGGTCAATAAATCCGAGGTCTTTGAGAGCAGCTTGTTCATGTATGAACTGATATGCTGTTGCATGGAAACATTTGAAAATGGTCAAAAGATCACGATGGACAAACGGTATTCCTAATCTGAAGTTTTGAGGTCATAATCGAATTTGAAATGCACATTCCTGGTTGAGGTGTCATTTAAGCAATACACTGTTATAGTTTTTGTTAATATTTTCAATGAAATTTTATTTTTATATATTCCATTTTCACTGTAAATTTTGTTAAAGTTTTAGTCATATTGTTTAGTCACATTTTATATATGTTGATATTTTTATTTATTAGTTTAGTGTTTTTATAGTTATTTTACACTGCAAAAGTGGAAACCTGCTATTGATGCCTTGAATAACTATTTCTACCTGATTTAACCCATAAAAGTAATTTTGTTGGTATACGTAAATGTCTTTAGATGGATTCAGTGATATTAAAAATATTTTTGCTGTGAATAAAACCAGACAGCTACTGAATTGCTCAGTTTTCTCTTCTGTTTAGTATGCCTGTCTTCCTCCCATCTAACATGTGTCACTTTTCTCACTCTGATGCCCTGTCACTGTGTCCAGATCAAACCACAGACTTCTGGGATGCTTTTGCTAATGGCAATGCTACTTTCAACAGCATGTGTGATTGATGTGTTTAGAGCAGCAGCGTTGCCCAGAATGTTCCTTCAAAATGGATGTTTTCTTCTGAATAGCTTCTCAGACAGCCTCATTTCCTCATGCAAAGTCTTTATAGAGTTTAAAAATGTCACAAAAGTTGCGTCACCTTAAAGATAAACTGAATGCAAACTTAAATTACATGAGGCACCTACATTTAGTGCATTGTTGGTATAAGATTTTTGATATATTATGATTAATGAATGCTTTAATTGACTTGGCTTTAAATCCCTTCCAAGTTCCAGCCATTGGCAATGACTATTTAATTTTTTATTTTATTTATTTTATTTTATTTTATTTTATTTTATTTTATTTTATTTTATTTTATTTTATTTTATTTTATTTTATTTTATTTTATTTTATTTTATTTTATTTTATTTTATTTTATTTTGCACTATTGAACTCTGAATTTTTATCTCTGAAATGTAAAAATAACTGTAGAGAGAGTTTTGTGTTGTTGAGGTGCATCACTGATGGTTATGTGTGCATCCTGTCTCAGCAGATTCGCTGTTCAGCGGCCTAGGCCTGGGCGCAGTGGTTGGGCTGGGGTTAGCTGGCCTGCTGCTGCTGCTCGTGCTAGTGGACGTCAGCTGCTTCTTCCTGCGCCAGTGCGGCCTGCTTATGTGTATCACCCGCAAGCTCTGCAGCAAAAAGACAGCTACAAGCGGCAAGAGCAAAGAGCTAGAGGAGGGCAAAGCTGCCTACCTGTGAGTATCCCTTCTGCATCAGTTATGCATTTATTTGACATATGCTTTTATCCAAAGAGATTTTTAAAAAATAAAGCAAAATACTTTTACAAGCAACAAGACATTATTTATTGAATTGCTATCTTTTTAATTAAGTTATTTATTTTATGACAAATTCAGTTGAAAGTTTTTGCCTTAGAAATTACAAAAAAATTCAAATGTACAGGTATGATACACTGTTTCCTGTGACTTTTATTTCCATGTAAATGTAAGTATTGAAATTCAATATATATGGCCTATTTACCATTGCATATTAAGATTACAAAATATTTTAAAGTTTAAAAAAGTAGGCAATCATTTTCACTCAACACTGAAAAAATAATTAGTGTAGAAATAATTTTCACTCAAACATTGCTAGTAAATTCCACACACAATTACAAAGAAACAGCAAGTGACACATTAAATTAGTTGTAACGTTTTGAAGTAGAAAGGCTGAAATAGTATTTTAGTAATAGCCTCAGTCCGATATCGGTTAGAAAAAATAACGTGTTACTTTGCATAGAAAGTAATGTAGCAAATTAGCTCAAAAGGGAAATGTATATATATAATTACAATTACAATTATTTATATCAGCTGCAATAGTAACTATAGCAGAATTAAATTGCCATCCACTAATCTGTTCGTCCAGCAAACATTCCGTGTAAGTTCATGTCAACAGAAAATACTTTCCAAAGTATTAATGCATTAGAGCATGTAGCAAGGATCAAAATTGTAAAGGGACATTAATTTGCAAGGCAGAATCAGAAACTCAGGTAATTTGTGCACAAGAGTTTTATTAACTAAACATTAACACAAACTAGTCTAACAAACATACATACACTCACATACAAAAGGGGAGCTAAAGTGGATGAATGAAGGCATTAGAGAAACCAGAGAATGCAGTTATGGAAAATGAGTCAGAACCACCTGAGTTAAAAACCATCAGTGTCATTTTACAACGGGGTCTACCGCTTATACTAAACCTCTGTTTCGTTTAGTTAAATGTACGATACTTGCATTGCTTTGGTCGTTGAACGAGTGGCCGGATGCAGTCTCGGATGAAAGTTCTGATGGTTTGAAGGTTTGGTGGTGTTGGAGTTCTTCAAGTTCTTCCGGGTTTGAAGGGTGATGAACTCCAAAAGATGTTATTCTGGCTCGGTGGTGATTAGGAGTTTCTTCCCAGGTAGAAAGTGAAAAAGAGCTAAGAAAGAGATCTGCTGAGATCCGAGGATCTTTTGTTGAATGGAAAGTCAAGGCCGCAAGGCCTGGCGCAAAAACTTAAGGGTTGCTGAGGAGCTCACATCCTCCTCATCCTCTTAGGATCTAAAAGAACCGCAGACTGCCAGCGGGTCACTGATTTGAGAGCTTTATCTGCTATAGAGGTCACTCCTTTCGGGTGTCAAAGAGCCAATGGTGTCTTGAACTTTTGGAGGGAAAGTTTACGACTCTTTGTCTCCAAGCATGGTAATTTGCATATGTAACTGGATCGGAAGTTGATATACAAACTAGTAAAGTTTCTTAGAACACTAATATGTTGCATAGGTATCAACATATAATATACAATCTCAATTAGATCATCCAAAGACGAATTGATAGAAACCAAACATGATATTAACTAGTGATCTATCATAAGCATGCATAAAACAGTATACAATACACAAGAACATATACAAGAACAGTAATAATATACACAATGACCTGAAGGGTATGTGTGTTCATTCAAAGAAAGGTTTTTCTATTAATTAATTAGAGAAGAGTCCATTTTTATGGCATAATGTCTTTCCTAAGGTTCAAAGATGGTGAGAGGGAGAACTCTCAACATTCCATTAGGTCATAAAGTGTATCTGGTCTGGCTGAGGTGTCCTGCTTGCCATGGTAATCGGGGGCCTGGGGGCGTATTACAGAAATATCCTAACTTTAAAATCTCATTTTATCTGTTTGGTAACCATGGTAATTTCAGTTAGGACCACATTTAGGACAAAAGCTATTACAGAACAGAATTTCCTAAGTGCATTATCCTATCTTAACTACAGATAGGAAGGGGGTATTACAGAAACCTTCTAACTTGACAAAAAATCCTAAAAACTGTCTTAACTTTAGGGCAACCCCACAGCTGTCCTAACTTCAAAATTATTTGAAAGCTAACGGAAAAACTGCTTACAGTTGCGCTGTCCAACAACGGTATTCCATTTATTCATAATTGAAAATGAAGAAAGGAGATGTTTAATGGTAGAAAGACTCTTGGAGGACCCTGAAGATGTGTTACATTTTGATGACAAAACACTTATAAAAGTAATTACAGACTGCCACGCAACAGGAACTGCAGCCAGCATTACAGAGACCAACAAAAGCCTCACTAAGCATTACCAGGTGTAGTGCAAGTGACTAATGCCTTACGTTTTTTTGCAAAAGGCGATTTTCAAAGTAAAGTAGCTTTTGTTTACCTCATCAGCAGCTCACACAGTGTTGGTTGCTTAGTAACAGACCTGAGAGTGGATTGTCGAACTTCATAATGCCATTTAAGATTTCCTATCTAGAGATAAAATACGATTTTGTAAGATAGGATAAGAATCCCAAATAAAGTTAAGATTTGCTTCTGTAATACAAATTTGAGAAAAAATCATAATTTAACATATCATATCTTAAGTTGAGACCTAAGATAAGAAACTTTCTGTAATACACCCCCTGGAGTCATTCACAGACATGCTGGCACCCAGTATGTGTATTGGCTGAGGGGTCTGTGATTATTTGTTAATCTAATGACTAATTTATTTGTTAAATCTAATGAAAAATTGTGTGTCTGATTGGTCCAAATGCTGCAGTAATAATGCAACATAATTTATTTTTGTAATGAGTACCACATTGTAGTGCATTACTTAGGGTGTATTCACACCAGGAAACCAAATACAATGTTGATTTTTTTTTTTTTTGTTGTTGTTGTTTGGTGCGGTTCGCTATCACACTGCCCTTTTTAGAAGTGAACCAGAAACTGTAAACAAAACCACACGTTTGCTTAAGGTCATCCATTCATTGGCTCGTTTGGAACCGGACCGAGACCACCTCTTCAGCTGGGTCTCGGTACGGTTGTTTGGTCCGCACCTGAGTGCGATTGCTGTATTCACACCTGCCCAAAAGATCCGCACCAAGGGGGGAAACGAACTTGAGTTCGATTCAATCGAACCAAACAAGACAGGTGTGAATACTTCCTTAAGTAACATTACCTGTAAACCTTACACTGGCTATAAAAGTTTGTCATCAGTTGCCAGTAAGACTGCAATACAAAGTCCTCAAGTTAGCCAGAAAGAGGCAGGTGTGACAGAGCAACAGCTTTTCAGTAGCAGTTAATCTCTGGAGCATGTGCGTCAAAGAAGTACTTAGTGTACAGTCTTATCAGTTTGTTTATTATAAATCACTCATTTAACTTATGCAATCTGTGATTTATTGCTCTGAGTATACTATGTGTTTTTGCCCCTGGGTAGTGTCTTCACGGCTCCTGACACATTTCCTCTGTAGACTTTGTCCTTTGGTTTGCAGGTCGACTGATCTGTAGTTATGCAGTACCAGTCTGGGTCTTTCCTAGCTGGAAAAACTCCTGTCAGGTTTACTTGGCTAAAAGTTCAAAAAGATTAAGGGCTGTGATTGTCTTCAGCTTCGATAACAAGCAGCAAGACTTCGATGTTGTAGCATACAGACTATTGCGTTCATCTGATATGCGCCCTATACTTACCCAAAGGCACCGACCTACACTGCAAAACCTGATAAGTTAAGAATACTCAAAACATTTGAAGAAACTTATCGCCTCAATACATCTGAGTAAACAACAACATTTTTTTAAGGTTAGTAGAGCTTAAAATTTTTATGACAATTGGGCGGGACTGAGAACAATGGGAGCCAAGCCAAGCCTCGCTTCCATAATCCCACCCCATTTATCACAATGATAATTATATACAACTTGCTTCCATCAACAGCACATTCATTCAGATCTTTATAGTTTAGTACTAGTTAGCAACAGCACCTAAGTATATCCTAACATAACACAACATTTAAGTACTAACTTGTGTCTCTCTATGTTAATCTTGTGCAAAAACACACAATATAACACTTAATTTCTACATTTATTTTCCTTGTTTTTTTTTTTTTGTTTTTTTTTGTTTTTTATTGAAAGTAGACATTACAAAGGACAGTAGAAAAACAAAAGAATTACACCAAAACAAAAGACAAACATATGGACAAAGATGCAATGTGTTGTGCAGCAATACTCCCAAGCCTTCTAATACATGTGAGAAGAGAGAGTTTGTATAAACAAATAATAATAGTAACAGTAGTGGTAATAATATTAATAATAATAATAATATGTTATGCAAATCCAGTATGAACACATTGCTATTATTGATGATTATAAAAAGAAAAGCGTATGTCAAGAGAAAGGAGAGAGAAAGAAATATTTTTTCCCAATTTGAATATAAATGTGTTGAAATAAAGAAATGCATGACAAACTAGTTTAAGGAAACCGAACCTTTCACACTTCCGCCAGGTATGAGACATAATCCTTATTATTATTATTATGTTTCAGAAACAACAGGTAAGGGAGGGAGAATGGAGAGTGATTGGAGTGTATGCGTGTGTGTGTGTGTGTGTGTGTGTGTGTGTGTGTGTGTGTTCAGGCCAGTGCCGCTCCCTCAGCAGTGACAAACAGGCGCTTTGTCACATTACCTTCCCCCTCTTCAAGCCGAGTACCGGCTGGAAACCTGGACAGGTAATCGGCAACTACATTCAGTCTTCCCGGTCTGTGCCGGACCTTAAAGTTGAAAGGCTGCAGTGACCGGTACCATCTCATGACTCTGGCGTTATGGTCCTTCATCGAATGTAACCAGGTCAAGGCTCTGTGGTCTGTCTCCAGGCTGAACTCCCTTCCGAGGAGATAATACCGTAAGCTTTCCAGGGTCCACTTGATGGCGAGGCACTCCTTCTCCACCGCCGAATAACGAGTCTCCCTTGGCAACAGCTTGCGCCTGAGGTAAACAACGGGCTTCTCGTTCCCCTGGGTTCCCTGGACCAAGACTGCCCCGAGTCCTGTAGCACAGGCATCTACTTGGACCAGGAAACTTTGGGTAAAATCAGGACTTTGCAGGACCGGACTGGAGCACATCTTCTCTTTCAGAGTCTTGAATGCTGCCTCACAGTCTTCGGTCCATGGGATAGGGTTTGCCACACCTTTATTCAGCAGGTTAGTCAGGGGTGCAGCTATTGAAGCGAAGTTCGGGACAAACCGTCTATACCAGCCCACCAGTCCCAGGAACGACCTCACTTCCTTCTTGGTCTTGGGTCTGGGAGTTTGACAGATTGCCTCCCAGTACCCCTTGCAGAGGTCTAGTGTGGTGATGTATTTGGCTCTTCCTATCCTCTCCAACAGATCATCTACCCGCGGCATCGGGTATGCGTCGAACTGGGACTGGGCATTGAGCTTGCGAAAGTCAATGCAGACACGTAGGGATCCATCCTTCTTTGGGACTATGACTACCGGACTGCACCACTCACTCATTGACGGCTCAATCACTCCCAGCTCTCTCATCATCTAAATTTCTTTCCTTAGAGGTTCCACCAGTCGCTCAGGTACCCGATAAGGTCTCTGTCGAGATGGTGTAGTGTCGGTAAGGTGGATGGTGTGGTCAATTAGCTCTGTCCGTCCAGGCCTCTGACGAAACAGAGCGAGGAACTGGTCTAGTAGGTGTTGCAACTCTTGGCGCTTGATGTCCTCTAGGTGAATCAGACTCACCACAGACGCTTGCCTCTCTGCAACCTCAGAACCATCTTCCTCCTCCACATCCTTCACCTTCCGTACCATCAATGCTGACTCGGGCTTCCTCTCTGGTGGTTCCTTCCACTCTTTTAGCAGATTGACGTGGTAAGTTTGCTTGGACTTCCCCTTGTGGATCTCGTAAGTTACGGGTCCCATCTTCCGGACCACAGTATACGGACCTTGCCATTTTGCCAGGAGCTTGTTTGATGAGGTGGGTAGCAACAGCAGCACTTTCTGTCCCGGTAGGAAATGCCGTAGTCTTGCGTGCTGATCATACCATTGCTTCTGTGCTTGTTGTTTCATCTCCAGGTTTTCTCTTGCCTGTTCCCGGTACTGCTCTAGATGGTCTCTCATTTCCAGCACATACTGTACAATGCCTCTCTCCTCAGCTTTGGCTGCAGAACCTTCCTCCCAGCTCTTTCTCAGCAGGTCCAGCGGTCCTTGAACTTGCCAACCGTATAGGAGCTCAAATGGTGAGAAACCAGTGTTGCAATGTGTCAGTACATCAGTGTATAATGTTGGCCAGTGAAAGCGTGAGCTAATGCGTGCATATGTCTTTTGTTGGCCCAAATGGCCAGCCCAAGGAACTGTGTGTGCTAGATGTAAGACAAGTGGACGACAACAAGTTGGCACAACAAGACGGGTCACATCATTGGCTTGCACATACAACACATCATTCATTAGCCCATATATTCCATTACACAGGTTAGATGGACTAGCAGAAGAAGGTTTTTCAAACAACGGTTTCAATCTCACATCATTTCTTTGCAGTTCAGCAATATTCCCTGGCACTTGCCAACCATTAACATCAAGGCCCTCTACAGCTGCCTTTGGAGTTGGTGTACCAAGGTATTTTTCAAGCCTTCTTTGTCGGCGTGACTTTCTTGGTTCCCGCCCTGCAACAGACTACTATCAAGATCTGTCAGAGGCTGAAGACCTGCCCTGGCTTGTGACCGAGTAATGGCAGGACATGACAAATGCACAGGGGTTTCAGTGGCAGTGGCAACATGTACAGAGTCTTTAGCAGTGGCTTGTAACAAGTCATTCAACACTGGTAAGTTTTGTCCTAGAATCATGTCTGTAGGCAAACTGTCAACTATAGCAACATTCAACAGGTACATTTGATCTTGTACTTCTACCAAAATCTCTGCTCTGGGATACCACTTCACATCCCCATGCACACATTGAACTGAAGCAGTATTCAGATAGTCAACATTTGTCACATAACACGATTTCAACATTGACATAGAGCAACCCGTGTCCAACAATGCCTGAAGGGAATGTCCATTAACAGTCACATCACATGCCTAGTTCCAAGTCCCCCTCTCTTGGAACATAACAGTACCCTGTCAGCTTAGCTTTACAAGCGGGACATACTGCTGCTTTGTGCCCCGGCTGCTGACAGTAAAAGCATAAGAGTTCTTTTCCCCCTGTTGACTTTGGGCTTTGTGCATGGTCTGACAGTTCAGTACGACCCCTCTCGGCCCCAAAGTGAGTGCGAACAGTACCTTTGGATGGTTGAGTGCGTGGACCTCCCCGATGAGCGTTTAGGTATTGCTGAGCCAGCTTATCTGCTGCCAGTCCCGAAGTCGGCTCATGCTCTCGTGCCCAGGTGCGAGCATCATACGGTAACACCCTCAATAGCTGCTCCAGAATTATGGCCTCACCAATCTCCTCCTTGGAGTGCTCTCTTGGTCGAACCCATCGCTGATACAAGTTCTTAAGGAGATGGTAATTCTCAGTTGGTGATTCTCCAGCTGGAACAGTAGGTGATCGGAACCGCTGACGGTAGGTTTCTGGTGAGATGTTAAATTTCTCCAGCAACGCCTCCTTCAGATCCTCATACACCTCTGCCTGCTCCTCATCCATCGCCAGGTACGCCTCCAACGCTTGCCCAGTCAGTAGTGGAACCAGATGGTAGCTCCACTCTTCCTCAGGCCACCTCCAGGTCCTGGCCAGACGCTCAAACCGCCGAAGATAGTTTTCGATGTCTTCACCCTGTTGGAAGACCGGCATCTTTAGTTCAGTTCGCTGCATCCGCTCTCTCGGCACAGGAACACTTGGTGAGTCTCAGTCGTGTGCTGATCTGCATTGTGTAGAAACCCTCTGTGCAGCTGGTGTCGGTAGCTCCATTCGTGGGCTTCCGCTGTCCGACAACGTTTCAACAGGACGAGTCGACTGCCGTTGTCATAATCCGGCTCAAAGATTATGACAAAAAGAGGAAAGCGGGGATTTAACCAAAATATAACAACTTTATTCAACAAACAAAACACTAATTGAACACAAGTGCCGGCAAACAAATAACACTAAAGGGTGGTGTGCGAGAGAGAAACTCCCCACACACACACCAAACAGGGGAAAAGGTAAGAAGCTTTTATAATGAGGAAAGACTCCGGGCCCAGGTGTCCTCCATCTACATTCAGACTGCAGCCCCGCCCCACTGAAACACAAAAACAAAGCCACACAGCAGGCATGCATGCAGGCCGTCACACCGTATAGACTCGCGTAGTCC
Organism: Onychostoma macrolepis; assembly: GCF_012432095.1. Classification (NCBI taxonomy): domain Eukaryota; kingdom Metazoa; phylum Chordata; class Actinopteri; order Cypriniformes; family Cyprinidae; genus Onychostoma; species Onychostoma macrolepis. The sequence goes on from NC_081163.1 coordinate 12,225,555, forward strand.
CCGGAGCTCTTGCAGATATCTCTCCTCCAGGAAAGTGTGCGTCCAGGAACTGACGCATCAGGAAAACCATTCCCTCACCAGCTGTAGCGACTGGAGTGATTGGCTCAGTCTGTGGTGATCGGGACTTTCTTGAGGTATGAGGAAGCCCTGCCGTCACTTCCTCTTCCTCTGTAGTCTCTGCCGAATCCCAAGCGACATCCTCCATCAACGCCTTCTTCATCTGTGACCGCAACCCAGGTCTGGGTTTTCTGCCTTTTGGCGCTGTTTTGCGAGTAGCCATCCCACCGCTTACGTTCCCTTTTCCCCTCCCCCTGAAGCGAGTCGTGGCACTTGCTTTATCACAAACTGTAACTGTATGTTACTATGGTTACCAATGTTTATAGGAAATAAACATTGGTAGTTAAAGGAATTTAATCAACACCTGCCAGCCAATCAGAATCGAGTATTCAGACAGACCATGGCATAAATATAAATATGTATATGTACGTACATACGTACATTATATATATATATATATATATATATATATATATATATATATATATATATATATATATATACACACATATATATATACATACATACGTACATTATATATATATATATATATATATATATATATATATATATATACATACATATACATACATACAAATAAATTAAAAATAAATAAAAATAGCTAAATTTCACTATCTTTAATAGGGAAAAAACGAGGAGGAGAGAGAATGAAAAATAAATGAGGAAAGCAAGTGAGAGGAAAAGGGGTTTTGAGGGAGAATTGAGGGAAGAGAATTGAGGGAGATTGTATTATTTCAAACTGATGATGGGAGAAGACAGCGAGATAAAATTTTAACCCATTTCCTTTGAATCATACAGTAGGTTTGTCTGATGCAAAGCATGCTGGGAACTAGAAAACGCAATAATTTTAAGTTCACCTTACTACAACAACATTTTGAGTTTACAGAACTTATTTCAATTAAGTCCAATGAACTTTCATTATTATTTGAGTGAAATTAACTCATTTCATTTAATTCATTTCACTGTTTGGTTTTACAGTGAATAATGTTATTAGAGTGATGATGATCCCAGTGAACAGAGGCTGGTTCCTTTTCAGTTTCATCCTATGTGATGAAGAGCCACACAGGGGTCTTTGAGATAATGCACAGACACAACTGTGCGTCACAGTGCTCACTATGTGGCCCAAGAGGATCACACAAATAACCCACAAAAAACACACATTTATAAACCTAGGGCGACTGTTACGTGTAGTGCCATCCAAGGAGAACGAGGAGATGAAGGAGTGAAATCAGAATCTTTAATAGTGATAATCGGTACAGGATTGACAGAAACACCAAAATAACATTAAGATTCGACACTGGGGGAACTCAAACTGAACGCTTATAAAGCCAACAGAAACTAGGGAGGTAACGAGATAAAGATCAAACACAGGTGAACAGACTTAACCTTAATTAACTAATAAGGAACTAATGAGGGAAACTGGAACAAAACCAAATAAGGGAACACAAGAACAGATAGAAGAAACAGAAACAAACTAAACTGAAGTCCCAACTCCTAACATTACTCCCCCCTCCCGGAAGGCGCGTCCCGCGCCATAACAGTTCCACCGGGGAGGGGGGGCGGGCGTCCTGGAGGCCACTGCGAGGCCAGGACAAGGGAGACCTCCAGGGCGGGTCAGTGGAGTCCGGCGGCCATGGCGGATCTGGGGACTCGGGAGGCCATGGCGGGTCAGGGGACTCCGGCGGCCATGGCGGAGCGGAGAGCTTGGGCGCCCAAGGCGGAGCATGATTCTCAGGGTATAGCCCCCTCTGGAGGAGCGGGCTCAGGTGGGCGCTCTGGAGGAGCGGAGCTGGACTGAACCAGCGGAGATTCCTGAGGGCACTCTGGCAGTGCGGAGCTGGACGGAACCAGCTGAGACGCAGGAGGGCTGGACGGGACCAGCGGAGACTCTTGAGAGGAGCAGATACTGGAGGGTACTGGCGAGGAGCAGGCACTGGAGGGCACTGGTGTCCAAGACATGAGGGATTGCCATCTTCATAGTTGGCGGGCTTGCCATACTCGTTGGCGGCAGGCTTGCCATACTCTTTGGCGGCGGGCTCTTCTCTGTGGAAGGCAGTCTTGGGGGAGCTGCGGATGGTGCTGGGCTGAGGAACACAATGGAGCCGCAGATGGAATGCGGATGGTTGGGGCTGGGCAGGCGGTTCGGACTGTTGGAGCGGTATGTGGGGGTTCTTGGCGTGTGGTGAGCTGGCCTGACGTGACGTGCTTCAGCGGAGGCTGGGTAGCGAGATTGGACTTCTTCTACTTCAAAGTTTGATCCATTTAGGTATAAGATAAGATTGATTAATTTGACCAGGGGATACTCACAGACAGGAGGCTCACATCTGATAGTCTCGCTGTCCAGCCCAAGCTGAAAGCACGCACCCAAGGAAGCGTCAGGCCAGTTCAGCAAGGGAACGAGCTCAATAAACTCCTCCACATATCGCTCCAGCCTCCGGCCAGCCTGCCTTCACCACCCACTTTCAGCCGTAGCACACCCAATGAGAAGTTGGTACTTTTCCAAATGAATGATATTTATTAAACGATAATAATAATAAACTTATAGTTTATATGCATAGCATACCCTTGTCAAAAATGATGATTCGTCAGTGACGATTCAGTTAGTCCCACCCACATTTATGTTTACGACGTAAGAACATAGTAAAATGCGCACGTTTTAAAATAATGTTGAATTTGAAAATAGTGAAACAAAACTCAATCAGTCTTTAAAAATATTGTATATCCCAAATGAAAATTAAGTCTTAGCACTGAATCCAGACCGCCTACAAATGAAACCAGACCACCGGGTGATGGATTTAGATTGGAAACTTATGAGTGTGTTTAAAGCATCATATTAGCAACGCGTTTAAACCGCTAAATAGATGCGTCCTTTGTAGAACGAAACACATAAACATTGTGATACATACTCCTCTCCACAACAAACTGCATATTTGCAGCTGTGCACATTTCTGCAGTATTCGTTTACTCTCCTTTGAACGCGAACTAACAGAGACTGATTATAAGATCATCTGCGAAGCTCCGTCGTCTCAGACTAAGGTAATGCTTTACAATAAACTTAGGTTAGGTAATGCATTAACTAACATTAACAATGAGAAATACATTTGTTATAGTATTAATTAATTTTTAAGGTTAGTTAATAAAAATAGGCTACAACTTTTTGTTAGCTTAGGTACGAATGTTAACAGATAAATTAAAATTTTAATAATTATTAGAAAATGTTGAAATTAAAATTAATGTTAATTAATGCTTTAGAAGTGTTGTGCATTGAACATTTGCGCTGTATTTTCTGTTGCCAATTATGCAGTTTTCTTACACGCACCTTGCCCATCCGGTTTTATGTCGGCCCACCCACTTAAACATTTCTGGCCTCGCCCCTGCCGCAGACCCCACAACTTGTCCTCAGCCGTCAGCATATTCGGTGTAGGTCGAGTCTTCTGTTACGTGTAGTGCCCTCCAAGGAGTACGAGGAGACGACGGAGTGAAATCAGACTCTTTAATAGTGATAATCGGTACAGGATTGACAGAAACAACACCAAAATAACATTAAGACTCGACACTGGGGAAACTCAAACTGAATGCTTATAAAGCCAACAGAAACTAGGGAGGTAATGAGATAAAGATCAAACACAGGTGAACAGACTTAACCTTAATTAACTAATAAGGAACTAATGAGGGAAACCGGAACAAAACCAAATAAGGGAACACAAGGACAGATAGAAGAAACAGAAACAAACTAAACAAGTCCCAACTCCTAACAGCGACATTAGCGTTAAATTAAAATATACTTTTTATTCCTGAGTGAAACAGAATATAAATGGGGTTTGAGGGGGGATTTTTCTTTTAGAATTGGTTGGATTGTGAGAAACATTTTTGTTGTTGTTTTTAACCAGGCTTTGATGGGTAGGTTGAAATAGTTGAAATAGCTGGTGAGGTGAGCTGAGAATGAATGCATAAAAGTTATCTTTTTTTGGTTAAAGATTGCAACGATTAAGTTTTTTTCTTAGAAATAACATGTGCTGATCATTCATTCCCAACTAAAGGGTTAGTTCACCATATAATGAAAATTCTGGTCAATATTTACTGACCTTTATGTCATTCCCAACCTCTATGATTTTGATTTTGTTTTTTTTGTTTTTTTTTCTGTGGATCACAAAACAAGATATTTGAAAAATATCTCAGTGTTTTTTGACTATACTTTGAAAGTTAGTTTCAGTGTTGTTCTGTACCCCACTGATTTCAATTGTATGGAAAAAAAACAGTTGAAACATTCATCCATGATAAATGATGACAGAATTGTAATTTCTGGGTGAAATAACCATTCAAAAGTCTGGGTTTTTTCTTTAAATAAATTCATATTTTTATTCATCAAGGATGCATTAAATTGATCAAAAGTGACAGTAGATATCATTTACATTGTTACACAAAAAAATCAATTTGAAATGTAAATATAAAAAAAAAAAGCATCATGGTGAACAACCTTTTTCAGCGTTGATAATAATAAGAAATCCTCCTCTGAGCAGCAAATCAGCATATTAGAATAATTTCTGAAGAATCATGTGACCTTGAAGACTGAAGCAATGGCTGCTGAAAATTCTGATTTGCTGTCACAGGAATAAATTACATTTGAATATATATATATATATATATATATATATATATTTAAATAACAAACAGTCATTTTAAATGTTAATAATATTTCAGAATATTACTGTTTTACTGTAACTTTTCATATACTAAATATAATCTTGTTGAGCATAAGAGAGTATTTTCAAAAACATTCAAAATGTGTTATTTAGTTCAGTGCTTGGTACAAACCTGAGCCCAAGCCTCCTTTTCAGGCATGTCAGTGGTACAAAAAGTTCATAAAACCAACAAAACGAACCGACCTGTGGTGACAAATGGACTCTGGTCTGCAAAAACCACCCTAAGTCTCAATTTTAGCCTCAGGGGACCCACAGTATCCAGTTGTTAATTGAAAATGTGTTTTTGTCGGCCCTGTCAAACTGACCACTGTGCACCTGCCTTTTCTACTCTTTTTTTCCACAGGAAATTGCCACTAAAAGAGGAAAATGGCAAGGAGACGCTGAAACCAGACACGATCGAAATCAAAGTTCACGGTGACAACAGCCTACACATGACACAGGAGGACAGTAAAGCGTAATGGAGGCCCTGCTATCCTCTTAAAGAACATGCAAAGTGAGCCACCCGGAGACCAATAGCAAGCAAACTAATGAGAATACAAGCAAGAACACGCCAACCAATTGTAAGATCCTTTGTTAGAGACTCGTCGTCGGGGTATCAGAAGAGGCCACGCGATAACTGCTTTGTGAAACATTTTTCGGAGGTTGCCGCTCAACAAACAGGCTCCTGTTTATTTGTGCTTGTTCTTGCTTGTTTTGGGCCTTTTTTTTTGGTTAGTTTTTTTTGTTTTTGTTTCTTCAAGGCTTTGCTGTTGCTTTGAGTCTGATTCTTTGTTACTTGAAGAGGTTGAGTTTACGCCGTAAGTTTCATGTTTTCTCTTGCTCTCTCATTCCCTCTTTCTTTGGGATCCAGCTCTTGCACTTTTCCAGTGTGGTTGCGCAAACATCGCTTTTTAATGCAGTACGCGTGGAAATCTCCCACCTCTTTTTGCGGTCCGTGTTGTAGTTTTGGGTCACTGTTTGGGTAACATGTTTATTTTCTAGCCTTTTTGCCACTATATGTCTCGCCCAAATGCAAATAAATTACCGAATGCTCAGTAGTAAAGCGAGGATCAACCACACTTGAACTCAAAATGAGTACATGGTACATGGGTGGTCCCGGTATTGAGCGCTGACACATGCCCAACTTTTCGGCTTGAACGATGAATTTCTCATAGATTACAAGTGTTTTTGTGGATGAAAATATGTCCTCGTTTTAAACGCTATTGTTTCATCAGAGTCAAAGGAGCATAGTATGAGTCATACTTTCATGTCAAGATATTTCGGAAACAAAAAAAGAGTGCATTTCCTTTAGAAGCGTGTGAAAGTTTGTAAGTGGGTGCATCTGAGCATGGATGTGTTGTCTTTGGGGTGTTTGGATGCGTGTACTAGCGAGCATGGAGTGTAGAAAGAGAGTGTGACATGTAAAGAAAGTAGAGGTTGCCAAGTTTTACGTGAATATAAGGAAAACATTATAAATACCTACTCAAGTACACCAATGTAAATATACTTGTTATTTCTTTGGAATGTTTCACAAACCAAAAAAAATATGATTCATTCCAGGTTCTGTCTAAGTGTCACACATAACTGATTATGAATTATGTTTATCAAAATTGACTTCAAAAAAGATATTGTGTCCAACTGACTGAAAGATTTCAAGAGCTAAAGAAGGGCAGATGCCCAGTAAGCTGGGTTCAGATGTATCACTATAAAACTAGCTTTTTTGGAAATCAAATCTATGCTGTTTTGGGATCATTTGAGAGAAGACGCTTTGGTTATATGAGAGATGAGGGGTCCTCAGGTGATCAGGATCTTAGTGTTGCAATGACATGGATGGGAATGGCATACTGCTTAGACGCATGCTCATTTTACCAGTCAGAGTTTGAGTACTAAGTCTTGAGATCCATGTTCACGTTCACTTTAGTTTGGGCCAACAAATTTCTCCAAAAAAAAGTTTTTTGCATTGTTTCACCATTGTATTTCATATCCACCTGGCTCTCCACATTCAACGCAATAGAACATTGTGGAATGTTTCCTGTGAAGGATTAATAAAGTATTTAATAATGTTGCCCATTTCTTTTCAGCAATCTAAAGGGAGCACTCCATAAGCCCAACTGTACTTGTGGAATTCTTGTAATCCAGTGTAATTTTTCTTCTGTAAATAAAAGTGTCCCAATATAAAAGTTTAAGTTATTTGGACTCTGCTTTTTTAAGCATAGCACGTATTTGTGTTACAGATCACTTGTCATAGTCTATGATAGTAACAAGAAAAGGCTGTGTTCCAAAACCTAGCAAGCTGTCAACAGGCAGTATTTTCTGTAATTTTAGTAATTTTCCTTTATTTATTTATTTAATTTATATATATTTTTATATATATACAGGGTTTTTACACTTCATTGTATTATAATAAATAAATATAACAATGAATGCATAATGTCCTGGCAGAAAATTACCAGTACATATTTTAAACAGTGTTCATGAGAGAGTCAATCCCATAGTGGGGGGCATCTGAAGGGAAATGTTAATTGTAACTGTATTTACAGTAATTCATTCATTATCAAAAATATTGCTAAATAACACTTTCATTTTAGCTGAAGTTTTCTACCTGGTCTCATGGAATTTACGCACCTGGGCGCACTTTTTAGCATGACATGAAATAGGTACCAATAAGTACATATCACTACAGTTTCCAAAATAAATGAACACTTTCACACCAATTTACAGAGTTGCGATTAATAAAGCGTAATTTTCGCACAATTACTTGAAGAATATCATGCTATGACTTCAAAACGATATTAATATGCTGGGAGATTTGAAAACTGATGCTTTTGAACGTTAGCATCGCACACATTCAGCTTCATATCTATGGGTTTTCATACATAATTAGTTTGTTCGGTAGCTGACGGAGTACGGAGACGGATTTAGGAGACGAGAAGCACCGATTCGAATCCCGTGTAACTACGGTTCGACAAAGCAGTTAAAATCGGCGTAAAAGGAAGTTCAAATGGCACAGTTGCATCAGCTAATGCGTTTTTATATAATTTTTGCATTTGTTAACACTATCGGGTAGGTTTAGGGCTGGATTTGGTGTGGGGCATATTTCCAACACGACAGAGCATTAACTTTTAGTGACAGTCCCCGGATATTTGAATTCTGAACCGCCGCAATATGTATCTGAAGCAACGTAATAAAAAAACAGCAATACATACCAATATCTACGTAATAAAAACGTGCCAGGGTTCACATATTGAACCTGTGTTTTAGCGCCACTCAGTGGACATTTCTATTTGAAACTGTGGTGAAACGCGCAGCAAGGTATGTAAAACGAGACCAGGTTGGAAGTTTTAAGCCCAGTACACACCAAGCCGACGGCGACAAACTAGTGGCGACGAAAGCAGACTGCGGGGTCGGCTCACGTCGGCAGCGTCTGGGTCCAAAGTTGCCCTGACACACCAAGCCGACGCTCGACACCCGACGGCCAAGTAGCACGTCCGTTCTGCGCCTTTCTCGCGCACTGGTTCGCCAGCTGAACAGCCAATCAGAATGATCAAATGGCCCGACTGACCGACAAGCTCCGACGCCGATTCAACATGTCCAATCGGCCGAAAAAAAGCCGACGACGCTGAGGCTTGGTGTGTACCGGCTTTAGTCATTTTGTTTGCTTTTGTCAATTTTATTTATTTTTTTTTTAAATGCTTCTTTAGCTTTTACACTGATTTTTCTTATCTACAGTATCTATCTATCTATCTATCTATCTAATTTTAGTGCTTCAACTTAAACATATTTACATATTGGCACGTTTTTCATTTAATAGTTATATCTTATTTTATTTCAGCTTTATTTTAATTAACAAATTGCCAAATTAGCATGCATAGCAACATGGAAATCAAGTGTTGAACCTCCTATAAACTTTGTCTTAAGTGCTGTGATGAGTTGCTGAACACTGATGAGTTGCTGTTGTGTAGAGCATCCTGAGTAAGTAATTTGTGAGGGTCTGTTTCAGTTAGTATTGCCTGTGTGGGCATTAGACAGCAAGATGTGTGGGCATTAGACAGCAAGAATGCTCACTAGGTTTTGGAACACAGCCACTGGATATGTGGTGTGGAGAATGAATGTAGTTGAGATTCAATGGTCCTTAAAGGTTCCTGTCCTTGTCCTGGATCCAGTGACCTGTGCAAATGGAGAAACAGAATGGCTGACCACATTTGAAAGAAAATATCCATGTTTCCTTCGGGGTTCCCGCTGTGCGCTGCACCTTGAAGTGTAAGTACTGGAGAGCAAGTACAGACTCACCTGGGCATTAGTGTCCTTGGCCTTGGCTGTCCACTGAACACACATGGTCTGTAATCAGGGTGAACACTGTAGATAATGGCTGCCCAACTGAGAACAGTTTTGAGGGTGCAGACTACGCTTTCCGTAATGATTCATTCAACCCTCTCAGGCTTTCCTAAATGGGTCTGATATGATGAATGAGCAGATAAACGAAGTTCAGCCCAGAGCATCTTTAAATCCAGCGAACTCTATGCAAGCGCATATGTGACGTTTTATGGTTAACCTGAGACAATTGCTTACCTTTTTATAGTCCCCAGGTTATGCTAGTCAATTCAAAATCTAGTCCAATTCACTACTTGCACAAACAACCCACTGGGAAACCTGGAAAGCTTCCACTACAGTCAAGAAATGTTTGTGGCCTAACATTTTATACCATAAAGAAATCATGCCTTAAGATTCATTTGTATTTATTGTTGTTGTGTGAATTTTCATAAGCAGAATCCATAATTTCAGTGGGAATCCATGTGATGGGGTATTTCATGTGAGTGCGTGTACATTTTGCAACGAGTTCAAGTTGGTCATGCAGATTTGCCATGTTGAAAAGTATTGAAAGTGAAGTCTGTGTGAGCTGTGCTTTATGAACTGTTACACTATTGAAGGGGTCATCGGATGCAAAATTTACTTTTCAAGTTGTTTGAACATAAATGTGTGTTGGAAGTATGTGTACACATCCATCCTATAATTATAAAAATCCACCCAGTGTTGTTTTTTTTTAAATCCCTGTTTTAAAATCCCCTTTTACAAATCAGGCTGTTCTGAGATTCCTGTCAGAATGACGTAGTTCTGCACAGGCCACTCCCACAATAGTTGATTGACAAGGCCGTCTTACCTTTGTTTTGAAGGGAATGCGCCGATCCCAATCTACATAAATGCGTCTATGTTCGCCTCACCTACAGAAGAAGTATAAGGGGTTTTATGAATCTTTGCAAATCGCCTTTCCTAATAATGTGCTAGTTAGCCAGTTCCGTGGCTAAACTAAACAGTACTGCTCGTCACCCCACGGAATAGAGGGGCGGGGTCAGCAGAGCTCATTAGCATTTAAAGCAACATGGACTAAAAAAAGGGCTTGCTGAAAACAGAGCTGATTTTGACAGGGTAAAAAAGGTGTTTTTTACACTACCGTTGAGAAATTTTAACCAAAGTATGTTATAGATTTTTAATTAAGACCCTAAAGAATCATATCATATCATATTGTGCAAAATGGGTATCTGATGACCCCTTTAACACAATAGTCAATGGTCATCAAAGGAGCCAAAAGTCCAATAAGGAGGCCATTTATGTGTAGAAATGTATGTTAATGTCATGTGGGGAGTTTTAATGGCAATTTTTTTTGACTGTTGCAGATTATTTGTCGTATGTCTAGTGCTGTGAAAAAGTATTTGCCCCCAAATTTTTGGTATTCTGATGTATTTCTGTTACACCTCAAGGTTGCATAATTTATCTTGAATAACAAAGAAATGGAGAAATGCACCAAATTTTTGTCCCTATTTTAGAACCACACATGACCACATATTAAAAAATTTAGGGCCCTGTATTTTAGCGTTATGATTTTCACAAGGATATAACAATTATTAAAAGGATATAATAGAATATATCTGTTTTCACTTACTATCAAAGGGATAGTTCACCCAAAAATGAAAATTTTGTCAATAATTACTCACCCTCATATCTTCCAAACCTGCAAGACCTTCGCTCATCTTCGGAACACAAATTAAGATATATATTTGATGAAATCCGAGAGCTTTCTGACCCTGCATAGACAACAACGCAACTTGGCAACTTCAGTGTTAGTCTTCAACGTGGGTTCACAAGAGTACCACGATGTTTGCAAGCAGAGGAATGCACAGGCATACATCGTGGAACTGTCGTGAATGTTAGTGATTTAGTAATTAATGACAGAATTTTCATTTTTATGTGAACTATCCCTTTAAACCTTCACACTGATTGCCTTTGACTTTTTCCCAAATATAATATCTTTCAAAGTTTCAGACAGCAGTCAATTGACTCAAAATGGTATCAGTTGGAGAGCTTTAAAAACATCTGTGGTCTCAAATGATCCTGTAGCTTTTTAGAGTGAATTAGCAACCATTCCCTACAATTGTTTCGGTTAATTTCAAGACAACTGTCAAGATATTGCCCTCCTATTCCCTCCACTCTCAGTGGCAGCCAGGGAATTAGAGCTAGATTACGATGTTTATTTGTATTGTGTTTCTCTTTAGCTGAAACCATCGTTATTGCTTCTGTTGTTAATGCGTTTCAACCACAGACATGCCTTAAGGGAGTTCTTGATAACAGCCTGGACATAGCGCTGAGTAAATACCATACGGCTACAAACATTCGCTCTGCTTTTACTGCTGTTTTAAATGGGTTTGCTTTTGCTTTTGCTCTAATTACATTCTTGCCTAATGTAATTAGCTTAAAAAGAAACAAATGGATACCTGTGCCTAATTACATTTATAATTGTTTTTTACAAGCATTTAATAAAATTGTAATTTTGAATAAATTGTTATTTTAAGCAACATTTTAGCATTTAAATGACAAAGCAGGCCATAAAATGACAGCACAATGTAAAAAAACTAGCAATTTGTTTGTCCCGTTTTTGCAGCACTATGACAAAAGGACATTACTATCATTGGGACCCAGTGTGAATGACTAAACATAATGACAGATGATAGCAATAATGATAAAACCTTTGAGGGCTTTACTGGGCGTAAGCTACTACATCACCTATATTGCTATTTTTATTACGTATTAGAGGTGATTCAAATATATGAATGATATGATTTAACTATAACCTTTCTTGACCCAGCATTTACTTAATGTATTCCTCGCCTACTGACTACATAAATCATGTTTATATGGCCAGATTTTATCCGTTTATGGTCAAAGCGTTTGTTCGGTTTGAAATTGATCCGTTTGGAAAGATTTATGGGGATATTCAACTTAATTTGTCACCCAGAATTGAAACTTATCTAGAAAAACAAAAACAAGCATGCATGATTTATTTTCCTCACAGTCGTTTTTTGAGAAACACCCACAAAGACAAGCTTGCATGTTCATATTAATAGAAACTTCTGACGTAAAATGCTAGACTGGAGCGGCATGCTCTGCGAACAAATCCCCGGCTAAAACTGAATTTGAGGCATCCCACTTAAGATAAAGCAAGGGCGTGCAACTTCCTGAAAGATTGTGAGTCATTCTTTAGCAGCCCTTCCCAATAAAATCATGCATGTGTGCGTGAACTCCAGCAAACTTGCATGCACACACACCTGAATTTACTCTTATAGCAGCGAACATGTGAAGCATTGCAGGAATCCTTGCAGACTTCAGTGAGCAAATCCTGCAGTAAGCCTGTTGGCAGGTGCTCCTCCTTCCTAATCTGTCCTCTCTCAGAATCTCCCATGATGCCATGGGTTGCTCGGTGCACCTCCTCACCTGCGATAAGGCGCGCCTGAGGGACATACTGAGATAAATGCTTAATAATTAAAGAGATGGAGAGGCGTGTCAAGGGCTCTGTGCGGTTAATGCCTCACAGGCTGTGAGGATGAACATCTCAGACAGAGCCAGAACACGGCTCTCTCAAACAGATGGGACAGGCTCCTCTCATTCTGTCTCTATGTGTTTATCCATCTCTCTGTCTTTGTAGTTCTCACACTTTAACCTTCTAATCATCATTAAAATAATTGATTTATTAGCTCAACAAACTAAACATATTGTGCAGACACAAAAATGGCTTCTTGGTTGTACTGGTTTTTTTAGGCAAGTTTGTTGCAAGAAACTGATTGAGCTACATTTCATTTTTGTATATTATTAGTTGAACATATTCTTTATTTTGAATTATATCACTTCATATGTACAAAATAAGAAAATTCAACCATATCTAAACATGTTTATTGTTTCTAATCATGCATTACATTTGATTTAGGCCAGTATGCAATAGGTTGGCATGGTATCTTTAAGTAAAATTAAAGTCACTATTCTCTAACCAGATTTGTTTTCTTAAAATTTGTTTTATATCAGACTACAAACATTAGTAGATGAACCTTGTTTTAAATGTCTGCAGCTAGTGTTTGAACTTGTTCAAAAAACATTGAAAATATTTGGCATTGGTATGACTTTTTAATGTCTCTTTAACGCCTCTTATACTCATCAACAATCAATTAAAAATAGTAATACTGCGAAATATTATTTCTGTTTGAAATAACTGTTTTCTCTTTGAAAATAAAATTTTTAAATGTAATTTATTCCTGTGATGGCAAAGCTGATTTTTCAGCAGTCATTACTCCTTCAGTGTCATGTGATCCTTCAGAAATCATTATAATATCGTGATTTGGTGATACTTCTGTGACGTTCAAAAGCACAGAATTTTTAATAGAGATCATTCGTAACATGCGTCAATGCATCCTTGCTGAATAAAATAATTAATTTCTTTAAAAAAATATATTTTTTAAAAATAATTTTTAAAAAAAGTCCAGAGGCACGGGAGACATAGACCTTTGCAGCACTGTTACATTCTCTTCTCATTCCATGGGTTAAACCTCAAAGAAAAAGTGTTTCATACCTAAATCACTATTATCCTCTTCATTGAGACCTGGTAGGTACTTTCTAAATGTCAGTAAGTGTTAATCATAAGCCCTGGGGTTATCAGTAATGGAGTGTATGATTGAAGTAAGCTGTCCAGCAGGAGCTAATGCATTCAGAAGCTCAGTGTGATGGCATCAACATGAAGGGCAGGAAATAACGAAGTCATAATAAAAGCCTCTGCTGCTCAATCAGAAGAAGCAATCAGATTTATGTCAACACTTGTCCACCTGTTTATGTATGTAATTATCTATTTTGCAACCATCAGACAAATTTACTTGCATCAGGACTGCTTTGCTCAAATCAAAAGCTCTAGCATGCAAAACTAATGAATGGATGTTTTAACAGCGTTTGAGGAAATGAAGACACGAGAGGACCTAATATAGGCCTGATAGAGCAAGCCTCCAGGGTAGCTTAAATCAATCAATTTAAGCCATGACTGAAGGTTGATGCCCTGTGCACTTTTAAAGACTCAGTGTTGTTTTCTGTCCAGTTGATGTGTATGATGCAGAACTAATCACAAAGGAAGGCTGTCAATTACAAGATTGTTCTCTTCCCCCACTGTACTGTAATAACAATCCTGAAATACATTTTCACTCACTTATAGTAACAGGAGAGATTATTTTTGACAACATGTCACCAAAAAATGTGTACAAAAGCTTGCATTTGCTCTGATTTGCACAGCAGGAAACCGTAAAAGATACGAAAATAATGTTTTTATTTCATTTTAACTGGTTGGACGTATTTCAAAATGGTTTCAACTGGCCTGAATCTATTGTAGCACTTAGAGTGTGTTTCACAAGTGCAATTGCTAGAAGAGCATCAATAAATGTTGTAGTGTGCACTTGGCTTTGCTGAACACTGAGAATTTTCCAATGGTCCCTTCGATTCTTTTCAGAACCAAAGATTACTGAAATGTTGAGTAAATGTTGAATTTCTGAGAGCTCTTCACACATTCAAATCTCTAGACACCATTTGACCCACAAATAGTCACACTTTAGGGGTTACAAAGGTAGAAATTGAATTTTAAAAAGGGGAAAACAAGCACACTAGAAATGTTAGACCTTGCATCAAAGTCAGAACAGAAATCTGGATGTACTCTGACAGAGAAAGAGTAGGTCTGTATATTTTTGGTATGAATATGAATGGAGTTAGTCGTCCATGCTTTGCTAATGAGACACAGGGAGCAGCCAGAAGACAGAACTAATTAATTATCTGCTGACATTTATGGATAATAACCTTATGGTGCATATCAGACTTTATGAATATACATGGGTACATGTACATGAACAGAGCACCACCAGACTGCTAGATCAAATGAAGGAACACAAATATATACATCAGCTTAATACCCCACTGGGTTCTATGAACAATGTCAAGTGTGCATCGCAAATTACTTATTCAAAGAGAACCAAGACCAGACTGCATTGCAATACATAATTTTCCTAATTATTGAGTTTTTTTGTTCTTGTTTTTCAGTAGAAAATATCTGAACGGCAGAGACTTTTTTTTTTTTATTCCTGTTGGTCAATAATGCTATCCAGTGGTCAGATGTTTCATGGTCAATTCTGACTGCCCTTTCAGGTAACTAAAACCAATCAGTATTGGTTTTAGTTACCTTCTACTTCTTCTTCTACTACTACTCTATCTATCTATCTATCTATCTATCTATCTATCTATCTATCTATCTATCTATCTATCTATCTATCTATCTATCTATCTATCTACCTACCTACCTACCTACCTACCTACCTACCTACCTACCTACCTATCTACCTGCCTGCCTACCTACCTACCTACCTATCTATCTATCTATCTATCTATCTATCTATCTATCTATCTATCTATCTATCTATCTATCTATCTGTATACATACCTACCTACCTACCTACCTACCTATCTATCTATCTATCTATCTATCTATCTATTTATCTTTTTTTATTAAAAGTTTGAAAAGTAAATTTATTTTGTTTCAAAGATCTTAGACATATCAATACTGGAAAGAAAAACTATACTATACAAAATTTTGGCAGTGCAATTTTTTCTGACCTATTTTAAAATGATATTAAAAATTCAATTTTTCACTAATGAAGTTTGATTAAAGGTTTGAAAAGTACATTTATTTTGTTTCAAAGATGTTAGACATATTAATACTGGAAAGAAAGACTATACTATACAAAATTTTTGCATTGCAATATTTTCTGACCTATTTTAAAATGACATTTACAATTCAATTTTTCACGACTGTTAGTTTGATTAAAAGTTTGAAAAGTACATTTATTTAGTTTCGATGATGTTTAGATATATCAGCATGGAAAAGAAGACTTATAGAATATAAGATTTTTGCAGTGCAGTTTTTTTCAGTGTATTCTGACCTATTTTAAAATGACATTTACAATTCAATTCCTCACTATTGAGGTGTTAAATGGTCATTTCACATTCCAGGCCCAAAGGGTTCTATCACACGGCAATAATAATTCATCGGGTCATTAGTTGCAGGAGCCCCTCAATCACAGCTTTACCGCAGCTGTCATCATGTCCAGCCGCTCTGGACTGTCTTTGCTTTAGGTCTAGGGTCCGTGTGGAGGCTAATGGAAGCGCGCAGCTATTTCCCGCAGGTTTTCCAGAGGTTGTCCTCATTCCTGGGCATCCACTCACCCCCCGCTATCAGGAATACAACAGCTCATTAGCGTCTGCCTGCTTTTAATGAAGAAATCTGCATACGCTAATTAGATCTGATTGTGTCTATGCGGTGCAGTCGTAGGCTGACTGATGGTACGGGGAAATTGCCTGTAATATAGACTGTCTGACTCGCAATCATGTTTATGATTATGAAACACATGTCGTCTCCTCCACAAGGCCAGATACTGGCAGCCTATTGTAACTGTGCTTACATTGGTTTGTAATAAGCTAGCAGGTGATTTTTATTCCGGTCACTCTTAGTGGCTACACAGATTGCATTTTAAAACCAATAAGGTCTGATGAAATTGCATTTGGTCATGACTGCCATATGCGAGTTATTACTTTCAATCTCGTGCGTAAAATTTCTATGAGATACATATTCGAGATAAAGTTTGATCGCGTACTGGTGTGGTAACCTGG